>NC_082342.1:14112500-15330000 GCF_027477595.1 Haemorhous mexicanus | reverse complement strand
TCCAGAGTGTCTCACCCTGGCAGCCAGTGCTCACTTTTCAGAGGTTCAGAGTGGATTTGAACAGGTCAGTTGCCTTTCCATGAGCCATCACAGCTACAAAAATGCCTTTGCCAAGAGATTGGGATTTCCCAACCAGCCATGCATGGCGAGGCGGATGTTGGAGTTGTGGGACCTGCCTTTCACCCATGCCCAGAAAGGGAAATATATGACTCCTGCCAACAGGAAAGCAGTGCATTATTCTTTCTACTTATGTAGTGCAGTTGCCACAGCTTTTCTTCCTGCTGCTTTTTTAGTGGTCCTTGATGTTGGAAAGCTTTTGCTCAGACAATGCATTCTCCTTTGCATAGAGATGCTGGTTTAACCTGCACATTTCCACTGTTGCTTAATGTCCTTCACTGCATCTCAAGTCTAGCACTCCCAATTCTGCATGTACTCCACAGGCTCACCCATCCCACTTCATCCATGTAATGGATTGTCTTGGGTGCCTGAGAGTTAGTTGTAAGTGCTAGTAGTTGAGGCAGCGTTGTAAATGAAAGGGTTCTCAGTTCCCTCTGGACATGGATTCTTTTCACCTGCATCAGCAATCAGATGTCTTTGGTTTGGAGAGTTTCTTGGAGAGCAGATCATCTATCTTGTCTCAACACTGCATGTCAGAGAAAATGTGTGTCAATGTCCCACTTTCTATGGTGACTTCAAGGTAAGTTGGACATGACTATTTCAAACACAAGGGGACATGATGATGCCTCTGTTTGGTCAGATGTCTCTTACCCCATGTGTGGTCCACTCACTAAGGATGCAAATGTAGTGTCCCCTTTGTTATAATATTGGTTTTATTGTGGTTCATGTTCAAAGAGATGAGGAATTTGATGAGTGGAGGAGTAATGCGGATTTTCCTTCAAACTCTTCCCCCAGAACTGAATTTGCCATGTTTCATTTCAGTTTCTTAAAGGCTGGGAGCAAAGAGAGGAAGCTGTATGTGCAAGGTGCAAAAGGCACAGTCCCTCTTTCACCTGCACATAATACATGGCTAACCCAGCAAAAAGGGTTTGTCTGCACTGCTGACCAGGAGAACACCAAAAGATGAGCTTGAGACCATCCTGATGGTCCACATTGCTCACTCCCTTTCCACACACCCAGCCCGAAGTGAGTTTACTCAAGAGTCCTCATGGGCAGTCATGTCAATCTGATCCTGTTTCAGCCTTGCTGGTCCCATACAGCATATCCAAAGAGGCTTCACACCCTCAAACGTTGGTTTCCTGCTAGAAAACACCACTCCAGGGGTCTGCAGCACACCCCACATATTATTGCAGACAGTTTAACTTGGCCAAAACACACAAAACAGTTCTATTGTCTTAGGGCCAGAAGGGCAACACCTGAGCTGGGAAAAGCCATGTGCTCTCCAGGGGGGTGTGCTCAAGACAGGGACAGCCCTGAGCAATGCAGATACTGGTCCATACCCCTTTGTCTGAGGGTCAGGGACACTCACTAGACTTTGTTATTTGGCAGTATAGACATGGCTATGAATTCAGCTGCTGAGAGCCTCTGCATCTCTTTATACAGCCTTCAGCCATACCCAACACTAACCACAGCTCTTTGGTGAAGGTGCCTGGCTGTATCCACACCACCAGGCTATGCAGAGTGAAAAAGGGCTGATGACTTGCCATCCACAATTCAGAGGGCTTTATTTTTTTTTTTTTTTTTGAATTAGCTATAGCTGGTCCTGTGGCCCAGTCTTGGTCAGCAGGTGATAGGTGCTCACCTGGAGCTCACCTCTTTGGTTTGGGTTTGTTGTGAACTGAAACATCAATGCAGATGTAGACCCCTCCCTTTGAGAAATGCGATGGTGAAGACCATGAAAAGCTCTGCCCCACAAGCCCAAGTTCTTTGACTTTTGATTCCACTTTGAAGTTTAAATAATTAAAACTTGAAAGCAAACATCATCCCAAAGCTTCCCAGAAGCAGCTTCACCATTGCAGCTGTAGTGAGGCCACAAGCTGTTTGCTTGGGGTGGTGCCTTGGCCTGCTCCTGTGCTGACACTCAAAAGAGCCTCATCTCCATCTCAAATCCCAAGTCCAGATGTTCTTTGTTTTCCCAGAGTTTTGCTTTTTTGTTTGAAGCCCTCTAATAATGACATTACTATCCCCCTGGTCATCTTCATTGGTGCAAATCATACAATCATTGAGTAATGGATGGCTGGGTTAGAAGGGACCTTAAAAGTCATCCAGTTCCACACCCTGCCATGGGCAAGGCACCTTCCACTAGACCAGTGTTCTCCCAGACACGCCCAGCCTGGCCTGGAACACTTTCAGGGATGGGGTAGTTACAACTTCTCTGGACAATCTGTGCCAGGGCCTCAACACCCTCACAGTCAAGAATTTCTGCCCAATATCCCATCTAACCCTGCCCTCTGGCAGTGGGAAGCCCTTCCCCTCGTCCTGTCCTTTTAGGTCCTTGTAATCAGCCTCTCTCCATCTTTCTTGCAGGCTCCCTTCAGTTACTGGAAAGCCACAATTCCATATCCCTGGAGCCTTCTCTTCTTCAGGCTGGACACCCCCAGCTCTCCCAGCCTGTCTCCAGAGCAGAGGGGCTCCAGCCCTCAGAACATCTCCATGGCCTTCTCTGAACTTGCTCCAGCACCTCCACATCCTTCTGATGTTGGACCCCAGAGCTGGAGGCAGTTCTGCAGGTGGGGTCACCTGAACAGAGAAGAGGGGCAGAATCCACACCCCACTCCTCATCTGCCCAAGATGTGGGATCACCTCAGGATGTGTGAATGAATATCTCTCATATCTTTTTTATCTGAGGATAAATTTTGGTGAGTACCTTCAGCTATTACTTAAAGGTATGTTATGGATTTACTACAATCAGCACTTTCTGGCTTTCCAACTTGGCTGAAAAGCTCCCACAAAGAAAACAATCAATTGGTAGTAAATAGGTATTGCCACACACCCCAAAACAAATTCATGATCTGGATAGCCTTAGGACTTCTAAGTAAAGACCACATGTATTTTTTTTCATATTTTGGCATGTGTTCCTGGAAGACCAGGGCTCAGTGGTGGGGTTAGGAGTTGACTAAACAAGACCTGTAGTCATGCTTAGGAGATTGCCAACATTTTTAAGACTCTTTGAAAAAACACCAAACAAATTAGTTTGAAATGAAGTTGAAGATACTTTATCAACTTTTTGTTCCCACCAGAGGCAAAAATTTATCACAAAAGACTCTTGACCTTTTATTGTTCACTGATAGAAAGGTGGGGAACTCATTTGATGTTCACTCCTCTGAGTAGACCTGCCTCTAATCTACCATACACTTTTAATATTAGTCCTAAAAAGATTCCAGGTACAGATCTAGATACTGGAGGGATTTCAGAAATGCTTTCGTGCTGCATGCCAAAATGTTAAGAGCAGGGAGAGATTGTGTCATCAGTTTTCAGTCAAGCCCCTCTGTGCCTCTTTTTTAAAGTTGCCAAAAAAGTTACACATAAAATCATGAGCAAAGATTTTCCATACAGCTTAAAAAATGGGATTTCTCTTCACAATGGCTCTAGGTGGTTTGGGGTCTCCTAGTGAAGGACCTGGTCCTGTCTGGCTTCATATGACAGCAGCAAGAGGAGGAGTATATTTTTACTTGGCTTAGCTTGTATGTTTGCTCTGTTTTGCACCAAATTTGATCATCATATTTTACAATTCCGCTCCAAACAGGAAATCTAGACTATGGATGAGTGACTGCCCTAATTTTTATTGACAAATAGTAATCCTTATTGGTGGAATTATGAGCTAGCTGGATCTTAGTGTCTTTGTGTAATGAGGCCAATATATTGCTACCCGTGTGGTGTTTTAAATTTAATGTAACAAAGAACAAAAGTAGCTTTCTTCATGCTTTCCTTCCTCTCCCTCTCCCTTTCCCTCTCTCTTCTTTTCTTTTCTTCTCTTTTTTCATCCCACTCTTGTTCTTTTTCCTTCCTTTCTTCCTTTTCTGTTTTGCTTGGTCCAAAACACAGATCCAAGTTTCCAGAATTCTCCTGAAGTGCTGGTGATTATGCAAGTCTGAAATGGGAAAGGCTTGTTCCAGACTCCTGTGGAGCAGTGGTGTGGTAGGGACCACACTGTCCATCACCTTCAGAGGAAGGAGAGCCAACTGAATTAGACATTCTCTTCCTTGAATGCTGGAGAAGGGTGAAGCAAATTTAACCTTTTGGGGGCAAGGTTTCATGGTCAGGGTTGGATGGGACCAGCCATCACCTGAAACACAACAGCTTCCAACCAAAATGCCAGTTCTGACCTCAGCTCCAGGGCTCCCAACTGCCTTTTGGAGCATTTTCTCTCCCTCCACTGTCTGTGGAAGCTCTAAACCATTTTAGACAATTATTCTAAGTACTTTAAATGAGCCGATGTGAATAACCATGCTGCCAATGGGGATACAGGAGGAAATGGAAATCAGGGAAATGGGCAGGTAGGGGGACCAATAACGACCACCCGAGGGAGGGTTCCTGGTGCCTGAGCCTATCACTCGACACCCTTGGTAGAAGTTTCTAGAGGGAGGGGATGGGCTGTCCAGTGAAGGACAGGACACTGGGGAGGGGTTAAGGGAAGGGTTCAGCTACTTTTGGGGAACAGGGGGAGGGGGTAGGGAGATTGACATTAAAAGGATGGGAGGAGGCAGCAGGGGCAGAACCATTCTAACAGGGGGGAACTGGGATAAACCAAAGTACAACTTAATGCAACTAAAACATATAATAACACAATACAGCAAAGGATCAGGCCCATGATGCTGCCAGAGGTGGTGCCACAGCCAGAGGAGCACATCTGGCTTCTCAGATCCTGGGATGGGTTGGCAGCATGAGCAGCACCACACTTTATCTGTACCCAATGCAGTGTTGTAGTGGTGTCACTGCAGCACATTAACCGCTGAGTCCCGTGATACCAGTTTTACAGTCTCCAAGCAGACCAAAGCCTTGCTTTAATACTACTTGCATTTAATCTTCAGTTTGTAATATTTATTTAATTCCGTCTTGTTAAGAACCCCAGAGGAAGGATAGGCAAGTCTAACCTCTCCTGGATTGCAGTTCTAAACTATTAATCTGTCATGTCAGCATATTTTATTAATACTGTTTTCCTGTGTACAGTTGGAGGAACACATCATGAGTCACTTACCATCTGCTGTGTAACTGTGTTGTAAAGTGTCTTTCTTCCATAGATTATTGCTTTGATAGATTAGAGTTTTGTACAGTCATGATGCCTCATCCCATCAATTTTAAGCTCTCAGGAGGATGTTCATGGCTAAAGTATCTGATCATTGCAAAAGTCTTTAACGGCCTCTCACTGTGTCCCTGCAGGCTAGGGAAGTGCTATTGTGCTTGCTTTCCAGATGAGAACATGTGTCCGGGTTTTCTGCTGCATTGCTTTAATTAAGTGTGCTTTCTCCTTCTCTTCCACCCCTTCCGTCCCAGGCAAAGGTGAGTAATAAGCAGGGCTAGGAGGGAACATCCTTTTCTCCAAACTGAACTGGGGATGAATCTGGGATTGGATGCTTTCCTAGGAGTCCCTTAGAGCATTCTACGCAGCAAGCCATCTCTTGTGTTCTTTGGAGCCTGAATGTGTCTGCCCCATCACCTTTTACACTCAGAGCTGCATGAGTGCCATGGGTGACCTACAGCCCATTGAAGAGAAGCAGCAGCATCCATGGAAGAAAAGCTCACTGGCTGCCATCAGAATCCACCTCATGCTGATTTAGCTGTATTTAAACCTGTGTGCCCAAGTATAATCAATTATTTTGAGATTTAAAAGAAAATAAAAATAGATACAGGGAGGCACCACATCAGAAAGGGTTTATTTCCAGACTAGAGAAGGTATCTAAAGAAGGTGGGCTGAACTGGAACTGTGATTGCTCCATCCCACCATAACTGCAAGACAGTGTCACTCCCTTTCATCAGGCCTTTTGTTTTTAGAAAAAGGCCTTTTCTCTTTCCTCATTTCAGAGATGAGGAATCTGTGAGCAGCTGATACACCAGCAGTTCCCATTCTGCCTTCCCTGATGGTGTGTCCTCATGGTAGACTTTTTTTTCCCCCAGTAAATCCTTGCCCATGAGTCAGCTGTGTCTGTGCTGGTCTCAGGATCTACAGCATGAGTCCTATGAAGAGCAGCTGGGAGGAGATTTGAATTGGATAAGAGGGAAGATTTCTTCCCCAGAAGGGCTCTGAAGCTCTGACACAGGCTGCCCAGGGCAATGGTAGAGTTCCCATCCCTGAAGGGGATTAAAAGCTGTGTAGATGGGGCATTTGGGGACATGAGTTAGTGGCAGTGCTGATTGGATTCGCTGGTAATGGTTGGATTCAACGTTCCTAAAGCTCTTTTCCAGCCTAAATGACTCTGTGATTCTACTGAGTTCTTGCCTTAGTTTCTCCCGAGAAGACAAGTGAAAGGCATTCTGAGCTGGTGGAACATATGAGCCCTGATTGGATGAGTTTGACCCCAGGTTTTCTGGAGATCAGTGGTTTCTTGGCGGTTGCAGCTGCTGTCAGATCCAAAACCAACCTGAATTTATGTGGTCTTTCTGGAAAAACTCAGTTTCTCTGGAGTGGGGCTTAGGAAACAAGGACTGATCAAAGACCTGATTCAGTGACATGTAGAATAAGGGGTTAAAGATACTTTAGAGTGACAAATATCTGATAAAGCTTAATGAATGTGGGGTTTTAAATGAATATGTGTATTAAATGCACTAAAAAATTTAGTGTGAAGAGGAACAGATCAAGCATGATTTATACCCATGAGGATGTGGAATAAAGATGTCAGTCAAAGGAATAAGGGATATTAGCCTGTAACCCAAGAGAAGCTGAGGAGACCATGGCAGTTGGGATGTAGCATTTCCCGGCTGTATTTTCCCTGCATTTTGGCTCCCTGATACCCCAAATCAAAGTGGGCCACCCCTTCTTGCTGCCCCTAAGGACTCATCTCCCACACCTTGGCATGCCCAACACCCCAAAGCAGTGCCCAACAGCTGAAAGCAGTTCAGCATCCTCAGGGTTAAATCAGATTTAGTATCCAAGACCTGGCAGCTGAACTTTATCCCAGCGTGAGTTTTTATGATCAAATTATAGACCCCATGAAAAGAAAAGAAAAACCACCACCGCCCACCCCCATCCCACCAAAAAAATCCAGTTTGAGGTTTATAATGGAAATCATGACAGAGTCACGATTGTAGTGGCAGGAACAGCATCACTGAAACACAGCTGTAAACTGGTACTGTCCTGGGAGGGGAAGGGGAGGGGAGGGGAGGGGAGGGGAGGGGGAGAGGGAGAGGGAGATGGAGAGGAGGGGAGGGGAGGGGAGGGAGAGGGAGAGGGAGAGGGAGAGGAGCTCTTGCTACACCCTAAAGGACAGAGGAGGTGGGTTCAATGACTGGATGGGAAAAGGGCTACTTGCCAAGATGAACTTTCAAAGATTAAATATTTGCTCTGGTGAAAACCACATCCATAGTATTCTCTGCAGCTTCCTGCTAGGAAAGGTGAAATGCTGAACCAGCTCCTCTGCTGGGGTACACCATGACTCTTTGCACCCTGAGATGGGAAAAATTAGGCACATCCATTTCCAGGATATAGACAGCTGTCTATATGTGGGCAAAACAATGCTGGACTGCAATAATTTTTCATAATATGAGTTTAATAAGGTGGAGGTGCAGCCTTTTCCAACATTAAATAAGAAAAGAAGTAGTAAAGCTTCTGGATCTCATCTTTGTTATTATCTGGTCATAAAGGAAGGCAAAACATTTTTGAGTTTCTTGCAAATCTGAGCTCCTGAACTGCCACTCTAGACCCTGCGTTTGCAGTAAGTTTGGTCCATTATCTCCGGGACCTCTTAGAAAGACAAAGGAGAAATTATGTTTGGCTCCAGCAGAAAGTGAGAGCTTAGAATGAGACAATAAAGCAAAAATGGTCACATTTTATTGCCTTACTCACCAATGGTTTCTTGAGTATGGTATAACTTATGGAAGCTTTGATTTACACTGGTGTGAGTTTTATCTGCTGCTGTCTTGGCCAGTTCATTCTTAATGCTGAGACCTATGGGCCTCTGCTGACTTTCTTGGTTAAATAAATTAAAGGAAATATAAACACAAATGGAAGTCACTTAATTTATGGCTAGATTGGAGCATTGTATCTTACACCATGGGTCCAGTCCAAACCCCATTAATCCAAATCTTACTGACATCTCTAAATCACGCCCTATCTTTGGGCTTTTCCTTCTCACTATGAAAGGAACAGTTTAAAATAATTTTAAATGAGATTATATTGTCCCTCAAAAGCCATCCTGCACAAAATTTTCAACCCTTGTCACCTCTGGGGAGGCAGAGCATTTGGGATGTTTTAGTGGCTGTTGTTTGAAGGCTAAAGATATTCCTCCCACAGTGATGCCTCCCCCTTTTCCTCTCCATGCCAACCATCCCACCCTTTAAATATCTCCTCTTGAAGCATTTTGCAGTGCATCACATGCCATTTGTGGCTAAACACATTTTTGGCTCTTTTGTATGATACAGAACCTACTTCCAGCTCTTCAGGCACTTTCTCAGACTATTTCTTGCCAAAATTTTACTTTTTTGGCCTGGTTGAATGAAAGAAAGCTTTCTGCTGCTTTAATTTTTATTAATTTTTATTTTGTTAATTATTGGTTATTCAGAGATGCTTTCTGCCACATATATCTCTGCCAGCAGCAAAACTGCTGGCTTACCATTCCACTGTCTGCCTTGATGTGCTTTGATATGCTCCTTCCCTGGCTCACCTTCTCCAGTTAAAAACAAAACAACCACCAAAACAAGCAAGAAAATGAAACAACAACCAAAGAACATTGCATGCACTTTTTGTGCTGAAGGAAAAAAGAGCAGAAGACAGAAGAATGGGGAAGTACAAATTTTTTTAAAAAGTGTAAAAATATAGGAGTTGTCCCACAGAGTATTAGGATGAGTCAGTAACTGAGGCTGTTATGTTTTCACATGGAAGTAGCAAGTTCTGGGTTGTTCTTGTAGCAAAGGTCGTACTGTTATCACAGCTGTGGGAGGTATAAACAGAGCAGTGAGAAGGAGAAGTAGTTCCTCAGAGAATATGAATTATTGTAGTTTATCAAGGCTGTGGCTTTTCACAACTGATCATGTGCTGTTGATATTAGTAGAACTTTTCCTCTGAGCCAATCAGGGACTAGATTCAGAAGCTGAAAGACAAGAAGAAAGCATTGAGTTAGATCTCTGTTCTGGAGAGGAACAGGGAATACAGCCCAAAATGGTTCCAGCCAGGAGCCTCAGCCCCTGCATGAATGCATCTCTTGGGGTGACACCTAAACTTCTTGGGTCTATAGGCAGGGTGGTCCTTGCCAGCAGAGGCTGTTAAAGCACACGGATTGTTACACACATGCACCCCCATCTGGGGCTCTGGCAGATGAGGCAGCTGAACCAACCCAGCAGAATGGAATAAATGACAGAGCCCGATGTCCGTGTTTAAATACCATTTACCAGCAGTTCAAGGGAGGTGATTCTGCCTCTCTGCTTGGCTCTGGTGACACTCCACCTGCAGAGCTGCTTCCATATCCAGAGACCCCAAGATCAGAAGGATGCAAAGCTGCTGGAGTGAGTCGAGAGGAGGCTGTGAAGATGCTCTGAAGGCTGCAGCCCTTCTGTTCTGGAGACAGGCTGGGAGAGCTGGGGGCTCAGCCTGGAGAAGAGGAGGTTCTGGGGACAACTCATTGTTGTCTTTTTGTACTTAAACAGGGCTTATAAAAGATTTGAAGAGAGATTTTTAACATGGGCGGATAGTGATAGGAGAAAGAAAAACTCTTTTAAACTGAAAGAGGGTAGATTTAGATCCAGTATTTTTAAGAAATTTTTTACTCTGAGGGTGGTATGCCGTTTTGTTGTATTATTTCTCATTGAATTTAAAAATTCAATGAGAAATAATGTTAGGCAGGTGGGGTGGGGTGTCCCCTTTAGGACTCAAGTCCCAAGTCTCTGTGAGCTGATGGAGCAGCATTATAACCCTAGCTAAGCCATGCCAGTATGACCACTCCCTATCAGGCACATCCTCTAGAGACATCCAGAATCCTTCCTAACTCAGCTCACAGATTGGTAATGACAAGGGACAGACATGGTATCAGAAGAGACCATTTTGTGTGCTGTCTTCAGGCTTTTGTGGCCACTCCACATTGCAGCTGAGCTTCCATGTTTATCAGCACTGGTGGCTGTGAGGAAATGCCCAAGTAAGGTGGTTCAAACAAGACCCCATTTCTTTCCCCATATTTCACCTTAATGAACTTCCAGTACTCATGCTGACAAGCACCTGAGTCTGTGAACAAGGTGACATATGGCTTTCAAATACACCTTGTATTTGGCTGAGGAGAGAACAAGCTTCATGAACATTTACCTGATAGAGTTCCTCACTTAAAATATCTTCATGAATATTTGTTCTGTAAATCCCAAGTAACAATTAAGTAATTTCCAATTAAGTGAGTAAGTGATATGTAGCAGCCTTTGCTATTCAAGAGAGATGATACCAGGCAGCAAAAGGAACAAATACCTGCCCAACCTTTTGTGCCAGCCTATAATGAATCATTGAAATGGCTCTGAAATAAAATTCAAGTAACTCAGTGCTGACTCAGGCCATGAATCCATATTATAACCTTAAAAGTTTGCTCAGAATCTATTTCACAATGTTTTTATGATGAACATACCCCAATATGGAAGACAAACCAAACCTTGTTTGTAGGTAAGCAGAAAACCTAACAAAACCATAAGGTTGAATCAGTGAGAAATCACACTAGGATTACAGAGAAATCACTCAGGGGAAAAAAATCACTGCTGTCAACAAAAAGGATTGCTTTCAGGTGTGTTCCTGGCAGTTTAGGATAAGAGCATAACAACCAAGCCTGGCAGCTTCTAGGAAAGGATGAAAGGTTTTCATAGCATCCCCTTAAAGATCATTATTTAATGAAACCAGTTGAAAAGGAAGATAACTCAGGCTGGATATCTCAAGAACGTCTTAAGCATGTATTAAAGAATGCCCACATAAATCAGAGACTGTGTTTTTGTGTGCTGATGTCCCAGCAGTGAAAGCAGATGAGGAACTCTGGATATCCACAGTTGTGTCCCAGCAGGGAGAAAATGGCACCTGGAGTATTAGCAGGGACTAAATGGGACATGGATGCTCAAAAAGTAGACCCCACTTGAGCTGTACAGATTTGCATCAAAATGTATGTTTCCAAGTCAGCAAAGGATTGAGTGAGACAGATGTATGAATTGACTCCTGTGAAAAGCAAAGATTTCAGGTAAACCATAAAAGTCTGGTGTTGTCTATGGTTTATGATTACATAGCCCAGGGTATATTTTAGAGAGGTTTTTCTTGTCCAGATTGTTCCAGTCTGAGTTTCAAAGAATGTACCTTCTTTGCTACCTTCTTTGCTACCTTGCCAGCTCTCGTCAAGCTAGGTCATAAGGTGATCATGCCATTAATCTCCTTGCTGTCCTAAGTTTCCGTCAAAAAGCAGCTTTTTTCCACAGTTGCAAGCAGAAATACTTGTCTGAGCTGGGGCACTGCAGGTTGCTTTGAGATCCTTCCCCAGTCTGGGCATTGTACATTCTCTGCTCAAGGCCATGGACTGCAAATAACCAAGGGGACCCATGGCCCATCTCAGCCTTGCTTTGCTTTGCCTGGTCTAGAAATGTGTCATAGAACCACAGAATCAATGAATCATTTGGGCTGGAAATGATCTGTAAAGTCATGAAGTCCAACTGTTCTCCCAGCACTGTCAAGCTCACCACTAATTCATGTCCCCTAGTGCCACATCCAGTTAGATCTGTTAAATCCCTCCAGGGATGGGAACTCCACCACTGCCCTGGGCAGCCTGTTCTGGGGCTTTGCAGCCATTTTGAAGAAGAAATTTTTCCTAATCCCCGATCTAAACTTCCTCTGGCACAGCTTGAAGCCATTTCCTCTTGTTCCATTGCTTGTTACCAGGAAGAATGTCCTTTCAGTGGGGACATTTGTGTCTGAATCTTCAGAAATGTTAAGCCCCTTTGGTCGTGGATGGGTTTGCAGAGATGTCCAGCTTCCACTTAGTCTACAAAAATCTTATTTTTGAAGCATTGGAAGCCTTGGAATATCTGTTTAGGAGATATAGTAGCAGGGATGACTGCCTTAAGCCCTGCAAAAAGTCCATCCTCTTTTTTGGAAGTCAGTCTTGTCTGAAGACCTCTCCAAAAGCCCTTTGGATAACCCGGCCCTGATGCTGCCTTGCAGGAGATCGTCCCAAGACCCATGACTCAGAGCAAAACCTGGCACAGCTTTCTGCTGCTCCCTGCTTCACATCACAGAGTCAGAATGAATGTTGGGATCAGCGACTAGAATAAAATTGGGCAGAAACAGGCATGTCTAACAAATATCTTGCTTATGATGAGGTGTTTCTACTCTCAGCCAGCAGCCGCAAAGCAGGGACGATAATGAAAGGCACCCCCTCGAACATTTTATATTATTCCTCCTATTCTAAACAGACAATTTATGCATTTTATCCTTTCCAGCTGGTGTCATTCTCTCCACTCTTGCAAATCACTGCTATTAATTATGCACCCACAGCTAAGCCCCCCTGCAAGGAGGACTCCAGCTCCAGCACTGCAGCAAAGGAGGGGTTACTGGACCTCTTTGGGGAAGGGAAAGCACTCCTCCACCCTGAAGGGAGCATTCAGCTTTGGAGAGAGGAGTTGACAGCTGGTTTTTATTAGCTTTTAAAAGGCAGTGTTGGGGTAGGTGTGGGACCTTTGGTCTGGAAGAGAAGCCTTTTCTGGTCAGTCCCAGGGGTGGAAGGTCAGGCTTACTTGGTCTGCAGCCAAAGGCACAAAATTCAAGAAATTGCTTTGATTTTTCTCTGGCTGGTGATGGGAGCTGGGCTGGTGAAGTGGGACAAGAATTGGACACTGCTGTGGCTTGAGCTGGGCATGGGCTGGGCACTCCTACAGCATAGGTGGTGAGTGATGATAATAAAGACAAGGCAAGGGACACAAAACCCACTGAAATGTAGGGAAAATGGATTGTGGCCACGCTTTTACAGGCAGATAATTGGGATGCTACTGCACAAAAATGTCTGCTATTTAAGGGCAGGAGGAAAATGAAGGCAGAATTATTCTTCAGGCTTGCATTTCATGCTGGAAAATGCCATAATTTTCTGCAAGATGTCTGGTGGAGGAGAAATTTCAGGTTGCTACAATCTTTTTGATTTACAGAGGTGGCCTTATATGCCAGAGGAAGGAAAAAGAGTGGTCTCTTTCCCTTGCAAAGCTATCTTTGCTATAGGTACAAGGCACTTTGCATATGGCCTCTGTAGGACCTGGCCTCCATCCCTAGGGTTTGGGATCTACAAGAAGAAACACAGAACTTTTGCCTCCCTCTGACTGCAACATCTTGGGGAAAAAATCTTTGTGTTATTTACCTTAGAGCTGCCAGGCATTGCTGAGGCACAGCCAGAGCTGCACTCTGTCCATGCATGATGAAGGTTAGATACTACAAGAAATTTCTTCTCCCAAAGGCTTTTTTAGCCCAAGGCACTGTTGGAGTCCCAATGCCTGAAGGGATGTAAAAGTTGTATAGATGTGGCACTTGGGGACAGGAGTTAGTGATGGACTTGGCAGTGCTGGGGGAATGCTTGAACTTGGTGGTCTTGTAGGGCTTTTCCAACCTAAACTATTCTATGATTCTGTGTCCCAGCTCCATAGACACTCTTCATAAATCCTGCATGGACTTGCTGGTAGATTTGGAGAGGTCTTCACGTTTTGGAGGTTACCTGGTGCAACAGATGACAATAAAGTCTTATTTTCCAGTTCAGTTATCCTTCTGACATGATAATGAATTTCTTACAGCACCCAAACATATTTCTAAAGATTAGCAAGAAGATGATTTTCTGAACATTTAAGTCTAATAACTAGGTCAGTTAGGAAATGCAATCCTGAAAATCTCATCCAGCTGCCTCTCCTTCTGTTAATGGATGGATACAGCCACACTCTGTGAAATCTTTCTTAGCAGACTGCAAAGCCAAAGTGGGTTCTTTGCTCAGTATCCACTTGCTTCCCTGGGGCTTAAATGCCAATGGAAAGCCCCAGCTCTGGTTTGTTAATTGTCACCTTTGTTTGACCAGTTCTGATTTAAGAAAATCCCTTTAAAAACAGTGAATTATTGTCTCCTGCTGATGTAAATGGTAATAGCTTTGACCCACAGAAGCAGTAGGACTCTTGATTTTCCATGGCTTTTAATGACTGCTAAACTTTTAGATTTAGATTACTGGTTCAGCACCCAGGTCTGGTGAAATAAACCCTCACATGCACACCTTGGCAGCTCCCAACCTCCCAGGTGCCCCAAAAGCAGCCATGCTTTGCTACCAGAGGATGAGGAGACAAAACACTGCAACAATTCAACCATGGCTTCCCTGATTCATCAAAGCACTTAGAATACAACATGTCACATAAAGAGTATTTAAATATGTGCTGAAATAGTTTGGCATATCAAGCCTGAGGGCTTGACTGTGCACAAAATTTCTCCGATTAAAGGTTTGGAATGGTTTTAAACTTCCCAAGGCTCTTCCTGAATAACTTCCTGTGTGCATGTGGATAGTGCAGAGCATATTTATCCTATATCCTTCATGTATGTATCCTTCTGGTTTCTTACTCTTTGTCCCACCTTTTCACTTGTATCTCCTCTGTCCTTCTGTCGTGATGAACACATGGACAAGTAGCTCCCATGGACACTGCAACAAGAAGATACTTGTACTCCAGTGCCTTTTTTTAAATGATTCCTCTGCATGTCAGACATGGTATAGTGGTGTCCCTGTCAGTGCTGGACTCAATGATCTTACAGGGATTTTCTAACCTTAATGATTCCGTGATTCTGAGCCTTCACAAATTGTTAGCACTCAAGAAAACCACACAGATTGGAACCATTTCCTTCTTTCCATATTCCTAGTTGTCTTAGGTTGCAAGATGTGGCTGGGGGTGTGTATTCTATTGCCACCTATTAGAGGTGGGACAGTTATCTTCTGTTAATTGGGCAGTTTGCTTTATCTCTTCCATGACCAGTCCTCCCTCTTGGAGATACCTTCTGTTAATGGGCTATTGAGTGTCTGTGCATGACTGATAAAATTACATCATCCCATTGTGAGATGTTCTGCTCAGGAGGAGGAGCCAAGCATTCCTACCTGGATTTAATCTGACATTTTGGGACACCAGAGCAGCCTTTTTCCACTGGTTTCCCAGAGGAAGACCAGGCGCATCTACACCACCGCCGGACCTTCAGAGGAAGACTACACCCTTCTACAGGCCCACTGCTTCAACAGAACCACACCTGACACTCCAGGAGGACTGCAGCCAACATTCCAATTGGACTGCTACCAATTCCCTGATCCACAGGGTGTCAGGTCGTATTCTGACTCTGTCAGTGTTGTTTTGCATCACTGCATTCTTATTTTTAGCTTTACTCTTTTTTTATTTCTAGTAAAGAACTGTTATTCCCACTCCCATATCTTTGCCTGAGAGCCGCCTTAATTTCAAAATTATAATAATTCAGAGGGAGGGGGTTGCATTTTCATTTCAGGGGAGGCTCCTGCCTTCCTTAGCAGACACCTGTTTTTTCAAACCAAGACACTACTCCGCACCATCACCTCTCAGCACCTATTAAGGCCAGTCACCTCTCAGCACCAATATTAAGACCATGAAGATCCTATGGAAGGACTCATCTAGCTGTGTTGTTTGCACAGTTCTGAGCACAGCAGGTGCCTACTGCACAATCATGAGCATTACAACTGCCACAACTTACTCCTTCTACACCTATTGACTAATAACAACTGCATTTTCCCTACTGCCCTTTAAAGGTAAAGGCAATTTGGAAAAAGGCTATTTATACAGAAATCTGAGCATTTGCACAGCAAGTCAGACTGCAATAGATATACCAGGCAATTTCCCCATGTAAATAAGTCCTCCCTGGAGAACTCTGACAAAACCTCCTCCTCATAGGTACACATTTTTGGGGGGTCAGTGGGATGGGAGTAGGGCCAGGGAAATGGAAGTTTGGAGCAGTTTGAGTACTTCTGGGCAACTGTTACACAAAGAAAAATGGACATACTGTGCAAAGCTTCTGGCAAAACCTGGTATTATACAAACAATATAATGGGAATTTGGGATTGTGTATACAGGGTTCTTTGCAGTTCACACAGGACTTTTCATGACTTGTGTGTATGAATGCAATCAGCAAAGGGACACAGACACACAAAAAATATCCTATATAAGTAGCTGTCCTGAAAATAGACTGTAAGGAAACTGTTCTGAGTGTCTTGATCCAGGGACTAAAGCATTTATTCTCTTCTTTCCTTTTACCTGAAAGCCACAATTAAACCAAAGGAAAAAAAAAAAAAAAAACACAAGTACTTTTGCAACCAGCATCCATTTTTTCAGAGCCCATAGCTGACAGTTGTCTTAAATTCAGACTCATGAGGCCTTAAATTCAGAAGCCAGTTGTGCTTTTCTTTCTTACAGAGTTTTTATCTTAAGGTTTTTTCTTCTATTTTTTTCTTTTCCTTTTATTTTCCTTCTTTTTCCTTTTTTTTTTCTTTGTTCATTTGTCCTTTTTTGTTGCTGTTTTCTTTTTTAAAATTTTTCCTTTTCCTTTTCATTAACCTTTTTTTTATTTCTTTGGTTTTGCTTTTATTGTTTTCTTTTCTTCTTTTTTCTTTTCCCCCCTTTTCCCTTTTCTTTTTCTTTTTTCTATTTTCTTTTAACTTTTCAATTTTATTTTTCTTTTCCCTTCTTGTTTTCTTTCTCTTTTTCCCTTTTTATTTTTTTACTTTTTTCTCATATACATTTGGTTTTTTCCTTTCCTTCTTCTCTTCTCTTCTCTTCTCTTCTCTTCTCTTCTCTTCTCTTCTCTTCTCTTCTCTTCTCTTCTCTTCTCTTCTCTTCTCTTCTCTTCTCTTCTCTTCTCTTCTCTTCTCTTCTCTTCTCTTCTCTTCTCTTCTCTTCTCTTCTCTTCTTCTCTTCTTCCTTTCCTCCCCTTTCCTTCCCTTTCCTTCCTTTTCCCCTTTTCTTCCCTTTCCCCTTTCCTTTCCCCTTTCATTTTTTTCTTTTTCTTCCTTTTTCCCTTTTCCTTTTCCCATTTTCCTTCTTCTTTCTCTTTCGTTAGCAGGCAATCACCAAGCCTCCAACCCCGAAACCGACCTGAAAGCAAAAAGCAGACCTCAGCATCTGCTCTTTCCACCGATCACAGACGATCAGAGAAGAGGCTGCGGAACCTGCGCGCTGACAGCAGGACGTGGTGAGGTACGGCTTGAGCAGGGGCTACCCCGGGCGGTGATTCCCGACCCTCTCAGAGGAACCAGCTCTCCTGGCAGAGCGCGGTGAGTGTCCTTGTCCTTTTCCGGGGCAGCGGTCACTCAGCTCCGAGCGCGGAGCACCCCCGGCAGCGCTCACCTTCCGGCCAAAACATCAACTCGCTATTTTTGTTGCTAATCACTGTTAATCATTAACCACTCATTAGAATGACACCGTTGAGTCCCCGCCGTGCCCGGGGGCCGCGGCCGAGCCCCCTTCCCCTGTCCCGGCCCCGCTCCCAAGGGCTGTGCCGGGATGGGGAGCGGGGAGGGGATGCACGGACCCCGCGGGGTCCCGGCCTGCCCGCCAGGGCATCCGCGGGGCGCGGAGCCTTTTGTTATGCTAATCCGAGCTGACATCACTCCGCATATCAAAGCAGAGGGGGCCGCATATAAGGCGGCTCCGGGGGCCTCCCCGGCAGAGCGGTCCCGGTCCCCGCGCAGCCCGCTCCGGGCGGAGGTAAGCGGGGACCGCAGGGGTGTGCGAGCCACTGCCGGGAGAGGTGGGAAGGGGACAGCGGCTCGCTGGAGCCCCTCGGAACGCCGAAGGTGCGGGGCTGGCCAAGCACGGGGGTTTGCGCGGCGTGGAGAGAATTCCAAGGAGAGGGGATGCATCCCGGAGGATGAATGGGAGTAGGAAGACGCTGGGGGGTTCGGCGGAGAGAGGACTCATAGAGGCTGCAAAGCAGACCGAGGAGATGCCAGAGAGAGAGGCGCCTTGGAGACTGCAAGGGAGAAGGGAGACCCGGAGGATTGCAAGGAAAAGGGAGAACCGAGGGAATGCGAGGGAGAGGGGAGGCTTGGAGACTGCAAGGGAGAGGGGATACCCGGGGGAAAACAAGGAAGGAGGAGACTCGGAGGCTGAATTAAGAGACCTGACACACGGCACGAGGAAATGTGAGTGCAGGAGCGAAGGGAGGACCTTGGGAGAGGGAGACCCAGAGGGTGGAGAGACCCGTGCCCGTTAAGCTGCCGGGAAAGGAGACTGGAGACTCAGGGGCTGATGGCAGAGGGGGGACATGGAGCTGTAAATGTGCAGGGTAGTGCAAGGAGCTGCAGAGAAGAGAGGAGTCCGGGAGGCCGCAGGGCTGTGGGGACACCCAGGGGCTGCGGGGGAGAAGGAAGATGCAGAAGGCAGCAAGGGAATGGTGAGACCCGGCAGCTGGAATCAGCTCTACCACCCTCTATTCCTTTTCTCTTCTCCCACTCCTCACCGCAGGTCATCTGGGGATGTGCTACCCCTAAACCAGGCTGCTGTGTTCTTGGAGAGAGCTGCAGGCTGGCAGCAGAGTCAGGTGGATGTCTTTGTTTCCTGAATGGGAAAACTGGAAAAATGTGAGCTGAATACTCACACTTTTATGTACAGTTAAAATTGCCTATTCCCATCCTTGACTCCAGAGTCTTGGAACTGTCTGATGGGAGTGTTTTCTGTGTGCCAGAGTGCGGCTGGCTGCAAACAGCCTTGAGGTGAAGAGAAAAGAGGGCTTTGAGTTAAAAGCAGCTCCTGTTTTAAGGAGTCCACAGGCCACTTGCTGTTGGTTTGATCAGTGACCCAGAGCTCACCAGAGCTGTAAACATCACATCTGCCCCAAAGTTTGTCCCACCCATCTCCTTGCAAATTGCTCTTGCAAATGTAGTCTGTGTTGGAGTAATGCATGTGAGTGGAAAAATACATTATTACCTCTCCAAATAAAACGGGTGCAATTGCATGCAAAGCTCGCAGTTCTTTGGGTAGGTATGGAGGAATTAGATAATTTCTCTTCCACTCCAGAGGCTAAAAAACCCCAAACTGTGAGTTTTTCAAGTCGGGGGGGAGAGTAGAGAATGGTGTTGGCTGGTCAGGTTTAGGGAGCATTTTAGAGCATCTGAGACATTTTACACCCAATTCTTGTGTTGTCCAGCAGTTCACAGAGGTGGGATAAGGGGTCTGAAATATCTAAATAGACACTGAAAGGCATGGGCAGGACTAGGGATTGAAGGTTTCCAGCGTGCTTGTAGAGCAGTGGGAAGAAAAGGGCTCCCAAAGATTATAAGATATAGAAATACTTTGAAACAAGAAGCGTGTATACCTGGATGCTCATGGGAGTACTGCCTTCAAGGGATACATCAAACCCAAATCCAAGCGGGCATTAAAGAAAAACAATCCATGGCAATGAAATCCTGCCTCCCTTGTAGGCAGTCAGTTTTGTCTTGGACTTCAAGGGAGCCAGGAACTCACCCCTAGAGGTTATTAAAATCCTTTGTAATAACAGCACTTCTCTAGAAACCTTTTACACCAGGCGCTGGGGCTGGGATAGCCAAAAAGCAGCCTGAATAGAAAAATATGCTGTAGATGGCAGAGAAAACATTCAGAAATATTCATTCCCCTCAACCCAATTGCTTCCCAAATGGGAATATTTAGGCAGAAAACTGCAGCTGGGCAAATCCAAAGCTGGGGATCAGGTAGGATACCTTTTTTCCAAGGTAAGAGGTTTCCCAAAGTGAAGCTGACTGCTCCAACCATTCCCAGTCCCTTCCCAAACCTCTTTGAGGGGGTGTTAGGGGGGGATGAACAGTTACAGTTTGGGTTTGTCAGTGTGCTGTGTGATGGGTTGTGAGACTCCAGAGATGCAATGTGGTGGGCAGGTTTTTCTGTTTATTTTACTGTTGTCTTTCTCATGGGATGGGAAACCACTGCAAAGACCACAAAAAGCAGCCCGGAGCGGTGTCTGAAGTGAATAACTGAAGGGAAACCCATTTACTGCTATTAATACTGCTGCTAAAATAAGCAAGCTATGCCCTGGAGACAAAGAGGACCCCTCTAAGGATTTAAGTCCTGCATCTGGTTTGTTTATCTGTTTGGCCTGAAGAAGGAAAAAACAACAAAAAGAAAAGGGGTGTGGGGGTATCCTTGAGAGCTTTTTTGTCTCCTCCAGGCTGCTCCCTGGAGACAAAAATGGGATTTTATGTTTACAAAGTTGTAGCCTTTTCCGTGAGCTCCAGGTGCCAAGGACTTGGAAGAAGTGAGAGGCAGAGTTAATGAGGTGAGAAGAAAAGCAAAAGGTAAAGAGCAAAGCACATTTATTGTAACAGATCAGAGAGAAACATCTGCAGGGCAAGGGCACCTGCATTAAGTAGGGAAACGCAGTTTTTATTATTTGTCTTCTCTGCAGAAAAAGAAAGAGGAAAAGTAAATCTGGAGGGAAGAAAGCGAGAGATGAATAGCTGAATATTTGAGCTAATCTAAAGATCTATCTTTTTTTTTTTCTTCTTCTTCCTAAGCAATTGCACAAACTTTTTGGAGAGGGGAAGGAAAAAAACCCAGTAAAGTGAAGCAGCGAATGAAGTCTTGCCATGTGCAGGGTTAAATGGAAACACACAATCAGACCATAACTCTGTGTAATTCAACCCATACGGTTTGTCTGTCTGTTGACTCGAAAGGTTGTATCGAGGCTTGGCAAGGGAGAGGACTGAGAAGGGATAATCCAAACCTTTTCATGATTCATAAGCCACTCCTTTGCAATTTGGATAATAGATTTCTCTCTCACAGTGACTCGCTGAACTTCAGAGTTAACCATAGCTCGGGCTCTTTCTCCTTTCAGGTTGTTCATCTCCAAGAACGAGCAATACCCAAACTGAAGGAAAATACATTGCACAAAATATTAAGAAAACTCCTTTTTGAAAAACAAATTTCTTCGGAGAAGCTGATTTCCTTTGGCTAGCAGGAGAAAGTGGAGAAAATGAAGCCAAGTCTGCGATTTTTCTTAGCTGGTTTTCTGTTTTTGATTCTGCAGACAGGACTTTGCTATGGGATAAAATGGATGTAAGTATCTGGCTCTATCTCTGCATTTTTAATGTTTTTGTAGGAATTGCTGGTCTCTTACCTGTTTCTACAACTGCTATTTGAGGCATGCTGTAAACTGTTTAAAGAGCAGCAAGCACTGCAATTCTCCAGGCATTGATTGATTTCAAGTGTGTGTACTAGGGGCTTATGCTAACAATGTCTCAGTCTTCTTTCTAAAATATGCATGATTTAGGCTCATTTGGGTTTTTTTCTCCTCTTTGATACCAAGGGAAAGGCACACACTTGAATGCTCACATGAGCCACTTAATGAAGCTCCTAGCATTAGCTCCTGCTATGCTGGGAAACTCTCCCACCAGGACCCCTGGTTGTGCTGAGTTGGAACTGAGAGCAGTAGGGATGGCAGCTGAGATAATGCTGCCCATCTCCAACCACAAGGGATGCTTGACAGATAACATGGTTTTTTCTGGACCTTTTAACCTTTGGATTTTGTGAAAGGTGTTAAAAATGAAGTGAGGAGGGGAGAGGAGGGTGAAAAAATACCAGGGACTGTGATCAAGTCAGGACTGAGTTTCCTTGGAGGCAATGTACTGCAAAGTGAAAACATCACCATCTCATTTCTTTGCTTAAACAAGCAATCGGTTAGTTGCTTGCTGCAAAATAAACAAACAGGCCACTCCAAAGCCAATCTGGTTTCACAACATTGATGAGTGATTTGTCTTTTCTACTTGGGTTTGGAGCTGGGCACAAAATAAGTAAGGGAATATGGGTTTTCCTCAAACGTGCATCTTTGGTAGAAAAAAAGGCACAATAATATACAATGCCAGGAAGACTGTGTAGTGCATTGAAGCAAGGATCTTTGGGATAGGTGGTGAAACTTGGAAAAGAGGTTCCTGTTTTGCTGCTCCTTTTGCCACAGACTTCATGCTATGTCTAATTGCCATTCTGCTGTTCCAATCATTGTCACGTGAAGCTCTACTCATGCCACTTTTTATAAAGGCTTAAATTTGGATATCTGCAGATTCAGGTATCCCATTGGAGCCAGTGTTTTTACTCCCCATGATGCAGTCAGGGAAGAGAGGACCTTCCAGATGGCAATTCATCTTCTCCAAACAGAGACATCCAACAGAAATGTTAAGTGAAAGCCTCTGGCGATGCTGTGTACTGCAGGGAGCTGCTAGAAGCCACACATCTGCCTTTTATATCCATAAAGAGAAGCATGGTGAATCTCTCCACATGGTGATTAAATGCATATGGTCAGCTGGGAGGAATAGTCACCTACTTTAGGGCATCTTTCAAGGTGGCAAGCTTGCCTGTGGCAGGAAGATAGGAACTAGATGATTTTTAAGGTTCCTTCCAACCCAAACCATTCCATAATCTTCCATCTGCTGTCTCCATAGTCTAAGGACTATCTTGGAAGTAGAGGAGAGTAAGGATCTGGTTTGCTCTTCACTGCCTTGGCTTTACACCTTGTAGTAGTCAGCAAGAGCTCAATTACATAACCCACCTGTTTCTTTCCACCAACTTCCTCCAGTGTTTAGGCTCTCAGCTCTGCCTCCATCCAGCACCAGGAAAGGCAGGCATCTCCTTTCTGAAGGACATTTAGCAACATGTCCATGGGACTCCTTTGCAATGTTTCTTTCTGTACAGCACAGAAATAAAGCTGTTTTGTTGCACCCTGATTCAGCAAGGCTTTTAAGTGCAGAACCATGACTGACTGGAGGGACTTGTCCATATGCTTGGCATTGATGTCCCACTTAGGCAAGATACTTAATCATGAGTGAAGGGCTTGGGTTCCTTCGAAGGGCAGGGGTGAGATGGGCTCCAGAAGGAACCTGATAGTATGGTGACAAGCCATAGACATGAAAAGTTCTGGGAGGCAGGGAAAGGTCCCTAATAGCTTTGCTGTCAAAAGCAGCCTTTGGGCTGCTCTGTGGTTAAGCTGCAGGGGTTGCTTTTGGGGATGAGTGGGGGGAAAAGCAGCTGGAGGCAAGACACCACAGTTGCTGCTCCTCTACTTCCCAGCAGACATATCCCCCCTATCAAAAAGTGAGTGGGAAAGATGAAAGCTGGGATTAAAGTGGTATTTGAAGCATGAATGGCATGCAGATGCACCACTGAGCTCCCCTCACACCTGTTTAAAACCTGGCAGAGACCGGCACTCTCTGTCCACAGTACTTTGCAACTGGGATGCTGGCAGCCGGAAATTCACAAAATGTGGTTTGGTTTTTCTTTTGTTTGCTCTTTCTCCTCATTTCCCCACCCTTATTTTCCTATGGAAACACAGGCTAATTTTCCCCACTCCCCATCACTCTTTTTTTCTCGGGGTTCCAGGATTGTCCTTAGCAATTGCATGGGTAAGTTCTTGGAAAACAGAGTACCAAATACTGAGTAATAGCTCAGACCTGCTTATCCCAGCTCTGGACTGATATTTTGGGTGCCATACAATTGAATCTGCTCCTTCCTTCTCTTGCTCATGAACAGAGAGGTGGGGAAAAAGCATGGGATGAAGAAGGAGGAAAGTGCTAGGTGATGTTTTCAGTTTTGGGATTTTCTCACTGGTCTGCCCACTGCATCATTTTTGTACACATGGTGCCAGACGTGAGCTTCAAAGAGGATTTGGGAGGGGAAGGGAGAGATAAGGAGGTGGGTTTCACCAGCCTGGAGATGAGGAGTGACTGATAAGAAAGGTGATAGGAAATTTAATTTTGATTCAGTGTGTGATGTAATTGCAGGGGGAGGGGAAGAAGAAAAACACAATTTTCAGCCATTTAGAACTTCTCAGTAACACAAATATGCCCTAAAATTAGTCAAAGCAGGGTGAAGGTAAAAAAAGAAATTACTTATTTTTCTTGACTTATTTTTATGAATTCTATGGTCCGAATTCCCATCTGTTGGAAGCTGGTGCTGCGCCCCACCAAACATTCAGCATGGTGTGTGGACAATCAGCATCTTGTACACATGCTCTTGCTCTTGTATACATTTCTCTTGCCGGAGAAATTTCATATCTTGTGCTCTTTCATCTAAGCTCCAGAGAGCTACTCAGGTGTAAAGCCAGAGTATGGTTCCAGATCTTTGCTGGATCAGGATTGTTGTGGAGATTCAGCCTCTCTCTTCAATGTATATGAGACCCTGCGTCCTTTTTTTGCAAACACTTTCCCATCCTGAGAGCAAAGCAGGTATGTGGGGAGGTTACATCATTTTGTGGTGCTCAGTGTTGTTTTGTCACAGTTGCTGGGAAGGTGAGGCAGCCATTGGTTTCATGAGATATGTCTTAGGGCCAATGCATCTAGGAATTCTATCACCTTCCCCATCTGCTTTTGCAATCCATTCGGCTTTCCCAGGAGAGTTTGGGTTTGACCAAGCAGGTGCTGGAGCAACTTATTTGGGTAGAACTGAAAAACAGATGAGCATTAGAGGGAGCTGCAGCCAGATGTGCATGCCCCAAAGGTGTGCAGGTGTTGGGATGTCCAGGCACAGAGTAGCTTCTGAGGCGCTCCACAGGGATTGTCATCTCCTCTGTCACTCTGTATTGAATGTCCTCTTCAAGGTGGTTGCAAATAAGCCAAACACAGCAAGTGATTTGGGCTGGTTATTTTTAGGTTTGTTTTGTTTGGGTTTTGTGTCTTTTTTTTGTTTGTTTGTTTTTGAGTTTTTTGGGGATTTTGTTTCTTTTGTTAGTTTGTCTTTGGTTGGTTGGTTGGGTTTTTTTGTTGGTTTCTCTTTTTTTCATGGCTTACAGAATATGCCCAGGATGGCAAGTGCTGGCATTAAGAATACCATCATTTTTAGGTGGAGCTTGGTCACTTCAGGAAGTCTCTGCCTGTCCCCATTGTGGTGACCCAGTTTTGTCTCATGTGCTCTGGAGCAATCCCCAGCTGAGCTCCATTCCCAGCTATTGCTGCACAATTCCTGTGGATAAACTGCAGCCCTGTAGAAGCAAAAGGTAGCTTAACCACACCTTTTGGTGAACATAGGATGTCCCCCAGCCCACCAACCTTGAGCAGCCCTTCTGCAGCCAGCAAAAAGCAGGGGAGAAAATGGAAAGATTTTGTGCTTCCTGGCAGCTCCTGCTTCTCTCCTTCAATAAGTGGTGGGAGGAAGCTGGGACGTGGAGACATGGGCGCCTGTGAGGAGACTGTCTGCCTGGCAAGGGACTGCTAGATGAGCTGCTGTGAAAGAACTGCAGGATGGGGATGGCAGGAGGGGAGTAGGCTGGGGGTGAGGAAAGGGGAGTACCATGTCTTTGAAGTTTGCTCTTCGCCCCACAGGCAGCTCAGGAAAAGTTGACAAAGCTCCATGGCCTTCCTCGGCACTCAGTGAGCCAACTCCCTGCTGGCATTGACTTCATTCAAGCTTGGGCATGAAGTCAACAGCCTTGTGCCCACTACTGCCAGCACTGAATTTGGCACTGTATCTGAAAACAGCTCTTATTTTAAGCTTTAGTTCAGAGTTGGTTTCCCCCCACACACACTTCTCTCACTCTTCCTCTTCTTTCTTTTTTTTTCTTTTTTTTTTTTTTTTAAACCACATAAATCCTACTTCTGTGTTTGAAAAGCCCTTGCAGAACCAGGGGAAGCATTTACCAGGGGATGTGGTGTCTTTCCCAGGATTTGTGGTCCCCAGACTGGAACTGATGCAGGACGGTGGCAGGGGGATGAGCTGCCTTTGACAGGAGCTTAGACAATGTTATTGTAACTCCCCTGCAAGCCTTTTCCACATGAAAACCTGAGAAAATGAGGCTCCTGCAGATTAAAAACTTTCAATGAAATCAAATACAAAAAGAACTCTTAATCTCTGCCTCTCTTTATTAACTTTTACCACATACTTCACTCTCCACAGCCATGTAATTTTGTCTAAATCTTTTGTGTCACCCAAATCCCTGCAAGATTGAGGAGTTTAGGAATAGGCATTAAAAAGAATGCCTTTTCAGAAAGCAAAGCTGGTAATTTGGAGTAGAAGTTCACTGTTTCACCAGCAGTCCCTTTGCGAGACTTTCTCAGATCATGTCACACAAGGGAGGGTGGGGAGATGCCTTCAGAGAGAAGTGTGTTTTAAAGGACACCAATGTTTTGCTGCTCAATTAAAGGACTTTTTCCTCTCTTTGGCTTGACCAGGAGCAGCGTCCTACTCACAGGGTACCTTGTAAACCAAACCATATATGACTTTCATTGATATCTCTGCTAACATCTGAAGGTGCTTCTTCCTAACCTGCACTTTCCATGAACAGTACTCTCTTGGGGCCCAGACATGCAGGAATGGGCCCAAACCTCTCAAAGGACCTAACACTGCAGAGCATTAATGCTTTCAAATGAATTTAATAACTGCCTGACATAATTAAAAGAGTAAACGAATGTCATGATCCATCTATGCTTATTTCCTTTGTAAACATGTTCATGGTTTTCTGTCAGTATCCAAAACTTCAGTTGAAAGACCTGCTGTGTTATATATATAGATCAGGAGATGTTTGGTTTAGGCCCTGTTTATTTGAAGGGATGGATCAAATATGCATATTTTAAAAAAACGTGAAACAACCACCCCTTGGTTTCCTGGAGAATGAAGGATGGGGCAAGAGAATTAAGTGAGAATGTTATCAGGAGGAAACCGTGAAAAACAGCATTTCCAGGGTGAAAGCAGGTAAAATCCCTTTTTCAGATGAAGAGTGTGAATTCACAGAGAGATGTTTGTCAGGGATTTTTTTTCCCAGGTTGAAGGATGTTCTTCTAATCATGCCCTTGAGGGCTGGATTTCAAGGCTGGCTGTGCCCCATTAGCTCCAGTTTCCCTCCCAGTGCTGGTGATCTGTGGAGACTGCGTGAAGAAAGGCCAGAGACCCACCACCAAATCCTACCATGGACAAGCCTCTCCTGGGGGATGTTTTTCTTTCCACAAATGGATATTGTTTCCCAATAATGTCAGTGCAGGAAGTGGGTATCCATCCCCTGATGCTGCCAGAATTTGGAAACCAGGGAGGGGCAGTGCATTTCCACAGGGTGACATGGAGTGAAGAAGATATTCCTAAATGTAGGACAGAGACTGGGCAAACCTAGATTCTCAGGGCATGGAATAGATGACCTAATTGGCTTCTCAAAGTCCTGATCTGTGATATATAAATGCACTTTTCAGTCTCAGCAAGTGACTACAGTAACTGAGTTTTCTTTTCCATCTCCATTACCTTTTAATTTTTCCTCCCGATGCTTGGAGATGTTTCCAATTATAGGTTCTCACAAGCAAAGACATGAAGTTTAGGGAGATGCTCAGAAAACACCTTCCTGCATCTTGCAGTTTTATTCTTGGTGGGCTTCCTGGAGCTCAGCTCATTCTATGAGAAACAGCCATTGCTGCCATTTACTGAGTTCTTACCAATCAGAAGGTATTTTTCCTCTTCCATGAAGTAAATGGTTTTCTTGTTGCACTATAAAACTGCTTCTCTAATGGTGATCACTTCAAGCCATCTATAATAATACAGTCTCATTCCATCACGTCCTGTTTTTTCACACTGAGGATGAGTTTCGGTCTGAATTCTGCTTTCTTCCCTAACTGTAGGTGGTTATTTGTGCTATTCATGACTGTTCTTAATGGTGAGATGGGGGTACCTCAATGTAGCCTTCCAAATCCTTCAAAGAGGCTGAAGACCTCTAGAAAGGATCAGAAAATGTAGTGTAGGACCTGGGAGATACATGCATGCATCCTTCTGGAGGGCCAGCCAAAACATTCCAAGGCCTCTCAAGTGCCACCTGACACGTCTGATTAGAAAACTGAGCTGCTGCCTCGTAGTACAGCCTCTCTCAGAGACTTGGAATGTTCCTCATTTTCCTGAAGCTCAGGCTGTGAAGTTCTCTCACTGCTCCTGCCACACCCTGCTTGTTTCCCTTCCTGCTGGGACCTGCAGTGCTGGAGTTTTTAACATTTATACTCTATTACTGATGAGCTGCTTTGGCCTCTTGCCTGATTTGTGTTTCAGCTCATTCCTGGGAGTTGCTGAGGCTTTCTGGGATAACTTTTCACATATTCCTGGTGTCAAGTGCTCATATCTCATTCAAGCTCTGTGCTTATACCATTCAGAGGTCTGTGTCCCTGCTCGGTGTCTGGGTTTCCTGTACAGAGCAGAAAATGAGCACTTCTGAGTCATGATGGTATCTTACTGTATGTGGTATTGTCTACAAGGGTCCCAGGATGAGGGAAGAGATGAGAAAGTTGACTCTATGTATCAGAAGGTTTGATTTATTATTTTATGATAGATAATATATTAAAACTATACTAAAATAATAGAAGAAAAGATTTCATCAGAAGGCTAAGCTAAGAATAGGAAAGGAATGAATAACAAAGGCTTGTCTCTGACCGAGACAGTCTGCACAGGTGAACTGTGATTGGCCATTAATTAGAAACAACTAGATGAGACCAATCACAGATTCCCCTGTTGCATTCCACAGCAGCAGACAGGAATTGTTTACAGTTTGTTCTTGAGGCCTCTCAGCTTCTCAGGAGGGAAAAATCCTAAAGAAAGGATTTTTCATAAAACATGTCGGTGACAACTGTAGGTCTCAAAAGCACAAAAGGCTAACTGCTTCCTAGATGTGGCTTTTTGCTTTCCATGAGCTAAAGAAGGATCCTGAAGGACTACTGTGAGGTCCCCACTGTAGAGGTCTGCAGTCAGGCGACAGCCATACTATTCAGAGACTCATCTCTCTACCTTCAAGGACATGATATCTCTGAGATACCTGAACAACCAGTATGTCACCAACAAGTTTTTTCTCCAGCAGCTCAGGTTCACATCTAAGGCTGGATGAGTTGCTTTCTGGAGGGGACCCTCTCCAGACAAGGAACATTGTTTGAACTCCAGTGTGTATGGGAACAAGATGAACTGCAGGGCAGAATTTCTGATGATTAAATCGTAGAACCATTTAGTTTGGAAAGGACCTCTATGATCCTTGAGTCCAACCAATAACTTAACACTGCCAAATCCACCACTTTTTCCTTTCTCTTGAAATTCACTAGCAATGACTTCTGCTTGCAGTATGTTTAACAGACCTGTTAAATATGTGTATGAAGTATATATTTATATAGCTTTCAGAGCAGTGGTTTTCCTTCCAAGTTTGCCACTGTTTATCTCGTGCCAGAAATGCCAAACTCCCAGTCACCTGGGAATTTATCAGTGCCGGCCTATTCATCCCCAGCAAGGATTTAATACCTCCAGTTTTCGTTAGGGCTCAATTTTAGCTCTGTTTCCATCTCATTTAACTTCTGAAGAATGTGGATGTTACAGTAATAAAGTGAAATGCACCCCAAAATGTGTTTGCTAATAAGCCAAACTAACCAAGATGGCTTGGGATGAATCTGAAAGCCAACACATTTAACAAGCACAGAAGGAAATATGTGTTAAAGTTGTGTTGCCATGATCAGATGCCATCAGATTATTGATTCAGCCTGCTAGAAAGTAGTTTTATGGGAATTAATAACTTTTATGACTACCCTAAGAAAGCCAAAAAGATACAAAGAGAGTTACACAGTTGGCTTCTGCTGATCATTTTGGGTGCTCAGGGAAGAAGAGTACAGCCCTGTGAGATGCCTGTCAGCATTTGTTCTTTTTTTAACCTGGAAAAGTTGGCAATTGGACAGTAGATGAACCACCACTGTGGGATGTTGTTCTTTTCTTCCGTGGTAACATATGTGCTGGATCCCTTCTGAGATTTGGCTGTGGTGCTCTCTCTGCACATATTCCCACTGAGCTTTTGCACTGTGGTTTTTGGAGACTAGAGAAACAGACTTATCTATCTGCAGCAGTGATTGAATCAGTAGAGGCCCTTGGCATTAACTCTAAGTGAAAGCATATGTTTTGCAAATTTGATGATTTTTCCCTAGGCCTTGCAGGGGACTTTCTCCATAATTAATTACATGGCATTTAGCATAATCCTTTGAGAGTGTGTGAGACAGATGCTGAATACAAAATACTGATAACACCAACATTACTTTTTCTCCCAAATGCCACAGTCTTGGAGGATCCAGATTTCTTTTATCATGGAACTGATGGGTCATTTTTTACTCTGTTGGGAGGTCTATGTTCTTCATTCTTCAGCAAACAACATTCCCCATAGGATTTATACATCCAGTTGATTTGACATATACCCCTGGAGGTTTGTGCAGCCTCCCCTCAGTAATGGAGAGAATTGCACACTGCTAAAGGGTGTTTCTTCCCACCAACCTTAAACACCTACTTTATATGAGATAAATCACTCTTCATAGTTGCTCATCTTTCTTACCAGCTTTATCTAAGCACCTATTTACAGAAAGCTTCAATTAAGTCAGGTGAATGCAGACAGCTAGACTGTGTTTTAATGCTTTTGTGCATGTGCTTGTCTCCTCAGAGCTCTGTCCAAGACTTCTTTGGCTTTGGCCCTGAATCAAACCCAGCACTGCAAGCAGCTTGAAGGCCTGGTGGTTTCTCAGGTGCAGCTGTGCCGCAGCAACCTGGAGCTGATGCAGACCATTATTCAGGCAGCACGGGAAGTGATAAAGACCTGCCGTAAAACTTTCTCAGACATGAGGTGGAACTGCTCTTCAATAGAGCTGGCTCCTAACTACCTGCTGGACTTAGACAGAGGTAAAACAGCACTGCTGGCTCACTTGGGACTGCAGTCAGTAGAGTCAACCTGTGTGTGTGTATGTATGTGTGTGTGTGTGTGTGTGTGCTTGTGTTTGTGTGTGTGTGGGTGCAGGAAGGGTCTTGCTCCTGGGAGGCCATGGAGGGACTACAAAGCCTACTTGTCCTGTTCTCTGAGACCACATTCATCATTACGGTACCAGTCATGCCCAGAGGCTCTTGGATCCAAGACCTTGTCTACCACAATTCTTACCAAGCGGACCAGTTGAGCAGTTCTGGTCTGCTCATCTCACTGGGAGCCATGGGATGAGCAAAAGGAGGCAGGAGAGTCCACAGGAGGGCTTAACCACATGCTCCAAGAGCAAATCACACCACAATGAACAAGATGCCTAAATCCATGTGACTCCTTGCCCTGCTGGGTTGTTGTCTTATGTTGAAGAGCTCACTTAGATGTGCTCCAAACTAGTGGTGCCATGGGACATCTCAGCTGCAGTGAGTTGGTGTGTTGGGTGCTCTGTGGGACACCGACTGTGTGAGTCTCTTTTTGGGGGATGTTTATCTGGCCCAGGAGGCTGAGCTGGAGTTCTTGTCTCTTTCAGGCACAAGGGAGTCAGCATTTGTATATGCCCTCTCTGCTGCTGCCATCAGCCACACCATTGCCAGAGCCTGCACCACCGGGGACCTCCCTGGCTGTTCCTGTGGTCCCATCCCAGGTGAGACACCTGGACCTGGGTATCGATGGGGAGGATGTGCAGACAACCTCAACTATGGTCTTATCATGGGGTCCAAATTTTCAGATGCTCCCATGAAGATGAAAAAATCAGGATCACAAGCCAATAAACTGATGCATCTGCACAACAGTGAAGTAGGGAGACAGGTAACAAATCCACAAGAGTTATTGTACTTGTACAATCATCTGTAGTGTTGGTCACGTGGTGAGATTCAGTGTCTCTATCAGCTAGAGAAAGGAGCAGGTTTCTCAAAGAGTGCTCTGAAGTCCTTTGGCCTGCTGAAAACTGTAGCTGTGTAACTCACTGTGTGACTCAGGGAGTCCCAAGTGCTGTTATTAGCCCTGTTTAGCCATGGGTGTGGGTGGGATGTCTCATTGCCACCTGCTGCACAGTCAGTGTTGGCTCAGGCTCTGCCTACCCCAGGAGGTGTGGTGGGGATGGGTCCCATCGTGCTCTGCCAGGGGCACTGTGGGGGCAAAGTGCTGTGTAAACGTGGAGGATTATCGTCTGCCAGATGCATCCAGCAGCAGTTGCCTCCAACCCTCCCTGCAGGCAGGAGGGAGGATTTTTTTTTTTCCTTTTAAACTGCTATGCTAGTGATTATTCTCATATCTGGCACAAGCTGCTTTTAACAGCTTGCATCCAGTGGAGGGATAATATTTACCATGTGCAGTGCCTGGTGTGCACTGATGTGCAAATCCTTATAGCAGCTGTCAATACAGCTGAAGAAATGGCTGGGGGAGGGCTATAAAACTGGCCCCTGCACCCATCTCTGAGCCTCCAGTGGTTCCACAGACTGCTCCTACTGCACAGCTTGGTCTTTCCAGGGCTGCCTGTGCAGACAAACTTGGAGCATGCTGAGCTCATTGGGAGCTTGCTGTGTAGCTACAGGCTGAGTCCACCTTTGCAGAGCACAACTATGCTGAAGTTTCCCTCTCTGGCTCTTTTTTTTTTTTTTTTCCTACTATTCCCACACTATTTGGTTTGTTTGCTTGGGGTTTGAGTTGTTTTTTTTTTTTCAATTTTATTTTATTTTTGTAATGTCTTGATTTTTTGTTTCAATTGCAAAGGGCCCATTTTTGTTTGGGACATTGCGTTGCCATGGCTGGTGCATTCAGCCCTTCCTGGCAGCATCCTGCCATGCCCCACTGAAATGAGAATACTGCAGAATCAAAGTAAAAGGCTATTTTGGCCCCATGACCAGCAGAAAGGCAGGGTGAGAGTGCACTGAATTCAACAAAGCCATGACATCTCTCTTACCAAAGCCCAAAGCTGCTGGAGGTTGAAATTGATGTTAATGATCTATTTACGGAATGTTTTGATATTCATCTCCTTAGAAATTTAGAGGGTGGAAATGCAGCCTAATATAGATATCTAATCAAAATTCAAAATACTCTTCTGTCTTCTGGCTGCAAAGGAGCCCTTGTGAAAGTGGGTACCCTGGACTGATAGTGACCACCAAAGAGCTGTAGGATCTCATTTGCTTTCAAAGAGCCACTCTAGACTGCCTGTGCAGAAATGAGAACTTTTCTATAGCAGCTCCTGCTAAAGAAGTTCCTTCATTAGCAAGCTTGTGGGATGTTTGGCTGCAAGAGAAGGGCATTTCCTAACTCCTGCATTCCTTTTTGCAGGTCTTGAAAGCCTCTCTTGAAATGAAATGTAAGTGCCATGGGGTTTCTGGGTCATGCTCTATCAAGACCTGTTGGAAAGGCCTTCAAGAACTGCGAGACATTGCATTGGACCTCAAAACCAAATATTTATCTGCCACCAAGGTTGTTCACCGGCCCATGGGCACACGCAAATACCTTGTGCCAAAGGATATTGATATCAGGCCAGTCAAAGAGACAGAGCTGATTTACCTGCAGAGCTCACCTGATTTCTGCATGAAGAATGAAAAAGTGGGGTCACATGGGACCCAGGACAGGTGAGGACTTCTGCAGTGGGTACTCTGCACTGTACTCTGCCCCTAAAGAGAGAAGGGCAAGAGGGGGACATGTATGAATAAGGGGCAATCAAGGAGGTGACATATACATGCAGGTAAAGCACATCTCTGACATACAGTATGGCTTACCAATTCCTAGCCCTGTTAATGATGGCTGTGGCTAAGACAGGGCTTGCTGACACATTTTCCATTACACAATCAGGCACAAGATACATTTTGAAATTCCCTGGGCAGGTTACCTCCATGAGAACTTGTAAGGACCAAGCAGCTGCTTTATACTGTGTTGAGTCTCAGTAATTTCGTGCAGTCACTGCTGATTAGAGGAGTTGTTACTCTAAGGCTCCCCTAAGCAGGCAAATGTTAACCCAGTTAGAACCAGCATTCCTAGATTGCCTTAAAAAAAGCAACCCCAAAATGACAAAGATGATATTTTTTTTCTTCTACTGCATATTAAGGGTCCATATAAATGTGTTTGTATTGCTTATGAATCTGCAGAGGAATTTATTTATTGCATTAATATTGGGGATTTAAGGTCATTATGGTCAAGCCCAGCCTCCACTGGGCAGCATACTATCCCCTTTCACAAGCAGCAGACATACCTTTCTCTTCCCACCATCTGTTTAGTTTCCTCCAAGAAAAACTAATTCAACATTTCAACAATCTGAGCATCTCTAGGTGAGCAGATCCATCTGATCTCTCTAGAGCTGAACCATCAACAGCCAAAAAAGTGTATGTTTCCAGAATTTTCCTAATTTTTGTTGGCTAAATGCAATGGCTGGATTTCAATGTCTCTTGCTGGTTTGCCTTTCTTTAGATAGTTCTCATAAATCTTCTTTGCTCTTTCTGTTATTTCACAGTGGAGGCTCAGGCAAGTGGCAAGGAGTATGTGCCTGGCCTGTTTTGGGATGTGTTCCTTTTAATGTAGTGGGCATACTTGTATTTGGACCATTATGGTTCTATGGAGAGAAGGTTTTCTGAAATGAAATGACCCAGATGCAGACAAGATAAATTATATATGCATGTGGGAATGGGGGGATATGGGTTAGGGGTGGGCTTGGCAGTGCTGTGGACTCGATGATTTTAGAGGGCTTTTGCAGCCTAAATGATTCTGTGATTCTGCATCAGCATTTAACTGGTGGAACTGATCAGTAGATAAGACAGCTGAATGAGACAAGACTGTCTTTTTTGTCCCCTGATGCTTTATGACAGTTAATGTCCTGTATCCTCTGACATCAATGCCTGGGCTGCTCTACAATGGCACATATCTGACAGCTCTGTGGTGGGAACACCAGGCTGACCTTTATCACCAGTTCAGCAGTGGAACTTTAATTATCAAGTGAAGATGTCTATAAGTCACTAAGAATAGCTAGGAAAAAGCATGTATTGAAACAGGTTTCTGAAAAAAATGTCATCTTAGTGGAAAGTGAAGTTTTTGTGGATTTGTATGGATTTTGACATATTTGTGCCTTGAAAATGACCTCTTTGTTCTGACCTCTTTCTGTTTTGCAAGGAAAAAGATCAGTGAATATTTGAAAATTAGTTTTATAGGAGTTGCATTAAATGAAGAGGTTGTGTCAAAACAAAGTTGAATTCATTACAGATTTGCCAAGTAAAACATTTTCCATTCGCTGAAATCCTTTCAAGGGACAGGGAGGTGTGACTTCTTCATCTAATCTTATTTTACAGCAGATTTCAACTTTTTATCCCATCTAGGGATGAAAAATATGTCAAGGTCCTGAATGATTTTTTTTTCCTTCTGAGGAAAGGAAAATGTGTGTTGCAGGCATCCGTTTATCCCGAGCTGGATGACAGCCACGATTGTGAACCTGCCAGCCAGGGGTCCACAGGAAGTGAGATTGAGTGGGGATTTAGAGGACCAAGATATTAAGGCGGGAGAGGATGACTTTCAAAAGGAACTTGTCAAAAAATACTCCTCGTTCTCAGATGTGCAAGATGGTGATGGCCAAGGGAGGGAAGGAGGGTGAGATAGTCCTGTACTGAGCTTCAGGCACCACTCAGGCCAAGTTTTAAGGTCATGTGTGATTGGGCTTGTTTTCATTACAGTCCATCTGCAGCCTCTTGAGAAGATGCCTGGTGTTTCAAAATTGGCATGTGTTATATAATCCATAGCAACTCCTTTCCTGAACTAAATTACTAGAGGAAATAAATGTAAAATACACACAGTGTGTTAGAAGATTGGTCCATGCTTCCTGGGGGGAGCAGGGAAAGAGAGGAGATCTACCCTAGTCTCCTCCTCCCAAGGATGCCTTTTTCTCTTTGCAATTTGTCTCTCATGAAGAGGGTGCCTAAATGCATTTTAAATGTGGTGCCTCTGTTCCAGCTTGCTGCAGGGCTGCAGAGATAATGTCTACTTACAGGGATAAGGTAGAAGGAGCCAAAAGGAATGCTGTTAGAGAGGGGGCATGGCAAAATGTGGTTTATGCTTCAGAACGATGTAAAAATGCTCACATGGGAATAGCTCAAACATGTTTTTATTTAATGAGTCATGTCCTGGAGGCAATTGAACATTTTATCTTTATGTACATAAAAATTTCCTGAAGGTAGATCTGTTTCCAAGTAGCCTAGCTTTTAAGGCCAGTCCTGCTAATGAAGTAAAAAAGGTTGTTGGGTTTTTTTTGTTGTGGTCCCTCATTTGGTCTGCTCTGTCTTCAACCACCTTCCCATAACCTTTCTGGTCTTTTTCTGGGTACAGAGGTCAGCCCATGCCAGGGCTGTATAGTGCAGTCCCTTATGTCCACAGCTCAGGAGACTTTGATCTGGGCATCTTCACTATTTTCCAGCCCTGCCTTCTGCCTCCAAAGGAGGCAGAAATGTGGAATATGCCACTAACACCCCCTTTTCCTGTTCCTTGGTTAAAATATTTATATTGATGCATTTTTGTGATAAAAAATGAGCAGTTTTGCAGCATATCCAGGGAAAGTCCTTTTCCTCCTCCCTCTCCCCAAGGTCTGGTTCTTGCTCATAGCATGCTGGAAACAGGACAGAGGTTGATGGTTAAGTTGCAACACCTTGGATGTGTTGGAGTTTGCTGTATGCTGCAGGAAACAATCCTGCCTGCCAGATGGGTGAAAAGGATAATCTAATTGGTGATCCCTCTAATGAGAGGGATCATATTATGCAGACTTATTGTGTGTTTTTCAGGCAGGAAAAGGAATTACTTTGTAGATGAACCATATGAAAATCCACTCAGAAAATGATTCCTCGATTACTCAAAAGCCTTTTAGAGCTCTTTCCTGAATGGATTTCAAAGCCTTCTTCAGAACAAGCCTGAAACACTTTCTAAGACACTTTGGACATTCTTAGCTTGTTGAAATTTAGAAACGGTTTGGAAATCTGCATGCCTCCAAGTGCTCAGGGTATGTCCAGATTTCAAAGTCACAGGGCTAAACTCAAACCTAAGGTTTGAGGCCTCTTTGAAGTGCTGAAAAGCTGATTAAGGAGCTGATTTTTGCAACTGGTATCCAAGTCTCCTGCAAGCAAGACTTACTGCCACACTGACTCCAGCCAAACTCTGCTTATATACCACCATCACACTTTCATAAGCAATTAAAAATGATCTGGAGAAAAGTCTAAATAAGCTGATCTGTTAAGCTGCAAGTAAAACTTTCAATACAACAAATCAACCACTGGGAAAGAAATGTAATTATTCCCCTTCTCAGAGATTTCTTGGACAAAAGCACTTTTTCATCTTTTAATGAAGTAGTTCAGTTGCTCCTGCCTGAAAAAATAACTACCAGCTTTGAGTAAATGAAAAATAATGGCAGATTATAAAACTGAGATCTCTTTGGTGAGAAAAGAAGCAAAAATATTAATCTTCTTTATAAGCAGGGTGCAATGTGTCATGTTTCAAAGGCTATTTAAGTCTCCCTAATGAATCCAAGGAAAGGGAAATTCTGCCATGCATGCAAAAGCATCCAGCCCCTGAAACCTTGCAGAGATAACAGAGCTGTTTATTACTGATCTTTCCCAGAGCAGTCTTGGAATCAAGCCAAATGTGGGAAGGAGCTCTCTAAGGCTGCAGAAATCGGGCTGCAGCAGACTAAGTGCTGCAGCCTGGCTGGGTTGATCAGTCACCACTCCTCAGTTGTCTCCCTGTGGCAAGGAATGTGGCCACTCTCTGGTGGCTGCTCCTTGCTCACATACCCTTTCTTTACTCCAGTATAAAATATTAGTCACAAATGCCTTAGGCTGGTGTGCTTTCTTGGATATGAACATACATGAAGCTGGCTGAGCATGCATCTGCTGCTGTTTTCAGTGTTCAGTGGCAGCCCTTGATACCACTTCTTTCCTGCTACCCCAAAAATACGCTCTGTATTGTGTATGGGGATTGTCCAGCCTGTGGAAGAGAAGGCTCTGGGGAGACCTTAAAGCCCCTTCCAGTGCCTTTAGGGGCTCCAAGAGAACTGGAGAGGGACTTTGGACAAAAGCCTGGAGTGACAGGACAAGGGGAAATGTCTTCCCACTGCTAGAGAACAGGGTTAGATGGGATATTGGGAAGAAATTCTACCCTGTGAGGCTGTTCCCTGGAAATGGTTGTTTAGAGAAGTTGTGGCTGCCCCATCCCTGGACATGTTCCAGGCCATACTGGATGGGGCTTGGGACAACCAGTGGAAAGTGTCCCTTCTCATGGCATGGGGCTTGGAACGGGCTGATCTTGGACTACATTGTCCTCCTGTACCAAGTCCTAGTGAGGCTGCACCTTGAGTACTGTGTTAGTGTTATTGCCCTGGCTCCAAGGCAGACTTTGAGGTGCTGGAATATGTCCAGAGAAGGGCTGTTGGAGAGGTCTGGAATATAAGTCATACGAGGAGTGACTGAGTACTGGCATTGCTGAGTCTGGAGAAGAGGAGGTTCAGGGGAGACATTATCAGGGGAGACATGATCACACTCTACAAATCCCTGAAAGGTGATTGTAATCAGGCCATGGTTGGTCTCTTCTCACAGGAAACCAGTAATAGGACAAGGAAATGGCTTCAGGTTGTGCTGAGGGAGATTGAAAAGATTTTCTTCAGTGATAGATTCATTCAGCATTGACACAGGCTTCCCAGGGAGGTCACCAGCCCTGGAAGTGTTTAAAAAATGAGTGAACATGGCACTTTTGTCAAATGGTTTAGCGGACTTGGTAGTGTTGAGCCCAGGGTTAGACTTTATGATCTTGAGGGTTTTCTTGACCTTAATGATTCTCTTCTATGATGCTATGATTTCCAAGGTTCCCTTCCAACCCAAACACTCCGTGATTCTTTGTTGATGTAGGCAATGAAATTTTTTTGGCAGAAGCACTCATATGAAGCTGGGGGAGAGTAGTAGTTATGGGTAGACAACAGCATTTGATGTTTGTTTTTGGTTACAGCTTCTTTTAGTTTCTGTTAGTGAGGGCACAGGATAAGATGTGCTTTGAGTGAGTTATAATTGGAACAGTTATCAGATTGGCTACCATTTTTTTAATGAAATCTGACAAATTCTGAATAAGAAATAGCAAATAGTGCTTTTGTGAGTGTCCCAGAAGAACAGGAGGAAACCTGCTCTACTAAAGATGCCCTTGTACATAGCAGGGGGGCAGGTGGACTAGATGGCCCTTAAGGTTCCTTCCAACCCAAACTATTTATGACTTTATGAAAGTCAGAAAAACATTCACTTTCTGTTCCTCCCGCCTTATTTAGGTGTTATTCCTTTTTTGCAAGGGCAACATGCTTGCAGCTGTTGCCAATTTCAGTATCTAGGCTGGCCAGCTATGCTTTTTTTTTTTTTGCTATCTTAGTTAATATGTGGGGAAGATTGAATTCTTTCTACTTTGAGAGACCTGGATTTGATCATAAAGTTTCCTGAAGAGGTTTGTGAATAATAAATTTAGGTGCAAAAAGAATAATTTCACACAGTAAAATTGCAATGGATAATGAATCTAGCTATCTTAAATATATTTAGTCCCTCTGCAACCAAATGGCATTTGAGTTAGAGAAAATTTGGTCTGGGAATGATTTTCCATGGACCTTGATCCTTTCAGGAGCAAGATTGAGCTGACACCACCTAGGCTGTTACTGAAGACATTTCTCTACCCTGGTCTTAAAAGCAGTTTCCCTGAACAACCTGAGCCAGGGTTTTACTATCCTCAGTGTGAGGCTTTTCTTAATTGAAATTTAACTAAACATAATCTAAAATAAAATGAATAATTTCTTGTCCTCTTTCCGTGGCATATAAAGAATTTTTTTTCTCTCCCCTTGTAGCAATAATCTTTTATAGAGGGGAAGATACCTCTTTTAACATACTTCTCTAAATCAATTCCTTCATTGTTTTCTACTTTTGAACTGCTCCTATGGCTCCCCTGGAAACATGCCACATTTAGCTGGATCTTTCTCAAAGTGTGTTGCTAACTTTGCACTTTAATCCACTGTCACAAAATGTCCTCAACTCCTTAATCCACTGTCACAAGATGTCCTCATTCTCCCTTGCATTATCCCCAAATTTTTAAGCTCACTCTCAACTTCTCATTAATGAAAATACAGGCTAATTCCAGGATCTCTCTGGACATCTCCTCACTGACATATGCTGATAACTCTTTCTCATACAGTTGTTTAGTGTCAGTCTCCAGTCATTCCTTGTGGATGAGAATGCAATTTAAAAGTAGATAAGATTCAGCTCTCAAAATCTTACATGAAGCTGTGACCTTGATGTATTTTCAGGAATGTCCATTGTGTTATATATCTCCTGAGGGATTTGAATTATTTTTCTCTTTCTTTCTTTTATATACTGCTGCATTACTTGACATTACTAGAGCAAGGGGCACCGATGAAAGAAATAGGAATTTGATTTAAAAGAGAAAAAAACCATTACATAGCAGTGCTATGTTCTGGGATTTGGGACTGCTGGAGTTCATGAAGGCAGATGGTTTCCCTGTGGTCAGAAAGGGCTGAGGGAATCACACAGCCAAGTGGATGAAATGTCAAGGAAGGAACATCCCTTCTATCATCCCTAATGCAACAGCCCAGGTGCTGGCAGTGTATGAGAAAAAGGACTACAGAAAGTGCTTACATTTATGTTTTACTCCTGTAACAGCATCTCCCTCATCCACTGGGAGATGCACTTGGCCAGGAAGGCAGTTGTTGTGCCCCAGAATGACTTTTTTAATATCCTTATTAAGAAGTCCTTATCAACAGGACGGATGGAGAGAGATTCCATATGTCATATCTATGTCATTATATAATTGTGGGTGAGAGTACAGAGTTGGCCTCAGTTTGGATCCCAGGTGCCAGCTGTGCAACCAAAAAAAAAATGTATCCTTCTCTCTGCTGGTGGGACCGAGTAAACAGGGATCCACAATGAAGTTGTGTGACATTGCTAAATTGGATTTCATCAATCTTAGATGTCTTTTCCAACCAAAATAATTCTATGATCTCCCCCTTTTAAAATTAAAATCCCCATTCTCCACCTGGGGCAATACTCTTAGAAGTTCTGGGGTGTCCTTCAGCTCTGCTGAGGAGCCACCCCCCTGAGGAGGCTGTGTAGTGTATTGCAGTGCTTCTGCAAATGAGGGCTGGAAAGGGGACATTTTGGACAGGCATATTGAGTGGGATTTGTCTAGACAACACTGCTGACCTTGGGACAATGGTAAAAGCCTGTTCTGGAGCCAGAACTTTGGCTGGAATTGCAGCTGAAGCATAATTTCTCAGCAGTCTTCCAAGTGCTTCCAGAGGTTACAGCGTTGTGTTACGACGCAGTCGCTGCCTTCATGTTTTCTCTCCAAGGCTCAGGAGGAGGGCATTTCTCTGAGTTGGGAATTGTGCTGGACCAGGCCCAAAACAAATGAGACTGAACTTAACCCATCAGTGGGGAGCCTGGTGAGATCACAACTGTAGGCTCTGAATCTGATGTTCAGGGCTGCTTCTGTGGGTAAACTCTGGTCTTTGGAGTTCTTTGTCTTGCCCCACTGACTGAGAGACCACCTGCTTCATCTTGTTTAATGAAAAATGAATCTAACTCATATCCAGACCTATGCTTTAAAACAGAAAACAAAATCTCTGCTCAGTGGCATTGTCAGGAAATTTTTCTAAAAGCCCACATAGGTTTATGATGGGGTCAGAACTTTGTTTTGGCTATTAAACCCACCCATTCTGAATGGCCCCATTTTCTAATACCAAACTGAGGGAAGTTTGAGGATTTATTTAATAAGATTTTTCTTTTTTCCTTTCTTTGTTTCAGACTTTGGGCAGTGGGGAAGGTATATGGGAAGGCATATCTTCTACTAGAGTCACTCTTTTATTTTTTCTTTTATTTTTTCTTTCTTTTTTTTTTCCTTTTTTTTTTTTTTTTTGGCAAACCACAGGAGTGGATGGAGGGAAAGAGAGAATCCCAGGTCCCAGTACAGCAGGCAGAAGAGTTTTGCTTTCTATTTGAATGGGGTAAATATCACTGCTATGTGCTCTCTGTGTTTGGGGAGTGAATGTCCTCAGTGGTGAGCTGGAGTCAGAGTAGACCCATATTCCTTTTCTTGGCCACTTTGGTGAGCTCCCAGCATGAAGTGACATGGATGCACTGTGCATCCATCGCCATGCTTCTGCAGATTCCCCATTCTCCCTAGGTGAACGTCCAGGAAACAGCATTTCCATCTACTAGCAAAGCTGAATGAGGTTGACAAATACCCTCCCCTCTTCCAATGTCAACACACCTATATTTGAACCTTTTCTCTGAATACTTGAAGCATTTATTAATACATTTATGAGGAGTCATTTGGAGATTTCTTGTGGAGGGGCCCCAGTTCACATGGGCACTAACAAGGCCTTTGGCTCAGAGTTGGGCAAACACATTCAGTGTGGCTGCACACTTCAGCTTTGGTAGAGACTTTAAAAGGTTTTTAAATATTTACACACACTCCTGAATGAGAGTGAGTTTGGGGGCCTTTAAACGCTGAACTTGTAGAGGAATGCGAATCAGAATAACAAACAGAAGGCAGAAAAACGTAAGGAAGAGCAAGAACAGAATCTCAATGCTTCACTAATCCCATAACTTCTCCTAAAGCATTACCTCATGAGCAATTCCTGTAATTCTCATGGATTTGTTTTCATCTATTAACAGTTGCTTAGCTCAAGGGTCCAACTTATGCTCCTCTCTCCTCTTCCTGCCCCAAAGCAGCCTTAGAGTGTTTCTGTCCAAAACAGACACAAAATAGCCACACAGAATAAGATTTAGGAGAGTTGTCAGCAATTACCCCACTCAATAAACCACCTTTCTTACAGCAGTTTCAAAAGGCCATCAAGTTCACAGCCCCGTGGTGTTGGGTACACACCAAAAAAGCACAAGCATCTGACCAAACAGGAGCACTTCCATCCTGGGTTATCTTTGCAGTCTGTGGAGAAATGGTGTCTCTAGGACATGGTTCATCCCATTCAAAATCCAATTCCTGCTGCACTTTCATGCTCAGTGAATACTGCAGTATTTTAGGAAGTGGGATAGATGTTTTTTGAGGACAGATGTGAAATGGTAATCAATGGATCAATGAAAGATTCCTCAATTAAGGAGTTGCTTCTGAAAAACTCAAACCATTCACTGGCAAGCAGACAAAATGAGGGAACCCAACACAATAGCTGATTTATCCCACCGAGTCTGTCTTTAATTAAAAGCAGAAGCAAAACAAGCCATGAAAGTCTGTGTACTTGGTACTTGGTGACTTGTCACCCTGCCATGTGCTCCTGCCACACTTCCTGTTCCTGGGTCAGGACTCAAGGTGTTTTGGGGCCAACTGCCCAGCTGCTCATGCTGTAGTGGGAGAAAATCAAAGGGAAAAAGGTGCACAGTCCAGCCCTGCTTGTACTGATGGAGATTTCCTGATAGGATCAGTGCTGCATAGTGCCTGCTGTAACAACGTGCTCAGGATTCTTCCCAGCCTGGGACCCTTGGCATGGAGACTGTTCAAACACTATTTGGCTGTAGGGTTCCTCCTTTGCCCTTTTCAGGTTAGGCAGTGGTGGACAAATACCAGTGCTGGTTCTTTAGGGTGTCATCTTCCTCTGGGGGGTGTTCGCAGGGGTCCCAGGACGAGGGAAGAGATAAGAACCTTGATTCCATGTTTCAGAAGGCTGGTTTATTATTTTATGATATGTATTATATATTAAAGTGATATATTAAAATGTATTAAAAGAATAGAAGAAAGGATTTCATCAGAAGGCTAGCAAGGAATAGAAAGGAATGAATAATAAAATTTTGTGACTGCTCACAGCCTCGACACAGCTGGCTGTCATTGGTCATCAAGTAAAAATAATTTTACATGCTGGGTAAACAATTCTCCAGATCACATTCCAAAGCAGCAAAACATGGAGAAGCTGAAGCTTCTTGGCTTCTCAGGAGAAAAGATCCTAGCGAAAGGATTTTTCCCAAAATATGTCTGCGACATTCCTCCATCTCCTCTCAGACAGTTTTGGAGCCTGCCTGGGAACACCGATTGGTTCTTGTGGAGGTATCCCAAAAGCTTTGCTTGTCTGCTCGTGTGGGAGCAGGCTGGCCAGCAGGCAAGCAGCCTGGATGCTGCCAGGCCCAAACTGGGAGTCAGAACAGGAGTTTAATGTTATTTGGGGTGTCAAAGCAGCCCAGGGCTTCCCCTGCCACCCTTGCAGGCACAGGGGGCTGTTGGCTGGGTGCTTGCTGTGCTGGCTTCACCCAGTGCCTTGCAGAGCTGTCAGGCCCAGCAACACCACACAGCAGGGCTTTGGGAAACCCAGCAGGAATTTGCACTTGCTCACAGCATTTTCCTTCTTCCAGACAATGCAACAAGACTTCCAATGGGAGTGACAGCTGCGACTTGATGTGCTGTGGCAGAGGCTACAACCCCTACATGGACAAAGTGGTGGAGCGTTGCCACTGCAAATATCACTGGTGCTGCTACGTGACCTGTAAAAAGTGCGAGAGGACTGTCGAGAGATACGTGTGCAAATGAAAACTCTCCTCTGCACACCTGGGAGCTAAGACAGCAGCAGCACCCCAGCACTACTCAGAGAAAACATCTCCTCAACTAGACATCGTTTATCTTGTAAAGACACAGACTTGAAGAGAGATGGTAGGAGTAACCACCATCACACCAGTAAAAATAAGAACGTAAAAAAACCTCCCAAAAAGCAACAAACCCACAAATGTTTCTCTTCACTAATAAAATGCTCTCTGAGAAGACAAAACTTCATTTGGGATGGTATCTTCTTCCAAAATATTTCCTATGGTTGCCAATGATGTCCAGCCATGAAGTGCCTTTGTATTCTGAGAAATAAATATAGAAACTTTCCCTGGGGGGAAAGAAAAGCACCATTTTTTGACAAGAAGGCTCACACCTGCCCGTGCCTTCTAGCACGAGTACTGAGTCTCAATTAGGACCATCCCACAAGGGAAAATGCTACAACTTTTCAGCAATAACTACCTTTGTTGCCAAAGACTTAATTTTCAGCAAGGAGTCATCCATTCTGAGTGATAAAAAAGTGGAAAGATTTCAGGTCAATCCCCTGAAATGAACAACTAATTTTAATCTTTCTTTTACACAAGTCTGCGACTTTGAACTGATTGCTGGAGGAAAAAATATATCCTTGATTTGTCCAGGCTGGACAAAATTCAGCCATGAAAAAAAATCCCCTGGAACCCTGGAGGCAGTGAGAGTAGGGTAGGCTGAGAAGGACTTTATGGGGTCCACAAACAGCACTGGAGCCTTTAGGATAAAATAACAAAGTGAAATTCAAGTCCAGCAGAAAAGTAAAGAAAAAAGCAAGCTCCTGCTCTCTATCTCTTTGCCCTTTGGGTGTGACACCCTTTAGTCACTGACATTCTTCCACATTGATCCATCAAATCCTTGAGGAAATATGCAACTGGCTTCTTCCCCCACAAAACTATTGGTCCAACCTCAGGAAACTGCAGAGAGTGGAGCAGTCCTGGTTGTAGGGAGCACATCCATGGAAGTCAGCAGCTATTCACAGCAGGAAGGAATGGGAATGGGTCAGTCCTTCACATGGCTCTGCCCTGACACAGCAGAGAACCACTATCTGTGGCTGTACATATTTTCTTTTGTATGCAGATATACAGAAATATTTATATCTTGTGCTTTCATCTACGTTACTCCCTACATAAATATATCCTTCTATTATAAGCAAGCATTAACAATAGTATGAAATAAATGCTGAAGTTACTGGTGCAACAGCAAAATGTTAGATTATTGTTTCACACTTCTACTTGGAAAACAATTCTGATTTTTCTACAAGGATGGGAAAAGAACATGGTTTGAGGCACTCACTGGCATAGGGATAGATAAGTTTCTTTATTCCCTGCCTCCCCAGCCTCTTAATGTTGACCAGAATTAGCCAAGATACAGTCAAGACAATGAAACAGAACACTTGGAGAAAGGCAGAGTCACCATTGCTGTTCTGGTTTTTTTTATCATTGGTAAAATTTCCTAGTGCCCCTGAGGAGCTTAATAACAAACATGACTCATGTCTCTCATGTCATGGGTGGTTGGCTTCTGGCTCCTGCACATGGAGAGGAGTTGCTGTGCAGGGCAGTTTTTAACATAGCCTAGGCTCCCTTATTTGCTTTTTTGTTTGTTATTGTTTGTAGTTTTGTTTGGTTTTGTTTGTTTGGGGTTTTTGGTGTTGTTTGTTTGTTTTGTTTGTTTGCTTGGGGTTTTGTGAGAGATTTTTTGTTTTGTTTTTTTAGTGGTCATCCAGCCCTGTGTACTGATTATGAAAAGTGGTGTTGGAGAAGGATGCTGCTCCAGGAACAGAAGGCAGCAGAGCTTCTGATGTCTTTCAGATCATTCCTGAGCACCCCAACCCCATGTAAAATGCTGTAAGCAGCCAAAAAAATCACTCCTACACAAATGTAGAGGGACTCTGTCACTTTCCTAGGGGGAAATATGTCAGTAACACCACAATCTTTCTCCAAATCCTCTTTATTTCCCCACTTAGTCATTCCCTAGGGGCCAACTGCCTCTGACCTGTCTGTGAGCAGCCCTGGGGAAATGGAAGAGAAAAGCATCATGTGCTTTAAGAGCAAACTTAGAGGTATTTTGTTCTGTTCAGCTATTTTGCTTAGCTGTAATGGGTTTGGTCTTGTTGCCTCCTTCCACCCCCCAGTTATGAGCAGGCAAAAAAAGGCCTTTCATAGCTTGACTGTGGTTTGTGTTATTATCACCTCATAAAAGCTGATGGGCTAAAACATCTCTGCAGTGCAGTGATGAGTGGTGGGTGTCTTTAGGCTGACATGCAGACAGGCTGGTGGCACAAATCCCACTGCTCTCCAATGCCAGAATTTGGCTTCATTTGATACATAAAGAAACCCTCTACTCTCATTCTTTTAAGGAATTTTATGTTTATTTCCAGTTTCTGATGATGCCAACAAGGCACAGATGTTCTGACTGAAGAAAAATTTGAGCATTTCAATGGCAATCTGTAATGACTTTTTCTTGCTCCCTTACTGATGTCATGAGTCTTTCTGCTTGGTGAAAAACTAGTAAAAAGAAAGAAATGGTCTATACATACACTGTTTTCAGCTGCATTTCACTCCTCCCATGTCAAACCTGTGATCCTTTACTGGCTTTCTCATGTCAGAAGAAATCATCACCTGTAATTAAAAGAAGTGAATAAACCAATTAGGCATCTGCAGGTCTATCAGGTGGGGAAAGGAACTCACAGCAGAACTTTAGCCATGGTGGTAACACACACTTTGTCATCTCATGCCACAGATGTCCATTACTGAAGATGTTGTCCTGAAATGGCTGACTTGTTTGGAGTTTTGCAGTTTGGGGCAAACTGCAAAACTGCATTTGGGGCAACGTTCAAAATCTCTGCTGGCTTCTCGAGATAATCCATCATGGGCTTCATCTGACCTTCCCTTCTTTGACAAAAGAGTCTGTATGGTCCCAGCCCATGTCTCAGGCTGTTAGTCTATGAATTAACAGTGTTACACTGCTTTTGCCATAACTCCTAAATTTCAGGGCCCTTTTCTTCTCTGGAGCAGCTGCACACTGCATTAGGAGTGTGCCTAGGGTGATGTACCTTCCTAAGGTGAGAATCATGCTCAGGCCAAGGTCTGATAAACTGCAGCCTCCCTTGTTACACAGGCCTGCTTCATCCAGCAAACTAGGGCCATCTCATCAGTTTGATGGCTTTAAGCTGAGATAAGGTAGGTTTAGATTGGATGTTAGGAAGAAATTTCTCCCTGTGAGGGTGATGAGGCTCTGGCACAGGTTGCCCAGAGAAGCTGTGGCTGCCCCATCCTTGGAAGTGTCCAAGGCCAGGTTGGACAGGGCTTGGAGAAGCCTGGTCTAGAGGAAAGTGTCCCTGCCCATGGCAGGGGGTGGAATTTCTAAGGTCCACCACCTCTAAGGTCTTATGAGCTTTTAAGGTCACTTCCACTCCAAACCTTTCTGTGATTCTATGATGTCCCTCTGGATGCTCTGGCATTTCCAGATTTTTTCAGAAAATGTCTTTCTGTGAGCAGTAGACAGTACTTTCTGCTTTCCTTTCCTTTTAACAAGAACTAGGAATAAAGGGAGTAGCTGTAATCCAGGGCCATACTGGTGGAACCACTCCTAGTACATCTTTCTCCTTGAAACCTGTCTCTGATGCTTCACTCCTTGCATCAGCAGCAAAGTGCAGAGAGGCCAGAAAAGTGTCACATCTCTCAGTTTCAATTATCAATACAACAGGGATCCAAAACAGAATGGCCAAGTTATTTTTGCAGTCTAGAGGAAGAGGTCCCTGCCCATGGCAGAAGGTTCGAACTGGATGATCTTCAAGGTCCATTCCAACCCAAATCATTCCATGATTCTGTAATTTTTTGTTGCATGTGCTGTGTGAAAGATATCTGGGAGAACATTTGTCACAAATGTCCAGCTTTGCAAGGAAAATACATCCCTCCTTCCCTTTCTCAGGCCTTCAGCAAGCAGTTTTCAAGGCTTTGCTCTGAAACACTGAGATCCTTCAGCTACTGCAGAAAACAGCTTTAATTACTGTGGATGTCTTTGTCAGGTGATGCTGTAGTTCCCTTCTTATGTCTTACCACATCCCAGCAGATGATATAATTTGGCCCAGCTCTATGTTGTACTACACAGTACTGTTGGTTTGCACTAGCTGACAAAATACATCTGATTTATTCCCACAAACACTATTACTTCACAGCTTTACAGTATTACCTCTGATGGAAACTGCCAAGCTATCCTGAAGAGTATTATGCTGGTGGCCTTGTAGTATTTATTAATTTGAAAAAAAACAAAACAATCTATGATTTAATAAAACAGTGTGGACTTAATTCTGTTTTCAGATCTGAGGTTTACATCTGTATACATCTGGCTGACTTCGGTTTTTTTTTGATTAATCCCCCCATCCTTACCCCTTCCAGTTTTATATCATTTAGGTTTCTCCATAAGGTAGGCAAATTCCATTCATTATAAAAAACTTCCATCTGATTGTGTATTTTATTCTACAAAAATAGAAAGTATCTTAATTATACTAAAGCAGGCAGCCCACAATATTTCACATGCAGCTAGAAAAGCCCTTGGTTAAGGGGAAGGGGAGTGAGGGAAGAAGAAAACAATCTGAATACAGTTAGAAGTGTCTCTGTCAGGAAAGTGATAAAAGAGTCCCTCAGGGACCATCCCTCTTCCTGCTAGAAAATAGATCCCTGTAGACAACCATTATCATTCTCCAAGTGAGACAGACTTGTGCTGCCCAGCTCTGGGCTACCTGTTTGAGGAAAGTGCTGGGAGGAGGCTCTTGAGGTACTTGGGAATATGGGGAATAAGAGGAAAATTCAGGCCTGGGATTGATTGTGGTTAGACCTTCACCTGTGACAAAGGATTTGCCTTTCCCTGCATCAGACAGGGGGTTGTGAAACACCATTGTTTTGTTCCCAAGAGCAGATCGGAGCTATAACAGGCATGACTTTCTTCCCTGCAAGGGAGATGGAGCAGAAAACAAGATTTGGGAGAGGGGGAGAAAGAACAGGAAACTTAAAATCCACCTGAGATTAATGACTTTAACATGTACAACATATTTTGTTTTGTTTTACTCTCAGGACCAGTTTCATCAGTCAGACAGAGTTTGATTAAATATCTCAGCAGAGCTTTGATTTATTCATCTAAAGAACAAATTACCCTCTCTTCATGGAAGCAACATTAACTGTGTTTTCTAATTGTGAGAGCAACAACAATAATAATAAAAATAGTAACAATAGAATACATTGTGGATTGTTTTTATTTCCTCTTTTGTTAAGAAAAAGTGGACAGTATTTTGTCTGTATTGTAAATTAAATTAGTTTTCAATTTTAAAGATACTTTCTGGGCTGTGTGGAAAGCTTCCTCTTTTTTGCTCTTTTAAGTGGAATTTTTCAAGGTATTTACCAGAACCACAGTGTCTTGAAATTTCTCCTAAGGCAGAAGAGGGTATCACGTAACTGCATAACTGCAGGAGCTGGGATAGAAAGGGATATGCTGCCAGGACTTCAGAGCTCAGGAGAAAGCCACCAGATCCATAACATAGCACCAGAACCCTTGTGCTGCTGTCAGTGTAAGGATGAGACTCAGATCTAAGAATTTTCATTGGTTGAGTTACCCTGTGAAGTCTGCCCACTCACATGACACAGCAACAACTCAAAAAGGGATGGCTCACGTGCTTGAGGCTAAAGGTGTGGATGAGTGTCCTGGTTTAGGGCAAAATTGGGAGATAATCCCCAAAGGGGGGCCCCTCCAGAAAGCAAACCCACACGGTCCCTCCCCCCAACCGGTTCGGGAAGAATTCCTTGGAGAGAGGTGGAAAGAACCTGTTTATTTAACAGGCACAGCACCCCCCAGCACACAAAATGAGCAATACCAGATGACACCACTCTTTCACCGCTCTGAAAAAGATGACAGATTCAGAAAGTCTCTCTTGGGAGTGTTCGCACTGTTATCAGTCCCTCCAGTGCTGGGGCAGCTGCTGCAGCCACCGGGTGCAAACTCTCTCTCTTGGTATTCCCAGGTCCCAGTCCGGAGCAAGTTTGGGGAGGTCCAAACAGGAAAGGGGAAACAGTCCAGGAAGGAATTTGGGCTGTTTAGCTAAATTAACTAATGAGAAGAGGAAAAAAAGCAAGAGCAAGCAGAAGCAAAGCAGAAGCAGAGCAGAAGCAAGAGCAGAGCGAAAAGCAGGGCAAAAAGCAAAACCAGCACTATCTACTCTACTATCTGTATGTCCCGCCAGCCGTGGGAGTGACTGATAAGAGGCCCAAAACAAAACTTTCACTCTGCAGAGCCAGTCTTGAAGGCACAGAACGTAATATCCAGCATAAATAACACACACAAATGGGGATACCAGCATCCTAACGTCACCCTAGGACAATGAGTTTTCCTGTATTACTGCCAAAGCACTGTAAAACTTGGATAATCGAATCTTATAAATGCCAGTTATCAATAGACCTCTGTAAGTGGTAACTGCTGACAAATGGGCTTTTAAAAATAGAGACCCATGTTTCTTTCACATTTTCTAATTTGCTCAGTCCAGGATGAGGTCTGGAGTGTTGCTTATGATGATGAATGATGAACTGGAGCAAAGATGGAACTATAAAAATTAATCCAGGTAAAGTTGGGTGCTCACAATCCTGTGTTTGTCTGAAGCTTTAGGAACTGTGACAGCACAATTTCAACATCCTTGAGGATTGGCTGCTTTCTCAAAATTCATGCTGCATTTCAGAGGAAAGAGGGATTTAAGATCCGTTATTCTAAGAGGCATCTTTCCTTCTCCATTGTTGCTCATCCTAAATTTCAAGTTTCAAATTATCCTAAAATAGTTTGAAATTTAGGATAAGATGCTATAATCTTTGCCATTATGAAAGCCATTAAAAACAGCAACTGTGTCATCATCAGTGGAAACCATCTGGTAAGCATATTTCAAATCATAGAGTGGTTTGGGTTGGAAGGGACCTTAAAGCTCATCTCATTCCAAAGCCATTCCTGCCCATGGGCAAAAACACCTTCCACTAGGAACAATTAGCTCCAAGCCCATCCAACCTGGACTTGAGCACTTCCATAGATGGGGCAGCCACAACTTCTCTGGGCAACCTGTGCCAGTGTCAGTCAAATACGCCCAGGTCAGTGAGGTCCATCGTGCACTGGGGGATCCCAAACTTCCTCTGCCGCCTGCAGACACTGAAAACACACACCACCTGCAGCTACTTTCCACTCAAGATGCAATTAATTTTACAAAGTGCTGCACGTGTTGACCAGGGTCAGGCTTGGGCAGGAAAACTGTTTTCTTTTCTAAACGTCTGCTCTGCCCAGGGCTGCTCTCCTGGTACGACTCTGATTAAAGCCCCACCTCAGTGCTCACCTCTGCAGGTGCTTGCTTTCTTCCTTGCTGCCAGCAGTGTATGAGCTGTGGGGATGGGAGCTGGAAGTACCTTTGCTTTTGGGGGAAGTGGGAGATGACAGCAAGCAACTCCACACTTGAGAAGCAGCTCTTGGGTATGACATAAAATTGTTGAGATGACACCTGCCAAGGATGGCCTGATTTAAGACAGCAGTAGCTCCCCAGCTCGCCCTGACTCCCACACACTACTTTTCCTCCACTGGAAAGATGGAAAACTCCTCTCAGCAGTTTGCAGTGAAGCATCTGGTGCCATTTGAGGCACTTCAGAGTGACTCTGTCCTCGTGAGAATTCTCTGCCCCCCAGGGCTGGAATAGGAACATCCAAGGGACACCCATGGCATTTCAAGTAGTACTGACACTTAAGCAATTCAATCGCACCCCTGCATCTGGTGATGCAAGGACCTGAGGACTGTTTCCTCCCTTCACAGCACTGGTCCCAAAGGCTCTTCCAGGTCTACCATGAACCAACAAACTGGATGACACTCAAAAATGAGCTGTGCAAAGCCATCAGGCTCATTCTGCCTCATAAGAGCCATTGGCACCCATAGTCTGGGTCTGACCTCCAGATCTTACAACCCCAAATCACCAAGAGGGGTTTCAGAGTTAAACAAGACCTTAGTATAAAGTCTAAAGTTGTGGAATAAACTGCCCCAGCAGGAATTCATTGGGCAGGTTTTGGAACAATCTGTTCTCAGCTCTCTGCAATAAAGATATTTTCAGAGTGTAGAAATCTGGAATGCCTCCAAAGAGAGGGTTGGGATAAGATGAATTATGTCTATTGGGAGTTGGTGTGACCCTTCTCATACAGATATCCATTGAGCAGATGTTGGAAGTCAGGTGGGGCCTATCCTTAGCCTGATGCTTGTCATAGGGGTCCTTTTGTTTTGATGTTTGGTTTTGTTATAAACCAAGCTAATTAGTTATTAAGTGTAGCTGGACTATTAGCATCAAAGAATGAGCCCATGCAACTCCCATGCCCAAAATGATTACAGCTGGTATCTGGTATATTACATAAATTGCTTAACAACACTTCCAAATTAAACAAAGAAACTCAATGAATGACATCAAACATTGTAAACATATGAATTTAGCTGGTTAGAATTACTTTTTTCCTTTTCTCTCCATTGGAGGGAACATTTTCTTCTTGGGATTTGCACAGAATTCCAAGGAAACTAAAAAAGGTACTTTTCATGGAGTTTGTAAAGAAAATCAAACCATTCAAGCACACTGCCCACTTCACAGTTGCAATCAAATGTCAGACTCAAGGCCCCTGAACTTGACTCCTATTGATAATTGCACTGGTACAAACTAACTTTTTTCCCCCCAGCCATTAAGGAGGATATTTCAGATAATAAAGCATAAACAAAGAAACTTCAAAGAACAAAATAAATGCCATACAGTGACTGGGTTTTACATGAACACTGAATTGCTGGCAGAGGATTTCTCCTTGCAAAATATTTTCCATTACTCTGTATCATCTGGTTAATAGCCTAAGTGCCCAAGCTTGCCTTCAGAAGATTTAGATAAACTGAGAGATCTTCCTGCACAGAAAGACACTGACCATTCTTTCAACATCATGCTTTTTCTCCTCAAAATGATCTTAGCCAGTGTAATGAGATTGACCTTCTTTCCTTTTGATGACTTGCTGATGTTTCTGAACATTTCTGTCTTTGGTGTATGTGCTGGATGAAATACATGAGAATAAAGGAATCATGAAGAATCATTATATACTCCAAAGGTAAAAAAGTCATTGGAGCTGTCAGGGATTTATATACTCCAAGTGCCTTTTAGACACCTAAATTCAGTAGTGAGAATTGAGTCTCATGAGATATATTTTGGCTTGGTTTAATCCAGAACAAGTTTGGTTTTTTTTTCCCCAGTTTTATAACTAATACAGATGTACCAATAGGCTAGATATAAAGAAATTTGGTATGGGAATTCACCAATATTTTAATTAAATAATACTCACACCCCCTTTTAGCGCAACCAAATGTTGCTCCACAGATCTTGAATCCCATCTATTTTCTCCTTCTGCACCATATCCCACATATTTTCAGCAGCTCTCATGCAGAGAGGCACCTAGAGTGAGAGTCTCTCATCTTGGAGACCCCACACATGAGCTAACCCAGCACTGTCTCCGTGATGGATGGGGTGAAGGGATGAGCTGGCTCTGCTTCCTCTGCCATTCTACATTTTAGCCCAGGCTGGAATAGGGACATATGATTTGTGTTTTAGCTGGTTTGCCTCTGAGATCTTGCCAACCTCACCCACTTCTGGGTGATAACTGAGCCCAGGACTGGTTCTGCTGGGTTTTATGTCAGGGGGCTTTTCTCTGTTCTATCTGAGGGTAGGTAATGGAGCTATGTTAGAAATACAGTGGAGGTGGGTTTATGTTTATCATCACCCTGTAACTATGACTGACACAAAAAAGATTAAAGCAAAAAAAGCCCTAAATAGAACATCTTGCAGTTTTCAGGGTTTTTTTTTAAGGCCCAAGTTTTCAACTAGGATTTGTCTTGACAGGATAAAGTACATTTTCAAGCTCAGCTTCTTAATGGGCTACATCTGCTTAATGTAATTCTGCATCTGAACTGTGTGTCTTGTCAGGCACAGGCACAGTCAGAGCTGCATTCAGCAGTACTCACTTTCCCTGTAATCAGATAAACTCAGTCCAATAAATCAGTTTTAATGCTCTCGGTATCACCCTGTTATCATTGTGAGTTATTCAGTCTGGGCTTCCCAAACTTTCCCATTCTTTCACAATGAAAGGAACTGAACTCTCAAAATATATAAATTCGTTTCTCTCACTTTTTCTTTTTGTCTTTCCTTATTTTCTTCCCTTTTTTTTTCTTCTGCCCTCGCTTGCTTTTCCTGTTTTTTTTTTTCCCCTTCCATTCTCTCTCTTTCCATCAAATGGCTATATAAAGTAATTCACAGTTAGACTTCTATAAAGTCTAGCTTTCTGCTCAAAGAGAAGCCATTTAATTAGGCAGTTGTGGCCTGCCTCTCAGCTATATAAAGTAATTCACAGTTACACTTCTATAAAGTTTAGCTTTCTGCTCAAAGAGAAGCCATTTAATTAGGCAGTTGTGACCTGCCTCTCAGTGTAAATCAGAAGCAATGATTTATACCAGCTGGACACAGGAATTCTGGTACTTGGTAGCAGATTTTTGAGGGCCTGTCTTGTAAAGTGCATTGGACTGTGTATTATATTAGCCAGAAGAACATTTTGTAAAAATACAGTTGTATTTTATGCCCTGATTGTTTTTTTTTTTTCTTTCCCCTATCCTTTGTGTTCCCACATTGTTTGCATGATTAAAGCAGTGAAAAGATGGACCTGTCTTTGCAGAACAGACAGGAGCTGGGTGATAATGCCCTGAGATCCCTCCTATATCACGGCCAAGCTGAGGTGCTGAATATCCCATACAGGGCACTGACAGCTGGAAGGCCCACTGGAGCCCACAGTGCTTTACAGGGATCTATAAGGGGCTTCCAGAGGCATCTGGAACTGTGATGGATGGATGCAGCCCACAGGCTGGCTACTCAGGTGGTGAGAAGGTGGAAATAGGTGTCCAACCAGCAAAGGAAAGGATGTGAAGGACAGTATAGTATGAAGGAAAATAGGATGCAGCTTTTGGGGTATTTAATTTTCTCACCAAACTGATGGATCAGTCCATGGGACAAATGAATTCAAGCAGTGAGAATCAATATATGTACCTCTGATTAGGAGCATCTGAGAACCCATGAGAATTTTCTGCCCCTCTCATACGGTAAGCTTAGGCCTGCCAGAAGGTTAGGAAAGGCATGAACTCTTGGGAGTGGCAATATCCTAGATCTCCCAGCAAACTTGGCCAGAGTTTGCTTCTCAGAGCCAGGAACTGTATGAGAAATGGCAAGTTCTGGTAAGTTAGCAGAACTGCACTTTGGACCCTAATTTGCTACGGGTATGAGTATTTTTTAACATTCTTCTTCCATCTTCATCAATGTGTAATGTTTGTCCAACCTCCATCCTTTCAGATGCTGCCTTTTCTCCGTGTCCAGTTCCAGCAAACTTTGTCAGTGAGCTGAGATTTCAAGAACATCCAAGGTGGACAATATCCTATCTGCCTAGAAATGCTAGTTCTGTCATTGAGCTCGCTCATCCGGGATTCCCTTTAGGAACTGCCATCAGGTACATGTTTCATCCTTGTGTAAAATAGCTCAGATCTTCTCTGATTAAGGCAGCACACTGCCAGAGAAGTTCAGCATTAGTCTTCTAAATGATCAGTTATATTTGTGATACTTAGAAGAAAAAAACAAAGTACTTGTATTCCTTGTAGAGCTAGGTGAATTAACTTCATTATTTGAATTAATTTAGTGATAATAATCCCAAACTCTTGGACCTGATAAACTCAGAAAATTCTGGCTAAGTCACCTTTGAAACAGGCTAAATGTATGGGCATAGAAAGTCAAAGAAAATAATTTCTCTGAAACACCAATTAATTTTCCTGCTATCCTTTGTGCTTGGTTACAAACAGGACTTCAAAAGAGTGTGCTTGAGAGTGGAAAACCACAATATCCTTTAAATATGGTGTCCCAGCTACGTCTGAACATTCTGTTTGGACTTTGACCAAGGTGCTGGGCTTAAATCCCAGCTCTGGAGCTACCAGATGGACCACATTATTCTCACTTGCAGAAACCTCATCAGACAAAATGCTTCTACCAAAACAGATCTGTTGGTCATGGAAGGCGTGAGGTGCTAATGGGACACTGTGTTCCTGTCACAGGTGCCATGTTCCTTTGGGTAGCCATCCCAGCTTCTATTGTACTTGTTTTTAAACTTCCCTGGACCAGAGAAAGAGGGAAAGCTCTGCTGGAGACACAGCCCTGCAAGCAGATGGAGCAAGGCCAGATGGGCATGGTTAAATAAGGACCACTGAAGCTTGAATGAGACATCTCAGCATCACGGCAGCCTGGAATGTTTCACAGGGGAATGCCTCAGTCCAGCCAACAGGCACTGCCAAAGAGAGTGACACGTGCTGGAAATCACACTTCTTTTTTAAACTCCAGTGCCTGTGCACAGCCCCGAGATACCTGCAGCTTTGGCTGCCTTTGACTAGTAAATAAACTAGGCTGGATCCTGTTCACTGGCTGCCTGTGGCAAGTGGCACAGCAGAACTTGCAAGCAGATGGGTTTCATCACCTAAACAGATTACTTCACCCCCAGTGAGTTTTGTCAATGGTCCTTGCCCTTTGTTAGTTTCCAACATGCCTGGATGCTGTCTGGGACTCACTAGTGCTCAGCCACGATCGGGAGCAAGCTAAGGTTTAAGCACTCTTATGTAGTCATGGAACAGAGCTGGAGACATTGTTCTGGCTCTGGCTGACTCTAGCTGGCTCTCTTGACTCTTTAATACAGACGTAGCCTTGGAAGCTTAAAGCATTTTGTAACCCTTTGATTTCCCTTTCCTGAAATTGTACATTCTCCCCATGGGCTCCTGTCACCTTCTTATGTCCCAAAAGATGTTGGCTAAAGACCTAACTACTTTGTGTGTCCTGAACCTGTCTCCCAACAGCTTTATATGTTGTCCCTCAGTCCTCCTTCTACAAGAGAAGGTTCTTGTACTGGAACAGATCACTCTTCATCCCTCCTGGATGTTCTTCCCAGACATTCTCTCATTTTCACAAAGCCATCACCCTTATAATCCTCAAGGATGCATGACAGAGGCAGAAAAGGGATATCCTGTTATAGCTGTGGCCTGAAGTCAAGCAACACACAGGTTGCAGGTCTCTCTTTTTATCCCTCATCAGGGAACATCCGCACCTCTATTGTGCTTGTTCTTCCTTTATGAAATCCCTTTATATGCTGTTCAGAGAGAGGAGAACACAATGAGGACCAGGGACTGATCCCAAAATGCTTCAGAAGTGGTTAGTTTCCTTTCAGGAGCTCAGCTAACTTTGGGAGCTGTGGTTTCCAGAGGAAACGTCTGAGAGTTTCATTGCATGAGAATTACCTGGGCCACAGAGGTCTGTGCCTCAGGTGGAGGTCTCAGCCCCACCCCTGAGTGCACGGAGGAGTTCAGGTTTCACAAGAAGTCTGCAGGGGATGTAGAGGCCAATCTGTCTTGAGAACTAAGCAGGAGTTTGGTGAATCAGTCCACAAGACCTTCATGGCACCACGAATCCTTGTCAGTATCTAGCACCCTCCATTCCTGCTGCATGGATAGGAGGGTGAGGAGCTGAGCTCCTCAAGCATCTGGGGAAATGAAAAACTAACTGGCTTTTCTGGCTTCACATCAAAACAGAAAACAGATGGGACCTTTGTACTGTGGTTTTCTTCCTCACTGGCCAAGCAGATGTTGTAACCTTTCCTAGAGCGGGTTGGAGACATGGGCCCTCTTCTCTAAGATCTGGCCAAGCCCCCTCCCTGCCAGGAGAAGGAATATTGAAAGTTACAGACCTCTTCCTAGCCCAGTTTGCAGCCTGCAGACTGCCTGGCCTGCAAAGTGGGGAGAGGAGAGTGGGGGGAGGAGGAGGGGGAACTCACACCACTTTATCTCTGCTTGGCATCCCTAGGAAAGGATCTGCAAAGGGAATCAGGAGTGTCAGCTGGCTCAAGGCAGAGTTCCTCGCACAGCCTGTGTGGGGTTTTGCTAAGCTTGTGTAGTTGACTGTGAGCTGGTTGTAGAAACGAGTGGGAAGTCTGGGTCCTTTCTCTGCACAAAAAGGTGGGTAGTAAGTTTAAGGGTGGTCTGGAAGGCAGAAGATTGGAAACCATGGAGAAAACTAAGTGGAACAACCAAGGAAAAGAAAGGAATAAAATCATTGATTGCTTCTCAAGCTGTATTTTAAAATGTCGTCTGAATGGTTTTCAAGCCAGAAAGGTTTCAGGTCCAGTGGGTTTCCAGTAATGATGGTAAAATAAGGAGTAGCATTGAAAGGAATTTGTAAACTTTGTACTTCTTTCCCAGTTTTTAAATTTTCATGAAAAGGACTTTTGTCCTTCCTGGCTTAAATTCAAACTTAGGAGTGAAAACCTGTCTATCTTCACCAAAAGAAAAGACCTTTACTCAGAAAGATTTCCAATACTAGAATTGTGACATTGGAGACTTTTTTTAAGGAAGAAACATTTCTATGTTTTTCATGGTGTGACACATGGTATATTTCTTGGGGTGGTCTTGTGCAGGGCCAGGAGTTGGACTTCAATGATCCTTATGGATCCCTTCCAACCTAGAATATTCTATGATTCTATGTTTTGCAAAATTTCATGTTGTCTTCACTGATCTATATATCTTATGTGTGGAAACAGCCATTTCACAGGCGAAGTCCCCAAAGTCACATATTTTCAGCCTCAGGAACAGGCTGAGACATTTACAAGGAAACTATGACCCTGCAACTTTGACCATTTGAAAGATAACATTGCAAAATGCATGACCATCTTCCAGCTGATCTGTGCTCAGTCAGCTGGAGCTGTGCAACCACAGGTCAGGGGTTGTTCGGGGTCTGCTCTCTCCCAGCCACAGCTAGTGCCAGAGCAGCCCACAAAGGTGTTGGTGAGCTTCTGGAGCCACCAATAAGCCATATAGTGTATTGGATCATGGGCAATTCATTGCAGCATTTTTACCACACCACAGAGCAATTCAACTAGAAAACAAGAGGAGGAATTAGTGAGCATCTCAGCTCATGAATAAGACGGCAAGTTTAGACTAAACTTTGAGAAGAAATTCCTCCCTGTGAGGGTGGTGAGGCCCTGACACAAGTTGCCCAGAGAAGCTGTGGCTGCTCCATGCCTGGCAGTGTTCAAGGACAAGTTGGTCAGGGCTTGGAGAAACTTGGTCTCGTAGAAGGTGTTCCTGCTCGTGGCAGGGGTATTGGAAGGTGATCTTTAAGGTCCCTTCTTACCCAAACCATTCTGTGATTTTGTGATAACTAGAGAGCAAGTCCTTATTAGCACTAAAACAAACATTGGAACTGTGTCTTGACCTAAATCACTGTCTCGGTTTGAAAAGACAGGTCTCTGCTAAGGAAGACAGGAATCTTCCCTGAAATGGAAAATGTAAACCCCCTGCCTCCGAATTGTTATAATTTTGAAATTAAAAGGCTTTCAGGCAAAGATATGGGAGCAGGAATAACAGTTCTTTACTAGGCAAGAAAATAAAAATAAAATAAAAAATGCAGTAATACAAAACAACACTGACAGAGTCAGAATACAACCTGACACCCTGTGGGTCAGGGTGTTGGTAGCAGTCTGATTAAATGTTGGCTGCAGTCCTCCTGGAGTGGCAGATGTGTTTCTGTTGGAGCAGTGAGCCTGTGGAAAGGTGTAGTCTTCCTCTGAAGGTCTGGTGGTGGTGTAGATGGGCCAGGTCTTCCTCAGGGAATCCAGTGGGAAAGAAAGCTGCTCCTCTGGGAAACCAGTGGAAAAAGGCTGCTTGGTGTCCCAAAATCTCAATTATATCCAGGTAGGAAAACTTGGCTCCTCCCCCTGGGCAGAGCATCTCACAATGGGATGATGTAATTTTATCAGCCATGCAGTGACACTCAATGGCCCATTAACAGAAGATATCTCCCAGAGGGAGGATTGGTTTGTGGAAGAGATGGAAAAACTGCCCAATTAACAGAAGATAACTGCCCCACCTCTAACAGATGGCAAATAGAATGCACACATTACCTTGTAATCTAGGACAACCACTTGTTAAATAAGTCACAGTCAGGCTTGGTGTTTCTTCCTTTCTAGAGAAGAAAGTATGACTTTATCATGCTAGCAAATACCAGAGAAGGAATTGTGCCCTGGGGTCCCAGGGGCATTCAGGAATTCAAAATATGCAGAGCCAGAGTCAGGCACAGAATTGCTGGAATAGGGAAAATTGCAGAACTCCAACCTGGCAGCTAGATCCAACTCCTGGAGACTCACATGTAAAGGAAGTGGAGCACCACTATTTGTGCAGACCATGAAACAGAGGGAATCAGCTCTTATGTCCTTAGTGTGGAATGGCTTCAAGGGATTGGGTGAATCCAGCTTAATTTCCATGTGTCTTCTGATGAAATCTGTATTGAAGTCATTAGGACAGCACACACTTTTCCAGATGTGACAGTAAATGTCTACAGGCATACATTTTAACAGTCTGCAGGACTGGGAAGACATTTTATGATCTAGGTGGATAAGGCTGTTTAATATCTGAACAAAAAAAATTAATGACTAAGAGCTGCTTAACAAGCCTTTTTCTGAGTGATAGCTAGACAGGCTAATGTGTATTTGATCATAAAAATCTGGAACATTTGGGATGTATTAGCCAACTTTTGCATAGCAAAGGAAGGAGAAGATATAACAGGTATGTTATGACGTTGTTTAAAACTGTTGAGTTACATGGTACAAAATCTGAGTTTCTTCAACAAGGTGACCTTTGTCAGTGGTGTGGACAGGATTTACTTGAAAGGCACAGATTATTGATGTGACATTTTCTTGTGATATTCCATGTGTATTTCCCTTCTATCCCCTATCTTCAAGATAACATTTTTGCTTTCCTATCTGCTTGAGGATCATTCAGCTATAATAGGAATGAGAAAAAGACACCTCCAAGAATGTGGGTCCACTTTGTTTTAGTGGCAGGGGATCAGTGAATTCTTTTTCATTGTCTGGGAAGTTCTGAGTCTAAAGCTCACATGTGAAATAACACTTTTTAATTATAGCCTTGTTTAGCAATGGTGTGGTCTGTGTGAATGGCCTGTGTGAAGGGCTGTCAGAAGAAGGGATGGTCTCTCTTCTGGAGTGTCCTTGTATGCGAACGTGAACGGTGCTGCTGCTCTTGTGTTTGATGAAGGAGAGCTGGGCAATCATTAAGCTTCAGATCAAATTTTATAACACAATCTGAAGTCCTTAGCAGTCCCCGTAAGAAGGTCTTTGCTGCTTCTAAGCCATAGAGGAGCTGGCTTAAATATCCCTGAACCCCATCCTGGCATTCAGAGAGTATCTTTACTGCTAGGTAAGAGAGGTTCCAGGGTCTTGGAGCACTAAGGCTTTGCTGTTAGCTCACTCCCAAACCTTGCTCTCAGTTGAGAAGAGCTGAGGTGTTTGGACACAAGTTAAGCTGGGACACGGTGCCTCAAGGCCAGCGAATCAGCCCCAATCAGCTTTATTTAGCAGAGTAGGTGTTGCTAATGGGACCATACCAATTTTGGCTCCCTCTTGGCCTGTGCAGTCCTTCAATATTGTCCCAGCAAGCTTTGCACCTTCAAACACCCCCACAAGTCTCTATGCCACATCTCAGAGCTCATAACACCTACCCTCAATTTGTTTGTTATAAAAACACAGCTCTGGCAGGCTCCAGCACAGACCACTTAATATTTCAGACACTTTGAACTGAACCTCCCCTCCACTCCTCCTTCAATAATTACTATGAACTAGAGCCATGAGGCATCACACAGGACTTGGAGGAGGCCAAATGCCAAATGCCATGTGCTGTGGACTAGGCAGTCTGCTGGCAGCCCTGAGCTGTTTGTGACAATAAAAACCAAGCTGTGCAAATGGACTTCAAGGCAAATGGAAGCACAACCCTTTTTACTTTAGCACTACAGAAAAAATTATTGTGGATTTAGGGGAACCATGTCCTTAGAAGGCAAGAAAGACTCTTGCCAGTAAAGACACTGGAAATAGTTTGTGAGATGTATATTCATCCAACTTCCCGCTTCCCTTTTATGTGATGAAAATTGTGACTGCAAGAAATTTTCCTTTGGTAAGACACACAGCAAAACTATAAACCCAGCTAGTTTCCTACAAATACTCCTGATTAAGTCCCCAGCACAACAAAGTCATATAATAGGGTTATCAAATGCAGGGTAGCCCACGGCAGCCAAATGTGAGGTCATTCACAGCAACCCAGCTTACTATGCAGAAGTGTGCTACTTCTGCTTCCTTGCATGGAGAGGATGCATTGGTACAGTTCCTAGACCTCAGCCAACCTGCAGCAATGTCATACAGGCTCCCATAACTGGGTGGTAACTTTGAGCTCCAGCATCAAGCTAGTCACAAATGGTGAGTTTCAGTTCCACAGAGGGGCAGTAGATATGGACTGCTCTTCAAGAAAGAAAACCCAGCCTGTCCTCAAACCAGAATGCATGGGTTTAACATTCTAGGTGTATCTAACATTCCAGGTGTATCTATTGCTGCAGGTCTTACAGCAAACCTCTAGGCCCCACGCAGAATGAGCTGGGATATGCCATTATATATGTGAATGCACCTTCTGCCATAGTGCTTGTTATCTAAATCAGTTCAGCAGCCTGGACATGGTCTACAGGAAGATGAGTGACTTGACTATGAAGGAAGAGGCAGGTGGTTAGGTAGGAGCCTTAGGCAATGTTCTGGTATAAAAACAGGGACACACTTTGGGTTCGGTTTGCTTAATGAGTGAACGACTGGAAACTCACTACTGGAAAAGCAATCCAGGCTGTGACTTGATCAATTTGCACCTTTTGACACAACATTCTTGCCTGTAAGAGCCAGCCAGGAGGTGTGAAAGATAACAACTCATCTCCCAGTCAGTCTGCTTCATGATCCTCTTCTTTTCACCCCTGAGATTACAAGGACACTGCTGTCCCACTTCTGCAAGTGTTGGAATGAGACTCCTAAAACTTGCATGGCCCACCTCTAAGAAGAGACCTGTGCCCATGTTTTATCTTCAGGCATCCTAGTGGGAAGTGTCTCTGGAGATCCCTGGTCAGACAGGGCAAACAAGGCTGCTTCCCAGCTGAGTTCATCTGCAATGGTCAGAATGATGTGTCTTGGTCAGGCAATATGAGAGGCTTTATATGTCATCAGAAATAATGCAAAACAGGAAAGGAGCCTGAAGAAGCAGCTCCTTCAGCACCCATCTCTCTGCTGACAAGGAGATCATACAGGGCAACTCTGGCTTTTATAAAATGGACATATGTCTCCTTACTGACTCTAGGTAGTGGGGGGATGGCAGGTTTTCACTGCTGACAAACCAGGTTGGATTTGAGCTAGCATCCAAAACATATGCCAGCAGACTTACAAGCCCCTGAATGTCTGCTTTCTGTACAATGCTCTGCTCTTGGAGGCCATGTGTTATTACTGTAATAAACATTGTTCATGCTCTATCTGCCAGGTATGTTGCACTTCAGAAATGCCACACGTATTCCCAGCCTTTAGGAATCTCCACAAATCCTCCCCATTCACAACAGATCCCACAGCTGCTTCCCCTACAAAAATCCAGCTGTGTCTTCTATTGTGCCTTTACAGTGATTATCAGATTTTCCTCCATTTGAGCAGAGCTGCAGCTTATTCAATCTTGATCTCTGAAGCACGAAGAGAAAGGAGCAAATACCAGGGCACAGCATTTCTTTTGGCTATTATTCCACCAAGGCCAGCCAGGCTACTGAAAGGGAAATCCCTGCACAAATTAAGGAAATTCAGATATTTCTTTCATATTAAGAGGCATTCTCAAGAGACCCAGGACTTGTTTCCAAAAACATGACTGCATTCAAGCATCAAAAGACTTTATTATGCTAATATTGACCAGCATTGAAGGAAACAGCAATAAAAGCTGTCAAAGGTGACAAAAGTTGTTGAGTTTAAGCTGCAACATTTGAAGCCAATTTTTGAATGTACAGAAACTTGTTATTGTCCAGGGCTTAGTCACACAACAATCCAGACAATGATCTGACATGCAGACCAAAACTAAATAAAGGCCTACCTGGCAGGAGCATGAAAAGGAATATTATGCATTATGGACTAGACCCAGGAATTACAAAGCTGGGTGGAAGAATATTGGAAAAAATGGGAGCTCCACTTCCAGTGAAGCAGATGGAAAAGTCCAGAGGAGGCTCAGGAATGATGGGACAGCATGTCAGTAATGATATACAAGTTGTAAGGTTTGAGGCAAAAGTCAGGGGTCACACAGATGAGGGTTTAAGCTACACATCAGTGAAGGAGAGCCAGGAAGTCTAAATATTGGCAGCTTATGTGCAGAGGGGCTGGAGAAGACATGAGCACACAGCACAGCCCTGCAGGCTGTGTCAGTGTGAGATGGGGCTGACACTTTCTGGGCTGACACTGACTTCATCTGCCACCACAGGAGAATGAAATTAAAACTTCACAAGCTGGGGAGAGTCACTTTAAAAAACCATCTCTACACAGAGCCTTGTCCTTACAAAAGCAATGATCACAAAATGACTAAATTAGACCCTCTATACACAGTTAGTGTCCTGCCCAGCTATTGCGAGGAGCAATTGTTTGAAAAAGTGTTTATAAAGGCAAGTAGTGACTCCTTCCTTGGCAATACCATCCTGGCTTCTGACACAGGCAAGTCTAGGGTACAGTTCTATTGCATTCAAATGCAGAAGTACCAGACCGACATTTCATTCCCTGGAACTCCTGCTGAGGCTGAAGGAGCTTTTAGCTTTAGGATAAGAGCTATTTTAACAAATATTTAACATATTTAACATAATATAATAAATATTTAAATATTTAACAATTCCCCTTTTTTTTGCTGCTTATCTCTGTTAAATACGTACTTCCTTATGGTTCTGTAGGGTGTCCTCATTTATTTATAAAGAGATCTTTTCCTTTTTCCTTCAAGTTCCCCTCATCATATATATTATAAACAGCATGGACAGTGTGAAAAATAGTTTATATCACATCCCTGAGCTGGCATATAAGTGAGAAGCCAAGGACAGGCATTGCTTCTAAGCATTGGCATATAGACAAAAATGTTCTCCACATTCACCTAATATCTTATCTTCACTATTTATCTGTGGTGAATAAACTCTCTTTGCAGTTGCCCTCTCCTTCCACTGACTGTAGAAGCAGTGTAGTTGGTGCTGCACCATGTGCTAGTTTGTCATGACAATCAGCAAATTGGTCCAAGAATTCACAGCGGACATGAGTTTTCCATGACCCCTGTACGCTCTATGCAGGCAAGGCTGCTACCTTGGTCAACATGAAATATCTCCCTTTTGGTTTTGACATCTGAGAGTGGTGTCTTTACAAAATATTAAATAGGGCCTTTGGGAATGTCACAGGTCCTTCAAAGGTCATGGAGTCTGGCTCCAAAACTTGTGTTGTGGTTTAATGTCACTCAGCAAGCAAGCACCATACAGCCAGTGGGATAGGAGAATGAACTGGAAAGGTAAAAGTGAAGAAACTAATGGATTGAGATAATAATATCCCACCTAACCCTGCCCTCTGTCAGCGGGAAGCCATTCCTCCTTGTCCTGTCACTGCAGGCCTTCGTCTGAAGTCCCTCTCCAGGGCTCTTGGAGCCTCTTTAGGCTCTGGAAAGGGCTCTAAGGTCTCCCTGGAGCTGCCTTGCTTCGCCTTGCCTTCCCTCTCCTTCCCTCTCCTCTTCCCTCTACCCTCCCTCAGCCTGTCTCCACAGGAGAGGTGTTTCACCCCTCTGGTAATTTTTGTGGCCCTTATACTCCTGCCATTTCCTTTTCCTTCCCCCAGGAGGGAATGCTGAGGGGGATGCCATATGGTCTGGGATATCCCTGGGGTCAGCTGGGCTCAGCTGCCCAGGCTCTGTCCCCTCCCAGCTCCCCGTGCACCCCCAGTCTCCTCACCAGGGGAGTGGGGAGAAGGAAAGGCCTTGATTCTGTCTAAGTCCTTCTTGGCAAGAATGGAAACATCCCTGTGCTGTCAGGACTGTTTGCAGGACTAATCCAAAGCACAGTTTGTGCTGCTATGATGAAAATTAACTCAACCCCAGCCAAACTCAGCCTATTATAACCCAGGCGTCCCTGCCCAAAAAATCTGAATCAAGAGTTCACCCCTGGAAAATCCTTATCTATGACTGTGCAGTCACTGTGTATTCAATTTTCTTATTGAACTGACCAAAGAAAGCTTTGGTCTGTCTGGACTGGTGCACAAGTGAGATCTGTGACTTGCAGCACTGAATATCTCATGATTTGGGAAAATGTGGTGATAAGTCAAACAAGTGCAGTAAAAGAAAATAAATATTGGTGCTTCTTTTGCAACTTCCAATATTTCTCAGTGCTGCACCTTCTTCCAAGCAGGAGAGTGGAGACCACATGCCAGCCTACCTTCTCACAGCTTTTCCTCCCTCATTTTGTTTATTGAGGTGTAAAGAGCTGATATGACTCTGAGAATTCTGTCTAACCCAATGTGGCCTCGGATGGGCAAAATATTTTACTTTACATTTGATGGGAGGCAGACACTGAAAAAAACCCACTGAATGAAACCTTGTCCAAATGGTCTGTAATGAGAGCAGGCACCAAATCAGCAAGAAGATCCCCAGGACAATGCAGTTTGGAGGGGAAAAGGCTGTAGTACACATATCACTTCTTCCTATGTATCAGGCACAAAGTGGTCTAGGGAGATTTAAGAATAAGTAAGAATAGTACACACACACAAAAAAAAAATGTAGTGGAATCCAGACTTGTTAAAGCTTTTTCCTTGCTGGCTCTGTCTGGTAGAGCCTGAGTTTTAAAATACCAATGCTTGCTCTTGTCACTCTCAGGTTTAATTTATTATTTTTTTAAATCAATAAATATCCTTCCACTCCTCCATCTGGAGGATTCCATCTTCATTCCACCACTGTAAAGCTGATCAGAGCCACCTATGCAATGCCATTTGTTCCAGAACATATTTAAGTCTTGGCCCGTTCTCAGCCTCATAAATTCCTGACATGATTCAGGAGGCGTTTCTGTTGGAAAGAGCTCTCTGCTCTGCTGTCATATTTCTAGGGATTGCTGCTGCCTCTGATCTGAGGCCAAACATTAGGAATAATTGCAGCAGGAAGCGGGACAAAGCTTGACATATTGTTTGTCTGGATTGTTTTAATTTTAAGAGTATAGAAGTACCCCCACTTACTGATGTTAGAAGAAAAGTGAAAAAATTGCAGTTAAAAAAAATTGTTCAGGAATTTTCTATTTTTTTTTCTTTTTATTGCTTTTGTAAGAGGCAATGAGGGAATCATTATGCTTGCTGCTGAGGACAGGGAGGTGAATTAGGTATTGAAGACTTATTAATTCAGGAATCCTGTCCCTGCAGATTAGACCAGAGGTTCCCTCTTTTTATTTTCTGCTTGTTGAAACAAAGCCAGAAAATGCGCACAGCTCTGCATACTCATATGTGATTATATGTGTACATGACAGGAGAGAAAGAGCTGGAGGCTGGGCCCCCAGAAAACTTGTCCACATTGCAGCTTCAGAGCTGAGCAGCACAGCCACACTGCTGCAGGGACCAGGGTTAAAGTTGCACATGGACAAGGTGCTGATGCTGGCAGCTCAGATGGAAACACTCATCCAGCCAGATGATGACCTGTACTCAGGATATGAAGTCCTTGGCTACATGGCTCAGGGATGAAGAGCTTTTGCTGCAGGACAGGGGTGCCAGCAGCTTTCAGACACACTGTCTCTGAACTGGGTAGCTGCCTTTGGAAGTGAGAGGCACATATACTGGAAGCCTGAGCTGAAGCCTGTTGAAGTTGATTAAAAAATATGTTTCACTTCAGTGGGCTTTGGACAACACTGAGAGGGAGGATGGTTAAAGGAGCAGCAGAAGTATACCCACTACAAGGATGCCAGGCAATATGTGAGGTGGAACCATGGGGCTCCTGGTGCTCAGAAACACAGCTGTAAACATCTCCCACCCCTGTCTGACCACTGACAGAACTGCCAGGTCATCTGGAATGTCACTGAAGCACAGAGTGAGAAGATGAATTGAGACCCACAGAGGTGGAGAGGGTCTTTTTACAAGGACATGTAGTGACACAACAAGGGGGCATGGCTTCAAATTGACAGAGGGCAGGGTTAGAGAGGATATTGGGAAGAAATTCTTCCCTATGAGGGTGGTGAGGCCCTGGCACAGGCTGCCCATAGAAGCTGTGGATGCCCCACGCCTGGCTGGGGCAGGAGTAACCTGGTCTAGTGGAAGGTGTCCTTGCCCATGGCAGGGGGTTTGGAAGGTGATCTTTAAGGTCTCTTCCAACCCAAATCATTCAATGATTCTATGACCTCACAGCAGAGAAGTAATAGGCTTCTCTCACTGCAGGGTTTTCTGGGTAGCATTAGTCTGATACAGCAGGGATTTAACCTTGCCTCAGTCTTACTGCTTTCAGAAGAGAGTAGTTGAAGACTTGCTTAAGTACCCATTGTTCTGGTAAAACACTTAAGAGTCCTCCTTAGGTACATGTTGAAATATGTTCATGAGTAGAAATCCTGAATTTGTACTATTGACTCCTGAGAAAGAAAATTGACTGTGAGTTTATTGCTGGGTAAGAGCTTTGGGAAAAAAAGGACATCTCTTCTGGCAAATTCTGGTCTGGTTCAAACCTACCCCATTTTGCTGATGATGGAACTCTTAATTGAGCATGATATGGGGTAAGAGCTGTCCTAAGTTTGGAGGAGAAAACTGCTTCCACAATTCCAGCAACAGCTACAATCATATTAGCCCAACACAAGGGGATAACACAGGGCTTTACTCATTCAAAAAAATTAAAAAAAGCAGCAAGAACCAACAGCTAGGGGCTGAAGACAAAAAAACATTGGTTACAAGCAAGTGAGCCTTGTAAATTGAAAGGGGATGTTGACAGCCTAGGGTGATCTATCAAGGAATGGTTAAAGTGTTGGCCAATCATTAGGGTGCCTTCAGGAAAAGATACTTAAGACAAATCCATGTCACTGGGCTCAGTCCAGTTCCAGAGGTGAAAGCATCTGTTCTGCAGTATGCTCAAGTTCAAATTAGGAGTTCCGTAGTTTCTGTCACTCTTAACATCTCTGAATAAAGAAATGCCAGGAGCAGCCATGCACTTCTTAATCTGATAGAGAAAATGGAAATCAACTCATTTCACATTGTTTCTGGGATTGTCAGTGATATTGTGCATTTGTGCTTTGCCCCCAGCAACCCATGAAATAGTTCAGACACAGCTTTGGAAAATACTGCAGTGGTGGAAAAGAGATCTGGAACCAGCTGTGCTGTATGTCTGGCTTGAAAAGAGAGGAAAGCAGCCGACCCATCTGGCTGCTGACGTGAAGGTGCCTTTGGGACTCTCCATTGCACTTCTTACAGGAGCACCCAGCACACAGTCATAGAATCTCCCCGAGCTGAAAGGGACCCACAAGGATTACTGAAGTCCAGCTCCTGGCTCTGCAAGGATAACCCAAAAGTCACGCCATGTGTCACCACCATTTCCTCAGATAAATGCCAGCCTCAATAAAAAAATGCCAGCAATGGAAGGAAGATGGAAAATTAGTTTCTTTTAAGGTCCTGGAACAAAAAGAGGGCAACACTGAAATATTTTTTGCTGTATTCATGCTTGATCATTCTTGTCATGAGTTCCTATATCTCAGAGATGGGAAAGAAAGGATAACCCAGTGCAGCCTTTCCTACATCGTTATTTAGGGGAAAACTCATAGATATGCAGTAAGAAGTGCAAATGAAAGGGTGGGAAAAGGATGGATTCATTCTGATTTTCATCCAGGGAGCTGAGACAGAAGAACATATAAAGGCAAGCTATAGCAAAAGGGGGAATTAAGCAATTATTTTGAGTCTAACCATGTCCCTATGATTCCAGTAGCTCCTTCTCACAGAGTTGTCCACCTCAGCCCAAAGCTGTAGCTGGCAGCTATGCTACCCTGGAGTCTTTGCTACAGTTAAGTCACAATAACCTCCCTCTGGGAAAAGAAGAAGCCCTGGAAAAGTTAACAAGCTCAGCATTGCCTTGAAAAATTTAAGTTACTCCAGACATGCTCAGTCTCCCTCAAAATCTAATGCTGCTAAAAAATATTCCTTTCGTTTGAAAAACCTTAAGGATAATGGGAAAATGGGATCACAGAAAGGAAGAATGGGACCGATGCCAGAAGATCTGGTGGTAATCTAATCCAGATAATGCCCAAATCCAGTATCACCTTCCCTGGGGGCGATACCCAGGACACAGTGCCAGGAGAATGTCAGTGCTGAGACTCCAGCGCTTGCCTGCGCCATCAGGGAAAGGGAATCTGCTAATATTTAGTCTGCCAGAAAGACTATTCCAATTAATGGATGTCAGATTAGGGCTTGAATGATTCTGAAACACGTAAGGGTTTGGACAAGGCTTGCCCAAGTCACACAAGGGTCATCACTTACGTAAAATTATTAGTATTTGACAAGCATGTACATCTCCAGGCACTTGAACCAGAAACTGTTAAATTTACGCTAACAGTTGTGGAATGGATCCCATTAAGCATGAATTTCTGTGTCCCCAAAGAGCTGAGCCTGAGCTGATTCCACTGCTTCTTGTCCTCTGGAAACTTGCTTGTTCATACATAAACCCCCCACCGTTGTTACCTGAAATGAGGGAAGGAGCCTTTGTCACAGAAGACAGGGTGTCATCACTCAGCTGTGTCATTGCTGGCTTCAGTCAGACCCCTGTCCTAATATGGTTACAGCTAATGCTTTCACCAACAGCTGTAGACAAGCCAGGACTTTTTTGGAAATGAAGGGTGGGTAGCCACAGAGCCCAAGGTGAACATTCAAGCAAAGAGAGTCATGTCAGCAGATGCAGCAATGCTGGCTCTGGGAAGGGTGCTCCTCAGACCCTTTGTATTTTTCCACACTGCACTTATTTCTTTTCCTTTGAGTAAGGACAGGGAAACCTTGCAGATCAAGGAAATGACCAAAAAAGAGGCCAAGAGCAATTGGCAGGGTAGAATTTAGGTCTCAACCTTAAGTACAGACATCAGTTTAATCCCTGTCCCAGCTCCAAAAACAGTCAGAATGTCATCAGCCATTATCCATTGTCCTGTCCCTCCAGGCCCTTGCCCAAAGTCCCTCTCCAGCTCTCTTGCAGCCCCTTTAGCCACTGGCAGGGGCTCTAAGGTCTTCCCAGAGCCTTCTTTTCTCCAGGCTGAACACCCCCAGCTCTCCCTGCCTGTCTCCAGAGAAGAAAGACTACAGCTCTCAGACCATTTTTCTGGCCTCCTTTCAACTCACTCAGCAGATCCATGTCTGAGATATTCACTCAAGATGTTGAATACTTTGTGACATCAGCTCTTGATTTTACTATTATTGTCCCGGAAAGGGAATGAAGATGAAGCACTTTGGCCAAGGTCACCCTTGAAGTGGGTGACAAGGTGAGACATTGAGCCTGAATCTTTGAAATACCAAGCTGGCCTTCACACCATCCTAGATGCAGGAGGAGAGCACTGGGGAGGTGGAAACAACCCTGTTTTAGTGGTGATGTTCTGTCCAGACTGCGGATGTACGGTGTGTGCTGAGCTTGCTTTGCAGTGACTGCCTTTCAGGCAGATCCTTGCCATGGTATTTAAAAACAGAAGTTTTAAATAGGCTTATACAAAATGCCTGTTAAGAAATATGCTTTTTGTGCCTGAGACTGGAAGAAAACCATCCAAAGGTGATAGCAGAAACTGTTCAAACAGAACTAGATCAGGGTGTAGCTCCATAGGCAGCAATGCAACCTCCCTGCTTCACATCAGCTGGGAATACGGACCACCTACAAACCTCTGCACATGACCACCACCAACTTCTCCCAGCTAGGAGCTCCTAGAAGTAATGCCTTAAACAGGGACAGAAATGGACAACAAAGGGGTAACTTAATTTTTGCCCATGTCAGCATGGTGTGTAAATCAAAGTTGGGCATTATGTGCATTTCTCATGTCCTCTTGGAAGACCTCTTTGGAAAACATGAAATTTATGGGCTAAAGCCCACCAATTTTATAAAAACCAGAACTGAAGGGATCCTTGGTGCCAGATAATGTTTCAGAATATTTCACTCAATGGAGTTGCATGAAGTGCTGAAATGTTACATTGTTGTTGTTCAAGATGATCTGGGGACTTCTGCATGCACAGGACTGGCAGGAACTGTCCCTTCTACCTGGCAAGCATGAGCAATGCCTAAAAAGCATCCCTGCTTTGTAAAGTCCAGCTGGACAAAAACAACAAGGCAAGGAGGATGACTGGGGAACACAGGTTTGCCTGAAATTAGTAAATTAACAGTAGGTATGAAACAGTTTCATTCCTTCTTCTCTGAAGTTAAAACAGGTTTTGCAACTATCTGCTGTATGACCAGGGCTTCATCAGTGCTGCTGCCCTTTGGCATATATTGCCTGTCTGAAATAAGAAGGTCGATTTCAGAAGACTGGTTTTAGGTTCAAGATGCCTGCATTATGTGGACTTAACTGAATGAAATGAGTAGAGCCAAACTGGAGAGACAAAACCACTGCTGATTGAAGGTGCATCAAGTTTCAGAGGTTGAAACTTCCACTTTGTACCCTGTGAAAATCAAAGCATCTTAAATGAGCATGAAAAAAAAAACACCATTCACGGGTTTGCAGACCTTTGCTTCTTCACTTTCATGGTAGAGTATGCACAGTCCTAGAGAAGAGGATTTTCTGAACACAGTGCTTATTAATGGAGCCAGATCCTATCTGTGCAATCCTCACACCAAGTAAAAGCACAGTTCTTTCAGGTCCCATCACCATGCAGGCTTTTGGTGTTTGTGAAAATGAGACATCCAGAAAGGAAACTTTCATCTGCGTTTCCCAACAGATGGGACCCAAATGTGTTTCATGTTCCATTAGTACTAAACACACACAGCCAGGGTGATGGATTCAATATCCTTTCTGGTCCATCAATCTAACAGATTGGAAGGGAAAAGGATTTTTTTTCAATGCCATGCAGCTTTCAGTGCCTTGCAGATTATCACTTTCCTGTGCACCCCATCCTCCAACTGAATAAGGAAATTATGTTTAGATCTAAAGACCATGACTGACAGTCAGGCAGATAGATGCGTATACAAAAACCAGACAGAGAGATGGATTGTTTTTCTACACCAGCCTCCAAAAACCTGCACTTGGAACAAGGAACTTCAGGGAAGGAATCTGTCAAATCTCCTTAATCTTAAAACACAAGCAATAAATTACTCCCAGACCATACATTTTTTCTCTTCTTTTGTACCATAACCCTCTTCACTTACCCTCCAGCAAATCTGCTATAAGGATGTCAGAGTTCAAGTATAAACAGGGAGTTTCAACAGTCAGACCTAATCCTTTCTTTTTCCATTGCTGTCCTTCCCTATTTGGCCATTTCCGACAATTAGAGATCCCTCTGTTCCCAAAACTGGTTGAAGCATGCTATCATGTTACATTCTCCTGGGCAGATCTTTCCTTTGGTAAAGTCCCCTTTTCCATGTGATTTTGGTTTTGGAGAGTTTTTGTTTGTTTTGTTTTTTTGTCAAGAGGAAAATTGGAAATACAAATAGGTGATATTAATGAATCTCATATGCCACATTTAACCATGCTCCCTTTGTTATCTGTTTTTATGTTATGCATGGTTTAAAGCAACAGCTTTTGGAGGAAGATCAGCTGAATACTTACTACTTTTGAATTATTAAATGACTAAATGTCAAGTTCAGAGAGGGTTCTGTGTCTCTGCCTAGTCTGTGGTTTAGCTGTTGAATGTATAGGTAATGTAGGGCCCATAGCTTGCTCTCAGAGGGGTAAGGTCTAGCAGTGGACCAGCTGGTCGAGCTGGACCAGAGATTTCACCCTTTGATGCAAAGACTTTAACTTTTTAAATTAATTTCTTAAAGTGAGCTGGGACTGACCTTAACTATTAAAACAGGAACTCTCCAGAATGTCTTTCTTGTGGGGGTATTTTGCATAATTTTCTTTTTCCACTGCTAGCTCATGGCCCATCTTTCCTTCTCTGCCCCTCTGGTCAAGTCTCAGCAGGTCTGTGATCCCTTATATCTGCATCTGAAGCTTGTATGTGCAACATGCAAATATACTTGTGTCTTCAAAGAACTGCTTTTACTTGTCAGTATAGGAAAGTCTCTTAGACATTCATATTTTGTTCCATAAAATAGTCTAGTCCTGGAAAGGACCCTAAAAAGATATTCTACAAGGTCTCTAGCTTGTCAGAGAGGTAAGCTCTGGGTTTTGGCTCTCTTCCTTTCCATCTTGTACTTTCTTTCACTCTCTTTGGTTCCTTCAAGCTGTGCAAGTATTTGGACACTGATGCTTGGATTGGAGAGTCATGCTGCCCTTCAATAAGTGTATTTATCCCCTAGAGAATGACTCACCATGCCCTGTCTTTGCCTCCTTCAGCACAAAACTAGCAAACAAAACCAGTGGTTCAGCTTTGCTGTTTGGTCATGCTTGGAGGGTGACATGCCGGGACAGGATTTCTCTTCTTGGGTAAGTCATGCAAAGTTACTTCAAGTCAAACAAGGTGCCTGCCTGAAATGTTCCTTTGCTTTCTTGTGTTTCATCTGACTCCCAGCTCACAGTCTGAACACTTGTCTGCAGTGATGAGGTACTTTGTGTGGCTTGCAGTGAAAAGGTCTTTTCCTGGTTCCTTCGAGAACCTCCTGGGGATGCTGTATATTTTGGTTGTCTCTGTTTGTTGCTTGGCCAGCATTTCCTTGCCTGTATAATAACATCTGCTCACCAGACTTCAAATATCCTTGATTGCATTTGGCCAGCATAAGGCACCTCTTTAACTTCCTGGTGTGTTCTTGAGAGTTTATCTGTTTCCAGAAATCTGGGCACAGGGATTCAGTTGCATTTCTGTCCAAGCCCTCTGTCCCATGCAACTAGCTAATCTCTGTATTTCCAGCTAGTACCATCTCTCCGTCTGGTAAATTTTCCATTAGTTTTTTGGCATCCTGTTGGTATCTGGTAAATTTTCTATCTGCTCTGCACTTTCACATAGGTGGAATTCACTTTTCCTACTCTCACAGCTCTTGGTAGAGTTCTCATGGGAGCACAAGGATTCACAATTTAGAGATTTGGACAGCTGGGGATGGCTGTGAAGAATTGTTCTCCTCTTTATCCAGGAATTCACTAAAGGACCTTTGCCTCCTGTATCCTTCACTCCTCAGCCACATTATCTTCCTGCCTTGACTTCTGTTCTATCCTTCCTCTTAGGACCCCCTCCTCCTCCAGCCAGTGACCATTTCCACCTCCTCTGCTCTACCTCGACTTCTCCTTTAGTCTCTCAGTTTAGATCTGTGGATTTTAGATTTCATTCTACACAAGATCAAGTAGCTAACTAAAGTCAGGAGCACCCTTGACCCAACAAAGACAACACCAGAGAGCATTTCAGCCCATTCCTTCTGAAAACACCTCTTTCTTTCTGTGAACCACAAAATGCACTCTCCAGTGATGTGCTCCTATGTATGAGCTTTGCCTCTGTGCTGACCATCAGAGGACAAGCCCAGTCCCTGTGCTTCATTGTGTGTCAGACAGCCTGGCCCTTGATGCAGCAGGCAGAGAAACTTCTTTCAGAGTCTCTTGGCCACCATCCTCAGCTTCTTCACCTGTTTTTCATAATTCAGAAACTCTCCTTCTGTGTTGCATGTGCACAGCAATCTGCAAAGATACAGGATGAAGCATACCTCAGACAAGAAATGTTCCTGCACAGCATGAACAGGGCAAACCTCCAATGGTAGGAACACAAACACCTCATATAAAAGTATGAAGCATGAGAGCAAGTGAGAGAAATCATTCCTGAAGTTTCCTCTCTGCTGAGAGAGATGGTTGTAAATAATAAATCAAATTGGGCACATTCTGCAAAATGAGATATTATATCTTTCTTGTCTGGTCTTATCTGTTGTTATTTCTAATGTTTCATCTTCCCAAGATGAGGCAGGGTTTTGCATTGAGGTAATACAGTTGTTTTGTGCAAGAATCAAACAACCTTCCCCATCCCATAACCAGGACTTTGTCATAAATGAACAAACATCTGTTAAATTGAACTGTACTTCATGAGAGGGTGGTTGTAGTTTTGGTTTTTGTTTTTTTTTTAAAGGGAAAAACCATCAAAGAAATGGGATGTGAGATTAGCAGGATTTACTCAGGTGAAGGCAAGGTGATTGTTGTGGTTCAGTCCCAACAGACAGCTCAGTCCCACACAGAGACTCATTCACTCCCCTCCAATGACATGAGAGAACAGGGAGGGTCAAAGAGAGAAAACTTGTGTGTTGGGAGAGAGGCAGTTTAATAGGGAAAGCGAAACAGGGAGTTCATTCACCCCTTCCCATGGGCAGGCAGGTGTTCAGCCATCCCCAGGACAGTAAGGCTCCATCATGTGTGTCAGTGATGCCATCACTCCAAAGGCTTCTCCATTCCTCCTTCTCCCCTCAGCTTTAAATGCTGAGGATGATGCCCTATGGTCTGGGTCAGCTGTGGTCAGCTCTCCCAGCCAGGTCCCATCCCAGCTCCTTGTGCTCCAACCCCCTTGCTGGTGGGCTGGGGTGAAGAGCAGGAAGGGCCTCGGCTTCAAGTCCTGCTCAGCAATAATGAAAACATCCTTGTGTTACCAGCACTGTTTCCAGCCCAAATCCAAAATGTAGCCATACACCAGCCACTATGAAGAAAATTGTCTCTATCTCATCCAAACCCAGCAGACTGATTTACAATTTGCAGCACACATCAGTTAAGTGTCTAAAAGAGAAAGCAAGGGGAAAGAGGATGAACTGATCTGTTCTTCTAATGAGCTCTGCTGTGCTCCAGGGGAAACATCTTCATTTCACCTCAGCTCTTAACAACACAAGACAACAAGAGTTTTTAGGAAAAAGATGTTTTTCAGCACAGGTCAGTGAGTGTTAATTGCTCAGAGATGTAATATTCTTCTCATGGTTCTGGGTTTTTCAGCCACAAAATCCCCTCAGCTTTCAGGTTCTTAGCTGGTGAAACTCAAGAATGTTTTCAGGATTACAGCACAAATTTTGCACCAGCTGAAAAACTACCTACCCCTGGATGCAAAAAGATTAAAAAGAGCAATTCCGAATCAGATATATATGCACACACAGAGAATTAGCTCTTTGCAGTCCAGGCCCATAGCAATGAATAGCAAAGCTACTGATTCTATGGGCAATACAGCAATGTGAACTTGCTAGCCCTGCTTTAATTCTATTCCCAGAAAATTGCTTGTATTTTTCCTAAGTAAATCTCTGTTAGGTCTTTCCTGGGTTCCCTGTAGTGCATCCAACAGCAGCACTGCAGCTCAGTGACCAGTTTGTCCTACAAAAACTTGGTAAAAAAAAGCCCCAAACAAACCTCTTTCACCTCATCTTGCCAGAACTGAAAGTCTCCTAATACTGTATTAGGCACAAGAAATCTGGTAGATAATATTTGAATCTCACCTACTGGAAAGGGGGAGGCAGGGAGGCATGTTAGCTTTGACCTTATTTCTTGTCCAAGTTTTGACTTTCATTCTGCAGAGGAGAAGTCCCTGTGGGCAAAAGGGCCCACCCAGACTCTGGCAGAAAATTATTAGAAGACTTAAGTGTAATGAAAACTGTTGTAAACCGTTTGCTGATGGTTACACCATAATGGAGGCTGTGCCTTCTCCCCAAAGGAGGATGATGAGATATCTGACATACAGTCTTGTTCTTCGTGTTCAGTCAGGAATGGATCTGAGGGCAGCTAATAAAACTATCTGCATCAGATTAAATTGCCAAACCTGCCCTCTCCCTGCTCCCTGCCCTCACTCCCCCCCAGATCAGTTAGGTACATCAAGCCAAATAAATGCATGACAAAGTTCATTCGAGTGATTGAAAATCAAGATGGAACAGCACATTTTCCATCAGTGTTATCCCAGGAAATAAAGATAAATTCCCCCACTTCATATTTTAACATAGCTTATCATAATCACTGATAATAGCTACCAAATGTTTTCCTTTGTTGGGTTTTAAAGGGGGCTGGGGAAACAGTTTCTTGGTTGAAGGCTCATCAAGTCTAATTTTAAGTTAGTGTCAGGGGTCACTTCCACTTTATGTTGCATTTCTGATGAGCAGTTGTATTGGTTTGGCACTGCCTGGTTTTTGGTAGTGGGGGAGGCCACAGAGGTGACTTCTGTGAGAAGCTGCTAGAAGCTTCCACCATGTCTGGCAGAGCCAAGCCCTGGTGGCTCTGAAGATGGACATGCTGCTGGCGAAGCCTGGCCCAGTTAGAGATAGTGGAAATGCCTCTGTGATAACATATTTATGAATGAAAGAAGATCAAAACAGATGGGGGGGGCACAGAAAGAAAAAAAAAATGCAGTTTTTTTCTTTTAGTCAGAGAAGAGGAGGTGAGAATATGTGAGGAAAAAACATGGAGACACCAAGGTTAGTGGAGAAGGAGGGGGAGGAGGTGCTCCAGGTGTCAGAGCCAAGATTCCTCTGCAGGCTGGTGGTGATGTCCATGGTGAAGCAGCTGTGCCTGCAGGCCATGGGGATCCGTGTGGTCTCACAGGGGAAGGACTCCTCTCCTGGAGCAGCAGAACTCAGCTGAGGAACTGACCAAAACCCCCACCCCCTGTCTCCCTGCGGTGTTAGTGGGGGAAGAAAAGGTATTTTAAGGGCTTATTTTACTACTCATTATCCTCCTCCGATTTTGTTAGTAATAAATTCACTTTGTACTTCTAAGTTGAGCCTGATTTGCCCTTGGAGTGTTTTTTTCTGGTCCTTATGTCAACTCATGAAGCCTTTGTTAATTTTTCTTTCTCTTCTGCCCATCTGTGGCAGGGGACAGTGAATGAACAACTTTTGAGGGTGCCTGCCATTGGGTCAATGTCAAATCCCAAAAGGAATTTACAGGAAAGACAGAGCAAAACTATTTACAAGAGCCTTTATGTCAGAATAAGGGGGAAGGGTTCAAATAGGTTTGGACTGGATATTAGGAAGAAGTTCTTTAGTGTGAGGGTAGTGAGGTCCTGGCAAAGGTCACCCAGGAAAGCCATGGATATCCCATCCCTGGAGGTGTCCAAGACCAGGCTGAATGGGGCTTGGAGCAACCTGGTTATCCCTGCCCATGAATGGGGGTGTCCCATCCCGCTGTAAAGGGGAGTCATGGGGGATTCTTCTTGATAGCTTTCTTGGACAAAAATAAAACCCAGGCGGGACAATGTTATATCTGAGGACTGTTTATTGATTAGAGAGATAAATGTTCGTAATGAAGGGGGAGAGAAAAGGGAGCAAAGAAGGGAAAAGAGACAGAAAGAAAAACAAAAAGCTGGGACAGATTGTTACCACACATATTTACTTGTGCTTTTTTTTACTTTTTCTCCCTGACTAGACATGGGCATATTTGCCTGCTTCTGTGATAATAACTAAACCCCATCAAACTCAGAGCACAGCTTTTCCCATTACCCTTCAAGTTGCGATTTTGTTTTGTTTCTCCCCCTACTTATCAGTGTTTATAAGTGGTTGCATGTCTCCAGAGTGTTTATAAAAGGTTGCATGTGTCCCAAGTGCTTATCAGCAAAAATAACTTCCAGGAGTCTTCACTGCAGGGATGTGATCCATGTACACATGAACTGAGATCTAGGTCAGGATGTCATGGGCTCAGAAGAGCCCACTTCTGGACACACCAATTTGGTACCTGCTTTATAGCTCAGTGGCCAGAGCTGAAGGCCTGATGCAGATAGGACAATGGCAAGATATTTCTCCTCCCCATGACCAAACTCCCAGTGCTGGAGAGCTAGAAAAGTTCCTCTCTGCACCCATCAGCAATGCTTGGGATTGTGCTTTAGGGCTGGCAGGACTTGAGTGCTCCAGTTTGAAAAACATGGAAGACAGAGGTAGAAGAAATCTCCCAGTGCTTGCCCTTGACACAGTCCATCCACCACAGCTTGTGCAGTAGAGAACAGACAATCTGTTGGGGCTCGCCAAGCCCCAACAATCAGCCTGGCTTTCAAGAGCCCAAAACAGTGTCAAGTAATGGAATCTCTGTAAAACAAGAGTACTGCAGGGCTCATGCTCAGGTGAAGCTCTGAGTTGTTTATTTAAAAAAAAAGGGATTGATGCTTTGGCACATCCTGCTGCAGGGCTGTGACCTCCCAGGACCACAGGTCCCCTTCTGACCATCCTGGAAAAGAACTGTTTTCAAATAAACTTTCACCCAGCCTGGCTGTCTGCAGGACTTCACCGTTCTCTTGTCCAACCATGGGCTGGGTTGCACATTTTAGGTGCAATTCTGGCTTCCACTCAGGCTGAATAAGGCTTCAGTGTAAAGAAGAACCCAAAAGCACTTATTCTTCTATGTTTTTTCTGTGTTCAGTGAATTATAAGAATCAGCAAGCACCTTCGTGTCCTCACCAGGTTTTAGTGGAGTTACAAAACCATCAGAGTTTAGTGGAGGTTACAAAACCATCAGAAGTGCTACCAGATGCCGTAACTGGAAGAAGAGACCAGGTAAGTCAAGAGGGGTGACAAGACGTGTTTATCTTTTCACAAGAAGCATAGAGCACTCTTTGGATGGCTGATCTATAGAGGTGCTGAGTCCTAAATCAGGACTAAATACCTTTCTAAAAATATTTATTAAACAGATGAGTGCTGTGATCCCTAGTAAGCATCTGATTTTGGAATACCTACATGTAGCTAGGGAAAAAGAAATAGCTGATTCCAAAAATAGTCCAAAATACAGACAGATTCCCTCAGCCCAACTTGCTAGGCCCTAGGGTGAGTTGTGAAAGAGAAGAAGCCACCACAGGCAAGAGAAACGTGATTACTTTTCAGGCTCACAGATCTACGACATACATCACACTGATGTAACCACTCAGTGAGATGGGTTTAGCTGGATGACTACCCCATGTGAGTAACTAACACATTGCAGCCCTGACCCCGTGGCTGCCTTAGAAACTTACTTGACTGCAGTTAATTCTTTACCAGATCCGGTCATTAATGCTGTTATTTGTCTTTCCTGTAGCATGTGAACTGAACTGACTGACCTTTCATAGGATACAGAGATTTTAGTATGAAAGTCTGCTTAATATTAGCACATTTTTCAAGCCCTCCACAGGCCTTGACATGATTCTTTTTAACAGATTTGAAAAGAAGATAAATGGTTTTTTGGCTGCACAAACCAGAGAGGAAATATCTCATCTGGGGTGATGGAGGGAAACAAAAGCAAAGAAAAGGCTGCTTGGGAAAGGCAAACTGGGAAGTTAGCTGACACCTTAATTTAGACATCCCTGTCACCCATCCTAATCCTGGGATCAGGGGAACTGTGTGGAAGTCTGGGGTCTGGCTAATGAGCCAGCTCATAGAATCGTAAAATCATAGAATGGTTTGGGTTGGAAGGGACCTTAAAAAACATCTTTTTCCAACCTTATGCCATGGGCAGGCACACCTTCCACTGGACTGAGTTGCTCAAAACTCCATCCAGCCTGCTGTTGAGCACTTCCAGGGACGGGGCAGCCACAGCTTCTTTGGGCAACCTGTGCCAGGGCCTCAGCACCGGCACAAGAGGAATTGCTTCCCTATATCCAAATTAAACTTATCCTCCATGATCTTAATGCCATTCCCCCTAGTCTCATCATTATGTGACTTTGTGAAAAGTCCCTCCCCAGCCTACTTGTAAGCCTCCTTTAGGCACTGGCAGGGGATCTATGGTCTCCCTGTAGCCTTCTCTTCTCCAGAGAAGAAAAGTTCCAACTCTCCCAGCCTGTCTTCATAGGAAAAGTGCTCCAGTTCTGCGATTACTTAGTGACTTCTCTCTGGACTTGTTCAAACAGGTTCACATCTTTCTCATGTTGGGGGCCCCAGGCTGTACATAGTGTTCCAGGTGGAGTGCCCAAGGAGCAGAGTTGAGGGGCAGATACACCTCCCTTCACCCACTGCTCTCAGCTCTTTTGATGTGGTTGGCTTTGTGAGCTGCGAGTGCACTTTGCTGAGTCAGATTGAGCTTTTCATACACAAACACGCCCAAGTCTTTCTCCACAGGGCTATTGTTGATCCATTCTCTGTCCAGTCTACACTTGTGCTTGGGATTGCCCCAGCCTATGTGCAGGACCTTCCACTTGACCTTTTTGAGCATCATGATGTTTGCAAAGGCTCACCTCTCCAGCCTGCCAAAGCCCCTCTGGAAGGCATCCCTTCCTTCCAACGTGCCAGCTACACCATGCATCATGGTGCTGTTTGGATCTGCTGTCAGAACTTTCCTTGCAATGAGCTAGGGAATTCATGGCACCTGGACTGAGAAGCTAGGTCCAGGCAAAGATGTTACCAAATTTGTGGAGAAAAAGGAGGACAGTATAAATAGAAATTGCAAATCAAGGCACTAAAAATAAAGGCACACTTGTGCAAAAGTCATTGCAATGGAACACCTCACCACCACTGAAACATCTGTGGAGCATCAGGCAGGAACCTCCAAGTGTCAGCAATATCTTGGCACTATTTGTGTCAGACCTGGGTCAGACACTGGTGCTATCATGCTTCTTGGCTCTAAGGCTTTGCATCACACTATACAGACCTGAGCTGCCTACAGCCATGGCCCAGGCAAAACTTAACTCAGTGGGGGAAAAAAGGGCTTATGCCTGAATAAGAATTAGCAGTATCATGAAAACATAATGCTTTCTGCACAGTTCTCAATTTGTCTACATAGCAGCAGCAGCTGGCTGGGTACGTAGCAGTTGTGAACTGCAGACATCAGCCGAGATTCTGACCATGTGAATTTAAAAACAAAACAAACAAACAAAAAACAAAACCAAACAAACAAAAAAACCCCACAAAACATTGGCACCTTGGCAAAACCACTTAAGGTTCACGAGCCAAGGTTTTGTGAAAATTTCACACTGCAAAATCATCCCAAGGCACAGGAAATGTCAAGTTGAGCTGCTGTAGTGTGGCTAAGTCACTTGCAACTTAAAAGAGGTTTGTAATGGAAAGGCAGAACAATCTGCATGGTGTGTGTTATGCTTCATTGCCAAAGAACAGCCTGAGAGACCTCTGAATTTGGACTCAAGTTCTTCGGGGCTTTGGGGAGCTGTAATATAAAAAAGGGCAGCAGTCTGGCTCCTCATCACGTAGCATTGTGTGTGTGATAGATGGAGAAGTGCTAAGAGGGAAAAGATGATGGATTTTCTCAGTCTACCCAGTAAATCTGCTCTTGCACTTACCACCATATTTTCAGAGATGCACAAATTCCTTGAGGGTCCAAAGCTGGACTAGCACTCCTGTGAGGAAAGGCTCTTCCTGGTTTCCTTGCATTGCCCCTTTCTTGGCTCACCGCCCTTCCAGATGAGATTAAAAACCACTGACCTCTGTGAAGCTACCAAGGTGGTCAGGCACTTGCAAGACCTACAAGATGAACCTGAGGGAGTTGTGCTTCTTTAAGGGGAAGATTTAAAAGCAGCCTCCACCTTCTGAAGGAATAGCTAGATGGATGGGTAAAGCCTAACAATTTTCTGTAGTGGCAAATAAAACAGGCAATAGATTATGCTGCTTTTCTGTTTGTATGGATGAGAGACCTCCAGAAGTCCCTTTCTACCAGCACATCTGGGACTGTGAATAATTTTGGACTAATTTTGTTTCGTTTTAAAAGTTAAATGACTTTTATGATAGAATTGTAGAATATTTTAGATTGGAAAAGCCCTCTGAGATCATTGGGTCCAACCATTCCCCCAAGGGACTGCCAAGGCCACCAGGAACCCATATCCCCAGGAGCCACATCTACACTGCTTTTAAATCTTGTCAGGGATGGGGAATCCACCACTCTGGGTAGACTCTGCCAGGGCTGGATAACCCTTTCAGTGAAGAAATATTTCCTAATATTCAATTCAAACCTCTTCTGGCACAACTTGAAGCCATTTCCCCTTTTCAAAACACTTGTTACCTGGGAGAAGAGACCAATACCCACCTGGCTGCACCCTCCTGTCAGGGAGTTGTAGAGAGTGAGAAGGTTCCCCCTGAGCCATCTTTTCTCCAGACTAAGAGCTCCCAGCTACTCCTCATCAGACTTGTGCTCCAGACCCTTCCCCAGCTCCATTCCCTTCTGGACACTTTCCAGCACCCAGTGTCTTTCTTGTGGCATGGGACTCAAAAGTGAAGACAAGATTCAAGGAGTGGCCTCATCAGAGCTTGAGAACTACTCTGTCAAACTGGATGTGGTTTCTTAGCAGCCCCTATTTCTTTATATTTCTCTACTATTTATTTTTTCAATCAATTCAGTTTAAGAACTTTCACTGTTAACTGCCAGGATTTAGTCCTAGAGATATAAATTAACACTGATGAACAGCAAAGTCAGCACAATCATCTGAGCATGCATCTGGCCAACAGAGAAGGCAGGCACTACTGTGTCCTCGAGAGCCAAGGACAAGGAGGTCATGGTCTGGAAGAGTGTTTTCAGGTGGAGGAGGACTGGGACCTGGATGGTGTCACCCTGTTCTTCTAAGTTCTTCTAAGCCCTCTGATGTTTACATTCTTATAATGAACTGTCTCACGCAGTTTTATGTAAATAATTATTGTTTTACATTCTTTTCTGGAAGAAGAGAAATTTGATGGACTGTTGGTTTGTTCAGTGTCATTGAAGAGGCGGCACTGTCATCCTCCAACCCACTGTCACTTCTGAAAATCTATAAATGTCAGAAATTAAACTGCCCCTCTTTTTACCTTGGAGGCTCCAGTGTCCGCGTCATTTTATTTTGTGTCCTACAGTGACAAGATGGTAACCCAAAGGCATTCAGATTCAGGAGGACCAAGTGATTAAAGTCCTCCTAGCCCTATGAGCTACATTCCATGGTAGAGAGAAGGTGAGATGGTCTGAGACGTCCCAGCCCCAGATGGCAGTACAGCAAGCCAGTGACCCATTTACCACATGTCAAGGAGCAGCCAAAAATGCCTCTAGTTGGGTGTTACCACATTGGGACTAACAGGGGATGATGAACAGAAGTTTCACAAGCAGGATGAGCTGAAGGAATGCACTGTGAGGCACTGAGATGCCACATTACAGATCCACAGTGGTACTTTGTGCCATTTTCCCTCCTGGCTGAATCCTGCACACCACTCCAGGTGAAACTCCCAATGCAGCTTGAGAAAAGTGCTTTGCAAATGTCTGGCATGGGACCTCATGCTGCAAGAGGAGATAAAAGAGCTGAATTTATTTTTGTTTTTATACCTGCAAACCAGCTACAATAAATCATTCCAGTGGAGTGCCTTGATTTTCATGTAGCTACTCTGCAGCTGTTTGGCTTGTCTGATGGGTCCAAACCCTCCTGTGTTGTTTTGTCAGATTTCCACCCAGATGGCAAACCTCTTCTCTTTGGAAACCTGTGAAAAACAAAAAATTAGGTCGTCTTTTATTCTCTACTCTTTTTGTGCTTCTTAATGTGCAAAAAGGCCATGCCTGGGGCAAAGGCTTGTGACAAAATCTCTACTGAGCAGGAGGCAAAAAAAGAAACAAAAAAGAGATGGAAATCACAGAGTGAATAAAATACAAGTGGAATATTATTCAAAAATTTCCTGAAAATGTTATCAAACTCTTTTCAGTTCTAGCCTGGCATTTATACTTTTGCAAAAGTGACAGGCAAGGAAATTTTGGAGAATATACTGAGGCACAGAAGAATGACTGTCAATAATTGTCCAGTGCACTCCAGCATGGAGAACCAGGTCAAACAAGTTACCTTTCCCTTTTCTTCCTCTCAGCTGTTTCTTATACTCCATTTCATTTCTGCCAGCCATGCCAAAATGATGAATCTGAAGCAACAGTCTCATAAATTCTAAGGCTGGCCTAGATATTATGAGGAATAATGTTCTCTGGATTCTTTTTCTCTGACTCCTTGGTTTTGGTACGTTTAGGTACACTCAAGACATATTCCAGCTTTTTCAACATCCATGAGAACAAAAATAAGCTTTATTTTTCCCCCAAGGAGGGAAGAAATGAAAGCCCACATACTCAGCTCCTGGAATTGGGGCTTTAAGAAAAAACATAGACATTATGACTTGCACAATGAAGTCACAAGAGTTGGCAGCTATCTGGACTTCATTTTTCAGGAGTCATTTTTCTACTCTTACAATATTCAGTGTGGTTTCATTGGAAAGGAAAAAGGGGAAGGGACACTAAATATGTGGGTTCCTTCCCCCACCAGAAGCATGTTATTGCCATGCTCTGGACAGATTGTTCTGCTGGTAGCTCTTTCTTCTGCCTTGGTTTGGGCTCTGGAACAGTGTTGTTTGCAATATGGCAGATCAGTTGCAACAGGTTATGTCCCTACTTGGGTGTGATGGGTAAAACTGTATCGGAGCCCCCAGGCTGCTGTTACTCCTTCAGATCTCTTAGAACAATTTAGGTTGGAAAAGCCCTCTAAGATCATTGGGTACAACTGTTCCCCCAGCACTTCCAAGCCCACCCCTAACCCCAAGTGCTACAGCCACATGCTAAATCCCTCTAGGGATAGGGATTCCACCACTGCCCTGGTGTGGTGATTTGGCACTGCCTGATTTTTTGGTGGCAGGGGAGGGCCACAGGAGTAGCTCCTGTGAGAAGCTGATAGAAGCTGTGACTGTGTCCGACAGAGCTGATCTCTGATGGCTCTGAAGATGGATATGCTGCTGGCCAAAACTGGCCAATGAGAGAGGCTGGTAATGCCTCTGTGATGACATATTTAAGAAGAAAATCAAAACAAAGTTGCAAGTTTTTGCTTCTAGTCAGAGGAGGGGAGGAGGTGAGAACATGTGATGAAACAACATGGAAACACCAAGGTCAGTGGAAAAGGAGGCAGATGAGGTATTCCAGGTGCTGGAGCCCAGCCTCCTCTGCAGGACATGGTGATGTCCATGGTGAAGCAGTTGTCCCCCTGCAGGCCATGGATCCACGGGGGATGCAGAGATCCACCCACAGCCCAAGGGGGAGGTGCCCATGCTGGAACAGGTGGATGCCTGGAGGAGGCTGTGATCCAGTGGGAGTCCCAGAGAAGAGAGAGGGCCCCTGCTCCCAGGCTGGAGCAGCCTGTCCTTGGAGGACTGCACTCCGTGGAAGAGAGCCAAGATGCAGCAGTTTTGGGAGGACTGTTTGTCTGTGAGAGTAATTCCCACTGCAGCAGGTGTGGTATGGCTGCTGCTCGTGAGAGTGGACCCACCCCAGAGAAGCTCACAGAGAGCTGTCTCCCGTGGGAGGGACCCCATGGCCTCACAGGGGATGGACTCCTCTCCTGGAGCAGTGGAAGAAAATCTTGGTGGTGAACTGACCAAACCTGCACCCTGTCTCCCTGCACTGTCAGTGGGAAGGAAGGAGGGGCTGGGGGGGGAGAAGGTGTTTTCAGGGCTTATTTTGCTTCTCATTATCCTCCTCTGATTCTGTTAGTAATAAATTTCACTTTGCAAGTTTAAGTTGAGCCTGTTTTGCCCTTGAAGGGTTCTCTCCCAGTCCTTATCTCACTCATGGAGCCTTTGTTAACTTTTTTCCTTTTCCCTCCTTTGCCCAGCTGTGGCAGGGGAGGGTGATTGAGTGACTCTCCTGGGTGCCTGGCCTTGGGCCAGTGTCAAACCACAACAGGGGTGCAGTCTTTGAAGGATAGGCTGCTCCAGTTTGGTAGCAAGGGCTCATTCTCTCTCTTTTTGCTCTCACACTAGACCACATCTTTCCCTAGCATCCACCTGCTCTGGTGTGAGCACTTTTCCCACAGGCTGTGAGTGAACTTCTGCATCCCCCATGGACTTCATGCATTACAGGGGGACAGTTTGTTGTACCACCGTCCTCACCACGGCCTGCAGAGGAATCTTGGCTCCAATGCTTGAAGCACCTTCTCCCCCCACTTTTTTTCTACTGACCTTTGTGCCACCATGTTGTTTTCCCTCACGTGTCCTCACTTCCTTCCCTTCTCTGACCAGAAGAAAAACTGCTGCTTGTACGTACCATTGTCAACAAGTTCCTCTAATTCAAAGATTTTTGCAAGATCCGGCAGTGCAGAGAAGTTCATCTTGCCTACGTTCCATGTAGGGATTGGCTCTGCCACACAAGGTGGGAAGCTTCCAGCAGCTTCTCACAGGAGCTGTCTTTGTGCCCCCCTCCCACTACCAAAAACCAGGCTGTGCCAAGGCAATACACTCCACCCCTTGTGGACAAGTGACCCGTGCCACAACAGTTTTGGGACAACCATTTGCCCATGGGAGGGACCCCACGGCATAGCAGAAAAAAAACTCCTCTCCCTGAGCAAACAGAAAACAATCTCAAGCGACAAACTGACCAAAACCCCCCTGCCCTGTCTCCCTGTGCTGTCAGTGGGAAGGAGGGAGGGGCTAGGGGGGGAAAAGGGTGTTTTAAGGGCTTATTTTACTTCTCATTATCCTCCTCTGACTCTGTTAATAATAAATTTACTTTATACCTTTAAATTTGAACCTGTTTTGCCCTTCAAATGTTTTTCTCCTAATCCTTAACTCCTGAGCCCTTCATTAATTTTTTTCCCTCTCCTTTGCCCAACTGTAGCAGGAGAGGGTAAGGGAATGACTTTTGTGAGTGCCTGGTGTTTGGCCAGTATCAAACCACAGCACCTGGGCAGCCTGTTAAAATGCTCAGTACTTTTGATACTTTGCACCTTTCCGTGGCAGGATATTGTCCTTAGTTTGTAAGAAGAATGGATAGCACTGGGCTCTGGGCTGAATTGCATCATCTGGATTTAATAAAACAATACTCTGAAAAAGCACAAGTCATGTTCCCATGTTACTGCATAATGAAACTTATGCTGAGATGATGAGATGGCTCTGCAACACAAAAGGCCCAGAGCCACTCAATATTAACTCACCTTCACTTCCAAAAGTGCATTCAACTGCAGTGGAAAACAAAAGCTGAAATATATTCCTGGAGGTGGGCCAAAATGATTGTTTCATCACAATCCCCTCTTGCTTGCTTGTGTCTGTAGAACTATAGGATTACTGAGGGGTGGAGGGGAAGGTGATGCATTTTCTTGTTCCTGCTGAAAAAGGACATTATTTTAACTGGGCATAGAGAAAAAGAGAACTCTTTTCTCCTTGTAGTTACAATAAAAAGTTCTCTGGCTTTTTCACCTCCAGACTACAGCATCAAGCAAGCATTAGTGGAGCTCCATGGGTTCATAACCCAATAGCATTTGGCATCATGCAGATTCTGTGGATTTCTTCCAGGTTTTTGCTACCGCAAAGAGTCAGATCCCCAACGCAGCTTTAAGAATGGTGATTAAGGAAGCTGTTTCCTAAAAGACAATTTTTTTTTTTCACTTTTCTTGCCACAACGTAGCCAATCAGCTAATTCTCCCACCTGGTTCATATTCATGGCTGATCATACATGCCTCTTACCAGCTGGTATATAAGAAACTGATCAGTGTACACTCTTGTTACTTGACTAATGTTTCTTTATGCCATGAGAGTCCCTAATGTGTTGCATGTGGTTTTCATCTGGGGCTTTTTGGGATCTTTTCCAGGAAGTTTCAGGTCATTGCTGCAAACCTTTCTCAGCTGAAAAGGATTGAGGTAATAACCCACAATACTTTGGGGGAGGGGGCAGTTATGGGGAGGTGATGGGTGCAGGCAGGTGAGTGAGGAGAGAAAAAAAGAGAAGGAAGGAAGGAAGATTGGTCTCTATAATGCATTGAAGACAAGAGAATGAAAATTGCATGCAGGATAGATGGAAGGAATGTGGCCTTTGGCCCTCCAGAAAAGGTGTCATGAAATGTGTTGTATTGAAGCAATATGTCAAAATGCAAGATCTTAAGCAAGGAGAGCAGATGGCACAAAACCGAAACCACTGTGAACACCACAAAGTGGTGAGACTGATCCCCAGCCCCTGGTCAACTTTCACTCACAGAGCTTAACACTAATTAGTTAAGAGGTTTCATTGGAACAATGGCTGGCTTTTTAGGATGAATGAGAAACAGAAAGTTCTATGTGTTAAGAAACCCCTTTAAAAGCTTCCGGCATGAGAGGGGTGGCTTGAAAAGATCATGAGGAATCACTGGCCAAGGAAGGTGAGTTTTAAGTTTAAATGTAATTTATGTGACCTTATACTACATTTCAGCCAACGCCATACCTCACTCTGGTATTCACTCCTTTTTCTTCACCTCATCTGAAAATTGCCTTGGCTACAGAAATTGCCATTTACATCCACTTTGTCTTTTCTGGTTGAGAGCCAGCTATCTGCTGACCCAGCTAAATGAACCCAGGTTCTGCCAAAACTGTTCAACACCTACAGCACTTTTCCAGCAGGGGAAAGACTACCTTGCAGGGCCTAAGGATAGGGATGTGTGTTTGTGTGTGTGTGTATTTATAGCTCCAACACAGGAAAATTACTTTATAAGTGGGCTTTTCCAAAGTTCTAACAGTGTGTTCCTCTTGCTTTCGCTTGGGGTTAGGGGTGCTCAATAGTTTTAATGGCCCATAATGAGTGCCTCAGATGCCCTGGATATTTTGTGAAGCTTTAACTATAAAAATATCTACAAAACCCTTTCAAATAGATCTGTAATGCTTTATTTGAAATGGTTGAGGTTGAAGTCTCCCTGAATGGAAAACTCTGAGTGGGAAAGGCCATACCAAATTAGCTTTGGAAGTGGCTTAAACTACTGATTCTGTCAAAGGGTAGATGGAGCTATTCTGTTTTGCTACGTTGCTTTCTTGTTGCTAGCCTGACAGAATAAAAGTGTTTCCATTCCCTTCAAAGGAAGGGGCCAGCTGGCTGGATTTTGAGGAAAATGATGGGGGTTTCTAAGTCTTCCTCAATCCATCTGCATTTGGTGTCCTGTAAGTGTTCATTAAGATATTAAAGCAACACCATGACAATAGATGGAGGTGGGGACTGAATTTTACCCTGCAAGTCTCAGATTTCCAAAACCTCAAGATGAATCTGCAAACATACATCAGAAGACTTTCTGGCAACCTTGTTTTCATAAGGTGTTGAATAACTCATCTTAGAATCATGTCCCCCATTTTCTTCCCTCTCCTTCAACCAAAGCAGGAATAATTCAGTTTGCAGCCCTTTGCCTCTGTTTTTGCAAAGCAAAACATCACATACAGCCAAATATTGTTATTTCATCTGTGTCTCTGCAGTGACAGGAAGCAGTGCACCAAACTCCAAAGCACTGAAGATCTCCACATTTGCAAAAGATGCCTCTTCTAAACATTTGCAAAGATGCCTCTCCTTTCTCCACTCCTAGTCTACACCATCTTTAAAGATAATATATTATATTAACATCAAGAAATAACTGCTGTATAATTCCTGTACATTAAGGACCCAACATCTTACAGCTTTCTGAGATTTGAATCAAAATACTGTGTTTTGTATCCAAGGGCAGCACGTATTTTCCTTCCGCTTCTTCCTCCTGTAGTTCAAGGTGCATGTGTCATCACCTGCCACTACTATACAGAACAGCTATTCAAAAAATCATTATCCCACCCTATGAAGTTATGAAATTAACACAAGATTCAGGAGGTGTTTCTGGGACAAGACACATCTTGCTTTTCCTTTGTCTTCTGGTTTCTACAGAACATCTACCAAGTACAGACTATTATTTTGCACCTCTGCCGTTTTGACTGCTTGAAGATCCATTTCTGTTTGAGTGATGAGTGATTCCCACAATAAATTTCATTGATGACACTCCAGACAATACTTTTATTGACAGAAAATCTTGTAAATCACTCCTTGCTTCTCATTTAACGCTCCTTTCCCCAGAAACCAATGCATGTTTTCTCCTTAAATGCAGGATTGAATTTCAGGACATCTCTCCCCTTGTTTATCCTGTGCTTCAAAAACACTGCAGAACATCATTACATTCACACAAAAAAGAATTGCTGAAAACAGGTAAAATAATTTCCCAGACTGAGTACTCTGTTTTGTAGATTTGGGGGGAGAAAAAAAATCTTTCTGTTGTATGATGTAGTTTGAAGCCTCTATCTCTGGTTCTTTCAGCAATTGTAATGAAATCCACATGCTTTGCACGAATATCTGAAACCTGAATCATGCCAAAAAGGCTGAAGACAGAGCAGTTTCAGATTAATAAAGAGTTTTGCATCATGGTGTAACTCCAGGAGTGATTATTAGCTCATTTGACCTGTATATTGCAGGCTATTTAATGTTACCCAGCGTCCTGGTTTAGGGCAAATTTGGGAAAGAACCTCTAAAGGGGTTTCTCTAGACAGCAGATTCAAGCAGCCCCTCCCCCAAATGGTTTGGGAAAATATTTCCTTGGAGAAAAGTGGGAAAAAACTGTTTATTTAACAGGCAAAGCATTCACCAACACCAAAAAAAAAAAAAAAAAAGTAAAAGAAAAAAAAGAACAATATTAAACAATAAAACCTCTTGCTGCTCCAAAAGAGATGACAAACTCAGGAAGTCCCTCTGTGGGCTGTAGCTCAGCTCACTCTCTTATCAGTCCCTCTGGTGCTGGAAATGCCACGGCCCAGGCCCAGCCCACTGGGCCACAGGTGTGAGCTGCTGGTGCTCTGCTGGGCTTTCAGTCCAGAGCAGGTTTAAACAGGTCCAAGAAGAAGAAAAAGACACAATTCAGGGAACTTCTCTGCCTCAACTAGCTAAAACTAACTAAAAGCAAAGGAGAGCTCTGTCCTGCTGTCTGTCCATTCTGCAGACAGCACAGTCCAGGAGCAGGATGTGGGGGAGCAAGTGCAGCTTCTGATAACAAACTCTGCACTTCTTCTCTCCCCCCTTCACTCTCAGGACAAGTCTTAAAGGTGCAAAACTTATTTTCCAGCATAAACAGAACAGACCACTGGGGAGACACGCATCACAGCCAACCCAGGACACCCAGTTACCTGTATATTCAACTGAGTAATCTGTGTTTGACTGCAGCTCTTCCTAAATAAAAAAATACCCTGCCCATTTTCAAAGACTCAAGAGGTATCTTCAACTTCCTTTTATTTGTGTTCCCAGCACTAACTGTACACACTTTCACATTTCCATGCTTTTACAATCTGAATTTGTTGTGCCTTCTTTGTGTGACACCTGCTTAAATTAGGTTTGCTCTTTCTCCATTGCATGAAACCTCCTGGTAATTTGCATTCTCTTCTACAACATCCTTTATACAGTAATCAAGTTCATTTGTCACTTGATGGCTAAACAGAATGCATAGTTGGGTTTCTTGTAAGATTTTTCTCTTACTTTTTCAGTATCACAAGCATAAATTCTCCACTAACTCCAACAATCTCTAGAAGTCCACACCACCTGAATTGTCCAGGTCCTTTTTGAACAATGCACCTGAATTGGGATTATTTTTATTTGCTGTGGGTTTGCCTATTATGTAAATGAAATCTGCTGGGAGAAGTCCCACTCCTGAGGCTTGGAGAAATTCCTGTTGGCCTGAAAAAAAAAAACCAAAACCAATTTATGAAGAAATTTCTTTGTAGTGAGAGATTTACATCACTGATCTGCTCAGCTGCCTAACACAATTCCAGTGATGATCCTACAAGCTTAATATTCAAGAAAGAAAAATATGCAAAGCTTAAACAAGTCATCTCTCCATTCTTGCTCTCCAGTAGCTTTCCCATTTCTCAGATAGAAAGGAGCAAAGCTGAACCAGAGATAAGCAGCCTTTCTTTTCCCCTTTGAGTCACATCCCATAACAGTGAATACCTGAATAATATTTTTTAAAAAGGAAATAATTTCTCCTCTCTTTCAGTTTTTTATTCCTCTTTATCCTCATTTTCTAATTTTCTTGACAAAAGAAAAATCTGAGAGAAAGTACCACAAGGGCTTATTCTACTTCTGTTGAAACCACAGGAGTTCTTCAGACAATCAAAATCTGTCCTGAACCAAATATAGCTGGGATCACAAGCCCCACAAGTCCAGAAGTGCCTCACTATGGCCTAGACAGTCCTTTCCTGACAGATAAGCTTTGAGATGAGGTCATGTTTGAGGAATTGTGTAGGCATAAATAAATAAAGGGGTGTCCTCTTGGCCAGGAAGGGCTTTGTGAAGAGAAGCACCGGAGTGCCACAGCTTCTTAATTAACTTCTTCAGGAATTAGGGTCCAGACCTCACAGGCTGAGAGCAAACCAGAGGTTTTGGTGCATCACCAAGAATCACCCGCTGATATCTAACTGCCTGTACAAAAGCCTGTACATGGGGCTTTCCAAATTTAAGATCCCGAAAAACAAACTTTCTGGGGTATGACCCAGCACGTGACTCTCTAGGAGTATCATTCCTCAGTCTTTCCTTTGCAATTTCAGAGATTTGCAAAGAGATCCCTGAAGCCAGCTCAGGTTCCCTCCACATTGAGAGGTACTATTCATCTCCCTTCACTCATCTTAAAACATTCTTAAACAATGTGTTTTCCTTAGCGGTCTGTGTAGCACAGTACTATCTTCTTCATGTGTTTCTGTCCTTTCTCTAGTGAATCTCTTCATTTGTTTATTGAATTATCCTTTTAATTTGCTTCTGCTTCTTTTCAAAGACCTCCAAATTATTATTCCTATGCTAATCTTCACCTTCCTTTCATGCCCCACACTGGCCTGTGCTGCCCTTTAATCCTACTGGGGCTTAACAAAGATGAAAATTAAACTTAAAACTGCAAGCTCCTCCAACTTTTTCCACGTTTCTGCAGTAAAAGTCTCTGTGCATTCTAAGATCACAATCACAATTCATCTGGGCATTTAACATTCCCTCTGAGTCAGATGAGCAGAGGTCAAGAAGTTTAGTATTGCCTCTTCCAATATTTCATTCCTCCCACCCCTTGCAAACAAAGCAGTGTTGTGATTCTTCTTTGTCTGAGATGGTCTGCCTTCAGATCTTTCCTTTTGCTCTTATCTACAGCTCTGGGACAGAGCTTGGGTGTTACCCAAGTGGCACCATGCACAAATGCTTCTCCTCCAAACCCTTGCTTGCAATCAGCAGTCCCCCTCTTGCTCTCTCCTGAGTTTTGATGTAAATCATTTACCTTCCAGTCTCTTTTTATACTTCTGGTCATCAAAGTGTAATTTTCTTTTGTGACTACAGTCTCAAAAGGAGACTAGAAATAGGCCACAAGCCATCAGTTTTGGCACGTTGGTCATTCCTTCAGACCAAGTATTTGGCAACTGATAATTTAAGCTTCAGCATGTCCTGTCCACTTTTGTAAAGCTGAGTTTGCTGCAGCATGAACTGACTTTCTGCTTGGGATACGTCAGCCCCATGTGCTATGGCAGGAGCTAGCATTCCTGTGACCATGAAATAACAGAGTCCTCAATATTCAGGGAAGCAAGGAGGGGCATCAACAAAACTTCCACTCTGGACTTCTGGAGGGCAGACTTTGGGCTATTCAGGAGACTGACTCAGAGAGTATCTTGGGAAACACCCCTTACAAATAAAGGGCTCCAGGAAGGATGGACATATTTTAATAAAGAAATCTTGAAGAAGCAGGAGCAGACTGTCTTTGTGTGCTGAGAGATGAGCCAGCAGGGAAGACAAGCAACCTGGATGGGCATGGAGATTTTGAAGGAATGAAGGGAAAAAAAGAGGGTGTATCTTTGGAAAGAGGAGCAGATAACTCAGGAATTGTTTAAGGATGTTGCTAGATCACGTAGGAAAAAATAGAGAGGCAAAAGCCCAATTAAAACTTAATCTGGCCACTTCCATGAAAGATAATAAAAGTATTTTTCTAAATATATAAATGGCTAAAGGAGGGGCAAGAACAACCTCCATTTTTTATTGGATGCAGGAGGAATATAGTAACTAAAGAGGAGGAAAAGGCAGAGGTACCTAATACCTTCTTTGCCTCAGCTTTCAATATTAGGACAACTAGCCTCCTGAGCAGGTAGATGGGTACAGGGAGCAGAACAGCCCCCCTATTATCCAGGAGGAAGCAGTCAGAGACCAGGCAAGCCACTTAGATGCCCACAAGTCTATGGGATCAGGTGGGATCCACCATAGGATGATGAGGGGGCTTGCAGATTAGCTCATTAAGCCCCTCTCCATCACTTATCATCAGTCCTGGCTCACTGGGGATGCCCCAAATGACTGGAGGCTGGATGCCTATCCACAAGAACGGCTGGACGAGGATCCAGGCAACTACAGACCTGTCAGCCTGATCTCAGTGCCCAGCAAGGTTATGGGACAGATCATCCTGAATGCCATCACACAGCCCCTGCAGGATGGCTGGGGGATCAGACCAAGCCATCATGGAATTAGGAGGAACAGGTCCTGCCTGACCAACCTGATCTCCTTTCATAAACAGGTCACCCGCCTGGTGGATGCAGGAAAGGCTGTGGATGTTGTGTACCTGGATTTCAGGAGGGCCTTTGACACTGTCTCCCACAGCCCACTCCTGGAAAAGCTGGCAGCCCAGGGCTTGGACAGGGCACTCTGTGCTGGGTTAGGAACTGGCTGGATGGCCAAGCCCAGAGTGGTGGTGAGCAGTGCTGCACCCAGCTGGGGCCAGTCACCAGTGGTGTCCTCAGGGGTCAGAGCTGGGGCCAGTTCTGTTCAATGTTTTTACTGATCACATGGATGAGGGGATTGAGTCCTTCATTGGTAAATTTGCAGATGATACCAAGATAGGAATGAGTGTGGATCTGATGGAGCATAGGAGGACTCTGCAGAGGGACCTGAACACACTGGATAGACTGGCTGAATCCAACAGTATGAGGTCTAACAAGACCAAATGTTGGGTCCAGCACTTTGGCCACAATAACCCCCTGCAGCACTACAGGCTGTGGACAGAATCCCTGGACAGTGGTCAGGCAGAAAGGAACCTGGGGGTGCTGACTGATGGCAAACTGAACATGAGCCAGCAGTGTGCCCAGGTAGACAAGAAGGCCAGTGGCATCCTGACCTCTTTCAGCCTGCCCAGCCGGCTAAGGGGATTTTTCCCCTGTACTCAGCACTGGTTAGACCCCACCTTGAGTACTGAGTCCTCTTCTGGACCCTCAATTTAGGAAGGACATTGAGACGCTCGACTGCATCCAGAGAAGGGCAACAAAGCAGGTGAGGAATCTAGAACACAAGCACTATGAGGAGTGACTGAGGGACCTGAGGGGCTCAGACTGAAGGAAAGGAGGCTCAGGGAAGACCTTATCACCCCCTACAACTCCCTGAAAAGAGTTGTAGACTCTTTTCTCTACAACCTGAAGAGAGGTTGTAGTCACATGGAGGTTGGTCTCTTCTCACAGGCAACCAGTGAGAAGAGGACACAGTCTCAAGCTGCACAATGGGGAGGTTTAGGCTGGACATTAGGAAAAAAAAAATTCACAGAAAGACTGATTGGGCAATGGAATCAGCTACTCAAGGTGGTGGGAGAGTCACCATCCCCGGAGGTGTTTAAAAACAGACTGCATGTGGCATTTAGTGCCATGGTTTAGTTGATGAGGTGGTGTTAGGTCATAGGTTGGACTTGATGATCTCAAAGGTCTTTTCCAACCTCGTTAAATCTGTGATTCTGTGAAACTATCTGTACTGCTTCTACTGCTGCACAGGCCAGAAGCCCCTGCTAGGACACATCCATGAGGATGTTTTGCAGTCCTGGGCTGACCTGAAGCCTGTTGAACACAATGTCTTCCAGTGACTCAATGCCAGCTCCACAGAAGTTATAAAGCACAATATCTTATCTGGGGTGGGATGCACAGGTTTAGGCGCCTTTTCTTTGATTGGTGCCTAACTTTCATTTACACAAGAGCAAGAATATTTAGCAGATAACATCCAACATGGTACTTTGCTCTTGCAAGTCACCTGTTTAAAGTGTTGGTTTAGCCATACCATTGCAATATCAGGTGAGGGTAAGAGCTGCTGAATCTGGTAAACTGATAGGAGCAAGATTGTTGCAATTTCACGTTCCCACATCCAGCATGTGCACGTATACACAGTACAGATATATACATACACAAATACACATGTAAACATCTAGCCTGTCTCTCTCCAGGGAACTTGCAGGACTGTCAGCCTGACTTTGGTGTCAGGGAAGGTGATTGAGCAAATCATCCTGCGTGCCATCACCTGGCACAGGCAGAACAAGCAGGGAACCAGGTCCAGGGTCCAGCCAGCATGGGTTTGTGAAAGGCAGGTCTGCCTGACCAACCTCTTGGCTGTCTTGGCAATGAGACCTGCTTGGTGGATGAGGGAAAGGCTGTGGGTGCTGTCTACAGAGACTCTAGTAAAGCATTATCTCCTACAGACTCTAGTAAAGCATTATCTCCTACAATTCCTCCTGGAGGAATTGTCTGCTCATGGGCTGGACAGGTGTGCTGATTGCTGGGTAAAAGCTGGCTGGATGTTGGGCCCAGAGAGTGGTGGGGAATGGGACTAAATCCAGTTAGCAGCCAGTCCCTTGTGGGATTCCCTGGGGCTCAGAACTGAGGCCTGTCTTGTGTAATGCATTTATTGATGATTTAGACAAAGGGATTGAGTGCGCCCTCAGTAAGTTCACAGACAACACCAAGTTAGGTGGGAGTGTTGGTGTGCTGGAGGGCAGGAAGGCTCTGCAGGAGGATCTGTGCAGGCCAGTGCCATGAGGTTCAACAAGGCCAAGTGTCAGGTCCTGACCCTGAGGCACAGCCCCACACAGCTCTCCAGGCTGGTGCAGAGCGGCTGGAAAGCTGCAGGGTGGGAAAGGATCTGGCACTGATCCATAGCAGCTGAACATGAACTCAGGTGTGCCATGGGGGGAAAGAAGGCCAACAGTATCCTCACCTGTGTCACATTGGTGTGCCCAGCAGGATGAGAGAAGTTATTGGAATGATTGCACCCCTTTGCTGGCACTGGTGATGAGAGGTGAGGGAGCTGAGGAGCTTTTCTCAGCCTGGAGAAAAGGAGGCTCAGGCAGTACATTCTCTCTATCTACAACTCCCAGACAGGAGGGTGGAGCCAGGTGAGGGCTGGTCTCTTCTCCCAAGTAACAAGACAAAAGGAAATAGCCTCAAGTTGTGCCAGAGGAGGTCCAGATTGGATATTGGGAAAAACCAAAGTATGTGAGACAGTTTAACACCAGCAGGACTGCAAAGTCCTCCTTGGAAGCAAAGCTCTGGGTACAATTGGCAGCCAACATTCTCCTCAGTCTGCTCTGAGTGGTGTCAGTGTCCATCACACGTCTGGCAATCACATTCACACAAATGAGATTTCTGCACACAAAATAAGCTGAAGCACAAATCCTCACTATTAATAAAAACCTAAACAAACAAAGCAACAAATCAAGGGAAAGAATTGTCTGGAACATCTAAAATGCAGGATCTTGGTCTCCTCGTGAAATTAAAATTTCCAGCCTTGGAAAAATCCAACAGAAACAGAAAAATTCCTCTAACCTTTGCAGAAATACATTCCATTTTGCCAGTAAAAGCCATTCCTTCACAGCACCATTTGGATTTGCCTCTACATCTTGTTCATCTGTCACCTCATAGGCTTCAGATTTTTTGTGTTTTCATCACTGGTCTGTATATAAGAAAATGAGTGGGGGGAGAAAAAGGAGGCACAGATTTTGGCAAGAATGCTTGCCTGGAATGAATATAAAACTCTGTTTTATTTAACTGATCTGGTTGTGTGTGTGATAGAAGGGAAACAAATAAAGATAGTTTTTTTAAAAGTGAGTGTGAAAGAAATTCCCCAGACAGACAAATAAAGAACTTTTTTATTGCTAATAACACATGTTCTGGCATGAGCTTTTCACGTTGTTAACCCACCTTGAAACCAGTGATTTTAGTTGTTTTGGGGTGTGGTTTTCTCTTTTTTCTTTTTGAAATCTTCTCTTCTGGCTTTTTAATTGTTATAGTAAAGGGAAAAATTATTTTTAGAATGCCACCTGACACACAGACACACAGATACACACCCCAAAATCCCACCTCTCCCCTTGCTATGTATTTCGGAAACCTGAAGAGTGAGAGGATGAGTTCATCTCCCTTTTTCTCATTTTATAAGTAAATCTCCACAATGGCCTGGAGTGGCTTTATTGTAGCAGATGTGTTTAGGTTTAGGCTGGACTGGCAGGATGCATGGTTTCATCTGCTGCCATCTTGCTGGCTGACATTTGCTTGACCTGGGTGGATCTGATTGCAAAGAGCACCTCGGAGTGGAAAGAGAGGGAAACATTGCAAAGGAAGTAAGAGGAAAGTACATCAACCATGCTCCCCACTCATGTCTACCAAAAGATATAATACATAATGCATCAATTCAAGGCAGAAATGTACATATACCTATTCCCTGAGCACACCTTTGACCAGGGAAGGACAAGAGCATTGAATCACAGAATAATAGAATGGTTCCCATTCCACCCCCCTGCCACGGGAAGGGACACCCTTCACTAGACAAGGCTGGTCCAGACCCCACCCAACCTGGCCTTGAGCACTTCCAGAGATGGGGTAGTCACAGCTTCTCTGGGCATCCTGTGCCAGAGCATGATCACTCTCACAGCCAAGAATTTATTTCCATTATTCCATCTAACCCTGTCCTCTGCCACTGCAAAGCCATTTCCTCTTGTCCAGTCCCTGCAGGACCAAAGTCCCTCTCTGTCTCTCTTGGAGCCCCTTTGTGTACTGGAAGGCTGCTAGAAGTCCTCTGCTAAATGTTTTCCATGGCTCAAATTCTTGTGACCTATTCTAAGCCAGGTTTAAGTGGGATGTGATACATACAGTCCCTGTATGGGAGTGAGGTCAGCTGAGTGTACAGTCCAAATGGATCTGTGAGAAATGGCCACTTTTCATAAATTCAGACAGGTTTATTAAACCTTATCAAAAAATACAACAGAAGACTGAATAGAGAAAATGTTATGGCACTGGGAGCAGAGGATTTTCCCACCATGTGCCCAGCCCCCTCACAATGGAGATTTAGCCCCTCCCAAAATTCTGTCCATTGACTCCTTCCTCACTGTCCAGTGGTGGAGTTCACTTCCTCAAATCTTGACTGGAGGTCAGATGTCACCATAGTGGCAAGCCAACCCTCCAAAATATCCCAACCCCGGCTGTCCCTTGTTAACAACTCAGGGGGTAAAAAAAACTGTACTTAACCTATATACAAGATACTTGTCTGTTAATTGTGAGAGTCAATCATCGCATTACTCATCTATCACAGATCTCCAATATTAAAAAATAAGGAAATAAATAAAGAAATAAAAATCACCACACTCCTTGTGATAGAATTTTCGCCATTGAAGTTCTCAAATATGAGGAACCTTGCATTAGTATTTCCCACCCATGCTGACCCCAGGTCTCAAATTCAGCCCTCAGTCCACTATGCCATCTGCTGACCATCTCCTTGTTGGACACAGAGGTGACCCTATATAATCTATAAGGTTGCAGAGTGGGATTTGCTTCCACCTATCCTGGGAACAGCTTGTGTCCCCCTTTTGCCAGGACTGAGCACATCAAGTCTCATCAAGAATGATGCAGTCACGTCTGTCCCATCCTGAGAGCTCTGGAATCTCCTGGATCTCTGGATTCTCTGGAATCTGCAGGGTGAGCAGTGTGCCCAGCTGGTCTGGACAAGCCAAGGCTGCTCTTGTGCCTTTGCCTGTCTACCCCCCAAAAACTTACAAAAAGCCAGTTCAAGTGAGCCATGCAGCTGGTGTACTCCAGAAGCCTCATACTCATTTCTCAAGGCAGGAAGGGTTACATAAATATGCAGGAGGTTTTTCTGATCCAAACCAGTTTCATTTGAGCCTTTTTGAACATCTTCTTATATCCCTCCACCTCCTTCAGCTCCATTTTTCCCTGATCCACAAGGATTTCCGTGAGCAGGAGCTGCCAGACCAGGACAGTGTCTTTGTTATAAATATCTGTCATCAGACTAGGAAGAGGAAATAAGGGAAGAGTAAGGGTAAAGGCTGCCAAATTCTTCCTCTTGTGAGTTGAACGAGATTTGGCCTTCTCCCCATGATAATCCGGAGCTTTCTCTGGGGATGATAGTAACAGCAGACCTTCAGAGAGGATCCTGTTCTCCCCACCCCCAAAGGTATCCAGACACTCAACACTGTGCCATTTGATTGGGGCTGAGATCACAGAAAAGCAGAGCCCAGAGGCATCCAGCTCTTGTACAGAGCACTGCAGATGCAGGTGACATGAGGAATGGTGACACCGGTGTGCTGCCTGGACGGGATACTGGGACAGAAGATGGACTTTGGACCTGGTCAGCATAAGAGATTTGATAACAGGATGCCTTGGCAAGAGCAAACAGAACTTTGAGGATTAAAAGAAGATTCAATCAGACTGGTTTACCAGAAAAAGAACATTATATTAAACTCTGCAAGCAAGAGATGTTGTAATATGCCTAAGTTTGTGTATGTGATTTTACCCTAATCATTGTAGTAAACATTACTAGGCTCCCTAAAACAGTATACAAGCATTGGTAGTGCACAATAAATGTGGATTCTGATCACTAAATCAGTCTTCCCCATCTCTCTCCATTGCTGACAGGTATCCTCACCTGAGGCCAAGAAAAACATCTGGGTCAATCATGTCTCCTAACCTAGAGCCTGAGACATCTTTGCCTCACATGCTGGACATGGACTTACCAAGGAATTCCACAATACAGGAACACAAGGCAGAATGGAACTTGTGCCCAAGAAGGGAAGGGAGAGGGAGAAGGCAATCAGCCTCTCATCAGAGCAATCCATGCCACACAACAGGAGACCAAAGGGGACACGGCATGGCCTCTCTCCTGCTTTAGACAACCGTGTTTTCTAATGTGGGAGGAGCTCCTTCCTGTCAATGGAAAGCTGTGGGGAACAATTTGCTGTTGGGACAGAGTGGATCAGAAGCAGTGATGACTTTCACTTCAATAGTCTTCGTTCTTGCATAGTTTTAAGACAGTTCTGCTCAGGGGCCACCACTGTCAGCTAAAGCTTCTGTTGCACATATGGTGAATGCATTTTTGTGGGTATCTGTCATGAGCTGAAAGATTTAGCTGGGAGTGTGTATTCTATTTGCCATCTATTAGAGGCAGTTATCTTCTGTTAATTAAGCAGTTTTCTTTATCTCTTCCACAAACCAATCCTCTCTCCAGGAAACATCTTCTGTTAATGGGCCACAGAGAGTCACTGCATGGCTGATAAAATTATATCATCCCATTGTGACATGCTCCGCCCAGAGGGAGGAGCCAAGCATTCATAACTGGATATAATCTGAGATTTTGGGACACCAGAGCAGCCTATCTCCACTAGATTCCAAGAAAAGCAGCTTTCTTCTCCACTGGATTCCCAGAGGAAGACCAGGCCCATGTACACCACCACTGAACCCTCAGAGAAAAACTACACCCTTCTACAGGCTCACTGCTCCAACAGAAACACACCTATCACTCCAGGAGGACTGCAGCCACCATTTAATCAGACTGCTATCAACACCTGCACCCCAGGGTGTCAGCCTGTATTCTGACTCTGTCAGTAGTTTTTTTTAAATTTGTACTATTACATTTGGATTTTTAATTTTCCCAGTAAAGAACTGTTATCTGTATTCCCATATCATTGCCTAAGAGACTCTTAATTTCAAAAATTATAATAATTCATAAAGAAGAAAATTACATTTTTCATTTCAAAAAAAGCTCCTGCCTTTCTTAGCAAACACCTGTCTTTTTAAACCAAAACAGCATCACTTTCCAGCTTTCCATCAAATACAATCCCATAAATGGACCAAGATTTACAAGCAAGCATAGAAAGATTTTAACCTAATAAAACACCAAACAACACAGTCCTCAAACTGAAGAAGAGACTTTTTTTAACTGGGTTGTTCCTCAGCCATTCATCTGCAAGGGGATTTCTCATTAATCCCTAACTTGATTCTGGTGCCAGAGCGATTATTTGTGATTTTTTGCCCACTGAGGTGCTTGAAAATTACTTTATGGAGAGGCAAAATTCAGAGAAAAAGCCATTCTTCTCCATTGCTCGGTAAGAAAAGCCAGACATTACCAAGGGAGAAACCTCTACGGCATTTTGTCAGGCTAGCTGGAGCTCAGCAGCTCTAGCAGATACAGCACAACTACTGTCTTGCTACACCCTTGTTTTTTCCCCAAGATCAAAGACAGATGAAGCACAGGGCTCCTCAAGCTGACAGACAGTAAAAGCACTGCTTCTTCAGCTATTGAAATAGTCTCTTAATAAAGCAAAAGCCATAGGTTAGCCTTAAAAATTGTTGAACACTTCCAGAAGCCTAGTGTGTCCCGATCCAATAGATTGACGTGGCTTTTTAAGAGGTATACCACAGCCATTTCATTTTTGACTCAGCTTTAGACCTCATCTTCCTCAAAACTTTGTTATTTTGAGGCCCATATATCACTGTTTTCTGCCCAAAACTTTGTTATTTTGAGGCCCATATATCATTGTTTTCCGCCCAATGAGGAGGAAATCACCATGTGTTTGAAAAGCTTTTCTGCTTTGGTGAATTCCTCAGGCTCTGTCATCAGGTAAATTGTGCGAATGGGCCACAGATCATACTGTCAGCTGATAGTGGCCATCCCTGTCTCTGCATTGGTGTCCCTCTACTAAACTACATCCTGAGATTACAACAGCAAACCTGGTTATCTTTCTGAAGTACCCATGTCACTTTTCACTTGTCCAAGCTGTGAAGTCTAGTATGGTAACTCAAATAATGTGTTTTAAGCCACAAATGGGTGCTGGAGTAATGCAACACCTTCTCCACTGCCACTGTGCCACATGGACCACCCCCAAGGAAGCTCTTTCTCACTCAAGAAACTCGCATCACTCAAGACAAGGCTGCTTCTCTTTGCAGCCATGAACTTTAATTCATCACTACCTGTTATGGATTGAGTGAAAGTCTCAGAGAAACCCTGTCTCAGGGTCAGATTTTTGACAGCATCTTAAATTCAGGCGACCCACACCTAAACCACCCTGGCTCACAAGTTCTTGAAATGGCCAATTTGGTCTGAATAGACAGATTAACAGACAAAAGACCTTAAACAGAGTTACTTACTACACAGGTTAAAAGAACTACAACTAGATTACATAAAACAGTGCACAACATAAAGCTACATTATCTACATTACAGCTAGCAAAGAAACAGTATAGATTAGGAGTCAATGTAATTTACCACGGAAGTGATGATGGAGTACATGTAGACTCCTTTCACTCACCTCCCAGGAGACTAACTCAAAGGCCAGCATCCCAAACCTTCAGGAGAGATCCCCACACAATTCCAGGGAATGTGCAGAAGATTTCTGCTTTGTGAAAGTTTTCTGTAGCTTTTATTTTGTAAAGGGAAGTGTCTGTCAGTCAGAAATTCAAGGCTTATCTCCCTTCAATATGCTCTCAAGGCAAGATATTTATTGTCCACTGGGAATGCCACCTCCATGGTGCTAGAGATAACTCAGTACTGGACAGATGTCCAGCCAGCATCATCTCACCAATTACAAAATTCAAGTGAAGGGAGAAGATGCCTAAAGTTATCACACCAGCTGATAGAACAGATAAGCTCTTCTGTGGCAGAGGGGAACGCCTCACCACACTACCTGAACTAGAAATTTCCCTTTTCTCCATAAATCCAAGTAAAGAATGTTACTTGTCCCTTTCTTAAGATCTCACATGTAGCTAGCTCCTCACTGTGATCCTATGGGAAAGGCAAACAGAATCCTCTTTCACTCGGTTTTGGAGGAAACCGAGGCACAAAAGTTACACAAAACTAAACAAATTCTTGGGAATGCTCTCAGGTACTTGGTTTCTACTATTTCATTGCAGAGGCAAAACAAAGAAACCCACCCTCTGGTTACTCAGCTCCTTTGAAGTTCAAGGTATGTCATTGTGGGAGCCTACATCTTAAGCTTCCAGCTTTGAACCTTTTTGTTCTATCAACACATCCATGGCTGAACAGGGAACTGTCAGAGCTAGCAGGAGTCCCTGACTACCAGTACAATTATGTACAGATCAGAGCATCCTGAATCTATTCCCCTGCCAAAGCAGCACATTCCCACCTTTCTCCCAGCTGTCCATCCTTTGCAAAGCAACAGGAATGGCTTGTAAATCTGAGCCCTCCAGCTGGCCTCACCTACCTGGCTGACACCCATCCAACTGGAGCACTGACTCCCACACACACTCTTACAACTTTTCTACCCATCTCCAGTGAAGATACCAGTGAAAGTGAAGCTCAGTACAAAGCAGATGCTGATCATAACTGAATTTCCCCAGACGGTATTATCTCATCTCACAGCTAGTAGCTTTTTTATTTTGGTGATGCTCTGATGTTCCTCTCCCTTCCTTCCTTTTCCCTGTAGATCCATATCCACGCCTCATGTGCTTTTTTTCTCTTAGAAGGAAGCCAGTTTTCTGATTTCAGTCACAAAACATGTATTTCCATCCTCTCCTCTCCCCTTCCCTGCTTCTTGCTCACAGTGATCCTCCAGCAGTTTGGCTACTGCATTTTCTGATCTCCTTTACACCACTACAGCAACAGTGACACAACCACCATGAAAAAAAATAACAATGTCAGAAGGATGGTAGTGCTGAACTGCAGAAACTCATGTAGCAAATACAATAGAAATTTGGAGTGCTGTATCAGTGACTTAATGTCTTTAAGACGTATTTGGCAAGTTTTTTAAAGCTACTTAGCAATGCACTTGAACTTTGGCTTTCTTCCTCTCTTCATGTCTCCCAGGTATAGATATCACCTCATAAACATCTCACACCCCTGCAAGGCTTCTTTTCATACAGCAAAACACCTGGAAGACACATGTGACCTCACACCTCGATTTCTGCAGGGATATTCATGCCATCAGGTTTCTGTACAGAGCAAAGCAGACATCAGGATAACACTTAATGAAGTGCACCACACATACCATCTCAAAAGTAACCCATCTGACCATCTGATTATCTTACCCAGCTACAGTATGGTCCCTTGGCCATAGCTGCTGACATACCAGGAGTTTCTTAGCTGAAATTTGATGGCAACCCAACACCTGGATCCTTCTTCCTATGTTCATAATACCAACATAAGAAGGACTTTAAACCTCTGTTGGAGCAAGTCAAGAGGAGGCAACTGAATCGATCAGAGGTCTGGAGCACCTCTGCTCTGGAGACAGGCTGAGAGCTGGGGGTGTTCACCCTGGAGAAGAGAAGACTCTGGGGAGACCTCAGAGCCCCTTCTTGTGCCTAAAGGGGCTCCAAGAGAACCGGAGAAGGACTTTTTCAAAGGTCTGGAGGAACAGGACATTGGGGAATGCCTTCACACAGGTCAAGAAAACTAAAAAAAAATCTTGGAAATGCTCTTTTATACTCAGTTCCTATTAGTTCATTGCAAAAGGGCCAAAACAAAGGGGGAGGGCAGGGTTAGATTGGATATTGGGAAGAAATTTTTCCCTGTGAGGGTGGTGAGGCCCTGGCAGAGACTGGCCAGAGAAGCTGTGCCTGCCCCATTCCTGGAAGTGTTCAAGATAAGGTTGGACAGAGCTTGGACCAACCTGGTCCAGTGGAAGGTGTCCCTGCCCATGGCAGGAGGCTGTTCCTTAATGTCCCTTCCCAGCCAAACCGTTCTACGATTCTACAGTGCCTCCAGCCTTCTCAAACCTTGTGATTTGCCTGAATGATTTCAAGGCAGATCTTGAAAAAGCTGTGGAACTATTCTCTGGTCCAAAGCTGAGATGATAATTCTAATATAAAAAAGGAGGGAAATCTCTTTTCTCTCAACAAACAGGGATTTCATGAGAGCTTTGTGAGTTGGAAATTGTTAGTTCTGGAGTTCTTCTGGTCAAAGATAGTGTACTCTGCCATGCAGCATTCTACTCTTGCAACTCTGAGAGGGGGGTATGGCATACTGAAGATGAGGCTCACTAGGACCAGTCCTGTACTTCAAAGAATTAGCCTTCCGGACCAGTTTAAGATGTGAAAGGGAAACATCTGTATTACTGCAGAGCAGAGGATGTCTCAGTGCCCACGGCCATTGCACTTTACAGCTCGTTTTTGTAGGGTGATGAGAGAGACCAGGGTTAAAAGCATGGGCTGAAAGTCTTAATTTCAGATGGAGCTGTGTCCTGGGGTGACTTCATGATGATTGTATCCCCATGCATCTGTTTAGCCCAGAAATAAGTTTTGCACCTTTAAGACTGGCTCCAAAAGCGAAGGGGGGAGAGAAGAAGTGCAGAGTTTGTTATCAGAAACTGCACTTGCTCCTCCACATCTGCACTGTGTTGTCTGCAGAATGGACAGACGTCGGGACAGAGCTTTCTTTTGCTTTTAGTGAGTTTTAGCTAGCTGAGGCAGAGAAGTTCCCTGGACTGTGGTTTTTCTTCTTCTTCGACCTGTTTAAACCTGCTCTGCACTGAAAGCCCAGCAGAGCACCAGCAGCTCACACCAGTGGCCACCAGGCTGGGTCTAGGCTGTGGCATTTCCAGAGCCAGAGGGACTGATAAGAGACTGAGTGAGCTGAGCTACAGCCCACAGAGGGACTTGCTGAGTTTGTCATCTCTTTTGGAGCAGCAAGAGGTTTTATTGTTTAATATTGTTCATTTTTTTTGTGTTGGTGAATGCTTTGCCTGTTAAATAAACAGTTTTTTTCCACTTTTCTCCAAGGAAATCGTTTCCTGAATCAAATTTTTCCGAAGTTGGGGGAGGGGCTGCTTGAATTTGCTTTCTAGAGGGGTGAACCCAATTGGGGTTTTCTACTGGGGGGAACCCAATTCAGAGGTTTCCTCCAAAATTTGCCCTAAACCAAGACACACTGTTAGTCAAAAGCCAATTTCTAGGGAGTGGAAGGTGTAATTTCAATCTAGAAGCTCCTACAGGGAAACTGATACCCACAATATCTCTGTGTGAAAGGAAGAGTTCATCAACTTCTGTCAATAACAACAGCTGATTAATTAACTGAATGCTGATCATATCCCACTTGGCTTTGGACATTCCTTTGTCTTATCAGCAAATTCAGGGTCTGTCAGTGGGACATAGGGTTGCTGCAATGGGTGTCAGTCACATCTTACACATGATGGCCAGAGGCGTTGATTGAAGAGACACAGCAAGAGATGGGTGCCAAGAGCTTATCTGTGGCTCACGTTGTCTTGTCAGGCTTGCCCTCAAAGCTTCAGCTACCAGACCTCTACACTTTCCAAAACTACTGATGACTTGCCATTTTAGCAATTGGTTTGCTGATGATTTCCTGTTGCTCCAAACGACAAGAATAAGAGGTGGAATCAAGTTTGGTAAGCCTGCTTCCACCAGAAGCAAACTTGCCCTCCAGGAATTGGAATGTGCAGAAGAGGCTGACTGGTAAAAACTGAAAGGCTCCCAGAAGAATTCTTTCAAGTTTCTTTTTTTTTTTGCCTTTTTTTTGTCACTAAAGGTGCAGTCTCATCACACACTTGGTCACCCATGGCTGAGCCTTTCCTCCAGAGATTCATTAAGCTGTTCTTGAAGAATTCATCCTGGAGTCTTTTCTTGGAGTGTAACCAATAGAAGGGGTTTAGGGTGGAGGGGCAGGTTTCCTGTCAAAATATCCTCTGTCAAATAAACTTCATATGTAACTTTGCTGACAGCAATCAGGGCTGGGGGGATGTCATTGAAGCCAATTCTTCTGTTTAGAGGGAAAATCCAATAATTTCTCTGAAAGCTGGGCTTGGTCTTCAAGGATGACTTTTTTTCTTTTCTATCTTTGCTTGAAATATCAGCCACTCTTCCAGTCCCATTCAAGCCCAATAGCAAATTTCTTCCTTTTCCACATTTCTCTGTTCCTTTAATATTTTCTTTTGCAGGAAAAGACTAATAAACAAATCAAGTAACAAACAAACAAAGAAAAACCCTTTGAAGTGTAATTGACGAACCCAAATTATTTCATTTTGTTCAGAATCCTACTGAAAAAAGAGTTTAAAAGGATAACAATTAAATTGGCATTGATTCTAATACATAGTTTAGTTGGAGCAAGGGCAAAGCAAGGTTGGCAGAGACAGGTCTCAGGTCTGTCCCCCTGATGTTGTGTTATTTTTCTTTGAAACAAAACGTCAACAGACCACACAAGTACCCTGAGAGCCAAAGGACACCAGAGGATTAACTGCCAACAACAAGCCAGGATCACTGGTTTACACTAAGCAGCTTGGCTTTGCCCTGCAATACAGAATATATTACACATGAGAACCAGCCATGAGTACTCACAGATTATTAAAAGGGACAAAACACCCACCCTGCACACAATACCTCACTCTTTAATTGCAACATGACAGAAGAAATTACATTAGCCTATTATTTGATTTTAGAATCCTGTTCTCATCTGTACCAGATGCCTTTGTTCTGAGATGACTGATTGTTTGTTTCTGTACTCAGCTTTGCCAGCTCCTCTTTGCACGTGGAGTGCTCTTGCCTTTGCAGTTCTGAGACTTTAATTTAGCCTCATTTTGAATTTTTAATAGGGCCAATGTCATGACAAGAATGTTTTTAAAACTGATACTTCCTAGACTATGAAGTATAGCACAGGAAAAAAAAAAGTTTGAAGGGGAATATTACCAGTGTCACTTTGCCATGCTTGTTTCCCATTTTTCATGTCCCAAGGGGAATGCAGTCTGGTCACCATCAGTTTTATGCTGACCAGTTTCCAGGTGCCTTCAATTTCATTTATATTCAATTTCCACATTCTTTTCTACAGTTTCTCATAGGCTGATTTAGTGAGGCCACAAATATAAGCTCTGAAATCGCAGACGTTCCTTCTGCCCGTGGTAGTGACAACTTGCAACAGCTCATCATCTTCACTGAAATGTGGCTTTGGGACCTTGCAGAATATGAAGGACTCGATCATCCTGGTTCTGCAGGACCACACAGAGGAAGGATCAGGTGGTGGTTACACAATGCAGAACTTTTAGCACAAGTTCACAGGGCAGCCCTGTGAAACACCTTTCACATGAACCAAATGTCCTTGTATGGGATTTATCCTGTTCCACTGGGTTGTTTGAGGTAGGCAGTCAGCTGACCAAGGATTCTTCTGGAGCTTCTGTGAAGGCAGCCTCTTCCAGAGCCCCTTGGTTGGAATGGCTGGCCAAGAGCTCACATGCTGCATGCAAAGGAGAAACAAATCTGATTCATTCCATTACAGTGCAATTATCCCAAAAAAGGGTTGCATCTGTCCTAGTCCCGTCCCCCAACAAACCAAAATCTCTGCCTGTAGGTTTGTCACATGAAGAGAAAAACATACCAAGGAAATCTAGCAAAAAGATGCCACAATCATGTCAACATTTGCATAAACATATACAGAAAAACACACATCAATAGGAAATACCACAACAAGTCTCCATGGCCCCAGTATGTGGTAGATTATTTTTCTGTTGTAATCTTAAGGTGTTCTTTATTGCAAGTTTATAGTGGTTTGTTCCATGTACCCAGTTTAGTTTCCCCAATGGTTTTGCCCTGAAGTTGTTTCCTACTATTTTCCCACCTGCTATTCTGTCAGTCCTGATGTCAATCTTCCATGCACCCCCCCCCTTATTTCCAGACCCTTCCCTGCCAATCCTGGAAGTACTACCCTCTTCCCTTGTTCATCAAATGTGACCCCACCCCTTTCTCTAGGACCTTCCTTGTCTATCACCCTTCCCTCGAAGTTCCATTGGTGTGCCAAGCCTGATCCCCTCCCATGTTATCCCCTTTTGGTTACCTACAATCTAACTCCTGCTCTACATTCCTGCTCTGCTGTTCTACTCTTGGTTATCCTCCCTAGTACCCTCCCCTGTGCTTAAGTTGCTGTTACCCTGTTGGAGCTTTGTCACTTGTCCCTTGTCTCTGGACTCTCTCAGGGATTAAACCCTCTTGAGACCTTATACAAGTGGCCCCTCTTGTCTCCTTTGTTCTGGCTTCCTTGACTCGGGATTCCCATCAGCAGCTGCACAGAGAAGCTTTGCTGCCTCTGGGAGTTGGGCAGCCCTGCTCTGCTGCCACCCAGACCATCCCGAGGAGCAGAGAGGGGACAGCCACTCTTGGCACGGGCCAGGAGTTGAGGGCTAGCCAGAGCATCACCAAGCGACCGCCCGTGCCACCAGCGAGCCTGGGATAATTCCCAGCTTCCACTTCCCTCCCTTACCCGCTGCCCCCACAGTTTGCTAACGCCCTTGGAGCCATTATTCACTGCAGCTGGATAAACTCAGTGATCAGACAGGTCGTTTCCATTTCTAATGGGAGTTTGGATTGAACTCTGGCCTGCCTGGGTAGCCTTGGGAGAAATTAGCTGATTAAAAATGTCCAAAGGGGAAATGACAAATAGGAAGAGTTTTACTCTTCGAACGTGCAATTGGCAATGCATTGAGGTAGTGAATAATCACAAGGCATTGCATAACCAGAATATTTCATTGAGGCATCTCTTTTCCTCAGATTCATTGTCTGTTCCAGGTTTAATATACTGGTATTTCTCCAGCCACTGTCCCCAGGATGCTCTGACTGGGTTAATGCGAAGTCCTTTCTGTTTCTACGCTCTAGGACAGAATTCATCATCCTTTGCCTCTGAGTTATGATAAGTTTGGTTTTATGTGCGCTGTTCCCACTCTGCTCAATTTTTTTTTCCTGTCAGTGCAAAGAATGCACTTAACTCCTAAAATATTAGACCTAAAATATGATGTGCTTCACTGGCAAGCATCTTTACTGTCACTCTGGAGGAATTTATCCCAGTGAAATTCGTCCTACTCGGCTTTCCAGCTCTGTGCCTGCAAACCTCTCCATCTGAGCCGCAGACCCCACACCCCCCAGGCACTGGAGTCAAGAGAGGAAAACAGGCACTTCTGAGCTGCAATTCATCTCAGCCTCATGTAGACACTTCTATTAGGTCAGAACCATGCTCTGTTTCTCTTCACTGACTATAAAGACAGCCTGGGGTGACTAGCTCACATGGAGGCCTCTTTCACATACATGCCTGTGTTTGGTGAGATGAATCTTGTCTTTTAGATCTGTTTGTGTGGAAGTCAGACACCCAGTTTTATGTCAGAGCTTTGATTTTGGAGCACCACCTGCAAATTTGTTTCTTTATCGCTCTCTTACAGCAGGTGCAGAAGGGCTCTGGTGGAGGTTAGTCAGCTTGCTGTGGTTTTGATAAGCCTTGAGAACTTCAGATGGTTGGTGTCTGCTTTGGCAACTTGTCCCTGCTTTCTTTGTACCTTCAGCTTTGGCTTGTCATGTAGTAAAATATATATTTTCTTTGTCATAGGCTTTTGTATGCTACATTGGAGTTGTAAGGATGGTTAGTAGCAATGAGAAGAGTGTATTTTCCTTGTGACTGAGGTCTTTTTTTTTCACACTGAACGCAATGGCAGTAAGCAGAGTTTAAATCCATAACCATTAGCTGAATACTCACTGATGCTAGAGAAGAAATCAGTAATGTAGCAAGGAGCTGGCTGTCCTGGTGCTCGGAGTGTACACAACCACCATCAGAGAATTTGGCTCAAGAGAAGTATTTACACGTGTGGATTTAGGACCAGATCCATGGGAATGGAGCAATCCCCTCTCACAGGACTGTTTAGGATGGCTCAGACATTGAAGTCAGTACTTGCCAACCTGACCAAGAAGAATGTGAGGGATGGAAATGGTTCATGCCTTAAACATTGCTATGAAGGAGTTTTGCCCATTATAACAAAAACTGTATAAAGAATCTACAGCCACAGAAGCCTCCTTGAAGATACCTGACTGGAACTTTGGACTGTGAGTTAAACTGCCCAGCTAAGATAAAGTGGACACTATTGTTTAATCATCTCAGGTCTAGGGAGAAACAAAAAGCTGAGGGAAAGGAATGCATCCACAAGAAAGCCAAACCCAGCACCTGTGCTGAGAATCATCTCTGGCTGGGTCGTGTTTGGGGTGGGGGAGACCACAGCCCACAGGAGCCAGGTTTGCACAGACTGCCCCCGAAACGAGTGTGGCGTAACCTCTGGTCAGAGGCAGTGAACACCCATCCTCCCTCACACAAACCAGCCCAGCTGTGGAACCTCCAACCCCACAGGCCACATCCACGGGACATTCACATGGGAGGCAGCTGAGGGGGTGTCACAATCCGTCAATGACCCTGATAATGCTCCCCAGAGGCCTTGCACCACAGCACTGCACGTGATGCAAAGTGATGCTACAGATCCAGAGTCTGCTGCAAGAGACTGGTCCCTCCCCTCCGGGGGGAAGTACCTGGGCATTCCCACCTGGCCTGAGAGTGTATTAACCACATGGATTGTATGCTCTCTGGGGGACCATCACCTCCAAGAAGACCAGCTGGTGAGATTCACTGGGACACCGGTGGGATCCACAGAGTGGTGATATTTTCTTTATTCTAGCTCTGTCACTCTTTCCTGTTCCCCGCCCATCTCTTTTCTACTTCTTTCTCTTCCTTCTTCTCTCTCTCTCATATTTACTATTAAATAAAACCCATACTTTTGACATTGGTCTATGGTCTCATTTGCACCTCAATTCACACAGAGGCATTTCTAAAAACTGGACTGTGACAAAGACCCTTTTTCTTACCACATAAACACTGTAACAGGTTCTGTAACAACTCAGTGCCTCATCCACAACCTCACAATCAAAGAAACAAAAGGTATGGAGGACTTCATTGCTTGTTTCTCTGTCCTCAACCCAATTCCATGCTTTCTTTGCATTCTGTCAGATGTTTTTTAAACCTGGCATTAACAGGTTCTGACTATAAGAGCTTACAGTGACTCCAGGCAAGTTGGTGTTATCCTCAACAGCAGTTGCCTGTATCAGCTCCAGTGAAAGAATTCCTGGATGTTTGCAAACTGAGTCCTCAAGATGTACAAAGATGCCACAAACAATGTGGCAAACAAGGCTTATTGCTGTGACATGACAGCATTTGGAGAGCCTGCAGCTGCCCAGCAGGATAGCAATGTGTCAGCTGCACAGGAGACGTAGTTCTCATGATGACAGTGAAAATGTGCCTGGATGGATATCTCCTCCTCAGATGTATCCTTTGTTCACCTACTGTCTCATTTTCTTCCCTTTGGTAACCCAGCCTGTAATCTTTCTGAGATGAGGACTGCCTTCAGCAGGACTCCAGGTAAGGCCTTAGCCTATCTGTGGTCATATCCCTTCTTTGAGCTATCTGGTGCTACTGTGGCATAAATAACACACTGCATTGACAAACAGTTAAGAAATTTCATAGGTCCTAATCTGCTTGAACTATATCCCAGAGGTGAGTTCCCTTTTCAATCACATACAGTCCCACCAGAAACTCACACAGCTTCTTACACATGAAAATAATATTAGGAAAACATTTAGTGTAAGCTTTGCCTAATTTAGCAGAATTTAGAAGCTAGATGTGACAAAGAAGAATCAGCATTTTGCAAAGGGCCAGCCCTGAACAGACCACCAGCAAGTGCTCCATACACCTCAGTTTGGAAAGACAGATGGAAGCAATTATTTTGTTTTGAACAAAACACCATCTGGGCCAACATTTGCTGTCTGTTATTTGTGAGTTAATCCAGAGAAACTCCATCATGGTCCTTAATCATCAGTCCTGGGACCAATCTTATTAAATATTTTCCTTAATGAACTTGGCAGAAAAAACTGGGCCCCTGGTCATGAGATCTGCTGAAGACACAAACTTGAGTGACTGTATGGCTGGTGCAGAGGAGGATCAGAATATATGGGAAGAGGGAAGAGCTGGATGGCCTTGAAGGAAGGCTGAGAGAAACAGGTGAATCTTAACAGTAACAAAAAGTAAGACACTGCATTTAGATACTAAGGCAGAAGCTTGTTGATTCAAGATAACAGTAGAGGAAAAAGGGCCTGAGTTTGTCTGAGATCAGTGACCTTAAAAAAAAACCAGCTGCAACCATAATACAAATATCACTTTTCATACTAGCTGCCTAGAGAGCAGCAGCTTCATTTCTAGCTCTGGAGATGATCCACAGAACAACTTCTGCTTGCTTTTAAGGTGGAACAAAGGGCACCAAAGCCAAAGTTGGTTATTTGCTGCTCTACATGTCCATGTTCCTCATTCCTCCAGGCTTCAAGAATTGCATAAATGGGACTTTGGTATAGGTCATGGCCTTCATATTGAGACAAGGTAGGAAAAGAAGTTTGCAGATGCACATAAGGAAGGTTGAAAAGCCCACGACAGCAATTCCCAAGACGTATCTTGGGCCAGCCCTCCTAGATGCCCACATCTCCTACAATGAAATGAGAACCTTCTAGCTTCTTCAGTGGGGTTTTCTAGTCAATCTGCTACCATGAGATCTCCCAAACTGTTCTCCTCATCCCTTCAAATTTGGGAAGCCAACAGGCAGCGAGGCTATTAAAGCAGAAGTCTTTGGCTATAGGAAATTTGCATGGCTGAATTGCTCCAGAATTCTGGGTTTTGAAAACTGCAAGAACCCCTGGTAGATTAAAGTCTTTCCAAATCACCTAAGGACAGGGCACAGTGATGTTTGGGTATTATTTCTTCTAGACTCTTCAGGGCTATTATACACAAAAAGAAAAGGTTCCATATGATCTGATTTTCCACTAACTTTACTTCTCATGGTATGACAACACAGTCTATCTGGAAACAATCTCCACATCTCTCATCTTCTGGGTCATCTTTCATTTTATTTTGTGTTCACCACATGGGGACGCAAGTGACAATCTGTGATTTTCATTTACTGGAATTTGGACAATACAGAAAGGCTTGATGCATCCACCTCACCTTGAGAAAACTGCCTTCATATTTGGCCATCCCAGTAGTGGAACAAGATCAGTTCTACGTGAATGCACTATTGCCACAATACATGGCTGCTGACCAGCCCCTGGGGCTGAACTGAAGTTTTCAAAGGCCTGGGCCTGGACCCAGACACTGTGCTGACAGTGCACATTTCTTGCTACAGAGATGGGGAGGCAGTAAATAGGCATCATGATATAAGCCACCATCGCCAAAAGGTCACTGAGATAGAGGTATACCTCCTCCATCCCTAGAAACATTATTTCTCTTCCACATTTTAGATGTCAAGTCCCTATTTCAGGAGCTCTTTAGAAGCAGGAACGTTGTTATGCATTCCTGCAATCCCAGTGGTCAGACTGACATACTTTTCACGCTGGGGAAAGACTAAGTCATCTGGATAGTGTGCAGAAATCTTGTTTACACTCACCTGGCACATTGGCTGCTTGCAGCTCTTTCTGCACTCTCCAGTCTGCAGTGCTGGGCTTTCAGAAAAGAGTGCCCAACAAGGATTTGGGAGAGTGGTGGTATGCACTGGAGAAAGGAAGACAGGGAAGCATGAAGTACAGGCCCTGAATTTGGAATGCAGTAATAGGGCTAAGGAGGAGACAGAAGAGAATTGGAGGTAAGGGGGTGAGATAGGTCTCTGAAAGGGCCTTTTAGGAGGGAAAATTTAAAAATAAAATGAAGAAACCTGCTTCTAAACATTGACTAGGGAGTGTCTCAACCCAAAGAGCAGGTCATGGGATAGATGGTTCCTAGCAGCATCCCATTTCCACATGCTGCAGGGTTTATGACTCCACAATGAACAATCCAATAGCTACAGATGTTTAGCACCAGGGAATAAACTAGGTACAATTTCCCAACCCTTCCAGTGGGGGTGATCAACTCATAAGCCACAGGGAATGGTGCCTCTGATTTGAGATCCTGTTGCCCCATGGTTTTTGCCTTTTTCTTTTTTCCCCTCTTGTTTTTTTTCTTCCTTTGGCACTGTGAATAGGGCTTGCCAGCTTGCTTCTCTCTTCCCCTCTGCTGCCTGGGAGCCCAGAGCTGATGCACACTGTGCCAGGAGCCAGGAGTTGGGAGCATGCCCTCCCCTGCCAGGCCATTCCCTCTGTGTGGCAGCTAGAAACCAGCCATCACCTATGTGAGAAATGATACTCACTTTCAAAAAAATAAAAAGCTTTTTTAAAACCTTATCAAAAATACAGCAGAAGACCGAATAAGGAAAATACAGTGCCGGGAGCAAAGGATTCAACCAGATTCAACCACCATGGGCTCATCCACAAAATGAGCTGCCCTTTACACCTCTAGCCCCCCCCCCAAAGTCTTGCCCATCGACTGCTTCCTTGCCATCCAGTGGTGGAGATCACTTTCTTACATCTGGATTGGAGGTCAGGTGTTGCCATAGTAACAAACCTACCCTCCCAAATGCCCTGACCACTAAGGCCATCCCAGGATAACAGTGCAAGGGGGAGGGGAAACATAACTATACATCTACAAAACTTCTCTCAACATATACTTAATATTCACTCTTTAATTGTGAGAGTCAGCCATCATTACTCATTGGTAACACCCACGAGCTGTGCAAAGGAGCAAACCCCTGCCCAGCCATGCTGTTTACTGCTGCTGCTTCAGGGCTTTTTGCTACCCTTTAGCCTGAGATCTTGCATTTGCCAGGACCCCCTTGCTTTGGCCACCACTTAGGGTTCAGTGCTACAATTCTATTCGACGCCCCCATGGGGGTCTGCTGTTCCAGCTGCTGCTCCGAGGTTCCTGCTCCAGTCCAGCTGCCCACCCAGAGTGGCTCCCAGAGTTTGCAAAGATGAGTGACTAAGTCCCAGCATCTTGGTTAGTGTTCAGGGTATGTCATGCAGCCTCTCTGGAGGGACACTTTGAGCCCATCCTCAAAACCAAGCTCATCATGTTTACAAAGTTCTTGAAATAACTCCGGAACAACTCAAAACATGCTGGACTTCCAGCCTCAGAAGCTGAGATGCCCACAGAGCTGAAATGAAAAGAGAACCCTTGGAAACCTTTCAAGGTGTCTTAGAGCTGCTCTGAAAGGCCTAATCTTGAAAATTTTCTGTCTTCAGATGTTTTGGCACTAACACAAAAGATGGGAATGGGAAAACATCAGCTTTTGCCCAGGTCATTCTACTGTACTGAGACAGGATCAAGCCTTCCTCATACCTGACTACTGATTAGTTAATATCAATGACCTGGGAATTGCGACCTTCCTCTGAGGGTGATGAGGAGTGATTTTCCATGGGTCATTGGAGGAGATGGAGGTACAGAGAAATTAAGAGATCTTTCTGAGAGAAGTTCACCTAGACAATGACAGGGATTCCAGGTCCCAGTATTCAGTGTCTCCTAACCTCTGTTCCTCTCTCAAGTCAGGCTTCAGTGTGTTCTTCCTAATTTTCCTAATCTGTGCCAACAGAAACTGTGAAATCAGTCTGTCTGACATAGCAAGACCTGGTCCATCACCACCTTTCTCAGAGACATGGGAAGCAAAAGCAAGTACCTTTAATCTCACAAGCCAAATCAATCCCCATTGCTTCTGCTCCATTACACAGATGTCAAACCAGCTGTGGCAGGAACAGAAAATGGGCTTTGCATCATGTCCATCTGTTAGGCAAATCATGGCATAGAAAGACCACATTTGGGATCTTTTTTCTATTCAGTGCTGCCAGTCATATAAAACAACAGGTCCCTAAAATAGTTATGAATAACCATTAGTAGGAGAAGACTTTGAAAATGTTCCTTGTTTATACATTTGCTGGAGGGTCTAAATCCTGGTAGAGCTTAGAAAAATCCACCGTTTTCATTAAGCTTTCAACTCAGCTTGGGCAAGGGCTCTATAGCACACAATAATAAATAAATGTCATACCACATGTATACACATTTTCTTCCAAGGCTGTTTTCAATTTCTCTTTTCAGGCATGTTTTGTGCTGATGGTTCCCTTTGCTGCCTGTATTAGAACAGCTTCAGCACGTCTTTGAAAGCTTTCCCAAACAGAAAGCCCATTCATGTCCTCAACCCTGAGATGAGTAACAGTTTGCAGCTATGCACCTTAGGCTCCATAAAGCAGAGTAAACTGGATTGAAAGACCTTCTGTGTCCCTTACCATATTTTTCATGGAAATAATAGTCTGGAGAAACAAGGGATTTGAAAGCCATGCCAGAAGGGCCCTGGAGAACCTGAATTTAACAGCCTCAGCCTGATCTGTTATTTCTGCTACAACTTCACTTCCCATACCACAAACTAAATCCAGTGTTGTACTCAGGATGTGCAGCAGATTAGTAAAATTCTATCATAGCAATAAAGCACAACAGAGTGAATTTTATTTGCTCATGCTATGTATTTTATTAATACATAGCATGAGTGGGTGTCTTGGGGATGGTTTATTATTGTGTATCATTTTGGGGGGGTTTGTTCTGTTTTGTTTTGTCTTGTTTCCAGGGTGGCCGCTTTCCACCCCCTCCTCGCCCCCATCCTCCATGGCTCCAGGAGTGCCGGGATGAGTGGGAGCCAGGCAGGGGGCTCCGGAGAGGGTTTGGGATGCAGAGACGGGCAGCCCTTGCTTTTCCAGGCGGGGTGTTCAGCTCGCTACGTGGCTGGTATCTCTGACTAGGGACACTGCTGCTTTCTGTGAGTTTTACCTGGTTTTTGGTTGGGCACTGTGACTGGGCTTGCCGGCTTGCCTTTTCTGCCGCTCCGCTGTTGGGAAGCCCAGAGGCACTGCGGGCCATGTCAGCATCCTCCTTTCCTGCCGGGAGCTGCCCCCGGCCCGCACAGCCCAAACCCAAGCACCAGCCAGCGTCGGGGAGAAATCCCGGGGAGCACCTCCCTGCCCTGTTCGGGAGCCAGGCTGCTGCTGCCCACTCCGTCAGGGTTTTCCTTTTGGCTGCACTGTGGCCCCGCACCCCCGGCCTGCTGGGAGGCTCCGGCCACAGCTGCGGAGTTTCTGCTGCCTCTCGCTTGCTGCCCCGGGTGAGCACACCCTGCCATTCCAGCCTGCTGCTTTCCAGGCTCCTGCTACAGCTCCTTTTGCTATCCAGAGGGAGCACGGGATGGTCTGCGCCTGGGGGTTTGTGAGGGAAGCTCCGTCTCCATCCCCTCCTGCCCAGCCCGTCCGCCTTTGGCAGCTCTCGCCTCAGCAGCTGCAGGGCAATCGCACCCACCCTGCCCAAGGGGAGAGTGTTACTGGGTTTCTTTGAGTGGGATGGAAGGTTCCTCAATGTGAGAAACAACAGCTCACTTTGAAAATTTAAAGAGGTTTATTAAACCTTTACAAAAATACAACAAAGGACTACATAAGGAAAAAGCTGCAGCGCTGGGAACTGCCCCTCATGGATACCACATGGCCAGTTCATCTTCAAGATGGATGCTCAGTCTTTTATACCTCTGGGGGTTGCATCAGCCAGCCCAGCCCTCCCAAAGTCTGTCAGTCAGCTCTTCTTTGCCATTATGGGTGGAGACTGCTCTCTTGTAACTTGATTGGAGATCTTTTCCATTCCCCACTGCCCCATGCAAGGGACACACGTGCAGCCTTCTTTGTACCTGTCCTAGACAACCCCGGCTGTCTGATGGCAACAATACGGGGAGAGACTATGGGGAGAACAGAGGACATCTAAACTACAATAACATAACTATACATCACTAAAGCTTTTCTTAATATTCACACAATAGTTATCCCTTAATTACCAGAGCCAATCATCTCATTATCCATTTATAACACAATTTCAATATCTAGCATTTATTCAATTTTTCCCTTTTTTTTTCCCTCTGACTTGCAGGCACCTTTTTTTTTTTTCTTCTTAATAAACAGGGTTTTTTTCACTTTTGCACACTGGTATTAATTTCTCTCATTGGCAAAAAAGGGATTACTGGAGCCCTTCTCTTTAGAGGAAACACTCATTTCAGAGTGTTTTCTCCTAAATTTGTCTCCAGACTAAGACAGTGGGTGAAGACAGAGGCCTCAATGCAGTACACCCTCTTGGGCATATACTAACAGATTCCAAGACTGTAGAGAGACTCTTTTAGAGGGTCTACGTTCATTTGGTAGCATCAAAAGCAACAGCCAATGTTGGGAAATGTTGAGAAATTCCTAACGGGACCTGCCATTTCAAAATCACTGAGACAATGTTCATGTTTCATGCTAAATGTTTTCCTACATATTGGCCCAACTCAATTAAAAAATTAAAAAAAAAAAAAAAAAAAAAAAAAAAAGAGAAGCAGAAAAGGGGGAAAAAAATCACCTAGTAGACAGAAGCAGAATGCACAAAAAATTAAAAATAATTTTCTTTCCCCCACCAGAGATCTGCTGATGCTCTGATGGCCCTGCCTAGCTCTTTCCTGCTTGCTGAATTATGTGTGAGAAAGCACAAAGAAAACTATTTTGGGGATTAAAAAGCATAATAATCTTGGGGATTAAAAAGCACTGGCCACTATTTGTCAGAATGCAGAGCAATTGGGGAACCTCAAAGTTTTGTGTGACCATTCTGAAGCTTCGGGAAGTTGTTTCAAACTCCATGTGATTACCTCCTTCACTTTGCTACATGTCAGGCTGAGCACTCAGAGATCCTGCAAATACTGGCTCCATTTTATCTTCTTTCAATCTCTTTTTTTTTTAATACAAACCATAGCAGAGTGTTTTGGTAATTATCTTCAGATGTATCCTTTTTTTCAGCATTGCCTACTTTAGAGCTTCTTGTAGCTACTTTCATGGCATCTGGTACTGATCTCAAGCAGAGACACAACAACAGATTTGCTGGAGCACAGCTCTGGTGTGGGGTGGTCTGGAATTCTCTTCTACCCAAGTGTCCTTCAGTACTGATCCTGTTCCAGAAAACACCCAGGCTTTCCTAGCTCTGAAAGTTTCACGAGGAAAGGAAGGAATAAAAAAAGAATGAACTAGGTGGGCGTTCTTCCTTGGTGGGCTTGGGATAGCTGGGAACCACCTCTACTTGCTTGTGTGCATGACCTTCAGCACAACCACAAATCTCCCCTTTGTAGAAAACATCACCTGTAAAATGACTGACAGTTACAATTTTTCCACACTCCATCTTCACTCCTCTTTTTCCCTCAGATTTTAGACACTGGGCACAGTTATATAAGCAATATAAGCAGTTTAAGGCATTTCTCAGTTTGGGGAAACAGGAAAATAATTAATGCATTAATAGTATATACAGTCTCTCTATATTTGTAGCTGACCTGTGGAGATCCATGGTCACAGATGGGTACTTCAAGACTATCTGTGTCATTTTTAGGTAGAGGAATAAGACAATCTACTCTCAGTTTGCTAATGTAGGTGTATGAAAACAGACAGATGACTTGCACTCTAGAATTGCCTCTTTGGCTCCATGAACAATGAAGGGAGATTTCTGTGAGTACTTCAGACTGTAAATTATGCACCACACATTGAAACTTCGGTGTCACTATTGTTTTACCTGTAATCCCTGCCCAAGCTCTTCCTGAGATGCACTGCAATTCCAAAAGGTGGTCAGGTAACAAGGAAGCATGTTGTGCATAGGAGCTCCCTTTGTAAAGTAAGGCTGATAATGCTTTCTTCCTTCATTCCCCTGCCTCCCAGATCTAGACATGCTAGAGATTCTTTTTTTTTCCCCCAGGATGTAGTTCTTTACACACCATGGCCTCAACCCTCATTCAGGTTACCAGCTCTTTTTCTAAGACCTTTGCACAAACAGTAATGGTGGAAGACACACCTTATAATTCCTATTGACTCTTGGCCTAGCTTTGTTCATCTTCAAATCACAAAGGTGGTTTGAGCTAACTGTGACTGATAACTGAGTTTAGTGTCTTTTAAGCTCAAGATGTTTAGTGAGGAGCATTTAGGAACATCCTTAACTGTTCCTCTTTAGGAGGATGTGATCTTGTTACCAAAAACTCCTTAACGCTGGTGTAGTATTAAGAAGGAGGCATTCTTTATTCAACTGGATGCACAAGAGGATAGCTCCTCCCAAAAGCTGTGCATGCTGAGTACAGGAAAGTTTTTGTTTATATACTGTATTTTTCATACATATTCATTTATTGTCCCAGACTAAACATACATATGATAATTATTTCCCAAAAATCATTAACATATTTCCCCTGCCTTTATGCATGTGTACTTCTGTCCTGGGGGTCTCACTGGTGGTCCCTGGTGGTTGTGTATCCCAGATTACAAGGCAATGTGTATTCTATTTGCCATCTCTTAGAGGTGGGGCAGTTACCTTCTGTTAACTGGGCAGTTTTCTTTATCTCTTCCACAAGCCAATCCTCCCTCCAGGGAGACATCTTCTCTTCATGGGCTATTGAGTGTCACAGCATGACTGATAAAATTACATCATCCCATTGTGACATGCTCCACCCAGAGGGAGGAGCCAAGCATTCCTAAATGGATATAATCTGAGATTTTGGGACACCAGCACAGCTTTTCCACTGGATTCCCAGAGGAACAGCTGCCTCTTCCACTGGATTCCCAGAGGAAGACTCGACCTTTCTACAGGATCACTGCTCCAACAGAACCTTATCTGCCACTGCAGGAGGACTGCAGCCACCATTTAATCAGACTGCTACCAATACCCTGACCCACAGGGTGTCAGGTTGTGTTCTGACTCTGTCAGTGTTGCTTTGTTTTACTGCATCGTTTATTTTATTTTTATTTCCTTCCCTAATAAAGGAAAAAAAAAAAACTGTTATTCCTGCTCCCTTATTTTTGCCTGAGAGCCCCCTTAATTTCAAATGTATAACAATTTGGAGGGAGGGGGTTTACATTTCCTATTTCAAGAGGGGCTCCTGCCTTCCTTGGTAGACATCTGTCTTTCCAAACCAAGCCATGGTGGACTGCAGTGTTCTGTTGCTGATGCTGGAGACAGACACGCAACAGAACACGCTGAGGTTCATGCGACAGCAGCCAGCTTTTATTGAGTGCTGTTATCCCCATATAGCACGGATGCTCTGCATGGTTAATCCTGATTGGCTGAGCCAGTTGCCACCCAGCCAACAGCTTCCCATGTCCCCAGTGGCCTAGGCCTGCTCGCCAATGGCCAAGACTGGTCAGGTTATATAATCAAGGTAATTATATAATTAGTTATATGGTCAGTTATGTTTCAGTTATAAAATTATAATCACCATGATTATAACTGTGAGGCCTTCAGGCCAGCTGTTAGCCACTACAGTGTTCCAGGTGACCTGACTGAGGTGGCAGGACACTGAGGCTGGTGAACTTCCAGTTATCCTTCTTACACAATGGGCATTGTGTCATTTCCACAAGCCAGGAGTTTTGGAGAACAAGCATTGTGTTAGCTCACCGGGTGTAGGCCATTTTTCCTCTGGTAACAACCTCATGAAGTTTGAAAGAAGTGCAACAGTTTGGTCCATACTCATGACATCATAAAGGGATGCTGATAGCCCAACACTACACAACTGGTTTTATTTAAACATCATGGCAGCAATGCCATGGTATCAATACTCTCTTTTTGAAGAATATTGCAAAGAACATGTAAGTGAGGGAGAAACTTCTGCGGAAGGATTTTGCTGAATGCCTTTGCTGCCCACCTGTGTTGCAAGGCACACATCTCTTCAGTCCTGAGAGTGGTGCATTTCTTGAGCATGAAATATTGGGCCAATTAGAAGGAACTTCAAGCCAGAGTCATAAAAAAGAAAGCTGGAAGGATGAGAAGAGGTGATCAAGGTCTTTGTTTTGCCTCAAGGAAGGCTCAGTTTTTCCTAAGCCATTTCTGACAGTTGTTTGTTTTATCTGTTTTAAAGACCACAGTTGTTCCAAAATGACAGCCTCCCAGGCAATCAATGCCAGTGCTTAACTGGATTTACTGTTAGAAATTGCCTCTCAAGCTTAACGGAGCTCTCCCAGGACTCCATTTAAGACCATGACTTCATGCCTGGTTCCCTGGTGATATGGAGAAGAGCCAATTCTCTTTGTATTTATGGTCCATTTTACATAGTCAGACTGCTGAGGGCAACCCTGGATGATCCTCTCTTCCTGCATATTTGATGTTCACTCTGTTGATCCACCTCAGCTATTGTGAGGAGCTCCTATACATTCCTGTGGGGCTTATGCTCACTTACAGAATGGTTAAATGCAGTTCTTTCACTCTCTTATTCCTGCCAGCCTACAACAGCCTGCAACACCCATCCCCCTAATGGGCCCAGTGGGTTTTGTGATTCCTGGTCCTTTACAAATTTATTCTAACTTCTGAACTGATGCCCTATAAAAACTGCCATTGCCAGCGGCAACCACCACATGAACAGAAGATCAGACTTTATCATTTCCTTTGTGCTTCCTGCCCAGCCCTTCTGCCCATGAATCCATGCTGCTGCTCTGGCTCTTAGCAACATCTACTGAGGACCTGAATGGCCTCATGAGTTTTGTAGCTTCATCCATGTGAGATATTTGTATCTTGCAAAAGTCTGAGTTATCTTCCAGGTAGGTTACCAAACCGACTCAAAGTCTGCTCCATTTGGGAACTCGGTTAAGCTGAGGTGGTCCAAAGACTTGAGGGTTTGCTGGATGACTGGAGGGCATATCAAGCAAGCACAGATGCTCTCAGTGTGCTCTCTTTCTCTTTCTACCCTCAAGACTGCCTGAAGTGGCCATAATTGGACCCTCACAAGTCAGCATGTTGTAGCTATCATTTCATCCCTTGTCCTCTCTCCCTGAGCACTTCTGAATCTCTTAGACAAAATTCCAGCTTGTTTGTCCACAGTCACTTCTCCTTCTATAATGGGAGACTGAGTTAGCAAAACCTTGAGGAATCTCATTACATTTCATGCTGGAAGAAGCAGCCAAGCCTTGCAAGCTGGTCCCAAAGACCGTAATATATGATCTGGGTTGAGGCCAGCAGCTGTTCCTGCTCCTCCTCTCTGCAAGGGTTCTCAGATGGAGACATTTCCTACTTATAAATTACTTGCTGTAGCTGTCATCTGTCAAAGCAGCCACAGAGTATTGTCTCACAGAGAGTGTAATTCCTTTTCTCCCCATTCCTCTCCTATCAAGAGTTTGGTAGCTTTCTGGTGTCAGTCCACATTGCCAGGCAGGAGGCTTTCCTCCAGCTCCCACACTGCTTATTCACTTCAAAGGCCAGCAGGGAGTGGGAATCAGAGCAGACCTCATTCCTACAATTTATTTGCCTTGCAGACTGGTGGCTGCACTCAGTTTTCCCTGTCAGAGGTACTGGCAGCCCTCTCAAAGAACTCATCTCACAAGTGGGCATATAAAATGGCTCCAGAAGAGAAAACAAGAATTTGTTATACTCTGGGAGGTCACCATCATCTCCTGGGTGATGTAGGCTTTAGCCTGCATCTCTCTTTAGCAGGACTGAAAAGCCTGTCCCATCTACCCTGTGTTACAGCTGCACTCCAACTCATCACTGGACGATAGGCAATCTGAGAACAAAGGCCAGTGTTCCTATAAAGTGCTGGGAATGGGAAATTCACATGTTCATGGTATGAGAAAACAAGTCATGAGACCCAAATGTAAACCTGGGACAAAAAGACACCGCTCAGATAATCCAGTTTCCAAGGCTCCCCCAGTAAGGTTCATTTTGATTACAACTCAATGCATGGAGGTGAAACTACTAGTCACTCTGCTCCTGAAAGAAGACATAAGTCAATGAGGGGCTTCTGGAGTCAACACTCATCTCTTACCTGTTCCTGAAACATCTTGGAGAACTTTTTTGGGCATGGAGGCACGTTCACATGTGGTTTGAGATCTAGCAAAGGCCAAGAACCATTCCCAATGGGCAGTTCACATAAAGGTACCTATTTAGATTTAAAGGTGTGAGTGCAAGCTCTTCCACATCAGGTGACCTGAGTCACGGGACAACCTTGTGCACATTGAATTTATTTGCACAGACACAAACACTGAGTTAAGCACTTGCTGTTTCAGGTGCCATGTCATACAATCCTTCTCAGAAGTACATGGAGCTCGAGAGCCCAAGATTTCCATGAAACAAGTGGTTAACTGGGAAGGAGCTCTGTAAGCTTCTCAGCAGACCTCTGAATCTTTTGCTAGAAAAAAGTTTGTGTAGAAGGTATCTGAAGAAACAAAACCATAAGGAAGAGTTATAGAAGGAAGATACCGCAAAATCCTTAGATTCAGGTCTTCTTACTTTTGACTCTTCTATTTAGCTTAGTATCAGCACACAAGTTTATGCTATTTATCTTTGCTTTGAATGCATTCTAGTAAAACTGGTGTATTCCTTCTCAGTTGTATTAATGCATCTGTCTAGTAGTGAGTAGGTGATCAGCCCCTGAAACATTGCTTTTCTGACTGGCCTTCTTGCCATTTTGCTCTGGTTGGTGGTTTCTCTCCTGAAGAGCACAAACCCTACCAATGGCTGGGATTTTCTAGCTTATCCCTATGTTTTCATAGGACTTTTGATCAAACCCCATGATATAAATGTCCCAGACTTGACTGAATGCTTGACATCATGCTTGACAAGGCACAGGCACATAATAAAGTGACAGCCTTTACCCTTAAGAGGTTTTACAAAGCAACATTGAAGTTAATGAAGGGTACATGGCAGAGGCTAATTGCAGAACACCTTTATTACTTGTGTTACCTATCAGTTCCAGGCAACTCTTCTGAGGACATCTGAGGACAATCTGCCATAGGAGATGGTGTGTGTGTTTATGTGTGAGCCTGCATGCCAACTGTTTTATAACTATGTGCTTAGAGGTGAGATTCATGTCTTCAAAGCTCACCTGGACACTTGAGCCTCAGGAGGCTTCTGCTGTCACTCAGCTTCTTTCTCTAGCTCATCTTTCCTGCCAAAATCTGGGCACTTGATGGTTGCCAAGCATGTGATAAAAATATCTGCCTGCCAGAATGGCATGTGCACAGAATCTGCTGCTGCTGCAGCTTCTCCATGGAAGCTGGCATACTTCAGAGCTTGGTAGGGGTTCCCAGCTCTGTCACTGTCATATTTTCTGAAAAACCTCTTTGCCCAGGATTCTTCTCCTGTGAAGCTGAGAAGCCTCAGAGAAAAACGAAAACAATAATGATCTGATTGCTTCTCCTGTGTTTTGCTGCTTTGGAATGTGGTTTGGACATTGTTTACCAACAAGTGCTTGTTTCATTGGTTTCATGTTAATTGTTTTTACTTAATGACCAATCACATCCAGCTGTGTCAAGGCTCCGGAGAGAGTCACAAGTTTTTCATTAGTATCTTTTAGCTTTCTGTCTGTATCCTTTCTCTATCCTTTAGTATAGCTTAGTATAGTATTCTTTTCTATAATATAGATCATAAAATAATAAATTAGCTTTCTAAGAACATGGAGTCAGATTCACTCCTTCCTCCTTCCTCTGGAGAACCCTGAAAATACCACAGAGCTCCTCACTGCCCTTCCACTGTTAACTACTTCCTCTACACCCGAGCTTTGCACTGCCTTCCAAGGCCATAGCACTTTCTTACCACTTTCAGACTCCTGTTTAACCTCAGACAGAGCCCACTACTCCACATGAAGAGCACTTCTTGAACTAACTCCTCTATCTGCATCTCTCTCCCTTGCTCATTTTCATGACTCCACAGAAGTCTCCATGCACTGCAGTGACAAAAACATGTTGAGCTGCAATAACACAAGGGATTAGGGAAACCCACAATTACAAAGAAATAATTTCAGGACACTGAGTACCAGAGGGATGAACTGGGATGACGGTGCTGAAGACCTAGACTGATCCAATCTAATCAACTCAAATCAAATCAAATCAAAGCTTTTGTTCAAGAAGTCTAGTTTCTCTGAGCCTCATTTTCCCATGGTTATATTTCCTTTCCCTATTCTTGCTATCTGTCAAGATAATAAGCCTGGTCAAGATAACACACATGTAGGTCTCAGCCTACATGCCTAGTGCTTAACACCATGACATTCTGCCCTTGCAGGCTTCATTGCAGCAAAAATGATGTCACTCTAGTCAGACAGAAGCACATTTACAGAAATCCCCTTGGTATGGACTTCTGCTCACATCTCTACCATGAGATTGACTCCGCTGAGTCAGAGTGTTGGGATACCATATCACAAAGGCAAATGAGCAAAGCTGCAAGTACTCCTTTTCCTCTGGGAAAGTGGAGGTGTTTAGCAGCAGTCACTGTGTCTGTTTTGAGACAAATTTAGGAGGAAACACTCTGCAATGAGTAGTTTCCTTTAAAGGGTTTCAACAATTCTCCTCCATCAAAAGAAGATGAATACTAATAGAGAAAGGTGAAAAAAAGCCAAAACACAACAGTTTATTAACAACAGAATGCTCACAGAACTCACCCCTTACCCCACACAGACAGAGGAACAAAGACCCAAAAATGTCTGGAGAATGGGACAAATGTTGGAGAAATATCCCTTCCCAACACATGGAGTGAGATGGTGCCAGCTTTCACGCTGAGGAAAGTGGAGCTTCCACAAGAGCTCCAGCAGGATGCAAAAAACCTGGTGGCCCTCTGGCAATGACCTCCTCTCCACAGCAGACAAAGCAGCTGGGCTGGAGCCTTTTTGTGTGCTTTCTCTCCCTGGCTCGGCTTCCTGAGGTTTGGGGCTGGAACGGGGTGGCCCCACTCCTCCAGCCATGGACCAGCAGCTGTTCAGTTCACCTTGAGGCAGGTGAAAGATTGCAGCTGCAGCTTCTCCAAGGGCAGGGAAGGGAAAAGCTTCTTACCTGGGCCAACAAAACCAAGCTAGCCAAGCAAAACCAAACTGCACAGCATCACACAACACCTGGGTGGTGAGGCCTTGAAAAATCCTGCCAAAGAGTCCGAAGCTCCCTCTCCCCCTCTCCCACACACACCCAAACCCAGGCCTTAAAGATACAACAACTATTTTTGGGCATAAAGCAGAGGATCATGGAGTAGACTGTCATCATAAATCACTCCAACACAGTCAGGAATAAATCCCCTTTTCTTTCAGTGGCCAAGAGTTAGTCCTGGACAGGAGTGAAGCTGCAATTCCTGAGCAGAACTCACCTGCTGCATGCCCAATCCTGCTGAGATCCCTCCAGCACGCTGGCACAATCACACCCTCCCCTGAAGTTTTGGGGGTGGGGTTTTTTTTCACTGCTTCCAAGCCAAAAAGGGCAGAAAAGCAGTTCCTGCAGTGGTTTTTAAGGAGCAGGAGTAAGGGGAGATATGTAACACCTTTTGCAGTAGGACATCTTATCTCAGACCAATTCATCATTGTCCACCCACCCTGCCGAGCCCTGGCAGCAAGTCACCAGTGAAGGCCCCAAATCCATGGTCTCTCTAGAAGTGATCAAACAGTGAAGCTGGGAACAGCATAAACTTTCCTGGATGGGATTACAGCCCAGCAAGAACATGTAATACTGAGAAATCCTCCTTTTCATCCCCCTCTGGGTTGGTAAATTCTAACTCCTCTCCTGCTGTGCCCAGCATCCAAAGCTCAGAGAGGCACAGTGAGGATGATTTGGGAGGAGTTCACAGTGCACTTCCAGCCCAAAAGCCTGCAGTAAACTGGTGGTGTGTTAGACTCACCCTCTGCAGCAGCTGTCCTTACATGGAAACAAATTTACGTCCAATTTAATGTTCAGACCCTAAACTCTAAATAAGGTTTAAACATGAGGTGAGATCAAAAAGCATTCAGAAAAAATTGCATCAGAATAATTCTACTAAGACAGAGGAACAGAAGCACACACTGCTTCTCTCTCATGGTATCTCATTTGTGTTGGGTTGTCCTGGGTGCCAGGCACTGGTCCTCTGTGGCTGCCCTTGGAGAGTAACTGGGTGGAAAGGGATGACTCCTTGGGCTGGATTTAGGGCTCCTCAGTCTCCACTTGGGATTTCCTTGGCAGAAAAAACCACTTTGCATAGGTCCTTTCCTCTTGAAAGGTGAAGACTATGTGTCTGGGCTGAATAAGTTTTCTTGGTATGGTGCAGGCTGCAGCAGGGGCTGGACTAATGGTTAGTGGCAGAAACATAGAAAAGCCACACATCAGCTGAGACACAACTTTCAAGAAGGAAAAGGGACTTTTCTTCCAGAGAAGGAACCCTCCAAAAGAAAATGCCACCAATGCCTTGGCATGTCTCAGGGGCAAGAGGGGCAGCCTGTGAGGTTACATGTGGAGTGGGATCCCAAGCACTCACCAGCTCTGGAGAGGAGCCATGGGAATGCTGAGCTTCTCAAGGAGCTCCCGCTGTGCCCTCACAGAGACACAACTGTCCTGCAGTGGGTGTTGACTGTGCCTGTTTTCCTCATGCCATTTGTAGGGAATACCTTGGGCACATAGAGCTGGGATAGAGCCCCTAAAGCCCATCTGCTGCTACCTTAGCAAGCACATGTTATATTCCACAAAATAATTTTGGCTTCCCCAGCTAGAAACTGACTTTATTACCCCCTCTGCCCTCTTCTCCTGTAGAACAACCCTGGCTCTGTTCTCCCTGTGACTGCATGAAACTTTTCCCCTTCTTTTCCTGCCTCACTGGCTTAGGTGAAAGGCTCCACATGTCAGCCGTGCACTGGAGTTGTCACAGCTTCTTGTAAGCACTTCATATATTGTGAGGAGTGACTCCCACAAAGGCTTAAGACCCATGACAGCGTTTTCCAGCACTGCCTTGTTGCTTCCAATTACCCTGACATATGGCTGACACAGAAAAGAAGATCCATGCCTCCCATCCAGAGACTCACCAGAAACTTTTCCCCCCAACACCCTTGTCTGTCATCCTCCTCCTCACGGATGAGTTACTCCTTCCCCATCCGCCTGCTCTGCTGAGCAGCCAGAAACTCACACATCAGGAGGAAATGTGCATGTGCACTGTTCAGATGGTGAGGGCAGGCCACAGTGTGGGACGTGGCATGAATCACAGCAGGGGCTTGCCTGGAGGAGGGGGTATCCTGGAAATGGCAGCAGATGTTGATTATCTGGAGAAGATTTTCTTTTATATTTTTGATGCCTCCATGCCTCCTGTTATAATAGGATCCAGTAATTCATCCTCAGCACGGGTTGTGTGTCTGTTCTCTTTAAAGAATCATCCCAGGGTTGGGTTAGTAATCCATCACAGGAGAATACTGAACTTTTCCTCCTCTTTGTTTTTCCACAGGTGATTTCAGGGCAGCCAATGTACTTCAAATGCTTTAAGTTTTAGCTTTCATATTTTTCAGATTTGGTACTGCATTAGTATATAACTGAACTTCATATAAAGTGTTAGCAAGTTCTCTCACAGTTTACTTAGACAAAACAATCCTTTTCCAGCCCCAGAACCAAGGGCACCATTGCAGCTTCAGGCCCAAAAAGTACAAACAACAGCAAATTGAGGAGAGCGATCTGGGAGGATGGGACTTCATAACCTGCAGCTGAAATGGGACGATTAACCCTAATATGCAAATGTAAGTTGACCAAAATTTACAAAAGTGTGAAAACTCGTGACCAGCCGTTCATCTTGGGTGGAGCCACAGCCAGGCTCTTGTACTGCCCAAGGTATATTATCCTTTGAAGGCCTTTTTAATAAATACCTAATTTGTTCCTTTAACACTGTCTAGCCTCTGTTCTAGGTGGCCTCTCAAGGCATCACTTCTACCATCTGAGTTACATGGAGAATATCCTGGTGTGTTCTGTCTCTGAGAAAAAATATCATCAAACCCAGTGTTTCTATTTAAATAAAACAGATGGATAAGAAGATTGACAAGCAGGTGAAAAATGAAAGGGGAAGAGGTCTCCCAAATGCCTTGCAGTGGAAAAAAGTGATGCATCTCATATGCTGGCAGATCCAACAATGATATAAATCACAGTATGAATGGTCAGCTTTAATATGCAGCTCAAATACCTGTGTGTCCTTCTTTCTACTGTCAGCTTTCACCCTGAAGGACATTAAAAACCTTTGCAAAACCATGCACAGATGACAATGATGGTGCTTTCACCTAATAAAGGAAGCATGACACTGCCTAGGACCAAGCAGTGCAGCTATCCAGGTGTCTGGAGCAAGGAGCAAAAGTGTTTCATGCCTCTTTGAAGTCATGCTTTGAGAATGTAATGAGCAGCATCAAACTGGGGGGCTGCATTTACTGGGCAGCAAAGTGAGCAATGAATGCCAGTTACTGAATGCCATCCTCATCTCCTTCCTAATAATAGAATCATAGAATGTTAAGGAGTTAAAATGGACCTTAAACACTATCTAGTCCCAACCTCCCCTGCAATGGGCAGGGTCACCTTCCACTAGACCAGGTTAAGGCCTCAAAGCCTTGTCCAACCTGGTTTTGAACATTTTCAGGGCTGGGGCAGCCACACCTTCTCTGGGCAACCTGTGCCAGGGCCTCACCACTCTCACAGCCAATAATTTTTTTCCTGACATCTAATCTAATTTTCCCCTATTAGAGTTTGAACCCATATCCCTTTGTCCTATCACCACAGTTTGTGAGGAACCTCCTGGCTTCCTTCAGATACTGGAGGGTGCTATGAGGTTGCCTTACAACCTTCTCCAGGCTGAACAGCCCCAGTTCTCTCAGCCTATCTCTGTAGGGGAGGTGCTCCCATCCCCTCAAAACCTTTAGGATCTCCTCTGTGTTGAAGAGAGGTAGAGAAATTATAAAAGAAAGGCCTCACAAAATCAGGCCTGCTCTGCTAAATTAAATAGCTGGCCTGTCACTTCTTCTAAGTGCAGCTAAGTACTTTGTAAGTTCCATGAGAAAACAATCTTGGTATGAAAGGTTCATTAACACAACAACCTATTCTTGGGGAGGAAAACAACTGGCACCTGCATAAACATTAAATCTGTCCCATGAGAATCAGTGAAGAAAATATGTAAATAATTCAAGAATAGAGAGATTTGATGGACGAGTAAAATACCTTTTACTAAGCAATAGATTAATTGGCAGGAAAGCTATTAACCAAATAAAGTTGCACACGAGGTCTGTAAGAACTGTATAAAATGAGTTGTGGGAACAAAGAATGGGCTTTTCCTGCATGAAGAAAATGGAGTCACAGCTGATTTATTACAACACCTCTGGACTTGCTCCAGAAGTTCCATGCCCCTCTCTGTGTTAGGGGCAGTAGAACTGGATGCAGTACTCTAGGTAAGATCTCACAAGAGCAGAGTAGAGGGGGGAGTCCCCTCCCTCGACCTGCTGGCTGTGCTTCTTTGGATACAGCCCAGGATTCTGTTGGCTTTCTGGGCTGGGAGCATTCACTACCAGCTCATGGTGAGTCTTCCATCAACCATCACCCCACAAGTGCCTCCCTGCATGGCTGCTCTCTGTCACTTCTCTGTCCCACCTTTAGATGTGCCTGGGGCTGACATGACCCAGGTGTAGAACCTTGTGCTTGGCTTTGTTGAGCTTCATGGGGTTCACACAGACCCACCTCCCCAGCCTGTCTAGGTCACTCTGGATGCCATCCCTTCCCTCCAGTGTGTGACTGCAGCACACAGCTCAGTGTAGTCAGTGAACACGCTGAGGGTGCCCAGATCCACGTTGCCAGCAAGGCTGTTCAACAGTATCACCCCCAGCACCAGTGACAAGGGACCCCACTTGTCACTGGTCTCCCCGTGGTCAATGAGCCATTGCTCACAACTCTGTGTGCAGCCATCCAGCCAGTTCTTTGTCCATAGAATGGTCCATCCATCAAATCCATCTCTCCAGTTTGGAGACAAGGTTGTTGTGTTGGACAGTGTAAAACGTTTTGCAGAAATCCAGGCAGATGATGTCAGTCGCTCTGCACCTATCCACACACTCTACCCCCATCATAGAAGATCACCAAATGTGTCACACATTATTTCCTAATTTCCTAATGATTTCCTAATGCATACACTGAATACACTTCTGTATGGCAAAAGATATTTGTAAGCAACATTAAAAAAGGTGTTAAAACGAGAGGTGCAGCAGCATCTCATCTTAACCAGACCAGTCTGTCATAATAATACAGCATAGCCTTGTTGGTTTTGATCTCCTAACTCAGTATGTAGCAGTGGTCAAAGCAGAGACTAAGGTAAGTATACAGTGGCATCCCAACTCCTAGTGATCTTATTTCACTGAAGATCTTTCCTAATACCACAATTTATACTTTGGGAACTCTAACCTGGCCAATGCACAAGGCACAAACCCGGGAGGAAGCAAGTAGATCTCACCAGCTGCTGTTGCATGCATCCCATTTCTCTCCACCCTGCTCCTTGGCTCATCCATCTCTGCAGCCCTGCTCCCAGATGTTTACAAAGCTGGTGTGTCCAGCCACTGTTGTTTTTTGCTGGTGGCTGCTGATGCCTCAGCAATCCATGCTGTGTGGTTAGAAAAGATTTCAGAGCTCTGAAGTTCATAAAAATTCCTAGATGATTAGCTTAATAATAAGTCTAATCTTTCCATGTCAGTACCTTATACATCCCCAGTGAGGCATTTTAAATCCAAGACTATAAGAGAATGCTGTAAAGTCTTTAGCCCACAAGACTGTGTTTTTTTCCTTTGAAAAAAGAGTAAAATTAATAAGACAATCTAGAGAATGGGAAGAAATCCAGGAGACAAAGCAAATGAATGAGATAAGGGGGGGGGGGGGGGAAATGATGGGGGGGAAAGGTGGAAAAATCTAGAAGGGAAAAAGGTGGAGGCTGATACATGGTGCTGTAGAAAGGCATATAGAAGCTCTGTTTGCTGTCTTATGGTACCAGAGCATGCAGTATTAATAGCCTTCAGCACCTTGTAAACTCAGCAAATCTAATTTTGCAGAAAAAGAGACCTTTCCCAGCACTCTCTTCTTTCTTGCTTCGCCTGCATTTCCTAGGGCTGACGTGTCCCCTTTCATCACAACAGCAGAAAGCAAACTGGAAAATTTGCTGGGACACCTGGGGCGATGCCCCATCTACTCTTGCAAAGAGAAAACACAAACTCCATCAGATCTTCAATGAACCCAACCACCCCGTAACACAATGCTGCGACAACAGCTGTGAGGTGAAGTTGTAAACTTCACTTGTGAGGAAGCCAGTCATTATTATCCCAGCCTGACAGATAAAGAAGCTGAGCACAGTGGTCCAGGGTGACACAGAGAGCTGATGTCAGAGGAGGGACAGAAGCAGTGGCTGTGACCTGTGATCCTGATGGCGAAGCACAGGCTGACCTGTACAGCGTGCTCTTTCACCACCACGTTTATGCACCTTTGAGGCATGGCCACACCAGTGTACCCAGACTGAAGTGCTCTTCCTACCTCATCAACTTTACCAAATGTGCAGTGTTAAACAATAGCTAGAGTCCTAGGACCATAAGCCTTCCAGGGACCTTCTGGCCAACTGCACAGCATCAACAACGTGATGGCCAAAGGCCCTTAGGAGTATATGAGGGTGGCTGGACAATGTGAGTCACTCCTGTACCTCAGGTGAGGTTGATATGAGGAATGGCATGCTCCAAACTTCTTCCCTAGTGCACCTCAAAGCTCAACTAAAAGCCCTGTCTCATCAATTGCCTAAAAGCAGTCTGTTCTCCAGACAGAAAATCATAGAATCACAAAATGGTTTGGGTTGAAAGGGACCCTAAAGATCATCCAGTACCAGCCTCCTGCCTTAGGCAGGGACACCTTCCACTAGACCAGGTTGCTCCAAGCCCTGTCCAAAATGACCCCAAATAATTCTAGGGATCAGATACAACATCTCAACGTTTCAGCATTGCACAGTGTTATTGAGCCATACTGTGATGCTTGTTGATACATTCCCTCATGCTGAGGCATGGCACACCTGTATGGTTTAGCATTCCCACAAGAAGGAACCATTTTTGGGTCCTTCTCACTTATGTGTGATGTCCTCCTGAAGGACAGAAGCAACCTTTCCACCAGCCATGACTGTGGATTACAAACTTCAAAGCTTTCCATCCTTGCCAGTCCTGAGATTGCAGGAGAGAGGAAGAAGGGATTTTGAATGAATGGATGCTGAAAGGCTAATGCAGGAGCACCAGCAAAAGTGGCAGGGAAGCGTATAGGAATGTTTTTTACTAAATGTATCTAGCTATTGGGAGAAACAAATCTGGTTTTTATTTATGCCTCAACATATGTTATACATGAAGTGAAAGATTCCTGTGCTGGCAGCCCTGTCCCTGAGGTGGCTTCTCCTAGCAGCCAGCCAGGGCAGAGAAAGCCTCCACCATCAGACTGTGAGTGACCAACTCCTACTTGCCAGTGGGGCAAATGCCCAGTAGCCCTAGAAGAATGCCCACCAAAAATTCCTGCCAAGTGGGACCCTAGGAGAAGCCTTAGCACATAAACCAGCTAACTGCAGCCCAGTGAGGGCCATTTTGCTTTGGGTTGCCTGGAGGGAGCAGGGCCTCGCCTGTAGGGTCTGCTCGGCCATGCTCCCCGTCGCCTTTTCCTCCCTGGGGTCCTGCTTGCCTGCTTTATTGTTCCCACAGACAAGCTTGTCACCACAATGACCTCATGCTCCCCAGCCTCCCCCATGGAGCGGGCGCTGCTGTGTCGCGGTGTGCTCGGTGTTCGGCACGCTTGGCGGGGGCCACGCTCCCCCGGGACCCCGAGCCTCTCCAGCAGTCGCCGATGGATCAACACAAAGTGACCAGATGGGCCTTGCTGCTTATCCGAGGATCGTTTATTATGCCAAAAGAGTGAAACTAAAAGCATCCATAAGTCAAATAGAGAGCAGGGCAAGGACCACAACATAGGCAGGGCAGTGGGTTTTAAGGGACAGGACCAGGGTGGAGCTTGGGACTGGGAACCAATAACAAAGTGGCAGGGGAGGAACATAAGGCAGGGATTACAGTGTTTAAACCAATAGGAAGTTCCATGGGAGGGAAACAGATTAACTAAACCAATGGGGCATTGAGGGATACATAAATGACAGGGAATTATCTGGAACAGGGGGTAGGAATGAAGGAGAACTGACAGCAGGGACTGAACCAATGCCACGGTGGAGGGGTACAAAACCACTTATGGAAGGCAATAATATAACAAGCATAATCCTGCTGCAGCCAGCCATCCCCATCATGCTTCCAGGGCACAGCTGCCACCGCTGGCCTGCACCCAGCCAAGCCTGCAGCACAAGCCTGCTTGCACCTGGCCTCCACTGCCACCACCGTTGCTGTTTCCTGCGCTACCAGCCTGCACCAGCTCCCCACAGCAGCAGCCTGTGGTGACCAGCCTGCCGCCAACATCTGCATTTGGCTGTGCCCGCAGCCGTGGTGCCCCAGCCCTGAGAACCTGCAGCTCTTCCAGGTCTGCAGCCCTGACTACAGCAGCCTGTTCTCCACCGACAGAAGGAACACGCAGCCTGATGCTGTTTGGAAATTGCACCCAGCCCACCACGGGAGACAGGCAAATGCACCGTGGATTGCTGCACACACGCCTCCGCCTGCTAGGCTGATGTCAAGAAAGAGCCTCTCTCTTTTTCCTCTCTCTTCTCCTTTTCCTATCCTACTTTAGTAGAAACACTAACCCTTTTTTGTCAATACACAGTTCTCAGATATAATAGTGCCGTATTTACGCTTTATTTTCGTCCAAGAAATCTATCAGAAGCATCCTTCCCAACTCCCCTTTTTATAGCAGAATGGGATACTTCCCACCTAAAATGAAATTTTGCGTTAAATTGTTAATATTCGCTATGATGATTTTTTTCACAGAGTTTTTCTGATGATTGTTCAAATTTTCCACTCATTCTGCTCCAATGAATATTTCCCTGTACTTTATGGAACACCCTGAGAAAGGGAACAAGGATAGCTACCCTGAATTTTGGGAATGACAACCACCTGCGCTGCAGGAAGATGCCAACAAGGGTCCACGTAGAAGCTGGTAAACCAGTATTCTCTGCTTCCCTGCCCTTCCTGGGCTTTGTGTGATCATCTGTTCTTGAGCTGATATTTGTCTGTCTTTGGCTTGGGTAATATCATCTTCTGTGGAGTGGAGAAATCATGAAGGTTCACTGAAAGAGTAAAGTTTTCATCAAAAAAAAGGTAGAGTTTGAGGAAAGATTTTGTGCACAGTAGAATTTTATGATCAAAGGCATTTATGAGGGGAAAGATGGGGCAGGTCCCAACACGTCCCTCTTCCAAGAAGGGGATATAGTCACTGGGTTCAAGAAGGAGCTGCTCTTGAGGTGCCTCTTTTCAAGGGGCAAGGGATTGAATCCAGCAAGCTGTAAGGAGATCCAGCTTGTGTGGGTCTCAGTTTGAAGGACAGGTGTCTGCCAAGGGAGGCAGGAGCCTCCCTTGAAATGGAGAATATGACCCACTTTCCTCTGAATTATTATAACTCTGAAATTAAGGGGCTTTCAGGCAAAGGTGTGGCAAAAGGAATAACAGTTCTTTACCAGGATATATGTGTATAACAAGGAAAATATACAACAACAATGACAGCAACAACAAACAAACAAAAAAAACCCAAACCAATAAACAGTCTCTGGACCCCTCCCACCCACAAGTGGCTGGGGAACAACAGCAACAAAAAAAAAATTAAGCAGACTTGCAGTGCAGGAAAACTGCAGCTGACCAGGATCTTCGAGTCCAACACACAGGAGTGGCCATGGCAACACACTGTTAAAAATAGGTTAGAAACTGTTGTAAAATAGTTGATAGATCATTAAGCACATACTGTTAGTTTGGTTATTGTATTGTAAAAGGGGTTAAGAGGGTCGTTATAAGAAATATAGTACTCAACGTACCATAATACACCTTAGCAAAGTGCACAGTCCCCAAGTGAAACAGCCAGCCTGGACAGAACTCTAATGGGCCAATCAAGTGCCTTAAACCTTCATGCAAATGAAGGATCCAAAAAGAAACCAATCCAGAGGGACAAAAAACAGGATAAAAAGGGGCATCTGACCCAAGGAAGCCGTGCCACTCCACCTGGAACTTGGGGACATCGCTGCTCAAGAAGCCTCAGCGCCGGTGCTGCAGCATCCTCGATGGGAACGCTCCTGCTTGGCCCATGGGCCCCCTTGCTTTAGGCCTTTCTTTTATTACAATAAATGCTGAAATCACTTTAGTATCGGGAGTCTGGTCCCGTTTTTTACAACACTGTGTGCGGAGGATCTTGCGGGAGGCGATCCCGATGTTTCGGCGCCACACATGCTGGTTCTGAGCTCCATGTAGCTAGGTGGCAGGGAAAACAGCAAACAGCTCCTGAGTCCTTTTTTCCTCTGAACCAGGAGACTGGACTGACCAAAAACTCAGCCCCAAACCTCTGGGATAGCCTTTTCTCTCCTGTTATCCCTTGCAACCTGCCCCCAGCCAAGGCCATTTCAATGGAATGTTGGGACCTCCCCGGCTATGTCTTTGTTTTCTTAACAATTGGAAGTTATTGTTTCCTAGCAACATGTGGGAAAAAAATCCATGAGGGAAGGAAACAACAGGAAAAATCCTAATTCCCAACAATGGGCCATAGTCTGCTTCCAATTATGGGCCATTCTTGCATCCTACTGCTGGTAACATGAGCTAGATTTGCCCACAGACAGATTAGCTGACAGCCATAAAAATCAGTCTCAAAGCATGACCTGGCTGTGCTGCCTTCACCATGCACACCTTCCCTCCAGGCTTCCATCACTCTGCTGAAAATCTCACACATTGGTTGACCAAACTTTTTTCCCCCTGGTCTCCAGTGAAGTTTGGCTGGAAAATTTCTGAGCCTTTTGGTAGCATGGTGAGTTTCAAGACAAAATCAACTCTCCCCATTTCCAATGAAAACAAAACAAAGCCACCCATTCCCTGCTCTCAGGCTCTCCTGAGGTCACTGTAGTCCTGCAGATATTAACTCACTTCTGCCGTGACAGCACAACTAGCTCTGTTCTGCAATAAGCTTGACTCAGCAGGCAGGAGAAGCACCAGTTTCTGTGTTGAAACTTCCTTGCACAAACTCTTGAGTATTTTTTTCAACTGGAGAGGTCACTTCTGTGTCTTAGTGGTTCACTGGTGATAAAAATAAAACATGAAACAAAAGCTCTGCAGGACACTGCCCACCAAGAGAAACCTTATTTCAGATACTTGTCTGGTTTCAATGGTGCTGTCCCAAACTGGGCAGCAGGAAGGTAATGTTCATGACCCACGTGCCAAATCAGCCAGAGCATTCAGTTGTCCTGCCAGCAGTCGAGACTGGTTTGATTAGCACGTGCACTGGGTTGGTTGTAAATGCATTTTGTGCAGTTTTCACGTGCTTGGTGCTACTGAAGAGACAGTGAAGTCTCTGATGACAGAGAGGAGCAGCATAAAACACATAGCAAAGAGTTCCCCTGTGCATTTGCAGCAGTGCAGTGTAATCACTTCAGAGCCTCGTTATCACCGGGTCAAGACAGGTGATTGTCCCAAACGGTTCAGCTCTGGTGAGAAGCCGCCTGCAGAGCTGCCTCCAGTTCTGGGACCCCCAGCATCAGATGGACATGGAGCTGCTGAAGTGAGTCCAGAGGAGGCCATGGAGATGCTTCAAGAACTGGAGCCTCTCTGCTCTGGAGAAAAGCTGGGATTTTCTTGAGTTCTTCTCAAGAAGGTTTCAGGAAAGAGCTTTGGCCCCCTTCCAGTGCCTAAAGAGGCTCCAAAAGAGCTGGAGAGTGAATTGTGAAAACAACATAGAATGACAGGACAAGGAGGAATGGCTTCAAACTGAGGGCAGGGTTAGATTGGATATTGGAGGCAATTCTTCCCTGTGGATGGTGAGGCCCTGGCACAGGTTGCTCAGAGAAGCTGTGGCTGCCCCATCCCTGGAAGTGTTTACAGCTAGGTTGGATGGGGCTTGGAGCAACCTGATCTGGTGGAAGGTGTCCTTCTCATGGCAAGGGGGTGGAACTGGATGATGTTTAAGGGCCCCTTCTAACCCAAACTATTCTGTGATTCTATACTCACCTTTGTTATGTCAGTGTGAGATGGGACTACACACCTAGCAGAGATTACCTGGAGAGAAGGACCAGGAAAGAGAGAACCTGGTCATGGAAGAAATTTTGGGGTAGAAAATGGATAACCTTTGGCTTGTAAAATCCAGAGAGAGTAGAGGAGGTTTGAGGCCCTTCTAAGCCACTCCTTTTCAAAAGGAGTCCCAGTATTTGTGCTGAGTTACAAAACTATAGCATGTGCAAGAAAACTAAAAAACTCTAAAAATATGAAACCACCTAGTCTGCTCTGAGTGGTAATGTAAACAAATCTGTAACAGGACATATACTGCTCAGCTCCCCCACAGGTAATATTTGTTTTTATTTTGAGGGGACTATATGGGAAACAGAGATTTCCAGCCTACTGAGAACTGACCTGATGAAACTGGGAAGGTGTCCAAAAATATCTGGCATGTCAATGGAGGGTGAAGAAGAAAGGCTGGGGAGATTTTGTCATGCAGAGATGATAGAGCAAGATCTTCACACTATTTGCTGCATTATGTAGTGTAAGGGCAGCACAACAGGCTCATGGCTTCTCCTGCCTGCCCAAGACCTGGCATCCAACTTGGCAGCAGTGGATTTGATACCTCGGAAAGGATTTGAGATAAAACCATGCAGGGTTTAAAAGTTATTGAGAGTTGTGTAATGTTTCTGGAATATCAGCTCATCAGAAACATATTGAGCAACCAGTAACAGAGACTCATTCACAACTGTTCTTACAGCCAAGATTAAATGTTTTCAAGAAACAGTTTGGGCATGATCCTGAATTTCAGCATGCATTCAGACTGGGAATTGGTGATGCTCTGCTCTTCAGATAGGGAACATGGGTCCCATCTTGCCCCAAATGAGCTGGCTCAGCCTGTCATCTCTTCAGTTGAGGAGGAGCAGACAGCAGATATTTGTTAAGTCCTCCAGACACGCAGCCTTTGAAAAGTGGCAGACAGGAGATTCAGACATTGAAAATCTTTGTCAGAGTCTCCCTTCAGATACCCAGGGACCTCCAGATGCCTTTGGATTGACATCCTTTACCATGGAAAAGGCAAATACAGTCAATGGACTGTAAAAGCCCAATTTCTCCCTTTTTGTTTTTGTCAGGCCCACTAAACTTCTGTTTTGGAGCTGAAAGTGCTAAATTAAAAGGATGACACCCACAGTGGCACCTGTATCATTTACATCAACATGTAGTCCCTGAAGTCAGATCTTCAGTCCTGCCCTAAGATAATTGCATTCGATAACCTTGTAGTCCTTTAGATTGCGGAGGGCCTTTAACCAAAATTGGATCCTTTCCTGGGTGTTTTCTTGTTTTCCACTCAAATAACATATATTATAATGAGTTTCTGACCTTTCAGCAAGTTTCTGCAATGATGCCCTCTTCTGATGAGCTTCTGTGGCTCAGAATCAAGAGGAATCACGTTGGGTACCACCATCTCATCAAAACATTTGGGGATGTAATCCTCTACTAACCTTTCATTTCAAGATGTACTTTTTATGCTTGTTCATGTAGTAAAAAATATAATCCCAAAGCCTATCTGCTCTTCCAGTAAGCACTTTGAAATGTGCTGGGTTTCATACTTTTATAGGGAACCGTGCAGAAGGGTCCCTTTAACACCTTCACCATTAAGGGGCTTTTCCAGAGCCACAGAAACATGCAACCCCAAAGGACTGGGAAATTCTGGAGCTACATGACTCCACAGCTCCTGCATTGAAAGGCTAAAAGGAGCCTGACAAATGAGCTGCAGAGAATCCAGCAACATGCAGACACCCAAGGAATGCGGGGACTGTTGGTGAGAAGAGAAGCTTAAGAGCTGGGGCACCTCTGGCCGTGGCTCCACAGCAGTCAATTTGCCCAAGATGTGAGATCCTAGAAGATGAGGACTCTTCTTTCAACCCACCAGGTGAAAAATGAAGCAGGATGAGTTAGACACATGCCAGTTTTCCATCAATCTCTTTATGAAATTCAACTGTCTCCGTGGTTCATTTAGCTGTGGGATCTATGGAGGTATTGTCATGGTGTAAGGTATGGATAAAACTGAGCAAAAACTCACAACTAACAATCCCCTGTAAGCAGAGGGGAAAAAAATCTGATGTTTTAAAGGGAAATAATTAGTGCTGGATACAACCCAAGTATTTATTTAAAATCCCATGTATCTCAGGGGCCTTCATCTGAAATGTGCAGCTTTTTTTTTTTCTTTTTGTTTTAACCAGACTGAAGCCTACAAGACAAAGATTTGAGACACTAATAACTGTGGCTGATTTCTGCCTGGATTTGTTTCAACCCTGTCTCTTAATGCTAACCAGGAAAATGAAAAATAATTAATAACAATCGAAGCTCTCCATGCTAAGTGCAAAGTGCCATTGTTTCCCTCACATTCCTGGTGCTGATTCTGCAGGGCCCCAACCCAACAAAGCAATCAAACACATGTGTAACACTGACAGCCTGATTAGCAGCTTTGGCTCCAAGGAGATCAAGGCTAGTACTGCACTGAAGAAACGGTGCTGAGCCATAAGCCAACAAACTGTATGGACATCTTGAACAGGTTCTTGCCTTATTTTTCAGTATGACCACTTGTGACTCGATCTTTTGTGTGGGATTCCGTGTTTTCAAAGCTGGCCATGATAATCCAACCCTGAAGCTTTAGATGACCTTCCAACATAGTTTCTATATCGGCTGATGCAGAAGGACTTGTGTTTTCTGCAAAGTTTCTTTTCACCTGTGTCCATACAGGAAAATCAAAAAGCACCTGGGATTCTTTCCAGGTATGAGAGCTCTCTTCTCCACATGGTTTAATTTTTAGGATGCTCTTGGCACCATTCAGGTCTGGACAATTAGACTGTTCTATGCAGCCTTCCAGGCACAGCTCAGAAGGCAGCATAAGTCAACAACTCCAAACAGTTTGGAAGAAGACACTTAGTTTTGGGTAGCAAGAAGGGACAATGTGGACACAGCCCTCCTTTGCTGTGTGGCCTCAGGTGATCAGCGCTGGGCACATTTAATTTACTGGTATAGACCCAGTGACTAAATCCCTCTCTTAACCTTTCTGTTGCCCAGTGGTAATGTATCATGTGGCAGAGATGTTTATAAACCTTCATCCATCTGGAAATTATTATCTCAAAATGAAGTTTATTTGAAGAAATGGTATTAAATGATTACATGTTATTTTTGCCTTGGCTAGGAAGCAAACTGCTGAGAGCCTCTCTTTGGTCCAGATTTGTTTTAGTTTTTTATCTAGACCATCAGCATCAGGCAGCTAATTTGGCTGCTCTGCTACAGTTGTCTGATGATTGGACATAATTTATTAGGAGTTTGACTGTTTGTTTAGGTTTATCTGTTACTGTTTCTCTTCTCCATCTTCTGTTAGGGCCTGTGTATTGCCCATCTGAATTGTCTCTTTATTTACTATCTTCACTGTGAAGATTTGAAACACATATAAAAGTCCAGAAAAAAAACGCTAAAAAAATATCACAGAGAAGTTGCCAAAATAGTATCACTTGTGTTGTGTACTTGGAAAAAGCTGGACTAGACAGTTCTGGGGCTGATTCTTCTCCCAGTGATAATTAAGCAAGGAGAAAAAAACCCAGGGAGACCTAAGGCAAAGCAATGACCTTCAGCAAATGCATAGATTTGCAGACAAGTGGTCGACTACTGCAGTGGTGCAATCTTACTGCAGATCTCTATGACACTGATTGATAATTCATGGTTGAACACGAGCTTTCATTTTGAAGGGAAAATAACAATTGGGTTAAAATATGTTAACTAGTGGGGAGTCTGATAATTTCTGGCATTTGTGTTCAGTTCTGGCTCCTTGCCTTGCACACACTGCCTCTGCAGCATGCCCTTTCCACCCCATCTGCACCAACAAATCTTTGTGTGGGAACCTCTTTTCCTCTAATCTTGACAAATGCCATCCCATCCCACTGACATTCATCCTGAATCTATCTTTGATCAAGTCTTTTCCTCCCCAAACAGCTCTCTTCAGACTCCCCCATCTGCGCCACATCCAGTGTGAGCTGCTTCTCCTTGCTTTTATCAGGCCTTCCCTAATGCCAGGTTTTGCATCTCCTGCCCATTTCAGGTTTCTCAGACGTGTGCTCTCTCTTGGTCAGAGCCTGGATTCATCAAGGCACATGAGCAAATGAAGTTCAGGAGAGAGTGCTACTCAGTCTGGGGCTGGTGGGTCCTTCCACACCCCTCCTGGGTTGTACCTCAGGAGGATAAAAGGGAGAGCTTTTGGGGCCCGTGATGAAAGGGGCACCTTAAGTGAGTGTGAGGTCCAAGACATGAAAAAGTTGTGAAGTGATTGACCTACCAGTAGTTAGAAGTAGTGTTAAACCATAATATATTTGTTTTCTGTGTACTATTTTCCTCCACTACTAATCTGGTTAGTATGGTTGTTTTGTAGCAGAGCTTTTTATTCCCCAAATCCTGGAAGATCCAGAAATATTTCTTTTTTCCCGGCATGTTACAAATTCCCCCCTGGGATGGTGTCACAGACCAGATTTACTGGTGTGCTTCCCTCTGACCGGAGGCCATATCCTTCTGCTATATTTGCACCATGATAGGCACAGCAGACAATGTCTACCAAATAAAAGCAAACTAGAAACATTTGCTTTTACATCTTATAGCCACACTTCCCCATGCTCCACAGTGATTCCTTAACTCTTTAGTTAAATGCCTTTAACAAGCAGGATAAATGTCAGCCAGCTACTACATTTTGTCTACTTTCAAAGTTTCCAAGCCTATCCTTATCAGTTTAATTTTTCTCTTTATTTCTCTTCCTAATGACATATTTAGAAAGGAATTCCATATTCTGGCAGGTTTAGAGGCATTTATTAATTACATCCTGCTCTTTGTTTATTAATGAGATTGAGTTCTCATTTTCCCCCGTTACAATTGTGGAGAGCTTTTATTCCCCTTTAGCCCTAGCACTCTGAACATTAGCTCATGAACATTTCCTTTTCTTATGCCCAGAGATTTTCAGTAAAAGTTGGACTGACCAGTGGTTCATCTCAAGTAGGGAGCAGACTCGTTGTGCTCTCTACAGCTGTCAGCAAATCAGGAGTGGATAACTTGCTTGCTGGGCCCAAGCCCAGGACAGCTTGAGAGACAGGGAAAAGGAAGTCAGGACTGGATTTCTCCAGTATATTTGCATAACTTCTGGCATGATGTAGGCCAGAGCAGCCCCAAAGTTTCCAGGTGTTACCTCAACAATAATAAATAATAGTTATCATTAGCAATCAGCAATTATTATTAATAGCATAGAGTAAGAAGAAATAATAACAAATAATATTAATTATTTAATAATATGTGGGAGGTGATGTTTGAAAAAGATGGGGAATTATTTCCACAAAAACACGTTCTAGATGCTTCATTTTCCAAGAGTTCAAATGACCCATTTTCCACATGGCACTGCAAATTCTGCTAATGAAAATCCCAGTAGTACTTGAGAAAATAGTTCTATGGTTTAAAATAAATAAGAACATAAATGAATAAATAAATAAGAAATTGTTAGTGGAGATGTCAGAACAAGGTCAGCATTGTTGGGATGATGGGCCCTGAAGGAGCTCCTGTGTGAATGCTGCAGATGAAAAGGGCCAGCATTGCCCTGGATCAGGAGTTTCTTTGGTGATCAGTAACCACAAGAGAGCAAACCACTCTGCCCAGAAGCCTTTGGGAGAGGAAACCAGCCACAAACTGACAATGGAGCCATTCCTGAAGACATCATCAACTCATTCAAACAGAGCATGGAGTCACAGAATGCTTTCAGTTTGAACAGATCTTTTAAAAGTCATCTAGTCCAACCCCCCCTTTCCACTGGACCAGGTTTCTCTAAGCGCTATCCTACCTGGTCTTGAACACTGCCAGGGATGGGGCAGCCACAGCTTCTCTGGGCACCCTGTGCCACAGCCTCAGCACACTCACAGCCAAGAATTTCATTCCAATATCCAATCTAACCCTGCCCTCTGATGATGGGAAGCCATTCCCTTTTGTCCTGTCCCTCCAGCCCCTTGTCCAAAGTTCCTCTCCAGCTCTTAGAGCCCCTTTAGGCACCAGAAGGAACTCCAAGGTCTCCCCAGCACCTTCTTCTCTCCAGGTGAACACCCTCTGCTCTCCCAGCCTGCTTCCAGAGCAGAGGGGCTCCAACTCTTGAAGGATCTCCATGGACTCCTCTGGACTTGCTCCAAAATTCCACATCCTTCTTATTTTTGGAGCCCCATAGCTGGACACTTATGCCCTGTGTTGGTTGCCTTGGGGCAGCAGCATCCCTTAGCTTACAATTCCATGTGCTCCAAAGGACTTTGCTGATGCCAAAGATGTTGTGTCTTCACGTGGCATGAAATCATGAGCCCTGACTTGGGCTCATCAGTGGGCTGGGATGGAGCTGTGCTTCCCTACAGAAGGCTTCAAGAAGAGCTGAGTAAATGTAATCTTGCAGGATACTGGGATGTCAGCAGAGAGCTGACCTAGAGTTTTGAGGTCACAGAGCGAGAATGGAGATCTCTCTCCATTACAGATAACAGGTGATTCTGTCATCTGCCTTTGCCAGTTTTCCCTCTTGGTCCTTCTTCTCCCTCTGGCCCTCTCCACATCTTTCTCATTGTGCTTCAGACACAGAGAACAAGCTCCTACACCAGGTTCCTCCACTGACAGATGCAGCTGGCCCAAGAGCTCGTTATGCAGGTCAAAATGCCCTCAAAAACATCGCAGGACCTTGGAGACTGTCCTACACATCAGAGGAGACACAGCTCTGTCAGATTTCCAGGCAGCCCCTCAAAGGGAAGAATGATGCATCTGACTCCATGATATCAGAAGGCTAATTAATTACTTTATTATACTATATTATTCTATACTATATTACACTACATCTAAACTGAAACTGCACAAGCACTCAACTGAACAGAATCTTGTGACTGTCTCCTGCCCAACAGTCTGGACACACGCTTGGCCCTGACAGGCCAAGGAAACAAAACACCTTCACTTTGGGTAAACAATCTCCACATTGCATTCTACTTTGGCACAACACAGGCACAGCAAATGAGATAAGAATTGTTTTGATCATTCTTTTCTCTGCTTCTCTCAGGTTCAGAGAATGTGAATTCCACACAGCTCTTCTGCCTGTTTTTTTTTCTCCCTGGGCTTCAAGATTCCTCCTTTAAACCACATCTTTGATTTATTGCACTTTTGCACTTATGAGCACCTGGAAAGCGTTCTTTTCCCATTAATTTCAACCTGGAAGTTTCAGTGTTTTCCAGAAGAAAAATAAATCGCTCAGGTTGGGAAGACATGCCCCACAAGCCCCTCTCTTGTCTTCCACTTTTTTTCCCTCCTACTGTTCCCTTTCCCCCTATTCCAAGAGGGAAGAGGGGTGATAAATGTGCCACACAAGGTATGAACTTCACAAACCAGGAGCAAGGTAATCCTATCTGTCCAAACATTGCTTTGCTGAGCACCTAAATAAGGCTCTTTGCTTAGCACATTTCCTGTTGCCAGAGGTGAATACTGTGGTCCCAGAAAGAGGACAGCCAGCTGCAGGGGTCTAATCTCTGCAGGGATCCTTGTCCACTTCCCAGAAGTTTGAAACACTTTGAATACTCAGTATTCAGCTGAAATTGTGTTTCCTTTAAGGTCTCCCCAAATGTGACTCTTGCAACCCAATGGTCTCAAGACTGTCACCATGCAGTGCAGCTTCTCTCACTCTCCCAGGTTTCCTCCTAGCTTTAATCATTCTCCTTGCAAGGAAACAACCTACGGTAGCACTCACTGGACTTCCTGAACAGATGACATACCCCAGATCAAGCCTTTTCCCATTTTATCAGACACTGGAAGACAGTAATGAAATGTATGCACTCTTGTTTTTTACAGTCAGTCTCATGCACCTGCCCCAGTCTTTGAAGAACATCAATTGTCAGGCTGGACAGGGCTTGAAGCAACCTGGTCTAGTGGAAGGTTCCCTGCCCATGGCAGGAGGTGGAGATGACAGGAGATTTAAGGTCCCTGAAATCCTGCTGTGGAGGTTAAACTGCTGGGACCTGCTGCCAGGATAACTCCTGCTCTGCTCTGGGGCCATTACTCCTTTGCTTTAGGCAAATCAACAAAGACTCAGCAATTAGGGTTTTATAATGCCCTCACAACATGGACAACTCATTCAGATTTCTTCCAGTGATGAGCACATTATGGACAAATTAGATATGCTTGGCACTAAAGGAAGTGTTTCAGAATCTATGAAGTGTTTGTCTAATCAAGATCTGTTGTAAAAAATCGAATTTATTTGAAAAATAGCCTCAGTCTCCAGATTCAAACCTGGGTTAAGGTCTTCCACAATTTGTTTCTCCTCCATTCAGTACAGGAAATACAGTGAAGGAACCCCCTGTGAGTTCATTTTCCCATTTATTATATAAACTTCCCCACAAGAATTTAAATTTACATGGTTATTCAATCTGTCATCTACCTGCCCCCAAGAGATTTCTCCACTTGTTGATTTTTCAAACAGTTTTGACAGGAAACTGAAGGTCTCCAAAAATATTATGTTCCTATTTCAACATGAAAATAATTTTTCAGAGAAAGGAATTATTTCAAGCTAAACAATTTCTTCTTATTTTTATCCTATTAGCTGATTTCTACACGGCAGGTGATGTACATAGCAGATTGCAGTAGACAAAATGTACAAAAAGCCCAAGGGAATTTTAAAGGGGAAACAGAAGAAATGGACAATCTTAAAATAAATCAGTTTAACAAGCCATCAGCTTTGAGACAGAAATCCATCACAATCAGACTCTGCTTCCTGTCATTCTTTGTTCTTCTCATTTCTGTCTGGGTTTGAGTGGACTCAAACCCTGCTGGAAAGGCAATTCCCTCTGGTTTTTCCAGGCTGTCTAGAAATATCTGAATAAAAAGCATCAGAAATTCTTCAAGAACACACATATTCAGGTGGTTTCCAGTTATGTTTTGCACACTGCAGTCTCTAGATAGAGTGTGTGCCTCACAACCAGGAGACAAACCATTCAAAATGGTACTTGGCACAGCACGGTGGCCAGAGCAATCAGTGCCTGACTGGTGATGGCTTGAAACACCTGTGCTGATGGTAACAAAAAAAGGAGGAAAAAATGGACATTTTTTTCTAGGCTGGAGTTTTGAATTGCTCAGAGATATCAACAAGAGTCTATGTAGCATATAGTTTCTCACAGCATAGACTCTGGCAGTACGTCGAATGAATTACATCACCAAGTTTCTCTCCCTTAAAAGTGATTTAAAGGGCCAACTTCAAAGTAATGAAAGTAAATGAGACCAGAAAGATAAATCACTTCAATAAGAAAATTGCTAAGAATCCAAGTCTCCTCACTTTATTGTCTTCTGCCCTTGCAAGCTTACAGGCTGGCATTCAAGAGCATCAGAAAGAAGAATCTTGTGCAATTCTAGAAGTACAGCTCAACAGAACTTTATTTTAGTCCTGCCTTGATCAAATTCCACCAGACTGTGAGGATTTCCCGAGGGGAAACCAGCTTAGGAAAGGAGAAAAGCAGGCAAGTGCACTTGGTGACACAAGACACACATAAGGGCTGTACCTGCAGTGCCATGAAGTTGCACTGAGGACATTCAGCTCCAGAGGGATGTGGGGAGTGTGGTAGCTGAGTGTCAGATACTGTGCTAGAATCACACTACGTGCCCACTGCATCGTTAGGGGACCCACTTGAGAAAGCCCAGCAAACATGATTATTTGATAACTCTGTAGTGCCTTTCATCCAAATATCTCCCAACACTGTACAACCATTTGCCACAAACCCCATTATTTCCGGGAGGCTTTGACAGGGGCCAAAGTAACAGCCGAGAGTCCTTCCATTTATTCCCCTTTGCCACTTGGGAATGATGGGGAAAAAGTGAAAATGGGGGTCTGAGTCTGTGGTTTGCCTGTGCTCAAGTCAAGGGGCAGTCCAGCAATGTTTTCTTTTGTTCCTCCATCAGGGCTAATTCAAGTGACAATACAGGGAATAAATGGACAAGAAGCAAAGAAATCATAATGGAAATGTAGTCAGATCAATGCATGGAACATTTATAAATACTTAGAGATAGTAGGCATCACCCCAGACCTGCAAGACAGAAATGTTCTCCTATGCTGGAAGCTGGAGACCAAGGAGAATGCTCTACAGCCTCAGCTTGCACTAGATGCCTACCAGCAGACAGATGGACCCTTGATGTTGAACTTGGTGCCTGGATTCTGCTATAGGGCAAGGAAGAGGCTGGTCTGAAGCATAGGGCATCTGATCCAGTGGTTTTCCCTCTGTTTGGATGAATGGTGACAGGGTGAGTCTGGTCCTTCCATGGAGTGCAGCAATCATTTAGATGCTGAACTCAGATGAATACATAAAAGACACTAAATTTGGGCAGAAAAGTCCTACCTATTGCAGAAAAGACAGGACTGAGATTAGAGAGCCTCTGTCCTTCAGACCTATCCATACCTCCTGCACTGGAGCAGGGAGTGGAAATAACATCAGATGCAGAGGCAGCCATGAAAGTCATGTATGGGGAAGCTTTAGCATGAAGTGCCCTCGTGAAGGGGTCATCAAATGCATGGAATGTGGTGCCTGTGCTTCCATTATGGCAGAGGACAGTCAAACAGACTGTGGGACTTGGAGACCTGTTCACCTGGAGCCGGACACTGTTGCCCAGCAGAGGTGTTCAATCATTTGTGATGCCCAAAGAGCACCTGACCCAAGCTCCAGATGGCACTGCAGAAGGACAATAGCCTTCCATATACATTTTGTTGCATTTTCAGGGTCATTTGGGTATCTTAGATACTCCAGGCATGCTCTAGGCACTAAAGCTTGCATTTAACCAATTGGATTAAGTAAAGTGTGTTAAGCAAAATCTGTAGGAATGGTTGACTGCATAGATCCTGCTTTTCCCCTCTTTTTCCTTTAAGACCAAGACATGCTCTTCCTTTTTATTTGCTGCTGGGCTGACATGCTAACACTAATGTTTTTCAATACAGATGAAGGAGACACCTGCTTCCCAGCTTCTTTAGCAAAGATGATATAAATCAGCAGTTTGGAAACTGTGTTTGCTGCAGGTGAGTCGTTCCTTTGCAAATATCTCATAGCTGAAAGCTGCTGGATATAGCCCAGGCTGCTGACTTGGAGCTCATTAGAAACTTTAATTTTCCCTGCTCTGCATCATGCAGTAGAAGTGGAAAACTGCAGACTCTCAGAATATGCATAGCCCTGAAATTATGGCTATTCATCAGGACAAATTTGTTCTTGAAGGAATCCCAACCGGTCAAGGAATTCTGCAGCAGAACAACAGGTTCTTTTGCTTCTTTTTTTTTTTTTTTTTTTTTTCTTTTTTTTTTTTTTTTCTTTTTGTCACTGCTGAACTGTGGTTTTCAGGAAAAGTACAGAAAGTCCAAGCAGTGAGACAAATCTTTGATTCTCTGGGAAGGCATCTCATGTTTGGGGAATAAATAAACTGTGCCATGTAAGCCAGTTAACAGACACAATCACTGTCTTCTGTCTGAGGCTGGGCAAAAAAATAAGGGGGGAAAGGGAGGGGGGGGTGGGTGGGAAGAAGAAAAAAAGTCTTTAACTAAATTTTGCCACTTTAGTCCAGAAAGGACAATGATAGACATGAAGTAGTTCAGTCCTAAGGAAAAGAGGGCCTTTTACAGGTCATCTTCATCCACTCTTTTTTCATCTTAACTCCACTATAGGTATCACAGAATCACAGAACTGAAAAATGGTAGGGCTTGGAAGGGATCTCTGGAAATCATGTAGTCCAATCCTTCTGATAAATCAGGCTCACCTGGAGAAGGTCATGTCCCTAATGGTTTTGAATATCTTCAGAGCAAACTCCACACCCTCTTTGGGAAGCCTGTACCAGTGCCCTGTCACTCACACAGTGAAGAATTTTCCCCTCATATTCAGATGGAACATCCTGCACTTCAGTTTGAGCCTGGTGCCTCATGTCGTGTCTCAGGGCACCACTGGAGAGACTCTGGCCCCATCCTCTTGACACCAGCCCTTAAGATGCTCCTAAGAATTGGAAAGATCCTCTCTCAGTTGTCTCTTCTTCAGGCATGCTGTGAGACATAACATTTTTACACACCGTCTACACTGTGAAAAAAGGCAGTCAGATGTGGACAAGCTGAGGAAAAGGTCACAGGAGAACAAGAATTATAAAAGACTGAAGAAAACATCACTTAATTAGAAAGACTGGTGGAGTAATGTCTCCTCAGCCTACAGGAAAGAAGCCCATGGAGGGAATGTGATGGCTGTCTTGGAATCAGTTGCAGCAAAGCAAACTTAGGTTGGCTCCAAAGGAAAATTACTAAGTTGGTAGAAGTGAAACACTGAAAAATCCTGAGCTCATTTCTGCTGTGGGTTTTTCTGGCAGCATGGTCCTTGGTGTAGACATTTAGACTAAGATGTGTCTTGAGTTTTCTTCTGTCCCAAAGATGCCCAAATTTATGAAATTGCACAGGCTTGCTGTATAACTTCCATAAAAAAAGGAGTCTCTGTAGGTCTACCAGACTCACACCACAAGGGAAAACAGAGTAGCAGTTCATCTTGTCTTCAAACCAGTGCTGGTGGGCAGAGAATCTGTTCACCTGCACACATCCTACCTCCAAGCACCAGGATTTATAGGCACTTGTTAAGGTGAAAAAGGCTGAGGAATCAAATCCTGTTCTCAGTAGTGTTAAGTATAAAGTCTTTCTGCAAGAAACTTACATGAGATTTTGTCCTTGCTGAGGACATTCCAGTAAGATCAGTAAAAAAAGAGGAGAGAAAAGAGCAAAAATTGCTGTGTTTCATTTGCTGCCAAATTTTCAGCATTTCACAGCTTTGGAATACATTGAAACCTCTTCAGCTAGATGAAGGATACAGATGAGCCTTGCCTGAGCTGGGACAAGGTGCATCAGGATGCCTGCAACAAACACCATGGCACAAAAGAAACAGGGGTCACACCTATAATTTTTGTTTGGAAAGCATCTCTGGTTCCAAGCACCATGTCTGTGGCTGCAGCCTCTCTCCATCACAGCAAAACTATTGCATATTGCATCAATCCAAATATATAGCCTCTAAAGAAGACACATGTTGCACCAGGAGTGGTCTAGATTGGAAATTAGGGAAAATTTCTTCTCTCAAAGTGTTGTTCAGCCCTGGCACAGGCTGTCCAGGGCAGGGGTGGAGTCACCATCCCTGAAGGGGTTTTAAAAGCCATGTAGATGTGGCAGCTGGGGACGTGGTGGGCTTGGCAATGCTGAGTTAGTGTTTGGACTCAGTGATCTTAGAGGGCTTTTCCAACCTAAATGATTCCATGATCCTATGATTCTCAGTCTCCCATGGAAAAACCATTCACATTAGGAAGAAACTTATGAATCAAAATACACCATGAGCCAGGCAGAAAACAAATTTCCAAATTTCCCAAACCACTTGTTCTCCAGTACAGGGGGAAAAGCCACTTCAAACTTGCAGCAGGCTGGGCTAAAAAGCAAAAGCATCCGAAGGGCAGGGAGGGCTGCCAGGGGACATGAAAGGCAGGGAGCATTTATATAATCTTCAAATGTCAGAGCCCCCTCTCTGTCCTCCTGCATTACCCTTTTGCCTTTAAGCATTCTCTTCCCAGACAGGACCCTTCACAAGAGAGCTGTCCCTCTCCGGCAGGTCAGTGCTCTGAGGGGCAGAGCTGTTCACAGCACTCAGCTCTTGCTCAAGAGTCAGGGAGGGCACAGCTGAGGAGGAGAAACATTTCAGTAGTGTTTCTGTTTCGTGAGACTCATGGTATGCATTTATTCCCCCTTTCCCCTGTATGAAAATAAAAAAAAGTGTTGCAATGACTCTTGGAGAGAGGAAGTGATATGTGGGTCTCTGGCACCTTCCTGTTGAATTCTTTCTGTGAAAGAGCCTGACCCTTCCTGAGGAGGAGGTCCCTGCTGATGGTGCACATGATAGGAGGGGAGGATCTGCACCAAGGTGGTCTTGGTCTCCTTGCATGCAAGAACCACCCACAAAGTGTCTTCTCCCATCACCTTCCCCAGGCACTGGCTCCCAAAGTCCCTCTGGCGTTGTGGCTCCTTGCAAGCATATCTGTTGTACAAGATTTGTCCCCACCACTCATCTTACAAGCAAAAGCTCACTCCAGTCATAAAAATCAAATCACAGAATACTTACAACATGATGATCTGATAACAGAAGGGTTACAAATGCTCCAAAAGCCGGTGTTTAAACCTAGGCAAAATTTAGGAGTAGTAACAATAGAATACCCATGACTTGCATGCAGTGGGTGAAAGATGGTCAGTGCTGTGGTTATCATTTTGCCAGAGCCAAGCCTCTTCAGCTGCAGGGAGTGATCATGGCTGCAAACCAAGGGCAGAAGCTGGGAGATAGATGAGGTACCAAGGCATTCCCAATCAAATCAGGCTTTTTTTTTTTTTGGACCTGAAATGAATGGAGAAACTCAACAGCTTCCACAGGAATTTTCTCAAAAACAATGCCAAAAGAATTTCCCCCTGACATCTAGTGGCTGCTGAAAACAGAGAAAGATAATGTGGCAGGAGAAAATAAGCTGTGCTGTAACCAAGAAGATTAATTGCAAGTGCAATAATATCCAGGCCTTCTGATGAAATATTTTACAGTATATTGCCCTCAAGAGAATGTTTTTTTACTGATTTATTTTAACCTTCACATTACACAGATATGTTATAGATGTCTTCAGAGATGCCTTGGTGTTATTTGCCCCCTGACAGCAAATAATAAACTCTTTCTCAGCTATATAACATTTCGAAGGAAACCCTTGACATGACTAGAAAAATATCAAGGACAAATAAGTCACATGGAACTCACAGCCCTGTGGGAACAGCCTTGAGGTCTGCTCCAGCACTCAGATAGCAGGAGAAACCCTGGTTCAAGTCAAGTAGCAACAGTCTTAGAGGCAGTAATTGTTAAAGATCTCCTGGTTAAAGATCCTCTGGGGTCTCTGTATTATTTTAATAAGGGTTCAACTCAACTTTACTGCTTGCAGAGGAGCCTGGTACCACAAAGGCAGAAGGGCTCCTCTCAAGGGAATGCAATGAGGACATCTCAGCTGCACATAATTTTGTTCAGTAGGGAGAAAGGGAGTGTTGGTCACACATCTTTGGGAGTCCAGATAAACCTGATGTCTCTCTTGTAGGCCCAATTTTTAGTCTCACTGGATGGAGGGATATCATGGACAGAGGTTCCTGGGAGGTGGATGCTCCTGTGGTTGAAACATGGTTAAGAGGATTTAGGCAATTTGGGGAGATTTATGATCATCTAATCTGCCAGCCCAGATGGCTTGCTTTGTCTCTGTCCTTGGTTCCTCCTCTGTAACCCACTGTAATTAATAAGGCAGCATTTCCCCTCGTTGTGGCTGTTTCAGCTTTGCTGTGTGTCAGCACTGCCTGGCATTTTGGCCCCAGAGTCTGGCTGAGCCCCCTCTCCTTGTCACACTCAGGAGAGAGGCCACTTAGACCAGGTGAAGTGAGCAGGGTGCCCAGATCCTGCTAATTGCACACTAACAGACCCTCAGCATCCCCTGGCATCAGAGGAAGGAGGCTGACTACCCCTGGGCCCCAGAGCTGTGGCACACAGCAGACAGTGTTGGGAGAATGCCCAGCACAGCTCCCCAGCTGATGCCTCCCATCTCTGCTTTGTTACAGACAGAGAATCCATGCCTCCTCATGCCACCAGTGTCTGTAGGGTGCTGGTATCAGTGCTCCTGCCACTCTGGGTCCCACCACACCTCTGAAGGTTCCTCCACATCAGCTGACCATGAACTTGCTCTTCCTCTCCCTTGCAGTCTCCTTGTTCCCCCACACAGCAAAGCCTCTCTTTAAATCCTTTGTTGACCATCAAAGCACATTAACAAGAGGGTCTCACCCCATCTGACCCTGACTCCACAGCCAATTCCTCTTGTTGCTGTTACTCTTGGCATGATGGCTCAGGAGTCCCAGATTAACCCTTTCTGCCTTGGGATTGTGGAGCAAATCTTGGCAGACAATTGGCTTTTGGCCAATTGAAACCTGGTTCTGAACATTCACCTTCTCCATTCTGCCCCTCAGGGGACCCAAACCCCACATGGAGGAAGAAATTGATTTCTAAAAATCCTAGCAAGTAATAATCACACCATAACTTCTGGATACACCAGACCAGCCCGTGCTACATCATGAAGACCTCAGTTGCTACATCAGCAGCTTGCATTCAGGTCTCACCTAAATTCGTGGTGATTGGACCTGTATCTTATTACAAGCAAGATGGCAGAAAATGGACCAAAGCAAAGTCTTGGTGGCCCAGAGGAACTGTGTGCCCACAAGGGAGGCAACAGCATCTACAGTCATGTGTTTTTCTTCTTATCCACAAGGTCTCTGCAGCTTCTGGGCACGAGTCTGCTGGCTCTGTGTTCCCAGGTGGTCATGGGGGAAGATAAACCCTCTGAGAAAATCATAAAGGTGACCTTGTGACTCTAGGTTTAGGCTGTTTCAAAAACCACTGAGCACTTGGAGCTTTTCATGCCCCAGAGGGAATGATGCATCTACCGTGGGTGTTGCGCAGCAGAAACGAGGCCCCTGTACCAACACCACAAACTTGAAGGGCAGCTTGCACAGACCTCTGATGCCTTTTTTTTTTCCTCCTTCTTTCCAAGCCCTGTGGAGCTGGAACAGACCCCTGTAAAACCACTCTGGTTGGAGAGCTGTTGTCAGGTCATTTCCAAAAGCTCACAACACTTTGCAAATTGTTCCTGCTGGAGGTTGTACAATTACAGGGTCATTACTCAAAAAAACCATCCAAGAATATTATGTTAGACAGAGATCAGATCTCTTCACACACATATTCCATGGGAAAAAAAAAAAGAGGAAAATAAATTGTTCAACACAGGCTGGAGATGACAATGAAAAATTTACCTTTAATTATGTATATTTTCATGGAGAAAGGTTATCTATCCATCATCATATACTAGGACAGGAAAGAGCCTGTGACTATTTAGATATAAGTATCTGCATGGGTAGTTAAAGAGAAAAAATTATCCTAGAGAGGCTGTCCCTACTCCCCCTGTCCTCTCCCTGTAGATGCCCATCACAAACACTGCATAAATATGTTGAAGCTGCTCACCTGACTGACTTTAATCATCTATATTAGGAAGTAATGAGTAGGAGTGTCTATTTCTCTCCAGAAACAATAAAGGGAGCAATTAGTCCAGATGTAAAAAACTCCATCACACCAGGCCAATCCCATTTATACATCTTGTTTTCTCCATCTCTAAAGCAGAGATAACAAACCTGCCTTTGTCTCAAAAGCAGTTGAAGATCCTTGAGGGAAAAGGTAGTTGTGATATAGGGATGTTTCTCACAAAAAAACCCACAATAAGGTTAACAACAAGGTCAGTAATGAGTTCTTATAGAAAATTTGCAGGGGAATTGCAAAAAGCCAAGGTTGCCCTCAGTTTGGAAAATCCAGGAACCAAAGATTTGAGTTGCAAGTCCAAACCCCTTGCAATGAACAGAGACACCTTCAACTAGATCATCTCCATTGTCTCCCCATAGCTGAAACTGGATCCTTCAAAAAGCATTCTTTTTATTTCTGCAATTTTGAAATAACACATTAAAGAAGAAAGGGTTTTTTTTCCTAAGAGTCAGCCACTCGATGTTTCACAAAAGTTGTGTGATCACACTCAATGCAATTACCATATTTTTCAGCATTTTGGCAAGTTGAAGGCAATAGGTTGACCACAACCTATACAAAGATTATTTCTCTTTTTGAATTCCATTTTGACTATTTTTTCTCATTTATGTTCTCCCTTGCACCTTTACTTGGACTCCTCAGCATCAATGAAATCCCTCACAGTGGAGGAGCAGCAGAGCCACCCCAGAGTGTTTCTCCTGGGGCTCTTACACAGAGGACACTGCTTCACCCCATCCTGTCTAGGCCATGGCAAGCAGTTTGTGCCTCGAGCCCACCCCAAACCAGACTGCCTGTTCCTGGTACTGCAGCATAAGCACAGGGTTCTGGAAGGGGGCTGAGACTAGGAGAGCTGGGGCCTGAGGCCTGGAACAGCTGGAAAGAGATCCAGTTCTTGGAAAACCACTGGGTTTGGCTGCTCAGGATGGAAGGTGTAAGAAGGTGGCAGGGTTTAGACATGTCCCCCCATGTGCCTCATCCTCTGGGTTGGAGCCAGGACATCTGAAAAGGCATGGGTGCAAGTGCATGTGCCCTGAAACAGGGTGAGACATCCCCTGCTATGCCCTTCCCTGAAAGACTCAGCAATGAGCAGGGCCTAGGCAGCCTCTGTGGAACACTGGTCACTGGGATGGTCTTGAAGATGCCATGAGACCCCACAAAACTCATAATTATGAGAGACTCATTCTGTCATTAGGGCAGGGAAACCCCAGCGCTCAAACATCCATCTGCTTTGTGCCCACACTTTGCATCAGTTCCTGCCCACTTTTAAGTGTGTCAAAGTCTCTGCAAGGCGCTCTGTAAATCTGTGACCTTGGATTGAGTGAAGTTTTGCCACCTCTCTGGGTCAGGTCACAATCACTCCCTGGGTCTTCAGAGGAGCTTCTAAATTTTCACAGAGTTCCACACCATTAATTTCCTCTCAATCAGTTTTTCCCTCTCCACTGATTAGTCCTTTCTGCCTTTAATATATTTCCAGGCTCTCCAGACTCATAAAACTTCATGGGGGAACATATCTGTATGGTTGGTGTGGGCAGGAAATTACTGTCATTTTTCACTTCTTCAGCCCGAGGAGGTGTTTACTGGGCCTGTCATCAGAGGGCATTTGCACGTTGGCCCTTCCAGCACCGTCCCCAGAGAGGTGTCAGCACCAGGAGCCAACGCAGAAAAGAATCCAAGCTCTTTATTTTGACTGGCCTGGGAAGGAAATCTGGGCATTTCAGCAACACGACTTCTGCAGATGACCCCTCATCAGCATCTCAGCAGGGCAGTGAAGGCTGGGGAAAAACTTCCTGGTCTCCACCAAAGGTTAGCAGCAACCCAAATGCTTCTGTTTATGGACATAACACACCCTGCCCCTCTTCAGCTGACTGAGTGTGAGCACCCACATCCCTGGAATATTTCCATGCTTTGACACCTCTCTGATGGTGCCCCTGAGAAGGACTCCTGGAGACTCCTCTGTGTCGGGAGGAAGCTCTTAACAGAAGAGCTTCGTGGCAGAGCACAAATGCAAATGCAGGACTTGCAAGTGTCCACCAAGCTTTATCTTCTTCCTTCATTTTGAGTAAGAGCTGGCTGGAAATGAGCCCAGGTGTGCCCAAGTGGGCAAGGAGGCCGAGGGCACCTGTCTGTGCCAGCAATGGTGTGGCAGCAGGAGCAGGGCAGTGACCTGTTCCAGGCACTGCTCAGGTACCTCCAGCCTTGGGGGGCAGTTCTGGGCCCTTCCCAACAAGGAGGACACCAAAGGGCTGGAGCATATCCAGGGAAAGAAACAGAGCTAGGGAGGAGGCTGGAGCACCAGGAGTGGCTGAGGGAACTAGTGGGGCTCAAACTGAAGAAAATGAGGATCATTCTCCACAACTCCCTGACAGGAAGGTGTAGCCAGCTGGAGGTCAGGTTCTTCTCCCAGGGAACAAAGGACAGAACAAGAGAAAAGAGCCTCCAGTTGTTCCAGGAGAGGTTTAGGTTGGATATTGGGAAAATTCCTTCCCTGGAAAGGTTGTCCAGCCCTGGTAAGGTCTGCCCAGGGCAGTGTTATTGCCCCCATCCCTGGATGTGGCACTTGGGGACAAAGGTTAATGGTGGCCTTGGTAGTTTGTTGGGGATTAGCTGCACTTGGTGATCTTAGAGGGCTTAAAAGCCCTCTAAACAAGCTCAAGAATTCTGTGATTCACCATTTAAGAGGAATAATGGAAGGCAAAGACCAACGTGTTGGGGGACGAGCTTCCTCTTCCACTTGCTAAGTGCATAATTTTGTGGGTCTTGTGGGTGGAAAGACAAGGGTTGGAAGATGCAGTTCTTGGGAAAAGCTACAGGATGTTTTGAACAGCTGGGGAAAGGTCCATTCTCCTTGGCTGTACAGTAGTTCCTCACAGGACACTCCTTTGTATTTTATTCAGGAAAGCCTTCAAACTTCCACCTGAGGAACTGCAACCCTTCCTATGAGAGAAAGAGTTTGCAATGCTGTTATTCACACAAGATGATAGGGGCAGAGCCTTGTCCTTCCCTGCCTTCAGAGCTGTGATCCAAGGTTGAGATGCCCATCCTGCATGGGATTGTTAATCCAAGATACAAGAACTCACATGTGCCCTGGTTGACCTTGGTCAAGCTCCTGTCAGCCTATTTCTCAAGCCTGCTCAGGGCCCTCTTCTGAGTAGCAGCCTTGATCTCCAGTCCATTGGCCACTTCCCTGCCTCAGTCCACTGCCACCCACAAGCTTTCTGGGAGCAAGCTTCATCCAGGTGATCAGTGAAGGAATTCACTAATGCTATCATTGAATACTGGGGAATACCACTAAGTCCTGGCTGCCAGGTGGACTTTGCACCACTTACCACAACTGTCTGGGATGTTTGTACCAGAAGTAGTTTGTCATTCATCACAACAAAAAGCTACCAAGAGAAACAGGCAGGAGCATGCAGCAAGGAATTGTTTCCCTGTCTGGTGTTTAAGAGCTCCGGGCTGATCCTCCATGCAGGTCCTGCAGAAGGGTCTGTTACCAGGTTGGTTCTTGTGCTGCTCCTGCAAGTGATAATCCTGCTTTTATCACATGTTCTTCTCACAGGAGCCATACAGGATGCAACACTTCCAGGGACAAGCAAATTACTTGGGTTTAAGATCATAAAATTTAAAAACCACAGAGGGAAGAAAGAACAGGAACCTTTTCCCAAGCTTTTTTTATTTAATTCTTTGGGAATGAAGTATACATGTGACTTGGATGAACAAAAACATGGAGCTGGAAAGGAGTTCAGGAGCCTGAGTAGACCACCCTCAGTTGGTGAGACAGGATGAGACATCTCTCAGGGTGTCTACAGCCTGGAGTCTGCTGGGCTGGAGAACAGCTTTTGGGGAGAGAACCTGGAACAATGAAGACAAATCATGTTGTCAGTGGTGGTGGGAAGAGTGGAGCCAGCAGGACCAGGAAGTGATTCCTTCTCTCATTTGACACTTGTCAGACAGGGCACTGGGACCAGTTTGGGCTCCCCAGTAGCAGGTAAATGGTGAGAGAATACAGCAAAGCCACCAAGATGGTTGGAACTGGAGCTCAGGGCACCCAGGGAGAGGCTCAGGCAAGGACAGACTTTATCACTGTCTGCAGCTCTGGGATGGTGTAGAGATGAGAGAGGGACAAGCTCTTATGGGAGATGCTCAATAATAGGAAAAGAGGTAACAAGCCAAGTTAGAAGGGCAGAAAATCCAGTTAGGAAACCTCTTCCCCGTGAAAGTGGTCAAACAGTGGAACAGGGGTCTGGGTTAGGGAACCTCCACCTTTGGAGATACTTGAAACTCTGATGACAAAAAAACCTGGGCAACCTCAGATCAATCTTCAAAGCTGGTCCTTCCAGTCTTGTTTACTCTGATTCTATCATCATAAATTATTCCCTAGCCCTGGCACAGGCTGCCCAGAGCAGCTGTGGCTGCTCTATCCCTGGAAGTGTTCAAGGCCAGATGGGACAGGGCTTGAAACAACCTGGTCTAGTGGAAGGTGTCCCTGCCTGTGGCTCAGGGGTGGAATGAGATAAGCTTTAAGGTCCCTTCCAAACCAAACCATTCTATGATTCCATGTCTTTGTTCTCACACTCTCCAGCAACAGGGATTACAGTCTCTTTGGATCATCTTTTCTAATATTCCCTACTCCTACGGTTCTGATTTTTTTCCTAAAATACCCCAACTGCACATTTTCTGTGTGGTCATGCATTTCTTCTCATCACATGGTGGTGGATGAGTAGAAATGAGACCTTTCCTGTTCTCTTTGAGTCTTGTAATGCTTTGCAGGATATGAATCTCTTTTTTTTACAGCAGTTCCTCTGACTCTGGCCTCACCTGTGCTGGAGAACCTCTCAGCTCCTCTCCCACCCCTCAACCCCACACAGAGCCACTTCATATTTCCTGTTTGGGACACAGCAATGAATGTTTTACCTTCATCTTACTAGGAACCAGCTTAACATTCCAGCTGAGATCCACTGCCTGAAGAGAGCTGCATCTGTTTTTATAAGGTATCAGCTGTACCAAGGGGAGAGGGTGGAAACAGAAGAGCTGCTGTCCATGTGCCAGATGGGCACAGACCAGTCCCAGGCCAAACTCACACCTCATCATAACAGCTTATGAACCAGCAGGTCAAGAGCTCAAGTAGTAACCCCACTGTGTTGCAACGCCCACACAGACATGGAAAGAATGGAAGATGTGTCCCACTCCTGGAGGAAATTGGGATATTTGAAGTCTTATCTGTTTGTGGCATTTATCAGGGTGATCACACAGTGAGTGATGTGGTAAGATGTTGTGCAGATTTTTCTCATGCTCATTAGAAAGAGGGCCAAGAGGAAACCCTTCAAGTTGCAAAAACATGCTTGAGAAATGTGCTTAGCCATAGGACTGTGGATTCATCTGCTGCAATTTAATGAGCTCCCCTTGAGAGCAGCACCAAAACCCTCTTCAGGAGCTATGCATGACTGGTACCTCTGCCTCCAGTCCCAGGCAGGAGGAGGAAGGATAAGACAAGGAAGGATAAGGCACCGCTGGAGTGGACTAAAAATACAGTTAGTTTCACTTTGGCTCAAAAAATATTTCGGCATAACTTGCTAACTTGAATTTTATCTGTAAACGTTTTCAGCTTGATACCACTAGGAATCCTGATTTTTCCAACACTTACCAGCAGGAAATCCCTGAGCTGGAGGGTTTAGCTGTAATGAACTTATTGTATATTCAAGCACTGAATGTCAATTTGGATTACAATGTCAAAAATAAGCTCTGAGAGAATGCAGCTGGACCCTGGGGTCACCTGTCAGGAACTCCAGAGTGAAATTCGCCAGATAAAGACCAGCACAGCCTTAATTTATATTTTTCCCTGTGCAAATATAACAGCTAAGACTGAACAAACCTACTATGTCTAAGAGATGAGCCCCCATATCCTCTCTCCAGCACCTTTCCCACTTCGCACATAATTTCCTTGGCTGGGAAGGCTTCATTAGAGGCTGCCCAAAGAGTTCTGGAGTGTTCAGATGTGTTGGGAAGCTAAATTCCCCTATTAGTACACATCTAAATCACAGCCACTTGTGTCATTGTGGGAGCCTAAAGTGCCAGATGCAATCACGATTCCCATCCTCCCAGACACAGGTAAGGACAAGATCTCACCCCTTGTGCTAAAGGCACACAAGAATTAATCCAGAGCATGGGATGCCAGAGAGGTGCACAGGGGCAAGAGGGATAACATATATATCTTCCTTTCCAGGCACATTCAAGGGCTGCTGACAGCTTGTGCCTGGGATTTCACCCACACTCCTGCATCAGCCTGGATTCATGTGGAAAGAGGGAGGCTGGACTGGAAGACTGGGGAACTCCATTCATTTCTTATGCTCCATCCTGAGCACTTGGAAGTGAGAGCTAATTCTCTTCTGCTGCCCATTACTCACTGCACCCACCCAGCAGCACCCAGGGGGCACACAGGGCAGGAAGCTCACACTCACATCCACAGAGGGGTCACACCATCACATGGGGGTGGGAAAAGGTATCCTACCAAGGGATGCTCAGAAGAAGCTGAAATCCCAGGTACAAGCCACATGCCAGATTTTAAAATAATTTCAAGCCAGATGAGAAGAATCCAATGCAAATCATAGGATATCCTGAGCTGGAAGGGGCCCACAAGGATCATCAAGACCAACCAAGGGCGCAAGAGTGATGTCCAAATACACACCATCTCTAAATAAATGGTTTTGTTAAAGTTTCTATTCAGTAGGTGCTAATGTTATTATTCTTGGTATTCTCCCTAATTTATATCATATTCCTCAAAGTTTCCTCCTAAATTCTTCTCACAGAGAATCTCAACATTTTGTAGTTAGCTGGATGGAGAAAATACTTGGAGAAAAGGAAGGTGAATTTTGGTTCCTCCAACCAAAGATCATAGGACTGAAGTCTTTAAAAAATTTAAACAAAACAAATATAAACCTTTATTCATAACTCTACCCCATAATTCTCTAACCTGTTTATGGTGAATCTGGGGATAAGATCAGAACTTCATTTCCTTTGAGGGAGCATTGAACTTCCTCTGCCTTGCACATGCACACACGCAATCATCTGGCAGACCATGGCCATGCACCCCCCTGAATTACCAAAGTCAGGAATGGCATTTGCAGGGCACTTGCAGCCTCTTCTCTTCCCTGAAAACACTCAGCAGCATGAGGAGCTGGTCATCCCCATCCTTTGTCCACTCCTCCTTCTGGCTTCCAATCACTGGGAACAATCTTAGGCTAGAAGCATTTGTCCTAGCCAAGGCAATAAAATCACCCTTGGAAACTTCATGATCCTCCTCCTCTCCTCTGTTCCAGTGACTGCTTGTGTGATTCAGATTCCAGAGCCTCTAATTTGCTCTACTTGCACTAACTACACTAGCACCAAAATTAAAGTGAGGAACACTAGGTCAAACTAAAGTCACACCTGTTTCACAGTGGTTTTGTCAGGGAAGAAGGTATTTCACAGAATCATTTTGGTTGGAAAAGATCACTAACATGATCGACTGCAACCATTCCCACAGCATGCAAAACCCACCACTTAACCTTATTCCCAAATGCCATATCCACACAGCTTTTAAATCTCTCCTGGGATGGGGACTCCACTACTGCCCTGGGCAGCCTGTTCTGGGGCTGGACAGGCTTGTAATGAAAATTATGAAATGGGACTCATTTGTTTTGGGAGGTAGAGAATGATCAATGGTGTCTGTTTTACTTGTTTATCTTATGCTGAAAATCACAGCTGAGGCACAAGTTTCAAGATGCTCAGCCAAAGAGCATGAAAAATGTTCCTCTACACCACTCCTCAGCTAGACAAACTCTGCTCAAGGCAGCAACAATTTTCATTAGGGCTGGAAGTTTTGCTGCACAGAGCAAACCCACACACTCCAGCACCTGATATCTGGCTAACATCAGGGAGGATTAAAGCTTCCCTCTTTGGCCCTTTAAGTTCCCAGCAGAGCTGATGTCATCTTGGAATTATCACCCAGGACAAATCCTCCCCCAATTTAGCAAGCCTTCTCAATGGACAGTAGGGTAGCCAAACTACTTTCTGTTGTCACACTATGCATTGTTGACAAAGTTATCACTATAAAAACACTGAGCCGAGCCAGCCAGGGCCCTCCGCTTACTCCAGCATGAGAACATTTCCTGCTAGCTCAGGGGAAAAGGCTATCAAAGGCACGCTTGGAGGCAAAGGTAAAGAGTGCTGCCACAGGTTGTGGACCTGAAGTTGCCCTGTATCAGTGTTCAAAGTCCAAGAAAAGTGATCTGTCAAATGAGGGGTCCATCTGGTAGATGAGGAATATGAAATCCAAAGGTGAGATGTTAAAACAAAATCAGGTAGATGATAAAAATGTGCAGCAGGAACATGGTTGAACGTGCTTAAACTCACCAAGGAATTAAATGAGAAGATGCTGTAGTTTGAAGAGTTTTTAGCTGCCCAAGTCAATACTGGGAACAGACATAGAATCACAGAATCATTAAAGTGAGAAAAGCTCTCCATGATCAAGTCCAACTGTTCCCCCAGTTCCGCCAAGGCCACCACTAACCCAAGTCTCCAAGTGCCACATCTGTTAAACCCCTCTAGGAATGGGGCCTCCACCACTGCCCTGGGCAGCCTGTGCTGGTGCTGGACAACAACTTTTGGGGAAAAAAGCTTCCCTGATATCAAATTTAAATCTCCTGTGGCACATCTTGATCCTGTTTTTTCTTGTCCTATCACTTATTCCCTGAGAGAAGAGACCAACACCCACACAGGACAAAGGGAGATGTGACAGACATCAGTAGGTGGAGAAGCCATACAGAATCCATAGGGCACTTGCCTTTCAAGCCATCCAAAAAATGTGTGAAGTTATCAATCTCTTTCCAAAACGAGTAATTTTTTTTTTTGTGTGGTTACAAATGTAACAGAGAAACAGAAAATAGGGAATGTTTTTAGAGAGCTCCAGGTAACATTCAGCCTGCCCAGAGGGTTTTAAAGAAGGTGTTCCCAGACTGCAGAAAACCACCATACAATTGCTTTCGTCCTTCTCTTGCACAGGCACTGATGGTGTCCTGCCTGAGCACACAACACAGCTGTTGCTGGAGAAACCAGACTCCTGAAAGAAAAAACAGAAAAGCAAGGGCTGAAAAAAAGAGACAGATGGTTTTCTGCAGCAGAGCTCCACCAAGGAAGGACAAGGAATTCTGTGCACGTCCTCCTTTGGAGACACCCTGTAAGGAAAAGGAGATTTTCTTCCCAAAAAATGCCTTGCTTGTAGCGTGTATGGATCTCAGACGAAAATAAATGCACTTAGCATTGGCAGTATTGGCAGCAATCAACTGGCCAGCTAGACAGTGCCTTCCTGAAAGGAGAAGTCCAAAAAGACTCAGAACAGTCAACAAGAGACACTGCTGGCATTCAGATTTGGGTAGGGATAGGTAACCCAACTATCCATCATGATGTCACCATTTTGCCACCTTCTATATGAACCACGAAGAGAAAAACGTTTCCACAGGAGCAGGAGCTCCTCTGCCTGCCCTGCCCACAAGGGACAACCTCACACCCTCGTGCCTGGCAGAAGCACAATGGCTGGGCTGGCAGGTTTTCTACCTGTACCAACTCTGCATCTTCAAGGTTTACGGATTTTCATGAAGCTTAACTGACTGAGCTACCTTATTGCTGTATTTCAAAATAAATGCATTTTGCATGAAATTTTGAGGCAGGTAAAAGTGTTCTATGTTTGTACATCTGTTTTATATAAACATACGTATGCTATGGCAGTTCAGGAGTTGCCAGGTGGTTCTCATCCATGGTTTCGCTTAACATCTGAGATGAGACCATACAACCTGATTTGCAAACTCCTTTTTAACAGAGACATAAGAAACACATTATGGAAGGCAGCTGGCCAGATGGACTCATGCAAGTCCGGGCTCAGGTCACAGTTCAAGCACTGTCAGCAAAAGATGCTCTAAGGGCTGGAGCAGCTCTGCCATGCAAAAAAACCAAGAGAAATAGTATTCTTTAGCCTGGAGAAGGCTCCAGGAAGACCTTAGAGCCCCTGCCAGTGCCTAAAGGGGCTCCAAAAGAGTTGGAGGGGAACTCTGAACAAGGGCCTGGAATGACAGCATCAGAGCGAATGGCTTTCCACTGTCAGAGGCTGGTAGGTGGAATACTGGGGAAAAAATGCTTCCCTGGGAAGGTGGTGAGGCCCTGCCACAGGTTGCCCAGGAAAGCTGGGGCTGCCCCATCCCTGGAAGTGTTCAAGACCAGGATGGATGGGGCTCTAAGCAACCAGGTCTAGTGGGAGGCATCCTGCCCACGGCAGGAGGTGGAACTGGATGATGTTGAACATCCCTTCTAAGCCTATTCTATGATTCCAATAAAGTAACCTAGTAAAGCAAGATTGAAGAGTCCTGCAGATTACTTGTTGAGCCAGTCAATGCAATACATTCAACACTAAATTGAGCAGCAGCAGACATGACATCTCAGTTATTTAGAGCAAAAAAACTTTCATACTATTTAATGACAAATTGTAAACCAATGTTGCAATTTACCATATACAAAAAAAAGTGATATTAAAATAATGAGCAATTAAAAGATTTGATTAATGAATGTTTTTTCCCCTGGAAAATATTTTCACCTGGCATTAAGAACAGCTTGCCTGCAGACTGGAGGTGCTCATGGCTGCCCAGAGATACCAGGTATGCCACATCATTTCAGAGCAGACAAAGCACATTAAAACACTTCCACCTGAAAAAGGTCAAAATCCAGACAGCAAGCAGACATACCTTCTCCAGCCATTTAAAAGGTGACAGAATAAGGCACAGAAGAACCCAAGGTTTACCTAGATTAAGTCCACTCTTCCAGCAGCACTTCCATCTTATTCTTTCCGCTCCTTATTCTTCACTTTCAGGCAAGTTTATTTCAGTAATGCTGTTCAACATTGTAAAATAGCTTGAAGTAAAATTTCTCTCCTGCATCTTCTCTGTATCTTCAGCTCCTGGGTATATACAGATGATGTCCTGGGTTTTTACTCTCTGCTGATAGACAGACTGGGTAGGAGGAAATAAAACTAACCCAAAAAACCTCCTAATGATGCCTGGAGAGCTCTTCACATTTCACTGCTTCCCACCAGAGACTCATGAGTTGTGGACAGACTCCTGCCAAGACTCATGCAGCCGACTCCTGTTGAAGGCACACATCAACATTTTGGGCAGACACATGTTGATTATTAGCTGGAATCACAGAAGGTGCTGGACGAATAGCAGTGCTTCCCTGATGAAGGAACACAGTACTTCCACTACCCATAAATGTCTACAAATCCAGCTTAATCCCAGCCCCAATGTAGGCTGGAGCTGATTTTCTAGCTGCATGCCATCTTTTGGGGAAAAGCATGAAAAAGAACTGCAGTATCAGCTCTTCTGAAACAGGATTTGGAGCCATCAAGGCAGTCAGTTCTTCAGGCAAATCCTCTTACTCAACCATTCACATTGGAAGCAATATTGATTTGATGAACAATAAGCCAAGGAATTTTGGGGCTGGGAAGGCCACTGGGGCTTAAACCAGGCTCATAAAGAAAACAAACACAAAGGAGCCATTGAAGAAGACACACAAGTTGAGAGATACAAATCAATTTTATTTTATAAAGACAGATGAGCTTTCCTGCAATTGCCAACATAGTTTTAATGTGTCGTTTATTATGTGATATTCTGGTCTCGCTTATTTTAAATACCTGGTCAAGCAAGGATAAACCAATGCTGTTGTTCTTGCTATAAAAATATAGTGGGATCTGATATTCCAAAACTAATCTGCTCAAAAATCTTAAGGATTTCTAATGAGGGATCAGACTGAGATTGCAATGAAATGCTTTCTTAATCTGAAGACTGTTGCACACTTTTAAGTGCCACAGCTGTGCAGGAACTGAAAGGCTCTTGAAAATTGAATGTACACTGTGATCCATTATCTCACCCTCAAACCTCCTGTTTGTTTCTCTTCCACGACACCATTTCCAAAGTAATTTACAGGGGGTGAAAAACAATAATCAAAAGGAGAAAGCTATGACACAGCTGCAGTCTGTACAACCCCCTTCCTCACAGCCACAAGGAGCTGGTCAATGCTTCATCAGCCCTGTGATGCTGTCCCACCTCACACCACCTGCTACATGGAAAGTGGTAGAAGTGGAAGAGAAACACAGGGATAATTTAAGGCTAACTAAAGATAATCCACAGAAAGCCCATCTGAGCAGCTTTGTGCAACAGATGCAAAAATCCACCATAGTGTTTAGCACATTACAATTATAAACAGGAACAGCAACACAACATTGGGGAGGAGAACTAAACTTCATTTGGTTTGTGCAACCTGAGAAATAAACAACTAATGGAAAAAGAAGTCCCACTGATGCTGTACAAACCTAACTTCACATGTTGCTAAATTGCGCTGAGATGCTCCATGTTCACCTACGAAACGCAGTGACTTCACAACTACTCTTTGGGTTACTTTGAAAAGTCACCATCACACACAAGCTAATGCTTTTCTGTTATACAGGAACACGAGTGTGTGCACAATCAGGCCTGTGCTGCCTTGAGTATGCCAGCTCCCATCCCACATGGTGCAAAACTAACCTAATGTTACTGGATTTCACCCAAAATTATACTGGTATCAGAAGATGGCACAGGGCCCAGGACAGAAATCTTATGCTCATCACTACAACGTGCCATTCTTTCAGGTGTTTATTTCTCCCTCTCTAGGCCAAAGGACAGCAAGAGCTTCCTACCTATTCCTTTCCGAAGATGATGGCAGTGCTTTGAGCTTCTGCAGCACTACCTTTGGGGAAGTTTTCATGAGGTTTGAACAGAGGAGCTAATATGGGGGAGAAGATACTCATGGATGTGTCCTACTTTGTACTGAACATGAAATAATCATGTTCAGTGTCTCAAAATCAAGATCTCCAAGTGCTCCCATCTAGCACATCATCCTGGGACAGACCAAAGCCAGCAAATTGCTGCAGAGAGGCTCTATCCAACCACTCAACTGTGGACACAACCATTAAAAGCTAACTGAAGAAATGTGAATATAGTTTTAATACAGTCATAAAGGCGTTACCTGGAAAAATGCATATTCTAGAACAGTGCTATCATGTATACCGGTTCTCACAAACACATCTTGTTTTGACAACAGAAAGCTGAGATTATACATATCCATATTTTTAAAAAGTTAGTTTCAGCTAACCTTACAGTGAAGTTAGGAAAAAACTAGGTTGTTTGAACTAGGGTTCAAAAGAAAACATAAACCAGGGAGAGAAAAAAAAGCCAGACAAGATGAAGCATTTTATTCTGCTATATACTTTTATATTTCAGAGCTCACAACGGAGCTCAGATTCTTGGGTATACAATATAGAAAGCAAGAGCAATGAAATCCAAACTGAAATACATACCAGGAATTACAAAGCAGGCTGCAAATTGCTTTCTCATTAGTGCAGCTGAACACATGTGGCAGTGGTAACCAACCCAACAGCAAACTGCACCTCCAGCAAACCACTGGAAGTTTCTTCCCTCAAAGCATAGATAGTTAAAAAAATAAAAATTCAGATGAATATTGTGAAATGCCTCCTTTTTACAGAGGATGGAGCAATTCCACACATTCTCCTAATTCCAAAGTGCTTCATTCCCAGTCTGGGTTTTTTGGAAGATGTCTGAAGTGTCTCAGGGCCCACTGTCCCCACTGCACGCCTTGGAGGGTAGCAGCTGAACCCCGTGTTGGTACTGGGCTCACTAAGTCTCTACTAATGAGATCTGTGCCCAACCTAAGTGGGGAATGGTCAGGCTGAGATTATTACACAGAACCTTAGAGGTGACTTACTCCTCAAGGTTTCCACTGGTAGGAAGAGCAAGTTTGGAGGAAAAGAGGAGTGGAAAAACTTCCAAATGTCATTTCTGATTAACCAGGTGCAAGGAAACTGAAAAAAAATCACACAGGTGCTCATTCTCTGGCAAGTTCACACCGCCAAGTGAAGACTCCTCAGTGCAAACTAGAACTTCAAAGGCTACAGAGCACAGCCAAAATAAAGTTGTCCAATTGTAGTAAATTCATGGTATTTCTCTAATACTGACTACATTGCTCAAGCAAACACAGGAGTACATGGGAGAATGTAAAGACATCTTACCATAAAAATATATTAAATTAAAGGGTTTTTCTTCTGAAAAGATTAAAATAAATTTAACTCTAAATAATAATTAAGAACATAACAAACATTCATAGAAGGGGCTGATCAGCACTAGAAGTTGTCTTCAGAAAAGCCTTTATAAATGGATTCCAATGCCCTAGAAAAAAAACCCCACAAAACCTTCAACAGATTATAAATACCAGACAGAAAAGGACTTAAAGCAGAATGAAGTTACCTGGGCTGTGAATACACCATGATCCTGTGTTATTGTGCTCAAGTCCATTTGTCTAACACCATAGGAACAACTTTAAGCTTTTTTATTTTCATAATTAATATAAAGAATAAGTGCAATTTTATTTCTATTCCAGATCACTGATTTCACCTCAATGTCTGCTATCAAATCTCCATGCGAGCTCACTTGTCCGAACTTTTACGAGGTCTGCGGAAGCTGGACATGTTCTCATTCAGTGCACAGATCCTTCGAGAGAACTCCTCAAACTCCCCTAGGACTTGTTCATCACACTCAACCGCTACAGCATGTTCCACTGGGATGGAGGTAAAGTCTTCCAGCTGATCTCCTGCACTGAACCCTGTTGCTTCCATACCCATGATCTCCTCTGCCTGCTCCACAGTGCAGCATAGCACGGGGTTGAGTGGGGGCTGAAACTCACAGGGCTGCTCGTTGTTCATGGTGCCAGAGCACTCGCCAGGTAGAAACGCCCCATTTATTGCACTAGAAGGTCCTAGGAAAGATTCCTTCCTGTCTTGGGTATTGTTTAGGCCTCCATTTTCTCCATTTAAACTACTGCACAAGTCCTGGCCTTTTTTGGTATTTCTTTTGGAGGAGTCCATAGAGGTGTCCAAAGAAGAACATATGGGTCCAGGTTTTTTATCCAGCTCTCCAACGCAGGCTGTGACAGCAACAGGCTGTGTTAAAGCAGAGTTGTAACTAGGAGGAGGAGTTTTGTACTGTAGTCTCTCGCTTCCTGTGCTGGCTCGTTTTCGGAGTCCTTTATCTGGAGAAGGAAGCCCACCGGAAAACCCAATATCCAATCTGCCAAAGCTAGAGCTCTGTCTCTTTGGAACAGGAATTGCACTGGATGTATGGTGTCGATCACTGTAAAAGAAGCAAAGAACAGATCGCACCCATCAGGCATGCTCATGAGCAATACAGATGTTTAATCAAAGGCTGAAGCAATTGTTTTATCACAACTCCAGGCTTCGTTTGGCCAACAACTTCTATCCCAAAGTGCTAAAATCCCAAACATATTTAGTGCCATATGAGCCAGAAGACAGCCCAGAGGACGGCTGCAGTAAAAAACAGTGAGGTTTTGTAGGAACACTTAGACAGCTCTATGGTTTGGCAAGCCAATCACCCAAGAAACCATCACATTATGCTAATTCACACTGTTAACACCATTTTATAGGACCGAGCTGCACTTACGGAATATTACTGTTGACCATATATTTACATATGTATAGCCTGTTCTGGGTCATCATAAACTCTTCAAAAGTCAGTAATAACATCTGAATCCTCTAAGAGCAAAGAATCCAACAGCGGACTTCCCTGACAGCTGCACAAAGGAGAAAAACCACAACAACTTCACTATTTGCAGAGGGTTATTCTTGCCAGATCTTCTGCTTTTCTGTGCCAGTCATTCCAAAATTTTTTGGACAAATGCCAACCTACATTTCTTAAGGAACATGAACCAATCAAGCCTAATTTACAAGTCTAACTTTACTGTAATACAGTTCTACAAGCCCTTTCACTGTCTCAAGCTCTATAATTTGAAAAATCCACTTTACGTCATCTCAGGTGTGTTACGAGAACTCTCCTTTGTCAGCTCAATATTTATCCAACTATAATCACCACCCTGTATATAAATAGCATGCTATACATGAAGATAAGCAGCTGGTTCATTTTCCTTCCAAATTAAAAAAAAATAGTAAAAAAACAACTATTATTGATCTACTGAATATACAACTGTAAGATTCAGCCATTGCCAGTATGAAACTCCTTCATGAACTCCATTTAAAAGAAACTCTTTCTGCTCAAGACCTGATACGTTTTGTCTGGCATGGGAAAATCTTGTGCTGTGGTTCAACAGATTGTTTGGTTTTTAGGCCAGGAGGGAGTCCATGGGCCGTGAGGGTGGTTCCCTGTGGGGATCTGGTGCACCCAATCAGTTGGCTAGTTTTGAAAACTGACACCCAGTTAAACAACTTAAAAGAGCTGCACAGGCCTCTGTGAAAACATATTTAAGGACAGGTAAGCCCGTGAAAAGCTCTGTTGCTTCCGGCCTTGGAACAGGTAACTGGGAGCTGGCCAGGTCAGGCTCTGCTGCAATGCAGACCCCTTCCCACAAAGCCTGCCAGACCCCATCCTGGTGGGGTGGCTGGGGCCCCTTCCCAGCAGGACCAAGCCACTTCCTGGAAAACCCCTCTGCTTGGCTGAAATCAGCATGGCTGAGGCAGCACCACACAGCCGTGGCTATCTCAGCATGGCTTGCAATGAACTTTGTTTGCTTGGCTGCTTTTAGCCAGCCATGCGGCAGGCAGAAGGACAGAATCAGCAGTAGCAGCTTTTTTTTTTTTTTTTTTTTTTTTGGTGCCCCACAGGAAGAGAAGTCACAGAGTGGTGCCAGCAGCAAGCACAACTCGCACCGTGTCAGCGAAGACCATGTGACCAACAGAGAGGCACGGTGAGTGATTTCCCTGATGCAGAGCCTGGATGAGATCAACCTTCCAGCGCTGCAGAACTCTATACAGAACTGTTTCAACTGATAAAGCTTGAGAACAAATGAACCTATAAACACCAAATCTCTCCTGAATCAGGAAAAAGGAAAGGATGAAGACAGGTAGAGACAACAACACAGGACACTGAGGTCAGTGAAGAAGTCAAATCCTAGATGGGAGGAGACTGAGGAGATCCCTTAGTCTTGGGCTGAAATTCTCTTTTAAGGCTATGGTTAAGACATAATTGATACATCAGACTTTAATTTTTTCCCTGTAACTCATGGGATGCATTGGGGGGGATGTAGCATTCTAGCCACAGCTGTGAGCAGAAGCACCCATGTTGAAATAAGCAGATGTTGAAGTAGGTTGAACAGAAAGAAATGAGAGAGATGAGAAACCCTGCCCCAGGAATAGAAGAAGAAAACCTCTGTTTCCTAGAGATGGCTGAAGAGAACTTTTGCTTTTATGCTAAACAGCTCATCCTTAAAATAGTACCCCATAAGTTGACATGGCCCATGAAAGCAGCTGTGGGAAAACTGCAAGGCATGGGAGGGACTTTCAAACTGCAAACAGATTTTTCTTTCCCGGGTGGCTGATTCAGTGTGACACTGAAGCCAAAGAAAACTGTTTCTTGTGGAGAAGTCTCCATGGCATGGCAAGAGAGACTCCTCTCCCTAAGAGAACTGAAGAAGAGGTGGCAAACGGACTGAAAGTCGCAGGTTTTGTCTCTTTACTTTGTCAGTGGGAAAGAAAAGAGAGTGTGGGGGGAGGAAAAGAACTGGCATTTGCACCCACTACATTAATTGGTGTGTTGGCTGGGAAGCTCAGACTGGCGAACCAAAACCACTACACTTAATTGGTGTTTCCGCCTGGTTTTCAAACTGAAACCACCACATCTTGAAACAGCAGCTGCAAGTAGTCCCTAGTGCAGACCCTTTTCCGCACCGCTTTTCTTGTTTTGCTCCCCTTTATAAATAGAATAAAGTAGATTGCAATAAGTCCCTCTGTGAAGAATAAGTGTCCCCATGGGAGGGCAGTGAGTAGTACTATTCCTGTTGAATTTCCTCTCCTGTATTACCTCCTCCCAGGCTACCCCTAAATGCATCTTCGGTCTTTTCCACAAAACCCTCAAATAACCTTAAGGAGAAGCTGCTTTTCAGGATACACAGTTGCAGACAGTGAAGTAGAGAGGTAAGGGCCACTGTTGGGGGTTGGATTTCTTTCTTTTTTTCTTTTACTTATAGAATTTTTTTCCTATAAGTTGCTAGGAAACTAACTACTGGGTACTTATGGATACTTACGGGTACTTAAAGACAAAAGAAGGTGGCTGATGTCGGGAGAGGAATAGAGCATCTGGCTATACTTTTTTGTTGGTTTTGTCATTTTTTGGGATACAAGTTTTGGGGAGAGGTAAAAAATGGGGTTGGGGGCAGCTGCACTCTCTCTCTCTTTCTCTTTGACATTGGAGGAAGACAGCCAGGTTGTCGCTTACTGCAGGGAGAATTCACCAGCACCGCTGGAGCTGAGCCCTGAGGGACCCATCACCATCTGCTCCTGTGTCTCGGGAATCCTGAACTTTGCCTCTCGCTGCCCTGCTCAGAGCCGGGCCAGCACTGCCCTGCCCCCACAGTTTCTTTGGTACTGTTCTTGGTTCTTCTCTTCATGCGGTAGCCAGCATCCTTCTGCCCTGCTGGGACATCCCGCAGTTCCAGCCACTGATACATCTCACCCACCAGCCTGCTATTTTTTGCTCATTCCTGCCGGCTGAGATGGTAACTGCACCAAAGGGGAAAGTGTCTAAGGCCGAGAAGGCTGTTACTGGGTCCCTGGTTCTATTTGTTGTTAATGCCACAGTTATTGTTGTTTGTTTGCCTTGTTATACATGCTAGTGGGAGAAATGACTGCTCACTTTTAAGATTTTAAAGGTTTATTAAACCTTAAAAAAAACACAACAAAAGGACTAAATAAGGAAAAATTAGAGCCTTGGGAGCCCCCATGACTATCAGCCATATGCTCCTCTACAGAATGGATGCTCTGCCTGTTATATCCTTAGCCCTTCCCAAAGTTTTGTCAGTCAACTACTTCTCTGCTGTCCATTGGTGGAGATTACCTTCTTATATCTTGATTAGCAGTCAGGTGTTGTTACACTGCCCCTCTTGGTAATAAGCCAGCCTTCTCTAAATGCCCTGACTACTGAGGCTATTACAAGGGGGAGGGGAAAGAGGACTATGGGGGGGACATATTACAATAGCATCACTATACATTTTAACATCTATATCATATCTGTCCCTTAATTGTGAGAGTCAACTATTATATTACTCATCTGTAACACTAGCAAAGATCTGTTATTCCTATCCTCATATCTTTGCCTGAGAGTCCCCTTAATTTCAAAATTATAATAATTCAGAGGGAGGGTGCTTACATTCTCCATTCCAAGGGAGGCTCCTGCCTTCCCTAGCAGACACCTGTCTTCCAAACCGAGGCAGCCACATATGAAAGCAGCAGCAAAAACATCAACTTTCTTCTCAGATTTGAACAGCTGTTTCAGACCTTTTGAATGCAAATTCCACCAAGCCTTTACAGGTTTGTCTTTTAACCAACCCCTACACTATCAACCACTTATTTTTCAGAATGATGTAATATGACAAACACAAGTATCTGCAGCAGGAGATTTGTGAACTGTACTCGGGCAATTTGCACTGCAGATATATTAGGAATGGTCTGTTTTGCCCTCCCTTCCCTCAATTTAGTGCTTTCTGCCTTTGTTCAGAAAAATAAATGAATACTCTGTATTACTAATTTGATGAGATTCTGTTTATCTTATAGTTAAAAGACAAGTTCTAGAAATTTACCCAAATTCCAAGATGTGCAATATTCACAGAGACAGACATTCAAGACACTTCACTGGGTCAAAGGACACATCATCCCATTTTTATGTGAACTAATTGCCCAGGACAAGTGATACCTGAATATACAGATCACTTCTCATTAAATTAATAAAAATATATTAAAGTATATAAAAAAGAAAGTAATGTTAGAAAACTATCATCCAGTTACTCACACACTTTAGCGACTGAGGCATTGTCCCCAGTGAGAAGGGTTTGGCTTGCAGGAGCACAGCCCTTTACTCTAAGGCACAGACTTGAGCTCAATTACTGAGGCTGGGCTGATTCAGCTTCCAGCAACAATCCCTTGGTTGGACTCCTGAGTCCAACCAGACAGGTGTAGACATCTGTCCAAAAAGAATGGCCTGTGACTTGTGGAGATTAAAAACCGATTTGATTAACTGTCATTAGGGCCTGATGACTTTTAGTCATCAGGCTGGATGACACTAGAACTGGCTATGCATATGGGTATGAACAGTTCCTGTCAGAAAGCAGGATTTCTAAATTAAAAATAAAAATTAAAAAATAGAAGCCTCAGGTCACCAATTTCAATCTTTCAATTGTCTCCAAATCTCAAAAGCCAATCCTAACAGTCTGACTTCACCTCTAAGTCTTTCTGGCAGCAAAAGGACAAAGTAGCTATTTTCTCCAAAAATATTAATTTTTGCTAGTTAACAAATAGTCAGTTTGAGCATTCTTAGCCTTAAGGTGGAAGACATAGACTCCCCACTGTAAACAGGTGAGATAAAGTGACTGAAGTAAGACATAAACATTTCTGAAATTATTTTCTTAGTGAACACATTCTGGTTGCAGTTTGATAAAACATTCTTTGGTCAGAGTCACCTGTGATTATTCAATCTGGCTGCAAGTGGCTCAGAGAAACTGTAAAGCATTATGAGGGACAAAATAAAATTTACAGGCTCAAATATGTATCTTTTCCTCCACACAAAATGTTTCCTGTGAGGAACATTACTGCATCACAGATGGACAAAATACTAAATTTTGATTGCCTGGCCAAAATCCAAAATCTACAGCTACAGCTCTTTGCTATGAGAATGCTTTAAAAAAAACCCACAAAAACCTAAACACCATTTGATCTTTTTGTGTTGTAAACCAGGACCTCATGGTAAGAATACTAAATGAAGGTGTTGTAGTTGGTTTATAGCTATCTAATATGCTTGAAACTCCATCAGCAGTTCAGAGCCAATATCATGTCAACTGAGCTAAAAAGCAGTAATAGTTTCTCACCTTCTTAGAGATTACTGGTAAAATAATGTACAATCGCAATAGGAAGGCTGCCAATATGAAGTTAAGATGAAACTGCATCTTTTGGCAGCTAAGAAATTCAGCAACACATTTTTATGAAATGAAATCTTCATAAATCAAGCCACCAGAGTCTTCATAACTAAGAAGTTTTGGGTTCCTCTTGATTCTAGCAGTATATTAACCAAGACATAGCCTCAAAACACAATTTAAGCCTTGGCACTCAAGTATTTTTGAGGAAAGCCTTTAAATGCAGCTCAAAAGGGCATCTCCCTGCCTACAGACAAGCCGTTCAGAAGTAGTATCGTGTATTTGCCAGCATATTCTTTACTTTCTGTTACTCACAAATACTATCCCTATTAAGTTACAGAATGACAAAATAAAGAAAAAAGCTGAAGAATAGGAGAGAAAATGAGTCAGAGTCTCTTGATTTAATGCAACCATAATCTAAAGAGCCTAAACTTGGGAAAGGTAAATCTGAACATGTAAAAAGAAATAAAACAATTTTAATTAAAAATGTTAAAAATGGACAGGCTACACCAAAGGGGGGATTTGAAGGGGACTTATGAAAAACAGGGAGAGCGACTTTTTAAAGAGGTAGAGAGGGACAGGACAAGGGGGAATAGTTTTAAACTAAAAGAGGGGAGATTTAGATTAGAGATTAGGAAGAAATTCTTGGCTGTGAGGATGGTGAGGCTCTGGCACAGGTTGCCCACAGAAACTGTGGCTGTCCCATCCCTGGAAGTGTTCAAGGCCAGGTTGGACAGGGCTTGGAGCAACCTGGTCTAGTGGAAGGTGTCCTGCCCACAGTCAGGGAGTGGAAGGTCCCTTCCAATCCAAACCTTTCTATGATTTGGTCTCAAATGCTGGAATAAACTGCCTGCTCACAAGAAAAAGGATTTAAGACAAAATCGGCATAGGACCTTTTGCATCCACAAAAGATAACCTAAAAAACTGAGCTACTTTTCTGGAAGCCAGTGAAACTCCAGGGCTAAAAAACTAGAAACAAAGAGTAGTATTCCCAAAAGAAAACAGAAAAGATTCAGGGGACAAAAGTAAACACAGCAGAATATTGGTACCAGGAGAGGTATGAAGATGGAAGCAGAGCTTGCAGACCCGCAAGCTTGCTGCAATAAATCACACAAGCTGGGATGTGAAAACATTTATTAATCATTTAAGTGTAATGCCTGAGAAACCAAAACAACACAAATCTCACCACACTCAGGGAACCAGCCACTAAACCTTGATGGACAAACACTGGACTCTGCAGACCTTCCGAAGGGCCAAAGGCTAGCCCAGAGCTCCAGTCAAAACAAGGGAACTCACAGAAGATTGAAGCAGAGACTTTACAGCCAAATTTGCTCTAATGGATGTATGAAATAAGTGAGCTCTTCCACAAAAGCCATGGAAGATTTTTTTGGATTTGCTTTTAATCTAAAATGGTAATGATTATGGTGGTGACAGAACTTAAATTCAAAAAAACCCAGCTATATTGCTCAGAAAGGAAACTGAAGACCAGCAAGAGAACCAAACAAATCAGGCAGTGCAAGTGAGTATGTGGATAAGAAAACCTCTTGTCTCCCTGCTCTTTTCCTGCAAACAAAGAATAACCTGGAAATATTTTACTGACTACAGTTTGTGTCAGAGGACATGAGATGACTCACAGTAACCTGAAAACAAAAAATTTCTTCAAATATTCATTTTAACAGCTAGTGGATTGTCTGCTTGTTTCAATGTTCATAATCAGGTATTATCCACAGGACGGTGGACATCTGTATTCTGCCCAATTATGAAAGTCTAGCCAGTTTTCCCCTCAAGACAGACTCCCTGTAAAGCCTCATTTCCATTTATATTATTAGGAAGCACTAAGAAGCATTGATTGGAATCATCAGTTAAAAAAAAAAAAAGTTAAAGATTAACAACTATTCATACAACTTCTGGACACGAGAAGGAAATGAGGCATAGACATCCATGGGGAGAAGGAAATGGGATACTCCAGAAGAACTATGCTTAATATTCCTACATGGAAATATTATCCAGCCAAAAAAAAAAAAAAAAGTGCTTTCTTTTGTTAATGAGTGTGCATCACCTATAGAAAACAACAACAGGATTGCTGTGAAGCATAACTAAGTTTCCAGATCAGTTCCTCAGAGACAACACATGCCAGAAGGGAAGAACAGGTATCCACACTGAAAATTATTCCTATGTTCCAGTGTCAACCCACTTCTGCTTATTCAAGACTGTAGTAGACACCCATGACCTGCACCCCTCCCACTCTACTGATGAGCAGAGAGAAGTGCTACAGATATCACAGTCTGGCCCTTCATTTTCCAATTTTCTGAGGGGACCACACATCATCTGTGGATTTTTACACTACTGTGATGGATACCACGCAAAAACTCACTGTGATATTTTCCCAATGAAGAACGCTTTTCTTTATGCATCTTGCTAGAGAAAAAAACAAAAGCAGGGAGAATCTTTTCAGCTGTGCCTGAAATTACTTACAGAATAAAACTGCACAAAGGGCCGAGCTTCCTTTTCTCAGGACCTATTTACTTCCTCTGTTGGCTGAGCTGAATTTCCATCAGGCAACACTTTTTACAGTATTGCTGAAAGAGGAAACTTTTCCTACTCCTATATTTGTTTTCCCTAGCCAAGACTCCAAATAGCAACCTGGAGGTGGGGGTGTTCAGCCTGGAAGAAGAGAAGGCTCCAGATACCTTAAAGCCTCTGCCAGTGCCTCCAAAGTCCCTCTCCAAGTGAGCTGGAGAGGGACTTTGGACAAGAGGGAATGGCTTTCCACTGCCAGAGGGAAAGGTTAGATGGAATATTGGGAAAAAATTCTTCACTGTGAGGGTGGTGAGGCCCTGGCACAGGTTGCCCAGAGAAGTTGGAGCTGCCCCATCCCTGGATATGTTCAAGGCCAGGTTGGATGGGGCTTGGAGCAACCTGGTCTACTGGGAATTGTCCCTGCCTATGGCAAGGCGTGGGAACTGAATGATCATTAAGGTCTTTCCAGCCCAAACCATTCTATGATTCCCTGTGACCTGTTACAGTAGGATTCACACGAGTACTTTTCAACATCAAAATCAATTTTATAAAGAGGAGAATGTAGGGAGAAGAAACTGCTTTGCTCATGAGAGTTAAGAAGGCAGGAAAACAAAACCATTCTATGAGTCTATGATTAGATGAGGATGCAGGACAAAATAATTGCTTTAAGCAAGAGACTGCATGAGTGCACGCAATTCAGGGAGCATAAATTAAAACCATGTGAATACAAACCATCACTTGAAATCCACTGGGTAGTAAACTGTTCTTCACATTTAGTAAAATTCACCTCCGTTTAAGGAGAACTGGTTAAGTCTCCTGCTCAAACAACTGCTGCAAGATAAACCTAAACTAACTTTAGCCTAAAACATAGAAACCTGTCTGATTTGATTTTCTGCAGACAGTGGAAGAAGATGAGTCTGAATCCTTCAGAGTGAATCAGAACAGAAGTACATGGGATTTCCATGGAAGATACTAGAACCTTCAGTTATTTATTAACGTAGCTTCTCATTTAGCAACAACACTGAACATGCAACTGCTATTTTCATTAGCAGCAATTATATTACAGAGAGGTTGTGCTGCTTATCATTTGGATTCCTATGCAGCTCACTTGAATTACACAGTCAGAGACTGCCCAGGCTATGACTTGTTCTGCTTAACCAGTTTGATATAGAAGGTGGACCTGCTACCAAACATTAAATACAGTCTTAAGACAACAATTATTTCACCTCCCTCTAGTGAAGAGCATTGCTTTTTCAAACATCAAGCTCTGAGATGAGTTGTGGGCCCATCATATGGAAGAACTTGTAAGAGTGTAAGAAAACAGTAGAATGTTGTGGACAGTTACAGAGTCTGTATTTTGGGAAGGTCATAATCTCACCAAGCATTGTCACCTTGTGAAGAGGAGCTAGTTGTCTGAGACAAATCCTTACCTTCTTTTTTTTTTTTTTTTTGTGGCACCCACCTCTTTCTTATAAATTACAAAAAATACTTACCACCTAACCATCAGTCCAAGCTCCATGAAGTTTTTCAGGTTAGGAAGAGTTTGCCTTAGATCTGGAGTACTCAGCCCATGCTGGTATCTAAGCTACAAAACCAGAAAAAAAAAAAAAATCCTAAAATTAGCACAGCTTTCCAAATCCCAAAGAATACAACATCATAGTCAGTTAAGTCACTAGGTTTTTAGAAAGTTTAGGATGATTATCCAGCAGTTCCAAGATATTTATTCCCCTTAAGAAAATGGTCTATTTACTACTTGTATTAGGAAACCCACACAAGAACAGCGCCAAATATTCAGTCAACCTGACTCTTTAACCTCCTCACACTTTCCCTATTTACTATCTGCAACAGGAGAGCAGGTTCACAGCTTAATAAAAACACAGAAACACAGCCATTATGGGAAGACACCAAATTCCATCACAATGTTCTGTATTCATGAAGTCCAAATATTTATTTGTGTGTACTTGTCAATCTGAGTGTATCAGTTTATACTGGAATCAGTAATGGAATTATTATAGTAATATCAATGAGTAAAAATACATATTGTCACACAATTGATCAATATTTGTGATCCTTACACAGTTTATATCAGCATTTAAATGCCTGTTATCAGTATCATAATTAAATCCAGCACTGAAATCAGATGCTACTTAGTGAAGGGAAAGGCTTTAAACACTGACATACTTTAACTGAATATTGACTCGTGACGTAACTGTCATCGGTGAGAATTATAAACTCCATGTTTAACAAGTCACTAAATTTAAAAAGTGACTTGTACCTCTGAAGAAAACAGCACATGGAAAGGAAAAAGTCTGTCTTTGAAGTTTGATTCTTAAAATTTCAGGGAAATTTTGCAGAGAAATGTATCCCTTGTGTGGTTAAAATATGAAAAAAGACCCCAACACCCTACATTCCAGTATCTCTAAGGCAACTGGAATGATGCACTACCAACTTAATAAGCAGTTCTCAGCATATATTAACATGCTTTAGAAGTCTCTGCTGGACTCCAACACAGCATTTAGCGCTGATAGAGCTACTTGCTGAAATATGGAACAGTCCCACTCAAAGTTAAATTTCTTTTGTTTAGAATCACACACCTGTTTCCACAATTCCTGACAGCAAGATGCAGGAAAGTATCTTAAGTTTCAAAAATTTTTGACTTCTCCCAAACAATCAGGTTTTCAGAGAAAAAGACTCCTGAAATTGGGAATCATTTTTGTGCTTGTCTGAGTTTCAGAAAGAATAATTACTTTGGAAGAAAATCGCCCTCAGTACTGCATTGTACAACAGCTGGCCATTTATTACAGTTTATTATTTCCATATGGACAAAGCCAAATCATATGGTGGGCTTGGGTTCATATTTTCTGCTACAATGACAGAACCTGGATTAAGACAACCATACAATATAAATTACAAAACCATCACCACATTCTCCTGATGGGATTATAGTGGAATTCGTTAACTGGAGAATTAGCCTGGAGCAAAAGAAATAAAGAAGAAAAAACCCACCAACTCAAAAACTTTACATTTGTTTCTCCTCCAACAATGAAAAGTTCATGGAATACCCCTTTTTATAGTCATTCTTACATTTTAAGGTTTCAGAGCATGAAAATAAGGTGGATTAAGGGATCTCTCCAACAGCCAGGATCAGAAGAATTCATGGGAGACCCCAGTATCCAAACACGAGCAAAACCATTGCTTCTACTAAAAGACATTTTCATATTTCATATAGTAGAGATGCATATTAAGTAAAGTTAGGAAGTTCCATGAAACCCCTAGAAAAAGTTATTACTTAACTTCATAAACTGCACACTATTTAGCTTTTTAACTGATTAAAAGCAAAGCAATACTGCTTTATGTCTGCATCAACGCAAGCTGCTGCTGATGTATTTACAAAACCAGAAATCACTGAAAAACTTATCTGCCTTCCAGAAACAGAAGAAAACATTCAAAAATTAGCTGATGAAGAGAGTTTTAGTCTGGATTCAAAATTATCACTCCATTAATACAGCAAAAGTTAACTCCTCCTTTGCATAGTTCTGTAGTAGTCTCACATATCCTGACAAAGAAAATATCTGCTTTGCTGCATGATGCAGGCCACTACAGATACAACACCAAACAAATGTGAACAAGGAGCTGGAGGGAGCTTAAAAACAACTTTTTTTTACTTAAAAGATCAGAATTCCTCTTCCTCCTCTCCTTAACCTCTGACAATCCATAAAGCATTTCTCATACACCTTCCCTTAAGTTTAGTTTTTTTAACATCCAATACCCCACATGCAGGGCTAGTTAATCCACCTCATTCAATAAACAGTAAGGCACTGAACAACAGTCATAAGGACTGAATCCAGAGGAGGCCATGGAGATACACCAAGTATTGCTGGAGCACCTCCATTCTGAAGACAGGCTGGGAGAGCTAGGGATGCTCAGCCTGGAGTAGAGAAGGCATTAGGGAGACCTCAGAGCCCCTTCCAGTGCCTAAAGGGGCTCCAAGAGCTAGAGAGGGACTTTGGACAAGGGCCTGAAATGGCAGGACAAGGGGCAATGGCTTCAAACTAACAGAGGACAGGGTTAGATGGAATACTGGGAAGAAATTCTTGGCTGTGAGGGTGGCAAGGCCCAGGCACAGGTTGCCCAGAGAAGGTTTGGAAGGATGGGGCCCCAAGGCCAGGTTGGATAAGGCTTGGAGCAACCTGATCTAGAGGGGGTTTCCCTGCCCATAGCAGGAGGGTGGAATTAGATGATCTTCAAGGTCTGTTCCAGTCCAAACCATTCTACGATTCCCTGTGACTTGTTACAGTAGGACTCACACAAGTACTTCTTAACATCAAAATCAAGTTTAAAAAGAGAAAAATGTAGGGAAAAGCTGCTTTGCTCATAAGAATTAAGAGGGCAGGAAAACAAGAGCAGACAGAGGTAACCATGTGCTGTCTTGATTCTCCTAAGAAATTGTTCAAATTTCAATTCTCACTATTAAAAGTCACCCATCTCCACACTAAGTTTCCAATGCAATAATTTTCAAAATCAGCATTTTATTTAAGATTTTAAAGATAAGACCCAGCCACCCAAAGAAAATGTGCCTGTTTTAATTGAAGAGGTGTCCCAGATTTGTGTTCACATCGAAGACCATGTATTCTCCACAGAACTTTGAGTAAATCATTAATGATGTTCCAGTGATAAAATATTAATTCTGATTTCTACACCAATATTTAGCTCCTATGCACAGCTTTGTTCTCCCAAGTGCTGCTCTCATGTTTGTTACTAACAACACTTACTCCACAGAAACAAGATAGAGGAGACAAGATGCCTCATATTTTATGAACAGTTCAAGGCAGAAGAATTTAACGAATTATGTGTACAGAGAAAACTCAAAAAATAGGATAATACATTTACTTTAAGGCCAACCTCTCTACAAAAAAACAGCTAATCATACCAGTGGGTATTTTCTATTATACCTATATATTCCAACATCACAGAAAACCATAAATGTTAAAATAAGATGCATTTAAAACAGTGGTTCTCAGAGCAAAAGGTAGATTTATTCTTAAAAATCTGTATTATTCTAATTTCTAAGAAAGTGTTTAAAGACTGAATTTCCTTAAAAGACTAATACCAACAAAACCACAGCATTAGCTGTAGGTGATGCATGACAAACAGAAGTTAAATTGTAACAAAACAGGCATAATTATTTACACTCTAAGACGAGAAAAAAGAATATTCAGCTCCTCCAGTTTCTACCTGTATTTCCTTCTCTGCAATGGTCTGAACTTACACTGGAAGGTAAGGGAGTGAACCAGCAGTGAACAGCTCCAATCTGAACATCTCTACTCCACTGCCAACCAAACAGCTTCCAAGGATTCATTTCATCAACTGAACTGTAAGACTTAAAAATCATGACCTAAAATCACGTTAGACAACAGAAAAGCTTACTGCCTTCCTAAAGGTAACAATTCCACAGCAAAATGTTCATTCATCAAGTCTACCAGCTGAGATACATCATTTGTTAACTAACTAAAATACAAACCTGCAAAAGTTCAGTTCCTTTCCTATAAAGGCTATAAGAAGTACTAGGACTACCGAAGTTTTTCAATCAAGTTGGCTTTAAAAGAAACCTTTTAGTTATCTTTCTATTCCTGGGTAATTGCAGGTTGCACCCAAGATCAAAATTAGAAGGTTTGCCACTCTATGCCTGCTCTTAAAAAAAAACAATGATATCCTGCATTTATGTGCAAAAAACAACTGTCCACTTCCTATCCTAATTCTTGCAGCAGTATTTAATAACTAATGGTATACAAGCATATACATGTACTTCCAGCCAGAAACCACAGAGTACCTGGGCTCAATTATCTTTTTTTTAGGGGGGAGTGCAGAATGACTCCAATTCTAACCTCATCTGTTCATCATTTCTCACGTTGTTTCCCCAGCCATATTCATCTTGTTCTAAGCCATGTGGAAGCAGTCTAACAGCCAGAATATGTTATTAAAGCTCAAAATAGCAGCCACTTTAGTACACAGGGTGCATAATATTCAAGTCTATGCCAAATTCTGCTGTATTTTGGACTTCCCTTAGTCCCCACTGCAGGCAACTGGTTCTTGATGTTGTAGCAGTACCTGTACTGACACAATAGGTGGACTCAACCCACTATTACACTACGCAAAGATCTTGCAATAGTAAGGCAGTCAAAACCAATTTTGAATTATTTTCAACTATATGAGGAGTTTCTCTTGATAGCATCAAGAATTTCAAAAAAACATCTGCTCCACAAATGTGAAAACCTACAGAGAAAAATAGAAGCAAAACTATTGTTTTAATCAAATTTGCAGAGCTGGTCAAAAGCCAAGCATTTGCACAAGGTTTTCAGAGAATGTCAAACACTGAAATATTAAGAATGTCAAAGAGAAATATGAAGTTTTAGAAGTTTTAATAAAATTACATAGTTAATTGTTTTACAAGATCCTGGGTGACTTTGTCAGAGTAGAACAGAACACTGGCAGAGATTCAGATTACTAAGCACTGCAATAAAGAAAATGGGAAGTGTTGTTATAATGCCTGTTGCTATATAAACAACTATGGGGGATCAGTGAAATAAGGCCTGCTGCTATATAAACAATTGTGTGTGTTTATATCTTTGGGGAGCAATTATAACATTTTTTGCTTGCCTTTGTTTTATTGAATCTGGCTAGTTGTTCTAGCTCTGAATGCCTATGTGGGTTTACTGAAAAACCCTTAAGCTACAACACTACTGAAACATGTTGCGGTATCAATAGCTCTTTAGATAATGTATCTCCAAACTAAGCATCTGAAATCACTTTCATTTTTCACACTTAAAAAGACTATCAGTAAGCATCAATTACAGTTTGGAAGTAAACATAATAAAATGGTTTTTTAAACTTTTTTAAGATTCTTGGGGAAGTAGGAGCTGAAAAAAGAAAAATAACCAACGTGATCATAACAAGTCTTGAAGTTCTCAATTTTGCTTCCAGAAGAAGCAAATAGAGGACTGCTACAGTAGTGACAGTGCTCATCCAAGCAAGAGGAAGTGCTCAAATATAACAGCTATTTCAACAGATATTATGACTTATCTTTATATGCCTGGGTCCCTTTCCCAGAGTTACACCTGAAAAGCAGATTTTTACTTTGCAACTCATTCAAGAGTATTAAGCTAACAAGAAAGCAAGTTACATCCACATCCTTGAAGACACATGTCCTTCATTAATCCATTCAGCATACTCTTTTCAAGTTCCTCAAGAAAACCCAGCGTGCCTAAAGCCTTCACTAAAACCATCTTAAAAGACTCCCACCACAATTTTGATATAGCAATTGCAAAAAAGGCACACAAACTGCAACCAAAGCAATAGGAGGACATAACTGCATTTTATGCTATACCATTGAAGAATAATTACAATCAGTAATTCTAAAAGCATGCTTAGTCTGAACTAAACTGATCTGTCCCACATTTACAAGGGAGATGCTGATATCAATAACATAATTTCCTGTTATCACAAAATCCTAGAATGGTTTGGGTTGGAAAGGACTTTTAAGCTCATCCAGTCCTAACCTCGCCACCATGGGCCTAGATTCCTTCCACTAGATCAGATTGCTCCAAGGCCTGTCCAGCCTGGCCTCGAACACTTCCAGGGATGGGGCAGCCACAGCTTCTGTGGACAACCTGTGCCAGGGCCTCACCACTCTCACAGCCAAGAATTTCTGCCCAATATCCTATCTAAACCTGCCCTCTGGCAGTGGGAAGCCATTCTCCCTGTCATTCCAGTCCCTCTCCTGGTCTCTTGGAGCCCCTTTAGGCACTGGAAGGGGCTTTAAGGACCCCATGGAGCATTTCCGTGGCCTCCACAGGACTCACTCTAACAGGTCCATGTCCTTCTGATGCTGAGGACCCCTCACTCTCTCACTCTGACCTGTAAGAGTGATAACTAACACTGGAGATGCTACACAGTCCCTGGACCAAGACTAGTACAGTTCAGAAACAATCATCTCTACATTAGAGCAAAACGTCCTCACAGAGCTCTGGCTGATTCAGCCCTCACAAACTGCAGCAAATTGAGATGGAAACTTTTTCTCACCACTGGTTCCTCCTGCCCCAAGAACAGCCTGTCTCCTTTCCTCTCCTCTTAGCCTGGAGAATTTTAATTCACTTCCATCTGAAAGGCAGGGGAAATTCATGCATGAAATCTACATACATCTACAGCAATGGTTCAGAAGTGATCAGGGAAACTATATTCTCATCTGATAACAGACCTAATTCCCTTTTACCTTCTTTGATTTGTCCTGGAATTAGATTAGGCTGCCTCTTCCTCTTGCATTCACCAAAACACAAAGTCTGATATTTATTCAAAGACAGCAGCAGCCTCAATTCTAAATGCACAGCAACTTGTACTATTCTGCCAAACACTTATGAAGCAGTTTTCTTATTCTTAAAACTTCAGCAATATTTAAAAGTGGATTTTGGTCTCACAGCAATAGTGTTTATTGGAGATAGACCTCAAGAAAATAAGGAAATAGGAGTATATGTTTGAGTACATGTAGAACACACTCTAGAACTGAACATTTAGACAAGCCAAAAAGCTGCATTTCCTCAAGAACTCTCTCACTACTATATATGAAACTTTTCTTGAGAGTAAACACAACACCCTTCCAGAGAGGTCTCAAACATTAACCTTCATGGTTTCAGTCTGGTGTCCAGTAAGAGGAACCATTGTTCCAGGCTGGGACGAAGCCAGGCTGGGAGCCACTCATATAAGTAAAGTATTCCTTGTAAAGCTTAGCAGTTACTGGGCTTGCTACAAAAACCAACATATATGGGCCCCCATGCCCATAAAGGAATGCCTCATATGCCATGACTGTTTCATAAAAGAACATTTTAAAAGGCAATTTAGAAGATAGAGCAGTTACCAGCCGCCAAAAAGCTTCCCCTACTCCCCAGTGAAGCACTCAAGTAACTAAAACCATGTTTACTGCAGTCTTGCTGCATTTATAGCTTGACGAGATGAAACTGTAGAGCACATAACCTTTAGGTCAGAGCTTCTCAAAAGGGTTCAGTATCACTAATTCATGTTCCCTGGATTATAGGAAATGGGTACACCTATTTCCTAGGAGTTCATTCATCCTGAGCTTTTGTATTAAAAATCATTCCATCGGGCACAGAACAAGAGGTCAGACATGCAAAAGTCAAAAGGGGAAAGATAAGTAACATTCTGTGCCTCTATCTTAAACATTAAATTTTCTATGTGTGTTTAGCTCCCCAAATGTAATCTGCACACCTGAAGTTTACTTTTTACCTATATATGAACCTATGAATATCAGAAGGGCAGTATTCTCAGGGATTACACAGGTGTGTACAGAGAACTCTCCCACCCTGTCCTGGATGGAAATCAGAGAAAATGTATGGTTAGGATTATAGTGCTACACACTCCTCCTCCACTTCTCTGTTACTTTCACATTTTAATAAATCCACTCCAAAACCAGGTAATTTTCACATCTGACATCAGTCCAGCTCTGCCCTCTACCTTAAGATGTCACAGGAAAGGAATTCACAGAATTACTTCAGTGGGCAAACAATGAGCTCCATTAGATGTTGTAAAATCTTTCAGCTATTTGCTCTTCCACGTTGTGTTGGGAAAGCCCTTGTTTTAAATTAGGTGAAATTGAGCTTCTGGCCACTCACTCATCCAGGTTTGGGAACCCTGCTCTTTCAGGTCAAATGGCTTTTGCTTCAAGAAAGCTTTCTCAAAGAGCAAGTGATTCAGTCCATGACACAGAGCTGAAATGGAAGAAGAACTTGGGGACTCTCTGCTCCCAGACACATCTTGCATTTCAGCTGAACTGCTTTCCAGGTATCTATTATGTTACTGTCAGTGAACAAAAGAGACTGACTTATAAAAAGAGATAAGATTGTGAATCAAATGGAAAGCCCTCTCATTTGAGGAGTACAGAATGAACAGTTTAACCTATGAAAGACTTGCTACCTATGAGGTTAACACCAGCATTCAGTAAACTCCACTAACTCCACTTGGTAAGACACACCAACACAGGAAATGGTTTCCCATATGATGGATGACATTTCAAACTTAAAAGCTGAGGTCAGACAGCATTAAACCAAGGACAGTTCAGCACTGGTCTTCCTGAAAATGTCAACTTATACTTGCTAAATTGAAGCAGAGCTTGTTTTTTTCCTAATTACACAATATTAACTTCATGAATTACACACAAGGCCAGCAAAGAGAGCTGCAATAACACCTTCAGTAATTCCAGTCTCTTGAAAAACAAAACACTTTAAAGTTCTGGATTTCCAAACATTCTGGACTGACCAAAAAGTGAATGAGCCCATACATATCAGACCCTTTTATTCCATTTGCTGGAGAACAACTTGCTCTAAACTTCAACCCCAGTATATAAAAAACCTGAAAGGCATTTATGGATGATTAAGTAGCTGACATACCAAAAGCTTTCAAAATAGGTTTTGTGCCCTGATGTGCCAAATCTTATGCAGAGAAGTATGAGACCAACTCTGACCAAGGAGGACAAAACATACATATTAAACTATACAACAGAAGAACACAGAATGTGGGGGTAAAGGTGAAAATAACAGAAGCTCAGGGAAAAAAAAAAAAAATTAAACCCCCCAAGTCACAGATTGATGCTTGCTTGCAAATAAGAGATAAGAAAAAAAATTATGCATTAAAGCAAGTGAAGTTTTAAGAAATTAGGTGCATTTTACCATAATTTCTCTTTCCCATTAAGAAATGGGCCACATGGCAGAAAAGAGAGACTCTGAAGGAAGAAACAGGTTTACCAAACAGGACCTGGAATTCCACAGAGGTGAACATTTTATATTTGAATGTCCAGCTTTGCCTCCAGTGCACACACCCAGCTTGGTAAGAAAAACTATACACTGCAGCTTTTTCCTACACTCATACATTGTGCCAGGGCTTGATAACAGATTTCCCACCTCCCTATCTCTTTCAATTTTGTAACATGGAACTTATATACATTACAAAGCAGCTGAACCCAGCAGACAACATGTGTTTATGTCAGATTAACTATATCAGGAATCCATTTGCCTTTTAATTACTCAATTTTGGTTCTATTTTAAAAACATACTCCTTTTTTTAGAAAACATTTTAGTCCAAAGAGCTAATGACAGCTACACAGTACAAAAGCTATGTAATACACAGAAAATGCCTGCAAGGCTGGTCCCACAAAATCACTTTGGAGGACTGAATCTAAGCACAGCTGGTGATGCCACCTCTCCTATTCATAGAAACCCAGAACAGTTTGGGTTAGAAAGGACTTTTAAGCTCATCCAGTCCTACCCCCCCCACTCCCCAACCATGGGCCTAGATACTGTCCACTAGATCAGATTGCTCCAAGACCTGTCCAGCCTGGTCTCGAACACTTCCAGGGATGGGGCAGCCACAGCTTCTGTGGACAACCTGTGCCAGGGCCTCACCACTCTCATAGCCAAGAATTTCTGCCCAGTATTCCATCTAACTGTGCCTCTGGCAGTGGGAAGCCATTCTCCCTTGTCCTGTAACTCCAAGCTCTTCTCCAAAGTCCCTCTTCAGCTGTCTTGGAGCCCCTTCAGGCACTGGTAGGGGCTCTGAGGTCTCCCTAAAGCTGTCTCTTCTCCAGTCTGAAAAACCCAAGCTCTCCCAGCCTGTCCATATATGAGAAGTGTTTCATCCCTCCAGTCACCCAACCACACCGGTCATCCCACCGCACCTGCAGGAGCCTCCAGCACTGTCTGGACTTAGGCTGCAGGTGCCGGGATCTGTACGGGTTGAACACCCAAGATCTGCACCTTCACAGAGCAAGTTAATAATGGTCTTTGCCTACAGACAAGGATAAGCAGGCTTTCAGCTGAATGAAAGCCAGAACTTCAGTTACTAATCCAGTCTCATTTCAATCTATTTTTTCTTGGCACGGGTGATAGGAAAGGAAAAAAGAAAGCCTTTCCAAAAAGTTAGCAAAAAACATATATAAATTCCCCAATTCTAAATGATATGGCTAAGTATCGGCTCACTGTTACCCTAGGAAAGTTTCAGGAATGAAACCTCTCCTAAGAGCTTTTGGCTCTACACAGCTGGAGAAGGTACTTTGTGGTGTTTCAGGTGCAGTCCCTTCCTCTTAATATTGAAATGAAAGCCTGGCACTTCACAAGACAAGGACTAGACTCTGGCTTCAACCTATGCTCTTTCAAGAACACTTTTCTGTATGCAGCTGAACCGGCCTTGGATTCAGATGGTGCATTCTTTCTGAACTGTATGTTTTATGATCTTAATTTAGGGGCCTCATAAGATGTAGTGTGCAAGTCACAGTATCCTGCACTCAAAGGGCCATAACCACAGCACACACACCACTACTCACAGAATTCTTTAAAGACACTTCTGCTCCTTAGTGTTTATTGCCAAAACAAATTTCTAGGCCTAACATTTCTGCTGTTCAACTTCCCATGGAAAAGCTTTTAGTTTCTGTTATAGAGCTGATTTTCTCTCATGTTTGATAGTCTAACAGAACCAGAAACTGAACCTCTTGCCGTATTTCATGTTTAACAGCTGAGTTTCAGTTCAGCCTCAAACATATGTCACTAGTACATAAGCATTCAACTTTAACTCCATGCAGGTATTAGGAAGATAGCACGTTAATTATACCTACAATATAACAAGAATTTTGGTTTTCTTCTTTGGTTCTGTGAATGTTACTTTGTGCATCAGACAAGCAACTCACCCCCAAAGCAGCATTCCCAGGAAAGCAGCACCGGCTGCTCAGCTTCTCAAGCAGATTACACAAAGCACATAAATGTCACCTGCTACCATGTGGACACGGTGGCCATGGACACACAAGAGGAGGGCTAGACATTAGTTACTTACCTGGACCTGTAATCTGTTGAGAAAAAGAACCTTGGGGGAGCTGACAAGAGAGTGACTTTTTTTTTTTTTCACATCAAAGAGCAAAGTTCATGTGTTGCTAATGCCTGTCAGATGAAAGCAGAACTATTCTTTGGCCAGGGCTAAGCAAGCGATGCCAATATGGAGTATCAGTCTAACACAACACAATAATGGTCTGACAAAACAAACGAGGATGAGAAAAGAAGCCTTCCCTGTGAAACAATCCCAAGCATGGCATTCAGGTTGAACAGAAGAAAAAAATAACCTTATTTCATACAGTGTAACAAATTCCACAGGTTTCACTAAACTTGGAAGTGATGCCTGGAAGGTGATGCTCTGTCTGACACCGTATACAGAGACTCTGCTAACAAACACCAACTGTGAACTTTTTACATGGATAGGCAGGGGAAGAGATTTAAACTAAAAGAGGGCAGATTCAGACTAGATACTAGAAATAAATTCTTTACTCAGAAGGTGGTAAGGCCCTGGCACAGGCTGCCCAGAGAAGCAGTGGCTGCCCTATCCCTGGAAGTGTTCAAGGCCAGGTTGGACAGGGCTTGGAGAGACCTGGTCTAGGGTTGGTAAAGGAGGGTGTTGGTCTAGGGAAGGTGTCCCTGCCCATGAACAAGATGGTCTTCAAGTTCCCTTCCAACTCAAACTGTTGTATGAATCGATGAACTGAGGTTAAGACTAGACACATTCACTCCTTGGGTTGGCTGTAGGAAAACAAAGAGTTGTAAAATGGTGCAAACTATTTGACACCTGGCTTTACAAGTCTACTTTTCATGAACCATTAATTTAGTCAAGGACAGAACACCACCACTCCTGAGGCCATGTCAAATAAAGCCAGATGGAGACAGTGACCAAGGTCACAGCAAAAGAATAAAAGAGGTCTCATAACAGTCATACAGATGCCCTCTGGTTCTGTGGTAAAGCTGAGATAAGACTTAGAATAAGAAACCTAGAAGATTAAGAAGCAAATTAATTCGATGTGGTTCAGGGGCTGACTGAAATCATGTGAGAATAACTTCACTGCCCTGTGCAAGAAAATAGCTGCAGTAAACTCCCTTCTCCCTGGTACCTAAAGAAACCAGCTTTACAGTTCTATTGAAATTATGTCCTCTACAAGTAATCTGGGAACTGGACAAGAAATAATGCCTGTCAAATATCATGCAAGAGACAACCTCTTGAATACCTAAAGAAATTGGAACTTTGATGAACAAGATGGACGTGCTCTCCTCAATGGCTACACATCATAAATGCATGCATTAGACATAATGATCAACACAGGACCGAAATAATTTAATATAGAATCACAGAATTGTTTGGGTTGGAAGAAACCTTAAAGCTCATCTCATTCCAAGCCCCTGCCATGGGCAGGGACACCTTCCACTAAACCAAGCTGCTCCAAGCCCCATCCAACCTGGCCTTGCTTCTCTGAGCAACCTGTGCCAAGGCCTCACCACCCTCAACTTTCTGGGTATACAATTTTGGGCAAGTTATTCTCCCACAGTAACAATATGTGTGCTCACTAGGGACTCACTCACATCTGGGAGGATGGTCACTAAATTAAGATCAACTCATTATATGCAATGAAGAACCTACACTGAAGACAGGCCGAAGCAATTAAGGCTCTGGGAATGAAGGAAAGAGACAGCAAAGCAGCCAGTAAAGCAGCAATAAAGATGCTTTCTTTTTACAGACCTGAGACCCAAAACTCAAAGCCACTACACTCTCAACAACCCCCACTTCAAAGTTTAAAAGAAATAATTTAATTATTGAGATGAAAAAACCTAGAGCAGCAAGACCACTACTCAAGCACTCGTGATTCCACAAGGTCCATGTCTCTGCTCCAGCAGAACTGGGTGCCACCCACATTGTTCAGAACAAAGAGAACTCTGAGAGATACCATTTTGACCCTGTTCTGTGTTCACTTATCACCCACAAAAAACCTCACCAAACTTCAGGGATTTCCTAATATTCATCCACCATAACAAGAGGTTTTCATGTTGTAATCTCAAGTACTCCACCGTGAATACCAGGATGAGAGTTCACTTCTTTCTCCTACTAAAGCCTCAGCTTTCCTCAGATACTCCATACACATCCCTAACTCAGGAGCTACAGGGTTTATGGGGCCAGTACTTGCTGAATGCTCTCCCAGTATCTAATGCTTTGGAGAGCTGTGCAATTCACTCCCATTTTTAGGAACTCTACTGTACTTCACCTTTGTTAACTATAGTGAATTTTTTTGGTGGGTATTATTAGACATAAGTGACTAATTTATCTTTGAAAAAAACCCTGCATTTCTATGCTAGTGAGAGTCAAACAGCTGAAATCTTAAATGGAAATTTACAGCCTTAGATAATGTTATCCAACTCAAAAAGCTCCTCTGTGAACTTTGTGAGAGATGCAATTTTACAAACAGAAAATATGGGTATTGAAACAATTCGTGCTCACATACAGATGGAAGTTATTATGAACTCTCAGAATTAACACACATTGTTTCAACTTTGGAATGTAACAGCAAAGCAAGTTTCTCCAAAAAAAACTCTATCAAGCCAGCACTAGGCTGCTTCTAATTCCAGCTGAATTCTCCTGAGTGCAAGATGTGGTTTTCAGTGTTATTATCCTGCTGTTTTACAAAACAGTACCCCTTTATCTCTAGAAGAGTTTTTATGTCAGTAATTTTATTTAATATCAATCCCATCTCACTTCTTGCACACTCACATTTCTCCTTGCAGCCAGAATTCTAGGTAATTGTAAAAGGAAAAAAATACATAAAAAATCTGTGAAATCAGGGAAGCTTATACAAATAATTTCAAAATATTTCTTTAGGTTGATTGAATTTTTCTGGGCTCTTTGTTTGTCACAGTGTTCAAAACTTGCATGAATGATTCAAGTGAGGCGACAGAGACCCAGGCTCCTGTTTCCATGCTCCAGTGAAGTCACCACTATTCTTCCCAGGCACCTCCAACCTTCCCACAGCACAGAGGGAATTAAGCAACTGATTTACATTTATTCCTGACAAAGAGGACTGGTTCTCTGAATTCAGGTAAACACCTTTAAGTGATGGTCTGGAGATAAGAGAGAGGCAGCTGCTCAATCTCTGTCCAAACTTAATTTTTCACACATTCACAAGAACTAAGCATATGTGGACACTTCTCTGAAAGCAGCCATAAGGTCTGCTAAAAGCTATGTAAATTCAACAGTTTCAATATCCCAAGAAACATACAAGAACTCAGACAATCTGGGGTGTTTAGGTCAAGTCAGCCCCAGAGCACAGAGGTTTTATGAAGCATTGCTGCAGATTATGTACCAGGTCTGCTTTCAGAGTGGAATTTCCCCTTGGCAGAACTATATAAAGCAGCAATATTTGATCAAGGACATCAAAATAAAGGTGACTACAACAGTTTATGTGGACATCATAACACTTTCATGATTAAATAAGTAGTAGAAGCACCCCCCAGAAATTCCAATTTACTTCCATTATGTTTTTATATCCAACAGCATACAATCTAAGGCATTAACATGTGAACCCCTAGTGTTCTACTAACCACTTTGAAGTTTGGCCACTGACTAGCTTGCACCAGCACCAATGACCCCAAGTAGAGCTGGAAACTCTTTTTATACCAATACATACTTAAAGCCTTCATTTACTTTTATAAGTTTAAACATATGCCAGTGATTTCAGAAACCAACTGCAAGGAATTGGAAGGCAACATGGGTGAGTGACTGTGTGTTCAACCACCCAGAGTCCTTCAGAAACAGGACAAGAAAATCAGAATGAGGTTTCAGTAGGTCCAAGAGCGGTAACAACTTAGAGGTGACAAGTCAAGGAGATAAACAGGAAAAAAGTGAAGTGGTGACAGTTTCTATAAAAAAATACTACAGGCACAAGTGTCAAGTAACCCAAACTACACAAATAGCAAAGACAACCACCCTGGCTGCAATGAAGAATTCATCATTTCAATGAAAAAAATGACAGAGCTCCTTGCTTGCATCACATAGCTGAATGGCAAACTCCAGAATAAGGTAAGGACAAAGAAGGGCTGAAAGGCAAAGCAAGCAGCATCACAACTCACAGGTTACAGAATGAACTAGTAAGCAGAGATTAAGGAAAGCACTGTTTTGATAGTAATGAAGAGAGAGATCTATCAAAGCATTTGAGGGAAAGACTAATCCCTTTTTCTCACTAATCTTCCCTCTGGAGGTCAAGTGTGAACAGCTGGCTGCCATTACTAATACCACCAACAAGGAGGTGTAGTTTAAGATACATTAGCAGCCTGGCTAAGCCAATTTCCGAGATTAGTAGGACTCGATTAACTTTGTCTTAAGATATTTTAGCCTTTAAGTAATTTCAGAGGTTACTGTCCAAAATACACTAAGCACGGGCAAGTCTGGAAAATGGTAAATGCAATCCGAGCTTAAAAAACAAACAACACAGAAAGACTCAGAAGCTTTACTTCAATTTGGGATAGGGAATGGCAAAAAGTGATGGAAGGAAAAACAAACAAGACTAATAGAAGCTAAGCATAAAAAGGTCAGATTTTTCAAGAATAAAACTGTAAGACTAATGTAATTTCAAACAGGTTAGAAACAGAAATGTCATATTTCTCTTGAAATTTAAATCTCTTTGCATTTTCTGCTATAATATGCTCACAAGCATGCTGGGGAAATGGTATATTGATGAAGTACAAGTGAACAGAGAGAAAGTACTCTTTGGGTGCAATAAAGAATGGTTTATGACTACAACTGAAGTGCTGGAAAATGGGACTCCAGCTGGAATAACAGAACCCCAGTTCTATCCAATATTTTAATTAGGTAATCTGGATAGGGCATAGGCTCAGGTGCAGCCAGCATAAAGCCGAGACTGAGTTCTCAGCCTTTTTTTTTTTTTTTTTTGCCACCAAAGTAGAAACGTGATTAAGAACAAGAAAGTTCTTCTTTAAGAATACATTCAAGTTACAGCATATAAAATGTGAATTAAACAAATCACCTGCTGTGACAGCTACAGCTGGTCTGAAGCTGCACAGATAAATTTGGCCATGACAGAACCACAACTCAACCAGCCTAGTTTGTTAAGGAGTAGAAGTAAACAAGTCCCTAGGAAGACAATGTTGGATTCGAACTCCAACAGGGGAACCCAGCCAATCCCATTCAATCCTGAATGCAGACAGCTAGCTGGCCAGTGAGCTGGGTGGTGTTGAGACCTCGACCACTCAGGTGTTCAAGCATGTGAAATTATAACTCCCTATGAAAGGGAGCATCCATCAATACACGTGTGCTGTTGTCACTTGAACGGTGTGTTCAGTCCTGTGCCTGTCTCCAGAACTGCAACAAACGTAACAACCTGAACAAATTCAGAATGGACTGTTCTGTTGCTGTGCAGGAGATACCTGGGGCTGTTGGTTGCACAGAATCCTAAGATTTACTCTGCTAGGCTTTTAAGAGTACAAACCTATTAGAACCCAATGAACTGGAAATAAAACGATAAGACTTGGGAAGCATTTCTCCCATCCTACTCAATGTTTTGAAAGCAACAGTGGCTCGCTGTATCCAGCTTTGGGCATTGCATTTCAAGAAAAATGTGGATTCAGATGGAGAATCTGAGACAAGAGAAGTGTTGAGAAGTGGTTTTTCAATGCATAAAAGTTTGCAGAATAGAAGAGACTTAAATGGATCTGATTATTATAATATATAAACAAAGGCAAGACAGATCTGGACTCGATGTCAGAAATTAGCTGTCTTTAGTGGCCAAGACAATCAAGCACTGGAATTAAGTAGCACTTACATCACGGGTTTTTCATCACAGAACATCACCAGGGACAGCAGAAAAACAGCTGACCCTGTCCTAGGACTACATAACAATTGAAATAGCCAGGCCTCTTTGAGACCAGCTTTCTGAACATTCTCTGAATTCCATACCAAATGTGTTAGCTGCAGGTATTACTGCCATCTCAAATACAAGTATGCAAAGTCTCTTGCATTTTTCAGAGTAAAGGATGTTTTTTTAAAATACATTAAAAACAAGGAAGTGAGGTTGATTAGAGAACTTTTAAAATAGAAGTCACACATTTGCAATACTTCATATTTCACATGTATTGTGTTTTCTTATAAGGGTAGAATACTAGTTGAAGTAATAATACAGCAAAATTAAAGACACACGAGCAAGAATTACATGAATAGATCTCCAAGTACAACAGAATAAAAGAATAAGAGATTATTTACAGTTTTCAAAACAGTGTGAAGTCTATAGACTCATAGAATGTACTATTTGAAAAGGAAAAGATTCATCATCTGGCAAGTCGTTCTCTAAGCACCACAGAAGAAAATCTCGAGTACAAAGCTGAAGATAAGTGAAAATTATGTTTTCAAGGATATTTTTCTTAGTTCACAGGTTTTCACCACAGAGAGCAGCACCACAGGACAGCACATGCACATTCACATCATACTGACACCAAGCAGAGAATACATAATAATAATAATAATAAAAAGCAATCTCAAGTGTACCAACCTGTGCTATATTTTTGTTGAGAAGATAAACTCCATATTCAAACTGAAGCTTCTCCCCTCCTTTTGCATATAAAGGAAATCTGATGGGGAAAAAAAAGGGGGGAGGGAAATTATGTAAGGTGAAATTATTCAGATGCTTATGTAAACTTCAAAAAGCCCCAGATTCCTTTTCTGAGAAAGTAAAAATTAAAAAAGCTTCCTTTGCTGACTTCTCCCAGGTTCCCTCCATAGAATGTATTTAGGAACCCCCTGCAACTCCAGTCAATCAGCATTTAACAACTGATGCCAAAACTCAGCTACGGAATTCCATTTTTTAAAGTATTTGAGGTTTTTAAAAGACACTTTATGACTCTCCCAGGGCTGCAACATCCCTCTCACCAATCAAAGTGTAATTTCAGAAGCACACAGCACCATTCCACATTGCACGTTATCCCTCTGCATTCACTCAGTCACACTTGGTTAGCTCATTTCCAAACAGAAAGAATATTTTTAAAAAGTTGTTCTCTTTTGATCATTATCCTGTGATTGACAGAGCACAAAGCCTTTTACACAGAGAAGAAATTTGCAGGCTCACTTACCAGAACAACATTCAGAATAGAAGTGATTCCTTTCAACAAACTTCACACATGCACCAAAAGCCTGAGTCGCAGCATCATAGGTCACTATAGCCCTTGCAAACATTTTATTACTGATCTTTATTTTTCCTATGTAATAAATATTGCTCACCATTTTAAATGTAAATTTGATATTACATTTGCTATACCCAAATGTATCAAATAGCTTGTAAGAACATAGCATGGCACTGCTGCGTGAGACAAGAGGACTAAACCATTATTCCCTTAAATACTGAAACTCTTTGATAGTTTCTGCATTAAGGAATATAGTTTTATAAGTCTGCTTAAAGACTCTCTGCTTAAGTGAAGCAGTTCTCAAACAGCTTTAACAGCTGTACACTGTACTTCTAAGGACTGTCTTTTGACAACTCCTCAGCACCAGAGGTTATGAGGTCATCATGGTCAATTCAGCAATCTTAGTACAAACTAAAATTTATTTTTATGGGAACTACTGCGTGAATCAAGTTTTTTCCTTTTCATGAACCATGTCCTGCAGCTCCTAATCAAGATGCTGAATAAATTATCCACATAAGCCCCACCCTACAGCAGAAACTGAAGTCTCTCTCAAATATTAGATAATAAATACAGGAGATCAATATCTACTAGAAACAACACACATTCTGGAGAGGTGATTAGGCAAAGTGAATTTTATCATCCATCAGCCCCATAGTAGAGTACATTTGTAATTTTAAGAATTATATAGTGCCATTAACGCTAAAGGATAACAAGTCATGATCACAGCAGATCAAATATTGAGATGTCAGCTTCAGGTTTTCTGCTACTTTCAAACTTGCTAGGTCTCTTAAATCTCTGTGAATACTATTTATCTAGCTAACCTTTCTTAATAGATCTATAAACTAAACTAGTTCCCCATGCAAGAAAATGCAACTTTCCCAAATGCTACAAAAATTCTGCAACACATTATTCTAAGTGTAAAATACAAAGCAAGAGGAATTAATTTCAATATCTCCAATTACGCTACTAAACAGAACAAGGGTTAGATTTAAAGAATAACTTTACAATTAATAGTCTAAAACTAATCAATTTTTTTACAATAAAAGCACCATTAGCAACACAAACCATGTTTCCCTAGAAGGCAACATTTCATGAAGTCACTGGTAACAGGAACCATGCATTCTGTTATTAGACACAGAGCTCTTTGATTCATGCAGTATAGAAAGGGGGTAAAAACTGGTTTATGGTGCTCACTGGCATCTCCCACACACAGATTCTTTTAAAAGGGAAAATCAGGTTTTTCTGCTTACCACGTTGATCCTGTTTCTTTGCCAAAATTAAGATTTCTATCCTCTAACTTCCACTAATTAATCTTGAAAGGCTTTAAACCACGTACATCCTCAGGTCAGCTTTCACAACATAATCACTTAAATTAAAGTCTTGAAAACTGTCAGTGGATGTCTCTACATTTATGACTCAAGAGAAAAATATTACTAGGTTTATGCCTCTCTCTTTGTGTTTATCTTAGTGCCCATTAAGCCTGATCACAAACAATAAACTCAAGGAACCCAAACATTTTATACAGTGCTTCAGTGAGTATAAGTGAATCCAACTTGAACTGCTGCCTCCCTGGGTGAAATTTTTCTTGCCCACTCCACAAAAAAGCATTGACTGTAAGCTTAATCCCTCCCTTTGGCATGCTGCAAAAACCTGAGTCTGCTGTGTAAGGATTTAGTTATAGTAAATACTTTTGAAAAACACTATTTTAGTGTTTTTATAATCACAAAATGCATAATAAAATTCAAAATGGCATCCGCCTACCTATACTACTCCAAAGTGCATCTCCCTTCTTTCCATTCTTGCTGATATATTCGGGAGAAAAAAATCACTAAGCTCCTTTAAAGCAAAACACAGATACTTATTCTGAGATAAAAAATTTGAACGAGTGTGATATGTTTAGTGGAAAGAATCAAAAAACACAAGCTACAGGTACCCTTTCTATAATCAACAGAAAAGATTATCCGAGAGAAGTTATCAAGTGTTGGAAATTTGTTCTCAGTCCAGATCAGAGCTCAGAAGTTGAGCTCTAGTCCTCCTCAAAGTAGTACTTACACACTCTAGGAAACCATGCATCTGCCACATGAACAGTCAGGAATTATGAACAAAACAGCTTCTGCTCAGCAAGGGTCAACATGTGCCTTTGTAAAAATATGTTGTCATTTACATACAGCTAGGGAATATGACATTTCAACAGCATGTAGACTTCTTAAAATACAGTGCTAACACACGATGAGTTTACAGAAGATGACCTATTTCTGTATATAAAGAGACAGGCAATGAAGCAATAGTAGTTTTAATAGTGATTTGTAAAGAAAAACCTGGTTTAGAGGAGATTAACCTGATGCAAGAAAAAATCCACCATGTTTAGTAACTTGTAACAGGTTTACCCCATTTGGAGCTGTTTCCGTATTTGGTATTCCCACTGCTTACAAGACATGTCAGCAAAGGTAGGAGCCTGTACTGTGGAAAAGCAACAACAACTAGGAGTGATTAAGGGAATAATCAGCCAGCAGGCATGTTTAAAGGTGGCTTTAGGATTGAGAATTGTGCCAAAGATGCTGAAATTAAACAAGCCCCACTCTGAATTCAGAAGGTGGAGAACTCTGGTTTAGAGTGATCCAAACTGCAAACTGGACTGATTTGAACCAGATGATCAATATGTACTTTGAAGGTCTAAGGTAACATAAAGAAGATTCTTAATCTTAAAAGCTTGCATTTGTTTTAGGAGTCTCATGGTTTTCGACATTATTTATTTTATTCATTATTTATTATTTTATTAATTATTACTTATATAGTATTTTCTTTATTATTATTTATTTTATTAAAATAAATAAATAAATAAAAATATCAGTAAAAGATAAATTAAAAATATCAGTAAAAACACTAAGTTTTTACTAATGTTTTTTGAGTCATGTTCTGCTTTATAGGGCTCACTGGGATACAAGTCAGATGACCAGTCTTACCCCGCTGCATCATAATGCAGATCTAAAATTAACCACAAAACACTTGCAGGACATTTTTAGGCACATAGCTCATATCCCCCACCATGGCATATCTCTTTGGACAAAACCTGTCTTTTTCTCTGGTGATGCCACAATGACTGAACAGTTTTTCCCCTGGTGAACCAACACTATTATGTTCAAGACCCCAGCATTCCCAGTCCCACAAGAAACAGTTTTGATTGTCATTTCTCACAGATGACAAAAAAAAATTTAAGTAAAATAAACCCAAAATAATAGAGGCAGATAAAAGACACTTTTAATCATCTTTGAATAACTTCATTTTAGCGGAGCTTAGAATAGAGATGACAATTTATATGCCCTAACGGTACCTCTATCATCCCCACCCATTTGACCTCTCTCCCATCTCTCCTGCTTGGAGGGTTCCCAAGAATAAGCCCCTCCTCTCTCCCTGCAATCTTAATTTCAGCAAGTCATTATCCACTGCTTTATTTCAATCCATTCCCTATTAATTCCTGCCACACTTCCTAAGCAGACATCAGCTACTGGATAAAGAGCTCTTCAGCTTAAAACTTGTTTTTCTACCAAAATCACCTAATATTCAAATATTTAAACCTACGGAGGATCTGCTGATAGGCAATGAGTATGGAAACAAGTGTGAGCAGGTCAAGGCTCAATAGAGTTGAGGAAAAGAAAAAGCAAGGCAGAGGTTACATACTTGGTTCACAGTTACCCTGATGGTTCAGCACCAAGTCAGACTTTTAAACAAAAAACAGGGCTCAAAGTCTACCTATAATCCACACTGAAACTACAAAACCAGCATATAACCATCAACAATAGAATTAAGTTTTGAGTTCAAGGACCTCCCAACACTCCACAAATGCTGTTTTTAAATAGATAGTTGGAATATTTGCATTAAAAAATATCATTCTGTTAGGTATCAAGTTTAAAGGTACCCAACTGTACCATCAACAGGACTCTCAGGAAGCTGTTACTTTGCTTAGTCTAATTAGACTTTATTCTACCATGGTATTTAATCAAGAAGAATGCTCTGTAGACAAAAGAAACACATGTAACTCTAAGAAACTTAAAAGCAAAGTATAATAGTAATCTCGTTACAGTAAATCAAATCAAGGTTACAAAGACTAGACAGGATATTAAATTATCCACTCTGGTTTAAAAGTCATTCTATTAAAAAAGATAAAGCCAGTATATGTGTTTCCAGTCAATACGAAAAACCAATGGTGGCTGGTTGTCAGCATTTCCACTCCAGCTGACTCATGCACATGCAAACAGCTGAACAGAAATCTCAGCGTCAAACCAAGACAAATTCCAATTTTCAGTTCAAGGAGGATTCCTGAATATGTCTAAACACATTCACGGTCTGGTGGCAGTACAGGAGCAGTAGACATGATTTCAGATGAACACTTATGCCAGTTGTGCTTGTCTAGGGGCCTAAAGGCAATTCTGCTAGAAGTCAGCTCTGTAATTCTACGGGATCCCTGCAGGAATCCAGAGGCTGCAGCCCACACCATGAGGCCACAAGCCACTGCTCTGTGTTGCCATTCATCCAGACACAAGGAGATCATCCTGTAATCACAAAACTACAGGCACAAAGAAGCCTAATGTATCACCTCTAAGGCAAGTTCAAACCACCCTGTACACTCAGGTATCATAACAGTTTCCTCCAAAATGTCATCCTTCCTCGGGGTAAGAAGGTTGTTTAAGTCACCTTCCATTGTTAATTCACATCTTTACCATGATTCAGGATGTAATGAAGAAGACTGTGCTCACGTGCTGCTGAAAGTAAAACCAAGACATTTCAGGTGCAGAATGAGAAAAAGCCTCTTCCAAGGATTTTTCATTTTCATATTTACAGTTTGAAGTGTGATGCCAGCAGTTCATATCCATAACCTATTCTAGAGGGGTTTTTTTCCTTATGAGGAGTACTATTGGCTTCTTAACAAAAGAAAGGGTTGCAACCCTTCTCTTACTGACTTTTAAAATCCCTGATGTTGGTAAGAGCATAGGCCACAATTTGTTAATACATTGTCTTCAATCAAAACTGCTCACTAATGCTGATGTATTTAAAAAACCAGAAAACTGACTACAGAAAAAGAGAGATTTTAAAGTTACTCACAGATATTGCTCTAGAAAATCAGAGGCCTGTTTCAAAGCTACAACAATGATTAGACTACTTGTGGTGTTTTAAACATTAGACCATTCTTACAACTTTGTGCTAAGTATTCTACTCTTATCACTAAAAACTCTTCACTGTCCTACTTTTTCCAGCTGACCCTCAACAAGTTCTCATCAGCCATCAAGATCTCATTTAATTTCATATCTTTAGCTCATCTTTAGCTGTTTTAAATAGTCACTTTGGTGCTTGACGAACACTCAAGGAAATCACTACAGGATTCCTGGCTCAGGCAGATGGTAAATGTTAGGAAAAGTTGAAAGAATCCTTATTCCATACATTTATTTTAGACCTCAAGCATCTCTTATGAATTCAAGTCCAAATAAATTTACTGTTGTGTTCTGTGATCTATGAATTCTGCATCCAGAAATATCACATATGTACCAATATACTGATGGCCCACTTTTATTGTCTATAACCACCTCCCTCTAACACAAACTATTTTTAAAGCTTATGAAATTGCTTCATTTTTAACTGCTTTCACCTGCTTCTACTTTGGTAATACTCCATATGTTTTAGATCTTTTACTCTCTCTTCGGTTCAGACCTCTGCCATATCCCAAATTATATTAAAGTCTCAAAGTTTAATCTGCACTTCAGAAACCTCTTAAGGGAAGAAGTCAGTAAAATAATGGCTTTTACACATCACATCCAACTGTCTTGCACAGGCTGAAGTCTGGCACAATTTAAATATCGTATTACATCTCATTTGGCAAATCTAAGTAAAATTCCAAATCCAGTTTGGAATTATGCTGCACAGCCTAAACTTTCCAAGTGATTAAGAACTTTAAGGACCAGTAATATTTGCAGCTTTATAAGCTAAATTAGGACACCTATGTTTTAAGAACACTTAATTATCACAAAATGGTTTGTATTGGAAAGGACCTGAAAACCCATCTTGTTCCAACCTCCTACCATGGGCAGGGACACCTCCCACTAGACCAGGTTTCTCCAAGCCCTGTCCTACCTGCCCCTGCACATTTCCAGGGATGGGGCAGCCACTGCTTCTCTGGGCAACCTCTGCCAGGGCCTCCCCACCCTCAGAGGGAAGAATTTCGTCCCAATATTCCATCCAACCCTGCCATCTGGCAGTGGGAAGCCATTCTCCCTTGTCCCATACCTCCAGGCCCTTGCCTAAAATGCCTCTGAAGCTCTCTTGGAGCCCCTTTATGCACTGGAAAGAGCTCTTAGGTCTCCTTGAAGCCTTCTGTTTTTGAGGCTGCCTCCAGAGCAGAGGGGCTCCAGCCCTTGGAGCACCTCTGTGGCCTCCTCTGGATTCTTTCCAGCAGCTCCACATCCTTCTGATGTTAGACCCCAGAGCTGAAGGCAACTCTGCAGGTGGAGTCTCTCCAGAGCAGGACAGAGGAGCAGAATTTCCCCCTTCACTGCTGCCCATACCGTGGGATCAGCCCAGCACACGGGAACATCTGGGTGCCAGCACACATGGCCAGGGTATATCCAGCTTCTCATCCAGCCATTTTCCCAAGCTGTCCTTCTCCTCAGAGCTGCTCTCAATCTATTCTCTACCCAGCCTGAACTTGTGCTTGGGATTCCTATGATCCCAGGGCAGCACCTTGCACTTGGCCTGCTGGTTGAACTTCACAAGGCTGGCACAGGCCCAACTCTTCAGCCTGTCCAGGTCCCTCTGCCATCCCTTCCCTCTAGCACCACACAGCTTGGTGTCATTGGCAAACTCCATCTCACTGTCCATGTCATTGACTTAGAAGTTAAACAGTGCTGGTCACAATTCCAAATCATGAGAACACCAATCATCACTGCTGTCCATTTTGACATCAAGACATTACTCAGTAGTTAAGTGCAGACTGGAATCTTAATCCAAAGATTAAATGAAGCTGACACTACTGCACTTTCACATGACCATATTTACACTATCTTTGATACTTCCTGCCCAATTGTGTCAAATTTATCAGAGAATGAACTCAACCAGGCTTTTTCTTTCACTTCTCATTTTTAAGGACAGTAAGCAGAATGACTGCAGAGAGGTGGCTGCAGCACAGACTTGGCAGAATGCAGCTGAAATCCAGTTATTCATTACCATACAGATAAAGAACTGATGTCATTTCTGCGACTCTAAGTCACTCATGTTATAGCAGAGCATCTACCAGATCTGGGGGAACAACTGTGTCTCACACAACACTTCTAAAAATGGGTCAGTTAAGAAAAAAATGAGTTTTAAGCTTTACACCATGCTGCTCAGCAAGACAGTCAGAGGCACTCTGCCTGCCCCCGGGGCGGTGTTATGTCTTTATACTAAAAACTGCGTGTACAATGTTTACAGTTACTTTCCAATACTGATCACCTATGTTAGACAGTGAGCTTCTACTCTAAGCCAATATAAAAGTGCCAACATCACAGCAGAAGATGGAGGCCAAGAAGAAGAAGGAGAAAGGCTGGACAGGCCCAGGTTCCTCCATCTTGCCCCCTGAACCCCCATGCTAAAAAACCCAAAAAAATCTATTTTTCGCCCCATGATAAATTCACTATCATTCTACTTAAACTGTTGTGGCTTGTAATCTTTCATATAAAGGTTGGTATTTGTTTTTTCCAAGGGCTAAATCAAAGGCACAGGGGTCTTGGGCTCTGTGCCAAGGTGTCTGAGCCCCCTGGGCAGGGTCTCGAGCCCTCCAGGACAGCCAGACGAATTTCCTGGGTTCCCACATCAGATAAGCTGCATCACAACTTTATCAGCTTCAGAGCAGAGACTGCACAGATCTCCTGCAGAAGATCCATAATTAAATGAGAAGACAGAAGAAAGGATTACAAGCATGCATTTTGCTTGTAATTACAGATTAAGACATAAATATGCGTTACAAATCACAAGCAAATTCACAGACTGGATTACTATATGGCTTTGAGTTCCTACTTAACAGAAAAAGCTACACTTGTAAAACAAATTTGATGACAAAAATACAGACTGCCATGAGGAAAAAGCATATCCACATTCAAGCTTTATACAATAAAGACTTAGTTTACTGGGGAAGTAAAACATTAGTTTAACCTTATGAAATGTATTTTCAAAATGCATTTCTGAACTGTTCAGATGATGATAATCAAAAGCAGAAGCATCTTTCTGTGATAAGTGTAATGGCTGTGACCTTGCTTTTGGGGAATGCACGATAGCTTCAGTATGTACAGACTGTAGAAAGAAAATAAAAGCAAAGATCCAAATTATGAAAGTCAGGCAGCTCCTGATAAGACAGTCACCACTTTGTACAAAGAGGGTATCATTCTACTGCTTCCGCAAATTATTTCAAACACCTCAAAATCACAGCAAAGAATCTATGGAGCCAGTGACACTGATGGCTTTTTGTAAATTGGGCATTTCCATGACATATTTCAGCATGGATTCAAAGCTTGCACCATACAAGCCATGATGAATGTCACAATACATGGACTATCTGTAGGGACAGAACTTTAAATCTCACTGCCACTGAAGAATCATTTTTAACTAGAAGACACTCCATACAGGTCAAGTCCCTGCTTATTTTAAAAAATGAAGTAATGTTTTGGAAAAAAAAAAACCTCAGCAGGAGTATAGTGTTCCAATGGGAGTAAATTAAGACTAGTATGCCTTCACAGAAACATTTCTCAGCTGGTCTCAGATGTCTGGGGTCAGTGGTCTCATATACTGCTGTAAACAAAATCTGCTTTCTCAGACTGGCCAGGAGCATGTTAAAACTTCTAGATCCCAGAAACAGTGTTAACATTATCTAATTCATTAAACAACACCTGATCTAATTCTTTACCTATACACAGCAATATCTGCTGATGCAATGAAGGCAAAAGTATTGCTTTGCTAATCAAGAATCAAATAAGCCAGGACTCTAGCTAAATATCCTCAAGAATTGTAGAATGTAAAAATACAGTTCAAGATAAGTTCATGGCAAAAAGCATTCTTTGAGCAATACAGTTGAACCCTTAACACACACTCAATCTGCCCCAAAGAATCAACTTTTCTTTGATAGCTATTAGATTTCTCAAGCAACCATCTCCCTCCATCTAAGTTTGCCAAGATTTCTTCCCAAAGCTGCCATTTCATTACCTCAGCCGAAGTACCAAATTTGACTAAAGACGTGTCAATTGAGTTGGAAAATCTTAACGTCAGTGAAAAGTTATCCTTCACATGCTTGTGTTCTGATTTTTCAGCCTGCTTTGTTTGCAAGTGACTTACTGTTACCAGGCACAGAGCAATAACAACTTTAGTGGTCTTGTACTGAGTCTACTGCAGTTGAAATCCTTATTTTCCCACTCTTTCAAACTGGAGTAGGGCCACAATAAGGAGGATCACTTACAGATTACGCTCATTCAACAAGTGGATTGCAAATGCTCCAAAATTATCCATAGGCCAGTTCAGCAACACTTATCTCCACTTACTTGCAAATCCAGCTTGCCACACTTCAAAAAAATTAAAGATAATACATTAGGAAAGATAATTTGGAAGCATTTTTGGAGCAGAACTGGTAAGGAATCCCATATGTTTGCTTTATTCATATTTTATCCTGAAAAGAAATTTTTTACATCAGAACTTATACTGTCAGTAACTCACTTTCCACGATTTAACACTGTGTGAACCACACAAAACCTACCAGTTTTTCTAAGCAGTGCAAATGAGTAGGTCTAAAATACAACACCAATACAACAAAATAATTGCTTGAGTATGTGTTGATTCAAAATATGTCCTGCCTGATTTACTTAATCTTCTCTGAAATTTGGTTTCCTAAACTAATGAAAAGCACCCCCAACTGGACTAATCCAGTCTACTAGGGTTTGAGTTGAAGGTTCAGTCAACAAACTGGAGATACATCAACATTCCCCACATGCAAAGGTGCTGTAGACCTTGCACATCAACTAAGATAAACTTACTCAATGCTTTGCATTCTTAAGGAATCCAGAACCACTCTGTAGACCCAAGAAGGGCACCTCTGATTCATGCTTTATGCACACCTCAGTTGCAACAAGTCTGCACCATCCCAGTGGATGGCGACCTGGTTTATTTATGTATACATTTACCCCTCCCACAAGGGCTACAGCAATGAATTCAAACTGGCCTTCAAAGTACCAGCACCTAGAGAAATCAAACATTAAGACAAACACTGACTAATCACTGCAATCTTCTGGCATGTTTGAGGTTTTCAATAATGATCAAGGTGAGCTGCATAAAAAGACAAAATTGAGGTGTAACTCCAACTCCGGGAAACAGTTTCAAGGAAACTGCTTCAGGAACAAACCTATCCCTTTAAGTTATATTACTATTTCACTGTATTTTGATCCTGTTTTCTATGAGGACCCAGTATTACAATAGACAGATGTTTCCTACTTTAATGACAACCAAAGGAATTTAGACAAGACAAGTAACCCATGGTAGCATCCTTAATTTCACTCCCCCTTACACCCTTTCATACATCTTTTGGTACCTGAGGTACATCAAAGTCACAAAACAACTGCAAAGATGTCAGATGTCTCAATGTACATGCCCAAGACTTGCACGGTAGCTGTCTGAATCCTCTGTCCTTTGTCACGCACAGTGGAAGGGAAAAAAATAGTCTTTCTCTAAAGTAGAGAATACCAAGGAAACCTTTACAGTTGTTTACTCTTATCTCAGATCAACTAATGAAAAATATTCCTGCAAAAAATGCACCAGACTAGATCAGGTTTCTTCCATTACTGTCTGGGTCCAGTTTGTTTATCTTTAAATTTTATATAAATTTTTGGCCTTTATAACACTGAATACCAACAAGTTCAATATTTAAACATATGACCAAAAAAAGCAAAAAAAAAGCCCTTCCTGGAGATCAGACAACTCTGCAATGTCTTAAAATGCTCCAGCAGCTATGCTTGCAAATGACAATGTTCTTGCTACCTTTTAAATATAAAACCTTTTTAGCCATTGATGCCATTTTCTACCCCTCAATTTTTTCCCCAACTTTCTTCCTACTGCTCCTACTAGTCTTCCCTTAACACATTTTGTTGGGAAGAAGGTGTAGCATTCATCAGATTATGTGTACTATTTAATTTCTCTATACTATTATTACAGAGAAATAATGTTAGTAAAACTATTTCTTGAAATAGTTTCCAGTTCCAAGTTACCTGGCAGGGAAGTAAGAGCTCTTGAAAATCTTCAAGAGACGTAGTAGGAGTGATTAAAAATTCAACATAAATAATTCACTTGAATGTGCATTTCACTTGTCCAGATATACAAAGCAAATCAGAAAGGTGATTAAACTTTAAAAACCCTGTTTTTCCTCTTAGAGGAATATATTTTTTTCCAAGCTGTTTATACTCAAAAATACTATAACATGGAGCAGCAACACCAACACAGGGAATGACAGAATGTATGTCTCACTCCAGCCACAACAATCTTTATTTTGCCCTAAGCTGGGAGTCACTCCTTATTAAAAATCTGGGAGCAGACTAACAGAAGCATTAAATACAGGGCTTGAGAAACACAGAACATATCAGAAATAGTTTCATCTTAGCATTCTCACTCTGTTGTTGAGCATGTGATGAAGTGTTAGGTTTCAGTTCCACCAGAACACTGCCAAAGAATTTAGGTGATTTATTCTGCAAGCAAACTTGTTTATCACTGGAGAGAGGAACATGTTGCTGTCTTAAGTAGCTTTAATTTGGGAGTTACATACTCATAAATCACAGAATAATTAAGGTTCTTAGATCTTTAAGAACATCCCAAATCCAACCACTCGCCCAGCACTGCCAAGGCCACCACTAACCCATGTTTCAAGTGCCACATCCACATGGCTTTTAAATCCCTCCAGGGATGTTGACTCCACCACTGTACCAGACTGGACCAGGGCTGGACAACATTTTCAGGGAAGAAATGTTTCCTAATATCCAACCTATACATCCCTGTAACAATTTGAGGCTGTTTCCTCTCATCCTGTCACTTGTTACCTGGGAACAGAAACCCCCCCATGTGGCTCCACCCTCCTGTGGAACTGCAGAAAGTGAAAAGGTCCCTGCTGAGCCTCCTCTACTCCAGCCTCAGCTCTGCCAACTCTTTCAGTCTCTCCTGGTGCTCCAGACCCTTTCCCAGCTCCATCCCCATCTCTGGGCATGCTCCAGCTCCTCAATCTCTGTCCTGCTGTCTTGCTGAGAGACAGTGAGGATTGGAAGTGCCTCACCAGTGCCCAGCACAGGGAGACAGTCTGGGCCTGATGCTGTATCATTACTGGTACAGGCCAGGTGCCATTGGCCTCCTGATCACCTGGGCACACCTGGCTCATGTTCAGCCACGGCTGATCAGCACCCCCAGGGCCCTTCCCAGCTTTCCAGCCACTTTGCCCCAAGCCTGCAGCGTTCCATGGGGTTGTGGTGGATAGGATACAACCCTTTGCCATGCTGAACCTCATACAACTGGCCTTGTTCCATCAATGAAGCCTGTCCAGATCCTTCTGCAGAGTTTTCCTGTCTCCTCCAGCAGGTCAACACTCCTGCCAGACATGGTGTCCTCTGCAAACTGACTCAAAGAGCACTCATTGCTTTGAAATCCTTCAGACTCCAGAACTTCTGAGAATTCTTTCTTCCTACCTATTGCATGTACTCTGGAGATGCTGAAAGGGACCACTGAAGAAGTGAGTTAATAAGAAATTTTGTAAAAATCAGATTCTTGCCTTAACATGGTAATTCAAAAAGTCATAAAAGTAGACATCATAGGAGAAAATTTAGAGCATTTTAGTAGTAACAAAATCAGGTTTTGGAATACAAGAGAGGAACAGTTATTAAGCAGATTACAAACACAAGTATCTCTACAATTACAAGGCTGACCATATACTACATGCTACTGGTAGTCACTCTGTACTTCATTCTAAGTTCAGTACTATGGCCAGGCAAGAGCTAAGTTCTCACCACAACCTCCTACTTCAAAATCCCCAGTTATTGTGACAGAAAAAAATTTTAAATTCTCAAGGTCCTCATAGGAGTGACCTGGATCATGCAAGCAAACCAATCTGAAGCAGATGAAGCATTCCCAGAAATTACTTACATTCTGAAAGCTCTCAAAATATTTAACCAGCTCAACAGGAGGGCTTAGAAAAGTCAGTAAAGAAACTTGAAAGTGTAGTAACATCTTTATACAGTATGACTTTAAAAACCAAACACCTGTACTTATGAATTTGCTCTTGAGAGAAAACCTCAGCTATTTCCCCCAACAAACAATTTCTAGAAACTCCTAGTAATAAGGATGTCAGAGAAACCCTGTGTCTTGGCTTAAAGGACAAGTGCCTGCCAAGGAAGGTGGGAACCTTCCTGGAATGGAAAACATTAACCCCTTCCCTCCAAAATACTGTAACTTTGAAATTACAGGGCTTTCAGGCAAAGATATGGGACAAGGAACAACAGGGCTTTACTAGTGTATATATGTATAACAAGACAATCAAACAAACAACAACAGCAGCAACAACAAACTAAAAACAGAAACACAACCGCAGCCATCTCTTGGCCATTGAGCACTTTCCCCTTCGGTGCAGCACAAGCCTGCTCTTGAGAGAGAGAGAATGAGAGCTGAGCCCAGCCCCTAACTCCCAGCCAATTCTCTCAGTATCCCTGCATTTTCCAAGAGAAAACCTCCCAGCTAAGAGACAGAAGCAAACTGTGCCCATCCCAGCCACATCTTTTGTCTCTCTTAAGTAACTCTCGTTACCATCTCTTAGACAACAAATGGGAAAAAAGTTTCCTGAGAAAGGGAAAAAAAAAAAAAAAAAGGAAAAATCCTAACCTCCAACACCCTGCAATGAGAAAAAAAAAAAAAAAAGCCAAGTATGTAAGTATAAGCCAGTCAATAAGGAGGATGCTATGTGTTATAGTAAAGATCAAACACAGGGATTACATCACTGCAATTACTCAATAACTAATGCTGGAGTTTGAAAAGCTGCTAAAGGACAGGTAACTGATATAAAAAAAATCTAATAATGTTTGTTAACTGCTGTGCTCTAAACAATTAGGAGCAAAGGAAAAACATGATCTATTAGTTTAGAAAGAAAACTTCAAGACATTTGATATAAAACCTTGGAGTTGGCAGGATTGTTTCTCCAATAGCTGGGAAGAGAAGATCTCCAGCAGGAACTAATTCTGAAAAAATCTTGCACAACACAGGTAAATAGCCCAACAGGGACTCATTTACTTAGCTAAAATCTCTCCTTTTCAGAAATCTGTTGTGAAATCAAGTATTAAGTCACAACATTTTGGAAGCTGCAGCATGAAGGACTAAACCTTCTAATCCATATGAGAGAAAAGGAAATTGAATTATTCTTTACACACCCACACACAAGGAGCTCTACTACTCAGAAATTTGTTTTCAAGATACAAACGTTCTAGTTCGCAGCTCTTCTCAAAGCAATATATAGAGGAAGGAGTATGTTCATCTGCTTCGAGAACTACACTGAAGCAAAACAGGTCAATGTTCTATTAAGGTACCCAGAAGTGTGTTCAGACAAGTTATTAAAATGGTATCAAAATAACTCTGCAAGACATAATTATTAGTTGTGTTTTATGGTGTCACAACAGGAAGACAAATTTCAATCTTAAGGCAAATTACCTTGCCTGTCCTGCCAAAAGTCACTAACCTTCAAAGAGAAATCAGACACTTTCAAGCATCCAAATTCTGTCAACTAGGCACAATAAAATGCTTCTGTCTTTATTTGGATTATGAGGAATCAGTGTTAAAATGTAATACTTTAACTGCCTATTTCCAAAGGGAAGAATTTGTTTCTTCACAGCTTCCTGTCAATAGAGTCAGCTACTTTCCACAAGTTCATTTCCCCTGTCATTTCCTTTGCTCCTTTTTCAAACTTTTGCGGAAAAATGAAGTTATTGATGCTGCAAGCCTGACTGCAGCCATCCACACACACATACAGGGTCGCAGAATTCCTGAGTTGTAAGGGACTTCAAGCTCATCTCATTCCAACCACCTGCCAGGGCAGGGACACCTTCAGCTAGACCAGGTTGCTCCAAGCCCAATCCAACCTGGCCTCGAAAACTTCCAGGGATGGGTAGTCCATAAAGTCTCTGGGCAAACTTTGCCAGTGCCCAGAATCTGAACAGAGCAGTTGGCCTCCCACCAATGGTCAGTGTTGCATTCCTGGCAGTTCAGTGGTTTCAGGCTACAAAGGGAACCTTAACCCGTAATTGCCACTAATTTCATGTTAGAGCACACAGGCGCCAAGACAGCGGGAAAAGAAACAAAATTCCAAAACGCAGGAGAAGACATTCAGGGAGTGAATTTAAAAACAGCAAGACAGTTTCCTAGAAGGAAAACAGTAACAGTGTTGCTACATGTTCAAAGACAATGATTACAGAACAAATGAAACCCTCTACATTGAATATTCAGTTGGTTTATATTAGGCAGGTTGATTTATATCATATTTGCAGGTTACTGTGCTTTTTCAATTGATTAAAAGACTCTGTGTTAAAACAAAGCTATTTGTTTTCTCCCATTTATCAACCACTATTAGGGCACTGGCAGCAGCTCCCCAGCGAAACTACACTGGCTATCTGCAGTTCATTCCGATAGCCAGTAGCAAAACATAAAAGGCAAGTTTTCCAAATACAAACAAAAACTCATGAAACACTAAGAAACACTATTTAAGTTTTTCTAGCATTACTGGATGCCAAATCAAAGCTGTATATGTGCCAACAGACCCAGAATAACAAAGCTGAGTTACCCTATTGTATCCCAAAATTCCAACAAGAGAAACTCAACGACTATTCCACAGCTACTGAAAGCAGTAACAAGTAACTTCAAATTCCTTATCACCTCAGACTGCCCAAAACTGTTTAAGATGGGGTTTTTTGATGTTGATTTGCTGAAGATAGCAGATCAATGTATTTACGATATACTCACTCTCGCTCTTTTTCCGTCAGCTTGTCATTTATATTGTCTTTGATTGTAGACCGGGAGCCCTTGTGAATGATAGGATACCTGAGTGGCACTTGTAAGAAGAAGGAGATCATGGAAATTAGGTGAGCAGTATAGCCCAGGGCAACAGCAATGCTTCCATCATCTTTTGCTGTCAATGACAAAAACATTCTATTATTAATTGCATCCACTGAATCCTAATACTCATCTTTATTGCTCAGAGAACAATTACTGTAGCTCTCAGAAGTCAAAACCCAAGGACAGAAGGAGACCTGGTGTCATTCTGGAGAGCTTTACAAGTGTTTGCACTTCACTGTGTTGTGATGCTTCTTGCAATGAGGCACAGAAAACTGGTGATGGCTTGCTGTCCTGCAAATTTTACTTTCAAATCTACACTGCCAGGATGGGGAGGGTGAAGAAGAGATGGGAAAAGTGAAACAAAATTCACAAGACAAAACTCAAGTATTAAGATTTCTGCGTTTCTCTAGATGGAGCTGACACGTGCGAATGGGATCAGGAGAAAGCTGAATTCCTCAACTTTATTCACAAGTGAGATCAGTTGGAGAGACACTAACCCCAAGCTATGAACTCTGTTCTCTGCTAATAGCTGGAAAAACTTAGATTAACCCATTGTTTCAAAGTATCATTTTCAATTTGACATTTAAAGTTTCAACCTTAAAGCTTCACCTGCAGGAATACACATAGATCTTGCAATTGAAACTACATATTTTTGCCATATAAAGGCTTTTCCTTTCTCTTTTCTCTATTTTAAATTCTTTCTAAGGGATACAGACAGCACAACAGTCATCCCTTCTGATGCATTCATGAAACCAGCTGAACAGAGGACCTTCAATAAAGCTTATAATGATATTCAACAACCATACTGAGCTCTATCAGAGCCTGTCATGATGTATGTATTTAAGTTACACCCTTGCCAAAATGGATTTTGTAGAAAAGGCTCAAAATTTGCAGCAAAACTGGTTTTATGGATTTTTTTTTGACACACAGTTTTTTAAAAGATAGATCTAACTGAGTCTGAGATAAGATCCATGCCAGAGAGCTGGGTTTCAAATTTAACTGCTGATTTCACTAAATTGAATGCTTAGTACTTCTTCCTCACAACATAATTCTTCTAAAGACTTGGATAAAGAATTAGTAATTCTTTTGCAATTAATTAATACCAGGAAACGGAAAATGGGCCAGAAGATGGCACACCACTCCTTCCTCAGGAGTTAGCAAACTGAGTTCATTACCACATTTAGTGCAATCAGGGAAACAAAGCAATACACTGATTTTTGTCCTACTGACAAATTAATTTTTTTTAAAGATTATTCCTCCAATATTCAAGCATCCAATATTATTAGTACAAGTTAGTTACTGTGGGGTGGCTTTAAAGAGTCAGACAATTGATGGAGGTTTTTGCTCACGTAACCAGAGTGAACAAAGGGGCAAGAAATTCTCAAGGAGATTTTAAAGAATTTCCAGTTCATGTCAGACATCTGTAGATGAATGCATGCAGTTACCTGTACAACTGCTATACAGGCAGGCACATGATGTATTTGTTTCTGGAATAGGATGAGGTTTGAAGTAGAAGGTCACTTGTAAAGTACTCCATACTGTCAGAGATGTTCAGAGGCTTTTTTTGCAAGGTATTTATTTGGCAAGTTCACCAGCAACTACAGCAAACCAAATGGGGATTCATGCCTGTTGCCCCACCAAGATTTATGGACTAAAAGTAGCCCCAAAGGAATTCTAGGTCAGACACCACTATTTTCCAGAATCACTGAGTTTGGAAGGCACTTCACCCCTGGCTCAGAGCAGGTTGTCCCCAGGACTGTGTCCAGCTGGGTTCTGAGCATCCCCCAGAATGGAAACTTCGCTGCCTCTCTGGATAACCTCTTCCAGTGTTTCAATATGCAGTCATAGAACACGGAGGTACTTTACTAAGAGTCAAAAGGAACCTCCTTTGCTTTAACTTGGAAGAACCAACAAATAATTGGTCAGGTTTTTTCTAGTCTATATCTTTCTGGTCAATTTGGACCCCAAGCTATGGCTACCAGTTTTCTTAATTTTACTAATTTTAGAAGCAGTGTTAACTGTAACAATTACATTAAGAATATGCAGCTACCTTGAAAGTCCTCAGAATTAGGAAGCTTGACTCCGCAAACAAAGTAATCCTTTTGGTTGTTCTGTAAATTTAACATCAACAATGGAAAGTGAGCATGAAACAATAATATCCAGAACACCAAAACCTGCATAAAACACTACAACAAAGCTAACAATCAATAAAATAAAAATAAAAAACCCTAAATATTCAACTAAACTTAGAGTGACTGACACAGTATTTTAATCCACATGTCACACAGTTTGGAAAATAAGTGCAACTTTTTTAAAGAGTGAAGAACTTTATGTTAATTCATTATATAAAAGATTTTGAATCTCAACATTTTAACATGTCTCTGTGCACTCAGCTAGCCTACTGTCAGGGTTACTTTATGTAATTTTACACAAAATGGAAAACAGGCATTAAATTATAGCTATTCTATTTTCATAGAGGACACTGTGTATGAGGTGCTGGCCTAAGTTCCCTCCCTGTAAAGTTTGTAATCTAAAGACCAAACGTCAGAAAAAGCTGAAATAAACAGAATGAGCAAAGAGCAGATTGTGTCACAAGTAAAGTACAATATTTGTTGGCAGTGTAATAAATAGGAACTACATTTCACATTGAGCAGATTGTCAGGATGTTGAAAACATACCAAATCAATAGGGTAGATGTAGGATAGCTCCGACAGCAGCTGCTTGCATCGAATAGTCTGCTGGGCATTTATCTTCAAAAACTGTTCTCTTTGGGGAAAGAGATTCCAAAACTATTATTTTCTTCAAAAGCTCCAAATAAAGGTACCAAGCTGTCATACCCCTTCTGCAGCTTTTCAATTATCACTTCCTATCCTCCAAAAAGTTAGGTAAACCCACCCGAAAAAAAATACAGCACACAAAGCTAATTTTTGTTTTCAGGCATATCATACATTATAGACATATTTTGACTATAAGAATCAGTTATTACAAAGCTGTGTTACACTAAAACACACCTGAAACTCCTATCAGAGTCTACACATACAACCAAGCATTAATTTTGTTCTCTTCTAGACTTGCCACTGGTATTCACTTTAGATATCTACAAATTGTAGCAGGGATATCTTAACAGAAGTTTTAGGGCAGCATGAGGAAGAATTTGGTCCCAGAAGTCCCATTTTTAATGGCTTGCTCTCAAGCTTATCTTTTTTTTCCAGCTACAGAACAAATATAGATCCTTTTACCTCTTAGCAGTGCATTCCTTTCTTGATTCATATAGAGATTCATTATGCTCTTCAAGTTTCTGGTATTCAGTCCCAAATGCATTTTCTAAGCAACAGGAGTAATCAGGAAAAAAAAATAGTAAAAATATTTTCTTAGTTATCCAAAGTTTTAAAAGTAGATATTGACAAAATGTTGGCAAAAATCCTCCACTTATTCTTACCCTCCCATTTTCTCTATTAAGCTCCCAAACTAGAGAATGTCAGTCAGCACAGGAGGAACACCTGTATTCATGCACTACACACCATTCACCAGCCAAATACAACCCATCTGATTTCATCTTCCTTTAATTCCTCATACAACCACACAGTGCAGTAATCCAATTATGGGATCTCAATACTTGCATAGCCAGAAAAAAGTACATGGTAAAAACAATATTTGCACAGCCAGAATAAAGTAGAGGGTAAAAACCATCCTTTTTAGTAGTAGACTCAATACTCAATTTTTTGTTTTCAATACTTAGACTCAACTAAGTATTGAAAACAAAAAATCCTGCAACAAAATCAAGTATGTGTATGGTTTGGGCTTGGTGAGCTCTGAAGAGACAGTGACACAGCATTTCACTATAGGAGACTTGCCTGGTAAAGGATGATACCAAGATGACTGAGTCACTTCCATATTAAAATATTAAGAGGGATTTTTGTCTTCTAATACTTAAAACTGAATCCAAACCACAGGTACAGCAACTTCACTCATGACATGAAGTCCCTTTATGATGGCAATGTTTACTGTACTATACTGCAGTTCTTCTGATGTTCCCAAAAAATGTCAATTAAACACAGACTTAAGATTGCTTTGGAGAGGTGTCATAGTAAGAAGTTATTTAGAGACAAAATACCAGAAATGCTGTCTAAAACTCTGTATAACATATAGCAAAGAAATTACACCTGGCTGCAAATTTCAGATAAAGAAAAAACACAAGCACCACATTACAGTTAGACAATGAAAACAGAAAAGAAACTAGCACTTTCATTCTGGTCATAAACTGCACTAAGGTTTCCACACATACCTCTGTCAAGCAAAATACTTTTCTGCTTATGCAACAAGGCTACTTCTTGACCAAGGGCCTTCTTCTGTCGCTCCAGTTCATTACGCAGCACCAGGATCTTCAACTGTAAACATTCACTCTCCTTTTTCTATGGGAAGAAATACAGATTTAAAAAAAAAGAAAAAAAAATGTTTCTCTGCATAGAAGCAGTTCCATAAAAAGGTGGTAGGAGAGAATGAAAAAACAGGACAAGACCAGCACCTGCCTAAGAATGGAGCTCATACACTACTACAGGAAACAGATTCCCGAAGACTAATAATTTTGCTGCTTTGGAAGGAAAGCAACGCAGCTGTGTGTCACAGTGCTTGATCCTCCTGTGGGATGCATCTCTCTTGAGCCCAGACCAAAAATTAAGAATAGTGCTTCACCAGAACTTAAAAATGGGCAGCACAGCACTAGCAGCAGGATGAGCATTCATTCCCTGGCAAAGGGCTCACCAGCAAGAGGGAAGGTGAGCAGTAAGAAGTCTATACAAAGTGAAGGCAGGAGCTGGAAAAAGGCTGGAGATATTCAAGTTGCACTATTAGATTAAATTCCCAGCTTCAGGACAATGAGAATAAGAGGATACAAAGGAAAAGCTGAGAGAGTGTTCGGCCGGGAGAACAGAAAAGGGTCCAGGGAGACCTTAGAGCCCCAGTTGTCCAAGAGAGCCAAAGAGGGAGTTTGGACAAGGGCCTGAAATGACAGGACAAGGGTAAATGGCTTCCCACTGCCAGAAAGTAGTGTTAGATGGGATGTTAGGAACTAAATTCTCACCTGTGAGGGTGAGGAGGCCCTGGCACAGGCTGCCCACAGAAACTGTGGCTGCCCCATGCTTGGAAGTGTTCAAGGCCAGGTTGGACAGGGCTTGGAACAGCCTGGTCTAATGGAAGGTATGCCGGCCTATGGCAGGGGTTTGGAACTGAATGAGCTTTAAGGTTCCTTCCAACCAAAAACATACTAGTATTGTATGATATAGTTTTGCTCTCAGATATTCAAAAATTAAAAGCCTTTGCAAGGAGGAACAAGCATATCCATAACTGAAAAGGTAATGGTTAAACAGTCAAGACACCAGAAGGAAAAGAAGCTCTGGATTGGAATGACTCACAAGAGATTTTATATTGCCCTGTATGGAAGGTGACTTCTTCACCTCTTCATCTACAATGTAACCCCTGTAATTACAGGGAGTAAACAAGCGCCCATATTTTCCATTTTGTCAAATCCTTGAACCAGATTAACACTTTTGGAACTTAGCTGAGTACTCTCAACTCAGAATCTGCTTTACAGCAGTAAATTAACTTCACACTGCAATGCGTCCTTTACAACGCACCAAACACATAACACTGAGTACCAACATAATGAAGTCACCACAGACCACTCCTGCTCTGTCAACTCATCTTTGAACCAAGATCAGCTTTCCTGGGCAGAAAGCAGAAACTAATGTCAACAGACTTCTCTAGGGAGGGGAGGGGAGGAGAGCAGGCAAAACCAAATGTCAAAAGCCATTGTAAGATTTAGTACAATTTCTGGTTAAAATGAATATGTCACTTGAGTGACGGCATTTGCATGACTTCTGTTCATCCAAAGGGAGTCAGGGTGCAAGAAGATACAGCCAATAGACTCACCTCACTCTAAATCCACCACAGGTTCCTGTCAAGTTTCATACAAATCATTAGAAGTTTGTTTTTCCTGAAAGACCTCTTTCATGCACTATGCAATGTTTATTGCTTTGATAACATGATTGTACAAAATAAAGGTAAGAATAGGATAACTGATTTATCAATCCATCTGAGTAACTCACACAACTCAAACTGATGATATTATACAGCTCTCAGATGAATTCCCATTTAAAATGGCAGGTGTAAAGAAAGATTCCAAGTTCAAATGTTAAAAAAAAAAAGCTTACAATCAATCCATCAGTCAGATGCTTCAGCAAGGCCATAAAATAAGGTTTTAATAAATCAAACATACCAGTTCATTCCTTGTAGATGTACATCTCAGCTTTTCTTCAATCTCCCTTCCTATCTTCTGAACAGTTACCTGAGTCTGTTTAATTGCACACTGAGCTCTGTGGAGCCTGCAAGGAGAAAGTTACAGCTGTGGTAAAGGTTCCCCACATGTGCAAACACCTCAAAACCAGCAAGAGGAATGCAAACTCAGACTGTCAGCTTCCATTTCAAAATACCAAATGAGGAAGCACAAGGAAGGCAGGGTTAGATGAGACATTGGGCAGAAATTGCTTCCTGTCAGAGTGGTGAGGCTCTGGCACAGGCTGCCCAGAGAAGCTGTGGCTGGCCCATCCTTGGAAGTGTTCAAGGCCAGGTTGGACAGGGCTTGGAGCAACCTGGTCTAGACCAAGGTGCTAGAACTGGATGAGCTTTAAGGTCCCACAACCCCAAACCATTTTGTGATAACTTGCATAGTTTATGAAGAAAACTGCCAAGTCTTTAAATTCAATCAACTATCAAAATCTCCTCTTCAATTTCTCAATTCAACAGATACTGACCAGGCTGCAGATGAGAGAGCAGGTAATTATAGGTACCTCACTTAAGTTAAATTCCCATTAACATGAAAACAGATACACACAAGCATTGTTAACGCAGGCCAGCTTTAGGAAAAGTGCAAGTATCCTTTAGCTAACACACAGCTACCCAGCCAAAAATATGAAACATTCTTCACTATGCTATGGATTCTTCTGTAGCAAAAACATAGGTTTCTTAATTGAATCACATTTGAAAATATTAAAATATTATGATGATGCATTACTGATTGCTAGCTCTGGCTTCAAGGCGAAGAGAGAAAACCAATTATTTCCCATATTTACTGGAAAAAAAAAAAACAGGCAGAGGAAAAACATGGAAAAAACAGGTCTAAGAGAGACATTAACTGCTAATAATTAACATCTTTCTTAAAATTAACACAGAGTAGAAATTACTGAAATTATTAGAAAAAGAGGAGTTGTACATGGAAACAAACAGTGCTAGTAATAAACAAGGTCTTGTGATTTAGTACTTTTACATGTTACAGCTCTAAATGAATAAACTTAAGTCACCAGATGCCTTTAGTTCCTTCACACTGTTGTTTCTCCTAAAGACCACTAATAGCATAATTTAAAGCAAAAGACTAAGTAATTTTTTGGTTTCTCTTGAGTTTCTCAAACTACTCATAGCACCAGCAGCCACAGAGCTGGCCAGGGGCCATCCCATATGAGGGAATACTGCTCTGCTGGCTGTGGAGGGGGTGGGAGGGGGCTAAGACTGTTCAGACCAACAGGCCTGCATCACCCAAGGGCTTGGTCTGAACACACCTAATGAAGAACTGAGACCTCCTGGAAACCCTAATCCTACTGGGAACTACTTCTTACACCTCCCACCTTTCTGAATTCATCCTGAGGCTGTTGGCTATGGAACATGTGGTTACACAGGTCAAAGACAAGGTTTGCTGACCATCCTGAACATCACTCAGAGCTCTGCTGTCATCTCATCCACTTCCACACTTCCCAACTTGTCTCTTTCCAAAAGTCTGCAATGTTTTCCTTCTACATATAAGAAAGCCTTGCCCAAGACAAAACTTTTTGGCAAAGAGTAATAAATAAGTGAATGACATTTCCCCTTCTTTATGTAATTTAACACTGGAAGAACATTCTTGATTTAGTCCATTAGGTGATCACAAGACAGTCTTACAAGTTTTCACAACACTCCATTTAGGCAGCAAAACCTCCGGGAATGTGTTCTAGTCGTTGAAAGAGTACTTACATAATGGAGAAATTATTAGAAAGGTCATTTGCCATGTGAGTTCCTCACAGTGATTTGATCAACACTCATTAACAACCTACAAGTTGTGCAGTAACTAAGTTCTCCTATGCATGCTAAAAGGATAAGGAACAAACATCTACAGAGACTGACTTCTCAAAACAATATATATAGTCAAATACTTCTAGTGGTGAATCAGTATCTAAATATAAATTTCTGACATATAAAAACTGCTATACAAAATAATTCAGCAATAAAATCTGGTATTAATAAGAGATTTATTTCTTTTTAAGCCAAGCATCATACACTCATTCCTTGCACAGTTAAACTTTGTTGCCTTGATGCCAAATAGGGCCATTTACACTGCAAGACAGAAAAATTACTGATATTGGTTGACTCAATCCCAGTACATCCACTGTTGTTCTAAGAACTTTAAAATAGTAACCTGACCACATCCAAAGTTAAATCTTACAAGATTAAAATTTTAGAGACTTCATGTCACAAATGCAGCAACCATCAACAGAATTTTTTTCTCAGCCAAAAAAAAAGCGTCCACATGGAAATCTTTGGTCATCCAACAAGGGGAATACAAACTAAGCTATTAAGAATAGCAACATGGAAATTTTGTGTATCACTTCAGCACAAGCAGACCTTGGTGGAAGCAATTATGATTGCACAATGAAGATCAGCAAGCTGAGCCCATAAATCTGGATTAAAACATATACAGAATAAACAGAGAGAAACTTCAACCCTGAGTGACCACATCTTGTTTCCATTTCTAGGCTAAATGCAGGTCCAATGCTACAGCTTAGTCAGCACAAGCTGTGCTTTGAGCACAACCCTGCCTGGTTTAATAACTGTCAACAGTAAGCCAAATGATTACATCACCTGCATGCCATCAGCCAACCTGGGATTCTTCCTACGTTGCCCAAGACTTCATTTTTTTAAGTACTTTATTAAAAATAGCACTTCCATAGCACTTTAAAAGCTAATTGAGGACTTGAAGAGGCCACTGGCCTGCTACCAAATTTCCTCCAGCAATTGGGAAAGCCAAGCCAGTTACAGCAGAAACTCCAGCCTTTTTAAAGGGATAGTTTAGCCAACAGTGTTGTCACTCAGTGTCTGCAGCAACTCAGAGCCATTGTCAGCCAGAAGCAGAGCAACTGGAACGTGATGACTGACAGATTTACTGCTGTTGCTTGGGGACCTGAGAGCTGCTCTGCAATTGTCCAACATCAGGCCAGTTCCATGCTGCTGCCTGGGAAAGACCGGAAAGCAAAGCAGACATTTAAATTCTTGAGCATCCTGACTGATTGAAAGTGGAGATCCACAAGGCTGCTGTTCTACCTCCATTCCTACAGCACCAGCCTTCTGAGATGGGAGAGATTAAGAAAACACAAAACACTCTCCCTCCCTTTGACAGTTTAAAAAACAGTTGGATACATTAAAAGAGTAATCCATGTATTGTAAGCTAAGACTAACACAAGCTGCATCCCTACTTGGTCTACAAAGGACCAGCATATAAAATTTCAATGTCTCTCCTCTACACTTTCTAGATCCCAAGTTCCTAAAACACAGGCTGTTTGGGTTATTTTCTCAAGGCTTTTCAAGTCTTACATCTAACTGCTTTCCCCAACAAATACTACAGCCTTCTCTCCCCCCCAAAAAAGCCCAAAACCCACTTTCTACCTTGGCTATAAGATTCGAAACCATTCTAGCATATAGTGTTCCACCAATCAATCCAATTTGGGTACTGGCTTGGATGGGGACAGAGAAACTGGTTAGCAAGCTCTGGACTTCATCATTACAGAATTTCTTTGACATAATGTTCTTGAATTTTGCAAGATCAATCAGTTTTCCTTAATTCCCAGGACTGAACAGTGCCGTGATCCAACATAACTTGACTTTACAGCTTCAGAACATGCTGTAACAACACATTCTCTTTCTTTAAGCCTGCAGTAAGTTTAAATGTTCAGCTGGAGCACTTTCCTTTTCAATATGCTGCAGTACCCTAGTCTCTCTTGGTCATGAATTAATTTACTAATTTGTATAGCAAATTCATTTCTGGTTGCAATCTCTAAAAAACTGAAAGCTGGAGTATAGTGAGAGCTGCGTCTATTAAGTGTCTTGGTTTGAAAGACAGGGACCTGTCAAGGAAGGCGGAACTTCCCTTGAAATGGAAAAATTACCTCCTTCCCTCCAAATTATTATAACCTGGAAATTAAGGGGCTTTCAGGCAAATATATGGGAAAAGGAATAACAGGGCTTTACTAGTACGTATATGTACAACAAGACAACCAAACAATGGCCGCAACAACAAACAAAACCAGAAGCCGATTAAAGACAGCCTTCTCTTGGCTGCCAAGCACCTTCCCCTTCGGTGCAGTTCCAGCCACAGCCGGCAGGGGCGCTGGTGGCTCCCGGCCAGGCCAGGCAGGTGCGATAGTTCCCCCGCGGCTGCAGGGGGCACTGTGGTGCGAGCTCACTGGCACCTACCTGCCATGGTAACGGCAGGCGGGTGGAATGGCAAAAACAGGCCGCAGCAGGAACCTCGGAGCAGCAGCTCGGATCGCAGAGGCAGGCACACAACCCCCCCCGCCCCTTCACCCCGGGGTGGAACAGCCTTAGCAGGAGCCGAGGTGTCGGGTGGACTCAGGATGCTGAGTCAGAGTGTAGCCAATAAGCCTGAGGCAGCGGCAGGAAGAAGTGCTGCCGGGCTGCAGCTCGCAGCCAGGGTGACACGCCCTCCAGGAGTGAGGAGCAGGTCAGGCTCCCAGGTTTTCTCCTGAATAGATGATGAGGGTCCTTTCCAGTCAGATGAGGCGTTAATAAGGTCCCAGTTAAACCGGTGCTCTAACGAACAAAGGCTCATCCACAGTAGAAGGCGCAGTGAGAGGACAGAGGCCCCACAGTGGCAGCAAATCCTCCAGCAGCGACTGCAGACCAGTTGTCCCTCCTCCAATCCCAATCCCGAGTGAGCCCAGCCCCTCACCCACCCACGAAAATCTGGAGGTATCGCTGCCCTTCCCAAGAGAATGCCCCTAGCTACGATAGTGCAGCCATATTTTGTCTCTTTTAAGTACTGGTCATTATTGTCTCTTAGCAACACATGGAACAAAATACTGCCAGAGAAAGAAACAAAAGGAAAAATCTTAACCCCCAACATTAAGGTAACACATGCTTGCATTTACATTAATGAAAGAGTCTCAGCTTTATCAGACAATTGATACATGATTTTGCAGTTCTATCATCCAGTCCCAATATCTATTTTCTATCAGACACATCTGGATTTTTCATGTACAGAACTTTAAGCCATAAATACTTCAATTAATTATTGTAGTCACATACTACGTCTCCTTCTCACGAGAGAAATAAATGCCTCTGGTCATATTTGCCAGAACAACCTTAGTTTACAGCAAGACTAAATTTAAACTAAGAATTACTACATGGGATTTAGAAAATAGAATGGAACACTTCTGGCAATAAATGGCATGTAGGGTCCTGGAAGTAAAGTGTCCAAATCTATTATCAAAGAAAAAAAATTAAAGACTTTCCTATTAAATTCAGAAACTAGAATGCACACTACTTTATATCAGTCCACAAATTTAGATTCTGGAGAGTGCCAGCCAGCTGTAAGATTTTTTACATGACCACTTAAACCATCATTTTATACATCTGCTTTCCCACAAGAAAAAATTCCTAATTTATAATCATTTACTCCCTTTCCAATTTCTTAAGATACCCATACCTACAATTTATCAAAAGCAGATGTAGGGCAAGAAAAGACAGTAGGGAGTAAGAAAACAATAAAATACAAGTCTGACTTATAAATTTGTGACATCAAACCTCTACAAGAGCCAATGCTGTAAGAAACTCATGTAATAGATGAGTAATGCGATGGTTGACTCTCACAATTAAAAGGGAAATATTATGCATATATGTTAAGAGAAGTTTTATAGATTTATAGTTATGTTTTACCTCCCCTTGTGTAACTATGGAGGCGGGGGTGACCTGGGTTTGGGACATTTGGGTGGGTTGGCTTGTTACTATGGCAGCACCTGACCTCCAATCCAGATTTGAGGAAGTGAACTCCACCCTGGACAGCAAAGAGGGAGTCAATGGGCAGAACTTTGGGAGGGGCTAAAGGGGTAAAAGGCAAAACCTCCATTGTGTGGATGAGCACATGGTGGGAGAGCCTCTGCTCCTGGTGCAGTAATACTTTCTCTGTTCAGTCTTCTGTTGTAGTTTTGATAAGGTCTTAATAAACTTTTTAAAGTTTTTGAAAGTGAGTATCATTTCTCACACTCACATGAGACAGTGCTGATGCAGCACAGGTAACTTTCCATCATTCGTTCAAACAGTTCTGAGTCCTACAAATGTAAATCACTTACATGTAAGCCTTCTGTTTACATTGGAGTGTCTACATTTAAGCCTTACACATTTAAGACTCAAATTAAGCTTTAAAATAATCAAGTCCATGTGGATTTGTGGACTGCAATAGCGAATGCTTTGAGTTACTTGGAAACAGAGAAGAAAAGGAAAAAACACTTCTATCAAATGGGCAGGTTCCAGCCTCCAGCTTGAGGATCACCTTCAATACTCACAGGGCATGAATGGAAGAGGGGAGCCTTAAAGAGAAGTTCAGTTTTTTTGAGAAATGAAGCAATAAAATGTGAGATGTCTCTAGTTCTCTTATTCCAATTCACAGATTTAACTCCAGTTAAATGGATGGATTTAGGGGTTAGTTTTTTTAATTCAAAAAACACATATGGCAAATTACAAAGAAAGCTTCTTTTTGTTCTTTCTCAGTTTACAGATTACAGAAACCTCACTGCCAGAGCACACAGAATCATATTCAAGACACTGTATTTAGAAAAAAAGGTAAATTATGCAAATCAAATTTCTAAAGTGCATAAACACATCAAGATGACTCCTGCCAGGTGGACAGTAACACCAGAATAATTCAACAGGCATTTCCTAACAAATCTTCATAGAAGTTTCAATTCTCACTCTGAGACAGTGAGCAAGCCTAAGACTGCAATTCACCGAACAACTGAAAAGGAAGATGCACAAATTCAGACTGAATGTTTTCCAGGCTCCACCCAAAAAGAGACAAGGTGCTCCCCACTTAATTCTGTTCTTCCACTCAAGGCCACACAACTGATAAAGTGCTTGTGACAGCAGAGCATAGCCTTATGGAATGCAGGAACGAGATGGAACACTAGCCAATATTCAGGTGACTCATGTTTCAAAGCTGCATACTGCTGCACTTTCCTCCTGAAAACCATCCCCAAATTCAAATCTGAGTCTTCTTCCAAGGGAGGCAGAATTCTGCGGCTATAGTAGTGAAAACTCCCACCTAACAGGGATGGTCATAATGCTCTCAGGAGTGTTCTGCAGTTTCTTAGACATCCATACACTTCCTGTCCTGCCCTGCTTTAATAAGCAAATTTATTAGAACATTTTCCCCATGACAAGATCTTTAATCTGTTTTATTTGTTCTCAGTCAAAATTTTGTCTTGACTTTCCCTGGTGTGGTTGGATAGTTCTGAGGATTTTAAAGACATGATTGCATTCACCAAAATCTCTGCCCAGGCTGAGAGAGAAAGCAACTCACAGCACCATTCTCATGGCCATATCCAGGACAAAGGTGTAAAAAAATAAACAGTCCTGATGTTCACAAAATCCTCCTTAAAAACTTTCAGGTATCTATCAGTAAATTACTTAGATTCTCCTTTGGTGACACTTGGCTATTTAGATTAAAGATAAGGAAGACATTTTCTACAATGAGGATGGTGAAACACTGGCACAGGTTGTTCAAGGTGGTAATGGGTGCCCCATCCCTGGAAGCGTTCAATGCCAGGTTGAATGGGACTTGGAGCAACCTGGTCTGCCATGGCAGACAGGTGGAACTGGATGATCTTTAAAGGTCCCTCTGAACCCAAGCTATTGTACAATTCTACAACATGCTAGTTTTCATCCATTTCACAGAGCCAGAAAAAGGAGGAGGACTGGGTTCTGGCTTCTCAGTATTGCTTCATTAATACCATCTTTTACACACTGTCACAAATAAGGAGGCAGAATAAAGCTACTATTTAAGCCCTGCACAGCTTTGTGTAATTCCTCTCAAAAGTGCTTTGAAACAAAATTTGACCAAGAACTAGCAATATATTGAAGCTAAAAATGTGCCTTAGGGGGTAGCTTATTGCATATGGCATATTAGGAAAACTGAAGATCAGAGAAGCAGCAGACTACTAACCCAGCAGCTAACAAACACGTGCTGCTCTTATGCTTCATGGACTGTTTCAACTTGCTATGACCCATGCTACTCTCTGCTACAGATTTTGGCAAAAGGCAAGCTTGTAAGTTTAGTGTTCTAATGACTGAATAGCCTCAGTTCCCACACAGCTCAGCACCATAGAGGTAAAATGCCTGGGAAGAGATTTGTCCAAAAGTCTGATGCCACCAATAAAAATCCCTAAGGAACCTCTCAAAAAAAAAAAAAAAAAAAAAAAAAAAAAAAAAATCAGATCCAAGTTTTCATCTCCATCACTACTTCTCAGGAAGCCACCACAGCACAATTCCAACCCACAAAGCTTTCAGGCCAAGAAGGATGACACTTGTTCAACTGTTCATCCATTTCAGTACTGCTTAATTAAGCACTGTAGAGGTCTGATTCTAGCTCCTATTTATTCATCTTGGCCTTAGACCACCTGGATTTGCCTGTCCAAATCCAAGGGGGGATGCCTGCCTGGTCTTGGCTGCCTATTGGGTATAAAGTGCCAAATCTTTCAGGTGCAAATCTTTCCTGTTTAGAAACATCAAACCTGACCATCACAAAATCCCCCTCACGCTTATCACTAGCAAAGGGATGTTTTAGCAGAGAAACTTGGTGATTTAAGAGCAGGTAAGAGGAATCCTACAAGCTTTTTCACACTTAAGATGGTATACTTCTGCATCAAGTAGGAGAAGATGATGGCAGCAGCAGAAGCAACACAGAAGTCTAAAAGGTTGCAATGTGATTGCCAAGCTACTCTCAGAAAAAGCCAGGGCAAGGCACTGCAAGATTATCAGGTTATTTATTAGTGATCACCTCTCTTGACCCATTCACATGCTACAAAAAGAAGGTGACTGTTTCCACTGCATGAACATCTGTAACTGCAACATTTAGAGAGGTTTTGGTCACAGCTGAGCTGGGAGCCTTCTCTGAGTAAAGGACAGCAAAGAGAAAAGCTAGAAACAGAAGACTTAATTATCAGTGCAACTTCTAAAATTTAACTAGATCATTTCTGCCTGTCCTTATCTCTATGCAGCTACCAGCATGCCACAAAGAATAGGGCAGCAAAAAGCAACTCTTTTCCATGTAGTCCCATCTACTTCTTAGCTCCATTGGGTTCATTTCCTTCATGGAGATGAAGATAGAAATAGAGGAACTTCAGGGAAGTTCAGAAGGCAGTACAGCATTGTGTGGCTCACATCTGGATTTATCAGATGCTGTGCAACTCTCTGAAGTCAGACAGCCGCTCTCTAGAGGAGAACGTCTTCTTCCTACCTTCCCGCCTTTTCACCCCACTAAACATCTGAAAGCCTAAAGTTTGGAACTGCTACTTAAATCAACCATACAATAGCAAAGTCTGGCTGAGCTCCTGTCAGACAGGACACTGACACTGTTCAAGATGGGCTGGTTTACAGAAGACCAGTCAATGTACCTGAGATACACCTCAGCACTGAGCAGCTTAAGCCCACAAAGCCCTTGTGCTGCCCTATTCCCTACCATTCCCCATAAGCTCCTACTCAGAGCTTATGAAAAACAGTTTCACTTTCAGCATTATTTCCATGTGTTAAAAACAGCTGCACAAAGCTATTACATATAGATTTGGCATATGCAATCCCAGTGACTGTAGTCTCAGAGAAATTACGCAGAGGAGCTACTAGTAAGTTTTTCAGCTCCACAGCAGTCTACATTGACCATATATTTTGTCTTAATTTCTAGTTTCAAAGATCAAGTTCTGTTTATTCAATAAAACAATAAAGTTCTGTTTGTTCATGTTCTGTTTGTTAATAAAGAGAGCAGATTTTAAACAAAAGCAAAATAACTATTTAAAAACATCTTCCCTAAAATAAGCTAAACAAAAGCTGATTTTATATCATGTCAACATATTTTAGCCATGGTCACTAGACGGTGATTTTATGAATATCTCAGTTTCAGATCAAAGACAAACACTACCAACATTTGTATTCTTAAATAATATCTCTTCAGTGATGAGACATGTGCTCTTCTTTAAATGAACAGTTATATTACAGATAGTAAACCCTGAAGCAAACTTTGCCACTTGAAGCATACCCCTGCCCCATGAGAGATTAATACCCAAAAGTATTATTCAAATCAAATTCTGCCAAATTAGACACTAATAATATTAAGCAGCTAGTCTTTTTACCCAGCCCAGCACTCAAATTATGCCAATGTCAAATTCCATTGTTGGTTTTGTTGTAAAAGAACACTTTTTCAAAGCAAGAACACAAGTAAAATTTCTTCAATCTGTACTAAGTGGCTGACTAAACACCATAAACACACCATGCCATCTGCTGAAGAACAGTTAAGCCACTGAGGCAGCAGTTCTGAATGGAGTAATAAGAACTACTGGAATCAAAACTTCAAAGGGGCAGATTTTCACTAGTTCTTAGAGTCCATTTGTCTCCAGGAAGAATACGGGAGGATTTCAGGCATTCACATACTTAGAGGCACAAACCAATTGCTCTGTTTCACAACAACACTAAAAAGCTGTTTCAAAATACACTATATTAATTTTTGTATTTAGACATTGAAGTCAAGTTTTATTACATAGCATTTTAAGCCCTTTCTTTACTGATATCTCATCTTCCCAACACCACTTAATACTAAATGTTTATTTTTCAAAGCCTTAGGAAAAGAAAGGCTAGAAAACCAAGAGAATACTAAACATAAACCTATTCCCATTAGTGCTGCAGACGTGCTCAGAACTCGATTATTGAGACATGTCCAGAACATGACCTCAGATGAATTTGGCCCATCCTGAGTGCTGTGTGAAAGGTGTTACTGTATAACCTATTACTACCAGCAACATAATATTTAGAAAGTCTTTAAACTATCTTTTTACAGGAAATATGACAAGGAACAAAAACCTCAGAATGTGAGCTTTCCAGTTGATGTGGTGAATTTCTGTTAGTTAGCCCTTTTAAAGCAAATGGCTGGAAGAACATTTGTCACTTCCATATGGCACAAACAGCTTACAAGCAGCACCATGTTTGCCTGAGGATCTTGTCTCTGGTCCCAGAACAAGAAGGGTCATAAGCTGCAGAGGTGCTGAAACGTTCTTTGTGTAAAGAGGAGTTGGCTGAACATTTAACTTTTTCTTCCTGTTTAAATGACTTATAAATCCACGTAACTCAGCATCTGAACACAAGCACTATTTTAATCCAATGCACAAAAAATTTTGTATTGTTCACACACTCTGTCATTCCCAATAATTTTATTAATCAAGATAATTTGAGCCAAGCATACGCTTTTTGTTAAGGTCAATTCACAAGCTTCACAAATTTTAGCTGTTCGCTTCTGAGGAAAAGAACTTCATCACTTCTTTCCCCAAAAGCAGTTTCGAAACACAGATCAACCATGGAAGTTCTCACTGTGCAGCCAAGAGTTAGGGGATGAGGTAGAACCAGCTATCTCAATTTTGGCTATCAGTGGCTTTGCCACAACTGGCAGCACAGTACCACCACAACTGGGACTCAGATCCCACTGTCACCAGGATTTGCTTCCTTTTGTAAAAGTTTAAATAAAGCCAGTACAAGCTGTTCTTCATATCTACATTTATTGTGAAAACATTAGGAAAACCACATGTGCAGCCTGTGAATTTTTATTACAAACAAATATCTCATCATGTAAAACTCTTCAAAACATGGGATTTATGTGACCAGATGCAATTCTTTATGGTGTGGACACCTTAGTATTCTCTTTACAGCCAATGGGCAGAAGAAGGAAGACAGCAGCTCATTTTCTCCTGTCTTAGGTTACAAATGCAAGATGTGGCTGGAGGTGTGTATTCTATTACCATCTCTTAGACTTGGGGCAGTTTCTTCTGTTAACTGGGCCACCTGTTAAAACCAGGTGGGACAGTTTTCTTTATCTCTTCCACTACCAAATCCTCCCTCTGGGAGATATCTTCTGTTAATGGGCTATTGAATGTCACTACATGGCTGATAAAATTGTATCATCCCATTGTGAGATACTCTGCCCAGAGGGAGGAGCCAAGCATTCCTAACTGGATATAGTCTGAGACTTGGAACACTGGAGTCAGCCTTTTCCCACTGGTTTCCCAGAGGAGCAGCTTTCTTTTCCACTGGATTCCCTGAGGAAGACCTGGCCCATCCACACCACCACCACACCTGCAGAGGAAGACTACACCTTTCCACAGGCTCACTGCTTCAACAGAACCACATCTGACACTCAGGAGGGCTGCAGTCAACATTTAATCAGACTGCTGCCAACACCCTGACCCACAGGGTGTCAGGTTGTATTCTGACTCTGTCAGTGTTGTTTTGTATTACTGCATTTTTATTTTTGTATTTTTCTTTTAATTTTTAATTTTTTTCTTAATAAATGTTACTCTACTCCCATATCTTTGCCTAAAAACCCCTTAATTTCAAAATTATAATAATTTGGAGAGAGGAGTTTTGCATTTTCTGTTTCAAGGGAGGTTCCTGCCTTCCTTAGCAGACACCTGTCTTTTCAAACCAAAACACCTCCCAAGACATTAGACACATCCTGTCTAATGAATCATAACTCAAATTATGCCCATCTCACTCTTCTGTTCAAAGAGGAACACGCTCATACAAACTATCTTTGGGAAGAATTCATGGGCTGGCTATTTAAGCATGGACTCCTGGAGGAGGTAGCAAACCAAACTTGGTAGGAGAAAAAGGACACCTAACAAAAAGTGACTACAGATTATTTTAAAACAAACACCATCACAAGGCTTTTCAGCCTGATATCAAAGCTAAGCAGCAGAATAGAAAACACAACCGTAAAAAAGCAGAGTTAATGTGAGAGGGAATAGAAAGGATTTTAAACTACACAGAGGACTCTGCCTTAGTTCCTGATGAACTTTCTTAACTACAATGAAATCAGACAAAGATGACACGTAGGCAGAGTCACAAATCACAGCTTCTAACTTCTGCTGGAACTAAACAATGCAATGTAAACCCCTTGATATGGTATGCAGAATCCACTAAAATACAATATGCAGCAGGCCTGGTAGTGAGGCTTGGAAAACACTGTTCCTTTTGGGACAAAATAGAAAAGGAGAATGTCTCAGCTCAGAGACAAAACTTAAAAGAAATTAAACCAAACAGCATGCCTAGGCACTGTTTGAGACTTGAGCCTGGACTCTCACATCCCCAAAACAGAGAGAAGTTCCGTTATCAGGGTTCAAAACAGCACTGGTCACTCAACAAGGTGAACTTTATCACAGCTGACATCTTAATTTCTTGTCAGCCTGAGGAAAAAGTCAGGCATGTTCAGAAGAAGGATTACAGATCAATTACACAAAGCTAGACAGGGGTCAAGTTCATGACCATAGTGACTCTTTTTTCTGGAATGTGCCTCATACTACATAGACATGTACACAAAATGTGAAAAACCCTCATGAATGAAGTAACAGGGTACATTGCACATGTTTTCACTTTTCTGTCTAACAAAGAGTTAATGTTAGGTAGTACAAGTTCTCTTCTAGTGGACTGTGCCAGAATGTAATCAGAACTTCCTAATACGCCCCCTGGTTGTTTCCCACTAAAAGCACAGAAAAGAAACATTTAGAAAGCAGCCTTCAGTTTAAATATGCTTTACAGAAACAAGAAAGAGAACAGCGAAATTTTAAGAGAGCTTAAATAAGGACATCTGAATAGGCAACCTAAGCTGACTTTTCCTCTCTCTTCAGACAGGCAACACTGACACCTACTGTCAACACTGTCAAATGGATTTAACTTGTACAACTGATTTAAAAAGTCAAATGTTTACACAGACTTTTGAAAGCATATTAAACATTTCCTATTCAAGGGTTTCCTTCATAGCACATCTACTGCCTTTACTGCTCAACCAAAGTCATTAACCTGTCTTGTAAAATACCATTATCTAGAGATTCCTCAAAACCAACTTATTGATAGTGGCGGACCACAATTACACTTTTTTATAACTAATATTTTTGAACTATTATAATTAAAGCAGATCTGAAAAAGGACATCCTGTTTAACTTAATACTAGCACTTCATGTTTTTTATCATCACAGACATTTAATTAGCCACCCAAAAGCAAAAAATACACTGTACCTTTCTTAGTCCACATCTGTGGTGGAGAAACTGGATCTTGACTGTGTTCTTGTGTAGTTAAAAAAAATTTACTGCTGTTGAAAACAGAGTAGAGCCTTTCCACAGAAACTTTCCAACAAAGAAGCTCCATGATTTTGACATTCACAAGGCATGTCCAGCTCCACAGGCCATCCTAGCTCAGAGCACTAAAGCACCTACATGTCAGAAGCCCAGCGACCACCACTGAACACACATACACCACAGCCCAGCTCCTCACTACATGAGTACACTGGCACAACCTGGATATCTCCTTTGCACAATCCACACCAAAATGTTGGGGTTTTTTTAATATCTGGAAAGATTCCTCCCACACAGACACTACAGAAGTTACAAAAGCTACACAAAATATTATCAAAAACCTTACCTAAGCAAAGAGAAGACATCGTAAGAGTTACGAACACAGTTCTGATCCACCTGGAGAAGACTGTTCTTCAGGGTACCTGAGTGATCCTTGAGGAAAAGAAGGAATATTACTTTAAAAATAAAAAAAACCCTCTTGAGTAAGAGCATGCACTTTTAGAATAAATGATCTTGCCTTTAATGTATTTTAAATCTGTATTTACACATGTTTTATCTATGGTAGGTAGAAACAATTTAAGGTGGCAATAACACCACTTACCTATAAAGGTATAAAAGACCTATCAGTTTATCTATGTTCTAGACACATCGTGTGTTTTCTTGAACTTTATAATCCATAACTGTCTGAATTTTATGCACAGAAACACTGAAAAGTGCAACTGACAGCACTGCCATTCTTCAGCTTCAGACCTGAGAGCCCACTCAGTCATGTGCAAGAGACTTACATGAACATGAGATGAAGTTCCATCCTTTATCTGTGCTACAACACATTGAAAGATCAAGGTCATCTTAGTTTTGAGTGAACAAATTTCTGGAAGTTACAAAGTAAGAATGAGGTAAGGTTGTTCTTTTAAGAGACCAGAGTATCCATTCTGCTCAAAAGGTATCAAAACAGTAAGAGAAAAACAGCAATTCCTCATGCTGCAAATGTCAGATATTGAGCTTTTCCATATCAGGCACAGTCACACAAATTCCTAGAAAAGGTGCAAACTTAGAAGTGGTGTTTTACATGATAAAGTAAATTTTAAGCAGGTCAAGCCACCAGCAGCACTGTCAGAAAGATTATGAATTGCAGGGGAAAAAGGCACTTTAGTGTATAAAGCAGCCCCATCTTGTACCTGTGATCAGCCAGCTTTCCAACAGATAGAGATGGATTCTGAGTACCAGAATCCCTGCCTAGAGTCTTTCCTGCCCCAACAAGAGTCTGTCTCCATACAGAAGATGTTGAAATTCAGAGGTAAACGTCAACATCTCCTGACACAACTGTGTTAACCAGAGGCCACACAGCAGACATTCCTTTCCACCAAAAATATGGTTCCATCTAAATAATCCTGAGCTAGCACATCATATTGCTACAGAGGCACCATCCCAGCAGCTCTCTCAGCTCCTCATTTTCATACCCAAGACATTGGATGTTAAATGCTGAAATCCAGACATCTCTCTATTAAAAAAATATCAAATTAAAAACGTCTTAATCTCTGTCTGAAAGAACTAGGATGGTGGAAAACTGAAAATGCACAAGTTACCATCATCACCATGCCCTATCCCTGGAAGTGTTCAAGGCCATGTTGGATGGGGCTCAGAGCAATGTGATCTAGTGGAAGGTATCCCTGCCCATGGCAGGGGTAGAACTGGATGAGGTCTATGGTCCCTTCCAAACCACTCTAGTATTTTACAGCATGAAGTTGACGGTGTTTTAACAAACACTGCCTTCGGAAAGAAAAGTGCAACATTTCTCAGAGAACAAGAGGACTGACCTAGAATAACTGGTTTTAGGAGTGAAAGAATTTGCAGCAGCAACCTATTTCAGCCTTTTCTTTTATGCAAACTGTTTGATCCTGAGTAAATTTGCAGAACATGTACTGTAAGGATTTCAGACTTAGCTATTAGGAAGTTCACCCTCTGAAAGAAGAGTGTGTCTTTTTCTCTACCACATTTACTAGATACAGGCACACATACTTGTAAACAAAAAGGCTTTGCTTGTGCAAAGTGGCGAGGATCCAGCCACTAAAAAAAACTCTAAGAATATGGATAACTGGGGAAGACTCTACCTACATTGATGGAGACCACAGACTGAAAAAAGAGAGAGATGCAGCTTTGCAAAGATGAGGGTCTTTCCTTCTTGATGGTTGAAAATGAAGCTACAATTCAGCATCCCTGAAAAAATACAACTTACCTTTCTTTCCCCATGCCTCTGACAACTTTGGAACTATGGAGAGCTGTATTGACTAGTTCTGCTTTTACTTCTTTAAAGAGAAATCAGAAAGCTAGTCATTAACTAGAAGCTACACTTGCTTCCCTCAATACACTTTCTGAAAAAGTATCTCTGCAAGAAGGGTGAGCTCTATCAGTTGGAAGCAGCAAGCATAGAACAGTTGAAAGGCAATCTGTAAGTCAGGAAGGCATTGAGGAAACCAGAGGACAAGAAGCCTGGCTTTAGGAAAGCTAGTATAGCATCCATAATTGATTATGTTGAACTTGGGTAAATACTGGTTTTACACACAAGCATGAAGCCTCAGACAAAACCAAACAGACTCAGAAAGCTGCTCAAGGATCAGGAATACTTTATATCCAGGTTAATGGCTTCAAAATAAATCCCTGAAGCACACATCTCTCTTACTTAAAAACATTGGTCCAGTTCAAGCAACTCCAAACAAAGGTTTGGTGTATGATTAGTAGAGATGTTCAAACAGAGAGGAACAGAGCACTTTAGTGGTCCAGTGCCAGAAAGGAAAATACATTAGACATGGTTCTGATGAAAGTACCAGAATCCTGCCGAAATTTTCCAGCAAAATTACTGCTGCAAAATAATAATAAACTCGTTGAAGTCCAGAAGTTGGAGGTACCATCATGTGAAAGTCAAATGTGATCTAGAACAAAGCAGCTATATTGGCAGCACATTTTTGTATTGACACTGGGTAGAAAAGCTGTAAACACTACATGAGTTACTGTCAGACATCTATAGTAAAGAAAAAATACCCTTCAGTGTTCAGAAGGCACCTACAAAGGTTTTTTAAACCCCTGAAACCCAACCTTTTTCCTTGCCACGAGCTAAGTATCCATGGCGGTAAAAAACCTGCAACTTGAGTAAGAACATGACTGAAAGAAAACTTCTTTTTCAGCATCTCAGCAACAGCCAAGTTGCTGCTGGACAGAAGAGGTGGAAGAAAGGTAAAGCTCCTCGTACCTATATATTGTCAAGGATACAGAATTTAAAAGTTTTATGGCATCTCTAGGAAAAAAGTGGAGAATCAGTCACAATAACAATAAAGAGGCTCTGGCTATGGTTCTTTTATTCAGGCAAGACAATTATTATACTACAATTGTCTGGGATACTTCTGATTTCTCCACCAGTATTGCTACAAGAGTTTCCTACTTTGTTCCTCTGACAGGCTACGACTGTATTTGCAACCAAAATACAGAACAAGGAACCTGCAGGGTGAGAGACCCCACCTGAGTGCTGCCTCCTGCTCCGAGATCTCCAACATCAGGAGGATATGGAGCTACTGGAGCAAGTTCAGAGGAGGCCACAAAATGGCTCTGAGAGCTGAAGCCCCTCTGCTCTGGAGACAGGCTGGGACAGCTGGGGATGTCTAGCCTGGAGAAGAGAAGGCTCCATGGAAACCTTAGACCACCCCCTGCCAGTGCCTAAAGGAGCTGCAAGAGAGCTGGAGATGGATTTGGACAAGGGCCTGGAATGACAGAATAATCCTAGTGGGTCCTTTCCAACTGAGAATATTCTGTGACTCTGTGACAAGGGGAAATGACTTCTAACCCTGCCCTCTGTCAGTGCGATCAGATATTTCAGAGAAATTCCTCCCTGTGAGGGTGTTGAGGCCCTGGCACAGGTGTGTCTGTCCCATCCCTGGAGGTTTTCTAGGCCAGGTCGGATGGGACTTGGAGCAACCAGGTCTAGTGGGAGGTGTCCCTGCGCCCATGGCAGGGGGCTGGAATGAGATGGTCTTGAAGATCCTTGCAACCCAAACCATTCTATGGTATGATTCTATAACCAAAACCAAGAAGTACCTTTAAACCTTATGAGCTAGGGACTAAGTCCTGACAACAATGAGAAAAAGAAGACAAATGTTCCCATCTTTGAATTCAGGCCCAGGCTGTCAGTACTGAAATCCTGAAAACAACTGCATCCTGCTGCAGGAAAACTGAATGCAGAAACTGCAGCTGTGTGTCAAGGAGTCATTTCCTCTCCAACTAGGGACTCCTTAACACAACTTATCTGTACCACAGTACTGCCACCAACAATTTGAGAATTAAAAAAAAACCAAAAAACTATCAGAGGCACTACTTAAAACAAGTAAGTTTAAAATTCTTCATCGTCAATGAGGTCAGAGACAATACTGGATGGAGAGGCACAAATACTACAGTGGATCTTTGAAAAAAACCCATGGGGTAACACAGGTGCAGCAAGAGCAAACAAATAATTTCTCATTAAAGACCTACAAACTCTAGGCTTCAGACTGGTAACCAAAGCTTTGTGGTTTTATACATGCCATGAAAATGAGTCTTAACAACCCCATCACTTTCAGTATGTCCTATGTCTGAAAGAAATGTCTGCCTCAAAGAATACAGTCAAAGCTTATTTTCAGTAACCAGAGGGGGTTTGGACCCTAAATGCTACACTTCAAGTCTTTTCAAAACATCACAGATATCCATGCAACCAAGGCAAAATATTAGTTCGTATCTGTCATGTCAAAAAATTATTCCTTCTTAAAACAAAGCATTTTAATGTTCTGGGCATCCAGATGTGAAAAAAAAAAATCAATCTCACTGGTTGAATTTCAGTTTGTCACCAGTACCAACAAACCAGAACAAATACACCCTTACCTTCTGGTCAAATGAAGCTCCATAATAACCATCATTGAGACCAAAAATAATCTCATTTGGGTTTCTTGCATGGATCTGTAGGGAAAGAAGAAAACAAATCAGTTTACAGCCAGCTTACTGCAAATTTTCACACCAAATAAGCACAAATTGCTCCAAGAGTCTAAAGTAGTTTTTCATCACCTGTAATTCTAGAAGTACACAAAAACTCACAGAAAACTGAATTTAATATGGAAAATCTGTTTGCTTCACAGCTTTAGCAATAGTCACCATGTTCAGCCATTCTACTTTGAAATCAGAAACACCAGACAGAGCATCTTTCCTATTACTGCATTTCCAGGTGACAAAAATAAATTAAAATAGCTGGAAACTAAACAGAGGTAAGACTCAAGAGTTTGGTGTGGACAACAGAAGGCTCCAGGGAGACCTTATAGCCCCTGCCAGTGGCTCAAGCAGCTCCAAGAGAGCTGGAGAGAGACTTTGGAGAAGGGGGAATGACTTCTCATTGCCAGAGGGGAGGGTTAGATGGGATATTGGGAAGAAATTCTTGGCTGTGAGGGTGGTGAGGTCCTGGCACAGGCTGGCCCATGCCTGGAAGTGGGCCTTGATGGGCAGGGCTTAGAGCAACCTGGGCTAGTGGAAGGTGTCCCCACCCATGGTAGCGGGGTGGAACAGGATGATATTTAAGGTCTCTTCCAACCCCAACCACTATATGATTTTATGATTTAAAGCTTTGATGTAAACTAACATGAATATCTGTAATCAAACTTTAAAACACAATCTTTAAACACACTCATTTCCTTTCTCAGCATTCTATATATTAATTCATCCAGATGTTTTGTTTCCTGAAGAAAAAAATTGAGAAAAAAAATTTTCACATTACCTGCTGGCCCAAGTACTTTAACCCATCTAAATTGACCTTCCATTCAATCAAAAGCTGAAAGTGTTCCTTCTTGCCACCCCAGATCCTCACAACAAAACAAGAGACAGAGGTATCAAGACGATCAGGCATTATTCCAAAGTCCAGACTCCTCCATGTTGGATTCTAAGTATTCAAAGAAAGATAAATACAGTTTAAATAAGCTGAAACTAGTCCATAAATCTACAATTCAGAAAGCAGCAAAGCCCACCTCAAAGAGAATTAGGAACAACAGCCATTTCAAGCTCTGCTGCGTCCTTACACAGTTTGCTAGAGAGAATTCCTCTGTGAAAAGGTACATGCTGTAAAGTACTTCAGAAACTGTGAATGGGTTTTGCTTCCTTCCATTACAAGGCATCAAAGAATTTACTTCAGAAATTACTAATTCAGTTTAACCAAATCAGGAACTTTCAAAATGAACGTAACATTCCTTTCACAGTTATAATTCAGCTTCTGAAAACCAGAGTATAGCATGTATTCCCAAAGTTAAATGCTGATATATTCCCCAGTAATTAAATTTGCAGAACTTGCTGACATATTTATTCACATTCTTCTCCTCCTGACTGATGCTCAATCCTCAAATGCTGTCACTAAAAGCTCATCTTTACTCCACAAGATCCAACTTGCACCTGGAGCTTTTCAGAACCAACACACATTAAGCTAAACTGCAAATTCCACCAGAACTCAGATTTGCAAAGACAACTTGCTCCAGGAATTTCCACTCATCTCTAACAACATCTAAAGAACTGACCCAAGCTGTAACAAAACCAAGTCAATCCCACATTACTAGTGCCAAGAGACAACAGGGTGTCCAAAAGGAGAAATGGGAAAGTGCTTTTACTTAGATTTATTTCCCTGCCTCCTCTGCTGAACACAGAAACAGTAGCTCCTGCAAAACAAAAGGTAAGAACCCACCACCCTATGAAAGAAGTCGCCTTCCCTTCTAGTGCTTAAGCAGCTTGGAAAAGGCCTAGCATCCCTGCACTGGAATGAGTCAATTTGAAATAGGATGCCTCTGAAAAGAAGGAAGAGGCCAAGTTACTTAGTAAGGATTACAGAAGAAATATATTAAATCAAGTCCTCCTAACAAGAAGAAGTATTTCATAGCTATTCAGGCACAAGAATACCAGGTCATTCAAATACCCATAGGTTATATACAGGATGTCTTCAAGACATCTTTTATTTAGATTTGTGTTATTCTCTCTCTTATATCCTGTGGTTAGTTTCCCTTTTTGTTGTTCCTTTTCCTGATTTAGAATAGACAGAACTAAAAATCCTAACAACGTAAGAGAGAAACTGGAGAAGTTAGCAGCCTTGAGTAAGCAGACAGCTCTTCCTTCATTCAGGAGGGTTTCAAAGCATTTACCCAGGGTGCTATAAATAGAGCAGTTCTGCCTTGTTAATGGAGGCATTAAAAAGTGTTCAGCAGGTTTTCAAACTCCCTTAGCCAACATTTGCAACATCCTACTCCTATCCTATTACTACCCTTGCTCATTTGTAATAAACTGTTCAGTTCTGGCTCCTTCATTCATCTAAAATGAAAAATTTAGAAAATCTAACATGTTTTCAAACTTCAGTTTCTTACAGCTATTAGCTCTTCAAAGAATACATGTATATATCTGGCAGGTACACATTCCTTGCTGTTTTCCTACACAACACGAAGATGTTAATAGAAACCAGCATTTCTACTACTCAGCAGCTCCCTATTCTAACCCTAATGAAAAGAATCTGAAAAGGAGGAGAAGAACACAATGCTCCTACCAGAACCAAACAGTGGAAAGACACATTAAACAGTTATGGTATTCAGCAGAGAAATCAGTATACTGCACTAAAAACACAATTTTTAAAACAAAGTTCTTCCACATTAAAGTAACTTACCAGAGAATTCTTGATCACCTCACTCTTATAAAATTCTGAAGAAAAATAAGTAAAAAAGCACCTTTAGATTAGCTTAAACACTAATACAGATCTTAGTATTTGAAACAGAAAAAAAACAAAATAAGTAACAATCAAGAATGACAAATGTTAGTGGATCCAGTTTATTAGTAACCGATTCATAAGACAGACTTTGAAATGCAGTCATAGTTTTGACTAAAATTACTCCTTCAGACCCACTTATTACAAGTCATTATTTAAATTTAGTATTTCATCTTTATACCCATGATAATCCTCAAGTTTTACAAGGCTTTGATTTCTGAGGAAAGAACATGGCACGGTAGTTAACAGAATTTGGATGACATTTGCAAAAATGACTGGTTTGCCACACAACCTCTTCCTGGAACACAGCAGCTTGGAAAAATTAATTACAGCACTTTCCTGCAGAGCAATGGTGACCTGTTCCAGGTGCTCAGAGAGGAAGCTGCCAAGTTACTTGACAAAGGTGCTAACAACCCTGTATTTAAATGGGAATAAGCAACTGCTGGCACATGAACCCTGGCTTTCCCAGTCAAAGCAAGAGCTTAAAAGACTTTAGACAGCTCTAGAGACAGGAATAAAGACTTTGTACAATATCCCAGCCCAGCTGAGACCAGGGATAAAGCTTTGCTGAAGTGCAGAAGAGTCCCTAACACCAACCATTGAGAAACAGTCATCAGTGACAGGTTTAACCAACCACCACAACAAAGTCCAGGCCGCAAGCTCAGGTTTTGTATTCTTATCCTTCTATAACACCAACCTTGGTAAAAAAAGCAAGGCAAGATGCCAGATGTGTCACTGTGCCAGATGAAAATAAAAATGAAGAGAAAATCAAAATTCATCTCCAATAACACCAAAAGGAGCATGAAAATTTATTTTTAATAACATCTCTCCACAATGAACTATATATTGTAGTAGGAAAGAAAAGCAAGAAAGAAAGGAGACCTAATGTTCACACACAGTTATCTAAACTGTAAACAGGTGCCTGGATGCTTCACGTCATTGGCTGGCAATTCTATTTTTTGAAAACTTTGATAACAGTATGTGCTGATGTATAATCTGTAAAACAACTGGTATGCACACAGTGGGACACTCTTTCCCACAAAAGGCAACCAAAGCTCCAAAAGCTTTAACTTTTATGTGCCCTTGGAAGTTCCCAATTTCTTACATCATCAGATGCATTGTCAGGCAAGAGCAATGACAAAAACAGGCTGATTTAAAAGACTACAAAACCTGTCATCTCTTTTGCCTCCTTGGCTGCTAACACAGAAAGCTTTCATGAAATTGAGGAAACTAAAGAGCTCTTTTCCAGTGTTAGCAAAGGTGATGCAACTAATGGCTGAAAGTTTCAAGACAAAAAAAAAAGGAAGAAAGAGAATTCATATCAGAAGAATTCAAAGATTAACTAGCAAAAAGGCTGATAGCAAGCCTGGTTTACCTTTGTAGATCTTGGTGTTATCACACAAGTGAAGAGTGAAGTACGTATCCAAGAGGCGATGGCCATTCTTATTAATAATGTTACGTGCAGCAATATTCCGAAGATGACGAAGACGGCGCTAAAAATAAGAAAAAAAAAATCAAAGAATTTTCTTAGATTGATAATTAACCCTTTCTCTTTTTTCAAAGCATTTTAATGATTCCCAAAGCAGTGTTGTTAAAAAAAAAAAAAAAAATCCCACCAAACACTCAATTTTCTCTGTCAGACAACAAGTGTAAACAGCCAGGATTCAGCAAAGCCACGGGACAAGCAACAAGCACTTACAAGCTTGGATTAAGCAACACTGATATTCTAGAGAAGCTATTCTTATTCATGTTCTGTATGTCATTTTTATCCCACATGACTAAATCACCACAACTCTTTGAGCAGTTCCAAGCAATGTGACACTATCAGCTTCAAACACAGCAGCAGCATCACCCAGATGTTTTGCATCATCGCACTGGAAACACTTCCCAGCCAAAACTATTTTCAACAAGCATTAATGGACAAATAGCTCAAACAAATCACCACCTAATCCAGAGCCATAAGGAACTGGCTGAACAAAGCTTCCTGATTTCATGGTAATCCTGGAAACAGCTCTAACAACCTTAAATAAAAGTAAAATACATCAGGAAGACATATCAAGATTTTCAGGGAAAATTAAGGGCACAGTGAAATTTGAGAGTTTCACTGTCAGTTACCATCTGCTGTGATGAGAGTCCTTTTCCCTTGGAATGAACAGAGTAGGATATGTCACTAAAATATTTAGTTTAAGTGATTTTATCCAACTCCAACATTATCTTGGTTTACGACAATACTGCACCTTGAATGAAAATCATCAGATCAAATCAATCTCTCTCTCCCACCTCTCTGTGCCCAACAGCTTTAATAGCTGTGGCTAAGGTCTTAACTTCAAGGCACATCACACTCTTAATCTTTGACAAATATTTTACATTATTAACATCTTATAAAATTTACCTAGTTAACAAAGCAATTTTGCAGGACTGTCACACTTTAATCATTGCTTAGCTGTTGTTTCTATTTTAACTTCGAAGACCCATGCTTCAAACAGCCTCCCATGAATGCAGCACTCAGTGAACTGCCAACTCAAATACATAAAGTTCTCACCAAATCCTTCAGTGTCATATCTTCCCAATCTCTCAACTCACCAGCGTTTCACCCACTACCACGGGGACATTGAGAAATGGCTCCACATACTTTGTGGATCACCACAATACACCAACAAGCCTCAAACAACAGCTTAGTGCGTACTTTTACCTCAGAGTCCATCTTACACCATTTTTTTCCAAAAGTGTCTTTATTTGTAAGGCTGAATCCACCTTAAAAGCTGATTGACCAAAAGCACATTTTAAAAGCTTCTGAAACCAAAAGACAATTTTCCTGTTTGTTGCTTGTCTTAAAAGGCTTTTAACAAGAGTTGAAAGGCCATAATCTGTTTTAGAATCATAGTATGACACTTTATATCACCTAACACCAATCCAGCGATAGATTCGTTTTCCTTCACGGAAAAGTATGAGGAATATGCAATTTTTGTTTGACAGCCTAAAAATCACTGATGGAGTCATTCCATTTAAAGTCTGTTTATGACTTAGACTATAAACAGAGCCTGAGATGGGATGCCCAGGTACCTCTAGTATATACAAAAACTACAAAATTAAAAACAAAAAAAACCCAACGAACAAAAAACGTTCTGTGAGACTACATGGTCCTATTTTCTTAGAAAATTGTATCAAAAATGTCAACAGAAATATTATGCCTCACTTAAAAGAAGCTACATGGACCTCTAATATTTTTTCACATCTAACCGCAAAGCTGGGTAGTATCCGGCTAAGAAGCTAGCCCCGGTGGCTTCATTTTATTTTACATCTGACGCATCGAACGAGAGACTCTTCACTGACAGAGCAGCGTTTCTCTCCGAGAAACTGTAACTGCCGTTCTTTTGCATCTCCCTGCGAAGTTATCCCTCGTTCTAGCGGGATTTCCTAGCAGGGGTGTCGACTGGAACCTCAAATCATTCATCTGGACAAAGTTCCGAGAAGGCGGCCAAGGGTTCCACAATGGTTTATTCTGAGGGTCTCGCGAAGGGTCTTGAAGCTGCTCTTCTAGAGAAATGGGCCAAGGCAGCCCCTTTTATAGGGTTGGGGGGGATTGAAAACTGACCAATTGTAAGGGTTAGGGAAACTAGCCTATGGGGTCACAGAGAAATAAGCAGGCCTGGAGGACCAGAGTGAGGACTCCTGGTTCAATTCCTATGATTCAGCAAATACCTATCTCTAAATATCCCTCCACGGAGCCGTAGCCGGCCCTGCGCCTGCTACAGGGTAGCTTTGCTGGCTGCTTCTATGAGCAACTGAAATACTCCTTAAGAAACGGCTTTGCACATGAATTTTGCTACCTGTAAAAATGATTCAAGAGTTTTATGTGCCATCTCTCTTTTAATTAAAATCAGTAGTAGAGAAATCAATCAACTACCATGCTCATTCCCTTCGTTTCTGGTAACTTTTTTTTCTTTCATCCTTGACAAAGAACAGCCCACACTGTACTCTAAGACAGCAATTTTCTCCAGGTCTCTTTAGGATTGCAAACTAATTTGTGTAATTGCTTTAAGTAAAATGTTTCATTGATTAGCTCTCAAGCAAAGTTAAACAAGTTTCTTACCATTCACAGTCCACAATGAGGTCAACGAGGTTTGGAAAAAAAAAAACCAAAACTGTGGAGTGCCCTAACCTACACCTGCACCTCTGAACAAGATATGAGTCCTCATCTCCATGATTTGTGATTTCCTTGCACCCTTCAGCATCTGGGGGTTAAAGTCTCACTTCTCCTAAACTTGTTGAAAGAGGATCATTAAATTTGGTGTTGTGAGACCACAACATAGTTAAGAACTCAGTGTGCAACAGGTAATGAATGTCTATTTGAATCTGCAGCTTAGCCAGAACTCTCCTCCTATCCATTTAGCGAAGTCATGATGCCAGAGAGACTTGAATACTGAAAATAAATCTTCCTGTTCACCCACTATGTTCACTGATATTATACTGAATTATTCAAATTTCCTCAGAACTCTACACAAGCAACATTCAGAGTTAATTAACCTCTCCTGATCAATGATAATTAGCTGAAACCAGGAGACTCTCAGGTACAAAGACATATCCAAAGACAACTGAAAGAGGTTCTAGAATTCCTCATCAAGGGCTTTGTTTTGTGACAAAGTAAATATCATTTTGAGGGAAGTTTTAACTATCTAGTGTTACCTCCTATGCATTTCATATAATTTTGTGCTGGAGACATTGGAATACACAAAACAAAAACCCCACTGTGTTGCAGCTCAGCCAGCACCAGCATTAGCCAAACACTGCCAAACCCCAGCACTGCATCACCCTTTCTTATTCGTTACACCATAAATAAGCACTTGTGCAGCTGCTCACAGAATCATATCTGGGAGCCAATGTCAATGGAAACTAACCACCTCTCCCTTTTCCTGGGTTAGTTTCACCAGCTCACTTCCTCAATATGGCTGGACCACATGGCTGGACAAGCAGCTGAGCAGACCAAGGAGGAGACAACGCAGCAGCAAGAGGCTGAAGGCAGAGAATGGCTGGAATGAAACCACCAGCTTGAAGTGTACGTGGAGCAACAGAGCCTGGCACTGCCACGAGCCAAGGGGAAGGCAGTTCACAATGAGGCACCAGAGCATTTCAAACCACAAAAGCAACTCTTTTTAGAGATTAAACCAGTACACTCTATGTTGAATGCAGCAGCTGCAGATAATACACAAGTCTTTCATTTCCTCCTCCTTCTAGGTGAAGTGCTAAAAAAAGGTCCCTTTTTTTAGTGACAAGCTTCAGCTATTTTGCTCTTTCTGTAAAAGTGTCAAGAAATCTTCATCATGAAGGAGGATTCCCCCAGGATAAGATGCTCTGCAGCCAGAACAGTCATTCTAAAAAGCCCACCTTCAAATTCAAAATACAAGGGCTAATAAACAATCTAAGTGCCTTGACAGCCTCATGAGTCACTTAACTTCAAAAAGGCCAGCGTGAGTGCAAGATGATAGTGCAGAACCTGTTTTCATTTTTAAAAAAAAGTAGCATATGCAATGAGTATGGCTAATTTTCACTGCTATCTCCTCAAAGAGTTTACAGGTTACCAGCAATACAAGACTGAAGACCTCAGAGAGGCATCTACAGCAAGTATCTTAGTGAGATATCCCACAGAAAAAAAAAAGTTATTTTTGCAGAATTAATACCATGGAAAAGGTTGTTCAGCCTTTCCAAGAGCTCTCAGTTCAGCACATGCAGCCTTAACAGGGGCATATCTGTATCAGTGCTTAGCACAGTAGTACAGCAGGTCTAACAGATCATTCTCAGAGGGCTGTGACACAAGTTATTTTGGTTACAACTGTCCTAGACCTTTGCAATTTCCAAGAAAGCCAATGGAGCAGTGAAATTACATTACATGCCTGGTTATCCTTTGCTTTAATTGCCATTCTAAGTTGCATTTGATTAAAAGCAACTGCTATATAGCAACTACATGTTGATTCACATGAAAGAAATTCGTACTTCCTTCTATGTTGAAGATAAATGACTACAAACCAGGAGAAGAGATACACTTTTTTTTTCCATTAGGAGAAATCCTGAGTAGCTTGTATTTTAAAAACACTGCTGCATGTAAAGATAGCACAGGTCTTAAGCAGACAGCTATCCCAAAGATAGAAAGTCTGATCAGGAAAGCTGTAGGAGAGATCTGAAGAGCAGAACCTACCATCAGGTTTCATCCCTCATGCCTGCAGAGGCAGAAAAGCACCTTTCCAGAGTACTACGACAGCATCTTAACAGAGCTGCTGTGGAGCACAGCAATACCATCCCTGCTCAGCGGTTGCCAGCTTCACTCAAAACAAATCAGACTGCTCCACAATCAAGTATTTTCATCAACCTTGTTAAAACAGCTTTTTCATCAGATGATTCTAGACAGTCAGCCATGTCTTCTGAGGTCTAAAGGACAAACTGGTCTGGTCCCTTCATGCTTTAGTTCCCTCAACACTAAGATACCAGAATCTTTCACAACCTCTGCCTAGAATGCCACCTTCAGCATGTTCCCATCCTGCACAATGTGTTTTGCACGGTCTTATGGTGAGGATCAAAAAATTAAACCAAGGTAAAGCCATCAAAACCAAAAGTTAGTAAGAGTAACTAACTGGGTAAGTGAGGGTAACATCTGGCTAAATTCCTCCAATTCAGCTCCCTACAGCTATACAGATGTGCCCACCACAGGAGAGGACAGAGGATGCAGACTTAAGTGTTGAAGTTTCATTACAGCTTAAGCTTATCCAGATGCCACTCTTTGCTTTCCTCCAGGCCTGAAAAACAGAAGTGATAAAGCTGTTCACTGTTTTTTGTCTAATAATCTGGTGTGATTAATAAAAATCACTGTAGAGATGACACAGCAGGGAGGTAAGAAAAAGGAGTAAGTTAAATGAGAGAGAAGTGCACTGCTGTTAACACAAGGTCTGGACTGCTCATGGCAGAAAAACAGGACTACCTACAACAGCATCAAGTATTCATGGAATTTGAGAATTATTTGTTCAAGGCCATATAATGGGTAGCTAAAGCAAGCACGGAGAGTTCTGATTCCTCTTCCATCTTAACCACTTCATTATTCGCTTACAAGAATCTGATGACCTTCAGAAAAAAAAAAATAATGTCAGTATATCCAGGCTGGATGAGAACACAGCCAAACACCATTTTCTATTTCTGGTACTCAGCCATCACACTGACTCCAGCTCTGGCTCCAAGAATCAATTGTGAAGCTCAGGTCACTAATAGAAGCAACAGCAAAGCCCATTCTAATCACATGGAGCCTATCATGCTGTCGGCAGCTGGGATGATCTAATGGCTCACAGCTGGGAAAAGGGGGAGGTCTGTCTTCTCCTTGTCCCACATCTGCCTTCTCCCAGTAGCACAGTCTTCCCTCTTTAGCACTGGCTCTTTTAGCAACACTGATCATGAACTGTACTCTCAGCAGGCCCTTTGACATGCTAAATAAATTTGCAAAGGAGTCAAGGGAGTACCTGAACTTCGGCAAGGCAGGTAGTTTGGTTTCTTCCAGCAAGAACCGTCCAAGATGCCATCAAACAGCCCCCTCTCTGAATGGAGGGTTTGGCTGAAAACTTCCAGATGTTACTAAGTGACAGTGGGCTCACTGCACCCATGGCCATAAGCAAGTTTCAGAAATTCCACCAGGCAGATTTTTTAAGAATTTTATAAACAGAAATAAATTTTTCAGAATGAAGATTAAATTCAATTGCTCAGGGAGAAAGTTTTATGCATCTGTGACTAAATTTGAAAAAGGCTGCACCACTCATCCCATTCCTGATGACTTTCCATATAACCCATATAACCAGAAACTTACTTTTGCCTGAAATGTAAATACAATGGTAAAACCAGCATTAAGAAGGCTGGGAAATCATATTGTACAAGCAAAGTAGAAGTTTACATAAATTACTTAGCCCAAAATCACCAAAATTATACCACCACTCAGGGCTCTCTCAGAGGCCTGATGAGCTGAAAAGCAATTGTCGTATTTCCAGAACTTTCAACACTGGCTAAAATTTTAGCACCAGGTCTACTTCTATAGCTTTAATGGAGTACCCTACTTATCAAACAGTTTTTAATCAAGACACACCAAGACAGTCTTCATCTCTGGGCACAATCTCTTTTTTCAGACTGGTACCTTCCTTACAATTCTGTCAAGGAAGTAAATTCCCTGAATTCTTTTCAGATCAGGATCAGCTCTGACCTCTGTATGACATGGTACACACTCCGTTTTTACCTGGCTTTCAGATGAATATCATAGCTTGGTTCCTTGCTCTATGACCCACAGAAGCTCTAGAAGAATTTTAACAAAATCCTTCCAACTATTTTAGCATTAAAGCAACTTAGCAACACAAATGTTACTACAACAAATCCACTGTTTTTGAACTGAATAGACCTGAGCTTGCAATGTCAGCTACTTAGATGTCTGGATATTTGTAAGAATTAAGCCATATTAAAACAGAGGGCTCTGTGTGCTTTGTAGCTCATAGCAGACAGGTTGAGCTGGGTCTTTTTCTTAAAAAGCATAAAACCTCCAGCCCTAAACCAAAAAAAAGTTACCCAAATATGATCTATATTTAGTCAACGTGAGCATTATTTATTATCACAGCACTGCTCTACACCTCCATATTGCACCTTCCAACTTCCTCAGATTTTCACTATTTGCCTTCACCTCTCCATCCCAGTTTGAATATTAAGAAGCAATCACATGATCCAATCTCTTGGAAGTCAAATGGTAGACAAAAATTCATAAATAATTTTACCTAAGTTTTCAAGCTGCTTCATTTTCCAATTTAATACCTTTTTTTTTTTTTTTTTTTAAGTGGAGCATATCTCACAGAAGGCTTGGGTCACCTCTGCTGCAAAATATAAAGCTTTTAATACCCAAGAAATGTACATGGGAAGTTTAGGCATTACTCAGATGTATGGTTACTTAACAAAACAGGAAGGGCAAGAAAATGCTTGTACTCTAATTTACACACTCGCTAGGAAGATTTACGAGGTCTGCAATTTAACAGTTTTCCACAGTTCAGAGTCAAGAGAATCAAATGGGCTTTCAGATTTACTTCTGATGCAAAGCAGAAGCATTTGATATGAAATTTTTGTGGGACACACCATAAGGAATTTTAAGGAATTCTATTTTAATGTCTTCCAGCACACACTTGAAGACAGCAAGGCCCTCAAAGCATTAGTTCATATACAGCCATAATTAGTTCAATGAATCACTTGTAGTTCTCCTTATGACTGCACTCCTTCCTATCTCCATTTCCCCATGTCAAGCGATCAACAGGCATCCAGGAACTCCTTTCTCTTTTTAAGATTAAGCTACTTTCTTGCAAGTGCCTTTAAGAAAACGATTTCTACTAGGAATCAGAACTGAGGACAGCACTGGTTCGAAGATGCACTGTAGGAACACAACTACACTTTTTTTCCTGTGAAGGTGCAACACACTCATACATCACATACCTCACATTCCCAAAGATCTTATGCAAGGAACCAGATACACTGAACCTGTGCAGAATGATTTACCCAGACTAAATGACAACAAGAAAAGTCAAAGCCTAAATGACCACAAGAAAAATCAAAGCTATTTCATCAACATGGGCTCAAAGTTTTCTAAGATGCACAATTGTGAACTTGAGTTTACAGATCCTTAAATCAAAGTACCTCCTTTCCTTTACACTTCTGGGCATCTGAAAGGTTTATGAAAGTTTCCCTTAAGAAGGAAAACAGTGCTATGTAGCTTTCATGTGAACACATCAAGGGTCAATACAGGTTTCTAATCATCCATACCCCATGCCATGGCTACTCCTGCTTCTGTACTGCACTGAGAGCTTCAGCAGGAACAGTCAGCAAATGGAAGATGTTCAGAAGACATGAAGTCTGCCCTAATTCACACAAGGAGAAAGTGAAACAGGAAGAATAAGGAATGTCTCAATACTTGACATGGTCCATGCAGAAGCATAATTATTTTCCAGCTCTCTGAATGCAAAACAGTCCTTTGCAAGGTCAGTATGGAATTAAAGAATGCAACATCTGAGGTCAGTGTGAGATCTAACAAAATATGTTAGTCTATGGCATTATCTGCTCCTTTAACACTAACTAAAGCAACAGTCATACCAGAAAGTAATTAAAATAGATGACTATACTGTAACTGAAAAAACTTAAGACTATGTATTACTCTTGAAAGACAGCTGCGTTCTCTGGTCTGTCCTTCCCTGCACCCCTTCCTACTAGCTAAACCTCTAAACTACTTCCTCTCTAAGTAATTCCATTTACACTGAGGAGCAACTCCGAACTCAACTTCTACCCCCACGAAATGATGTAAACAGCTGGTAACTGTTCAGCTGTTTATAGAAAAAAAATCTTCTCTTTGTACCCCATAATCACATGTAGAAAATCTACACCACTTACTTTAGAGTCCAAAATGAATGAAAGAACCAAGACTAAAACTGATGCAAGCTCATGATGTTCACACGACTCACTCATCTTCTGCATCTCTATTTTTTTTTTTTTGTGGTAATTTCTGCAGAAAGACTGTAAAAGCCTGTTTTTTAAAACATATTGTACGGGCAGGTACAGAAGACACATTCAGGGACACAAACAGGATAAAAGTTTAGATGTGGCAAAACAAGACTCAATACACAGAATTAACTTAAACATAATGTTAGCAGGAAGGACTCAAAAGCCAAATCATGTGCCTATGCAGGGTCTCGGGCAAATAAAGTTCTTTCTGGGTATTGTTTCAACAGCTGCATTTGGTTGTGGTCACTATAACATCAAGAGCGACAATCCAGCGAGCTGGTAAACACCACAGCTCCCAAGAGTAAGAACTGTCAGCACACCCTAAAAAATTGCCCTAAACTATGGCTAAGAAAATCTTAGTGGGCAAATATTAGCCACTGGCCAGACAAAGCTCTCCTTGCTAGGTGTATACATAAGATGCAAATAATAGGAAACTAGACAGTCTTTCCATCTTTAACCAAAACCTTTTAGAAGAGGTAGCTCGGAACAACATCTTTCCTTATTGATGCTTTTCTCTGGGTTTGTCTAAATAATCATTTAGTCTCAAGATGAAAGACTGAAAATGCAGCTGCTTCTTTGACACAGCATGGGAACTAACCCACCAGACAGAAAAAGAACATCAGGGTGCAAGTCCCATCTCATTAATAACACACTGCAGCAGTTGAGAGAAGTCTCTTAAGCCTCTTAACATGACCTTGGGAAGGGAGCATTAGTCCACATTTGCTGTGGGAATAACCAGGGAATATCAAGATGATACTCAGAAGGAAGCACCCAAAACAGGGCCTTACAGAAACAACAACAAAATCAAAACAATGGCAATTTTGACCTTAAAGAAGCATTAAAGGACACTCTGGGTTCCACAAGCAAACAGCATATGATGATTAATAACCTGAAGCATATTAATGCTTATCTTGTTGCTGGATGATAAATCAATAGCAAGTAAGTCAGTTTCCCTTCATAAATGAGACTTTAGTCTTTAGCTAGCAAGTTGCTCAATTAAGAACATTCCATAACCCACCACAAACATCCCAAATAAAGCACGAAAACTGATTTAGTACAGCTTTTGGACATAACAGTCTAATTTATCAACAGATCATTTGGTCTGCAAAACACTCCTGCATCCCTTACGGAATACAGAAAGTACACTGCAGATCCAGCCCCAGCTTAACAGCCAGTCTTTTGGGCCTAAATTACAATTTTCCAGTAACTTTAACAACTACGCCTCCTAATTTATCTCTAACAAACACTAAACATTGATACAGATGGATATGGAGACAACTGAGTAAGACCAGCAGGTCACAATTCACACTGTGATCTTTCACTGGAGCAGCACTTCCCACTCAGCATTTAAAGACTGTGTGTCAAAGAGAAGTGAAAGCAATATTCCAATACAATACTTTCCATCCATTATTCTGATTGCCCCCCTCCCCCTATATTTTGTAGGAAAGGGGAAGCAAAATACTTAAGAATCAGTCTTTTTTTCCCAGATAACTCAGGAGAATATATAACAAGAGTAATAGAAAACTAATGTTTAAAAAGATACTATTTTCTCATGGTTTAGTTTTAAGTCTCATTCATGTGCAGCCCTGGGCCCATACAGTAACTTTCTCCACTTTTCCTATACAAGACCCTTCAAACACATTTGCCAGCACACTTTGAAACATCCCTTTCTGCCGTGTTGCCCAAAACGTTGTGTATGAGTGATGCACATCTTTAAAGAAAGAAACCCAAGTCACATCTGGAACTGAACCTGGCAGGGGACGCAAAAGAAGGGCTTCTCCACGTATGCTACCCAGAAAAAAAAAGCCAAAGAAGGTGTTACCTCCTGAAAAATAATGCTGGAAAACTGGTAACAAGGGTGAGGTACTCAACAACTCTTTTGCCTCAGTCTTCAATGACAACCTCTCTTCCAGCACATCCTGAATGGACGGACAGCAGGATAGGGACTGAGGGAACAAAGCCCCTCACACTCAAAGACTGGGTTCATGACCACTTGAGGAACTTGAACGTGAACAAGTCTAAGGGACCCGATGAGATGCATCACACAGTCTTGAAGGAACTGGCCCATTTAGTTGCCAAGCCACTCTCCATATGTTAGAAGTGATACTGGAAGTCGGGTGAAGTGCCAGGTGATTGGAAAAGGGGAAGCCTAGTACCCATCTTTAAAAAGGCCAGAAAGGAGGACCATGGGAGCTACCACTCTGTCAGCCTCACCTCTGTGCCTGGGAAGATCACAGAACAGATCCTCTGAGAAGCTGTGCTAAGGCACATGGAAGACAGGGAGGTGATTCAACAGCCAGCATGGTCTCACCAAAGCAAAGTCCTGCCTGACCAACCTAATGGCCTTCTATGATGGGGTGGCTACATGAGTGAACAAGGGAAGAGTTACAGATGCTATTTATCTGGATTTTGGTAAAGCCTTTGACATGATCCCCCACAACATCCTTCTCTCCAAATTGGAGACATGGATTTGATGAGTGGACTGTTAGATGGATAAGGAGTTGGTTAGACAGTCAGATCCTGAGGGTAGAGATGCTGCTGTGGAAGCCACAGGAGCCATGTATGATGAGCACTGCTCTTGGACTTATACAAGTGCATAAAACTCCAACTGGACCTTTAGGAATGCTAGTCTTAATGTTAATGGAGGCTAAAGAATGTCCTTGAGAAGTTTCACTAGCTGGTTGCTCTGTTTTGCTCTATCCTAAAATACACTTCTGACACCTGTAGCTGAAACCTCATTGCTGCTCCTCTCCACAGAAACTTTCACTATCTGTCAAGAGACGTTTGTGAACTGAAAGATACAGAAAATATTGGGTCACCTGCTCTGACACTATTCATGACTGTGCACAATGGCACAATTTACCCCTTCCCTCCTTACCACCACATCCATACTCAGCAGATACATCTCCCTCCCTCACATACACCCTCCCAAGGCACTGGTTTTGGAGTCCATGACTATGTGCTTTCCTGTTACTAGACAACCACATGTGAAATCTGTTTTGGCCAGCAATTAGCACAGTAGCACTCAACAGATCATTTGACTGTGGCATGACTGCCTCTGTACATTCAGGCTGCATTTTTCTGTCCAATCCCTTCCACTGAGGATATATAGGAGTCTGAAAGGTTTGGGTCCCCCAACCCCTCCACTTCTTTGAACTGCTTATAATGACAGGATTGAACAGTTTGTTTTGAGCATTCAGAAATCCTTAAGTTATTATGACACTCCCAGTTTTCTTGTGTAGAGCAACTGCAAAGAGATATTACTAAAGAATCTCTGCTCCTGAAGTGCAATTATTTCGCATTTTCAGTTCTGTTGTGCTCACTTGTACAGCAGAAGAGAACAACACCCTGACACAATTACTAAGGGATTCAAATGAGGATTTTATGCTTAATCAGATGCATTTCTTTACAGCCATATCCTCTATTTCTCTTTCTTAAAATACAGAATACAACAGCAAAAAGCATTTTTTGCCCGAGTCATCCTGCCACACAAACAAGTTACAGGAGAGGTCAGTCAGTTTTGACATAAGTATCATCACAGCAGCAAAAGGTTTCAGACTTATCTTTTTACTCCTGCAAAAGTGTCAGTAGCAGGAATGCTGTTTTCTAATCAATGTGAATGTTACTGGAACGACTAAAGCTAGACTAAATCCAAATTACACTGTCAGTACTTCTGCCCCTAAAAAGTCTCTTCAGTCATTAAAAGCACTCACCTTGAATTCACAGTTGAGAATTCACAGTTTGTCTTTGGAGAGATTTATAGCCATTGCTCAGACCATCCTGCTCTCAATTCTTATAGTCACTATAAAATCTTAGAGTCAAAAAAATGTAGCTTTGGATGTCCTAGAGAAAGCTGCCTACTGAAACAAATCACCAAGCTGATTTTGTGCTGGCACACAGCAAACAATTACCTTGCCTTACGTAGCATCACATATCTTGGGTCAGCCATACTGTGGCATTACAGAGGTGGTACAATATAGAAGGAATGACTTATCTTTTTCATAATTCTGCAGTAAAATAGCTCCAGTGTGCTGAGCCCCCTTCAAGGTATCTTGCATTTCAGTACCAGACTTTTGAGCTCAGATAATACAAAGAAAGACGGTGCTTTGCTATCAGTGTGTTCAGCTGAGCCTCTCAATTTGAATCTAAGTAAACACAGTACACAGATCCCTCAGCACATGGTCCTCGTGTTAGAAGAGCACACAGCAGAATACCTCAGTCTCTGTCACAGCCTTACACTTGCTACAATGAACACACAAGCAGCATCTTCACTAAATATTTACTCAATTGGAACAGCCTATAATTGATGACTCAATTTCTGCTCCTAGGAACTCCTATAAAAGTTTCTGCTCCTAGAAGAAAAAGCCTGTGTTTTGGTCTCACTTTCACAAACGAAATCCAATGACTAATATCTCAGGCTTCTCCCTGCAGCATTCACTTGGTCCTTGCACAAGCCTGAGAAAGAATGAAGCCAAAAATTCAGCAAGGAGAAGGCCATACTTGATCTCATGGACAATCCATTGTTTCCTGTACAGACAGAGCAGTGTTCATGTTTATTAACACAGAGCAGACCCACATTTCAGAGTAAGCACTTGCTCGCAAATTAGGGTTGGTGGCCAACAGCCACCTCCATTTCCCTCCATTTGCCCCCAAGTGGATGTCTTCTAGAACATGTTTAACAAAAGAGCAGTTATAGATCCACTTCAAGTTAACATCTGTTGATTTCTTCTCTAGGTACTCTTTATATTCCCACCTGGTAACATATAGCTCAAGTAAAACAGATTGTGTGTCTAATTCATAATAACATCGACTGCACTGAGTCAATGAGCCAAAACAACATTCACATCTTACACTATATCTAAAGAAAAGCAAAATTTTGCTAAGTACTCCTGCCTTCACCAGTCCTGCTCCAGCTCCTGTACAACCAAAGTGACCACATGGAAGAGGGGAAAGGGCACAGAGTCGGTTTGATAGGGATTACTCAATGCTCAGGCAGAACCTAGTCTTCCTCACTTAAAATTAATGCTCTCTAAAATGAAAACATGGGACAAATGCCCAGTAAGCCAAAAGCCAACTATCAGCAAACAGGAAAAACAGAGTTAGGTGAAGGAAGGATGCAACGGGGAGAGATATAACATGAGGTATATTTTCAGAATATACCTCATGTTATATCCACACTTGCTCCCCACCCCACCAAGAGGAGGAGGAGGGGACACCCCAGCTGCTCCGGCCTCACGAGGTGCCCAAGTTTAACATGGATTTTCACGGTGTTATTCCTGCTGCAACTCCCACCTTTAGTCTGCTCCAGATCCTTTCTAGGCACAGAAGTAGTCTTCTGGGAGAGGAAACACCACCTGACTCCCCCGGGAGAAAGGCACAGACCCCCATGCATCCTCTCGCCTCCCTACCAGCCCAAGAGGAAGGTGCTCAAACTGCCCCTTGCCTCAGGGACTCCCCTTCCACCAGCTTGGGGACTCTACCTCAGGTACCCCCAGACCTCGGGGAAGCCCCACTGACACCTTGTGGAGTACCTGTCCCTTCACCGCAGGGAGCACCCCACTCACCCGAGGGAGCAACCCCTGTGCGCCTCAGGGAGCTGCTCTCAGTTCAGGAAACATCTCCCTGCACCCCAGAACAACCCACACCTCAGTGAGCACGCTCCCGTGTACACCTCAGGGCATCCCACTCTTAAAACAGCACATCCCCCTCACCTCAGAACACCCCACACGTCAGGGGACACCCCTGATTCACCTCAGGACACCCTCCTCCGCCTCAGCCCCCTCCGAGCGCCGCCCCGAGGCCCCGCCGTACCTGCTGCGAAGGCAGCTCCACATGCAGGGCGCGGGCGGCGGAGCCGGGCGGCAAAGCGGCGGGACCGGCAGCCGAGGTCATCCTCACGTAGGGTCCCCGTTCCGCTCCCCCGAGGCCGCCGGGCGCGCAGGGGTTAATGGCGGCAGCAACGCCAAGCCGGCCGCCCGCTACGGAGCCATATTACCGCAGTGCCGGGGGTGGGCGGGGCTCCGCCTCCCGCGCGCCCATTGGCCCTCTCTCCGTAGGGGCGGAACCCCACGCGCCCTCTCGAGTTGCGACTGGCTCAGTCTGACGCCAATCAACGCCCCGCTGCGCCGGCCCTGTCAAACCGCCGGAACGCGCGCCGGCGCCGATTAGAGCGCCCGCTTCCGGAAGGCGGGACGGCGCCCGATTGCGGGCCATGATTGGAGGAGATGGAGTTTGATTGACAGCATGCCCTCCGTCACGTGTGCGGGAGCTGTTGTCATCACGTGGGAGACGGAAAATAGTTCGGCGGAGGGGCCGGAGGGGCGGTCGCCATGGCGCCCTGAGGGGCTGCGGGGCCGGGCCGGGCCCCGCGCTGGGCATCGGGAGGGGCGTCACCCTCAGCACCCCCTCCACGTCACTCCGACCTGCTCAACACCATATCCAAAACAGGCCGGCCTGCCCAGTGTCATATCCATCTATGCCATGTCAATATAAAAAAGACCTTAGGTTATTGCAGAGGATCTAAAGGAGGGCCATGAGGGCGGCGAAGGGTCTGGAGAGGCTTATAAGGAGCAACTGAGGTCACTTCTCTTGTTCAGCCTGGAGAAGAGAGTGAACAAGAGTAGGCCTCATTGAGGTCTTCAGTATCCTCAGGAGGAGAAGCAGAGGGACATGTCTTAACTCTCGTGACCAGTGACAGGACCTGAATGAATGGCCTGAAGCTGAGTTGGGAAAGGTTTGAGTGGGATATTCAAATAAGGTTCTTCATCCAGAGGGTGGCTGAGCACTGGAATAGGCTCCCCAGGAAGGTGTCACAGCATCAAATCTGACAGAGCTCAAGAAGCATTTGGACAATGCTCTCAGGCACATGGTAGGATTGTTGGGGTGTCCTACACAGGGCCAGGAACTGTAGTTGATGATCCTGATGAGTCTTTTCCAACACAGCTTATTCCATGATTCTGTGAACCTTCCCCCACATCACATCCACTTGCCTCGCATCACACCAGCCTTCTCTATAGCACATCCACCTGCCCCACATCACCCCAATCTGCCCAACAACAGACCAACCTGCCCCTCATTGTGCCAACCAACCCCATATCAGCCAAACCCTTCCCACAGCTCATGGACCTATCCCATTACCCACCGAGCCATCCCCCATCAGGCCAGCTCACCTCACATTATACCAGGCATGATGCCTGCACACACCAAAGCCCAATGCAGACATCCCCTCAGCACCTACCTCCATCCCATCCCACCCAGGCAACATCCATCCTGAACAGAGGAGACCATGCCCACCTGGAACAGCACCATCCCCATGTAGGGTGCAGCTCTCAGAGCACCAGTCCTGTGCCTGTGCCCACCAGGGCTGTCCATCCCAAGAGCATTCTGCAGCGTAGGCGGTCACACTCAAGATGCCCATCCCCATGGCACTGCCAGGGGCCATCAGGACTGAGCCAAAACACTTGACTGAGAACACCAGTCCTGCCATCCCTGCAGTGGCACTGGGAATGCCTGTTCCTAATGCATGTCACAGCACTGGAAATGCTTCTCTGAAAGGGTCGAGTGTGCTGTGTGGTGCTGGAAAATCCCATCCTCCGCTCCTCCTCTCCTCCAGTCCTCCTGTCCTCAGCACCAAGCATCTGCCACAGCTTCCTGCTGGAAGCTCAGTAAGCCTTCATTCGCCTGCAGCACTCCTTGGTTTGTAGTATTCCATGCTTCAGTGAGGTGCTGTAACAGCATTGTCTTCAGCACTTATTTTGATCTAGGGTATTCAAAAGTGAACTTGTTGAAAAGTCTTCACCTTCTCCTTCTATAAAAAGTATGTTATCAACATAATCCTCATCCTAAATCCAAAACACAACCACATAGCAGCTACTAGGGAGAAAATTAACTCTATCCCAGAGAACACCAGGACACTAATTTACATAGTGAAATTTCCTGAATTTTACATCCAAATGTCATTACCATAGCAGGATTTTTCTACTTCTTTTCCACAGGACCAAACTGTGATGATAAAATAGTGATGTTTAGAAAAAAAAAATAGTGATGTTTATTTACCATAGCACTTCACCTTCAGTGTATATGGAGATTGCATTTGCTGCTTGATGTAGACTGAGAGCTCTTACCCACAATTCAGGGACTAAAAAGTAAAATATTGCTCAGAGAAAAATTCAAATATGACCCCAAAACCCATGTGGCTATATTGCTGATTTTGTAGCAGTGGAACTCATACAACTGCAAAGAAGTCCTGGCAGATTTCCAACTCACACTAGCTCAAGCTTTGGCCTTATTCTAAATTTCAGATTTATTGTTAGGTTTTGTTATGTCAGCATGAAAAAATAATTTCCAAGGGCATTATAAAATAAGAAGTTTGTAGGGATAAGGTTTCAGATTTACATCTGATTTTCATGAGTTTTGAGAGGTTTAGTACTGCCTTGTATAGTTCACCACAATGTCCATTCAACATGATGACAGCCATTTAATAGCCCAGATTGTTCCTGAATTATAGGGCTTACAACAATTCGTTCATTAATTAGGATTGCTGGATTATTTTAAGCAGAGTATTTGCAAGCTTCAGCTGGAGAGGGGTTTCTTTTGCCCCCAATTATGAGCAGACACTGGAAGCAGTAATGCTGGAGCAGTAGTGCCCAACTCACCCATGTATATGGCATTACATAGGACCCTGTGTAATTTACTGATGCCCTAGGAAACTGTCCTCTGAATTTTTTAACCAAATCAAAAGGTTGTCATTATCTGTCTGCAACAGTTTGAAGATCACAGAATAACCCTTATTATGTCCCCATGGGTGTTCCTGCAGTGTGTTATTATAAAAGATGAAGCTCCTGCAGCTGCAGCAAGTACAGTAGACACACCATTCAGGTTGGGCAGATGGGGAGGTTATGGACATGGGAACACTGTGTGCATCCCACATCCATAACCTCCCTATCTACCCAACCTGAGTGGTGTGTCTACTGTGTAGAGCGAAGGAATGGTGTCAAGAGGGATCTGGACAGGCCGGAGAAGTGGGTCTGTCTGTGTGAACCTTGTGAAGTTCAACCAGACCATGTCCAAGGTCCTGATGGCAGTTGACGAAAGGGATGTGAACTCCATGGTTTGCACACATGAAGCCGTTTATTGATTCACAAAGCTGAGCTTATGTGCCTTTTCAGCAATTACTAAAAATAGCACAACTATAACATTTATGTAACTGGGTAACATTGCTTAATTCAGAGCCTCCTACTAACTCCTGCAGGTTATGTGTTATCTCACAGAAGTTCTGCTTACCAAGCCCATCGTACCAAGCGCACTGCTAACTTCTGCATTCCTTCTTCAAGGTTCTGCTTTCTGTTGCCAAGGCTTGCAGCCTACTAAGGCTAACATATCCACTTCTGTCATGAGCTGGACAGTGCTCCCAGCTCAGCTTTCTAGCTGTATTCCTACAAGGCCCTCCACACGGGTCAGGGCAATCCCAAGCACAAACACAGGTTGGGCAAAGAATGAACAGGGAGCAGCCCAGGGGAGAAGAATTTTAGAGTATTGATGGGTGAGAAGTTCAACAGGATTGACCATGTGTGCTGAGAGCCCAGAAGCCCCCATGTGCTGGGCTGATCCCACAGCCAGGGCAGTAGGGGAAGGGGTTCTGCCCTTCTGTCCTGCTTAGGTGAGAGACCCCACCTGCAGTGCTGCCTCCTGCTCTGGGGTCCAACATCAGAAGGATGTGGAGCTGCTGCAGCAAGTTCAAAGGAGGCCACAGAGGTGCTCTGAGAGCTGGAGGCTCTCTGCTCTGGAGACAGGCTGGGAGAGCTGAGGGTGTCCAGCCTGGAGAAGAGAACGCTCCATGGAAACCTTAGACCACCCCCTGCCAGTGCCTAAAGGAGCTGCAAGAGAGCTAGGACTTTGGACAAGGGCTTGGAATGACAGAATAATCCTAGTGAGTCCTTTCCAACTCAGAATATTCTGGGACTTTGTGAGCCTACGACAAGGGGGAATGACCTCACATTGAAAGAAAGCAAGCTTAAACTGGATATTTCAAAGAAATTTGTCCCTGTGAGTGGTGAGGCCCTGGCACAGGTTGCCCAGAGAAGCTGTGGCTGCTCCATCCCTGGAAGGAGATGGAGCAGCCACAAGATGGGCCAGGTTGGATGGGGCTTAGAGCACCCTGGTATAGTAGAAAGTGTCTTTGCACATAGCAGAGGGCTGGAACAAAATGAGATTTAAGGTCCCTTTCAATCTAAGCCAGTCTGTGGTTCTGTGATCTTCAGTCTTCTTCAAATGAATTCAACAATCAAAAACATCACCAGATTACTGACTCTGTCTTGTGTTTATGTGTTGTCTAACTCACACTGGCAGCTCCTCACTTTGACATTATGGAATACCAGAAGGCATTTCTTCTGGACATTTTTTCTTTTTTTTTTTGGAAAGCAAAGCCAGAATATAATTAAAATTACTACTAACAAAATTCCAAAAAGCAATTTTAACAAAATTTGGTAAAGACTCCTGCAGAATGAAGTGTATTTTTGAAAAGGCTCTGGAGAAAGCTGGATGAAGTGCCAGCGAGGAATTGCCAGAAATTACACTGGAATATTTAATTGCCATTTCTGGAAGCACTACTTTATCACTAGTCTTTTTGCACTGAAGTTGAGATATATGGACTCAGGTCCTTGAAAATGATATATGGTGGAGAGATACTACCTTCAAGTTATTAGAGATATTATTTAAAAGACTTTATTGCAAATTTTGGCAGGGTAGCAAATTGTTAGCCACAAGGTAATTTCTTCCCTTTGGGAAGGGAAGAAATTACCTTGTGGCTAACAATAATTCCTACTTCTGCCACAGATCAGGTCAGATATGCTTCCTATTGGGGAATGAGATCATTGCAAAATCCCTCCAGTGAGACAACATACTTCACTGATGGGTAGAGAGGCATTCCAAATGCAGAGCAAAATACTTGAAGTTTGTGAACTGTTTACACAGAAAAAAAGGACAAATTCTGCTCTGAATGGGTATCAAATAATGTATTTTACAGCCAGAGATGTGGGGTTAAAAGAGTTTGTTTAGCTTTCCTTTGAGAGGGCTCAATCTTAAGCAAGAGTGACTAAAACAAGAGACTGGTTTTGTAGGCATTGAACTTTGCACCTGTTTGTGTCCAAGGTATTTCTTAGAATCTGTATTTTTAGTTGCAGCTGAATATGTTTGCTCCCTTCACAGAGGTTATTTTGAACTGCTGTGAGACACTTGCAGATACCTAAGGTGTTCTAATAACCCCTAGACAATGTATCAGAAGCTCACAGTGAAAAGCACAGTAAATGTCAGATCGGTTTAATGTAGAGGCCCTTGGTTTTAAATTAATAGTAATATAAGCCTTTAATGCCATAAACTCCAAGGGGGACTGTATTAATTTGCAACTGGCCATTGTTTGCACTTTACCATCACCATCAGCTACATAAATATGGGGGTATTAAAGCTGATTTAATTAATTTATTCTAAGTTTCCTGAGTGTCCCATTATAGATAAACCCCACCTCAGACAGAGGCACTTCATTGTGTTTTTGACACACCATCAAGCTGTTTAGGTTACATTATGTTCACAGAGGACATCCACTTTCAGTAGAAGACATTTTCAAGTCAGCTCATAACCATTAGATAATTTCCACACAGGACACAGAAGAGGACTCCTGGTGCTTTGGAAGGCAAATGATGTTTAGAATATCTGTTACTCTCCTGGTGCTTAAAAGGGCTATTATTTACAGGGAAAAAACTTCTTTCTCAGACTCAAACATGTATTTGAAATATATATTATACTATATTAAATTATATTAAATATATAAATTGTGAATGAGATAGGGAAAGTAGTGAAAGGGGTAGAGCACAAGTGTGACAAGGAGCATCCGAGGGAGCGGGGGGCCTCAGCCTGCAGAAAAGAGGCTTGGGTGGGCCCTTCTCCCCCTCTACAACTTCCTGACAAGGGGGTGGAGCCAGTGGGAGTCAGGTTCTTCTCCCAGGGTACAAGGGACAGGACAAAAGGAAATGACCCCAAGTTGTGTGAGGGGAGATTTAGGTTAGATATTGGGAAAAATTTTTCATGGAGATGGTCATCCAGCCCTGGAACAGCTTGTCTAGGGCCGTGGTAGAGCCCACATCCATGGCGGGATATAACAGATGTGTGCATGTGGATGTGGCACTTGGAGAGATGAATTAGTGGTGAGCTGGGAAGTGCTGGGGGAATAGTTGGGCTCAATGGTCTGAAAGGCTTTAGAACTGAAATTATTCTGTAATTCTATGAAATGAAATAGATTTTAAATGAGAAGGCAATTAAATGAAGGAGAAAAGCACATGGGGTCCTTCGCACCCACCGACCTCAAAGTGGTTGCTACCACTGGGGACTACATTAAAAACCCATGTCAATCAACCAGAAGATGCTTTCTGATTTCAGTGGGTAGATCAAGGCCAAAGGCTAGAGGTTCACTACTGAATAAGTGTCACAGCTGGTCTGTGGCTCAGCAATTAATTCAGCTATAAATAAGAAACCCAGCCCAATTCCATAAACCAGCCCCTCAGTGAGCAATGATAGGATACATTCAAACCCAAACAGGGACTTCACCCAATCATGTTCCATCCTAAGCTGCAGACATCATACTGGTCAAAGAGCTGGGTGGTAAAACCAGACCAGTCAGTTTAGACCAAGGTGTTTCAAACCCCCTATATAAAGAGGAACTGAACAATAAAACTTGTTATTGTTGCAAGGATCTCTGAAAGTGTGTGTCATCTCTGGCTCTGACCACTGACCCCAGTAACAAAGAAGCACTGGGACTGCAAGAACTGTCTTCCAAACCACATGCAAAATTCCTAAACTCCCATGTAAGTACAGTAATGAAATATCTCCTGGTACATTATCATAAGTCCCTGAAGGAAACATTTCTGAATTCCGCTTGAAATAAAGTCCCTTCCTTTACTACACCTGCATTTTCATCTTGCAGAGGGGGTAATGTGATTTTATCACTTACTCTGATGTTTCATGGTTGTGCTTTCCACTCCAGAAGTGGTTGCATTTAATCTATGGGAAAAGTAAATCCTTCTTTGGAATATTTATAGAGACCTTTAAGGCCCTTTGAATGAAAAGTTTCTGCCGGATGAAAGCATTGATATACATAAGAAGAGAAAAAATCAGTATACCCATTGAATTGGAGCCTACTGGCTGTTAAGCCTCCCCAGGACAGCATTTGCACCAAAACTTTGTAATTTCATTGGCTATAAGCATCTCCCAGACAATATGATGCCATTATACCAAAACACCAAAACTTCCTTAATCTTTGATACTTAAAAGGTATCATCTGTAGGTCATAATATCCTGACTGACTCTTCACTGATCAAACCCTTACATCTATTTAAAAAGAATTTGGGATATCCAGACCTTCTGATGTGACAAAGGAAGAAGAATGGATGGGTTCTATGGTTGCTGATGCTATACAGCCTATTTGCATAAAAGTATAGAATCACAGAATCATTTAGGTTAGAAAAGACCTCTCAGATCATCAAGCTCAACCGTTCCAAAGATCTCATGGAACGGCAGTATGACATTTTGGCACAGAGGCATATTGGAATTGGCATTTTGGCATATTGGCTCAGTCAAATGTGGCAGGAGGGTGCTCCTGCCTGCATTGTACTGCCTTGATCAAAGCACAGTGCAAAGCCAAAAACTACTGGGGAAAAAGCTCCCAATGTATGATTAGCTAGAAGTGTGGATCAGATCTAAGAGGAATCAGGGAACCAGTAAATAATCAGACCATGGACAGAGTTCAAATTCCCACCAGGCTTACATTATGGCCTTTTACAACCTGTTAAAACACCTTCACTCTAAAAACCCCATCTGAGAGAAAAAAAAGATAACCACAAAGCAAAATAGAGAAATCCCTACATTAGCATTTTTTCCTGCCCTTTCAGCTGCCTAATGTACTCCCTTGAATTCCTGGCATTGGCAGCAAGAATATGCCTATTTTTGTGATTGTATGGATTTTTCTTTAAATGGAAAAATTTCAGTTATCTAAGCCGTTGCCAAACAGAACCATTTTCAAGGGGATCATTTTACAGCATGAAGCTTTGAGAATGTGCACTGTAGAAAAAGAATTTGTTATTCCTTGCGGTACTGCTGCTTCGGCTAAATTGACAGAACGTTCATTTAGAGGGTAATGCATCCATTTCTGGTTTCTGCCCCCTCAAAGGAAGGCTGTTCTAGTCTGGGTGAGTGATTTCTTGGCATTGCTACTTGGTGTTTCCCCAAAATGCTTGGGGGCTGTTACATTATCATGGAGTTACTGACAGGCACCTTATGGGGGCAGCACATCCTCTCTGTTTGTTTTTTCAATCTCCTTCATTAGACCCAGGTCTGCTTCCACATTAAATCAAAAAAAAAAAAAAAAAGCTGTGTACACACTACAAATAACATTATTCTGCTCATGCTGTGCTTGTTAATGTGGGGCTCAAAGCAAGCTGGTGATATCCCACCTTTATAGCTGGTGTTGTAGGAAATAATGCTGCCCTGCTTCACAGAGAGGGAAAAAACAGCTGAGCAAACCCACAGAATCATAAAGATTGGGAAAGCCCCCTAAGACCATTGAGTCCCACCATTCCATACCGAGCCCTCTACTAACCCATGTCACCAAATACCACACCTACACTTCTGTTAAATCCCTCCAGGGATGGAGACTCTGCCACTGCCCTTGGCAGCCTGTTCTAATGCCTGACTGCTCTTTCAGTGAAGAATTTTTCCATAATAGACTACGTAAACCTTCCCTGGTGCAACTTAAGGCCGTTTCCTCTTGTCCTGTCCCTTGTCCCCTGGGAGCAGAGCCCACCTTCACCTGACTTCACTCTCCTGTCAGGGAGTTGAAGAGAGTCACAAAGTCCGCCCCCAAGCTTCCTTTCCTCCACACTGAGCCCCACCCAGCTCCCTCAGCCACTTTTGGCACTCCAGCCCCTTCCCCAGCTGCATTCCCTTCTGTGGACATGTTTCTGTCCTTCAATGTCCTTCTTGTCATGAAGGGCTCAAAACTGAACCCAGGATTCATGTAACATGCTCAGGATGCCCATGGCTGGCAGTCAAGGAAGGGAAAAATCACTGCAGGTGGCCTGCATCCAACTGCCATGCTTTTTCCATAAACTGAGTCATGTACCCTTTTGTTCTGTTTGCCAGAGGGAGAGCTCTGATTTGAGGCAAGGACAACAAAATAGGACAGTAACTATGTATAAACACATGAGGAAAAACTGGTGAAAGGGGAAAGTCCCCTCTTCCAGCCTGTAATGAGGGACAGATTTATCAGGATTCTTGCAGGTATAATGAGGAAAATTAGGAGGACAGGGAGATCTTAAAGAACCAGAGAAGTGCAAATGTACTTCATATACCAAGCTAAACAAAAGCAGAGGAAGGGGAAGTTGCTGAGCTAAAGGCAAGACAGGTCCACAGGAAAGCAAAGATGCTCATTTCTCTGGTCTATAGTGGACAGCAGCCTATCTCAGCCAAGAGAATTGACCTAGATAAGGCAGCAAGAGCACAGCAATTCCATCCTGACACAGTCCCAGCAACACACAGCAGTCACAGAACCAAAGAATCACAGAACTGTCATATCTGGAAAAGTCTTCTCTAAGATCACTGAGTCCAACCATTAACCTGGCACTGCCAAGGCCACCAATAACTCATTGTCCACAAGTCACATCCACAAAGTTTTAGAACACTCCTAGGGATCATGATTCTACCACTTCCCTGGGCAGACTGTTCTAATGCTTATCACCCCAAAGTCAGAGGTGATAATTTTAACTCCTATTAGTGCTTAAGCTCATAGAAGCACAGAATGGTTTGAATTGGAAACGACCTTAAAGATCATCCAGTTCCACCCACCTGCCATGGGAGAGGCACCTTCCACTAGACTGGGTTGCTCCAAGACCCATCCAACTTCACCTTGATCACTTCTAAGCATGGGGCAGCCACAGCTTCTGTGGGCAACCTGTGCCACTGTTTCACAGTGAAGAATTTCTTCCTAAAAACCCTTCTAACCCTGCCTTTCTGTCACTGTGAAGCCATTGCCCCTTGTCCTATCCCTCCACACCTTTGTCCGAAGTCCTTCTACAGCTCTGGGAGCCGCTTTACGCACTGGCAGGGCTCTAAGATCTCCCTGAAGCCTTCTCTTTTCCAGGCTGAACATCCTCAGCTTTCCCAGTCTGTCTGCAGAGACAGGCTCCAGCCCTCAGAGCCTCTGAGTGGCCTCCTCTGGACTTGCCAGGTCTGTGTCTTTGTGGGGACACCAGAGCTGAAGGCAGCAGCACACGTGGGGCCTCACAAGCAAAGGGACCAGATCACCTCCCTTGAGCTGCTGCCACACTCTAAGATCAGCCCAAGAGGCATGTGGCCTTCTACACACTATTGTATGAGACAACATGGGCATGAGCAGAGATCAGACAAAAATTCCTCCTTCATAGACTGGTAATAGCAATAGAACCATGTTCAGTATCAATCTCTTGCTGCACTCTTAGCACAGCCAAGAATTCAGCAGAGCTGGTCCAACCTCATAGTATGGAAAATCACAGGATATTCATTAGTATATCCCTTTTTGCAATGGAGCCATGTCTTAAATAACTCTCTCCCTCCTCTGTGTTAGGGGGATTTTCAGTCTGCAGCTATGCTTTGATCTAAAACTTGATAATCAAAACACTGCTTGGAAAAAGATCTGCAAGAACTGACCTCCAGTTCATGGAATCCTCAAAGGTGGATTCCAGTGATATGTCACAAGTAGTTACAAGTGGTTTGGGCAGAGCTTTTCTTGCTACTCATTTCCAGAGAAGTCACTGGAAACACAACCTTCATGTCAGCTAGCAGAACACAGAGATACAACTCAATCCTGCTAGGGGAGAGGAGAAGGGGAAGCAAGCAACACACCAGGTTTATCTTCCTGAGCAGACTTAAAATTCCATTGGCCACGCCTGAAAAGGGCAAAGAGTAAGTTTGGCTTCCACGTTGGAGAAAGCATTGTGAGGCTGTGAAAGTCAGCCAGCACTGATTGATCACTTCCATGGTTCACAGGCCAGACCCAGCCCAAAAACAACAGGTTAAAACCTCCCTCTACCAGAAGAGCCCACATGACCTTTTCAGCACTGTGAACTATTTCTGCAGCACTTTGCACCTCCAGTAAGTAGAAGTCCAGGGGCTCTGACAAGAATAATCGCAGAGTGGTTTGAATTGAAATGACCTTAAAGTTCACCTCATTCCAACTCCCCTGCCATGGAGCAGGGACACCTTCCACTAAACCAGGTTACTGGCCTGGAACACTTCCAAGGATGAGGCAGCAAGAGCTTCTTTGGGCAGCCTGTGCCAGGGTCCCATACTGGGAAGAATTTCTTCCTAATATCCAATCTAAATCTCTTCTCTGTTAGGTTTATTGCCTATTCATAGAAGTTATTATTTGGCCCTTGTACTATCACTAAGCACTCTGCATAGAAAGCCACTCTTTTTTATAAAGCTCCCTTTCAAGTACTGAAAGGGGCTGGAAGGATTTCTTCACCTGAGGACCAGGGATATAATCCAGCATTTTCTGTTCTAGGCAGCAACAAAACCCAAAGTAATCTGCTGTAAGGAGCAATAGGGAATGTGCTTTCTGTGTCTGTTCAGTGGAGGTCCACAGATGGAGGCTGCCTCAGCTCCTTGTACACTCCCAGGCAAAACCCCAACTTTAAACCATAAAGATTTGCTTAAACTATCCTGGCTGCCCCATGCAGGGAATATGCAGATGATAGAACAGAATTATTAAGCTTGTAAAAGCCTTTATGATCAAGCCCAACCCTTAACCTAACTCTTCCAGGTCTACCACTACACACTTCCTGAGATAGCGGTTTTGGTGTGAGTCTGCTTTTGTAGAGACAAACCATTTTTCCCCACAGGAAAAAAGGTACAACTGCAATCATACAAATTACTGCTGTAATACCAGCCACAAACCCTGCAACACTGAAGGGACCAAAGCAGGCCACTATTTTTGCCCAAGTTTATTTCTAGAAATTTGTACAAAAACTGATACTCTGTAATACAATACTCTATCAAATATGACAGATGAACATTTGTCTTTAGAGGCAAGATTCCAGGAATGTGAAGTACCATCCTCTTGCATAGAAGAAAGGCACATTTTAGAGCTCAAAATACACTCAACTGAATGGTTGAAAAGGCAGGTCAGACATGCAAGTAGTGCAGTGTTTTGGGTTTATACATAAACAAATTGTACTCCCAAGAAATCTCACTACAAGCAGCATTTACATCCACATAAACATTTTATAAATACTTTTAAAAGTAGCTCACTTTAGATTCTATGTGTGCTCCTTTACATTCACTGGATGGAGTAATTAGAAGCCATCTTCAGGCCAGAAGTAACTTCTATATTTCCCCAAATACTTCTGGGATCCAAAGCACGTGCATCAATAGCCCTACTGCATTTTTCCCCTAAGGTCTACCCTAAAAGTCTGCAACACCAGGGCTACATGACTGCACCATCCCACTGCTCCTAGAGCTTATCCTTGGAGTTTTGTGGCTATGAAGAAGTCTCATATTTCCAGCTATAAGCCTCTATGCAAGCAGCACCTGGGACATACCTGCTTCTAAACTGACATCTTAAATACAGTGCTGAATTTACAGCCACAAAATCTCCCACTACACTATGGATCAAGCTTCACCTGACTCTCTCTGCCCCATCCAGCACAGATGCCACAGCAGGGGGGTTGGCAGCCCAACTGTACTTCCAGAAAGGGCTTTTCCAAAGCAGAAATACCCTTGTACTACGTGAGCATGTCTCAACAGGGCTCTTGCGCAACACACCCATAAAACTGCTGTGCTGCTCAAATCAACATGCTGCTTTTTAGATTGAAAACCAGATGAATCCCACTCTCCCAAAATTGCTTGTGCTAGTGGGTACAGTAGCTGTAGTAATTTTTCTAATTCATTGCTGGAGATCCAACAGCATTATATAGCAGATTACAAAGGCAACCATTTATCCAAATTCTCACAGCAATGGGGATTGTGCTTTTTTTTTTGTATAAAAAGATGTTTGTAATGGGATTTCTCTAAAGCAAAGCCTTTATTATTTTTAAAGTGGTTTAGCAATACTTTAAACACTTGCTTTGAAGAATACATACACCCACACACGCTTTCAAGTACACATGACAGCTTGGACTCCTGGAAACGATGTGTTGGTTCTGAGAGAAGGAGGTGCTGCTGAGCCAGTGCCTTCAGTTGACTTCCAAGACCTCAGTCTCCGGCAGGCCAAATCTGCTCTTGTATTTGTCAAAGAGTTTGATCAGGGAGTCCACGTATATGCTATGGTAGAAGTCCACATCCTTCTGGGATGGATTATCAATTTTGGGGATGGTGATGGGCTCTCCAACTGATAAAAGAGGGACAAATCCATATTAGCTTAAATACTCCTAAAACCTAAGTGATTTGTCCTCTATGGACACAGCTATGGTAGTTCAGCACAATCATTCTGGTACAGCACAGTTTGCCTGATTCCCCACAGTTTTACTAGGCTCTGAAGCACAACTGTCCCTCAGCAAGGACACACACCACATCTGCAGCAATACCAGATCTGCTTTAGCTATACAAAAGCATCTACTTCAAGGTGGCTAGGAAGTCCCCCTTCTGTTTACAGCAGAGTGATAAATCCCTCCTCAATTAGCATGAGCCAAGGGTCAGTTCTTCTTGGGCATTCCCCTAAACACACCACAAAAGCAAAGCTGACCTTTTCCCCTCCTCCCTTAAAGCCCTGCTGCTTTGGGTTAGAAGACTCAAATGCAAGCTTTAGGGCTGGCTTTAAATACTCAACTGTCAGACATGCATCCCACTGGAATATGGGGGGCCAGGTTGCTTCTGACTTGCTAACCAAGGCCAAAGAAAGTAGAGCTACAGCCTTTTCCCCCAAAAAAGAGCTCTCTTGCAAAATTGCCTGGAAGCAGAACATTGATTGAAGGCTTGTAACCTCTGGAAACTCTCCTAAGCTCATTCTCAGTTTTGCTGGAAGGTTTTTATATAGAAGGGAAAGCCATTTTATATTCAAGACTCCAAGACCAAACTACAGCAGATGTACAGCACAGACTCAAGTATTCTGCTACCTGGAGAGGCACACAGCATGTTTATACTAAAACCTTACCAACAGTAGTGATGGGCTTGGAGTAAGGTAACAACCCCCAGGTGTTGGAGGAGAAGAGGCCACGGCCATGAAAGATGCATGGAGCAAAGCCAATGTGCTTCTGGAACTTCTTCTGAACCCATCTTCCCCAGGAACCCTCTTCAAAGATCACCTGCTTGTACACTTCATTCTCCCCAAAGGAGTAGACAGGAACCAAGTCCGCCCTAGAAAGACAGAGAGATTCAGGACCCCATCCCCTGGACTGCAGCTCATATGACAGCCCCACACTTGCTGCTGGGTGTTCTGCCATTCTGCACAGCTGCTGGTACCATTGCCCAGAGCTTCTTTAGCAGCACAAGGTACTGACATAAGTCAGCCAGACTTGGCATGACATACTAGATATACTTCGAAGGCATACAAGAGAATTGTACTGACAATGGGCCTGTGGAACATGGTGCAGTCAGGTACGGGACATGCTTCCACATATACTCAACTCCTATTTTGGATGGCCATCTCCTTTCAGACACATGGGCATCAGGGGGACTGCACAGGTCACCACCCCATACTGACACTGCCTCTCCTTGCCATGGAAGCCTCCTGATGTCCCAGGGATCCCCCTACCCCTGTACCTTGCTCAAGGGCAGAAGCCCAAGGACACTCACATCTGATGCTCTGGGCAAACACCCACACAACACAGCACAACTGCAGAAAGGAGAATCCCTCCAAGGTATCAGCTGCTTCAGGGAACAATCACAGAATGGTCTGGGCTGTAGGGGACCTTTAAAAGCCATCTAGTCCTGTACCCTCACATTGAACAGGGGCATCTTCACCTAGACCAAGCTGTTCAAATAAAAGCACCTTCCCCATGGCAGCAGTACTGCTCCAGCACTGAGGCTGCCCTTACCCATGCCGCAGAGCCAGTTTCACAAATCCTTTCCGGTTCTTCAGCGTCACAGAGTTCTTCCCTGGGGTGCAGTTCAGGGACTCTGCTGCTCCTCCAACCACGATGATGATGGCATTGCCACTGCCATTCTTGGACAAGATGTAGTCTATGCTGTCACGGTTCACAGGACATATCCCTGCATTAAGGGGACAGACACAAGGGTCATGCTACAAGACTGGCTGGTGACTTCTCATACTTATAGCACAAAGTTTATGCCTCAATTGCAAATTGAGCTGTCCAACCTCCCTCTACTCAGAGCAGGCAGTATTAGTAGGCAACCTATTCCTCAACTAAACAAGCAGTTCACAGACCTGGCAGCACTAGACTTGGTCATAAACTCCACAAACATCAGCTCTCAAAAATGTTCCTTTATCAAAAGACTCCAGCAAGGATTTTCTATATCTAGTGATATCAAAGGCACTGGTGTCAGACATCCTCCCTCCATGTAAACTTTGCAGTAGGATTTGGTTTATCTTTAGAAAGGAAGAAAGCAGTTGTGTTATTTTGATGGCTAAGAGTCTGATATTGACCAATTCCTCAGCAAAATCAGGTAGTGGAATAGATGTGGAATAGATTTAGCAATATAAAAAGAATAAACAGATAAACCTTTAAGAAATATCTGAAATAATATGAAGCTCTTGCAATTTATGTGACAGAGTGTTTATGTAAATCCATACTCTGAGGAAAGTGTCTGTTAAGGTCTTTCCCTCTATTCCTCACTGGAAAGAGCAGGACCTCCCTTCACCTTTAGTAAGCAATCTCTGCCCTAAAGCACCAGTCCCCACTCCAGGGAAATGAAAACCCAAAGACAGCACCTTTAATTTCCTCTGTATGCTTTAAAAATGTAAAGAAATTTCATTGTCTGCTCCACAAACTCTTGCCTTCATCCTACAAGTGGTGTCCAAGCTTGCTCCTGCCTCACCTTTTTGGCCAGAACAAGCCAAGGAAAAATGGGATGCCATCACTTACATTCCCATAACACAACACATCTGATCTGAGTACTTTAGGTTACTGCCCTATTACATTCATGGTACTAATTGCTTGAGGCAAGAATTAAATGAAGAACAGGCCCTGGGGACTTAGACAAGTCTGCCAGCCTTGATGTCTATCGGGGCATCATCACCTATCCCAGCTCCAGGTAAGAACAGAGCAGATCATGCTCAAGACAGATCAGCTGGAATTGAGGATGAAGAATTAGTTTCTTACAGCACAACTGCATCTCTCTGACTGTTTTTCCTCTGAAAGGCTCAGGCTATACTCACTGCTCCAACTTGGTCCCGTTCTCCACACAAAGGCTCATGCTGGCTACACAGGGCTGGTAACAGATTTATGTTCAGCTCTTTCACACTTGTTAGCAGGAGATTACTGCTGCTCAGAGCACCAAACAGTTCCTTCAGAAAGTGCAATGAGACGTGGAGACAAGTGGCAATAGATAAAATTCTGCTCTTCAGCACATTCACACAGTACATAGGGCTTTCTGGTCATGCCTTATAGGATCCCTGCTGTAGCTTAACCTCTAGTAGGCTGTACAATTAAGAATTCATGCTAGTTATAAACCAACTATGTGTATTGGTACAGTGTTAGGATTTGTTACAATTCCACCTGGAAGTGGTTCATCCACAGAAAAAAGGACTGAGGGAATTATCAGCACTTTCCAAGTGATGTTAAAGCCTTTGTATCAGCACCCTTAAGTTCTAGTTTAGGAAAGTGAAGACAAATTATGGCTTTTCAGAAGATAACTTCATGACACCTGTATACTTGCTTGGATCCCAGGAACTGAAGAAGTACAATTTTGCTCTGGTTTAAGCACAATGCTCAGGGATAGCCAAGCCAGCAACGATGTTGCTAATACCTACTCCCACATTCCTTCCAAAAAGGAGAAAGCAGCTCTGGCTGGCCACAAGACTTGTTTGCCAGTCATACTGAACAGATTAAAGATGTTTTTTTAAAATATAAAAAGGCTGCATGGAAACTTAAGCAACACAACTAAATTTACAGATGTGACAGACTGGAAAGCAGATCCCAATTTCTCATGTAGTGCTGTCCTGGGAATTCCCAAATTATGGGCTTCACACAGCAACTAACACCAGTACAGGAAAATAAAAACCAGCTTGAGATACATCCTTTCTAGATAGGGACAAACACCTTCTCTGCACCAGATCCAGTTAGTTTCTCTCTCCCTCAATTAAGACAGTAATCTCAGAAATAGTCAATTCTAACAAGTCAGAGTCAGGTACAGCTATCCTATTGTCTCTCCAGCCATGGTACTTATTAAAATATCTATTTTAAAGTCAGTTATTGATGAATCAGTTCCAGAAACAAAGAGGTTGCTGGATTGTTCAATCCACAGTCTTAAGTGTGACTCCCTCACCTCTATCTGACAGGCACCCTCACTCAGAAAAGGAAGCTCAGACCATGCAAGAAAACTATTGGTATTTTAAACACTGTTTCCTCTGCCCAATCATAACTTACAAGCCCTCCAGCATTAAAATCCTGGACTCCATTAAAAAAGACCTGTTAATGTAATTTGGCACACTTACATCACTGCATAATCCGTGGGATCCATCTACAGGAACACATCTAGGGAAGGGGGTCTGTGAACAGCTGGTATCATGCAATACTTCAGACTCTTTACCCCTGGGAAGCACCCAGCAGTGTTATTGGGTGGAGACAGCATCCACCACCACCACCAAACACAGACGTGTGACAAGTGATGCAGTAGTGAGCCCAGGAGCTGAGCTGGCCGTGGCTACTCAGTATTTTCAGTCAGTGCAACTTCTTCCTGTACCTTCACACAATAACTAGGACAACTTGGTTCCACGTCTCCACCTTCCATGACTACAGGTGTCAGATATCTTTACTATGGTTTTGGACAAGAGTATCCTAGAGTTAAGGGTGAACACAGAGGAACAGCAGTCCCTGCAGCCCAAACTAGCCATATTCACAGAATGGCTCAGGTTGGAAGGGACCTTAAAGATCATCCAGTTCCAACCCTATGCCAGGGACAGGGACACCTTTCACTAGACAGGATTTCCCACATTTATTCACAGCTTCCTTCTGACAACCATAGGAAGCAATGTTTGGGTGATGCTACCAGCAGGAAGTGCTTACATGAGCTTCCAACACAGCTTTTCACTTGACAGAGGTGAAGACAGCCCAGAGCCAAGAGCAAAAGCAGAAATGGCACAGTGTGATTGTGCTTACCACCAGACATTAGGTAGTCCCTCAATATGGGCATCCTGAAGTTCCCAGCCAGGGTAGCAAGGTATGGTCGGATCCCAGGGAATTTCTGGCCGACACCTGTGGCCTCTGTGCTGAAGTTGCAAAAGGCACCCAAGCCCATGATGCCATGTGGATGGTACCCAAAAATGTAATTCCTGGTGGTCAGCAGATTGTGGGTTTTAACCAGCTAGGAAAGAAAAAAGAGCTCAATTGAAAATGGATATTTTCAGATAGCAAATAAAAGTGGGAGAAGCAAAAAAAAAAAAAAAAAACCAACAAAAAAAAAAACCACCCACACATTCCCCAGGTTTTTGTTTCTCTTCCCATCAGGGAGAACAGCCTAAGAGCTCATGTAAAGGCTCTCCTGGATTTCAGAGGCTCTGGTAGTAGCAGCCATTTAGACTTCAGTTTCCTGAGCGGAGGGAGCAAGATAAACATGCTGATCTCACACACAAGAAGCCAGCCAGCCAGGTAGGAATAGGGCATAGGATGCTGCAGCCTGGGCCTTTTGCTTTTCTACTCCTTCCTGAAGTATTCTGACACACCTCTTGCCCAAACCAATCCAGTTCTTCAGTCCTGTAGCCACAGCTACCTCCTTCCAGGCCCTCTCTCAGCACATTAGTGGCTCACATCCCAGAATGAGGCAGAAAGAACATAAACATCACTGTCTCACAGCAGAAGCAAGTTCAGCTAATGCCTGAAAAAAGAGCCAACCAGTTAATGGGCCAGTTGGCCACCTTCCAAGTGGGAAAAAGTACAGAAGGGTGGTAACCACTGGAAATTATCCCTCCTTTTAAGAGGTTCTGCCCTGGCCTACATGCCAAAGGGTCAACAAGACACCTCAAGTCATCTCTGATTCCTGCAGGGCACGCACTTGGAGTTGTGATCACATTGCTGTGCAATACTCCTAACCATTTGCTCCTCTGTTTGCAGAGCATGGACTCTCCACAGCTGTCTTAGCTAGCACAGAACAACCCATTCCCTGGTACCACTACTGCCAGAGGGGGCTTTTTTGATGCTATAGGTAGCAGCAGCATCCCATGTGTCAGAGCATCTTCCCCAGGCAGTACACATGCAGTGTACTGAGGAAGCACACGGGACAAAACACAGCAGGGCTGTTGCATCATCCTACAAAAATAGAGATCAAATTTAATTTTTTTCCATCTCTTAGAATAGTTGGTGTTGGAAGAGACCTTAAGGATCACCCCGTTCCAAACCTCTGTCATAGGCAGAGACACCTTTCTCTAGACCAGGTTGTTCCAAGCCCTGTCCATCCTGGCCTTGAAGATTTCCAGGGATGGGGCAGCCACAGCTTCTGTGGGCAACCTTTGCCAGGACCTAAGAGTCTATAACCTCTTCCTAATATCTAATCTGAACATCTCCTCTTTTCAGGCTGCAACAGTGCCACTTTTTGCCAACTGAAACACCCCAGCAGCTCTCAGACCTACAAGCTGAAGCTTTGGCACCCCATCCCTCAAACTCCATTTGCAAAGGCCACTCTGCATCAGTTTCCATAGGAAAAAAGCCCCACAGGTTTCCAAGATGTCACACCAGCATTACCCACCCCACTGCCTTGGACAAGGAATGCTTTGGCAAGTTCATTCTGCTGGATCATGCTACAGGGAGCTGAAGTACATTACAACACACTAAAGCAGCATGCCCAGAAACTTGATTCCCTTCTCCCTGTTCTCAGCCTTGTCCTCAGCTGAAGCTACAGCTCCTGTGCTATTTAAAACAGCAGCTGTGACATAAGCATGATGAAGGTTCTGCAAGGTGACTGGCCCTCTTCATAATTTCCTCTGGCTTTGAGGTCATGTAGAACTCCAGGAAGAGGGCCCAGAGCCTTGTGGTTGCAACAGCTCTGCAGAACCCCTTGCCTCTTCTTTCCCAATTAGCAGATGACTTTGTTTTCACTTCCCAGGATAGAAGGGCTGGCCTCTTGATCAGTTACAAGAAACAGGGATCACAAACTAAAGACCAAAAACCCATCTCCAGGAAAAAGTAGTGATTTGGTAAGCAGCTCCTCCATCTATCAATTTTTGCTCAATTGTAGAGACTCTATTCAGGCTATCCAGGGCAGTGGTGGACCCCACATGCCTGGAGGGAGTTAAAAGCTTTGTGGATGTGGCACCTGGGCACATGGGTTAGTGGTGGTCTTGGCACTTCTAGCAGAATGGTTGGACTTGATGATCTTGGGGGACTTTTCCAACCTAGACAATATTCTGACTTTTTGACTACAGGCCTGGTAGATACAGACACATGGCTTGGCTGCACAAGCAGCAGACATTCCTTCCTTAAAGCTCCTGTCAGAGCAAGGTAGCAATTTCCAAGCCACATCTCCCATCTGCACCAAGCACAGCTCATTTAATTCGAAAGGCAGCTGAAAGAAGGTTTGTCCTTATCCTTCTGGAGCACGAGGCATCTGCACATTGAGCTTGGCAGAGCCACACATATGGAAGACACGCTGTTCTCCTGCTCCAGCCCCTCCACCACATGCAAGGACACCCAGATCCCAGTGGAGCCATTGCTTGGATACCTCACACGAGCCCCAGCCAAGCAGCAGCCTTATCACCGTGGCTGTTTTCCATGAGCTCCTGTTATGGAGCCGTAGGGCTGGCAATACCCATGGCAATCAATCCCCCACAGCACTGCAGGAGCTGGGCAAAGGGTATTCAAGGATCCAACTAAACAAAGGCAAGGGAGAGTGCTGAGATTCAGCCTTGTATTCATAGATGTATGCTTTTCCCCTCTTTGTCCCATGCGGGCTGCCACTGCCCTCTACACCTGCCCCACAACAGAGGCTCACAGAAGGTCAACATGGAGGGCACAGGTGAAGTTCAGTCTATTCTCCTAGGTGAGAAGTGACAGGACAAGAGGACACAGCCTCAAGTAGCACCAAGGGAGGTTCAGATTACATATTAGGAAAAATTACCCAAAAGGCACTGGAATAGTTGGACTCAATCTTCAAGGTCTTTTCCAACCTTGGTGATTCTATGTGTTCTTCCACCCAAGTCAAGCCAGGGAACCTAAGACCAACAGACATCAGACAGGGTTGGGCACTTCTCTGCAAGTGGAGGTCTTGAATCTGCTAATGCACAATCTCAGCCCAGGGAGGGTACGACCTGCCAATACCTTCATCTCCCCCTAAATTTAATCCAGAAGCAGGAGTTTTTGAAGCAGTGTAAATCATGTATTTCTAGACTCAAGCAAGAGTGGAAATAGTGAAGTGCACAAGATGGGGCTTTGGAACTAGAACACATTTAAAGGTCCCTTCCAGCCCAAACCATCCTATGATTCCATGCCTCTCCTCAGGAGGCTGATCACTCACTGCTGGATCTTTGAACCCCTCCCCTTGAGAAGCAAACAGTGTTATCAGGTTGCCCCAAGGAACTGCTGTAGCTGTCACTGAACAACAACACCACTGCAACTCTGTTCTGAGCCTCCAGCTGGTTTTTCCCTTTTGCCTCCAAGGTCTTCTCCATTCCCACACAGCTCTTTGGAGCCTCGATGCTCCCATGATGAGGCAGAGTCAGCACATCCCTGCTGCATCTCAGCTGGACAATCAGTACTGGGAGTGAAGATGAACTTTAACCCCTTAACCTAACACACCTGTTCCCAGCTGCTGTTAGAGACCAAACCTGTTTCTCTGGGAGCAAAGTCCATCCACCTGTCTAATACCATGTTTTTTACACAGAACTAAGCCAGCCTACAGAAGCAGTAACCCAGTGCAATTGTGTAAAAAAAATGAGTGTTAATATTTGAGTGCCAGATTCAACTCAAGAACCATACTGCCAGTTTTATTTTTAGCAACAGTGGCACATTCAGTAGTGGAGAAAGAGGACTGCAAAACCATTGCTGCTCAGCACCAGGAGCCAAAGAGCAGGAAAAAAAGTCAGTTGTCTGGGTGGGAGATGAGCAGCACTGACTGGAAGCTTTCAGAGAGCAGAAAACCAGAACTCATCCTGCAGGATCCAAGCAGCAGGTCTCATCAGCATATAAGCTTGCAAAACAACCCAAGAACTGCACTTAGCCACATCACACCCAGCAACACAATGGAGTAAATTATCTTACCTTCCCAACAGTGCAAGCCAGGACCTGCAGACCCCTTGCCAGGCTCCCAGTATTGTATGTGTCACAAATTCACAGAATGGCTTGGGTCGGAAGGGACATTAAAGCTCAGCTTGTTTTAACTCCCTGTCATGGGCTGGAATGCCTTCCACTACACTAGGTTAGGACAGAGCAATCAAACCCCTCTGTTTCCATTCTGTAAATCATGTACAACAATTAAGGAAGAGCTTTGCCAGGAAGCTAGCCAAGACACAGAATACAAGACAAAATGAGGGGAGAAAAAGAAAAAAAAAAAAAGATGCTTTTGGCAGCAATTCCTGCTCTGGCCAGATGCCAACTCTTCCCCTGCAGTGAGCAGGTCTCCCTGCACACACCTGAAGTGCTCATAGTCTGACAAAGGTAATCCTAAGGTCTGAAGCCCTGGCTACCTTGAGTCCTACTGCATGTGGGGATATTCACAAGCTCAGGGGACAGCTTCTTTACCTAAACAAAACCTTTAGGTCATGGCACTCCCAGCATGACATCCTCAGATCAGCATGTGCTTAGGAGGCTGCTGGGATCAGCAGCATGAGATTGAGGTGGTGTGTGCAGATGATGTCTGCTCCAGTCCAGCCCCATCCATACACCTGCAAGGGCTTGGACTTCACCTCCACTTCAGGTCCAGGACTCAGTTCACTGGAACATTCCTCAGCCACTTCATGTGCTGCTTAGCTTAAAGCACTATTTACAAGGCCAGCCATTAACCAGCAGACAAACTTAAGTTTCTAGTGCCCTAAAATAGCTTATTATTTTTCAGAGCAGCTGCACGAAGTTCCAGGGAATGTGGCCAACTCAGCTCATGGTGAGTAACTGAGACAGATTTGGGCTGCTTTCCAAATCCACCTGGTATTACAAAACACGACCTCGTATCTCCAGGTATGGGTACAATAGTCCTGGTGTTTCAGGCTGGGAGGCACTGCTGACTCCAGTGAGACCAGCCTAATCAGCACAAACATTGGAGCAGAGCTGGATTCTCATGTAGCTGCTCTAATACAGCAAGCCAAATAGGAAGAAGTTCTTGTCTGTGAGGGTGGTGAGGCCCTGACACAGGCTGCCCAAAGAAGCTGTTGTTGTCCCATCCCTGGAAGTGTTCAAGGGCAGGCTACACAGCCTGGTTGAAGCAGCCTGGTCTAATGGAAGATGTCCCTGACCATGGCAGAGGGGAGGAATGAAACAAGCTTTAAGGTCCCTTCCAACTGTACTGTGATTCATTAAATAAATCTGAGCTGATAGCCCAACACACCTGGTACCTGTGCAGGTATGGATGCAGCTACCACAGCTCTATATGCAGACTTCACTGGAGGCAAGTTCAGCATTACAAGTGCCACCAGTGTGACTGTCACTGGTGTGATCTGTCCTTGCAGTGCTCAGCAGACACATGGCACAGGATGAGATGCAGCAGAGGACTGTCCTGACAAACCATAAGCCTGGGACACAGACCAAGTCCTCATGAGCCATTACACAGATCAGAATCCAGTAAAAATTATTTTTGCAGAGAACATTTAAACAAGTGATCCTTTGTAGACCTGTCTCCCTCTTGGGCAAGAACAGGTAACTGGTTTAACCCAGCAGTTCCCATGCTCTTAGCAAGCCCAAGGCATTCTGGTTCTTGGTACCATTCTTAATATCCAGACACATTATCCATTGTCCATGCACCCATCCTGTAACTGCAGAAAAACACTTCTAGCACCTCTCTACCATAAGATCACTGCAGCAGCTTTTCCCACCCTGCAGCCAGCTGGCTGTTCCCCCAAAACACGTGCAGGAGTCATCTCCCAGCTGTCAGCACTCCTGTTCTGCCCTTTGCATGTGAAATACCAGTCAGTTCCATAAACCTTGCACAATTCCTCCCCCTTAGCAGCAAAGGAATTACACCCATAAGGAGTTCTCACAAACGGATATGTGAACTAGCAAGTACTTAAATAAAAACTGCTGCAAAGTTTATCTACCTCATCTCTAAGCCTACCTAAACAACCCAGCTCTTTGACAAACTTTTAATATCCACAGTGAATCTGACCTGCAGGGCTTCTGCAGAGCATATTTCCATGAAGACAAGGATAAATGTGCATCAAAGGAATGGAATGATGGAACAGCAGAACCAGCACTACAGGTGACCCTTTGGAACCAAGTCCCCAGCATAACAGAGCCCACTTCAGCATATATATCTGCCATTTCCAAAGCAGCAGTGTTTAGTGCAGCACTAAGGACTTTGTACTAGAACACAACACATCTGAGACCCATCCTCAACAGCAGAGCCTGCTCAGTTCTCTGTCAGCCATGAGAGCCAGGCTGAATTCCAGCCTGTGCAGGCATAGTGAATTTTTCCATGTACACTTAGACTTGCCAAGAATTACCTGTTAACAACAGCAAGTTTCATGGTGAACTTGGCAGTGCTGGGTTAATGGTCAGACTTGCTCTTAAAGGTCTTTTCCAACTTAAATGGTTCTCTGCTTCTCAGAGTACAACAAAAGGCTTGTTCACCAGCAGCACATTCAGGTACCCTGAGAGTTCAAGCGACTTTGCAAAGGAAGAATCCAGTCTAAGCCGCTTTGGCATCCTGCTGGAACTGGATTCACTGCTCCTTTCTGAGGCTAGACTATCTTGGGGATAGGTAGCTCAAAAGCTGTATCAAGGTCCCTCCCTCATAGTCAAGCTGAGTAAAACTTGCCAACAACCTTACATAACAGTCCCTTCAGCTGTGTGCCCTTCCAAAGAGGATCGAGTTCCCTCCTAGCCGAATTTGACCCCTGCTCCCTTCCAAGTCACCCAGCTAATTCCACAGTCCCAGAGCAGTCTGGCAGCCCTGTCCTCTTTCTGCAACATGTCTGAACCAGTAGGAAAAATACAAGTATGTGGTGAGCAAGTTACAAGCTGGAGAACTGAAGCTATTCCCACTGCTGGAAAATCCACTTCTCCAAAGAAAAAGATTTGAGGACAAATCTCACTGCTCTCTGTGAAGTGCTGACTTTTGGTGCACAGATGACCCAGATATTCTGGCCCAATACATCCCAGAGCAGAAGTGTTACTGGAAAACAGGCAAAAACTGAGCTAGATTTTATGATTTATGAGAGGGGAAGAGTGTTAGGGTCAGGCACTACAACAGGACTGCTGCAGCACAGTAGAGACTCGCAGAGTGATTTGCATTGGAAGGAACCTTAAAGATCATCCCATGGGCAGGGACACTTTCCAGTAGATCAGGCTGCTCCAAGCCCCCTCCAGCCTGGCTCTGGACACTTTGAGGGACGAGGCAGCTACCACTTATTGGGACAACCTGTGCCAGTGTCTCCAGAAGCTGGAGAGACACACAAGGACTGCAGACTGCCTCCAGGAATCTGGTAAAACCACTAGAAACAGCAGCTTCTGGCAATCACATTGCCACCATGGTAATACATTTCAGATTTTCTAACCACAGCTGCCACAAGCAGTAGTATGGCAAGAGTAACTGAGCCGTGTCCTGCTTACAGTTCTGTGTCACAGACAGACTAGTGCCAGTACAAGACACTAAAGCAGTTGAACCCCAGGGTATAGAGTTGAACTTTTACTTACTCTTATTGGAAAATAATCCCTGAAGTACCTCCATATAGCCCAGTTTCTCACCCACTGGGATCTTCTTCCCCCTGTTGAAAGAAATGAATCACGTCTTTAAAGCTCTTTCCACATGGCTGTCCATCAAAAAGCCTAAAGGACTCCAGCATTTGCTGTCTCACTAGAGGAATCAACACTTTCATTCCTCTAAGTAGGGGACCTGCATCATTCACTGAAATCAGTGACATTCTGGAATGCAAGGTATTTCAAACAAATTAAGGATTGACTGCAAATTCATGGTAGACAACTCTACAATTCAAACTAGAAACACTCCAATTCAACCTTTAGGAAAGGCCAAAACCTTGGGATGGTTTCAGTCATCTTGAAACAACGGAGAACTGTGCTCATCTGGCTATAAAAGTAGTTGCCAAAGCTTGTTACCACTGTGGGTTCCCAGAGCTGGCTTCTACAGGTTTGGGGTTTTTTTCCTGAAATAAAGTAATCTGCTTAACTTCTAGTAACACTGACTCCACAGAGGAGCCACACCTTGATAATCACATCACAGTGTGAACCTTGCAAGAGCTGGACAGGACAGAAAGGTCTTGAATCTTTAGATGTTTCTAAAGTAAAGAAAGAACCTATGCCTTATAAATATGTTAGTAAAAGCCAGCAATGGCATAATAGCACTGAATGTTAATTTTGTACTGCCCTCAGCATCAGTGAAACCTGCAGTCACTGCTCATGCTGAGGGCTGACATTTAAAGGCTTCACTGAATAATGCCTTTGGTCAGTGATTCAGCCAAGTCCCACTAAGAAGAGAAGTCATCCATCACAAGGAAGTGCTTCTTTGTCCAAATATGGAGACAGGGACACTTGAACAACAAGTATCTCTTCTGCAATATTTACCTTTCTTTGGTGTATTCCAGTCAAATACCAGCCAGGCTAAATATAGAGCAGCAATCGCCCAGCAATCTGTGCACAGTATATACATGAGGATTAAAGTGCAAGCAATACCTGCAGAGGTGCAAGAAAGAAGAAAACAAGGTTGCAGCAGGTTTTGGTTTCCATTTACACCCCTTGCCTTTTGACTCTTCTATGCTGAAATCTTAGTCTCAGTCTGATGTCATTAATCCTTAAATAAATTGGATTTGGTCAAAAGCCCCTTATGTAGGGCTGAGGCAGCTTCCTCTAGAGCTCTGGAAAACCTCAACTTCCCCTTAATGGTGCCTCCAGGCATCTCTTATATCTCCAGGTAGTGCAGCTGCTTCATCAGACTTGATGAGCATGAAGATTTCTTTGTGGCCCACACCAATGGGATTTTTCCCCTCAGCTACACACACCTTCCACAGGTTACACCAGCTCTGTATCAGCCATCCCACCCAAAAATGACATTGTCATTTCAGCACAAACTGAATTGGGAAGGTAGAGTGAGACAGATGCTGAGAGCAGACATTCTCCAGTTTAATCATTAACAATCCAATGGAGCAGAGCAACCTGAGGTTTCACATAATCCAAGCACCCAGGGATAAACAGGCTTTACTCTTTTACTGGTCTAACACAAACAACTCTTGCTCATCTCTGATACCTCCTGGAAAAAGACCAAGCCAAGAGGAAGGCATCCCTGTTGCAATCACTTGCATCAGTTACCAGCTGCTTCTAAATCTCTGTGGATATTCCCATGAGTGAGCCAAGTAAGACATTTCCAATTGTTTCAGCCTCGTTTGCATGGCAGACACTGACACAAGCTAAAGATCCGTCAGTCTTTCCATAGCTCTTATGATTTTCTAGAGCCAGGAAAAGTCATTTATAGTTGAAAATATCAATGTAACTGGTTTACAGTAACCACGTACCCCAGGAACTACACTGCTGCAGTACACATCTAGTAATTAACACTTACGAAAAAGTTAACATTTTGCATTAAAACTCATCCAGAATTACAGCCAAAACCCCTTTGCTTTAGGCCAAAAGGTGTTACCCATGATAAGGAAAGTGAGAACCCATTGCAGCACAGAGATGATCTGGAGTTGTTTCTCTACTTTGGATTTCAATAGCCAGAACAAATCCTGCAGAGCAGAAAGAATGTTCGATCCCGTGCCTGAAGAAAGAAAAATAAAAGAAATAAAGTTACATTTGCCCACTGAGCAAAGGAAACAATATTTTCCCTTTGAAACAGAATCACAGAGGGAAGGGTCATCAAGCCCAGCTTATTTTAGTAAGAGGTTTCAGATAAATGTGCAGTTTGCTTTAACAGCAAGGCCTGCTAAAAGCTAATATTTTCCATGGAGTTTGGGCACCCTGGAAGAGGAAGGATTGCCATGTGCCAACATCCAGCTTTTTTCAGAATAGTGGAGGGGATTAATGAGTAATCATCAGTACCCACCCAAGCAAGCCTCTGTTAACTTGACCATAAAAATGCAGAGGATGTTAACCAATGTTCCTAACACACACCCTCACCTCACACTGCCAGCTCCTGGAAGTGGTGTTTGGTAAAAGGGAACTCCATGAGCTCACAGTAAGATAAAGATCAGCTGCCTCAAACCACAGGCAAGCAGACACCTGGCTGTGGTCTGAGCTATTCTCATCCACCCTTCACAAGGCCTGTTGCACAGCTCCCAGTGCTGTTCAAGGAAAGCTCTGAGCTCCAGCCTTCCTTGCACAGCCCAAATGCTGGCTGAACACCTCAACATACAGCCCTGAGGACCCACAGCTCTATGAGTAAGGAGAACTATCAGCATTCCCAAAGCAGTAAATAAGAAGGAAGGAGCTGAAAGCCATTCTTGCAGAACCTTAAGACAATCAAGCAGGGAAAAAACCCAGAAGTGGGTAAAACACTGGAAACACTTGGTTTCTATATGAAGAACCACCCACTGCAACTTTTGACAGTATACACAGCCCCCAGAAAGAAGCACTTGCAAGCAGGTTTTCCTTCACTTTTCTTCATTACTTTATTTACAAGCCCCATAAAAACTGCCCAAAATACAAATCACTTTATGTGTATTTACATATTTGCTTTTGTATTTAAGGATCAGCCTGTTATTAGGATTAGGAAAGAAGCTGTTAAATTGAATAGGTCCAGTTCTTGCTGACAAGATATTACCTGCTAGTAGTAATAGCACGCCAAGTGTTCACACTCAGTCAAATAAAGGGATTGAAAATAGCTTCTCTAGGTATAAGCAGGCACTAGGATTTTTGGTAGTTTCTATAAAGATACTCTCACTGGTACAGCCTTTAAATACGCAAAGCAACTGTTTCACAGGAATGAGGGTCAATTTAGATTAGGTAAGGAAGAAGTTTTTTACTAGGAGGGTGGTGAAACACTGGCACAGGTTACCCAGAGAAGCCTCAGCCCTGGCAACATTCAGGAGGGAGCCACACCAAAGGCTGCAGCCTAAACTTAGAGCCAGACCACACAGTTCAGACCTTGGTTCTGCTTAGTCCATGTTACATGAACAATTCTAGTAGTGCTTTGGGCATTAATTACTCTAAGCAGACCAAGTTTTAGGCTGGGATAGATCATACCACTACAACTGCAAGTGAACTGAAACCTACAGCACTAATCCAGGTTGAAACAACAACGAGAGCTGTAGGCAGATCTTTACAAGATACTACAGTGCAGTATTAAGAATGAATCCAGCAAGTAGTTCTCCTGTTTCTGAGGTGACAGAGGAGAATATGTTGAGTTAAACTGTCACTGTGCATTGATTTGCCACACTAGAGTATCTAAGCAGTGAGAATCAGAAACCCCATGCTGTAAAATCTAGCAGCAAATCCCCAAATTTGGGGTGAGGGATAAACGTCACCCCATTTTTTACAAAGCCAGTTGCCTGCTCAAGGGTAAAAGGAATCTTTGGGTTTAGAATGATTTGTATTCAAAGAGACCTTTACAGTTCATCTCAGTCCAATGCCCTGCCATGGGCAGGGATACATTCCACTAGACCAGGTTACTCAATTCCTGTGAGGAGCTCCAGGTACTTGCTATCCCAAAAACCTTACAAAATTGCATGTGGACAGACTTGATATAGACGGAGATTACAACATACAAGTTTAAAGAAAGTGTTTTGCAATAGTGGTGTCACTGGACATATGTCTATGTCCTCCAAAAGAAGCCAAAAGTCTTAAGAGATTATTTGTGACACAATAAAAGCCCAGCCCCGTCTAATTTTTTTCTTCCCGCACCCACATTTACACTACCAAACCTCTTTGGGTTCACAAACCAAACACTCCAACCTTGGGTCAGCTAAATCCCTATCCTCTTACCAAAGAGAAAAGCTGTTTATCCCTCTAGATGAGAGCTTGTACTTCAGCATTTTCTAGATGTCTGAACAACTTGTAGGCATTGCCCGCCCTGTAAATAGAACATTATTGAGCAGCTCAAGTCAACCTGTCAGCTTGTTTTTTGAACCACATAAAACTCACATTCAACTCCTGCAGACAGAGGGAAGGCAGTGGTTTGCCAGACAGCTCTAAGCCCCTGCCCTTGGACTAGTGTCCTGGGTCAGTTATTTGCTGAAAGCAAAGATGCCCTTTCAAAGAGAACAATATTCTCCACACCAGGTGTCCTAGGTTGCAAGGTAATGTGTCTATTCTATCTGACATCTGTTAGAGGTAGGGCAGTTATCTCCTGTTAATTGGGCAGTTTTTCTTCATCTCTTCCATAAGCCACTCCACTCCAGGAGGGCTGCAGCCACCATTCCAACTGGACTGCTAGCAACACCCTGACCCACAGGGTGTCAGGTTGTATTCTGACTCTGTCAGTATTGTTTTGTGTTACTGCATTATTTTATTATTATTTTACTTTTATTTTCTTCTCTAAAGAACTGTTATTCCTGCTCCCATATATTTGCTTGAGAGCCCTCCTTTAATTTCAAATTTATAACAATTCAGAGGGAAGGGGTTTACATTTCCCATTTCAGAGGAGGCGCCTGCCTTCCTCGGCAGACACCTGTCTTTTCAAACCAAGACACCAGCAAAGTCAGTAGTTACCATGGCCTGAATATTAGCATTTAATTCCCCATTAAGAAATGAAAGATGCCCAGTAGCAAAGGAAAGGACCATGGGAATGGTCAGTCAACCTGCAAGTTCATCAGGTCTACCTTTGCACAAAACCTCCAGACTCCAGATTAACCCATTTCAATAACCAGGCATTTACAGATTTAAGTGCCAACACAATCCTTTCCAGACAGTCCTGTGTCACCCTGATTTTTTTAAGATTTTCTAAGCCTTCTGATGTTGACATTTTCGTAACGAACTTTCTCACACACTTTCTGTAAATAACTTATTGTTTTGCATTCTTTTATGGAGGAGGAGAAATTTGATGGACTGTGGGTTTGTCTAGTGTCATTGGAGAGGTGGCACTGTCACCCTCCAATCCACTGTCACTTTTGGAAAACTATAAATGATGGAGTCAGAAAATAAACTTCTCTTTTCTCCTCACCTTGAGAACAGCAGTGTGTGCCTGTGTTCTTTCGTGTCCTATAGTGACAGTCCTGAGCTTCTTGTTCAACATGTCTGACTGACACTGTGTATTCAACCCCCAGGCAAGCATCATCTCCTTCCAGCTTCAGTAGCCAGGAAGCATTTTTGGAAACACCCTCCATGCTCTGGAAAACCAGGCCAGTTACTAGTGAAACAGAGCAGAAGAGCTTTGACAAGTCAACAGAAATGGGGGGGAAGGGGCAGGTTGGCACTCAGCCACAGAAGAATAACCCAACACTGACACTTGAGTTCAGTCCATTAGAGAAAATACTTCCTCCTAATGGCTCACCTGCGGGCTCACACCAAGCACCTTTCACATATTAAAAACCCCAAGGCATTTTCTATAACTTTCAGGGAACAGATTATCCTTATAACCTAGTTTAAAAGGGCCCAGTAGACATAACTATAATTTGTGTACATTCCTATCAGTCTTTTCCCAAGAAATATCCTGGATCCTGAAGAAACCAAACCTCAGTATTCTGCTGCTGAAGACAGTAGCTGATCCTGAAGCCTGACTGGGGAGACTTAACTAGATGATCATTAAGATCCTTTCTAACCCAAACCATTCCATGACTCTGGGGGTCAGCCTTGGCAAACCATATCCACACAAGACATACTTTACCAACAGCTTTCCTGGTCTCCAGCTCACACTGCAGCCTGTTCCCTGGAGTACTGATGGGATACTCCCTGCACTAAGCCATGCATGGCTCTCCAGGACATTCCCTGTCACAATGGACAGAGTAACAACTTCTCCAGGAAACCTCCATGCTGCTCCTTTGCAGCCTTCCAAGGGAGCTCAGGGACATTAGTCTGCTATCCTGCAACTGGTGATGGGCTCACCATACTTTTATCATTTAGCTCCATTTAACATCAAATGCAGGATCTCCTTGCTACCGAGGACATCCTGGAATCAGCAAATGGTTTGACCAAGCATTTGATTTCTGCATTGCCAACTCAGCATCTGGTGCTCTTCTAGCACAGTTTATTTCAGATTAATTACACAAACAACATTTATCTAGGCAGGGAAGTAGAATCAAAGATCTCAAGAGTGGAAATAAACAGGACTTCACACATGGGCACCAGAAAAACCCAACGGACATGACTTAATTAAATGTCAGCAACGGAAATTAATTGAGAAGAAGTACAAGTGTTACATATAGTTAAAAACACACTGAAACCTTGTTAAACCCAAGCTTCATCTGCCATCTTTTCCAGACAATTAGCATGTTAATTCTTGGCCAATAATTAAACTGCTTCACATGGCTTATGTAGAGGAAAACTATATTAGATCCATCAAAGCATAAGCTGCAGATGGACATTTTGAGCCACATATTTTGCAGAGAAGCTGAAATTAGAACAAAGATAAGAAAAACAGACCAGTACTAGAATATTCAGGAGGACTTAGCCACCCATGCAAGAGCAGGAGCCCACATAGCTCGCAGGAGCACCCGAAAAAACCCCTTGAGCAACACAAATTCTTTTGCATCTTGGGTTTACTTGGGTGCCCCAGGCACAAGCATATTCACTATAGAGTAAAAAAAATGTGTTAAGAAAATAATAATGAGTAATCAGTGCAGAGTATAGTTATCCTGCCCTCTACACAGCTTTAGAACAGGTTGCTCCTGTCCCAGGAAGCTACTCAATTTCGTATTATCTGCAGTACTGTGTGTTTATGATTGGAAATCAACAATATTTTGAACAGGGACATGCAAATAAAAATTTCTATCAGCTCTTTTACAAAGGAGCTGGGATTCTCCAGACCCAGGAAATAAATCTGTCATGATTACTTATGTTAGTTCTAGATTTACTCACAGCACTAAACTCAGCCCTCAGCCTCCACACTCACAGCAGTATGTATGTTAAAGTGATGTAGCCACAAGACCCCACTGTCACAGACCAGCCAACAAGCTTAGATTTAAGTTAGCAACACTGAACCGCTCTGGACAAGAGAAAATGACCCATCCTACTAGAGCTCATCAGTGGGTCCAGAGCACATGAGAGCTCTGAAAGAGGGGTTTCGTATGAGCAAGCCCAGACCTTCACCACCCAAGCAACTCTGTCCAGAGACAACACCTCACTGCAGCCAGCCTGATCCTGCTCTCCCAAAACAGGAGGTCCCAGGCTGCCCACCCCAGAGCAGAACTCTGGTCTGGTAAACCTCACATGCAGTGGAAGACTAACTCCAAAGTAAAGCTGAGCAAAATCATCTTCATCCCAAACTTCTTACTGATGAAGTAACATTAGAAAAGACATTTCAGCACAGGACAGCCTTTCAAGGTTCCAGCCACACTAGCACCTTTCCTCAGGGGAGAGGGATGAGACAGACCTCCTTGCTGCTCTGTCCAACACAAGGAGGAGACCTCCTGGGCATCCTATGGCCAAAGTGGGGCAGGTCAAGGTGAGGAGACCACAACCCCCTCCTACCCCACCAGGTGTCTCAGAGCATCATCCAACCCTAGGAACTGGTCCAAGGTCTGCTCTGATTTTTGCAGTACTGGGTTGATATCAAAGAACATTCCTCTCCATACATACAGGGATGGATATACAGGCAGATGAATGCGCCTTTTTTTTTTTTTTTTTTTGTTATTATTAAATAGGATCAGACTTCAGCCAAATTTACAAGCACCAGAGCAAAATTAGATGCCAGGAAAACAGTAAGACTAAAGGACAGTATGAGCCATTCAGATGCTCACCCCAAAGTCAGCCCTTTGCACAAGCATGACACTTGGAAAATAATATTCAGGGACGTAGGGAAAAAAAAAAAATCTAGTGGGCTTGTTCTACGCATCTTCTGTAGTGAGAAGTCATCCAACATGATCAAGCAGTACATAAGGTCTCATGAATGGACCTCCACACCACATCACCTCTTCCAGTTTTGATCTGCAGGGTCCCACACCACTCTGTCCATACCCAGTCCAAGTCAGAGCTCCTCCAGGAGGCACCTGGATTTGGCTTTGAAGACAGGCCTGCGCTTTCCTGCCCATGCAGGCTACAGCATTGGCAAGGGGTTGGTAGATGTTGCAAGTCACAAGGCAACATCCCTTGTCTCCCCAGGCAGAAATAAGTTAAATTAAGTTAAAAAGCACAAATATCACTGCAGGATCCCCACGAGGTGCCTCAGAGGAAAACTGACCTGAGGAGAGTTAAGACAGCTTTCCATCACTAATCAGGATTATCTAGAGATGAGGCCAATCACTGTCCCTAAACCACACTCCATTTTGAATTATGCATGTGTCCTAGATCCATCATTAACATGACAGGGCCAAAGAGGTGGCTGCTGAGGTCTCAGGTCAACCCTACATATTTTATAGGTTTCCTGAATTATTTATTCTCTGCACTTAGTTTGCAGTTAACTCTCAATATAACAGTTCAAATGATACCAATTCAAATAACCTCTCTCAACTGAAAATATAACTTGTCCTCTGTTAGTCATGCAGGCAAGCAAGGTTATTTTAAGAAACAGATCTGAACACAGGAAACACATGAAGGTCTTCTCCCCAGTCAGTTCAAAACCGATCCTTCAGATCAACCTAATATCCTGGCTGAGATGAGCACCAGCAGCTCTACACCCAGGACCGGACAGGACAGTGCAAAGTCAAGACTTCAGAGGTTAATTCACCAGGTTCATGTCCTTTCAGCTCTGCTAATGATCTGTTTAACCGATAAAAGGTTTCACAGGTCTCTTCATCCCAGGAGGTATTACCAGTTTGCTTTTTGAGGGCAAAAAGCCTTTCTTTCACAACACACAGCAATCACTCAAGGACCCACCACAAATCACAGGTTAAATCGCTGTCCAACTGCATTTTCACACAAAGCTCCCCCGGGTGCAAATCCTGACCTTTCTCCACACAAGCACCCTTGCAGAAGGGATACAAAACTCTATCTAGCAAAACATTTAGCCTCGCTGAATTTACTCCTAGAAGATCCTCTGAGATGCCTTTACAAGCAAGCAAGGTAGCTTGTGGTTTGGGATTTCCTATACTCTCTCCACAGCCTTTAACCAACATGTTCCAGCGTGCAGGGAAGTGTTGGGTGTTTCAGCAGCTCTGTCCACGACGGGTGCCAGACACCGTTCCACTTCTCTCAACAAGTCACTGACCAGCACGGAGGGCTGTTAAAGAAAACCTGGCAGAACTGGCTACCACCAAACTCCTGCTGAGCACTGAATCTTCACCTCCTCATTATAAGACAGCAAAAATAGCAACACGTTGCCATTTTCCCCTTGATGAAGGTGTGGGGAACACAGTGTTGTCAAACAGCTGGACTGGCTGAAGAGGCCTTTTCCAAGCTAAATGAAATTCTTTGAATAGAAAGTTGAGAACGAACTTCATCCGATAAACGACTACACTTCTCTTCCCACCATGATAAAAGGGGGGGGGGGGGGGGAGGGGAAGACTCGTTTACACGCAAGTGCCCCACGCCCACATTTTGCAAAGGTGCAAGCTCACTGTAGTTAGCACCTCGGCAAAATGTACGAGACCAACTAGAGCCGTTTCCAGCAGCACCAGGAGCGCACTCCGAGCCGCTAAAACACAAAACCTGCGCAGAGACCTGTAATTCTCAGCCCAAGGAAAGCTACAGCTTCCTCCCCGCCATTGCACATCGCTCTTCCCCCTCCTTATTCCCTTTGAACAACGTTCCTGGGGCCAAAAAAAAAAAAAAAAAATATATATATATATATACATGTATATATATATATATAAACATATCACATATCATAAAGCCGAGTGTTTCGGTGCTGCTCCCACCCCAGCCCTTGAAGCACCGCAAAGGTGCTCCGCACCGCAGCATCCCCGCCGGACACGAGGCTCATCTCCAGCCCTTCCCACTGCCCCCCGGTACCTCGGAGCACCCCGGAGTAGGCGGCGATGATGGTCTTCATGGTGGGGGGCGCGCTCAGGGCTCGGGCAGGGCCATGGGACGGAGGAGCCCCCCACGCTCCGCAGCCCCGGTGCAGCCAGCGAGCAGGAGAGACGCCAGCGCATATCCATATATAGCCCCGGGAAGGGGAGGAGGAGGAGACGGAGGGAGGTGCAGGGGCGGGCCCGGCCGAGTTCTCGGGTCTCTCACTCCAGCCGTGGGAGTGACGGGAAGCTCTTGGTGCCGGCGGTGCAGATTTCTGCATAGGATAGGGATTAGGGAGCGGGGAGACCAAGCAGAGGCCCGGCCCCTATACGGGCTGTTTCATGCCCTGTTTTATAGAATCACAGAACGATTTGGATTAGCACAGGCTAAGTGAAGACTCATCCATTTTCAACACCCTGCCGTGGGCAGGGACGCCTTCCAATAGACCGGGTTGCTCCGAGCTGCATTCAACCTTGTCTTGAGCACTTCCAGGCATGGGGCAGCCACAGCTTCTCTGGGCAACCAGTGCCAGGGCCTCACCACCATCACAGACAAGAATTTCTTCCCAATATCCCATTTAACCCTGCCCTGTGACAGTGGGAAGCCATTCCCCTTTGTCCTCTACCTCCTGGTCCCTGCCCAAATTCTCTCTCCAGCTCTCTTGGAGCCCCTTTAGGCTCTGGCAGGGGCTCTAAGGTCTCCAGCAGCTCCACATCCTTCTGATGTTGGAGGCAGCACTGCAGTGGGGGTCTCACCTGAGTGGGGCAGAGGAGCAGAATCACCTGCTCCCCTGCTGCCCATGCTGTGGGATCAGCCCAGGTTCAGGAGATGGGGGTTTTCTGGACTGCTTTTCTTGCTCCATATGCTGCAATGGTATCCCAGCCTAGATGGATGCATTAAAATTTAAATAAATAAACTAATAATAATGAAATCCTTTAGTGCTTCATGGATTATTACAAATGTCAGGAGTAAAGAGCAACCACTATAGATAGCATCGGTCTCAGCAGCTGCTTTGTGACTTGAAGTTGTAAATTGTGTCACCAAGTTTCTTGTAAGGAAGGAAAAGGTAAGCCTCAACCTGATGATACAACCGAGCCCCCAAACAGGCTCTACCTTCACAAGGGCATGCAGTGACACAGTCAGGGGAATCCCTTTTAACTGAGAGAGGGCAGGGTTAGAATGATTTCTTGTCTGTGAGGATGGTGAGGCCCTGGCACAGGTTGCCCAGAACAGCGGTGGCTGCTCCATGCCTGGAAATGTTCCAGACCAGGTTGGATAGGGCTTGGATCAACCTGGTCTAGTGGAAGGTGACCCTGCCCTTGGCAGGGGGTTGAAACAAGATGGGCTTTAAGGAACCTTCCGACCCAAACCATTCTCAGATTCTTTGACTCCCACTGCTTGAGCAGTGCAGTGCAGTATCTCACTTCTTTGAAGAGTACTTGTCCTGAAACTTTTTTTTTCCTCTCCCATCCCACTCACTGAAAATCAGCAAACAGTCCTAAATAATAGATTAGAAATATCTTGGCTGTGTTCCCACAAGGATGTTTTTCCCAACAAGAAGCCACACAACAGGTGCTGGTTTGATTAATGATTTTGGAAATATCCAGGACATGTTTTCTTGATGTTTTGGTTGATGCAGGAGATACACAACTTTGTCTGTTATTACCCTCTGTGTCTGGCATGATTATTCTTGAAGAATAACATCTTTTCAAATACCCTACTATTACTTCACATGAATCTGAAAAACATGGGCTATGGACAGACAAACACAGATAGGAGCCAGTCCTCCAGCTCTCTGCAGCCAAGAACAATTCACAATAGTTTTAGACTCCTTTTATTAATACATATACTGAATTTTTAGGTCAATGCCTATTGAATAAAGCTTTTGAGAACACACTTATTTTTCCCTTCCCACTTCTATTCAGAGACTGCAGGAATTGTTTGCAAGTTGTGGGGCGGATTTGCAATAGTTTGAGTCAGAACTTGGTGTGCAGCTCTGTAGCTTCATTCCTGTACAGCTACTTAGTGGCAGAAAATGCCCTGTTTTCAAAGAATCAGTGTTCAATGTCTTCACCCAGCAGCTTGGATGTATGTAAGATACTTCCCGTATTTGGCTTGTCAGGACAAGCTTACTGGGGAACTAAGCTGAAGAAACAATGCAGATTTAGGTAGTTGTGGGAATTTCACGCTTGGTCCTTCACCCCATTCCTTAGTCTTGAATTCATGAGCTTCAAAGCTCCCCTTGGTCTCTCCTGCTTCTGGCTGTGGCTTCTGCTAAGATCCTTCAAGTCCTGTTTGTTCTTGTGGGTGGGTGGAACTGTTCTGTCACTCCAGGTTCACATCACTGCCTGTCCATACTTCTGAGCTAGGTGTTATGATTTTAGGAGCCCAGACTGTTACTTTCCAAAGCTCCATCACCAGAGAAGTGCCTGCCTGTGGTGGTGTTTGAGGGTCCCCAGGACGAGGGAAGAGAATCTTGACTCCATGTTTCACATAGCTGATTTATTATGTTATGATATTATACTAAAAGAAAATAATATACTAAAACTATACAAAAGAAAGAGAGAAAGGAGACATTGGAAGGCTAGCAAGGAAAGGAATAATAAAATCTTGTGACTGACCAGAGTCCTGACACAGCTGGACCTGTGATTGGTCATTAAATACAAACAATCCACATGGGACCAATCAAAGATGCACCTGTTGGTAAGCAACCTCCAAACCACATTCCAAGCAATCAGATAATTATTGTTTACGTTTTGTTTCTGAGGCCTCTCAGCTTCTCAGGAGAAAAATCCTAGCAAAGGTATTTTTCAGAAAATATGTCAGTGACCCCTGCCATATGAGCAGGAACCAGCCACTCTTCAGACATGCAAAATAAGTGTCAACCAGGGTATCTCTGAACCCATTAACAAATTGTGCATGGCCACTCTTTGCTGTACAAATGACAACCACTGATCATAGAACTATAGGATCATAAAAGCACAGAATGGTTTGAGTTAGAAGGCATATTAAAGTCTTGTAGTCCCAGCCCCCTTGCTATGAAGAGGGGCAACTACCTAGGTTGTTTCAAGCCCCATCCACCTGGCTTTAAACACCTCCAGGGATGGGGCAGCTACAGCCTCTCTGGACAGTCTGTGCCAAGACCTCATGGGAATTTCTTCTTAATCTCTACTCTAAACCTGTTCTTTTCCAGTTTAAACCCATCACACACTTTCTAATGGGAGCATAACAGGGCAACATGTTACAGAAGCATGAAGACCATTCTGGCATGGTCCAGTGACACTGGCTTATGTTTTGCCAAGGTGCAAAGATGTCCACTACCATGTCCAGAGCCAGAAAGAGCTGAGTGAGCAGGGAGCAATGCCTCTCTCCCCAAAAGACCTCGGCAGAGCCCATGCTGAGGTACCTGTGGACATCTGAGCACCACCATGATCATTGAACTGGCTGACCTTTGCATATGGAGAATCCACATTATATGGCCAAAAAATTGTCCAAGCCCCCAATCTATGGGTTGATTTTCAGCCAATTTGCACTTTACACCCTTCCTATTCAAAGAATTGGCTTGGAAGGGGATGTTTGCATGGCAGAGCTTTGCAAACCCTGTTGTCTAGAGGGATTTTTGCAGCTATGGGCACCTTAGGAGTATATTGACACATAAAATCACAGAATCACAGAATGGTTTAGGTTGGAAGTGACCTTAAAGGTTATCCAGTTCCAACCCTCTGCCATGGAGAGGGACACTTTCCACTAGACCAGGTTGTTCAAAACCCCTACCAACACATCCCTGGGACTTTTGCATCCTGGGACATCCCCAGGAAAGAAACTAAGGAAGAGCAAGCATTTATTTAGCTGGTGGGGCAAAGCCTGAAATTATCCAGACTGTGTTAAAAGCAAATTTGACTGATGAGCAGACCACAAATGCAAGAAAGGGACAAGCAAAGGGTAAAACCCCAATGAGCTTGGAATCACAGAATCATTTGGGATGAAGAAGCCCTCTAAGATCATCATATCCAACTGTTAAACCAGCACTGCCAAGGCCACCACTAAACCCTGTTCCCTGTGCCACATCCACATGCCTTTCAAACACTTCCAGAGATGGTGATTCCACCACTTCTCTGGACAGCCTATTATAAAGGCAGACAACTCTCTTAGGGAAGAAATTTTCTCTTATATCCAACCTAAAGCACACCTGGGGCAAATTGAAGCTGCTTCCTATCATCCTGTCAATTGTTCCCTGGGAGCAGAGCCTGACCCCCACCTGGCTCCACCCTCCTGTCAGGGAACTGGGGAGAGTGAAAAGGTTCCCCCAGCTCCCTCAGATGCTCCTGGTGCTCCAGACCCTTTCCCAGCTCTGTTCCTTTCGCTGGGCACACTCCAGCCCCTCGATGTCTTTGTTGGAGTGAGGGGCCCAGAACACCCCCAGGACTGGAGGTGCCCAGCACAGGAGGAAATGCCACATTTCTTCTGCCCACCTGCTGGATACTAGTCCTGTACCCTTTCTGATGCCACACCACCTATTAGGTATTGTCTGGGGTAGGTATTGTCTGCAAACCTCCACGCTCAGCGTACAAAGCCACTATTTTTGTAGTATTGGAGCAAAGAGTATTTCCTCTGCAACTCACTGGTTAATGGTACAACTTTAAAGCCCAAAGCTGGCATCAGCTGTTTTCATAGCACTTGCCTTTTTTTGTCCAGGTAGTTAAGTTATTTAACATTTACAGAGGCTTTGAAATTTTGCCATTTCTTCCCCTCCTAAGCTGCACTTACGCCTCCTCTTTTTCACAAGTGGAAGCAAACTTCAGGCCAAAACTGCAAGAGAGACACTTCACAATGAGCTTTGTGTTAGAGGGCATTAATTATTTTTTTTTTTTAAGTCTCACCCTCACTTTTCCCCAGCAGACCCAATAGGAAGATTTATGCAAGTCAGGGAGCAAAGATTTTGGCTGTTGGCATCAAGTCATGGTAGAGCTGCCTAGCTGCAGTCTAAAACTAGAGCACCTAAAAATTAACTGTATGTCCAAAGAACTTTGGTCCTTGTGCTGAATGAGCACTACTTCAGCACAGGAGAGAGACCAGGTGGAGAATTACTAATAGACAGCTGACCAGTTCTACTTTTAATCCAATTACAGTGTGTTTTGTAAAACAAGAATTGGCACACACAGTCCAAAAAAGGTGATTTTAGTGGGTTTTTTTTAACAGGTTTGCTTTATTTGCTAAGAGGGGTGTGGGAGAATGAGACATTGGAAAGTGGTTAAATATAATAGGAAAAAAAAGTTATTATTGAAGGGTGGGAGACTTTCATGACCTTTTAGGAAGCATCTTGCTATACTTCTTTAAAAATGAGCATTTTCAGCTCTTGCCCATGATGAAGATTGCATTTGTCTAAAGCCTTCCCTGAGAAATCCACAAACCTCTGTTTTTTTCTGTATTTGCAACCAAACAGCCATGGGACAGCACCAGTGGGGAAACTGAGGCACAAATCTTGGCAAGGTGACCATGCATTTCTGGTGAAGCCAAGGCAAGTGCTCCTCTGCACCTCCCTGCCTCCATCCCAGCTCTCAGCCAGAAACATTCCTAGCAAAACATCACACACCCTCCATCCCCTGGGCACAGCAAGGGCCAATAAGCAAGGCCTTAAAGCTATTAGCCAAGGTTGTCCTTCCTCCCCTGACCTTTCAGCCAGTCAGACCTCTCAAGGGCTCTCCACCACCCTGGCATGACAGGTGTGGCCCCAAATCCTGTGGAGGATCCATCAGTCCCAAGGTCATAAAGAAAAAATGGATTTAAAAAAGTAGAAATTTACCCAACAGATCACTTGCAGTTTGCAAGGACATATCCGAGAATTGCCTCATGGAATTAGCACATCCTGTGCCTCCCAGCTTCCAAGGAGTTTAACAATTGCAGCAAACCTCCCTGAGTGCTTTGGGGCCCCTCCAGCACCAGCACCCTTTGCAGAGAAAAGCAGGGACTGGGAAATCCTCCCTTTGCCCCAGATTCCTCCAATCCTCCCTGCAGGTTTCAGCTATGCACAGAGCACAGGATGACTTAAAGCAGGGAAGAAGGAAAGATATGCCCCAGCCTTGCAAAACAGCCTGGTGAGAAGAGACCACCTTGCCACATGGCAGAGAGACAAGTTCCCCACTGCTTACAGGCACTTGATTTCTCAAGGCTGTAGCACAACATGTTTTGGGTACATCTGCTCCAGGAGAAATGGTTGTGGGTTGTTTCTTAGGAGACTGTCTCCCTTAAGCCAGTGTATTTCTGCTCCATGTTGTCGGCTGCTTGTCTCTTCCCTTCAGGAAGCTGTAAGTTTTTAGGAAGAGAGGATGGATCCCTCCTACAGGAGGATGCTTGTGGCCTTTTTAAGATGTTAGGAAGGGCTCCTTAGGACCCTGCAAACTGGGAAGTATAGTTTGGAGGTGACAGACATTGGTTTGTTTTTAAGTTCATGCCTACATCTAGGGATTTGCCTCAGTGGGAGGAGAGGAGGTGAAGGCTGCACATGGATGACCCTCAGCATGTGGATCTCAAAGGAGAAGAGGAAGGGGATATGCATGAGCACAGGGATAGGGGAGATCTTCCAATACTAAAGGGAGCTTCCAATACTACCAAAGAGCTGGAGAGGGACTTTGGCCAAGGGCTTGGAGTGACAGCACAAGAGGGTATGGCTTCCCACTTGTTGGGGGTTGGGTTTTTTCTTTTCTTTCCCTGTTACTTGCGGAATTTTTTCCCCATTGAGTTGCTAAGAAGCACTGATGGCTGGGTGCTTGAGACGGCGGGGAGGGGTAACCTCTGGTTTTTTGGGAGTTTCTCTTTGGTTTTTTGGGAGTTTCTCTCGGGGTGGAGGCGGGGAACAGACATACTGCAAGAATAGGGGCAAGGAAAAAGAGGGCTGGAGAGCTGGGCATTTGAGTTTCTGCTGGGCTTCGGAGGAGGACGGTCAGACCTGCTGCTTGGGGAAAGGAGTTCGCTGCCACCACCGTAACCCAGCAGGGAACCTTTATCGGCTGCTGGGCCCCGCATCCCCCTGCCCTGCCAGGACACCCCGCAGGTTCCAGCTCTTTGACGTGGAGTTTCTTATACATTCTTGTCCACCGCCCCGGGATTTTCTGCTCATCCCTGCCATTCCAGCCTGCTGCTTCCGAGAGTTCTGCTGGGGCACCGGGATCGGCTGCCCCAGTTTGTGGATCAAAGTCTCTCCTCCACCCCTTCCCCAGGGTTTGTGGATCAAAGCCTCTCCTCCACCCCTTCCCTTGGGTTTGTGGATAAAAGCCTTTCTTCCACCCCTTCCCCAGGGTTTGTGGATCAAAGCCTCTCTTCCACCCCTTCCCCAGGGTTTGTGGATCAAAGCCTATCCTCCATCCCTTCGCCAGGGTTTATGGATTAAAGCACCTCCTCCGCCCCTGCCCGTGTGGGCCGAGCCGCCATTGCCGCAGCGCCCCCTGCAGGCCCGGGGGGATCCCCGCGCCTGCCCCGCCCACCGGGAGCCGCCAGCGCCCCTGGTGGCCGTGAGCGGAACTGCACCCAAGGGGAACGCGCCGCGGCCGGGGCGGGGTTCGGGTTCTGTTTGCTGTCGGTGCCGCGGTTGTGGTTGTTTGTTTGCTTCGTTATACATACTGGTAAAGAACTGTTATTCCTGTTCCCATATCTTTGCCTGAGAGCCCCTTAATTTCAAAATTATAATAATTCAGAGGGAGGGGGTTTATATTCTCTGTTCTAAGGGAGACTTCTGCCTTCCCTAGCAGACACCTGTCCAGTAAACCAAGGCACCACTGCCAGAGGACAAGGTTAGATGGGATGTTGGGAGGGAATTCTTGGAGGTGAGGGTGGTGAGGCCCTGGCACAGGCTGCCCACAGAAGCTGTGGCTGCCCCATGCCTAGAAGTGTTCAAGGCCAGGTTGGATGGGGTTTGGACCTGCTCTAGTGGGAGGTGTCCCTGCCCATGTCAGGGAGGTGGAATGAGATAAGATGTAAAGTCTTCCAATCCAAACTATTCTATGATCCCATGATTCTTTGATCCCAGCCCTGAAGTGTTGAGGCTGAAACTTCTTCCAGTCTGAGCTGCCCTGGCCCATCCTTGGTCTGCAGGACCAGAACTTCTGTGAGCTTTTGCTGGGGAAAGGTGCAAGAGAAAAAATACCTGGCCATCTGCTGCACCATTTTCCCCGTTGTGTGAGATGTGGCTCTGCCCACGGGCTTGGGAACACAGTGTCACCCACCTACCTGTGCTTTATGGGTAGTGCAGAGGCCCACATTAGTCTGTCCAAGCTGCCTTTTGAGGTCTTGAACAAAATGGTTTCTGCTCATGAGGGGCTGGAAGCAAAACCAGGGGACTCAGGAGGGTCTCAGTCTGAGTGAGTCTCCTTCCCAAGAATGCTCTTCCTCCCCAGGCATGTTGGAAGTCTGATTTCACCATTTGTACCAGAGATTTAACCTTTTTTCCCCTGTATTTTCACAGCTTTACCCCCTTGGCTAAGTCTGGCTGCAGCTTCCAGCTACAAGACAGGATTGTGATACCAAATCAAAACTTACTGTGATACTCCTTGGACCACATATAAGAAGCTCTTGCAACACAAATCAGTAATAATTATATGAAATTTAGCAGGACATTCAAAAGAGGCCCCAGATCTCCTACAGATGCTCATTTAGAAGCCTTCACCTTTGAGAACAGCTGCAATGAAACCCCTGCTTGCTAATTATGCCTTGCAAAGATTATTTTGCCTCCTTTCATGCTGTCCCAGAGCTCTCTCCTCTGAATGCAGGACAGCATCACCGTCAGTGGTCTGGGAGACACAAATGGCACAAATGCTCTTGCCCTGAAGTACCTCTATTTATAAAAAGCTGCATCTGTATGCTACAGAAATGGATGACGTTTTAAGGCTTGTTTGCAATGCTTTAGTTTGCTGGTTTAGAGCAAGTGTGCTCACCAGCCACCACACCAATTAAAATGGAGGGCAATTTTAGCACAGAAAAGAAGTTAAATGTTCAATTGCAAAATTGGAAATGCAGATGCAAAGAGGCAAAGCATAGAACTCTTAGAGCAAAGTGTCAGGACCTACCTGATTTTCTTCTGATGTTCCTTCTGCAGCCTTGTTTCTTCTTAGGCACTTAGTGTCCTGAAGTCATAGAGTGATAGAATCCTTTAGGTTGGAAAAGCCCTCTAAGATTATTGAGTCAAACCAATCCCCTAGCACTGCCAAGTGCGACACTAAACCACATCCCCAAGTGCCACATCCACACACTTTTCAGTTTCAGGAATGGTGATTCCACCACCTGTTCCAATGTCTGACCGCCCTTTTGGTGAAGACATTTTCCCTGATATCCAACCTAAACCTCCACAACTTGAAACTATTTTCTCTTGTGCTGTCACTTGTCCCACGGGAGAAGAGCCCAACCTCCACCTGGCTCCACCATCCTTTCAGGGAGCTGTAGAGAATGAGATGGTGCCCCCAAGCCTCCTTTTCTCCAGGCTGAGCCCCCCCAGGTCCTTCATACACTCCTCATAGGACTTGTGCTCCAGCTCCTTACTCAGCTCCATTGTCCTTCTCTGGACACCCTCCAGCATCCCTTGTTACTAAAAGAACCCAAAAGACCCTGACTGGCAGGGCTCTGGTGCCAAAGCACCTTTTTCTCTGAGTCTCTGACTCATGCATGGTTGGATATTCTATGCTGACTCTTGAATTTTAAAGCACATCTCTAGAAGCCATGCATGGTTGAAAATACCTCCTCATTATAAATGGAAAAGGTTCTTGCAGTAGAAATTCCTTTCCTTCCCTCAGGAAGGCAGCTAATCCCATCCCCACTGTGCATGTTGCATGGCAGAAAGGGTTTGTGGACAACCTGTGGGAGGCTGAATCTTAATTCCTCCTAGGTCAGCCAATCTGAGCAATAACCTGAGCCTCCCCACCGTGTTAGAACAGCTTGAAATGTGGAAAGCATATAATTTCTATAATATTTTTACAAGGGAAGGGAATAACCTTATCTTCATTCACATACTGGATGGGGGTAAAAAGCCATGAACCAAAGTAGATCCTTGAAAATTTGAGTTACAATTTGCGTTAGGTATAAATTCTCCGGGAAGGTTGTGGCATCTTTATAATAGAAAGTCTTTAAGAGCAAATTAACACCATGTCTGCTTGGTGACATATGACATGGATGGACTTGATCCTCCCTTGAGATAAAGGGCATGCCCCCACTGACCTCTTAATACCCCTTCCCAGCCCTGTTTCTCTGTGACTGCAGTCCTGGGAACAGTAATATCAGCTACATTGTCACCTCCACTGCTCTAAGAGGATTTCCCGCAGGATGTGCCTTAGCTAATAGGCTTCAGAAGATCTTTTGTGAGGCCAGTTTTAGCATGACCTGCTAGGATGTGATGAATATTTCTTCGTTCTTAACAGACACCAGTGTCCAATGGCTTTGCTTGTTACTGGTTTTCATTACTTCTAATGCTTCTAACACTCCTAATGCTCTGCACTGGTCAATACAAATGAAAGTGAAGTGGTAGATGGCCTCCTTACCTAAATAAAGCTTTCAACAAAGATTAACCTTTCCTGCTGCTCCAGCCATGGCCAGCCCTAAAGTTTGGCAAGGGAGAACCTGCAGCACATCCTGTTATCATCAGTGTGGTGACCTCTGTGCTGCTGCACACATGCTCTCAGCAAGATGTGAAATCCATTCCAACTCAGTCTTTGGCCAAAGGATGTGGACATCCCTGACACAAGGAGGTCTGGTACAACATGATTGCAAGAGTTTCTACAAGGGAACTGAGGCCAAATAGAGTAGCAGGCTAAGAAGGAAAAGAAGAGAAATAGAGACTAACAGAGATGGCCACTGAAAGAGGAGGTGGGGCTGTAGGGACTCCTGAGCCATGGGGCTAATGTGGAGAGGACTTTTCCCATGTCATTTGGATTTTCCAAGGAAGGGAATAATTTTTGTACCTAAATACCTGTCAAATCTGGCCATCACTTCTTTATGTCTATTTTTTAAATAATAATTTAACCATTCTGCTTTGCTTGCTTTAAAATAATTGTAATTTCAACTTGTTTGGCCTCTTTCTTCCTAGATTTATATTCTTCTTTCTTCCCCTCTATGTTTAACTATAAGTATTCATAGAAAAGAGGATTGATTCAGATTAGCTATAAAGAAGTTTTTTACAATGAGGGTGGCGAGCTATTCTTTGATTCAGGAGGATTTGGGTCTCAACTTTGCTATAGTCTTCCTCTGACCAGCCACAAATTACATGGAACTAGATGATCTAGGAATCTGGGCCACAGGTCATGTTTATTTTTGCTCTCTGGCCTTGTGACGTTCATGATCTTGGGTTGACAGTAGCCCAGCATCAATAGAGGGGCTAAAGTAGTTCCTGTTCTACCTTTCCAGGGATTATGGATCCTATTTACTTGTAAAGTGCTTGGCAGTTCCTGGAAGCAAGGCACAGTGTGGGATTTGTAGGTAATGTCAAAAACACAGCATGGAAAAATCTGGCACCCAGCTCATTCCCTCCTCTGAGGGACACTGATTCTAGCGAGTGAGCAACTCTAGATTTTGGGTGGCTTATAAGGAAAATGAGGTGCTTAGCCTTCCTAGGAGATCCTGCCAAATGGCATCTTAGAGGATCTCCCCCTCAGAAGGTACAAGCTAAGCACTTTGTAAATAATTCTGAAAATCCTGACCTCACAGCCTGTTTACATGCTCTTGACAATGCAACACTGCTCTCCCAGTTCAAAGTACTCTGTGATGTGGAGGTGAATTACTCAGCATCCACATGCACCCTTGTCCATGGAGCTTTTGTTTGCAATGAGCAGCCAAGTTCTGTCCTTGCTGGCTGTGGTGAAAATAAAAGCACTGCTTGCTAGCACTTGTTCCCTTTCAATTCTAGGGGATCAGAAAACTTTCTTTACCAAGAATTAAGCATGATTTTTTTTCTTTGCATTATTTTTCTTCTGTGCATGCACAATTTTCTGTGAATGCACGATATTCTTTGCATTCGTAGTTTTCTGCAAGCATTTCATAAACCCAAGTGATTTCAAATGCTTCCTGCAGAGCTTTCTGTATGTAATTTTCTGTGTGTCTTGAATTGCTCATTAAAATCATATTTGGGCTGTATTTTGTTGGCTTCTTATAATCTAATGAAATATTAATCCCTTTAGCTCACAGGAATTATTTTGTATCCTGACACCCAAGATGCTGCCTCACAACGACCTGATTTTATAGGTGCTTTCCCACCTGATAAATGCATTCTCTGTTTTGAAGGTCATATGTTACCTGAAACACACAAACCCCCTGTGCCCCAGACATGGTGGCTCAGTGGGTTTCCAGCCCAAATTTAATGGCTTAGCATCTCCAAGGGGGCTGGGATCAGGACATGGGTAGGAGTAAAACCAAGCACAAGCTTGAAAAATGGATAAATCATACCAAATAATTTCTTAAATCCAATATATACCCTCCTGCCTTGTTGGTCACTGTAGATTATTTCTTCACTGATGGGTTTTTATAGTCTGAACAAGGTGGTTTGCCAAAATCCTGTATCAGAGGTTTCTTCTGAGAAAGATTGTGTCAAGAGGTGAGCTCACATGATGGGAGATGCAGAAGAGAGTTCATTGTCAGACAGAACTAACAGATTATCCCCAAAAATAAGTGTCAATATTCGTGAGGAGACCCAGGCTTTCTAAATATTTTAAATGTTATTGTTCCAAATGTTTAAATTCAAAAGAAAACAAAAGAAAAAGTAAATTCTTGATTTGGTTTTGTGTTTCTTTCTTAGTTTGTTTTTTAATGCAAAGTGATGGGTTTCAGATGCACTTGCAATTTTATTTTCTTTATTGAAAGGTATGCCATAAGGAAGGGATGTTTAGCATCCCACATTTTGGGACTTTATTGAACTAAAGGCAGCAAATCTTTCCCTGAGCAGAAAACCACACGTTTTTCTGCAACAGCAGAAAGCCTTTTAATTTTGTTTGCAACAGCAGGCAATCTTTTAATCCCATTCTCAGGACAGTAAAACAACTTTGCAGCACTAGAGTTGCAGAAGGGCAAAAAAGCATTTTTTGCTTGGCTTTCCTCCTCTTGGAGAATTAGTCCATATATTGCATTCATCAGTCACCAGAGGTTTTCTTCTGAGCCTCATGATCTGAACCTGCTAAGTAAGGCAAATCCAGATTAGAGCCTCTCATAACAGAAATACAGGAGAGATCAGGAGGGAAGAGGTGGGAGGAAGAGACAGGAAGGAGGGGAATACTGAATCACCACACTTTTATTTCTTACTGTATTTTCCAGTTCAGAATTTCCACAGAAGTCCCAAAAAGGGTAAAATTTGACATTTCTGCAAGAAAGGCAATTGGATATATCTCTTCTCCTTGGGCTTGTTTCTCAGATCAAAACCAGCTGAGTAAGTAGGGAGTGGATATGCTGGAAGTAAACAAATAGTATTGTTTTAGCTTTAAGTGGTCCTTATTTTGAGTGACAGCTTGAGGGTCCCTCAGTTGAGGGCGCCTTGGAGGTAACTCAAATTAAGTCAGTTTCAAGCTGAAGAGTCAAATCTAAACATTGTTTGTTTTGGTTGATCTGAGCACTTTTCCTTCCTTTAGGGTTCTCCTGCCTTGTGTAGCATCAGAGGAGTTTTAATCCTCCAGACAGCTCTGTGTGAAATATTCACCCCTTTTTGTGCTGAAATAGCAGAAAAGCTTGTTGGCTTACTGTGTTTTGCCCAGAGACAGCTCTGGCTTCTTGAGATGGGACCTCTCATTCTGCTGAGCTCCCTGAATAGTCCTGGCTGCAAGAATGCCTATGAATTATTGTTCTTCTTGTTATATTTAACACAAGCCCAGGCACTGACCTCTCCCTCCTGGGTTACAGAGGTCCCTAAGGCATCAAGGGTATTTTCCAGTCTGTGAGATAAAACTGGCCTTGAAGGAAGCCAATTACATACAGCCAACACTCTCCTCTGACTCCTCCTCTCCAGCACTGTGGTCTTTCACCGCCTTTGGATCTCTCTGACCACCCCAACAACTTTCAGACAGCTCCAGCATCCTCCTTCCCATGCCTCCCTGAGTTTTTTTCCTGACCACCCATTTTCTGCCTTTTCTCTCTTTCAGAATGGTATCACAAGCCAGGAAGGTGATGGGCCAGCCCACCTCTCAAGCAGATGTGTCTCTGGCACAAGGGGCATCACTTCGACAGCCCCAGAAGGGTAAGACCGAGGCCTCTGTGGACAATTGGGAACATTCAGTGGGATAGAAGTCTCTCCTACTGACCAAACCCCTCTTGTCACTACCAATATCTGTCATCCTTGTCTGCGACCTTGCATCCTCCCCTCTCCATTTCCTACAACCCCAAAATATCACCACATCTCCACAAATCCTCTCCCTCCTCTCACTGCTGATTTCCACCCCAACAGCAACACCTTTGCTCTTTTTCCCCTTGCATTGAGATCTCAGCTCCTCATCCTCACCTCTGAGACCTCCCCCATACCAACAGCACACCATGCTGTGACTCTGGAGACATCCCCATCGCTTCTCTCCGGCACTGATCTCCACTGGTATGTTTCTATAAGGTCATGGCAACCTTCCTCAGATCTCTGGGTGGATGGCCACATAAAAGAAAAGGCAGAAGAAAGGATAGAGAAAAAAACCTGGAGTTAGGGTAAAGCTTGGATGGTGATGAACTCCAAGAGAAAAGGGAGATACATTTATTTTTGTTTCTGGTGCAGAAAATCTTTGTCCTGCTTGGGCACCTCTGTCATTAACTAAGAACAAAAGAAAAAGAAAAATAGAAATCATAACGTGTTCTGTTTTATTGGACTGGATTAAGTGTGGGATTACAGGAGTGTTTAGAATGTTGAGCAGGGCTCCATTAAATCCTTCCTTGCTGCTGCTTGTTTTCTGGGAATGGGAGGGATTTGCAGGGAGTTGTTGAGATTAAGAATCCGGTGGAATCCTTGCAGCCTTGGTCAGGAAAGGAGGAAGAAAAAGGAAATAAACCCCAATGATGACCTGGTATTGTCAGTTGAGACAGAGTTTTCAATTTTTTAACAAGTTTTTCTTGTTAAATGCACTTCTTGCAGTTTCAAGAACAAAAATGAAGCACGTGTGATCTGCAGGATTTTTTGTGGCTCCTCGCAAGTGGGAAGTAGGATGTGAGGAAGAGAAAGAAATGAAGGGAGAGAGAAAGAAGATGATTAAAGTATCAGGGCTCTGTAAGGGTGAACTGAGCAGATGGCTTCCTGCCACCTGAAACTTCCACTCTGCAAAATCCCATTAAGTGCAAAGTTTAATGAAGTTCTGCATATCAAAAAGAAGCAGCTATTTAGAGCCTTGGTCACCTGCCAAATGTGGCTCCCCCAAACCTGAATTGATACTTCCAGTCCAAATCACATTTTCCTTTCCCCATGTCCTAGTCATGCTCCTCTTTCCTAAGAAAATGGTCTTATTTGTAAAACAAAATGCTACCATAGTTGGTGACTGGTCACGTTCCTATGCAGGGATGTCTGGGATTAAACTAAGCAAACTTGAAGGAGGACTTCTTGAGTCCAGGTATGGTGAACCCTTTGGATGAGTCCCTAGACATTACAAATTTATTTCTAATCTAATTATTAAAGAATGTATTCAGAGCTGGGAGCAAGCAGCTGAGGGGCAGCTGCAGTGCCAGGTGTAGATGGGGCTCTGGTGGCAAGAGCTGGAGGCAAGAGACAAGTGCTGACCCTTTGCAAAACAAAAGGGCACAGGGACCTGTGGCACAGCCAGGTGAATGGACACTCCAAGAAACAGCAGGAGCTAAGAACTCAGCAAGAAGAGCCCAAACTTTCCCACGCACTCAGATAATAAGGGCACATAAGCCAAGGGTTTCTTTTCTTGGAGATTCCTTGTCACTTCTGGAGGGTCTCACCCCAAGCTGCTATTTTGTTCCTGTATGATTAAATTATTAGAAAGATCCAGATGTCTGAGACTGTGGGAAACACAGGCAGTAAGGAAGACCAGTCTGACTGAGTGTGGAGTGTGGAGTGTGGAGCTGCCAAGGCTCAATCTCAGCTCTGGTGGTATGAATGTGACTGCCAGAGTGGCTCCTGGTTTTTTATAATAATTAGAAATATTTTATAGTTCAAATACACATTTCTAATGGAATTTATTTATTTTCTGTTGTGCAAGAGGGCTATGGCATCATGCTGCTAAGGATGCTTGGCATCATGCTGGACCTTTCTGATAAACTCTGCCTCAGGTGGTGAGAAAGGAGCCCAAAGCAATTCAAAACATGAAGAGCACCAAAAAACCAATGTTCATTTATTGATCTAGATGGATTATATTTTAAAAACCATATGCCTTCATCACAAATTATGGCTCATTGTCCCATTTCAAAATGAAAATAATGCAAAGGAAATAATTTCAATAATTCAGAACTGCCTGGAAATATCTGTATAAACTGGCATCCATGCCAGACTGGAAGTGTTATTTTTGTGCTGAGGAGTTTCAATTGTGCTGTCCACAGATGAGAATTTTTTCTTCTCTTTTATGTTTTCTACATGGAGAAAAAATGAAAAAACCTGGCTGTACACCCATGCAAATACTGGGAAAATCAAGCTCTTTTCCCTACACTATATAGACTGTGTGTTAACTGTGACTATTTTGAGGTTGTGAAGTAGTTCCAGAGAAGGGGGAAACTTGAGGCTTGATCTCCATGGTTTCACCTTGCTTAAGGCACTCTATATAAATTTCAGGTGGCTGTCTTCTGGGACATTGTATTTAGCTTTGTGCTTCTCAAAGAGCTCAGACAACTCATTTAGGTATTTTTGATGGACTTGATCAACTTCTTCCTCAGAGGGTCTGTGCTTCTTCTGCACTGGAATTGGCTTTCCAACTGGAAAAGAAGTACAGGTGTTAGGAGGAGCCAGTGTCAGTTATCTCAGAACACTTTGCCCACCCTAGCACAGAGCTGAGGTCAGCCTATCCAGGATGGACAGGTCAGTATGACCGGTTATTTCCTGGATCCTGGGAGATAGCACAGCCAGGGAGGGATGGTGGCTCAGATCCTGACCAAGCTCTTGGTCTCCAGGATCACACTGGTCCTTGCCTCAGTTTACCCATCTGCAAAGCTGGCTAATGTCAAAGACCCTCTGTGTAGCCTTTTGAAGTAAGAAGTGCTGTATCCCAATGCAGTCCCAAGAGCTGCTTCTCACATCTCAGATGTGCTGCAGATAAACACAATATAAAGACAGGATAATATTTGGGCTGGGTTTTCCAAGTTGTTTCCACATGGCCCTGGGAATCTGCATTGCAAATGGGGAAAGTGAGGAGCGGGGGAGCCCTACACTACTTAAATACACATGCATTGAAGGTGCTTCCACTTTGCTCAGATTAAAGATTCTGTGAAATATCTGATTTTTATTAGGAACCAAGTACTTACTTATCTTTTAAAAATCACATTTTATTCAACAGCAAATCTAGTTATTTTGATTCCTATCTTTAGAAGAGCCTTTCCATCTCCCAGACCTACCAGGAGCAGGGGACAGTGAAGATTCATGAGGTACTTCTTTTGCTCTGGTCTCTTACTCAAATTGTTTTTGTCAAGTGATGGAGGGTTTCAACATGCTATAAGGCTATTCTTCATCCAATTAGTGAAGAGCCCATGTGATACTACATAGCTTATAAAACCATTGAGACAATCCAAACAGGTTGTAATACAATTAGAAGTAATTGCTCATTGTCAAACTTAATCAGTGATGTAAGCTCTAACCATTCCAAACTGTATTTTAAATTAAATTAATTTACAGAGCATCAGCCACTGGTAGACCAAGTATGGAGATGTTGGAAAACTTATTCAAAACCAAAGATTTTCTTGAAATCTGGTCTCCCATGGACATGGTCTCTGGTCAAAATGGTTCATCTTCCTCACATTTGCAGATGTGTCTGCACAGGACAGTGAGCAAAGCTGCAAACTGCTTGAGTGTTGAGAGAATCACAGAATGGTTTGGCTTGGGAGTGACATAAAGATCATCTCATTCCACCCCCTACCTTGAATAGGGACACTCTCCACTAGACCAGGTTGCTCTAAGCCCTGTCTCAGCTGCCCTTAAACACTTCCAGAGAAGAGGGGCAGCCACAGCTTCTCTTGGCAACCTGTGCCAGGACCTCACAGCCAAGAATTTCTTCCTAATATCCATTTAACCCTGGCGTCCTGTTACTCCATTCCCTTTTCCAAAATCCCCCTTCAAATTCCCTTCAAATTTGCCCTTCAAGTTCCCCCTTTCTGTGATGCCCTTTAGGCACCGGCAGGGGCTCTAAGGTCTCCCCAGAGCCTTCTCTTCTCCAGGCTGAACATCCCCAGCTCTCCCAGCCCATCTCCTAGATGCTCTAAGCCTTTGGAGCACCTCCATGATTTCCAGCAGCTCCTCATCCTTCTGATATTCTTGCCCTAGAGCTGGAGGCAGCACTGCATGAGGGGGGGGTCTCACCTGAATGGGGAAGAGGAGCAGAATCCTCTCCCTTGACCTGCTGGTCCTACTTGTGTTTGTTTAACTGCCTTGGCAGATGTTTAATGCAACCCTACTGCAGTGTTTTTTGTCACCATGTTGTGGTATTGGGGCTGTCTGCATCTCACAGGAGCGATGAGCTTGGCCACATTTCCTCTGGGGCTTTTCACAGCACAGCCCAGATGGGCTGGGATCTGTCATGACATCAAATCAGATTGCCAAAACAGTGAGACACATGAACAGTTTGGAATGCTGCTTTGCAGCACATTTCTAGCCTACCACTACTTGTGCTCTCTGACATGAATCTTCAGCCTGGCAGGAAGATGACACAACCCAGGGACTGTCCCTGTTTCCCCAGTTTGGTCAGCCTGAGTGTGTGTGGCATCATGTCAGAGTTCTGTGGATGGACTCACCCACGGTGCAGATGGGCCGTCGGTAGGGTATCACCCCAAAGCTGTACTGGAAGATGCCTCGTGCATGGAAGAGGGGAAGGGAGATGCCCATGATCTGCTGGAGACAATGCTGAATCCTCCGCAGCCAGGAGCCCTGGGGATTGTTCACCTGATCAAAGACATCATTCTCCCCAAAGGAAAAGGCAGGGACCAGGGGGATGCTGCAGGGAATCAAAACCAATAGGGTGTCGTGATTAGCAAATCCCATTCCAAAACCCCTTCATTCTTCTCCAAAACAGAAACACCCCATTAACCAGCCACAGAGCCGAGTACCCCTCCCTCAGCAGCCCTGGACCCCACCCCTTTCCTCACCCATGCTGGATGGCCAGGCGCACAAATCCCTTCCTGTTCTTCAGCAGCAAGGTGAAGGATCCTGGATGGGCATCCAGCGCCTCCTGCGCCCCGCCAACAATGATGGCCAGCAAGTTCCCACCCTCCGGCTTCTGCAGCACGTAGGATGCACTCTCCTTGTCAGAGGAGACGAGGCCTGGAGAGCAGAGAGAAATTAAAAGTAGAACTCACCTGTCTGTGGTTTGCTCTGCACCTTTTTCCCCCTATAATCCATCTCTGGAGAGGTGCTAAGAACTTTATTTTCAGAGCTGAAAACCTCAGGTCAACTCCCTTAAAAGGTGGTAGATTTGCACACAGCTTTGCTGGGTGAGTACACAATTATCTATCTGCTGTCTGGCTCAGAAGTGAGAAGTGAGGGGAAAATTTAGGAAAAAAAATAAATGTGGAACTAGCTGCACTTGAGTCCTAAAAAAAATCTGTTTCAATTTGTTGTCAAGTGAGACCATGTCCAATTCTGAATAATTCTGATGTCAGAGAAACATTTGCCTTAGGTCAGTGCTTCAGTGGATGGTGCTAATTGAAAGTGGAATTTGATGAAGTTATTTGGTCTTCTGGTGTTGTTTACTTGAATAAGATAGAAATCTTTAATTCAGAAATGACAAAGCAACATTGTTTTGACAATATTTTTTAAATTTTAAAAAAAAAATAAGTCCTTGTTTCAGGGGCTGAAATAATTTGCACATTAAAACCTCATTGTGAAATGGATTCAATTGACCTGAAAATTAACTCCAACATTACAGTGACTAAACCTTCCTTCACCTGGGTCATAAGTGTCTCATATATCTCACTGTTTGGATTTTTCACTCTCCATGTAAATACTCTGGCAGCAGGAGCCAGAATTTATGAGGAGAACTGGGTAATGGATGCCCTGGGGTACATCAGATGGAACTGGATGCCTATGTTTAGCCTATGGAATTCTGCCCACATTCAGCTGGAGAAGTGACCATTGCCAAGCCCACTGCTGAGAGATGGAGGTCATCCTGGCGGTGTCCAAAAATCTCTCAAAACTCCCTTTCACCTCTCTCAGTTTAATTTTTACCTGTCCCTTTTCCTGTTCCTTTTCACTACATCTTCCCCCCTGCCACATTCCATTGCAGCAGCATGAGCTACTATTTTCATCCTCTGTCCCTGGATGCTGCTTCCCTGGAAGCAGCAGATACTTCAGAAAAATCATCTTTTTCCTCACAATTTCAAGCCTGAATATAATTTTTATGGAAAGAAATACAGGAACATCCTGGCCTGCAGCTCTCAGCATTTCTGTTCACAATTTGCTCCGCATTTTGCTGTTCCACAGCACCTGCACAGTGATGCCCTGAGCACAGAGACCATTTATGGAGTTGAACAAAGAGATAACAGCAAGGAGGGAAATTTTTAACTTCAGAGGTTTTGGGTTGCTATCTCAAATAGCTGTGTCCATGAATGGGATCCAACTGGCCCCAGACGAGGGAAAACAAACCCTTGACTCCTCTTTCCCCATGCATTTTCACTCTATGTTCCTCAAAAAAGTACCCCCGCACACTACTGCTGGCCAGAGGCCCATGCTCCTTACCTCCACTCATCACATAGTCCCTGAAGAATGGGAAGCGAAACCACAGGGAAAGCAGCATCAGGTGGGGGGTGATGCCTGGGAAGAGTGTGGAAAAGCCAGATGCCTCTGTGCAGAAATTGATAAAGGCTCCAGCTGCCAGGACTCCATGGGGATGAAATCCCATCAGGTAGTTCTGCCGAGGGTCCAGCTCTGCTGTCTTCACCAACTAGACAGGGAGATGAAGCCAAAAAGTGGTCAGTTAGTGCTGTAACCTCAGTAGGGAGGAACACTGGCTATGAAAAGCAGATAAGGTATTCCTGGCGGGGAGTGTCTTGCACCCACCATGCCTTTCTATTGGAAAAGGTTAACTGGAACAACTCCCCCATTTTTCACTGAGATGTATTTCATTGCCCATATTTCCATCTCCTCCTACCCATTGGCCTAAAATGACTTTTCTAATGGCACAGTTCATTATGCTGCCTTGAAGTGGTCTAGGTGCTATTGGGAACCAATTTTGTTTAAATGTCCTCCAATAAATTTCCCAATATGGGGGGGAAAGCGAGAAAAGGGTGATTTCTTCCACACAGTACCTCTTGATCCCACAAGCAGAACAACAGAGGGAGTACATAATCACTCACAGGCATGTGTCCCATCCAACAGCTTGGTGTGGATCAAAGGTTTATCCCATCCTGAAGCATGTGCCAGGTGACTCCATGATGTTTTCACATATGATAAATTGAAATCTAATTCCCAGACATCTAACAGAGAAGCTGGTATTTTCCTTGCCACTGGGGAAAGCCTGAAGTATGCGAGATGTTTGTGCCTGTGTTGGGTGCCCAGGTCCATCCAAGAGTGGATGTCTGCCCAAGGCTGCTGCAACTTTGGCAGGAGGGAACAGAGAATGCCCATGCCCAGCATTTTAGGGATGGGCAGCATGGATTGCAGATTCAGTGCAGCTCATGGCCAGCCCTTGAGGGCTGACTAAGCAGCTTGGTAAAATCCTCAGCCAATCTGAAAGTGATATTCAAGCCTGGGATATACCACATGGGAGAATGGGTACCACAGAACAAGAGGGGGTTGTTAAAGGGAGATAAGGGACAACTGGGATTTGATCTCCATTGCACTTGTTATGGACTGCCCAGGGGAGAGGAGCTGGTGAGACAAACCCACCCTCCAGCTCTGGCACCAGGAAGATCTTGCCATGCCAACATCAGCCAACATGTGCATAGCCCAGGCAGAAGCAGGCAAAATGGAATGCTGAAATCTCTGCACCATTTCTGTGGATGCTGAGGACACTCACAGCAGCAGGGAAGGATTAATCTTTCCAAGGTTAGTCATCACAGCATTTCATCACTGAAAGGTCAGACATTGAAATAAGGATGACTAGGAAAGTGGTGGGACCACAGTCCCTGAAACTGTTCAAAAACATGTAGATGTGGCACTTGGGGACATGATTAAGTGGCATTTGCGATAGTGCTGGGGAACAGTAGGACTCAATGGTCTTAGAGGGCTTTTCCAACCTGAACAATTCTGTGATTCTGTTATCACAAAGCCACCATGCCTTTCCAGACAACTCAAAGGCATTTGTGCTCAAGAACAACCAAAGCATTTAAGTGTCACCAAGTACCCTGATTCCATCTGCACTCAGGGTGCAGTTAATGGTGCATGTGTTTTCCTAGAAGCTGCTAGAACTGCAGGTTAATCATGAGAGTATATTTTATTTTCTTCCATCATGACTCATTTTCCACCTGTCTGAAAGCACTGTTGACTGTACATGTACCCATTCAAGCTGCTCCTAATGAGGGGAATGGACAAACCAAGTCCCACTGCTGCCCAGGTGCAGAGGTCTCTAGGCAGGAAGAGAGGCAGATGGCTGAATCATTAAGTGCCCAGGGCCCCTGCCACCATTTGCTCTTTTTGGAGTAATCTCAGCTTGCATCCTGCATTCATCTTCAGCTTCCAAACAACGTTTCATCTCCAAGTGATTTATAAGCAGGGAAGCAAGATGTTCAGGTGTGTTAGAAACTGCTCCATTTCTGGCTCTGTGCATGCAGGGAGACAAGAAGGGGGAAGGGTGACGCAAGAGGGCAGCCACTGTGCGGTCAAATTGCCTTGATGGGAGAGTTTCCCTGTGCTAAGACACCACACATCTGTAAAAACACTCCCTAAGAAACATCCAGCTGCTGTCTTGGTGCTCATCCCAATGAAAGAGGAGGGAGGACAGGAAAGAAAAGAACAAAGGCTAATGCTTGGAGTGATAAGACAAGGAAGTGTGGTTTTAAACTAAGAGAGGGATGATTAAAACTAGCTATGAGGAAGAAATTTTTTATGATAAGAATAGTGAGGCCCTGGCACAGGTTGCCCAGAGAAGCTGTGGCTTCCTCATTCCTGGAGGTGTTCATGGCCAGGTTGGATGGGGCTTAGAGCAACCTGGTCTAGTGGAAGGTGTCCTTGTTCCAACAATGATCAGTTTTAAGGCCCCTTCCAACCCAAACCATTTTGTGATTCTGTGGTAAGATATGGTCCTGGGCAACTGGCCCTGGGTGGCCCTGCTAGAGCAGTGGGTTGGGCATATTGACCTCTAGAGTTCTGTTCCAATGTCACCCGGTCTTTGAATCTATCGTTTTTGACGCCCTGCTCTGAGCCATGGGCAGCTAGTGGGTAGCAGCTGAGTCCCTCAAGTTTTGGTGGATCTGGGTAATGTTTCTGCAAATTCTGTCCCCTGCAGTAGCCCTGAGGAAAGAAGGCCCTCATTTTGTCACAGAGCCTGCTCACATCTGGATGATTTGGCCAAAACTCACAGAGAAACCAGAGAGCTCGCACAAGACTGAGAAGGAAATCTGTAACAGAGGAGAGACTTAGGCAAAGTCTCTAGATACCGTAGGTCTAGACTCTACCCTTTTCCCTCTGGAAAACTCTTCAATAGAGAAATTCCATCTTCCCTTCTGGATTGTTCCCACTGTCTCTCTCCTTCCCCCTCCACCTGGCAGAGGTCAGTCTCTATTCCCAAACTTCCAGGAAGGTAAATAATGGGACTCTGCACAGCCTCCCCCTCCTGCTGTCCAGCTGAACTGCCTAATGGAACAGGGTTTGAGGTGCCAAGGAGTGGGACTATCCTCCATCCTGCCCCAAATGAGTTGTCTTTTCCACACCCTCTGGATGGTGTTTGCAATTCCAGTCTTTATGAGTGAACTGAACATTTAATAATTGCCAAAGCACTTAAGAGTCCAAACAAGCTGGTGTGTGCATGAGCATGAGAAAACCTGGGTTTTTTCTGGTGAAATAAGAGCAGTTTCTCATCTCAGAGGTGTCTGAGGAATGCCAAGTTAATGTGTATGGCCTGCGGTCTGGAAGCAGCTGTTAGCAGCTCAGGGTTGTGCTCTCCAAGCTGAGCCGTGGGTTTATTGATTCCTTGAGATTCCCTTTGGCATGGTCAGGATGCTGGCTGATGCCTTGGCCTCTGACAGCAGTAATGATTCATTCTCAAAAGTGTGATGAAGCCTTCTGGATCCCAGGTGTGGGGTGATCTTGGCCTTCCTAACAAATAAAATTGTTTAGGATGGAAAAGCCCTCTAAGATCATGGAGTCCAAATCCTTCCCCAGCACTGCCAAGACCACCCCTAATCCATGTCCCCAGCTGCCATATCCACATAGCTTTTAAATGTTTACAGGAATGGGGACTCCATCACTGCCTTGGACAGCCTGTGCCAAGGCTGGACAATTTTTTCAGGGAAGAACTTAATGAACCTAAATTTTGGAGGATAAGGCCTATTTTATGATTCATCATGAAGAAATATAGCTTGATAACAGTTTTTCCGGGCTTGCAGTGATTACTCTGTAACAGAAAACTCCCTTTATTCTGACTACTCAAATGTGGCTCCATGACATGGGTGAAACTCTGCCCCAGTTCCCCCAGTTCACCAAGAGACATGGTGGGATCTGCTCCATGCACTGTCAGCTGTGTTAGGGAAATGCATATGTGGCAGCAGCTCTCTGGCCACAGAGAGAAACACAACTTTCCCAGGCAGCGTTCTGGGAAAAGGCTGTGAGAAGATCAGAGAAAAGAATGAGAAACAATTCTTGTCTTAACTTGCTGCACCTGGTACTGTGAACATGAGGAATGTGTTATGGAGATTTGTTTACCAAAGGGTGGTTTTCTAATTAGCCAATGGTGATGGTGTTTTAATTAAAGGACCAATTAGGCAAACCGGTATTGTAACTGTCTATAAAAGCAATGGGTTTCTTAATAAATCAAATTAATACATTGAGTCTATGTAAATTATTACCCAGCCAAGGGTCTGTATGATATGCATATGCAGACTTCCAGGAGCTCTGCTAAGAGCCCATGTACTAGTGAAGGATCTCAAGCAAATTAATCCAAATTAATTTTAAACTGGATTAGTTAAATGGCATTAACATCCCAAATTATTCATTTGATAATAATAATGAGGGATTAAAGTGCTCCTCATTTCATATTTGGTTTGGTTTGGTTTTATTAAATTTTGGAGTGGAATTATGATAATTGGAGTTAGGGCTTCTGAGTGACTTTATCAGCCCAGGAATTCAGCACTGGTTTAACCAGGCTGATGTAATTAATCCCTTGAGATGTGACTAGGTTCTCCTAGTTGCTCCCTACAGACTGAATTGTCCTGTCCCAAACCATGGGAAGACAGAGAACAGGTAATTCCCTGTTTAAGGCCGGTGCACTAGTGGTTGAGGAAAGAGTAATAAGGCACTGGCACAAGTTGCCCATAGAAGTTGTGAATGCTCCATCCCTGGAAATATTCAAGGCCATGTTGGATGAAGCTTGGAGCAACCAGAGATAGTGAATAGCATCCCTGCCCATGGCAAGGGGTTAAAACTATATGATCTTTGATCTTTAAGGTCCTTTTCAATCCAGATAATTCTGTGATTCTCCGATTCAAATAAAATTCTCCCAGAGTCCAAAGGTTTGGAGGGTGGTGCTCCAGAAGCACCTGGAGATGCATTGTCTGAAGGTGTTAAAAAGTTGTTAAGTGAGGAATTAATCAAGTTGAGATGAATACGGGCACTGCACTGTGCATACAATGTTGGGGGCATCCGGTCAAGGAGGACACTGATGTGCCATATCATTGCATCCTTAAGGATTGATGAACATGAGGTAGGAGAGAAGGAGCAGCACGGTATTACCCCCACAGCCACTCAGAGAGCAGAGGAGGACGTGATGGAGGAGCAGAGGTTAGGAGACCTGATCAGCAAGCTCCTGGCTTCTTCATTTAAGGTCTCCCAAACTGAGTTGCTACTGCTTTTCTGTCCTCTGGGCCTAAACTGTTTCCATGGATGTCATAGTCAGTAATCTGCTCTTAAGTTGGATAAACCTTTCAACTTTGTACTAAACAAATCCTCATGTCTGTAGCTCTCCATAGACACCTCCCAAAATCATCTCTTGCAGGATGGAACATGAAGCCAGTTTCTCTGTGGGATGAAGCCCAGCAAAGGTATCCAAGAAACCCAACCAGATCTGAAGAAGGACAAATCGTGCCAGACTGAGAAGAAGCAGGTCACCCACCCAAGGGTGTCTGGATGGGAGACTAAAGGAAGGGCAAGTATCTGAGTACTGCCAGCAGCTGCTGAGGAGGATGGGCTTCAGGTCCCAGAAATGATGAGAGTTTGAGAGGCACAGTTGGAAACAGTGAGAACTTTGAGCCCTGGGGTTTTCTCCTGGTGCCACAATGTCAGGTCAGAGCTGCATTTGCAGCAAATATTGGAGAATCTGACCAGCCAGGTGGATTTAAACTGAGTTTGGATGGGACTTCACCACCCTCACTCCTAAAGCTGGGTAAGGATGGAAGATCCAAAATGCTCAAGTCCTCCCTTCCTCTTGTAGGACTTCCTTTTTCCAGTGGATTAGCAGTGCAAATGGTGGGACACAGCCCTCCAATGGATCTCAGCCATTGCCCCCCTTGTAGGGTTTTGGTTCACCAATTTCAGATTTCCCCAATTTTGAGTTTTTCCCGGCCAATGCATCAAAGAGTGTGGCAGGTTTGGTGCTTGCCAATCACCAGTGCACCCACTTCCTGCTGTGAGACAGGATTAGGAGAAAGGCAAAGCAGGCTCAAAACTTTAAAAGGGTATAAAGAAAATTTTATTAAAAGTAAATAAAAGAAAAAAGTAGTAAAAATCAAAACAAGCCCTTCAGAACACTTCTCCTCCCACCACCTTTTCCTTCCCACTGACAATGTAAAGAAACAAAACCTAAAATTTCCAGTCAGTTTACCACCTCTAAAATAGTCTTTCTTCAGTTCACTTAGGGAGAGAAGTCCCTCTTGTTAAGGTTATGGAGACTTCTCCACAAGAGGAAAAAAACAGTCCTCTCATGGCTCTCAATTTCCTCACCAATAGCAGCTGCCTGGGGAACCCTACCATTGTGAAGGCCTTCCCATTTCCACAAGCCTTCCCAGCTTGTCAATGGGCCATGTCAATTTATGGGGCATTGTTTTAAAGATGAGCTGTTCAAAGGCAAAAGTTCTCATTTATCTATCTCTAAAATCATCTTCATCCCTGGGAACAGAGATCTTCTTTTCCTGCAGGTACCAGACTACTCTTATCTCTTTCTCTGTTCAAACTCCTCATGGGATCACAACTGCTTTCACATCTGCTTACTTTAGCATGGAGGCTTTTGCTCAATATCAATTTGAACCCTTCATCTCCCCATAGTTTCATGCATTAGAGGGAAAAAGAGTCTTTTTCTCCATAGCTTACAAGAGGATTTCAGCCCCAAGACCAAGGCATCTCCCCATCCCTCCCATCTAGGACTTGACTTCTTCACTGACCTCGATGTCTTCATGTTGTTCCTTTGCATGCTTGCATCTTGCTCCTCTCTCTCACTCGGGGGAGGACTGAGGCACGGAAAGGCTTAACGTGTCACCTGGGCTCTTCAAATGGTTACATGACCCGGTCTGTGGCTGGGGAGGCGGCAGGGATCTAATCAGCCAGGCTAGAACTCAGCAGCAGCAGGCGCGATGGGGAAGAGGGGCTTCTCCTTGCCCCTGCCCGATGATTGCGGACAACTCCCACGGGGATAAAATCCCGGCACCGACCCGGGGCTGCTCCCGGGGCTCGGCTGGGCCCCAGGCTGTGGGTGTGTAGCCAGCAGGCAGATGTTAGCAAGGCCGGCTCCATCGAGCCCCGGGGCACCCCGTCTCGCTGCCCGGGAGCCGAAGTGGGAAGAGGGGCAGCCGGGAGGGGGCCCGGGGGAAGGGGCCCAGCCCCGCGGCACGGCCCGGCCTGGGATAGGGCCCGGCGGGCCCGGGGCGTGTTACCTTCTTGCGGCCGGGAAAGGAAGAGAAAGTTCCTGGCTTCCTTTCGTCTTTGACATATGTTTTTCACAGAGGTGTGTCCAGCTTCTCAGTGGTTCAGCAGACCGGCAGTTATACAAAAAGCTTTTGCCTCACGTCCCCAAATTCCTCCCGTGTCAAACTATGACACCCGTCTTACTTAAGGACACTCCAGAACAAAAAAGAGAGGGCCCACACACGGGACAGAGAAGTTCCTCACAAAAGGATAGCATGGGGCTGTGGGCCATTTGGCCATGCTTTGCTTTTTCTCTGACAATCCCTCTTCCAGCCAACAGAAGGAAGCAAAGGAAACAGTCAAGACCTCTGGAAATCAGAAATTGTATATGATGTCATGGGCCGTGGCATAAGTCCTCAGTTACAAATAATACCAGGCTTCTGTGAAAAGAAAGAAAACATTCCTGGCAGGGATTGGTTCACATGAACTGGAACTGTCACCTCTACAGCACCTTGCAATTCCCGAGAACTGCAACACACTCAAATAACCTCCGTCAGCGTTTGTGCCATTGTGACATATGTTACACAATAACTCGTGCTAAAGGAAATTAAAACCACAGCATCTTGCCAGTGTCCGGCAAATAAAGAATGGAGATTCAAACACCAGGAGGACACTGTCTCCCGGCATGTATGTTTCAAGGGATTTCTTTCCATCTGACAAGACCCCAGCAGGAGGCATTTGATAGGCATCATCAGAAGTTTATGCCAGGAAGTTTTCACCTGACAGGATTCCAAGAACTATCCACTGGTTCTAGGAAGCGTGGCAGCAAGCAAGAAAAAACGATGATAATATGCTAAAATATGCTAAAGAAGAGCCCCGTTCCAGAGCCCAAAAGACTGTATAAAACGGATCCCTTTGAAATGGCATTTTGGAGACCCACAGGGACTTTGGTGCAATAGAGACCAAATCCTAAGTTTCCCCGACACTGATTGCCTGGCTCAGAGTCGATTCACTTGTGGCTTTTTCCAAGTTTATATTCTGATAATTTAATAAATTTCCTTAATTTTTAAATTGGAGTATTCATTTATAGCACCATGATGAGAATGAATGAGTCATGGGATGAAGTCTTCCCAAATTACAGCTTCAAGGGTTCAATGAATTCTCCAGTAACTCATTTTAGTTATGCTAACAAAAACCAGTAACACCAGCAAGACCACAAGCACGGTGACAGAGGTTTCTGTAGACAACAAGGTCCACCTGGCACTTAGATATAACCCCAAGGCCTGTAAGAAATGTCAAGGAGAAAGCAGTGTGGCAAAGACCACAGGGACCTTCCCTGTACAGCATGTTCTTTCCAGGCTGCCCTGAATAAAGCTGGCATGATTATCCCTACTGGGGTGCTCTGCGTGATGACAGTAGTTGAAAACAAAATATGTCCCTGTCTTGATTTAAAAGACAAATGTCTGCCAAGGAAGGTGGGAACCTTCCTGGAACGGGAAGAAAACACTCCTCTCTCCAAATTATTGTGATTTCAAAATTGCATGGCTTTCAGGCAAAAAAAAAAAAAAGTAGAAAAAGGAGTAACAGTTCTTTACTAGAATATATATATATATTTCAGGCCAGAAGATACCACGATGCAGGAACAGAAGCTTCCAACCCGCCGACTCCAGCTTTTCCAGCTTTTCCTGAGGGTGTAGTTATGGCTACGGCCGGCAGGGGGCGCTGCCAGCTCTGGAGAGGCAGAGAGAAGGAGTCAGGATCAGCCGGCGGCGGGATGGAAGGAAGGGAGGGAGGGAGGGAGGGAGGGAGGGAGGCAGGCAGGAAGGGAGGCAGGAAGGGAGGCAGGAAGGGAGGCAGGAAGGAAGGAAGGCAGGAAGGAAGGAAGGCAGGAAGGAAGGAAGGAAGGAAGGCAGGAAGGCAGGAAGGAAGGCAGGAAGGAAGGCAGGAAGGAAGGAAGGCAGGCAGGAAGGAAGGCAGGCAGGAAGGAAGGCAGGAAGGAAGGAAGGCAGGAAGGAAGGAAGGAAGGAAGGAAGGAAGGAAGGAAGGAAGGAAGGAAGGAAGGAAGGAAGGAAGGAAGGCAGGAAGGAAGGCAGGCAGGAAGGCAGGCAGGCAGGAAGGCAGGCAGGCAGGAAGGAAGGAAGGAAGGAAGGAAGGAAGGAAGGCAGGAAGGAAGGAAGGAAGGAAGGAAGGAAGGAAGGAAGGCAGGAAGGAAGGAAGGCAGGAAGGAAGGAAGGCAGGCAGGCAGGAAGGAAGGCAGGCAGGAAGGAAGGCAGGAAGGCAGGAAGGCAGGAAGGCAGGAAGGAAGGAAGGAAGGAAGGCAGGAAGGCAGGAAGGAAGGAAGGAAGGAAGGAAGGAAGGAAGGAAGGAAGGAAGGAAGGAAGGAAGGAAGGAAGGAAGGAAATTGCTCCTTTTGCAAACTCAGTGGCAGCGTTCGGTCTCAGCACTACCAAGGAGCAGCTGGCAGAAGCAGGGGAAGCAGGCAGATTCGACCGCAGTGCCGAATTGCAGCGTAGCAAAGTCCTGGAGCCGAGGACAAAGTCCCTCAATGCCCTTATGGAAGGAGGGCGGGAAGGTCGAACCCACCCCCGCCACGTCTCGGGTCCGAGATCACAACTTGTGCTGAGTGGCATCACCGCACAATTCCCGAAAAATGCTGAATGGAAAAGCTCACTCCCCCAGCCAAAAACTCCCCATTCCCACAAAAACACCACTGCAATGCCAGGAGACTTCCTTTTGTGTCTTGATCGTTAACTGTTCACCCAAAAAGCCACCCCCTACCTCTTCCAGCGTCTCCCTCATAACAAAGGAAGAAATTCACTGAGAAACCTAAAAAAACAACACAGTCCTCAAAATTATCTGAGACCTTAATTTGCTAGAATGGCTCATAACCCAAGTTGTGTGATCCAAAGGTGAGATATCTTGCCTAAGCCAAGCATGCAGCCCCAATTTTCAGGCAGCAAGATGGTGACTTCTGTTTGTGGACTGTGGTAAAAATAAATATTGTCAAGTGTGAAAAATGCGTATTTTATGATTGGCTTTTCGCAAATATTAAAATGAATATTATATGTGTTGTGTTAGAAAGTAACACTGTATTAATTCTCTTCAGTAGTGTGTTAAATATAGTTTTAGGTTATAAAAATTGTTAAAATAGAAACTATGCTATGTAGGATCCTTTTTTTTAAAGAAAGGACTTGCAGCGAGATAGCAGCCACAGGACGCCTAAATCTTTCGGAGAAAAAGAATTTATTGCTCCCTTATCAGAAGAAACGAACTTCTTCCTGCCTCGAAGGCGCTGTTAGGATTAGGAGGAAGAAGTTGACAATGACCAGGCCGAATCCTGTGTTTGAATGGAATTTATGCATCATGCATGAAGTGTATGAATATGCAACAGGCTGTTGTTTTTAAGGGTTTATCCTTTGTTAACGGGGGTCCTTTTTCGGGCTTGTGCTGCCCAGAAAAAGGCACCTGGACATCCGTAACTCTTTGCTTTTTATTGTCTCATATTGTCTTAATTCAAATTGTCTAAATTATTATTACTCTAATTGTATTACTATTTTTATAACTATTTTTATTATTATTAAATATTTAAAAATTTAAAAAACAAGTGATTGGTGTTTTTCACATCAAGCTTATGCTTACACTTTCCCCATTTCACCTTCCCCATCTGAGGTTGCCAAAGCACCATGGCTGTATGAGGGATGACGGGATGGAGCTGGGAGAAAAAGCAGCGTGTCCATTCACATGGCATGGGGACAGAATTTGTATTTTTCTGTTAAGCTGGGCGTATCCTTCATTGTAAAGATGCACTGATAAATGATGAGGAAAGGATTATGAAAATGGAGATATGGTTTGGGCAGCAGCAGACAGATTACTGACTGCTTTTTGAACATAGCATCGATAAAGCAGTCCACAGCATCCAAAATCACTCTGTAGGCAACATCAACACAGCAGGCATCACAGGTTATCTGTTCAGGCATACTCTAGATTAATTTCAGACCTTTTGGTATATTTTCCACAACATTATAATGCAGCTGAACTCAGTCATGTATTGGAATTGAAGAATCATAGATTCATTTAGGTCATAAAAGCCCTCTGAGACCATTAAGTCCAACCATTACCTCAGCACTGCCAAGGCCACCACTAAACCATGTTCTCAAGTGCCACATCTACATGATTTTGAAACAATTCCAGGCCAATTGAAGGACTATAATGAGGGTATATTTAAAAATAAATAAATGAATAAATAAATAAACAGATTAGAATATGTTTAAAATGCAGGGAAATTAGCAGAAATAACTTCCCTGGGCAATGCATTGGACCCTGACTTGATTTCTCGCTCATCCCACTTTTCAAAACACTCAAGCTCATTCGGGTCCTGCCTAACTCTGATGCTCAAATCATTAATTAAAATGCAGTCAGTTCCAAAGGGGATAAATGCAACAGCAAAGGTGCAAGGGTGGTATCGGCAGAAGGTGCGCCTTGCACACACTGCACTGGCCAGGCTCAGCTCAGCACTGGCATGCTCCATGTACTGCAGCACACTGCAAATTCACACTGCCCAGAAAACAGATGCTCATCGCAACCTCTCTTTGCTTCCAAGACAGCAAAAATGCTCAGGGATCCCTTAAAAGCAGTGTTTAAAGCTCTTTCCTAAAATAAGACAGCAGGCAGGACTTGCTGCCTCCAAACACTTGACCATGCTAAGTTTGCTGCTGGGATCTGGTAGGATTAGGAGTCATACTTAATCTTCCCAGAATGCCTAATTCTCCAGGGCTTAACAAACACTGTCTACACACAAATACAGTCCAGAGTCCTGGATATCAACCCAGCTTGTGTCACTTCCTTGTGTCCCTTGTGCTGGGACTTTGGGTGAGTGGGGTTGTTCAGCCTGAGGAAGAAAAGGTGAGACCTTAGAGTCCCTGCCAGTGGCTTTAGCCCCGTGCTAAAGAGGCTCAAAGAGAGCTGAAGAGGGATTTTTGGCAAGGGCCTGGAGGAACAGGACAATGGGAAATGGCTTCCCACTGACAGAGAACAGGGTGAGATGGAATATTGGGCAGAAATTCTTGGCTGTGAAGATGCTGAAGCCCTGGCACAGGTTGCCCAAAGAAGCTGTGGCTGTCCCATGCCTTGAAGTTTTCAAGACCAAGCTGATCACGATTTGGAGCAACCTGGTCTAGTGGAAGGTGTCCCTGCCCATGTTAGGGGGGGTTAGAATTGCATGATCATTGAGGTCTCTTCCAAAACAGTTCATGATTCCATAATTCTATGACTGAGAAAATATTTTGGAGAAATAATATTATTTGATTGCTTGGTTATAATGCTCTCTATATTATATGTCTTTTAAAATTTTCTGCTGTTCTTTTGTGTTACTTCCTCTGTTTTCTCCCCAGAAGTGGGGAGAAAGGCTCCATGGAGCACTCTGGGCCCTCACCAAGGGATCTACAGCCAAACCCCATACCATGCTCCCTCTACTGGTGTTAGTGGTCCTCCTGCAGGAAAGGACGGACATGGAACGCAGCTAGGCATTCAGGAGTGGGGTTCCATGTTCTTTAGAAAGGAACAGGAGAAGGGTCATTGCTGCTAAGCTGGCAGCTAAATTTCAGCAGAGAGGTTGATCCAGCACTTCACTAAGTGGTGGCTTACAGCCACATATAATTTACAGAAAATATACTGCATATAATTACTGCAGTCACATAAATAATTTAATTACTTTATGGTTTGGGTTGCAATGTGATGAATAACATAGAGAATATAAATTTTCAGTTCCTCAGAAGTTTCTGAATAGAGCTTAAAGACTAACTAGCAAACAAAGATAAAAGGATGTAAAGGTATGCACGCTGGATGATAAATGTTGCTTACCAGTGGAAGAACAGATAAAGAGAGCTACAGTGGGGTTTTTTTGCAAGTTAGGTAACAAGAAGCAACAGCACATGCCCAAAGAAAAAGTTCGAGGAAAGGTCATGTCTAAAATTGAAATATTCACTGAATAGGACCACCAGAGATCCCTTTAGAGGACCCTCCAGGATCATAAAATAATTTCCAGTAGGAGGCAGTTGCATGCAAATTAGTTCTAGGAAAAGTGATGTTTACATATTAGCTAGGAGACACGCTTTAATGAATATATGATTATAAAGTTGTAAAGCCTCACCACACACATTGGATTAAACAAGACGTCCTTGCAATGTGTCCTTCACAGATAAAGAATGTCTGCTTTCTAACACTTCAAATTGTGTTAGAAAGTTCATTTCTTGGCTGATTGCAGTATCAAAGGGACCTTAAAATTCCACTCCCTGCCATGGGAATGGACACCTTCCACTAGACCGGGTTGCTCCAAGCCCCGTCCAGCCTGGCCCTGGACACTTTCAGGGATGGGGCACCAAAGCTTCTCTGGGCAACCTGTACCAGGGCCTCACCACCGTCACAGCCAAGAATTTTTTCCGAATATCCCATCTAAATCTACCTTCTTACAGTTTGAAACCATTCCCCCTTGTTCCATCACTATAGTTCCTGATGAACATTGTCTCTCTGTCTTCCCTTCAGATACTGGAAGGTGCTGTGTGGTATCCTGACAATGTTCTCCAAGACAAACAGGCCCAGCTTTCTCAGCTGTGTCCATATGGCAGGTGCTCCTGTCCCCTTACTCACTTTGTGGCCTCCTCTGGACTTGCCCCAGAAGTGCCATTTACCTTCTTATGATGGGGCTCCAGAACTGTGCACTGTATTCCAGGTGTGATCTTATGAGAACAGAAAAGAGAGTTATTTCTGTTTGAGCAGCAAAGCTGATGGGCATTTCATCCCTGGTCCTCGCTTTGCTCTGGCTCCCCCTAATTCTTATCCCAGGCCCTACTCCATGCAGGATGGACTCTCAGGCTGGGTTCTTATTTTTTCCTTTTGGCTGGTGGGTTCTTTGGCTTTTTGGGCTCCCAACTTTTTTATCCTGGACTGCAGCACTCAGCTTCTGACTCCAGGTGATCTCTGATCAGCTGGGTGCATCCCATCTGAGTTCTCTCAACAGGCAATGTATTCCTAAAGGAATTATCTTAGAAATTCCCATTGCCTGGTCTGTCCTTGAAGCTCTCTTCCTTGCACAACCCATGAGCTCTTCTCCTGCATTGCTCAGATTTGTATCAACTTGTGATGGCTCTGAGGCAGGACTTGCTGCTGCTCCATGCATCCACACCATACCAAGGGGACACCAGATAAAAGAGGGCAAAGGCCAGCCACATGCATTAAATAAATCAGGGAATGTCACAGAAGTCCCTCTCAAGAGAACAGCAGCTCTCTGAGACTGCCCAGTGCACCCCCAGCTTTACCCATCCATCCCCCTCCTCAGCAAAACGGGATACTGACATTGCAGACCATCCAGGATCTCTTGGATTTTGGTTAAAACTTGGCCCTATGGCCACTGGGTAAATTCTAAGTAACCTTAATGGCAGGAATGTTGCAATATAGACATGGAAAACAAAGGTGTGATTTCCCTAGCAGCTGGAATGCAGAAAGATTAAATAGGTATGGAAAAGCCAGATGATTGAAGCATGCGGTTTGTAAAAATGATAATCCCCATTTGCTACTGTGTCTTTGAGTAATCTGGGAGCTGGGAAGATTATCCTTCAACACCAAACTCCCAGCATCCCATGCCATGACTGCTGGCCCCAGACTGTGTCCAGACTTGAAGGACAAAGCTGGTCCCTGAAACACTGAAGAGCCAATGGACCGGTGGCACTTACCGTGATGGGGAAATAGTCCCTCATGTACCGCCAAACGACGCAGTTCCGGAAGAAGTGGATCCGTCGCCCACCCTTGCAGGGTTTCTCCCTGTCTGTAAACCACCATGCAGCATAGAGGGCACTGACCAGCCAAAAACGAGTGAAGAGGAGTGCGATGAAGACAGCAGTACAGAACTGTGCTGAAAGAAAAGCCAGCAGTGACTTGATAGTTGGATTAGGTGGACTTTGGGAGGAATGGTTGATTTGGAGAGGCATTTTTGTCCTGGGATGGAGCCTCCACTGGGCTTGCTGCTGAATTTATCACTGTAAAGGCACCTCTGATGCAGAGGTGGTTTCTTTTCTATCTGCCCCAGGAACCTGAAAAGACACCAAGCACCTCCCTTGTAGCAAGCACCAATTTCTCCAAACCACCATGTCCTTCTCTTCCCAAAACGCTGATGAATCTCACTCCATTCACAGTGTTCTCATGTATGAGCTCTCTATCCCTTTGCTGTCTTGCTTTTCTCTGGAGTCAGACTGATCTCTGCAATGATAATGGCCTTGTTTTATCCCAAAACTCCTGTTAATACTCCTGGATGACACTTGATATTTTGCAATGGCAGCAAAAAGGGTCCTATGTCCAGTCCCCAATAGCTTTATCTTAAGCTAATGATTCCCCATTTTAATTGTGTCCATGATATATACCCATAGATAAGATTTTACTCTTTAGTGAGTTTTTTGTTATTGATTTTGGACCCTTTCTTCCACTTCTAATCTTGGACTCCACAGGACTTTCAGTTCTTTCAACTTGGCATCATGATGGATTTTATAAGAATGCTCTGTTTCATTCTTTATGACTTCCACTTCCATGACTCAGGACTTTCTCCAGTTAGTGCCAGCTTTCACCTCTACCTCCCACCTCCCTTATACCCTGTGTTTTGGCATAGAAACAAGAGAACAAAAGCATTTGTGCAAACAAACATCACTTGGCACATAAAATCCCACCCAAGCCCAACACTGTGTGTCTGCAGATACTGGAAAGTGATGATGGCCACCAAGCTGCCACCTGGCAAAGCAGATGTGTGCCTGAGAAGAGCTGCGTCCTCCCCATCTGTCCCTCTGGAACCCTTGGTATTGCTTTTGAAGGGAAAGACTGAGCTGAAGAAAACCCAAAGGTTCATCCAAGTCCTTTGCCTTCCCCAGCTTATGGATTATATAATGTTTTGTATATTTTGTTCTACTTTGGGTCTTCATTTCAGATCTTCCACCCAGGGCTGGAAGATATGAGGATGGAGATGCCCTGCTCAGCTTCAGCTGTGATATAGATGCATCCACATCCTCCTGCTCTGAGACATCTTTTTCTTTGGGAAATCACCTGATACCTGCACTCTCCACCTTCTCTCAGCTAAGGCCTGTCAGAGACATGGAGTAGGATGCTCTCATCTAAGACCTTCATATACCTCCTGTTTGCTTTCATTAAGGATAAATAAGTAGATCATGTTTGTAGCATTCTTTTTCGTGGTAAGTCACCCTGATTACAAAACTTTGCATCAAAAAAGCAAATCCTTGCCCTTTTTTAGAACACTGTCATGATGGTACCAATAATTCCTTTGGGGGAAAAAAGTGCAATAATCTAACAGGATCCTAAATCCCCTTAAAGCTGAAATGGGATTGCATGTCTTCCTATAAGTAGAGACACTGCAGCAAGCTCCTGGGTAGGCACTAAGAATTTTGCAGTGGGAAAAAAACTGCAGCTCTTGGCAAAGCAACAGGTCTAACCTGTAATGCATCGTGCGGGTCAGAAAGAACCATTGTTCACACCTGGTGCCACAATTTTAATGGAATCATAAAATTCCCCTCAAATCTGGCCTTGGATACTTCCAAGCATGTGGCAGTCACAGTTCCTCTGGGAAACCTGTGCCAGGGCCTCACCATCATCACAGCCAATAATTTCTTCCCAATATCCCATCTAACCGTGCCCTCTGGCAGTGGGACGCCATTGCCCCTTGTCCTGTCCCTCCAGGCCCTTGTCCAAAATCCCTCTCCAGTTCTCTTGGGTGCCCTGGAGAGCCTCTTAGGTCTTATAGCACTGGAAGAGACTCTTAGGTCTTCCCGGAGCCTTCCCATCTCCAGGCTGAACACCCCCAGCTCTCCCAGCCTGACTCCAGAAGAGAGGGGCTCCAGCCCTTGAAGCATCTCCAAGGCCTCCTCTGGACCCGCTCCAACTGGAGTCTCAGAAAAGTGGAATGGAGCAAGAGAGTCCCCTCCCTCAACCTGCTGCTCATGCTTTGTTTTCAAATGCCATAGACACAGACTTTGTAACTCTTGCATAGAACATGAATTGCAGCTCCAGGGTCCACATGATAAATAAACACAATTTTGCGCCACCTAGGAGCCCAGTCATCAGGTCTGCTGCAAAAGTACTGTGCCTAATTCTCTTTTTATCATACTGTGCAAAGCTCAAAGTACATTCGGCAAAGTGAAGGAGTAGTTCTGGACCAAATCCATGCTTTATCTCACAATTATATAATTATTAATTTCTTCCTTAATTAATTTGCAATTCAGTTTTTTTTCCCGAGAGCAAAATTTGCACTCAGTGACCTTCACTCAATTTCAAGATTTGGGGGGTTTTTGTCCTTTTGAAACCTTTTGATGCTCTGTGGGAAAGGGGCCCATTCCTGTCTGAGAATGGACTGTCAGTCTGAAAGTTACTGTGGATGGCACCAAAGAGATAGGAAGGTTCCAGAAAATGAACAGTTATATCTGCATCCAAACGAATTCCAGCCTTAGGCAGGCACCTGATTATTTATGGTCTGTAATTTGGTGAGGAGGAACAACTCCATACCACTGTCTGGACACCAACCAACACTTTGTGGGCCACCAGTGGCCGGAAATTTTCCACAGAGCTCTATTAGTGTGTTCCAAAAGTCATGCCAGGTCCCCAGACTAAGTCCATCACCACCGGTCCCACTGCTCAGAAGAACTGGGCAGGTCTGAGTTGCAAACAGGTCTGGGGTTGCAAACAGACATAAACCTCATCTCCTCCTTCTGCAGGTCTGGATATAACTCCTCCAGAACGTTATACTAATATTTACACAAAAAATTTTCAAAGCAAATCAAATCACATCAAATTTGATCCCTTACTGTCCTGAAACACCCTTGGAACCCCAAGAATTAGAGTTCCTGGGTTCTGTGAAATTGGATTTTTGTTTTGATTTTAAATGCACAGATAGGAATCAGTCTAAAAATGTTTTTCCTATCACTCCATGTAAAAGAATCAAACCTTTTGCTGCAATTATACTTCTGGCAGCCTATCTAAATCCAGTAATGCCTCTGCCCCTGCAGCTGCCATCAGGAATGTTTTAATTTATAAAGATCAAGCCTGAGCCTTTTAGGCCTTTTAACTAAAAGATTCTTTTTAGGATAGGTATATATGTGTTTATTTTGGTGATGATTGTATTAATCATGATACCTTTCAATGTGTGTATAGATTAATTATTAAAGCCATTAAAGGAGTGGTTTTGGTTGAAAGGAAAGGGGGAGAGGTTAGGATGTTGGGAGACACAAGAGAGATGATGGATTTTGGACCTGGTTAACCTAAGAGATTTGATAACAGGATGCCTTGGCAAAAGCAAGCAGAACTTTGAAAATTAGACCTAGATTGCAAGAAGATTCAATCAGACCGGTTTACCGGAAAAAGAAAATCTCATTAAACTCTGCAAGCAAGAGATGTTGTGATATGCATAAGTTTGTGGATGTGATTTTAACCTAATAATTGTAGTACACATTACTAGGCTCCCTAAAATAGTATATAAGCATTTGTATCCCACAATAAATTTGGATTCTGATCACTGACTCAGTCTTCCCCATCTGTCTCCATTGCTGACATCTGGACTCTATATATGGGTGCTATAGCCCAATGGCATATGCTAAATTGCTATAAAATGGCTTAAGCCCTTACACAGAGCTCTTTCAAGGCAGACAAGGGCTCTAAGAGCAGGGTTAAGGGCATCATGCAAGTCACTGAGGATGCATTAGTTCTGTTATCTGAAAACAGATAATTCTGAGCTGGGCTGAGATTAGCTGCTGCTCTGTCTACACTGTCATGGAAAGTGGAGACTGCTTCAAACCAAAACTAAAACCAAAGGGTTCCTGGCAAGAAGGAGTGCGATATGCAGACCCTAAATCTTGCACTTTCTGATGAGTCCAGATTCAAGAAGGTTTCTCTGTAGTTGTCCATAGTGAGGTTTGGCTCTGGATGAAGCATTCATAGGATGGTCCTGGACTTTGCAGTGCACCTGTTGAGCAGGGGTGCAGCAACTTTTCATGGTCTATGACCCAGCATCTCACATCTCCATGGCTGTATGAGACTCAGCAAAGACACATCCATGTGTATTTGATGGTTTGTTTGTTTTTCCACAGGTCAATTGGTTTCCTGGGCTGGATTCCTTCAAAGAAGCTCATAGCTTCTTTGCTTCAAAGAAGCAAAAATGAAGTGGTGGGTTTCTTATGATGAATTTAGCTGTGAGCTGTAGATCCCTCTCTGGACAAGAAAATGACCATATCACAGAGAGCATGAATAATCCATGGGCTCCAGGTAAGCCATGGGTTTCAAAGGAGCCACATGTTTCAAAGCACACGGAGAACTTCTCTGGCTAAGTCTAAGCAGGGACCATGTCCCATCAAAGTGCTCCTAACCCAAAATTTGTTTAATTCAGCCTGAAATAGGGAAAACTGCAGCCCACAGAAAGAGATTTTTGTTATCACAACAGCCTGAAAGTGAGTCAGATTCATATTGCACTTGCCAGTAGGGATTGCAAGATCATTGCAGAATCACAGAATGCATTGGGTTAGAGGGATCCTAAAGACCATCCAGTTCCAACTGCCCTGCCATAGGCAGGGATACCTCCTACTAAACCAGGTTGTTCAAAGTCCCATCCAAACTGGCCTTGAATGCTTCCAAGACACAGGTTGCTGAGGTCCTCAGTGCCTGATTGTGGCCACCCACACAGATAGTGCACCCTTGGGCACAGCTGATGTGGGAATGCTGTGGACTACACTCAGCTGCCAGGGAAGCCTAATCATGCTGGTACCACATGCCCTTTGAGCCAACCCTGATGACTCAAAGGTTCAAAATCTGGGTGTGGCATGCTGGGTCTGCAGAGGCAGCATGCCCAGATCCACTGGCCCTGCACTGGGTTTGTTTGCCGTGCTTCAGCTCTGCACTCTTAGTTCTGCAGGGATGTATCTGGATGGGTGTCAATGCCCAGTGGAGAGTGGGAATGAGAGAGACAGAAGGAAGCAGTGCTGATTTCAGTTTTCTGCAGTAGCCTGGTTCCACTCCATTACAAGGAGACACTGGTCAGTACTCAGATCATGTACTGGGAAGGCAATAGGGTCCCCACTGCATGCCCTGCAACACATTCTTACAACCTGCACTCCTCCTCCAGCAGCTGTCAACCTCTGAAATAAATAGAACCCTTTGTCTCCATGCTCTTGTCAGGAGCATCCTCAAGAAAACTGGCAGTATGGACAATGCCTGCCTGTGGCAAGGGATGCTGGAGCAGAGCTCCTTGCCGGCAGTGGGGCCAAGCTGCTGCCCTCACCCAGCATCCTGCAGGGATAAATGAGTCCCTCCCACAGTGCTTGGCTTCTCAGGGGATGCATTTGCACAACATAGAAACAGCTGCCTGCAGTCAGTGCTGCTGGGATCTCTGGCCTCTGCAAAGGGCTGTGCAGCGGCCAAATGGGTGTTCAGAAGCCCTCTTCTGGCGGCAGAAGCACAAGCCTGTCTCCCAAACAAAGGAGCAGCCGACAGCTAAATCCTGCCCACAGAAAGTCAGAGCTCCGTGCCTGAGGATTATAACAGTGAAACAAGGGGTGTCTGGTAGCTGATGGGATGAAAATAAGCGTATCTCTTAGCATCTAGTTTATGCAGTTGTTAAACTGGGATATTTTGGGTGGAAAGCTCCAGGCTTAAAGAAACTTTGTAAAATGAACCAAAACAGCTGGAATTTCTTCATAAGGTTTTGTTATCACCTTTCTAATGCACCTGTTAAGAGCATTTCTTAACTGGTTTCGGTTTCAGATTGTATCACCAAAAGAAACCCAAACCAAACCCCAAAACAAATCAAACCAAACAAAACATGCAAAACCCCAACCAACCAACCAACCAACCAACCAACCAACCAACCAACCAACCAACCAATCAACCAACCAACAACAACAACAACAAAAACCTCGTAAAAACACATTAAAAAAACCCAAACAACAAATCAAGTTCTTCCCGGGAAAGATGATAAGCCCTTGAAGGTCAGCCATGGGTGGAGGAGTGGGTTTGGGTCTCATCCTCATTCAGAGCAAGCTGCATTTCCCTGCAGGAGGTAGAGCCTGTGTTTGCAAGTAACTCCTACAACTGCAGAGGATTCCTCTCTCCTGGCCATTTGCTGTCATTCTGCTGGCTCTAGATGTTATTTCCATCTCTGGAAAGTCAAGTGCCAGCTTGCTCCCAGTACCAAGAAGGGAAAAACCTCAAGTACAAATTGTTTTATTGGAAAACACTGTTGAAGCTCCATAAGCCCCAACTGCATCCATGCTGAGAATGGGGATGTGCTGTTGGATCGCCTGTTAACACTGTGACCACAGCTCTACCGCATCCCAACTGAATCATGGACTGTGGAAGGAAATGCAGATGCAGGGGCAGAGAGGGTTTCATGGAGCACTCCAAAATGTCCCATTCTGGCCAGCTGTGTCCAAGACTGCATGGCTCTTGCCAGATGTTCATCTGTCTTGCCAGGATACGTTGGTGTCTCCTCCTGCCAGGTGTTCTCTGGTGACAAAAGGCTGATCACATATGGGATCTCTTCTTCACTAGAATGTTGATCACACGTGGGATCTCTTCTGCTCAGGGAGACCCCCAGGGTTTATAACACAAGTACACAATGGCGCCAAGGATGGCTGTTTGGCACTTTTCTTCCAAAAAAAAGGTAGCTTCATCCATCCTGGTGACCAGCAATGGCCCCTGGCCTCTTGAATTGCACAAACTGGGATAAGGTGTAGTTCAGAAAAGTGATACTCATAGAAGGAATGAGGGATTTGTCTTTACATAGAAACAGTGAGTCTGCTAGTAGATAAAACTAGCACTGAGAGAACTAAAAGAAACAATGGGAAAGATTCCACTGATTGATAAATGGAATGAGAGATTTGTCTTTACAAATAAACTGTAGATCTGCTGATAAATAAAATTGGATACTGAGAGATGAAAGAAACAATGGGAACAACCATAAATTCCATAGGAATTCCACTGATTGGTACAAGGGAAAAAAGGGCCGAGGAGAATACATTAGAAGGGTGTCTTAGGTATTTGGAAGTCTGTACCTCTCAAGTACCTCAGCCAATAGGGAAAGAGAGAGGGAAATGTGCCCAGGGAACTAGGATAAAAAGGAGGCTATGTCCTCTAAAATTTTGAGAGACCCCAGGGAAATGCTCCCTTTATTCAAATAAAGTTACAGGACTCCTCTGTCTCCTTTTTGGACATAAACCTCTGGTGTTTGTGGAGTAATTTTCCTGACAGCATGAGCCAATCCTACACCAAGAAACATTCAAAGAGCTACCCTGTCTGGACCAGTATTGCACAGTCATCTGGTCCATCAGATACTGGTGCAAAGGTGGCCATTCAGGCTCAGGTCTGTAGCAGATTTTGGAAGGGTCCGTCTCAGAAACTGAGTAGTCTGAAACGCAGCCTAAGCTTTCTGTGCAGGTATAGTTCTGGAGATGTTTGTGTACAAAGATCTGTGTTTTAGGCTAGTCAGCAACTGTCTTGCCACAGCAAAGGCGGAGCTTTACACACATCCCATCTGAGATTCACAACTGGCATAACAATGGGAAGCTCTGTGATGTTTCCCTTCAGCTTGGCTCCTGATGGGCTGTAAATGGCCCCAGACAATTTACACCGATAATCTGCCTCTGATATTTTTATTTCCATATAACCAGGAAACATTGCAATGTTCCAGCCTGATGGGCTGTAAATGTCCCGAGGCAGTATGCACTCCCTGATAATGTGCCTCTGTGTCTCCCATCATCATTTCCCTGTGCATCCTATCCAAAACAGCATGTGTGTCATTTCCATCAGCACCTGATGCCCTCCACCAAGCAGTGATTTTGTCTGCATCTCAGTCTGCTGATGTGTTTTTTTCCTCAAACTGTTTGGGTTTTCTTGGAAAAATGACCTTTTAGAATGTGCAGGGGCATCTGTAAAAAGCGAAGTGTCTGTTTGCAGGGCTAGAAAAGCAGAGTCACCAATACTCCTCCTACGGTACTGTTCCTCAAGCATGGTAATTCTATTTCTCATTCCTAACACCAAGCAGAGCAACAGCTTAAACCACAAAAACTCTAAACCTAAAGAGCAAGAGAAGTGGAAAACCCCATCCCGGTTTAGATGCTGCATAAGACCTGTAAATATTCCCATGCATATGCAATCAGCCATACACTTCCTTAATGCCACCCTGCTCTGATCAGATGGTGAGAAGAAGCCAAAAACGCTGGAACAGATTGCTTAAAGAAGTTGTGGCTGCTCCATTCCCTTGGGCCCTGTTCAAGGCCTTGTTGGATGGGGCTTGGAGCAACACGGTCTAGTGGAAGATGTCCTTGCCCATGGCAGGGGATGGAACAGGATGATCTTTAAGGTCTCTGTCAACCAAACCACTCTGTGATTGCATGATTATGCTAAAGGCACCATGGTGTGGTACAAACCAGAGCAAGACCAGTATTTTGCAGCCCCCAAAATCCCCACTGACTGTGAGCAGAGCACCAAGCAGTGGTTCCTTGTCAAGCACCCCCTGTGCAATGATAACCAGGATGTTTTGGAAGGTGATTAATAAGGTACCTGATAAACCTGGCATCCTCACATGAAGCCAGGGCACCTTTCAGTTACACTTAAGCTAATGGAGACCATCCAGGGACATTTTTGATAGCTTCTCCTGCATTTTGTGATAGCATGAAGAGCAAGATGACGGGCAATGACAATGTGAGCAGATGTTTATGTCTCTGCAGGATCTGATGACAAAGGTGGACTGGCTTCTTTTCTTAGACCACCAGCTGACATCTCATCACATGCTGTCTGTACACATTCTCCCCCACACCCTGTACACACATATCCACCAATTCTTTTAGGAAATAATGCTATGGCATTGTGAGAATGGCATGGCAAAGCTCAGGGCAAGACCTTTTAGAAGTGCACTGTGTGTTCACTTAGGGAAAACACACCCTACAGTGGTAGCCATCACAAAGGTAGGCACCTAACTCCTTGGTAATCACTGACAAGAGTCAGAGGAAGGGGATAGCAGCTCATCCCATTGCTCCCAGGAGATTACTGACAAAAGCTGGAATGAAGTGAAAATGAAGAAAAAAATCAGGTAGGAGCTCCACATCTTCTTAGGAGGCTTTTTCCTCCATTTTATAGGAATGGAGATGCCCTGGGCTGAAGGTAGGTGAGACTCCATCTCCAAAGCCAGAGCCAGACCACACTTGCAGCTCCCTCTGTGTAGAGTGTTCAGCTCCACACTACCCCAGGGAGATGCAGGAAAGCTCTATTTACTCTGGCTCTTCCAAGCACTCCCTCTGATTTGCAGATGTCCTGGCACCAATCCCTCCTATGCCTAACATCTATCACCAGGGACAAGAGAATATGACAATTTAAAGGGGAGTGCATGTGACAATTTAAAGGGGAGTTTTAGTGGCCTCTCACATCTTAAATCATTTTATAATCATGCACAGCTTCTGCCTGGTGGGTTCACAAGGTTCAACCTGGGGCGTTCTCATTTTCTTTACCAAATGTGCTTATGATTCATGTATGTTGTGGGAACGTTTCGAGGCCAAATGGGACAGGAGCCAAAGCAAATCCATATCAGAGTGCTGCATAAAAATGTAGGGGATTGTAACTGGACGATCTTTAAGGTCCCTTCCAACCCAAACCATACTGCAATTCTCAACCCAAACCATACTGCAATTCTAAGGAAAGCTTCTCTGGCTTCTAAGAAAAAGGAAAAAGAGATGTCTCTTACCTAGACCCAGGAAGCTGCAGACCCATTGAGCCACTGCTGCTGTCTGAAGCCTTCTTTGAAGCGGCACAGACAGCGGAGCAAACTCAACTTTCATCTTGGCCTCTGCATGCGTGTCTTGCAAGGAGAAGGAAGCAAGTAGTGAATGCAAAGTGCAAAGTCGTGGTCAATATCTACCCAGTGTTACAGTAGAAGGGATTGTGCAACATAGTCACAGTGGTGGCTGCGCACAGCACCATTCCATACAGGGAGCAGAGGGAGGTGCCGTGGACTTTATACCATCATGACTCACAACATTGTTCCATGGTGACAATTTCACACTTCTGCCACCCAAATCTGGAAAGTAAACTCCATTCAGGACCCAATCCCACTTTCAAAAGATCCTGTCTCTTTCAAATTTTGCAATATTTGGATATTGGCAGAGAAAAGGAGGCATTCATGCCTGTAAGCCAGTTTTATTTTCCCCCTTCCCCTACAAATCACCCTGTGCACTGCAGGAAGAAACAAATAGAAGGGATGAGCACAGGCAGGTCACTTTTGTTCACAAGTGATGTGATGTGGATGGGTTTCAGTCTCAGCCTTCAGGTAACACAAGAGTGTTTCACTGCTGAGCACAGGGTACATGAGCCTCATGCCTCTGCCAAGACATGGATGGATGGTGGCTGCATGGGGCATATGAGTTTCCATTTGCATCCTTGCACACATTTATACAGAGGAAGGAAATACTACTCCTGATTTGCATTTGTATCTCCAAGCAGGTGCACAGTCTGAGCCTCTGCCTTGTCATGTGCAAAGAGATGCAATGGACTATGTGGGGAAAAAAAAAAAAAAGAAATTTTGGGGGAAAAAATCCTCAAGGAACTGACAAGCCCCTCGGGTAAGCAACAAAATCATCTCATCGGAGGGCTGGGAAAACCAAAGGTCTCATTGTAACCAGGATAGAGAATAATACTGTGAACAGATTGCACTGAACAATGAGCACTGTGAGAGGACTGGCCATGTAAAAAGCTTCACTCACATGTCTAAAGGGCATTTCAAATCCCAAGGTCACTGCAGCCAAGAATTACAGGATAAAATTAATAACAACCTTTGACAGAAGCAAATCAGAGATGCTAGCTGAAAAATAATCCCTCCCCTTTGTCAGGCCTAGGAAGATGCTGGGCTACAAGGCATCTGTTAGACTCAGTTTTCCCAAATCACAAGGATAACAGGGCTCTGGTGAAACCACAAGGTATCTCTTCTTAAAAGCATTGGTTGCTTTAATTGAGCTAAAACTGGTTTAGATTTCACTCAAATCTCTCCCCATCTTTTGTCTACTACTGCAAATGTCAGGAGCCTGACTGCTTCAAGAAAGCAAAAGAGGTTTCTAATTCTTTCAGCACTGTTACCTGGAGACAGGATGTTTCCTGATGAGAAACCAGCAGTGATTTCCAGAATTCTGTGGGGAGATCTCTGGGCCCAGGGCTCCTGGTCTTCCTGGACTGTGTAACACCAGCATTGTCACATGGATGGTGGGACCAAGAAGGGGTTAGATTGGTTATTAGGGAAAATTCCTTCCCTAAAACAGTTTTCAAGCCCTGGAATGTGCTGCCCATGGAAGACCTGACCAAGGAGTTAAGCAATGCTCAGCTGAGTAATAAATATTTATGTCCTGCCTTGCTGTGGTTATGTCATTTGCTTTTTGTCTACTTTCTTAATTAAGGAGAGAAAAATAAATACTTATGGAGGACTTCAAAAACGTCTCCTTAATTAAGAGAGAAATCACAGATTTCCACTCAGGAGGAACTGAAAAAATGCATCTCCTTGCTTAGTATAGATAAAGTAGAACCTGTGACTTAAAATCTCTGAATCACAGAATAATTTAGGTTGGAAAAGATCTCTAAGGTCAGGGAGTCCTACCATTCCACCAGCACTGCCAAGGCCACCACTAACCCATGTCCCCAGGTGCCACATCCACACTCCTGTTAAATCCCTCCAGTAATGGGGACTCTGCCACAGCCCTGAGCAGCCTGTTCCAGGGCTTGACCACCCTTTTGGAAAACATTTTTTTCCTAATTTCCAATTTAAACATGCTGTGGCACAACTTGAGGCCTTTTCCTCTGATCCTGTCTCTTGCTCCCTGTGAGAAGACTGACCCTCTCCTGGCTCCACCCTCCTGTCAGGAAGTTATATAGAGAAAGGTGTCTGTCCCCCCCAGCCTCCTCCTCCCTGTTTTAGGGAAGAGCAGAGTTGTGTCTCTGAACTCACTAACCATTCAGACATGCCCAAACACTGAGCTCTGATCTCTGTATCTTATATCCTGATACACGAGTCAGTCTTATTTCCTAACCCACTCAGGCATTTGCACATGTATGGGCCATGACAAAGCTCCAACCACATTCCCCTTGGCTTTTCCCTTTTCAGTTTCATACAGTCATTAGCTCAATCTCCTATGGCTTGCATTTAGTTTGGGAAAATTAAGTTCCTTTAATCTCTCAATAAGTCATCTTCTATAACACCTCTGACAGTGGCCATTGTTACTCAGTGGAGCAATGTCCCTCTCAGAGTATGAACCTGTAAGCCCAGAGTCGTGGAACTGTGGGCTTTTCAAGTCACCAGACAGGTAAGACATGCCCACGTGACTTGCACATGGACACTGTCCAGGATCCAGGATCAGGGCTGGGAAAGCCTAACACAGAGGATCTGCAGGAAGAAATGCAAGGAACAATGCAGTGGCTGATACAGGATGCCAGAATACTGCATGGCTGGCAGGAGGAGCTGGCCATGAAGTGGACCTGTGGAATTCCTTGTTGAAGGCCCATCACATATAGACCCTATGGAACTTAGTGCTCCAGCAGAAGAGCTATAAGCACTCTTCAGATCACTGCTCCTGTCTTCCACTCATAGATAATCCCCTTTTATTTACCCTATTCACATGTACTCCTAGAGCTAATTTACCCTCCAGTGGCCAAAATTATCAGAAAGAAACTGAACGTACACTCTTGGTAGTTGCACAGTGGAGCATTGTCCCATTCCTTCCTGACCCATCACTCCTTCAGTAATAAGTGTTCCTCCCTTGGGAGGTTCTCCTCCTTTCTACCACACCAAACCTATGTGATACCATTTCACCAAGCTTGGTCTTTGTCCCTCTCAATCTCTGAGTGAGGACATGGGTGTGAGAGAAGCTCACTTCTGCCTGGTGGTTTTTTGGTTTTGGGGGTTTTTTCATGCAAATTCTTTCAAATTTTACTCCCCCTTCTATCTGTTACAAAATCACTTCTTCTTATTCTGGTTGTGTTATGCCAGTGATTTTCATGAAAGAATTTGATGTCCTTTAGAGCACTTGATTTATTGGTCAATTTTTTTTTATGCATTTAAATTATTCTCTTTATGCAACACTCTGATATGGATTTGCTTTGGCCCTTGTCCCATTTGGCCTCGAAACACGCTCACAACATACATGAATCTGAAGACAGTGTGGACCAAGCCCAAAACTGAAGATGATGATAAAAATGGACTAAAATCACAACCAAGGAATATGCATGCTTTAAGAGGTGGACCCAAGGTGGGGCCATGTAAAAATATGTAAACTAGTTTGGGAAAAAAGTTTATTATGCATAAGGGTCTATGAATATGCAACAGGCTGATGTAAGGGAAAAGGTATTTAAGGGGTATCCCCAAAGATAACAGTGTGGTTTTGGCTGAGTGCCAAGATACGCCCAGCCAATAACCTTTTCTCTGTGGTCTTTGTCTCCTATTGTCCTTTATTAAACTTTTTCAATTTTCTCAGGAGAGTAAATGTGTTTTTCACAGACATGTTTAGTGGTGGCCTTGGCAGTGCTGATGGAATGGTTGGACTCAGTGATCTCAGGGATTTTTCCAACCTTAATGATTCTGTGATTCTGTTTCAAAGCCCAACCTAAGCAGAGATGTGCACATCCATCATGGATTGTACAGGAGTGCCCCACACACTTACAAAGGTGATACACAGTGCACTGATGCCCCAGAGCACTATGGCTTGGGTCCCAACTTGGGCAATACTGAGCAGCTTCCTGAATCTTTAATTGCAATCCTCACTTTTAATTGCACTGGCTGTAATAGCAGGAGTGATATAGTTCTGGAAGGCAAAGTAATGTCTGTGTAAAGGCACCTCTAGATGATATTTATTTATTCTCTTTCCAAAGGTGGCTCTTTGAGCCATCCATGCCCAGCACTGAGTGCTCCAATACCATCCATAAAATGAGTTTCCACAATTTGCCTACAGGTAAGAATGAAATTAAGCCATTCCAGGCAAATACAAGCAAAGAAAGAAACCAAACCCAAGCCCAAAATCCTCAGGGCCTAAGAATCAATAAGGGAATACAAAGCATTATAGTAGAGAAACAATCCCCACAGGGATAATCCTGCTTTTCACTGCACTCCCAGCAGCTGCAGTCACTGATGAGTGGGAATTGCTTTTTCTCTTTGTAATTCAGCATTTGGGTGTGTGGATTTCCCTGGTTTTATTTGAGTTCTGCTCCCAGTGGAAATGCTGGCAGTGCCACAAGGCTGACAAAGGCTGGAGGGCTTCAAGTGTGGATGTGATTTGGGTGCAAATGGATTTTATTGGCACCAGGGAATAAAGACAAAGATGCAGAGAAGAATGGAGGGGTTGAGGGCATGATGGAGGGACAGTGGGGGAGTGGGATGGAGGGATGAAGGGATGAAGATAGAGAGGAATGGAGGGATGAATGGAAAGATGGAGGTATGGAGTAATAGAGTGATAGAGGAAGGAAATGATGGAGAAACAGAGGGAGGAATGGAGTGAGGGAGGGGTGGAGGACTGATGGCAGGATGGAGAAACAGAGGGATGGCAGAAAGGTTGTAGGGCTGACATGATGGATGGGTTGAAGGTGGAGACAAAGCTAGAAAGGAAGATGGGATTTGGAGCTGTGAATCCACTCTGGAAATCAGATTTCAGAAGGAGCAGTCAGCAGGAGATGGCTGGGGGGTGTTTTGGTTTGGGTTTGCAAATGCAAAAGAGGCAAAAGGAAATAATAAAATATGTGTGTGTGTGTGTGTGTGTGTGTGTGTGTATGTGCACATACATGTGCACACAGATGCACAGCTCCTATATGTGTACACATGTGAGCAAGTATCTGTGCATGAGTGCATGCACACGGGAGCACACACATGTTGTGTCTATGTCTGTCTGTCTGCTCATGGGTGCGTCTGTTCACGTGTTCACATGCATGTGTACAGCACGTGCACATTTCTGAGACTGGATATGTGTGAGTGTATATGTGTGCATCTGTGCATGTGCATGTGTGCATGTGCTTGTGCATACAAATGTGCATATGCAGCATGTGCACATGTGAGTGGACAGACATGTCTAGCTGTGTGTGTGTTCAGATGTGTGTGCATGTTCATATTTATGTCTGTGTGCATGTATGTGCTTACCCATGTGAGTGCAGGTGTGCATACTCTTGTGCACCTGTGAGCACAGGGGTGCATTTTCAGTTGTTCATGTGCATGTTTGTGCATGTGTGTACAGGGGTGAGTGTAGGGAAGGGAAATATAGGCTGGATATTAGGAAAAAGTTTTTCAGGTAAAGAGTGATAAAGTACTGGAATGGCCTGCCCAGGGAGGTGGTGGAGTCACCATGCCTGGATGTGTTTAAAAAAAAAATGGATGTGGCACTTGGAGCCATGGTTTAGTTATGGTGTTAGGGCATGGGTTGGACTTGATGATCCTGAAGGTCTCTTCCAATCTAGTCATTCTGTGAATTTTGTGAATTCTGTGTATGTGTACAGGCTTGAGTCTACGTGCAGGTGTTTGGATGTGCTTGCATGCATGTACAGTCATGTGTGTGTGTACACATGTGTGCACATCTGTGTGTACAAATGTCAGTCTGCACTGCAGACACACTTACATGAGAACCTGCATGAGTGAATGTGATTTGTGTGGTTCTGCATGTCCACGTGTCTGTGTGCAAATGTGTGTGTTGGTGTGTGAGTTGACATGTGTGTGCATGTGCAATATGCCTGTGCAGGTGTGTGCACATAAGTGTCCTTGCATGTGTGTTTGCATTCCTGTGCATGAGTGTGTGCAGGTGTGAGTGACCATGCATGCATGTGCACGAACACATGGGCACCTTGCACATATGTGTGCAGGTATGTGACCAAGCATTTGTGTGTCTGCACACATGCATGGGCATTTCCTGCATGTTTGTGCTCTGGTGTGTGTCCTTGCAGTTACATGCACACATACATGGGCGTGTCTCGACATGTGCATGCAGCTGTGTGTGGCTGTGCAGATGTGTGCACACAAACACACACATCTCTCATGTGTGCGTGCAGGTGTGCGTGTGACCACGTGTGCATGTGTTTGCACACATGGGCGCCTTGCACATATGTGTGGATGTGTGTGATCAGTCGTGCAGGTGTGTCCACACACGTGTGTATGTGACTTGCCCACTACAGGTGTGTGATGATGCCTGTGTGCACACACAGAGGAGTGTTTGTTGGGGTTGCCTGTTTGGCATGTGCGTGTGCAGGAGTGTGATTGTGCAGGTGTGCATGAAGTGTGCAGGTCAGTGCACACACGGGCCACATGGCTGTGTCTCCTCATGTGTGTGCAGCTGTGTGCACACACATGGGCTTTTAAAAATGTGCATGTGCAGGTGTCTGTGACCCTGCATGCGAGTGCACACATGAGTGCCTTGTACATGTGTGTGCAGGCCTGTGACCAAGAATGTGTGTGCACACATGCATGGGTGTGTTTCACATATATTTACAAGTGTGTGTGGCTGCGCAGCTCTGTGCACACATAGACATAGCCAAGTCTCACGTGTATGAGCTGTGTGGCTGTGCAGGTGTGGGCACACCCATGGCCATGTATCACACCGTGTGTAGGTGCGTGGATGTGCAGGTGTGTCGCGCGTGTGCGTGCCCTGCCCGTGTGCGTGCCCTGCCCGTGTGCGTGCAAGCCCCGCCCGCTCTCCCCTCCCCGGTGCGGGGCGGAGCGCGGAGCTCGGGGCGGAGAGCGGTGCGGGGCTCGGAGCGCGGAGCGGTCGCTCCCGGCGCGGGGCCGCCATGGCGTGGCCCTGCATCACCCGTGCCTGCTGCATCGCCCGTTTCTGGAACCAGCTGGACAAAGCGGACATCGCCGTCCCGCTCGTTTTCACCAAATACTCGGAGGCCACCGAGCATCCCGCCGCCCCCGCGCCCCCGCCTCGCCCCGCGGCGCCCATCGAGACCCAGCCGGGCGGCGAGGCGGCTGCGGGGGCCGGGGGAGGTGAGCCGGCTCCCGGTCCCGCCCGGCCCGGCCCGGCCCCGCACGCCTCTCCCCCGGCCGACTCGGTGATGCGGCACGACTACAAACCTTGGAAGGTGCAGCGGCCGGAGCCGAGCTGCAAGCCCAAGAGCGAGTACCAGCCCTCGGACACTCCCTTCGAGAAGGAGACGCAGTACCAGAAGGATTTCCGTGCCTGGCCCATCCCCAAGAGGGGCGACCATCCCTGGATCCCCAAACCGGGACCTTCCCCCGTCCTGGCCCTGGACCGCGCTCCCCCGGAGAAACCGGCTCAGGAGAAGCGGCGGAAGGTGCACCTCGCTCCCGAGAAAAAGGAGGAACACCCCGAGGTGGAGGATGAGCATCCCAAAACAGTGCGGCCCGGGGATGGGAGAGACAAGGGTCGGAAGAAGGCGGAGGAGGCGGGCGGGCAGCCGGCGGAGCCGAGCAGAGGCCGGGCGGCTGCCGATGCTGTCAACAGGCAGATCAAAGAGGAGGTGGCGGCGGGGGTCAGCTCTTCGTACAGGTGAGAAGACATATCCTCGTCCCCCCCCCGCCCCATCCATCTAGATCCCCAACCTGCCGGCCCCTCGTCAGCTCTTTTCCAGTACCCCTGTGCGCTTCCCTGGAGGAGCATCCCATCCTGGGAGTGAGGCTGTGAAACATTCCGGGGGGGCTTGCCCATTTCCTGCCCGGGGTGGGTGGGGGGGGGGGTGTCCTTAAATTTCCCGTCTCTCTGGGAATCGATGATGGGGCAGTAGGTATTGTGCAGGTAGAGAATGCATGGACACTTTTTGTTGGTGGTTTGTTGGGTTTGGCAGCAGCTTTGAGTGTCTTTGTGTTCCCCTCCTCCTGTTCATTCCAAAATTCAAAGACACCCACCACCATGGGTTTCCATAGGGGTAATGTTTGGGGTCACCTCCGTGGAATATGCAAGTCACCTCTGCTCCTTTCCAAGCACATCCCTGGCTGTCAGGCTGCAGCCAACCCAAAGGACCGGCAGCCTGACCATATCATCGGGGGCCCGTGCACGGATGGGGTGCCCCACACAGGGGCAGGAGCGTCCCAGGAAGCATCTCAGGCTGGCCCACGCTCAAGACAAAGCATCCCGGGAATGCGCCAGGATGAGGGACATGCATCCTAGGCCGCTTGGGTGGGGCAGCCTTCGGATGCTGCCATGTTTTAATGCAGCACAGCAGGGGATGACACATCCTTCTGTCCCCACCGCCACCTCCCCAGCCAACTAGAAATGGATGCCCTTATTTCACTTAAGCAGTAGACCTTGTTTGGGATTCCGAGTGTGAAACTCCTTGCAGTGAGCTGCTGTTGTTGTTTCTCTCCGGGTCAAGGCGTTCGATGTGTTGGGAATACAAAAACAAGTGATGGGGTGTTTGCCCTGCGTGTACGTTTGCAAGGAGGGGTTGCTGCAGTTGTGTTTTCCAGCACTTTCTTTGGCAGAGCCCACCCCTGCCGAGACCAGGGTGGAAGTGGCATAGAGCTAAGCTGTGGTGACAAAAAGTGTGATTGCAGCCGTTTTGCTTTTCTCTATAGCTGTGTGAATGCTGAGGTGTTTATGCCTCTGAATGATTTTTATTTTCCTTCTTGGGGAGATTAGAGGTGACACCTGGCCAAACACGTAATACATTCATGCAGATTTAAGACGAAGCTGGGACTTGATTCCTCTGTCCCACTAATCAAAGCTGACAGTAATCTGCTTTCCCCCCTCCCTAAGTGGGAGACAGTTCAAGCAGTGAGATCTTGATTTTTGCTGTCATTTGGCATCAGTTCTTAACTCTCACTGGGTAATGCTGAAGGTTCAGGTGCATCCAGGTGTGATGGTGGTGCTTGGCTGAGACACGAGAAATTGGCCAGGGGTTTTTGGGGGCTCTGTTTTGCAGGGTTGGAGAGTGTTGGGAAAGGGGTCTCTGGGAGTGATACAGCCCTTAAATCTGCTGTGAACTGAGATTCAGCTTTTTGTCTGCTCACCTTGTAAGGTCTGGGCTCGTGCTGGAGATAGCAGGGCTAAAGCAGAAAGCTCTCCTGGAACTGGAGAGCCGATGTGTTGCTTCTCTTCCACTGCTACAAAGGATAATTGGACTTATTTGCATATTTAAATGCAGATTGCTCACCTTCCTATCCCTCCACTCTGCTCCAGCAAATTCCTAAGGCACTGGGCTAGGGTTCCTCCCCAAGGAAAGGGGTTGGATCAGCAGGGATGTTAAACCTAAGAGGAACTAGAAGGATTCAGTTTTCTTTGTGTTGCTTGTTGGCTTTCACAATACTCTTAGGGCTTCTCTTTCCACCTGGGAAAGTGCTCTCCCACTTCCATGTTTTTCTTCCTTGCTGCATATTGCAGAAGTGTTTGCTCTGACCCTCAGCCATAGAACATAAGCGCCTCTTCATTAATGCAGAAGTGATGTTTTGGCTAATTGTTCTCATTTTCTGTTCAAATTAGGCATCTTCTAAGTGTTGTTTATTGTTTGGATTCTTATAAAAAACCAAATTCTCCAAATCCTAATTACTGCCTGCTGACATGCTGGGTGGATATTGTACATCTCCAAGGATGGAGACTCACAGCCTATTGGGCCAACCTTATGGGCCACCCAGCAGCCAAAAATTACCTGCTAATGACCTTTTGCTAGAGAGGAGCAGGGATATGGCTCACATGGGGCTTTTCTTCCTTGTGCATGGATGAAGGCTCCCCATCAGCAGAGAGTGGGGGGGAGATTTCCTTACAGTCCTCTGTCACTGCTGCAAATCAGTGTTTCCAAAGCTGGGAAACAATTCCTTGGTGAAACCAAAGAGCAGAGCAGCAGTAGTTTATAAGCTCGCTCTGTCCCACTAGGCATTATTTCCATGTGAGGAATACCTGAGAGCATGGGATAGAGTCAGCAACTAGCCCAAGGTCATGGGGGAAGTCCATGCTAGAGAAGAATTCTCTTTTTTAACCTCTCTGTACCTAGACAGATGACTATCACAGAGACCATGTGCCTGTGACCTCCTCCCAGGTCCACACAGAGGTACAGAGCAGAGGTGGTGCCTGGTGGTGATGTCCATGGAAGATGGAGGTTCCTCCCAGCCAGAGGGATGAGGGATTTGTTTGTATTAGCATTTGAACCAGAAGCCTTCAGTGAGGCCAGAGTGGCAGGAGTGTGGATATCTGCCAGAGACTGCCTATGCCCAGGGATCCTACAGAAGAAATAAGATTTATTTCCAGTATTTCTAGTATTTATTTATCTTATTCATAGTATTTACATTATTTATATTTTTATATTTATATATTTATTAACTATAACTTATTAACTATTCAGTTATATATGGGATTTATTTATGTACTTATTCCCACTGCTCTCTCTGGGTGTGCAATGGTCAAGCAAGGTTCCAGCACTGAGGGGCTTCTTGCCTCAGCTTCCCTCCCCAGCACATGAGCTGCCTAAGTTTATAGGTAACCAAGGCAGGTTACATCTCATTCACCACCCCACCACCTTTGGTCCTGCTTCCCAGGGTGGCCTGTGGACCCTGAAGGACCAAGGAAATCCTTCAGTCAGGTCAGTGACAAGCCCATGGAAAGCCTCTGGTGGCGGATGAAGCTGTTTCTTGTTCAATTCTCTGAGGGCTTATCTGTGTTGGGTGAGGGAATTTCTCCTCCTGAACTTCTGGATGGGATGGGCAGAGCATTTCTCCCTGGTGCACCAAAGGATGGGGTGGGCTGGACTTGACTCTGGGGGTTTGGGATCAGGGGTACAAGCAACAAAATATGCTCACAGTGGCATTTGCTGGTGGATATGAAACAATTAAAAGCACATTTGGCAAAAACAAAAGAAATAATGAATGAATGCTTTCCATTTTTATCTGGAAATTATGGGAAAATGACAGAATTAGGTGTTTCTTGGGTGTTTTCCCCCCCTTCTTCGTTGTCTTGCATTCTGCTTCTTTTGTTATATTTATTTCCTGAAAAAAAAGATACAAAACTGAAAGGAAAGATTTACCCCCTTTGTAAGGAATCAAAATGAGTACTAAGAAAATTAATTTCCCCCTGAGAAGTAATATTGTGAAACCAGATTTAAAGTTTTTTTTTTTTTACCAAACCAATTATTTTTTCCCTCCCACCAACTTCCTTTCCTAGCAGAGGAAACAAGACAATAAAGGCTTCAATGGAAAATTTTGGACTGCCTCTAGTACTAATGAATTGCCTGTTGCTAATGTTGTGTCATTCATCTCAAACCCTGGAGGTACTAAGGATGTGGAGCAAAAGAGAATTTGTAGTAGCTATAGAGATGAATGAGTCAGCACTGGAGACTTGCTGCCTGCTTTTCAGAGGTACAGCAGAGATAATTTAGGGAGGGATGTCCACACAGGAAGGCTGGACCAAGAGACAAAAGGGCAGGAAATTCATACTCCTCCTTGTTCTGAAGACAGGCTGGGAGAGCTGGGCGTGTTCAGACTGGACAGGAGAAGGTTCTGGGGAGACCTCAGAGCCCCTGCCAGTGCCTAAAGGGGCTCCAAGAGCCAGAGAGGGACTTTGAGCAAGGGTCTGGAGGGGCAGAACAAGGGGGAATGGCATCCCACTGTCAGAGGGCAGGGTTAGAAGGGATATCAGGGAGAAATTCTTGCCTGTGAGGGTGCTGTGGCCCTGGCACAGGTTGCCTCATCCCTGGAAGGTCCAAGGCCTTGGGGTTTGGAGCAGCCTAGTCTGCTGCAAGGTGTCCCTGCCCATGGCAGGGGAGTGAAACAAGATAAACTTTAGGGTCCCTTCCAACCCAAGCCATTCTGTGTTTCTGTGATTTTATCTAACCTATTCTTGAAAATCTCCAGGGAAGGACATCTCCTATCTTGGCAAAAATGCTCGTAACAGTGCTTATGCTGTAAGATGGGAGATTTTCCATTGCCTTCTGAAATTTCTGATCAGATCCATAGCTATGTCTGTACTAGTAAATTAAAGAGTCCCAGGACATGTTCAAGGGTTTGGAAACATCATGTGAACTCCAGCTCCTAGAACTGTCCCTAGCCCTCTTCTCACACTGAGTTTGGTAGCGCATACTCCCAAGCCAAGAACTTATCCCTACAGTCAGTTTGGATGCAACCACCTTGGATTTAGAGGTTAAAGAGGTTTAATAGCATGAGCGAGGGCTATCCCAGACTCCACTGCTGGAGAACATTCCTGGGCAGATACCATTCTCCAAATCCTTGTTGTTTCAGCTATGAGAGTGTTTATTAAAATAACCGTGTAGGCAGATGGATCCAGTTTTCTCAGGTGGAAGGGAAGGGGCAGAATGTTTTCTTCCATCCAGAAAAGGCTGTTCAGAGAGATGTTTGGCAGCTCTGGCAAAGGCTGAGCTCTGTCTCAGGGGTCACTTGATACATATCTTCAGTAGCAGGAGACACGATGTCTGCTGATACCACAGGGATGCGTTGTATGAGTAATGACTAATGGCCCTAGTGCTGATTTAGGCACAGAGCATGGAGATGGATGATACAGGCTTTGTTGGTTTTGCACAGCCTGGCTTTTGGTAGTGCAGGGTGGCCACAGAGGTGGCTTCTGTGAGAAGCTGCTAGAAGCTTCCACCATATCTGGCAGAGCCAAGCCCTGATGGCTCTGAAGATGGACATGGTGCTAGGCAAGCCTGGGCCAATGAGAGATGGTGGTAACGCCTTTGTGGTAACATATTTAGGGAGAAAATCAAAACAAAGTGGGGTACAGTTTTTTTGTAGCCAGAGAAAAGGAGGAGGTGAGAACATGTGAGGGAAACAACATGGAGACACCAAGGTCAGTGGAGAAGGAGGGGAGGAGGTGCTCCAGATGCCAGAGCCAAGATTCCTCTGCAGGCCATGGTGATGTCCATGGTGAAGCAGCTGCACCCTGCAGCCCATGGGGATCCATGGGGGATGCAGAGATCCACCCACATTCCGTGGGGGAGGTGCCCACACCAGAGTGGGTGGGTGCCTGGAGGAGGCTGTGATCCATTGGGAGCCCTGGTGGAGAGAGGGGACTCCTGCTGCCAGGCTGGAGCAGCCTGTCCTTGGAAGACTGCACCCTGTGGAAGAGTGGCCCATGCTGCAGCAGTTTTGGGAGGAATGTTTGCCCATGGAAGATGCTCACATTGCAGCAGTTTTGGGAGGACTGGTGCTCGTGAGATTGGAACCATGCTGGAGAAGTTCACAGAAAACTGTCTCCTGTGGGAAGGGACCCCATGACATAGCAGGGGAAGGACTCCTCTGATGAACTGACCAAAACCCCTGCCCCCTGTCTCCCTGAGCTGTTGGTGGGAAGGAGGAAGGGGTTGGGGAAAAGGTGTTTTAAGGGCTTATTTTACTTCTCATTATCCTCCTCTGACTTTGTTAGTAATAAGTTCATTTTGTACTTCTAAGTTGAGCCTGTTCTGCCCTTGGAGTATTTTCTCTGAGTCCTTACCTTAACTCATGAACCTTCATTTAATATTTTTCTCTCCTCTGGCCAGTTGTAGCAGGGGAGGGAGTGAGTGAGCATCTGTAGAGGTTGCCTGCCATTTGGCCAGTGTCAAAACACAACATGCAGGCAAAGAGCTGTTCTGCCACACTCTTGATCTCCTCTGGATGTAGTCCATCAGCTGGGAAAGAGCGGTGGTGTCTCCAAGTTGGGGACACTTGCAAGTAGGTAGCTCCAAGTTGGAGTATGTGGCAGTGTATTCCCTGCAATCACTTCAAGGTGGACAGCATCCAGCCCCAAAAGCCAACGGGGAGCTGCTCAGCAATGTAGGTAAAACTGAATTTTGCTGCTTTGACTGTGTGCGAACTGGAGCTGGTCTGTGCATGCCTTAGGACATGGTAGAGCAGGAGGAAGAGATGGAGGTGGCATTCAGGTGATGGAGTCAACATGCTTGAGCAACAATTCATCTGCTTCTGCTCAGCTGGGTCACTTCAGAGAGACCTTCAGGCACATGGAGCTGGATGGGACCCTCTGAACCTTGAAGTCCAATTACCTGGTTTGTTATTTAGTCTTTGTGAGTAACATCCAAGGCTCTGTCTCAGAAATGCAGAATTTTTAGTTGCATTATGTGCAAAGACCTCAGTCTCTGATGATTTGCAACTCATTTACTGTCTGGGCCCACAGACAGGTTATGGTTTGCTGGTTTATTTGGTTTATTTCTCTCTTACATTTTTTTCTGTTTTTTTGGCATACTTAGTGACTCTCCCCTGTCCAAATGTCACTGCTCAGTGCCTCCAAGTACAGTATCTACATTGTTTGGCTCTATAGCTAGGAAGTAAAAATTTTTACTTCCTGGTATCAACCTTGTCTCCCTAGCTCTTCCTAGATGAAATCTCTTTTTCTTAAACAGAGATGGACATTACTGCCCTTGGGAGATGAGGTCCACATTCCCACTAAAGACTCATGAGTTGTGTTTGTGGGCATCACCGATTCATTATGAATCCCTCATTTACTTTTTGATAACAAGGATGTCCATGCTGTTCTCCTTCTTCTCCTTCTTAGGCAGTTACAACCCGTAGCAAAAAAAATTCTGGTGATTAGTACCAAACCTAGAATTAACTACTAATTTTCATTCCATTTTGAACGTGGCAGTCAAGGTCAATCCCCTCCTTCCTCTGTGATATCCCAATCCTTCTACATATTGGTGCTCCCAATTTCATTGTGTCATTAGGAGGTGTCATCAATGTTGCCCTACTTTTTTAGTGCCAAAGTCAACCTCAAAAATGTTAAACACAGCTAACCTTCTTCCAGGCTGCAGCTCACCCTTCCAACATACATTCATCATTGTCATTTCCCTTGCCTGGTTTCCCATTCTGCTGATGTTCATGTTCACTGGCTTAATTAAAAATTTCTCACGTGGCCCTTGATAAAATGCTTTGCTGAAACCAAATAGATTTTCACATTTCTTTTGTCTGTTAAGTCAGTTATTGTGTCAAAGGACATGTCAAACACCTGTCCTCCTCCTCTTCCACACACTTCTGTGTCTGGTGAGACCACCGGCTTCTTTGGGATGCAGGAGCTGATGCTGTAGGACAGATCCCACTTTTACTTGGTGGCTTCAAGCCACCACTGTAACACAAAGTAAATAAAGAGGAGAGAGATCAACTGATTTAGATTACCCATCCTTTCTTTTTTCAAATAAATCACTAAGACATATAATGTTATAAATATGTCTCCTCTTGCATTTAGAGCATGACCTTTCCTTTTCTTGTCTCCTACTAGCTAAACAAGTTTTCTAAGTACTTCTGCACTCAATCTTGCATCAATCTCACTGGTCTTTGCTCTGATCTGAATATATATATATATATATATATATATTCAAATGATGTCTTTGGCTAAGCCTTGCTCCACTGGGGCAAGAGCAGGGATGCTCTTCTGCTATCGTGGTCAGCACCAGCCAGGAGGGAAAGGGCCATTTTAGGAAAGTCTTATAGAATGGAATTTTTATTTCTCTTGATGTATAACTCAATATTCTGGATATCCTCCCAATGTCCTTTATATATATATATATATATATATATGACATTGGAAGGATATATAATTATTTGTAATTATATATTATTAATTTCTATAGATTAATATATTTTATATACTAATGTTTTATATATTATGTTTATATCTATGTATATCTATTTTTATGTGTTATTGAAATACTATACACACAAACTGGGCTGTTCACCAAGATACTTCTTTAGCCTCCAACTCATTTTTTCTCCCCAAATCCAGCATTGCAGGTGTTCTATTGCAAACATATTTTGCTTTCCATTAATAACTGCTTTATTTTCATTATTAGCTCATTATATGGTGCCCTGCATTGCAAGATAAGTGTCTGTTCTATTAGAGATGTCCATCTCTTAGAGGTGGGGCAGTTATCTTCTGTTAATTGGGCAGTTTTCTTTATCTCTTCCACAAACCAATCCTCCCTCTGGGCGATATCTTCTGTTCATGGACCATTGAGTATCAGTGCATGACTGATAAAATTACATCATCCCATGGTGAGATGCTCCACCCAGAGGGAGGAGCCAAGCATTCCTTCCTGGATATAATCTGACATGTTGGAACACCAGAGCAGACTTTTCCCACTGGATTCTCAGAGAAGCAGCCCTTTCCCACTGGATTCCCAGGGAAGACCAGGCCCATCTACACCACCACCAGACCTTCAGAGGAAAACTACACCCTTCTACAGGCTCACTGCTCCAACAGAACCACATCTGACACTCCAGGACTGCGGCCACAATGCCAATTAGTCTGCTACCAACACCCTGACCCACAGGGTGTCAGGCTGTATTCTGACTCTGTCAGTGTTGTTTTGTATTACTGCATTTTTTATTTAAATTTCCTTCCCTAGTAAAGAACTGTTATTCCTGCTCCCATACCTTTGCCTGAGGGCCCCTTAATTTCAAAATGTTAAGAATTCGGAGCGAGGGGGTTTACATTTTCCATTTCAAGGGAAGCTCCTGCCTTCCTTAGCAGATACCTGTCTTTCCAAACCAAGACATATGACAAACTATTCTTTCAGTTAGTAATTTCTATTTGATCACTAAGTGCCTGTAGCTGAGGGGATCCTGCAACACTTTGCACACACAGTGTGCACATGCATAGACTGTCGGTGCTGTGGTGAGTTGGCTGTAAGCTGTGCTCTTAACACTACAAAATAGGAAGTTTTGGTGCAGAGGAGGTGGGGAGATTGTTATTCTTTAAGAAAAATTATGACTGTTTTTAAATGTTAAAAATAAAACTTTATATTTTTAAGAATTACTTTTTAAAAAAATTTAATTTTTAAAAACATTTCAACTGTTTTTTAGTTGTTTGGGTTTTTTGTTTTGGTTTTTGTGGGGGGGGTGGGGTTGTTTGGTTTATTTTTTTGGTGGAGCTGTGATTCAGCCTGGAGAACAGAATGTTGTGTGGAGACCACACAGCACCTTGCAGTGTCTGAAGGTGCCTACAAGAAGCCAGAGGGGCACTATTCATCAGGAACAGTAGTGGCAAGATAAGGTGGAATGGGTTCAAATTGAAGCAGAAGAAATTTAGGTAAGATACTGGGAAGAAATTCCTCCTTGTGAGGGTGGTGAGGCCCTGCCACAGGTTGCCCACAGAAGCTGTGACTGCCCCATTTCTGGAAGTGTTCAAGGTCAGGTTGGATGGGGCTTGGAGCAACCTGGTCTAGTGGAAGGTGTCTGCCTGTGGCAGGGGGTCATAACGAGATGATTTTTAAGGTTCGACTCATTCCAAGACATTCTGGGATTAATTAATTTGTTTAGTTAGTATATAGCTTCACTACAGAAGGCCATGGGGTTTTTTAAGACCACCACCTTCTGTTTTTTCCCCATTTCTGAGCAGCAAAGCACCTGCACAGCATCACATATCTTTAACCCTTTTGAAATACAAGAGAAAAAGAGCAACAGTCAAGCACCATTAGTCAGGCACCATCAACCTTGCAAAGTATTCCAGTGAGAAATCTCTGTTTTCCAATTCAGCATCTGCAAGGTTGGGCAGATGAACACCCTGTGAGAGCTAATAGTGTCTTTGTGCTGGATGAATGGGAAAAGGAGAAGTTATCCAGATGCAGGAGAAGGAATTTCTTCAGACCTGATTGCTGAACTTCAGGCTTCCTCCCAAATTTCATTTTGCCTTTCACCTTGAAGGAGGCTCTTGTGCAGGGAGTTTTGCCTGAAAGGAATCAACAAAAAATGCTGATGGGCTAGAATCACAGGCAGGGATGTGAACCCTGACTGGTCCCATTCCCAGGCTGAGGCGGGGCTGTTGCTTAGGTTATTGGATGAGACTTTAAAGGAAAATCTGCAGATGCCTTCAGGATGCCATTTCACAGCACAGGTGGCTCCTCTCCTTTCTCACATCCATTTTGACTGTGTAGTTCCATCACTGTGAGCCTCGGCAGGAAGTTGAAAGGATCCTGGGTATCTTGCAAACTCTTTTGCAGCCTAAGCCACACTTTTTCCACCAGTGCATCAGAGCAGACTGAACAGTGAAGTTCCTAAAACTAGGGAGGGAATTAGACAAGGTCTGATTATTCCAGTGTGCTGGATTTGTGGACACCAGCATGCTGGGTTGCACATCAGGACTTTGAACATGTTTCATGCTCTTGTTGTCTGGACATAAATGGATGTGAAGAAAATGTGAGATGAGGGAAGAAAGGTGGGATTGAAGTTTGCCCAAGCAAGATCCTATGAAGGTATGAAAGCCCTGGATTGGGTTTACCATGTCTGGGTGACAGCTCCTAGCCTCCTATCTTGCTCCTTTCTCACTCGAGAGAGGATTGAAGCATTGAAAGGGTGTCTTGTTTGTGTGAAAAACGCCAATCGCTTGTGTTAAAATTTTAGAAGTTTAATAGTAATAAAATAGTAAAAATTAGGACAATAAGAATTTGGACAATCAAAGTTAGAACAATAAAAGACAATAAAAAGCAAAGAATTGTGGACATCCAGGTGCTTTTTGCACTCTGCCACAAAAGCACACTTCACTAACAAAGGATTAACCCTTAAAAGCAATTCCCTGTTGCATATTTATATATCTCATACATGATTCAAACATTCTTTTCAAACAAAGGGTGTCTCCTGCGTAATTTCTGCTCCTCTCCTCATCTTGTAAATCAATTTCCTGTCTCCTAGAAGTCTGGAAGAAGTCTGGATTGTCCCAATAAAGAGGCAATAATTCTTGAGATTTTGGTGTCTTGTTGGTGTTACCTTTATGTGAAGAACTTCTTGGTTATCTTATCTATTCCTTGAGCTAGTTACAAAAAGTATCTTACATCACATAGTTTCTATTTTAATATTATGCTATAGCCTAAAAACTATATTTGCCACACTACTTAAAAAGATTAATACAGCACTACTAAAAAAATTAATACAGCATAACTTTCCAACATAGCATATATAATGTTCATTTTAATATTTGTGAAGAGCCAATCATATAAGTATGCATTTTTCACACTTTGTACCACTTCCCTGAATTTCCTCCCATTCCAAACCATGACACTTTATTACAGGTAAGAGATTTATAAGGGTAGAATGTGGAATTAGGACCCTGCCACTTCAGAGCCTGTCCAGAGTCATATTTCATCCATGTAATCTCGTGCTGAGTCCTTCACTTATGTTTGGCTAAATAATTTTGCATGAATTGGAATTCAAGAGATCTTGACATATTGAAGAATTCACTTGAAACAAAGAAGCAGCAGTTTAGGCGAAGTAAGGGCAGGGTAGAGGTAGGGATCAGCAGTGGTGCTGCTCCAGACGGGAACAGCTGGCGGCGGAAAAATTCCACAGGGAATCACAATTCACATGTCAGTAATTGTTACTTCATTTTAGAAACAATAAATTAAGAACAAAAGCACTCCAAAATAAATACTTTGGGGCAAGTAACGTACTGAGATACATGGAGAGGATGTGACATCTTTCCACATTAGTCAAGACTTGGGTAGATTTTTTTTTTTCAGATTTTGGTTTTGTACTTCAGCAGTCATGGACCAGAGAAGGTTCTGAGGATACCCATTAGAGAGGCCAGGAGTTCAGCAGACATGGTCATTGCAGGAAGCTGGAAAGTATGGAATGGTTTTGGAAGAGAAAAATGGATTATTATCTTTACATCTATGAAATGTAGCAGTGGGTTAGGATGCTCAAAACTGCTCTTGTCACAGCCAACAGGAGCAAAATTTGGATATCAAAAGTTAAAAATGTATTAAGCGCATTGCTGGACAAAGTTCAAGGGCTATTGTGCATCTCTGGAGATGCCAGGAAGATATCTCCACAGTCCCCCCTCTGTGAATCTAGGAGAAAGAAAAATCATTATCACTCACTCTCTGTATTGATGTTTTTGTCTGCAGTGACCTTGGTGCTGCTAGCTTTTCTTTATGCTCCCCAGGGCATAGGTTGGATCAAGCAATTACAATTTCAATAAAAGCTGCCTGGGTGTATGTATGGTGACATTTGATTTCTGTTATTTTGATGGCTTCTGCTGATCATCAATCATTGTCCCACTACCCTCTCTCCTTCCTGCCATGCTCTCAGTCTTCCATCCCATGTTGGGGTCCAACTGTTGGAGTTTTATTCCATGTTGGACCTTGTGTATTTTTGCAACCAAGACAAATAACCTGTTAGTGGGCTCACTTGCTCCTCACATTCATGTTGACTTGAAATCAAAAGCATCATTTCTTGACAGTAGAGCTTAATGTGGGATCACTGAACCTGCCCTACCTGGCTGGAAAACACTTCATGGTGTTCAGAAAATGTGTGGATGTGGCACTTGTGGTCATGGGTTAATAGTGGGGCTGGCAGTGCTGGGTTAATGGCTGGACTTGATGATCACAGAAGTATTTTCCAATAGAGATAATTCTGTGATTCTGACTCAAAAGCAGGCTTCACGTAGCTGTTGCAGAGATCAATGGAAAACCCTGTTCAGGTCAGGATCAGGATTTGACCAAACAGGACAGAGTACAGCCAAGAATGATCCCATTGAATTGCTTTAGCAAGGACAGCTTCCAAGCAATCATCTTCCCATCCTCCTTTGGGATGATTTTTTTCTTGGCTAGCATGTTTGGGGTTTCTTTTTGCAATGCAAAATTGAATTATTACTTAATATTAACATTTTATGAACTGCTACAGGAGGTGAATTATTTATGGGAAGGGAAGGAGTGCTTTTTCTGAGCCTTTCTGCTCTGTCAGTTGCAATCAATCTAAGAGTGTGTTTAAAGCTTGCATGCTCTGCCTGGGACACAGGCACTCTTTTGCCTGTGTCACAGGCACAAGACACTCTTTTTCCATCATCTCTTCTCTCAATTAAATACCTGCTTAATACATTTGTCCCTAGCATGTTTTAGTTTTTGATTAAGTTTGGAACAACTCCAAAGGAAGAAGTATTTGTAGATCACCTCATTTTCAAACGAGACAAATAGTTTACCCAGCAGGATACAAATGGCTTGGAGAGGCTGTAACCATCTGCTGTGTCCACAAAAGTGCATTGTAACAACAAATCCTCCTTCTAGTTCTTCACAAAAGACTTATAAAAGTGGTGCTTCTATTTTTTAGTTCTTCAATTTACTGCCTGTGAGCTTTTTTTTTCCTTAAGAAAGGGATTGCTGTGCACACTTTTGTGTGCTGGCAGGTAGGTCTGGCATGGGTGATGCATGCGGAGACTGTCCAGTGGAGGAATATTTTTTGTTCAGTTCTGTGTTAAAGGTGCCTTTCTTGGGAAGTGGGTTTCTATGATCCAGGTATGTTTTTAAGTCTATTTGCATCCACATTATGATGGCACCATCATCTAGTCCAGGTGTCTCTGGTCACATAAGCATCAGTGCAGCACTGTCTCTAAGCAAGTGGCCCATTTGCAACCTCCTCCAGATGTTTCAGGCTGGGCCTGGCAGTGCCAAAAGACACCAGGACATCAGATCCCTGAGTGGTAACATCCCATCAGCTTTGCAAATCATGACAATGCAAGATGCTCCCAAAAATGGGAATAGGCTCTGAGTCTCTTGAGTGTTTCTGTGGTTTTCTCCCAGCCTCTGCAGCTCTCCAGGCTTTGACTGCTGCACACAATATTTCTGGAGGACCTTTGCTGGCACAGGCAGCTGTGCACATAGCCTAGGACTTTTCTTCTCGTGCATGTGTGAATGGTGTGTCTCCCTGATATTTTTGGTGTGCTCAGCATGATGATTTTGATGGAGCACAGTGGGGCCCTCTAGACATGAGCACCTTTGATATAAAGACACAACCCATTTGGTCTGAGCTTTGTTTTCAGAGCTTTACTCTCTATGCAAACACTGGAGGAGCCCTTGAAAATAACCAGTTAATTATCAAACAGCTTTTCTTCCACAACATGCTTTCTCACTGTTTTCCATGTAAAGCTTTCCTGCTGTCACCCTTACCCCTTTTTTATTACACTGTGACAGCTTCGGTGTGGACAGTGTGGTTCCTGCAGAGACCACTAGTTGCTTTGTTCACTCATATCAACTTTGTTCACTCATATCATCTTGATCAACTCATATCAGTCCTTGTTTTTAAGCAGTTAGGAGGAGATTTCACAATAGAGCCATCTATTCCAGTGCCTTCTGCTGTCTCTTCCCCATGCTCCCCCAAGGCAGCTTTGGTGGTCCCAGTATTTAGAGATTTGGTACCATGGGACTAATCAGGTTGTTACAGAGCTGGAGTCAGTGAGTCCTCTCCATTACATTATTGATGTTTAAGTGATCCTGGCAGTTTCCCAAGCTTGGGGCAGAAAAATGCAGAGCATTTTTTTATTTCCTGCAATTCATCTAACTTTTGTGTCTCCCTCTGGTAGGGATAGTTTCTAAAGAAAGATATGTTAACTGATGTGGAATGAACTGGGTATTACACTGTTAAAAAGTGATAAACTTTAAAATGGCCCTTATTCTGCTCTCCATTGCACCAACACAGTCCCAGTGACTTGTGCTGGTGGGTTGTATGGTTTCCTAAAAAAATACATGGGCATCCTAAGCTTTGTCTCTTCCCAAAGGAGCTTTCCCAACTCCTAGTTCTCCCACACTGTCCCCTGAAACTCTCTGCTCATCCCACTTTAGTCACAGAAGGGTTTGGGTTGGAAGGGACCTTAAAAGACCACCCAGTTATACCCCCTGCCATGGACAGGGATACTTTCCACTAGACCAGGTTATTCCAAGCCCCATCCAGCTTGGTCTTGGACGCTTCAGGGATGGAGCAGCAACAGCTGCTCTGGGCAGCCTGTGCCAGGGCCTTACCACCCTCACAAGAAGAAATTCCTAATATCTAATCTAAATCACCCTGCTTTCAGTTTAAACCCATTCTGCCTTGTCCTATATTTTCATGGTGCTTTTTGGAATAACCTTCCTCACAGCACCCAGGGCAATTTCAATGGAATAATCCACATTTCCTCTCCAGTAATTCCACATATGTTGTGCAAACTCTGCGCCTTAATGTCTACAGCACAAACCAATTTTATAACTGGATTTTGCAGCCTTTGGAATAACACAGTTTGTAAGGGTAAAGATGGGAGGGGAAATCCAACTCTTAGCTCAGTAATCCTTTATCTTTGCTCAAGTCTCATCTCTCTTCTTTCATCTACTTAGTTCACACCCAGATCTGTTATGGTTTTCCCAGTTAAAAAGAATTATAGCCTCTTAATTTCAACTACAGAAACATTCAGTGGTGGCATTGCACAGGAAGGCATCAATTGACAAGCAGAATTCAGTCAAAGCCAGTGACTGGCTTGTCACTTTTGAATGTTAAAAAATACTTTAGATTCATTATATATGTACAATTTTGTAAAGAAATAGGACAACCTCAAATACACACATGTGAGCATGGCAGAGGCAGATGATTGGACCAAATGTAGGTTAATCTGCATTCATCCACATCTGTATTGCATTATTCAAGGCTGTGTTGTTATACTACCTATGTTGTGTGCAGCCTGTCTCGCTATCCCTGACATGTGTTACACACTTGGGACATGGTTGGAAATGGGGAAATGCAGCTCATCAAGCTGCAGAAGTGTTTGCTGTGGAATAGTCATCTTGTTGGACCTGGTACCCCAGTGGACAGATTGAAGGGTTTTCTGGAGAGTAGTTCTTGCAAAAAATATCTGCAACAATACTTTTATTACTATGCATTTTATATAGTATTTGTAAATATTTATATAGTATATTAAAAAGTATGTATTTTATTAGTATTATGGTTTTTAATTATTATTTATTTGTATAATAAATATAAACAGTTACCTGATCTGGGCAAGCTGATCTAGTTGAAAATATTCCTGCTCATTTCAGGGAAGGTGGACTATATGATCTTTCCCTTCCAACACAAACTATTCCATGATTCTTTGATTTTAAACCTCTGCACAGTGGGACTACTACTAGAATATATGCCTTGAGGATGGATAAATCATCATGGATTTGAATTCTCCTTCCATTTCAAAGAATAAGATATTATGCACACAAAGCATATATAAATACAAGAAGTTTGGATTACATGTCTGTATTTGACTGTATACACTAAAATGGGATAAAATTGGGTGTCTTTGGACCCTAAGCATGTGTGTGTGGGATTTGCTTTCACAGGAGGTGCTTTTGGCTTGGAGGCTCTAAGATGTTAAAAGATAAGATCACTTACATGGTACCTGGTTGTTACATCAACCCCAAAGTTCAGTGATAGAACAGAAAACAGGAGGTTATCCTGGCTACTTGGTCTCTGAGCTGAGCTGCAGGCTTGTCTACTCTGTAGGCATCCATTGTCAGGTGAGCAGTTGGAGCTGTGACCTCATACCATTATCTCCCTCAGCTCTGCAGGGTCACTGAAGGTGGACACACGAGAATGCCAGGCAACTGCAGAATTAGATGATAAATTCATCTTCCACATGGACAGAAGAAGTAGGTGCTATTCAAAACTCTATTTGCATTGGACTTTTAGCTGTGTGTCACTGCTCCAGCTCAGTGCTAGGAAAAACTTTATTACCACAGGGCCAAGGCTCTGGGGAGACCTTGGAACCTCTTCTAGTACCTAAAATGACTCTAAGAGAGACAGAGAGGGACATTGGACAAAGTGTGACAGGATGAGGGGGATTGCTTTACACTGACAGAAGGCAGGGTTAGGTGAGATATTGGGAAGAAATTCTTGGCGGTGAGGGTGGTGAGGCCCTGGCACAGGTTGCCCTCAGAAGCTGTGGCTGCCCCATGCCTGGAATTGTTCAAGTCCAGGTTAAATGGTGCTAGCAGCAACCTGGTCTAGTTGAAGGTGTCTCTGCCCATGGCAAGGGGCTGGAACAAGATAGTCCTTAATGTCCCTTCCAACCCAAACCATTCTGCAATTCTGTGATGCAGTAGCGTGGCAGGAGCTGCTGAAGCCACCGCCTTCCGGAGAGCGTCCCCTCGAGAAGGGGATAGCTCGGTGCACCGAGCACACTCAGCACATGGTGTTATTGGAAGATCAACAGAGAGAAAAGCAGAAGGGAGGGGTTCTTTTTATGACATTCCAGGGGTGTTTATTAAGAGCACACTGAAGGGAACCAGGGACAAGGAACAAAGGAGGATCCAGGGTTATATACGGGACAAGGGAGGTGGAGTGTTGGATCTGAGGGACGATGGGTTGAGGGAACAGGGGTGGTACAGAGGCAGGATTAGAGGGTAACAACTAACTGGGATTCAGGGGGGGAGCTGCAAGGAATGGGGATCAATAGGGGAAATGGGAGCAGGAAACATTCTAGAACTGGGGAGGGAAAAGGGATGACATAACTTGGATCATTAGCATAAAGGCACAGGGAACTGTGGGAGAACATCTCTTTGTGTCACCCCAACTTAAAGGGGTGTCTCTTCCCAAGGCATCCCTGCCTCAGCATCCCTTCTATGTTTTGGGATGCAACACTGATATTCTGGGTATTAACTTTGCCATGGGACTTGGTTTATTGCTTCTTTACTAAGTGGTCCTTGTTCCTCAGTGTCCCCTCCATGAATGTTCATGGGGATCCCTATTCATAACCTTCCTTTTCCCAGCATTTGCCTGTTCCCACCTTGGCCATGTAAACTATTTGAAACCAGGTGACCAGTTCTTCAATGAAAGCCCACTGGAACTGCTTTTATATATTAAATGAAATTCTGATTATGATGTCTCAGTTTTGAGACAAATTTAGGAGAGAACACTCTTCTAATTAGTCATCTCCTATAAAAGGGTTCCAACAATCCCTTTCCACCAATAGGAAATTAATATTAATGGATGATAAGTGAAAAAAACCCAAACCCAACACTTTGTTAACACACAGAGTCTCCACAAGGCAAGGGGGAAAAACGTAAATAACTGCTAAAGATTAAATTGTCAGACCTTACCCACACACACACACTGGAACAAAAACCCAAGATGCCAGGGAAAATACCTGCTACAGCACGCAGTACAAAATGGTGCTGGCTTCTCTCTCAGGATAAAAAACCAAACAAACAGGAGCTTCTCACAGCAGTTTGAGCAGCAGATGAAAATGTGGTGACTCTCTGCTGTGAAGCTCCTCTCCATAGCAGACGAAGCAGCTGGGCTGGAGCCTCTTGGTGTGCTTTCTCTCCCTGTCTCCATTTCCTGAAGTTTGGGGGCTGGAATGGAGCAACCCATCTCTCGCTGCTGCCGGTCACATTTCTCTGGTCTCAGACCAGCACCTGTTCAGTTCACCTCAAAGGCAGCTTAAAGATTGCTGCTGCTGCTTCTCCAAGACCAGGGAAGGAAAAAGAGTCTCACCTGGGCCAACAAAACCAAGCTAGCCAAGTAATACCAAACTGCACAGGGCCATGGAATGCCTCACTAGTAAAGCTTTGAAAAAACCGGCCAAAGAGCCCAAAGCTTCCCTCCCACCCTGCCATGTGAGCAATTACACTGTCATGCAGACTAGAAATGAAATCTCAGAGAAACACTGAGGAAGAAGGGAAATAATGATTCCCTGCAGGGAGCAGCAAAATACAGCAAGTTGAATTACCCTGCTGCGACAGAAAGGCTACTTCTTGTCAACAGTGATGTCCTGACCTTTCTCCAGAAAGACCCATCCTTCTGTACCCATGATTTGGATAATAATTGAAGAAATTCAGACAAAATCTTACTTGTGTTCCCAACCACCACCCATCTCCATCTTTTGCCTCAAGGGCAAACCTCACAGTTCCTATGCAATGGACTGCAGTATCACCTGTTGGAGAAGGGGCAGAATTTAGGAAACAGGAGCTGGTGATGGGCTCAAGCAGCTTCACGGCAGAGCTTCCCATAAGGTCTGGGAACAAAGGTTTCCCCAGCAGTCCCTGCCCAGCACTATGAGAGTAATTTGACTTAATGAACTCCCCCCTAGCAGTGTGAATGGACACTGGTGCAGGTTTCCTAGGGAAGCTATGGCTGTCACATTCCTGAAAGTGTTCAAGGCCAGGCTGTGTGGGACTTGGGGCAACCTTGTAGTGCCCCAAGCAGGTGTCCCTGCCTATGGCAGTGCGACTGGAGTGACATGAGTTTTAAGGTCCCTTCAACCATTATGGTATTCTATGAATTTGGACCAGAGGTGTTGTCAGCAGTGCTAGGTAGTGAGATGCACTTGTCCTTTATCTCCTTGGCCAGTAGCTCTTAAATTCTTTAACCAACCATCTGTCCTGTCTTTGCTGAAAGCTGATGCCTTTGGCTTCTCTCCTCATCCTGCTGCTGGATCTCCCTCAAGGACTGATGACACTGAGTTTGTGAAAAGCAATGGCTTCACTTGACCTTAAAAAGCTTTTTTTCCTAGGTGTCCATTAGCACATTTTGCTGCACCAGATTCTTCTCTTACAAGTCACATAATGAATTCAGATGGATTCATTCATAGCTTTTGCAGTATGAAACTCTCATTCAGGAAGATTTTATTGTCCATATTTACCTCTATGGAGCAGCTAAGAGCCACTATGCATATGCTGAAATTTTCTGATGAGCTGAAATAATGCATTTTTAGTTCATCTGCACATTTTGTCTTCAGATACTTTAAATGAGGTGCTGAAAACATCTCTCTGCCAAGAACCCCACTAGAACCAAAGGCTCACAAGGCCATCAGATCAGGGTTGTTTAGCCTTGGCACAGGCTGGCCAGGGCAGTGGTAGAGTCCCCATCCTGGAGGGATTTAACACAGATTTAGCAGGGACAAATGATTATAGCACTTGGAAACATGGGTTAGTGCTGGGCTTGGCAGTGCTGGGGTACTGGTTGGACTTGATCATCTTAGAGGACTTTTCCATTCTTAAAGATTCAGCGATTCATTGTGCCCTTTTTCCATGGGGATGAGCAGAGGCAGGCAGTTGCCAGTTTCTCTGCATCCCATCAGATATTTGAATTACTTCATGGCATTCACCATGAACTGCACTAAAAAATCTTCACACTTAGAGGAGAGAAGAATTTCCAATGCTATGTTGTCTTTGCAATTTCTTCCACTTTTCCTAACATGAAGGTTTCTTCTTAAGGGTTTTTATTCCTGGGACCCTAACAGATGAGCCTACTTAATTCACATGTCCGTATTTCTGTGCATTTGTGTGTGTTGTCTTGAACAGAGAGTCAGATTTGGGATGCTCTTTGGCCCAGCAGGCTCTCAAAAGAGCACTTTGGCTCTGCTATGGATGGAGTGAGAGCGTGAGACAAGCCCTGCCTTAGTTTCAGATGTTTGGCAGCAGCTTCACTCAGGTGACCCACAGCTAAATTGCTCTGGCTTGCAAGTTTTTAAGAATGGCCAATCAGGTCTATTATAAAATGAGTTATTTACTGAAAAGACAGAAGCTTAACAGATGAAAGGCATTAAGCAGAGCTACTTAGTACACAGGATAAAACAAAAGACTACTACTAGATTACATAAAACAGTGCACCATATAAATGTATCTATGTTATAGCTAGCAAAGAAACACTATAGATTAGGAGTCAGTGTAACTTAGCACCAATTGATGATGATGTACACAAAGTCCTACCACTCAGCCACCAGGGGAGTAACCACGAAAGGCATCCTGACTTCAGGGAGAAGACTCCACACATTCTGAGGAATGTGCAGAAGATTTCTGCTTTTTGAAAATACGGTGTAGCTGTTATAGTTGGTAAAATGAACTGTCAGTCAGAAATTCCAGCTTATCTTCCCACATCTGCTTCCACATCAAGATGTTTACTGTCAGCTGAAAGCATCAATCCTGTGGCACCAAAATAACTCAATAAAAGGCAAAACTGTCTTCCACCAAGGCTTATGTGGTGCTTAACTCAGAGCAAGATTCCCTGAGTAATTGCACCAGCTAACAAACAACAGATAAACTTTCTGGTGGCAGGGGCAGAAGTCCTGCTACAGGCTCTTCTTATGATGTCCTGGTTCCTGCAGCCTATCCAGATCTGCCTGTAGCAACACTTTTCCCAGTCCTACAGCACTCTGTTGATAAAGATGCTGTGTCAAAGCATCCATGCTCTGAACTGCTTTGTTTGTTTACTGTGTGGCAAATTTTACAGTCATCTGTCCTTATGGAGGGCAAGGGGGCTGAGTTGCTGCTCCTAGACCAAGCCACTGGAGAACAGACAATTAAATAGTATGTTGGCAGAACTTTGACCTGATCCTGACCCATTTTCCAGGGGTGAACATGACATTTACAGATGGATTATTTCTGCAAGCAAGTTCAGGCTCTGATCACGCTGGGAGCTTTTCCAGCAGGCTGCATGGTCTGGCTTGCTTGGTGACACCAACATCAAATACTTCATCTGTACAGCTTGAGCCTGTATGGAGGCAACATGAAAACTACTACATGGAATGGCCAACGTGTCCCTTCCTTAGCAGAACCCGTAAGTTTATAATAGACAGGGAAATTCAGAGTGGTATAAACTGGCAAATTTCCACAGGGTTGTGATTCACACCAGGAGGTGTCAGTATTGTTTGGCTTAACCTCTCTGCAGATCCCCAGATACACCTTTTCCTGGTTTCTGTGATTTCTGCTGTGGGATCTCCAAGTGTTAGGCTCCCCAGAGTCCATGCTGTTCCCTTTGGCAGGTGTTTAGCTGCCAGGAGAGAGGGATAGCTTTGGGCTCCTGGGCTGTTGCAGATGCTGATGGATATCCTTTATCAGGCTCAGACTGTACTCTCCCTGTGGCTGGGGAGCACAGGGCACTGGGTGCAGGCTGGAGAGCAGATCTAAGTTAATGGCAGCAGTGGAAAGAAGGAAACAACACTGGGGGTGCTGGTGTTTACCCCGAGGTCTGTAAAGTCAATTTTGTGTGACAAAGCTGCCTAGATGTGCCACTTACTCTGAGCATGAGGATTTATCTCACCCTTTTGCATCAAACAGGCACCTCTCCACGCTGGCTGGGATGTTACTCTTAGAGTTACTCACCCACAACTATGTATCCTACTCAGCTCTTTGGCCCTCTGCAGTCTTCACTGTCATCTTCAGTCCTGGTTTTGTGATGTTTTAATCATGACAGCCTGCACAATAATTCTTCCTCCTTGAAAGCCCACATTGCATGGCCCTCAGGCAATGCAATATCCATGATTTGGGGGCTACTGACTCAAACAGCTTTTATAAATGGATGGCAACATGGCTCTCCTCTGCCAAATGACTTGGTTTCATCCTTTCCAGTACATATTCTTGATCATAACCTCCTTCAGCCAGTGCTAAAGTCACCTTCTTGGAGGCTCAGTACTTTTCTCCTCTTTTGTGCCAGTGCTGTGCTTGATGGGCCCTAACCAGGGATCTTTAGAGATACTGATCCCTCCCCATCCTGCTCGCATTCACTCCCCATTGTCCATTGCCCAAGTTTCAAATTAATTCCTTAATATATTTCACATTGTTTTAGATTTTGTACACAATTGGCTTATCCAAACAGACTAGCTCTCTGTTCATGTGTTTGTGTGTGTGTGTGTGTGTGTGTGTATGTGCATGTCTTAGAGGTTGATTATTAATGTTTGGGAAAAAAATACTCTTGGCCACCAGCAGCCTCTTTGTACCCTTCACAATCTCACTGAAGCTTGACAGTAAATTATTGTGTTCAAGAGAATAGCACAGGGATTAGAGGATAAATCTGACATTAAGCCTCCCTGTAGGAGCTGGAGATTGGCCACTGGATGCAGCAGGCAGTGACAAGGGTGTTCTTGCACTTGCAATGGCAAATTTGTATGTTGACAAGACCATTGAAAACAGAAATTGGTTGAAATTGACCTTTTAACTAAAGAAGGCTTGGATGGAAAATGGAATGAAATGGCTGAATCACAGAATCATAGACTGGTTTGGGTTTGAAGTGATATTAAAGATCATCTTGTTACAGCCCCCTGCCATGGGCAGACACCTTCAACCAGACCAGGTTGCTCCAAGCCCCATCCAACCTGACCTTGAATGCTTCCAGGGATGGGGCAGCCACAGCTTCTGTGGGCAATCTGTGCCAGGGCCTCAGCACCCTCTCAGGGAAGAATTTCTGCCCAATATCCCATCTAACTCTGCCCTCTGTCCATGGGAAGCCATTCCCTTTGTCCTGTCACTCCAGTCCCTTGTCATAAGTCCCTCTCCAGCTCTCTTGGAGCCTCTTTAGGAACTGGCAGGGTCTCTAAGGTCTCTTAGAACCTCTTCCAGGTGAAAGCTCTCCAGTCTGTCTCCAAAGCAGAGGGATTCTAGCCCTTGCAGCATCTCTGTTGCTTCCTGCAAACTCATTCCAACAGCTCCAGTATTTTGGGGTGCAGAGGACATGTTGTGTTGCAGCAAAATGTCAGGCGAAGCAAGAAATCACTCTGGCCCAGAATTTTAGGTTTATTTCTCTGTGAGGCAAGAGCACATTGCAGTGTTTACTATTGCATGAGGGACCTCAGAATGAGGTAGAATTCCTTTGGGGCTGGAAATGGGTTAGGAGGCAGGTTTTGGCTCTTGCAGAGCAGTAACCATTGATCAGGTTTATCTTTAAAATCAGTTGTGTTTGCAGGAGAATGCACCTGTTTAGGCTGAGCCCAAACGTATTTCTTTTTGTTCACCTTAGAAAAGAGAACAGCTTTAGGATCAAAACACAAGCCTGCTCCTCATCCGAGCAATCCTTTCTGAGCAGAATTTGCCTGGAACCCATTTAGGCCAGTATCTTCAGCCAATCACAGCCAGAACCAGACAACCAGATGGGGGCTGAAGGAGATTCCTGTATCATGGAATAACTCCTCCTTTGGCTCGTGGTTTTTCAGGAACAGTTAAATGCTGAAGACAACTCTGAATACTCCTGATATCCATCTAAACACCCATGACTTAATTAAATCTCATTATATACTGAAGTTTAGTGTCCTCCTCTGGCATTGAGTTCAACCAGCCACTATTATGGATTTTGGGTTTCCCACTACTTCATTTCACCAAATTTCTCTCTTCTGGTTTTAAGAGCAGGAATGCAGTGTCACTTACTTAAGAGTAAGTGACACTGCATTCCAGAAAGGAAAAATAATTTTAAAATCCCGGATGTATTTTCTGCTTAGTTTGGCTCAAATGTGTCTTTTTTTTTTTTTTTTGTTGCTGTGTTGTTTAGAGAAACATTAATGAGAAATCTGATGTTCTGAAATACTCCTTGTGAAGCACTTTGCTTCGTAGGAGGATTCATAGTTTTTGGCATTGTCCTGAGTAGAATAAGGGGAAAAAATGGGATGGGAAAGAATTAAAGAAACTGAAAAAGAAACTAAAAAGATTAATTTTAGAATTAATTAAATGTTTCAGGCCTAACATTTTGTAAAGTTTTCTTTTTTTTAAGTGAAAAATCGGAATATTTTTCCTTTTTCACCAAGATGTACTTTTCCAGATTAAGCTAGAAATATCTCTCCTGTGCAGGCCTCCAGCATGAAGTCCCCCATCTCCTTTTTCTGCATTATTCATTATTTTGTATGTGTACATCAAGAAGAGAGAATTGACCTGGCTCAGTGCCAGCAGAGCTGCTGTCAGCAGAATACATTGAACACCCTGTGCTGTTGCTGAGCAAATGTAGCCTCTCTTTAAAGTCCTTCAAAGAAGGTGGAAGCTTGAAGTGGTTAAACCTTGCCCTGTTCTGTCCTTCCTTCCTCCTTTTGTCTTTCCTTTGACCTCAGTAGATAAAGGCAATCCATGCCTACACAGGGCTTGACAAGCATCTCCAGAGACAACTGGGAACACATTTTAACCCCAGTGTGCCCTGGCTGGGCTGAAAGAGGGTGTTCAGGTTCATCTTCATCTTGCCACCAACTTCAGCAATCCTCAGTCAAAGGGAAAATGCAATTAAAACAATCAGGGTGGACAAAGCCTCACCAAGAGCAGTGTGGTGTTCACTGATATATGTGGAGACCAGGCTAGGCTTTAATGGATATGGCCACCACCTCCCCAGGCTACTGTCATCTGATAAGATCTACTGCCTATGCATTGGTAAGGCATCTGCCCTGTCCTGTACAGCCTTATGTTCTCATCAGCTCTGTGGATACATAAACTCTCTTTAACCTCACTGGGAAATTTTTCTGTTGAACATGGCTCTCAAAAGGTCACCTGACACCTGATATACTCTTTTTCACTGAGTTTTATTTCAGGTCAGCACTGGGTTCCCTGTCAATTCTAATTATTCTTTGTAAGGCTGGGTCCAGAACAAGGCAGAAAATTAGGAGACATGTAATTGGCCGCTACTTCAGTTCAACCCTCCATTTCACGTGAAAAGAGCAGTTCTTAAAATCTTCCTCAGCAAAATTAAAAGCATTGAAAATCCCTTTGATAAAGAATTTGAGAGCTGGACTAAGCTGTGCCTGTTGGTTACATCCAGACTGGAGCTGGTCCATGGTTCATACTTGCTACTTGAGCAAAGGTTTAAGTGAGCTGACCTCTTTTTGGATGGGTTCCAGCACGTTCCTTGAATACTTTGAGAGCTAATTTGGTGTGCAGAATTCTTCACAGGTCCAGACACCACTATGACCCGCTGTTCTGGAAAAAGGGGGAAAGTAATTTTCAGGGCTCATTTCAGATTGCAGAAGGAATTTGTAACTTTTTGGGTACCTTCCCCACAAATTTGCCTTGGAATGTTGAATAATAATGAGGGAAGTCTCAGAATGACAGGATCTTTCTCCAAACCAGCATAAGTTTTAGTGCTACAGGAGCAACCAATATGATACCTTAGAATACAGATAATTTTTACTGTACCCAGAATATTTTTTTTTAATTAACTCTTAAAGCTACTAATTTTCCTCTCACTTCTTTGCTGAATATAAGAAGTATTTAAATGTATAACACAACATCTCTGAGTGAAATAAAGATCCTGGAGAATCAAAGACCATCCAGTTCCAACTCCCTGCCATGGGCAGGGACAACTTCCACTAGACCAGGTTGCTCCAAGTCCTGACAAACCTGACCTTGAAGACTTCCAGCAACAGGGCATTGCATAGGAAGTACATTACAACTGCCTCAAGAGTGTGTAGCTGTGCCATGCACTGTTTGGACAATACGAGGTCATGGTGACATTGAACAGTATCAGACAGACCTCTGACTGAGAGTCATCAGACTTGGAAGGGGGATTTAGGTTACCTTCCTGAGACATCCTCTTCATCCCTAGAAGCAATAGAGATGCAGGCCCCAAGCAGGGCACCTGCCTCCTCTTTCATACTTTGCATTAGGAAATTCCCTGTGCCTGACACTCAAACATGGTGATCCAGGTTGCAAAGTTGCTAGCACACTCTTGGCTGCAATTCTGGCCCGTTGTAACTAATGCTTTTCCAAGCAATTGTTTGTTTGGATTCAGGAGCTTGGCACTTCCCAACAGATTGTTTTCCCTCACTCATCCGTGGTAGAGATGGAGAGACTTAGGAATTAGTTCTCATTAACCATGCTGAGTTTCTGGGCACTGGTTTGAAAAGATAGGTGTCTGCATAAGGAAGGCAGGAGCCTCCCTTGAAATGGAAAATGTAAACCCTCTCCCTCTTAGTTACTATAATTTTGAAATTAATAGGCTTTCAGGCAAAGATATGGGAATAAGAATAACAGTTCTTTACCAGGAAAACTAAAAATACAAATGTAATACAAACAAAAAAACCCCTACTGACAGAATACGACCTGATACCCCTGTTGGTAGCAGTCCAATCGGAATGTTGGATACAATCCTCCTGGAGTGGCAGACGTGGTTCTGTTGGAGCAGTGGTGCTGCAGAAGGGTGTAGTTTTCCTCTGAAGGTCCAGTGGTGGTGTAGATGGGCCTGGTCTTCCTCTGGGAATCCAGTGGAGAAGAAAGCTGCTCCTCTGGGAATCCAGTGGAAAAAGTCTGCTCTGGTGTCCCAAAATGTCAGATTATATCCAGGAAGGAATGCTTGGCTCCTCCCCCTGGGCAGAACATCTCACAATGGGATGATGTAATTTTGTCAGCCATGCAGTGACACTCAATAGCCCATGAACAGAAGATATCTCCCAGAGGGAGGATTGGTTTGTGGAAGAGATAAAGAAAACTGTCCAATTAACAGAAGATAACTGCCCCACCTCTAAGAGATGGCAAATAGAATACACACCTTTCTTACAATCCAGGACATCTAGTAACACTTATTTAAAGTTAATGTGTTGCCTAAATATCATAATAGGCTTTGAGACCAGCCTGTTGCACCAGATGTAGCTGTAGTAAATGGTCAGAGATTCTCTCCTACTTCCACTGTCTCTGCATGCTCTGGATGTCAGGTCAGATATGGAGAACTGGGCACACTGAGTGTTTCAGTGGTCTAGTCAGAACTGTCCCTACCCATGGCAGAGCAGTTGAAATGACATAAACTTAAAAGTCCCTTTCAAATCAAACCAGACTGATTCTGCCTGTATGGTAACAAGGGGGAATGGCTGGTCCATCCCAGATGTGGAAGAGCTCCATATGAATGTGGCCCATGCTCTCTCACATACTTGAAGGGACCAGTTGTAGTGTAATAGCTGGTGATGTTAAAAAATCCTGAAAAGGATTTAGATGTGGATTTAGATTTAGAATATGAACACAGAATCACAGAATGGTTGAAGTTGTAAAGGACCTTTAAAGGTCATCTTATTCCATCCCCCCGCCATGGGCAGGGACAACTTCCACTAGATCAGGTTGAATGGAGCTTAGTTGTTCCAAGCCCCATCCAACCTGGTCTCAAATTCTTCCAGGGATGGGGCAGTCACAGCTTCTCTGAGCAACCCATTTTTTCTAGATGAGCACTGAATACATGTGGCACACTGGTATTTAGAATTTCTTTGTTAATAGAGTGTGGTATTTCTAGATCAGTAGCCTTCTGTCCTCGATTTCCAGAAGTTGTGGCCGAGCTATTCCAGAGCTGGTAGACACAGTGCATCAATGTGCACACACCTAAGAATGGCTGTTTTATTATCTGCATGCAAAGGCTCATCTTGGGAGACATAAAGTAGTCAAGGGTGAAGTCCAATCACCAAGAACAGTGGAGCTGAGTACTCACAGAATTGTTACATCTGCATTCAGACTAGCAAAGCAAGGATGGAGACAAGCAGTCTCATTTTTCACAGTCAGATGAAAGTGATTGTTGCATTAAGAGCCCATCTCTGTTGCAGAAATGCATTCCCTGACAGCCCACAGGGAGTAAAAGGCTTTTCTGTGTCTTTTCTGCAGAGATCACAGGAGTTTGGGGGAAAAGCCTGTCACTTCCTGCATGTTTATGTTTGCATAATATATCTGTTAATGAAGTTGCTAGGCACTATGGTAACAAATACAGTCATGCTGCTTCGGAGCTCATTTTTATACAAACCAGCTTTCTACAAGCAGAAGAATGAATAAATCCTGGTTTGTGTTCCACCTTTAAAATCCACTCCCTATATCCACCGTACAACAGCCTTCACCCTTGGTCTCTGGATCTGTAGACGCAGCCTGTCCTTGGTCCTGCTGGTTGACCTGGTGAACCATGGGGGCTGGTCGTTCAGCTGTCCTGAGAATGAGTGAGAAACATGAACTTTACCTCTTTCCCTCAGCTGCAGAACACCATTTGGATATTCCCCACGTGCCCATTCACTGATCTTGAGGAAAGCTATTGTGATTTTCACCTTTGAAATTTCTACTTCTACTACAAACACAACAGAAAACAGCTAATGGGGTTAGCTGTTGCTAGTGTGAGAAACAACACTCACTTTTAAAATTTCAAAGGTTTATTAAGGCTTAGCAAAATACAACAAAACACTGAATAAGGAAAAATTACAGCACTGGGAGCATGGAACTAAACCACCACGTGCTCACCCACAAAATGGCTGCTCCACCTTTTATACTCCTGGTGTTGCATCAGGTAACCCCAGCCCCTCCCAAAGTCCGTCAGTCAGCTCTTCTCTGTCCATTGGTGGAGACTCCTTTCTTGTAATCTGATGGAATGTCAGGTGTTGCCATGCTGTGCCCCCCCAGCAACAAGCCTGTGCTCCCCACAAATGCCCTGACTACCAAAGCCATCCCGTGACAACAATAAAATGGGAGGAGAAAAGAGTGTGGGAGAACACCTCACAATAACATAACTATACATCAATAAAACTTCTTAACATACGCATAATATTAATCTCTTAATTGTGAGAGCCAACCATCGCATTACCCATCTATAACACTAGGAACGAAATCTGAGAGACAGATAGATATAGGCAGAGAGAATTAGTCCATTATTTTATTTATTTCCAGATATTGAAAATATATATAGTCTACTTTGGAACAAAAGTGGATCCTAGGAAGAAACCTCTTCTGAGGAGTTTAGGATGAATTTTGAGTTTGTCGTTCTGGCTTGAGGCAATTTAAAGGAGAATGCTCTGGAATGAGTTGTCTCCCTTTATAGGTTCTAACAATCCAGTACAAAACACAGATGAGTAGAAAAAATAACAGTTTACTAACAAGCAGCAACAGACAAAAATAACAAATAGATTTGTGAAAAACACCAATCATTTGTTTTTAAAATTTAAAAAGTTTAATAGTAATAAAATGGTTATAAAAATAGTAATACAATTAGAGTAATAAAAATTTGAACAACTGAGATTTGGACAATACGAGACAATAAAAACACAAAGTTACAGATGGTCCGGGTACCTCTTTCTGGGCAAAATAAGCCCGAAAAAGGACACACGGTTAACAGAGGATTAACCCTTAAAAACGACAGCCTGTTGCTTATTCATACACCTCATACAGGATGCATAAATTCCATTCAAACAAAGGATTCTGTCTGGTCAGTGTCAACTTCTTCCTCTGAATCCTAACTTCTTCAGAAGACACCTGAACAGAGGTGGGAAGAAGTTCCTTTCTTCTGATAAGGGAGCAATAAATTCCCTTTCTCTGAAAGATTTAGGTGTCCTGTGGCTGCTATCTCGGTGCGAGTCCTCTCTCTAAAAAAAGTATCTTACATAGCATAGTTTCTATTTTAACCTTATATTATAACCCAAAACTATATTTAACACGCTACTTAAAAAAATTAATACAGCATAACTTTCTAACACAACACATATAATATTCATTTTAATATTTGTGAAAAGCCAATCATAAAATATGCATTTTTCACAGATTAAAAATTTCTAAGTCTCATGGACTGCCCCCAGAACGAAAAGACACCCGAAAATGCCGGACACACACACACACACACACACACACACACACACACACACACACACACACACCCCCACCCACCCACCCCAAGATGGTGCTCTGCAGTCGAGCGTGTGATTCGAAGGACAAAGGGAAAGGTGGTGTCAGACTTCCCCCCACCCCCCTGCTCTGCTCCCTGACAACGAGAGCTCCGACTGGAATTCTTGGAACTCGGGGAAGGACTTTGCCTTCCTTGCAGCAAGAGACGACAGGGCAGGCAAGGCAAGGAGGCCGGGCTGGGTTTTCTGTCCTCAGCCAGGACAACAGATGACCTTATGCAGCCCTAGCATCCCTGCCTGAGCATCCTCTGATGACATCCACATGTCCATACTTAAGCTTTCCTGATCCTCTGAACGCAACACAGCTGGTTATTTTCACAGAAGTAAAACCAAATATCTTCATTGCCGTTTGACAAGTTTGGTTGAAGCTGATTAAGGTGCTCAAAAGTATTACGGGAAGGGATTGACTGGCAGCCCCCTTACAAAGACTTAATTTCCCTAGTGTTGGAGGTTGCGTTTTCTCTTTTTTTCTTCAGGGAATTTTCCTCCATTTGTTGTCATAGAGATGGTGAATGGACCTTGATTTAAAAGACAAAAGATGTAGCCAGGGCCTTGGCATATCATTGGAATGGCTCTGGGGGAGGGGGAGAAGCAGTGTGGTGGTCGGGAGTTTCTTTACCTGGAGGTGGTTCGGTCTCTGCCGGTTGTGGGTTTGGTGCTGGACTTCTCCGTGTTAGGAAAATCAATCCACAAAACACCAGAGGTTTATGTCCAATAAGGAGACAGAGGAGTCCTTTCTGGCTTTATTCGAATAAAGGGAGAGGCCATGGGGCATTCCTCTGGAGTCTCTCAAATTTTTGGAGGACACAGCCTCCCTTTTATCCTGATTTCCTGGGCACATTTCCCTCTCTCTTTCCCCACTGCCTGAGGTACTGGAGAGGTACAGACTCCCCGATACACCTGATCCCAAAGATCCCCCTCTAATGTATAACCTTCCCTTTTAATTTTTATTTCTTACGGAGTTTAGGGTTTTTTCTTCCCCATTGTTTCTTTCATCTCTCAATGTCTAATTTAGTTTATCAGCTAACCTAAAGTTTATTTGTAAAAGCAAATATCTTTGGTGGGCCGCTGCCCTCAGCAGCGACTATTGGACTGGGACTTCTCAGTACCCGCCGTTGCTGGGAGAAAGCTCCTCACCATCTGCCTGCGTGCTTCAGGGGAAAACCCGGCTCCCATCTCCTCTCTCTCGGGAGAGAGCACCTCGCGGCTGCTTACTGGAGCCTCTGGGACATGTGAGAGGCAGGGGAAAACAGAAACACCGCTGGCCTCCTCTCCCCTCCCGGGGCCACCATCACCCCTGGGGCGGCTCAGCGCCCCCCCGTGCCTCACCCTGAGCCAACAGCGCCCCCTGCAGCCTCGGGGGAGTCACTGCAGCCTCTGCCTCAGCAGGGGCCATGGGCGCCCCTGGCGGTTGGGATCGTAACTGCACCGAAGGGGCGGCGCTTGATGGGCGGGAAAAGGCTGAAACTGGGAACTTTTTGTGTTTTGTTGTTGTTGCTGTTGTTGACGACCATGTTGTCATTGATGTTTGTCTGCATTGTTTTACACTATTTATATTTATATTTATATTTATATTTATATTTATATTTATATTTATATTTATATTTATATTTATATTTATATTTATATTTATATTTATGTTTATATTTATATTTATATTTATATTTATAGTATGTATATGCATATGTGTGTATATATAAAAATATATATATCTGTTTTAGTAAAGAACTGTTACTCCTTTTCCCTTTTTTTTACCTGAGAGCCCTAAAATTTCAAATTTTTAATAGTAAGGAGGGGATCATATTTTCCATTCCTGGAAGGTTCCCGCCTTCTTTGGTCTACAATTGTCTTTTAAACCAGCACACCTAGTAAGACAGGCTGAAAATGAGTAATACAACCCAAAAGTGGTTAAATGAAACAGGCAGGAGGGGCAGAGTCTGTAATTTAAAAGGGTTAATGCCTTGGAAGTCCTGAAATTAAGACAAGAGCTTGGAGCAATCTGGTCTAGTGGATGGTGTCTCTACCCATGGAAAGGGCTTGGAATGAGATGAGCTTTAAGGTCCTGGCCATCCATTCTGCAGCTCTGTGATTTTCAAAGAAAGTTTACTCCTTTGCAGAGGGCTTGGATCAGCACTGGTAGGATAGATCCTGGCTTGCACTGGAGTTTTAAGGATCTAAACATTGTCTTGGTCTATGTCTGAGCCCAACCCCCCAAGTCAGCAACCCCTTTAGGGTTTCTCCTTCCCCATCCTCAGGTGAATGCTGAGTTTTAGAGAGAAATTGAAATGTTTTGCTTCAAACTTGGAAGGCTGTTGGTGTTGTATCGGGAAGAACTACAAAATGGAAGAGAAGGAGGCTGTGGACAGGAAGCAGAATGTGTCCAGAAGACACTGATCCACGCTTTTAACTGTGTTTGGGGCTTCTTCTACCAGATGTTTCAGCTCTATCCAAAAGAAATGAAAGATAGTGTTATTGTTTCCCTGTGATTCAGGAATCCACTATCAGTTAATAAAGGGAAGCCACAGCTCAAAATATAGCTGATAAACTGCATTCCCTGCTCTGCTTGAGTTTACATCTCACTTGGTATTGTGTTAATTAATTATCTCTTTGTCCCAATTATTTATCTGTTAGTATGGAATTAACAAAGCTTTTCTGTCTAATAGGTGTAATGTATGTGGGATCACACCAATTTCTGCTTACAGGCGTGGCTAAGGGGTGTCCAGGACTGACTGATTTTAATAGACTACATTTCGTTTGAATTTCTCATACTGTGTCAATAGGTTTTGGATGAGGTAAAAAATGAATTGTTGGAAGACAGTTTCTATGTAAATCTGATTGGATGGAGGCAAAATCTTTTCCACATAGACTTGGTTGATCAATGCAGGACTCCATTCCCATGTTATCATTGCTCTCGTGTTGGTTTAATTCCTGAACCCTTTTCCTTTTTGATCTGTAGAAATGAGTTCAGACCATGGATAGATGTCAAGCCGGTGAAAGCGATAAAAGCAAAGCCCCAGTACAAGCCACCAGAGGAGAAAATGACCCATGAAACCAGTTACAGTGCTCAGTTCAAGGGGGAAACCAGTAAGCCTTCTCCAGCTGATAACAAATACCTGGAACGCAGAAGGATACGCACTCTCTACTGTGAACCCTACAAAGAACCTCCAAAGGTGAGAAACATGGCAGAAGGGACCCAGGGCCATCGCTGCTCCTGGTGGGATGTGTCCAAGGCAGTCAGGCTGGGCTGAACACTGCTTGCTGTCACTCCCCTTGTGTGGTATCCTCATTCCAACCAGCGGGAGCATCTTGGGATCCACCTTGGAGATGGTGGTGAATAAAAGCTAAACATGTCCCAGCCCAGAAAGCCAACAGGGTCCTGGGTTGATCCCACAGCATGGACAGGGAGGTCAGGGAGGGGATTCTGCCCCACTGTTCCATTCTGCCCCTCTGCTCTGTGAGACCCCCCACCTGCACTGCTGCCACCAGCGCTGGCGTCCTCAGCATGAGAAGGGCATGGATCTGTTGGACTGAGTCCAGAAGAGGCCATGGACATGCTCCAAGAGATGGAGCACCCCTGTTATGGAGACAGGCTGGGAGAGATGAGGAAGTTTATTTAGCCTGCAGAAGAGAAGGCTCTGGTGAGAGTTCAGAGTCCCTGTCAGTGCCTAACAGGACTCCAGGAGAGCTGGAGAGGGACTTTGGACGAGGGTCTGGAGGGACAGGACAATGGAGAATGGCTTCACACTGCCAGAGGGCAGGGTTAGATGGGCTATTGGAAAAAAATTCTTGACTGTGAGGGTGGTGAGGCCCTGTGGCTGCCCCATGCCTGGAAGTGTCCAGTGCCAGGTTTGAAGGGGCTTGGAGCAACCAGGTGTAGCAGAAGATGTCCCAGCCTATGCAGAGGGTATGGAATGAGATGTTCTTTAAGGACCCTTCCAACCCAAACTGTTCTAGAATTCTGTGGGCTCTAGGACAGCTTGAGGCACTTTGGGGACAATAGTGCCCTATGTCAAGTGAGGGTAGGGCCGAGATGAAGAGGTTTTTCTGCTGTCATTTCCTATGTAATTATCCAGGTAGCTTTTTCTTCCTCCCTCCAAAACTTCAGGAGCCCCACATTACATTTTCTGCTGGGAGCCAGACATCTGCCTTTAATTCCGAGCATTACACAGATTTTGACAGTAGGCACTTCTGGCTTTGATCAGATCAAGAACATGTGTTGAGACGGGCCCGAGCTGAAATGTTCTCCAGCCTTGTTTTCTAGGACCAGCAGAGGATCGGCATATTAAAGGAGTCAGTCTGTGAAGTTTTAAACAGAGGACCATAAGTTGTTGCCTAAGTTGATGAGTGCTTAGATCTGTGAGGACTGAGAGGCATTGCAGGGCAAGCATGTAGGAGATGAAGACTTCTGTTCTCCCTTAATTTTTGTAACTGTCCTTCCTATTTTGGGGGCATAGAAACAAGATGTTGTGGAATTTTCTCATGTGCCAATTAGTGTTCTGGTATCCCAAGGTAATTTTCCTCCATTTTGGGAATCTGTTAAGGACAAACAAACAGAGGAGTCCTCTCCTGCAAGAAAGATGGAGACTTATAGCAGCCTCTTTGACCTGAGCATCATTTCTCTGCTTCCAGAGAGACAATCCTCTGTGGGTTTGCAAAACCCCTCCTGAAGTCAGAGAAAGATGCAGAAATTGATAAAATGACTGATAATATTCCCTCTCCTATTCACCCTGCTCTATCCTAATCTGGATACAATGGGCTCTGCTGGCTCCAAGGACACTGACTTCAGGGCATCCTGAAAGGAGCTGGCCACTTGCCACTCAGCATAAGCTCAGCTGGTCCCCTGCCTTTGTGGCAGGGCAGAGATAAGCAGATAAGTAACATTTGTGCTGTTTCAGATCTGAATCCTGTTTTCCACTTGTCCTTGTGTCTCTCCTTCTCTCTTTCTCTCTCTCTCTCTTTCTCCATCTCTATGTTGTTGTTTTGCCTGTCGCCCTCCATGCAGGTGGAAAAGCCTAGCATAAAGCCTTCCAAACCAAAAAAGACCACAACAAGCCATAAACCCTTGAAAAAGGCCAAAGACAAGCAGATTGCATCTGGCCGGGCTGCCAAGAAAAAGAGCGCCGAGACCTCCAACACTGCAAAGCCAGAAGATAAGGAGAAAAGTAAAGAGATGAACAATAAACTGGCTGAGGCAAAAGAGTAAATGTCACTGCACTTTCTTTCTCATTTTTTCCTTTTCTTTCTTTCTTTCTTCCTTCCTTTTTTATTTTTTTCCCTTTGATTAAATAAAGGCCACAAAATTAATTAGAGGCTTCTAATCTGCTTTTTGTTCTGATTGTATTAGAAGCTTTTCTGTTTTATTTCCAAGGAGGATTAGGAAATCCTTGTTTCTGAGGTCAGGTTGTTCTGCTTTGCCTGCACAACACGGCTCTGCACAGAGTGAGGGATGTGAGAATGTATAAGCAGGGTCCTAAGAGATGAAGGTGATGGATCAACAGTGATTACATCCAACAGCTTGTCCCTTTCCTTGGGCTTGGTTCTTCGATGCTTTGACAGCGTGGAAGTGCCCATTGAGCCAAGGAAGGGCTGTGCTCTCGTCCCATGAGGCCTTTTTGGGTTGGCCATCATTGTCATCTCCCACTGGTGTCAATAGGTAAAGGGGTTTGGAGGCAGAGAGGATCAGGTTCATTCATGGTGCTGTGGACATGCTGTAAATACACCAAAATCAATGGTGTGGCCAAGAATGATTTCCCCTTTTGACACTGATGGGAATTCTGCTCCAAGAAGCAACAGGAAAGGAGATCCCATGGAAGTAAAGGGCCAAATTCTCCCCAAGGGTAGTTGGGAGTACATCTAGCTGCATCAAGGCAACTTCACTCATCAATAGCACTTGAAGTCCTTGATTTAAAAAAAAAAAAAATTGGTGAGGGAAGGTGCAGTGAGCAGTGAAGACTTTCCAATCACATGGCAGGTTAGACTAGGTTATCAGCAGGTTGTTCTTCCCTATTGTTTCCCCTAAGTTATGGATCTTATTAATTATTCCTGTTTTGTTTTGAATCTTGATCTGCTTTCTTCACTTCTGGGATGTCAATAGGCAGAGCTAGGTTTCAAAAAGTGGTTTAGTTTGCAGGCATGGCCTTCCAAGGGGTAGAAAGAAATGTGTCACCAAGGTTGGCTAGAGCTGTCAGCCCCCGTTGTGTCTATTCTTCCAGCTGTTTATGTTCATGTTGGCTCATGGGCAACTCAAGAGGGCCATAAAAAAAGTTTCTGGGATCCCTAGACTCCCTCCAGACAAGATCTCAGGGTTTCAGTCATATTTACTGTGCTCTTACACTAACTAGGAAATGCCCAGGACCAGTTTGGAAGCCCGAAACACAGCAGGACCATTTGTCAGCGAGTATGAACTGGCCCAACAGAATGGCATTGCATGCCACAGAATCTGGGCCACTGGATCAGTGGGAGAGTTGTGGTCCCAATCCAAATTTATGTGCCTAACTTCTGGATTGGGTCCTAAATACGTAGGGATTTATTTTTGTCCCACTAAACTGGGCTCTTAGACTCTCCTGTAGCAGAGTGGCTGCAAGTTATGATACAGGGTTCTTGTTCCTTATTTTTGCAGCTCCAAATTTTCTCTCCTAATATGAAGTCCACCTTGAAACTTCCAGTGGACAATTGGGAAGCATGAAGACAGAGATGGGAAGTAGAATGGAGAGGTGGTGTGTTGCTGTAGAGGTGGTGGAATGAGGAAAGTCTTATTACTAGGGGTATTTTAGAGATGTGAAGCTATCTAGCAGAAAAATGGATGGGTTGGGAGGGTGAGGAGTCCCTTTTTTGGGGCTTCATCCCATTAGAATTAGTCTTTTGGAAACAAAAATGAGTGGTGGGCTACAAGATTGAGTGAAATTTTCCAATGAGGAGGAAAGCTCTGTGATATACAGATAGTGACATTTGCTGGCCTTAGTAATGAATAAATGCCAAGTTCAGTGTATCATGTGGTGTGTCCTGTTTGCCTTGCGCTAACAGCCTAAACCTTTGAGTATCAGTAAATGTAGTGTTCTGAATTCAGTGGTGTAATTCCCAGCTTAGCTGTGTTAGAACTGTGTGCTATGAGCTAGTCAGGTTGTGTATGTGGAAAATATATATTCATATATAGAAATATATATATATATTTAAAACCTCTGCTGTTTAGGAGGAAACCAGGGAAGATCCTCCAGGAAGTAAAACTGTGGAAATCTTTGTGAATGTAGTGCTTTTTTTTTTTTTTTTTTCCTTGCTTTTCTTTTTTTTTATGTGCATGCCTCATGGAGATGCTGACCTGTCCATATTGATCATTGCTCTTCTGAGTGCTCAGAAGCCCCTGCAGCACTGCTCAGCTCCGTGTCCAGAGCAGCTTGGCAAAAGGCTTGCGTTGAGCTCGCGGGGAGGCATGCTGCTCACAGCTCTTCCAACCTGTCACATAAGGGACAACTGGCCAGAGAAGAGCAGCTCCCAAGACTTGGTGTGATTCCTTGCCTTTTAAGATTCTTCATGTATCTTCACACTCCTCAGTAATGTCCTTTCTTACAGGATGTAGCATAAACTGTGAAGATGGTATGTCACAGCAGGCAGAACACATCAGGAAGGCACTAGACAGTTCAAATGGCTCAACACACCAATCTTTCATAAGGACAGACCATGCCAAACAATTTTTCCTTTTATTTTTCAGCCCTAAGTTTCACATTTAAAGATACACTACACTTGCCACTGTTTCACCTGGAATTCAATGAGAATTTAGCCCTTGACTTCAAGGTGAACTAAATTTTACCAAGGAACATCACTAAGATGCTCAGACCACCTCATCCAAGCATCTCCATGGCTCTGGATGAACTGCTGATTATCCAACTTGGGATGGTTTCTTCTTAATGAAGAGCATCTATCACAGTGTTTGAAACATACACAGTGAGTGGTCAAAATATAGCTTTCTGTTTCCATAATACATGAAGTCTTTTGGTGGCAGAGGGCTTGGAACTAGAAGGTCCCTTCCAACCAAGCCATTGCATGAGCTCACTACAAAGCTAGGTATGAAGTGTTAGCCTGTGGTTTTAATTACCTCTATACTGAAGGAACTTTCCAAGGACCATTGAGCTGCCTGCTTTTGACACCTGTCTTTGAGTGGGATGAATGGTCCTTGAAAGGTTTTCCTTGCAGAAAGAGCCTGGGAGACTGGTAAGGCCTGGATACCTTCCTCTCACATCAACAAAATAGGAATAGAAATCCCGGCTTGTGTTCCATATGCACCACATCTGCGGCATGCATCCAAGCACACACGCATCCAAGCACATGGGCTGGCACTGCACTGAATACCAGGAACTACAGCAGAGGCAAGCCTCAGGGTGAAATCCTGCATTGCTGTACCTTCCACAGGCTCTATGCCCATCCAACCCACTCAGGTTTATCAGAAAGGAGACCAAATCTCTGCCATTTAAAATTCACTTTGGGCTCTGAACTTGTCAATCCCACTGGGAAACAGTGCTCTGCTGTTCTGTGTTTCCAGCTACCACAATGCTGATTCTGTTCCACTGCTGATTTGTAATATGTTTTACTTTTCTTGTAAAAAGAAAAAAAAGAAATGTTTTGCTTTTTACCCTGTGAGAGTTCCTGTGCTATTGCTTGCTTTCACATTTTCACTGTATTGTACTGTTACTCCTTTCTGCAAAATGGTGCTAATTGCTGAGCTCCTGTTTTCTGACTGCTTTGCACACTAATCACTTGCTTCTTCATTTGCAGCACAGCCGGTGCCAAAACCTGGTGCCCATGCATTCCACAAACTCTTGCCTCTTGGAGGCAGATAGGAAGTGTCTAATTAATATTTTGTGGCCTGGGTTTGGTTGCGTATCACAAATTGTCTCTTGTAAACATGTTAAGCACACCTCCTTGTGGTGCTTTTTCATTGTTGATATTCTGATGAGAGTCTCTCTCACACACACACACACACACACACTCACACACATTAATGTACCGCCAATTGATTGTGATGTGCTTGTGATCTTTGCTTGCTCAAAGGGTTCTTTTTCCAATGATAAATAAATGCTGAAGACAAATACCTCCTCCTTGATCTTGTTTTCTCAATCAGAAGCACAGTTAAGTGAAAGAAATGTCTGTCCAAACGAGGCTTGTGTTGCTTAGAGTTGCCTGCCTGTGGGGACAGCTGGGCTGGCACAGTCTAACTCCCTTTAGGTGGCTGCTAATCTCAGACCAGTCTGGCATGAGCTGTAAGTGTTTGCAAATGCAAAGATGGACAGAGAAGTCATGTGGGTGGTGCAAGTTTTCTTTTATTTTCTATACAAAATATCTTTGAGTAGAAAGTCCATGCAGTGCCTTGCTCATGTCCACCTTGTCCTGGCTCAAGGAGCAGAGACCAAATCCCATTGAGAGCTGGAGGGAGGGTAGATGATGTGTATTTACCAATGTTAATTGCACTTTTTCAACAGCCTACAGCTTTTATTTTCTCCCTAAACCAAACCTGGAAAACCTGGTCTACTGGAAGGTGTCTCTTCCTATGACAGGGCGTTAGGAACTAGATGATCTTTAAGGTCTCTTCCAATCCAAACTATTCCATGATTCTGTGATTTTGAAACCTCTCCTCCACCTCCTCCTCCTCCCTTTTTCTACCTTCCTGTTGCTAAGGGTGCTATTTTGCATCCTTGCCTTGTTTACAAATCACTTTCTGAATTTATTCCATTTGTGACCACATGCTAGTAACAGTGCTGCTTTCTGATGTCCTCTGTATCACCCTGCCTTCCCTTCTCCCTTCCCCGCCAGTTCCATCTATTCATGAATCACACCTATCTCTAGGATTTTTGGAGTGTTTCAGCTGGGCTGTAGGTTGCAGGATTTACCATTTCACTCTGTAAGCTGGTAGAGGAGAAAATGTTCATTTCTAAAGGATTGGTTATTATTGGGGCTTATCCGTGACAATCCATGTTGGGCAACAAAGTGCTTCTCCCATGACACAAAGGCACAGGGTCTTTTCCATGCTGCAGTCTTCATAGGTAATCCATCTCCTCCCTGCAGCTGCCCTAAGTGAATGCTGGAAAACACCTTCACTGCCCTGGTGACCTCTGAACTCACTCAGCCTTGTGAAGCCCAAATGCAGAAAGGGGTGCAGGATGCATTTCAAGGGAACACTAGGAGCCATCCCTGGTCTTTAACCATCATATCTGAACCCACTAGTACTGACTGACTCCTCAATCTTCACCAAATCACTAGTGACTGGCACTGCCCACCTCTTTCCAAGGGCTGTGCAGGAGGGCTTCACTGAAAATGAAATGCTTTGTTTCACAAGAGCATTTAGTGTGGAGATGCTGAGACACTGGCTGGACATTTATTTGTCAGTGTTAGTGTCTGGGTGAAGTGAAAAATAAACAGAATTTTGGAAGTTGAGTCTCCCTCTCAAATACTTAATAACAGAGTGGTTTAGAGGTCTTTTCCAACCTAAATAATTCTGTGATCTGAGAGTGATCAGAGGCTTTGCAGAGGTGTCACTTTGACTGCCATGAGCAGTCTCATCAGGAGCTGCCTCCCTGCTTCCAATTTTACTGAGCGGCTTTTAACTACATGGTGTCCACTCATCTGGGATCCTTGTGCATGGGTGGATGAAAAAGTTTTTCCTTGACACTCTCTATCCTTCCACTCCAGCTTGGGCACAGAACAGAGCTCCCTTTGAAAACCTCCATTATCGTTTTTACATCCCTGACTGGTAAAAGGATGCTTCACCAGCTAACATATCAGCCATTATACAAATGCAGCCTCTTGTGTCATGATATTCTTCTGATTTAGGGTTTATTTAGAGATGTGCCAGTGCAGGAGAGAAAGAGACTTTTTAAGAAGGTGCTTCTGACAAAGCTTGTACCTCCCAACATCCAAGGAATAAGAACCAACAGTGACATCAGATCAAGAAGAGGAGCCACACGGGAAGGAGAAATTCCCTAGTATAAACATGATAATATGGATATGCTCAGCTCCAAGAACAGCATCTTTTCCACATTTGGAAAATATTGTGGTGTTCAGACATGGGCTTCTGCTCTGCCTTGTTCCAACAGTGTCATGGTAAGTTTGATTCAGTCGGGGAATTGGCACCTCACTTCCATTTGCCCTTATTCACCTGAGCTTTCCGGGTTGGGAGCAATTCCACTAATGCCACTGGGTCTACTTCCAAGCTCAGGGGTGTGTGATAAGGGGTAACACAGCTCTGAGTACTTCAGGACTGGTGGTCTGTCATGAACTCTGAATTGCTTGTAAAGACTCTTAATTTCTGTTGCAGGGTGCCTTGGGAACAACTTCCTAATCCTGACTGTCATGGTGGAGGACATGTGAGGCAAGAATAAAACAAAATCCTACTAGTGGATTGAAGGCATCTTATGCTTTCTAAAATGCCAGCTTGCCCTTCAGGGGAAGGAAGTCTACTCCATGGAAGCCAACGACAAGGACCAGCCACCAGAAAAATGATGGATGGTAGTGGCAGATCTCAGTGATATGTGAGAGCCCTGACACCTTTCAATGTGTTTCACTGTGAGAGATGGGAAGGGGAAAGCATTTCTGAACCTGACTTGTTGCCCTCTGCCCACCCCAGCCTAGCCTGCGGCATGCAACAACCCCAAGTCCCCAAACAGCTGGAGAAGCTGGTGTGTCCTCTCTAGCTCTGAAAGAGGTCTGGAGAACTGGGTCACAGCAAAGGGTGAGAAGCACCCTGCATGGCACATGGTGGAGGGAATCTCACCACATGACGGGTGGCAGATAGGTCTGTTCTTGTCAGTTAACAACACCTATAAGCACCTGATGGTTCCAGTACCAGGTGGTTAAGGCAGGGAAATCCTGAGAGCAGCCCCTGGCCCTTGGACTGACCTGCTCCTTGGCCTGGTTCAGGATTTAGTACCCAACTAAAGACAAGTTCAGCTGTGGCCACCTTGCTTGGATCCAAGAGATTTGCCCAGAGAAGCTGTGGCTGCCCCATCCCTGGAAATGTTCAAGGCAAGTGGTGTACTGGAGCTGGAGAAACCTGGTCTAGTGGAAGGTGTCCCTCTCCATGGCAGGGGGTTTGGAACAAGAGGATCTTCAAGATCCTTCCCACCCAAATAATTCTGTGATGCTGTGATTTATCAGCAGGGACACAACCCCTCAATGTACCCTGAATTTAATGAAACAGATAGTGCTTTGGAGCTGCAGGACAGTGAATGTCTTTGCCCCCCTTGCCCCTGCTCTCTTGCCTTTCCCCAAGGTTCATTGCTGATTAGAGATCTCTCCCTGTTGGCTCCTTCCCCTGCAGTCTGCAATGCCTTGACCCCATTTGTCCACCACACCACCATTCCTTCTTGTCTTCAGAAGAATTTTCCCTCCATCCTCTCTGCCATCTCTTCTGTGTCTGTCCCATAGCTGCTTCTCCAATCCTTTGCTTTCTCCCACCTCTCCTCCTCCAACACCTTTTCCCTCCACATCACCCCAAATACCCAGCTCCACCAAGGACTTTCTCCTTCCCATCCTCCCTCAGATACTGTCTCGTGTCCTGTCTCTCTTGGACTGTAAGCCTTTCTCTTTGCCTGTACTGTGTGATATCACTCACTGCTTGAATAAATGATACCTCACCTACCAACTGCCCCTTCTCTCTCTCTCCTTTCTTGGTGTGACTTCACTAGATGTGTCTGAAAGTGCCTTGTGTGTCTGTCCTGGTGGCCAGTCAAGCAGCTGGTCTTGCTTCTGCAGATCTGTTTGCTTTTTTAGGATGACACTGCTCATGCTTTTGTCCTCTGGTACTTTTGTTTCTTTTCTTTTACAGCCACGGGGACAAGCTTTGTTGTCAGTGTAGGAGCCTGGCACAGTCAGAGCTGCAGGATCTTCTGTCCTTTGCCATTCTGGTGCATCTGATAAAGAGGTTGGCCTTTCTCCAGCTTCCTGCAGAGATGTCCTGTGCTGCCAGGTGGCAGCAGCCGAGGAGAATGAAGGAGAAATCTTGTAGCCCAGAGCAGAAGCAGCTGATGTTAAAGAAACAACATTTCCCTGTAACAGGAAGCGGTGGGCAGAGATGTGTCAGTGGAAATCCAAGCATATATATATCTCTCAGGGGAATCAGCAAAAGCTGGCTTAGCATGTTTCAGAGATGGATGCCCAGGAGGCTTCTTGTGGCTGAGAAGGTGCCCTGGACATCTGCTTCCTTCATCCCAGGCGAGGACTAGACCTGTCTGTGGTCCCTTCTACCTGTGAGTACATCAAGGACCCAGTTGTCACTCAGTCTCAGGTGGCTCCTTGCTACCTCCTTGTCCTAATTCATTGTCTCAAAGTGCTAGTTTGGTTCGTGCTGGCTGAAGCTGTTAGTACATGGTGCTTCTTCCCAGGTGCTGCTTATAAACATGGAAAGTTGCAGGAGCAGCTCGGTTCCTCTACCCTTACAGTGACCCCCACTGCCTGTGATGTGACATCAGCCTGCCAGAAAGCAAAGAAGCCTCCTGGCCATGCCAGTGAGCTCAGAGCATGGTCACCAGTCTGGTTTCATGGGCCATCTGCAGGAGTTCGGTCTGAGGACCTAAAGAGAGGCAAAACTGAAGCAGTTTGGTGAACATGGATGGGAGAGGGATCAAACGGAGGGATCAAGAGGCCCAGTCTCCTGGGCTTCTTTCAGTGCCTGTTCCTGTCCTGTCCTGCCTGCAAGAGCAGACAGAAGAGATGAAATGTGTGGGGAACTCAAATCCTCAGTGAGAAGCCTGGAAATGTCATCTAGGACAAGCAAGATTTGCAGCTGGGTTGTGCCTGACATCTCCAGGCTGAAGGAACTTTGGTGTAGGTGCTGGAAAGAAGCATTGGGAAAGAGGATCAATCCCTTGATGTAGGTGAAATCCTGCATCTTTTCCTATGTGCCATCATGACTTACTTCCACCTGCCTTGCTTCCACAGTGCTGCTGCCTCCTCCTCCAAGCTGTAGATTCCACCAGTAAAAAAGCACTGAAAAAATCTCAGCTGCAGTTTTAGGGTCTGACTGGTATTTAGGACATGATTTGTCCATGCTGCTCAGGTCTTCATCTCACTTGAAGGCATGCAGAAGTCTTCTAACATCTACATTTCTACTAGCAGAGCTCTGTGAGAGCTTGCCTATCTGCTGCTTTGGTTTGAACTCCGAAGGGCTGAGTTCCTTGTTGCTCATCCCACACCTACATCAGGCCAGATTTCACAACCAGGCACTTTCTTCTTCAGACCTTTCTGGCCCCAAACAGGTGCACGTTTCCAGGTCTCACACCTTTGCAGGGACAGCAACCCCTCTGCTTGCTGAGGTATAGAAAAAGGCTAAAATTCTGCACTTCCCTGATACAGTTCACAGTGTTATATCTACTGCTTGATGTGCCTTTTCCACAGAATGCAACTGAGACCAATTATAAAGTACCATGTTAAGACCATTTTCCAGTACAAAAAAAGTTTGCATTTTTGTTGCTGTTTTGTAAAGACAACAAGCTTCAGTGCACAAAGGGCAACATAGCATTCAGAAGACAGAAATGACTTGTCATAACCTACTCATAATCTAGCTGGGAATTGCACTTGCCCAGAAATCAATGAGTTTCTATCTTTTGAGGAACATGAACCTGAGGAACATGCCCTCCTGGACAAGGGCACTAACCGAAAGGTGGTTCCTCCACAGACAAGAGCTGTCTCCTCACCTGAATTCTCTGGGAAAGAAAGGACAGACTTCTCATGGTTTTTTCTTTAAAACATTCCTTCAGCACCAAAGTTCTGTGCCTGAGGCTGTTCGCTGTTTCTGAGCCACTGATTCAGGTAGAGGATTCCTGCTGCTTCTAGTTCTCTTAAAGGCAGCTTTTAATTTTCTGTGTGCCCATACTGACTCATAACAGCTCCCAGATAGCTAAACTGCTTTAAATTAAAGTAATTTTGCAGAAGACAATACAAGTCATCAGCTCATTTTGATATGAGGCCACCAAAACATCAAGATGTGAATTCATAGAGGAACAGGGATGAGATGTGAGCAGGTCCTCCACATCTCTGAGGAACAGGATAATATTGCTGGAGCTGTCAGAGGCAAGTTTAGACCCCAAGTCACAAAATCCCAGCCCCATGTGGTTATACCAGGACCAACAAGAGGAGGTGGTGCTATGTGTGCTCATGGTGGCCCATGAACACCCCTAGTTATTTCCAGACACCTTGTGCTGACTCTGGGAAACAAACCCCTGCTGAATTTCATACTCTTTCTGCACCTCTCTCAGACATAGCAAGAGGAGAAATCTGTCACCTCCAGTTCATCTCTTCTACATTTCTCACCTTCTCACATGACAATTTGCCATCAACAGCCCTCATGAGGGCAAAGATCTTCAAACTCTTTCCTTGCTTAGTTTAGGAGTCATTTATAAATGTTACTGCATGTGTGTTGGGAATTGTTATGTTTCAGGATCAGGCTTTCCTTTCAACTCCCCTATTTGTATACTGCCAGCTCACTCTACCCAAGGCTGGTACCTAGAGCTAGACCTCGCTGTGCAGCCCTGCGGGGAACAGCCATGGTTGTTCTCTGCTGTGCCTGCTCTGTTGTTTCTGAATACCAGCTCTGGGGGAAAATAACATAATTACCTACCACTCACACTCCCTCCAGTTTAAAACAGGTTTGGATGGAAAATCACACAATTGTCTGTATTCATGCAAACAAAGGGGAAGCCAGGGGGCTAGATGGGGCGCAGTCTCTTTCTCCTCCTCAGGCCTGAAATCCATGGCTGAAGGATGCACACAAGCATGGGGAAAGAGCCAGTAGATTAAAAGGAAGAACGCGCACTGCAGGCAGCAGCTTTCTGACTGTCTCAACAGGGAGGGACCACCCTAGTCTTGCTGAGATGGAGGAATTTCCCTGGTGATTCTAGCAAGGGCTCAGGAAAATGTTGGTGGATTGAAAACAGTTCATGTTTCTTCAGGGAGAGATGATTTTTAACTTTCAAAGCTCTCCTCTGAAATGCAGAGTAGCAGCAAGAGCAGGGTTGGATACCAAGAAAGAGGTGGGATGGCTCTGGTGTTGACCCACCTGGATTGGGTTGAACCTGGATCATCATGTACATACTGGCACAGGACAACCTGAAATCATGCCCCATGGTCCCTGCATCCTCCCTCACTAAATGAGGTGTGAAGATGTGCTTGGTATCTGCAGTAGTTACTGGTGGCCTTCAAACTGCGAGTGCAGGTGCCGTTGGGCACCATTTCCACTGGCAAGGATGTGCAGGCATCTCCAGCCTTCTCCAGAGACCAGGCAAGGGTCCTGTCCTAGCAGATGCCTGTGCATCAGCAGTATGGACCTGGCCTATCCTGACAGTGGGGCATCTTTCCAAAGAGAAGCTGCTCTGCATTTTCCTTTGATTTGTGGTGCTAGGCTCACCTCATTCCCATAGGAACTATTGCGCTGAAAGAACTCAGCAGATTTCCTACCAACCTCTGCCAACAGTTTCTGGCAGCAAATGTCTCTTTGTAGTAAGCAAAAAGGGCAAGGTGAGGTGAGTATTTGAGAGAGAAGTGTCCTGCCAGGGCTCTTCATATGGTCCTGCCCCACGAGCCTCTCGCACAGAAATGGGTTTTCTCATGTCTGGGTTGGGTTGATTTCATAGACCAAGAATATGGTAAACCAGCTACTCCATGGTGTCAGCCCCTCCTTCCCTCCTCTAACCTGGAACCATTCCCTGCACAAAAATCATGCAAGACTGGGGGACAAATGGGGATCTCCACAGTGCCTTGGTGCAACCACCATGTAAAGCTGCCCATTTTAAATCTTAGCAGGTTTCTCATGTATCATCAACTGCTTTCTCCCTTTCTGCACCCTCACAGACCTGCTCCCATCCATCCATGTCTCTCTTCATCCCCAGAGGTCCTCCTCCTCTTTCCTAGTGAAGACTGATTCCCTTGCTCCCTACAGGTCTTTCCTTTCCTGTTCTTCCCTCAGTGCTCTCTCAAGACCCAGCCTTCCTTCCAGCACATGTCCAGAGCTTCTACTGGCAGCATCTACCCTAATTCCAGGGTGCCTTTGTTCTTTTGTGCTGCCATCCAAGTCTATCCAGGTACAAAGGTGACCCTGCCAGTCATCCAGTACCTCGGTGCCACCATCACCTACTGGTGTCTCCTGGGGGTATCGAAGAGAAAAGGGGTGCTCTCAAATTTGGGCTAGTATATGTTAGCTGGGCTTACTTTCCTTTGGTTGTTTTTAACAGGTTCCAGGTGCTTCCTGAGTGGCACAAGAGCTCTGCTCCACCATGAGAGGGCTTTTACCACCCATCAGGAGGGAAACAAACTGCTTCTTTGTGAGACAATTTTACAGCAAGGTGTTTGTTCGATGCATGTTATAATCAATTGGCAAGTATTTTTTGTAGCTGATGGTGGACATGATCCTGGTCACAGTTAAACCAAGGGCTGGTCAAAAAGTCCAGCCCAAGTCCTCAGTTGTTTTGTGGACATCCATGAGTTTTTGGACCAGTTCCTTGCAGGGAGCAGGACCACTTACCAGCCAGTCTGAGGACATACCAAATGTGTGGTTGCTTGGGGAACACTCTGCAGAGCCATTGGTCATGGGGCAAATTCCACCCCAGGGGTGGCATTTTGTTTTCATGGGTCAGCTGATTGCTCTGATAGCTTTGCAATGATGCTCTTTCTTCTGCTTCCAGGACCCCTGAAAAAAACACTGGTGCTACAGAGCAAGAACCAAGTACCTTAGTGAAGGGCGAATTCACGTGAAGTCCGGAACCTTCGTCTGAGCATCAGCTGGAGCAAATGTATAGTTCGCATGAAATGTGTATTGTCTGGCTGGCATAAAATAAAGCTGATTGTGAGAGCTGAATGACAACTTCTGTTGTCTCTCAAGCACTTTGAAGTTATTGTGTGATGCAGTTAGCATGTCTGTGCCTTGATTTATGTATTGTAAAGTTACAGAAAAAATGGGTCCAATTCTCCCTTTATTCATAGATGGGAAGCAATACTGCTTTTAAAGGTCTCTCTATTTTATGTGGGCAACAGAGAGGTAGATTCATATCCATAGCCTGTGGAAGGATCACACTGGATTTCAGAGATTATGCCAGAATCCTAGTTGACAGAAACAACAACTCTCTTCAAAGATCCTTGGAAGGTTTAATACATTATAAATTCTTAACCACTGTCAGGAACTTGTGCCTGGATATTGCCAGGTGAGACACACCTTGTACAACATCTGGCAGGTCCCCTTATCACTGTGCTGTAGTCACGAATATTTCAGACCTTCTTCTGATGCTGTTAATATTTAACTGATTGCCAATTTGGGTATCACTTAAAGCAAGTAATAGAATTATTTGGGTTGGAAGGGACCTTATTAGATCATCCAGTTCCACTGTTCTGCCATGGGGAAGGATATATTTCGCTAGACCAGGTTGCTCCAAGCCCCATCCAACTTGGCCTTTAAGACTTCCAGGAATGAGGCATGCTGGGAAGGATGAAAGTTTGACAAGAAAGTCTCACAGATATGTATGCTTGGCAGAAAGATTTTTGAATGTAGAACCTGAGAATGAAATAATGATGGAAGCAAGTTTTGATATAGAAAGAAAGAATTTCTGAGCCAGTCTTACTGGATAACCAAGGAGGCAAAGGGTATGTTAGTTAGAGGGGTTTTTTATGGCTTATAGCAAAGGATAAACCCACCTCAAACAAAAAGATGTTTTTACCAAGCAGAAAGATAGCACAGGCAAACAAGCCTGCCAATGTGGCAAGTAGAAAAAAGGTCTCAGAATTTTCCCCTGCAAGAAAACTGAAAAACAGCTTCTAGCTTAAACTGTAATGTACTGACTTTTAGTGATTGGAGAATAGTGACATGAATATGGTAATTATAGTAGTTATGATAGGCTATAGATAAAAGTTAAGGTATAGATTGGTTCTTCTGTATTAAGATGCTCAGCAAAGGAAAGTATATAATGCAATGTAACCAAAACCAAAGGGTCTCCAGGCCTGCCTGCAGCTGGAGCTGACAGCTGTAGGCACAGGCTCTGTCACCCATGACCCTGGGCTGCTGTAACATCTTGGATACAATAAACTGCATTTTGGAGAGCCGCCTGGAGTCCTGCATTCCTCATTACAGCTCTTACAGAGGCAGCCACAGCTTCTCTGGGCATCCTGTGCCAGGGTCTTGCCACTCTCACAGGGAGGAACTTTTTCCTGGTATCTAACCTAAATTTCCCTTCTTTCAGTCTGAGCCCTTGTCCTGTCACTAAATTTCCTGATGCAGAGTTCCTCTCTGTCTTCCTTGTAGGCTCTTTCAGATACTGGAAGATGTTCTGAGGTATCCAGGTGATGCCTTAAGTTTCAGCTTTCATATTTTTCAGATTAGGTGCTGCCAAGGTGTGCATCATATTAAGTGTTGGTAAGGTCTCTTCACAGATTAAGGAGACAAAACAATTCCTTTTCTAGCTTGGGACCCAGGACAACCATTACAAGTTTCAGGCCCAAAAGCATTAACAATGGTAGTCTGAAGAGAGAAAACAAGAAGGATGGGAATTCATAATCTGAAGCTGTAATTGGACAATTAACCCCAATATGCAAATGGACCAGAACTTATAAAAGTGAGAGACCTCGTGACCAATCGTCCATTTCTGTGACCATGTTGGGTTCATCTTGGGTGTAGCCCTGCCTGGGCTCTTGCACTGCCCAAGGTGTATCCATTAAGGCCTTTTAATAAATGCCCACTTTGTTCTTTAATTCTGTCTAGCATCTGTTCTAGGTCAGCCTTCTCAAGGTATCAAGGCAACCTTCTGCTTTCCAGGCTGAACAGCACTGACTTTATCAGCCTGTCTTCTTCAGGGAGGTATTCTAGAGTCCTTATCAAATGCTGGACAAGACATCAAGCTGGCAAATTCGTATTTCTTCTCAGCTTATTTTCTAAAAAATGTTTTACTGAAAAATTGTGAGGTTGTTCACAATTGGAAATGTAGGAAAAATTTGGTCAACTCATGGTTGTTCTGTATGTTCATATTTTCTGGATGAGGTTCTGAATGTTCATAAGATTGGACTTGTGTGATCTTGGAGGTCTTTTCCAACCTTTATGATCCCTATAGGATGCATGTGGCACCATGATAGGAGATGCAATCCAGTTCTACAGCCTGTCCTGTACAGGTGGCATGGAGTCCCCAGACTGCAATTCCAGCAAAGCAGTGGCTCAGCACACTGCCATAAATATTTCTAGGTTTAGGCCAAAGGGTTCTAACACTTAGAGCTGAGATTAGGTTTACTTTCCTAAAGTGGTAACTTAAGGCAAAAGGCTGCTCTTCCGTCACAAATTAGTTATGCAAAGCAGGTACTTCACTGGAGGTGGGGAGAACTCCATGGAGCATGGCAGCTCCATAGCCCTCCAAATCCAGAGGGTTTGGTTTGCTGGGTCTAGCTCATAAGAAGTTTGCATTGGGGCTGGAGAAGTCATTCACGTATTTCAAAGTGAAAACGCAAGTCCATGATACACCTCCTCCACCTCCTCCTCCTTCTCATCCTCCTTGTCCTCATCCTCATTCTCCTCCTCCTCCTCCTAATGTTCACATTGCAGGGAGTTCTCTTTGGTAGCAGGAAGATTGGAAAGAACCTCCTTGTTAAAGAGATAAAATACAGAGGAATATTTGTCACAACTGTGTTTCTACGACCTGTTGTAGATCAAGTGAGAGCCTTTAGCCCAGCTCTGCCTTAGGTTCAGATTTTTGGCAGCAGCTTTATTCAGACAACCTGCACCTAAAGAGCTCTGGCTTGCAAGTTCTCGGGAATGCAATCAGGTCTATTATAAAATGAATTACTGAATGAATAGACAGAAGCTTAACAGATGAAAGGCCTTAAACAGAGTTACTTACTACACAGGTTAAAACACTAATACCTTTCCATAAAACAGTGCACAACATAAACATGCCTATATTATAGCTAGCAAATAGTATAGATTAGGAGTCAATGTAATTAACACCAATTGATGATGAGTCAATCACACATAGAGTCCTTTCACTCAGCCTCTGGAAGAGTAACCACAAAGTGTGGTCCTGATTTCAGGGAAAAGCCCCACACATTTCCAGGAAATGTACAGAAGACGTCTGCTTTGTGAACACTTTGTGTGGCTTTTACAGCTTATAAAGTGAAGTGTCTGTCAGTCAGAAATTCAAGCTTATCTTCCTTCAAGCTCACTCTCAGGGCAAGATGTTTATTGTCAGCTGGGAACGCCACTTCAATGGCACAAGAAATAACTCGCTAACAGACAGATGTTCAGCTTGAGTTATCTCACCAAATAGCAAAATCATTCGAGGGGGAAGATGCCCTGAGATATTCCACCAGCTGATAGGCAGAACAGATAAGCCATCCTGTGAGGAGTTACTCTGACAAGAGTAACTAATAGTAACTTATTAAATATTCACTACAAAGGGATGGAGATTACATGCCTGTGAATAATTGCACTGAATGTGTGCCTTATTCAGCAGCTCAAGGATGCTTGTTACATATGATTAAGTAATTAAATGTTCTTGTATAAAATTACCAGGATTCCACAATTATTAGAGAGGAGACCAGTCCAAAGGTCGAGTGCCAGATGATGGTTGCCTGCAGGAGGTTTTGCTCTAGTTCCCTGGAGCTGCTGGTGTCCAGTTAGCCAAAGATCTTATCTGTACACAAATATGGGTAGTAACCCAGATACCCACTGTGGAAAACTTGAGAAAAAGAGGCTTGTTCTTCCATCAGTATCTGATTTTTGGGAGTGGCTTGGAGCGGCAGAAAAGCCAACCCAAACACGCACCAGAAGACAGACATTTTGTCTGCCTCTTCAGTTCCCTGAAGGTGAGAGCAGGAACAAGTGGCCACCAGCTTTCATTTCACCAGTGGGAAATGTAGGGAAATGTGTTTGAAGCAAGAATGTGACATTTCCCAGAGGTAGGTTTTGAAGCAGTACAGTTGATTTAAATGTTGACCTAAATCAAGGCAGAAGAAAACATTTGTGTAACATTTGTGTAAATAGTGACATATTTTTCCACCTGACTGGGTACAATATTTCAGACAAACAAACAAAAAAATTAAAATTCTAATTTTATTTCATATAGTACTGCAATGTTCTGACTTACCATAGAATCATAGAATGGTTTGGGTTGGAAGGGACCTTACAGACCATCTCATTCCACCCCCCTGCCATGAACAGGGACATAGTCCACTAGACCAGGTTGCTCCAAGCCCTGTTCAACCTGGCCTTGAACACTTCCCAAGGCATGGGGTATCCACAGCTTCTCTGAGCAACCTGTGTCAGGTGTTCAACACCCTCACAGCCAAGAATTTCTTCCCAATGTCCCTTCTAACCCTGCCCTCTGGCAGTGGAAGCCATTTCCCTTTGTCCTATCACTCCAGTCCTTTGTCCAAAGTCCCTCTGCAGCTCTCTCAGTCCCTTCAGGTACTGTCAGGGGCTCTAAGGTCTCCTCAGAGCCTTCTTTTGTCCAGTCTGAACACTGAGTTCTCTCAGCCTGTCTCCATAACAGAACTGCTCTATTCCTGGGAGCATTTCCATGGCCTCCCCTGGACTTGCTCCAGTAGCTCCATGTCATTCTAATGTTGGACAGCAGAGCTGCAGGTAGCACTGCAGGTGGGGAGCTCTTGAACAGGGCAGAGTCTCCCTCCTCCTCAGCTGCTCACACTGGGGGGATGCAAGCCAGCATCACTTTCTTAACACATTAAAACTTAAATTTTGCCACAAGCTGGAATATTTACAGTTTATTAAGAAAAAGTAATAATTTCTCCATTTCTAGTATTTCTCTCCCCCCGTCCTGGTGTCAACTGCTATCCTCAGACACCTGCTTCCTCCCCCTTTTTGTTCCATTACCTTTTCTTTCCCTGCATATTATGTTCTCCTCAGGTTCCTCCTACTCTCAAAAATAATCAAGTTACTGACTGCACTGCCCATCCCATGTATTATAGATGACATTATTTCCTGCCTTGGTTTTCCTTTTAGATTGCAAAGACTTTGCAGCTGGGAGTTTCCTTAATTTTGTGACCTGCTCATCTTGATCTTATCCTGAGGGATTACTATAATACATGGGATAGTAGGAATTATCCTCCCACCAGCAAGCTTAATTCAATGCTGCTGAATTTTGCACGCCTGCTTATATCTGTGGTGTATGTTGGACACTCTTCCAGCCCTGGCTTGTGTCAGCAGTGGTGTAAATGTGTAAGGCTGAGGGAAAGGAGGAAATGCCCCAAGCAAAAAAAGCCAAGGCTGAAATAAAAGCAGCACAGGAGACCAGAAATTAGAGCAATGAAAGAGAAGTAGTATTTCAAACTCCGACATTAATGCCATGGAGGCAGATAGAAGCAAGGGGGCAAAGTTTTCTGTTCCTCCATCCAGGAGCTGGGTAAGAATACTGGTCCAGGGAGTACATATCCCTTAGAGAAGAGAAGCAGGAGAAAAAAGTGCTATGGAGAGTGTTTCAGACTGGAGCCCTCTGTAGGCTCCAAGCTTCACAGCTTTGAGGGCATTTTCTGATTTTTCAGGGAACAGGATTGCCCAGGGATAAGGAGATACGTAAAGTTCACACTGGAGATGCTTTAGTCACCAGCAGCACTGGCAGCATGGGCAGGGATTAATGCTGCAAACACATTTCCCTTATTTATGGGCTAGTTCTTTTTAATGAGGCAGTGACTGTTCAGTGGCTGAGAGCTCCAGACAGATCCATCAAAGACCAGGGTAGAAGTGAAGGAGGATTCAATTAGGTTTTGAGGCCAACAGTATCTGTGGTGTACAGCGACCAAAACTGTTGGGATTGTTCAATCTGTCCTTCTGATTTATGGATTATGTCCTTGTTGCATTCCATTGTAAGGGAAGCCATGGAGTGTTCATTTTAACAGACTTCTCAGATGAAATCAAGCATAGAAGAGCTAAATATTACATGTGAGAACTCTTTATTGATAAACACGGGTATGTATCCCGACGAGAGAAGGACAGAAAGTCAAGTAGAGACGGGAAAAGAACGACACAGAGAAAGAAAGGAGGACAGGGACAGAACGCTACCCCGGGGTTCTGGGATGCACCGTCGGCATTCGATCGGCAGCCGGCTTCTGTGCGCTCCCCGCCGCGGGGAGTTCGTGCAGCGCTCGCCAGAGCCGCGGCTCCGATGGTCGGCACACAGCGGGTCTCCCGCACGGACGGGCGGCGGGACACCCGCGGAGTCGCCGCTCGGGCTGAGTGGCGGGCAGGACAAGCCGCAGCATCGCAGCAGCGCTCAGAACCCTCCACAGCGTCGCGACAGGCTGCGGAGGGGTCGTGGCGGCGATCAGAACCATGAACAGCGTCGCAGCGGGATGGCGGGCAGCGATGCGCTGCTGCCGGGCAGCGGCGGGAGAGGCTCGGGAAGCGGCGGGAGAGGCTCGGGAAGCGGCGGGAGAGGCTCGGGAAGCGGACGGGTGTTCCCAGGGGTCGCGGGCAGGTTCCGGGCGCGGCTGCTGCCGGCGGCAGGGTGCGGCTGCTGTGGGGAAGCAGCGAAGCAAGGGTAGACGGAACTGGAGAGACAGGCGGGGAAGAAGCAGGACAGCAAGGAGAAGGCGAGCAGAGGTCAAACGAGCAAAACCTCCCCACCAAGAAACTGAAATGGCGGGAACTAATTATGGCGAGGTTAACAGCTTTTATGTCCTAAGGCTCCTCTTATAATCCGGTCCTTTGAGGACGACCGTTGGCTAGTCAGGGAAATTTTTCCTGGCCAGCAGGGTTTTTGCCTGCAGGGAAAATGACTTGCAGCCCGGTGGTGGAAGTTTTCCCTCCCCTGATGGCTGTCAGGCGAAGTGACCCCAGAGACAGAGCTTCCCTCCACATTGTAGAGCGGCTGCCTGCCTAGGGACTGTAATGTTGGCAGTCTCCACCCCCGATCACACGTGTTAGACACCTTCAACACATGCCACGTGATAGGGCTCAGCCCATGAAGTAATCTTCCACCTGATGTCAGAAAATGGGTTTATAACATAAATCCAGAAAATGTCGAGGCATAAATAAAAATTAAATTCTTTCCTCAGAGTCCTGATAAGGTGTAAATACCCAGAACTACGCTGGCTCCTTGCTGATTTGCCCGAGTCAGTCTGTCCAAATGGTGATTCAGAGGAATTGATGGACAAATGCATACCCTGCAAAAGTGCTTTTATCTTGGTTGTTGGGAGAGCAGGGGTCCACACCCCACCAAAGTGCTTCTCCAACACTTGAAAATTTCAGTGGGTTTATATAAAAATTCTATCAAAAATACCATACATCCATACAAGTCCAAGGTTAGTATTCGATAAGCAAGCTATTGAAAATACCTTGCACCAGAGTCCTATACTTTAAGTTAATGTCTGCGTGCTGTCCACGCACAATCTACACAGCCTAAAGCAGCTAGTCTTCCTTATTGCTTCCTTGCACACGGGTGATTCCCTACTTGCCTGTTAGCTACTCTGGTATACAAGTCTAAAACTTGTTGTCAAGTCACAGTCACAACAAGCTAGGTCTGCCAGGCTTTCTTATGCTAACTTATGTTAAGCATTTATGTATACTTGTGCTAAGTACTTACTTACTGTGAAAAATGCCAATCACTTGGATTTAAAATTTTAAAAGCTTAATAATAATAAAATGGTTATAAAAATAGCAATACAATTAGAGTAAAAATAATTTGGACAATTTGGATTAGGACAATATGAGACAATAAAAACAAAGAGTTACGGATGTCTGGGTACCTTTTTCTGGGCAAAATAAGCCTGAAAAAGGACGCACGGTTAACAGAGGATTAACCCTTAAAAACAATACCCTGTTGCATATTCATACACCTCATACAGGATGCATAAATTCCATTCAAACAAAGGATTCTGTCTGGTCAGTGTCAACTTCTTCCTCTGAATCCTAACGGCGTCTTCAGGACTGAGCGAGGCGGGAAGAAGTTCGCTTTTTCTGATAATGGGGCAATAAATTCTCTTTCTCTGAAAGATTTACGTGTCCTGTGGCTGCTATCTCGGTGCGAGTCCTTTCTTTAAAAAAGTATCTTACATAGCATAGTTTTTATTTTAACATTTTGTTATAACCTAAAACTATATTTAACCCACTATTAAAGAAAATTAATACAGCATAACTTTCTAACATAACACATATTAATTTTAATATTTTCAAAAAGCCAATATTAAAAACGAATTTTTCACACTTACTTATGCTAATTTCTTCTGCTTGTTTATGCAAAACAAATTCCTTGTTTTGAAAGGGTTAAGGCATTGTGTGTAGTCATTCTTGGGCAAGAATAAGATACACGGTAACCAATATAGAAGCTAGATGAAATTTAGCAAGATATAGGGAACAAAACTTGAAAAAAAATGGATGGCAAAGCTTGCTAAAACCAGTGAGGAAATCACTGAAACAGCAAACAAGAGACAAGCATGCCTTGAGGAGAAGGGTGAAAAGGGCACGGCAAGGAAGAAGTCCAGCCTTCATCAAAGGAGCACCAAGGAAGATGTGGAGCCCTCCTCAGTGCGACCACCAGGGTGCCCCATGCCTGCAGGGGGGGCTTTACGTATGCTAACAAAATGATGAGTTCTAAGAAATAGTTTGCCTAACCACACCTTTTCTAAGGAAAACAATGAATATGCATGAATTATAACCATATACTGTAATCTGCTGTGTACCGGTGTGTGTGTATGAGGGGGAGATATTCCCTGCACAGCCGGCACACTGAATAAAGCAAATACCCACTTCTTGGACTTTGTCTTGGAAATGTCTCTTGGCCCTGTTTGGGGCGATTCAATTTCCAGGCACAAAATATTCAATAGCTCTTTTTAATGCCTAGAATTTCATGTTGGGTTTGGTTGGTTCCCTCCCCTCCACCAGTGATTCCTAGATGACTTATGGTCCCTTGTTTCCTCAAGACTCTTATAAATCCTAATCTGAATTATTTAACCCCCATTCACACCCCCTTTCCTCCACTGACTTTTATATTTTCTTTCCTTTACCTTGATTTGTTTATTTTCTGCTCTGTCATTCCATTAACTTCATTTCTCTTTCTACCCTTATGAATCTTTCATAATTTACCCCACTTTGCTCTGGCAAGGGGCAGGTTTTCCTGCTGGTGGAGTCAATTTTTGTGGCATATCTAGGTTACTGTCAGGACTTCTTTCCTGTGTAAAATGTCTTTCATTTTGTATGAATCTGCTTTAATATTTTATCCTACATCAAAGAAGTATAATGAAGTGGCTTTTCCTGAAATGGCTTTTCCATGTTGAGGTAAAGGAGCAGAGATGGGCTGGAAGGTATTATGCCCAGATAGTTCAGGGGAAGGAGAAGGCTGGAACAGCTGAGAAGATGCTCATGTTAGGGGTCTGGATTAGAAGAGAAAGGAATGGATCCACCAGTACTTTGCCTTATAGTGGAGCACATCAAAAGGCTAAGAACAAAATTATCCCTATCCCAGCCAAAAGCAGGTCAGACGTGAACCACTGAAATACTTTCACTGATGACCTTTGTCTCAGAGCTAAGCAGCACAGAGATGAACTACTTTAAAGACAAAGACCCAAAACATCTTTGCCAGAAAATCTTATTCACACATCTCAGGATTCCAAAACCACTCGGGATTCCATTACTTACCTTTCCTGAGCTGCGTATTTCCCCAAGCTGGTCCAAAACGGATCACAAGATGTAAATGAGGCTTATGACCCTCATTCATAGTGATGGGAGATCTGCTGTAGTCCTGGTGATCTAGGGATACCTATGAGGCAAGGTTGGTAGTTGTCTTATCTTTTATTGGAAGAGTGTATTTGATCTGGCTGAGATGGAGTTCATTTTTCCGTAGCAGCCTTCACAGCGCTGTGTTTTGCATTGGTAGAGAGAAAGGTGCTGATAACACAGAAGTGTTTTGGCTACTTCTGAGCAGTGCTATCTCTTTAACATTCCTCGTCAATGGGCTGGGAGTGGGCAAGATCCTGGAAGGGGGCAGAACCAGGCCAGCTGATCCAAATTAACCAAAGGGATATTCCACACCGTATGCTGTTAGCTCAGAAAAAAAAAGCTAAGGGAGGGAGGAAGAACAGGGGGTATTCCTTATCTTACAATGTTTGCCTTCCAGAGCAACTGCTATGCATGCTAAAGTCCTGCTTCTGGGAAAGTGACTGACCACTGGAAGTAGAGATTTAACTTTCTTCCCCTTTGCTTATGTGCAAAAAAAAATTTGCTTTCTTTTTGCTTTAGTAAACTGCCTTATCTCAGCCTACTAGTTGTCTTTTTGTCTTATTTTCCCCCTCCTGTCCCTCTGGGAAGGGGAGTGGTAGAGCGGCTTGCTGAGCACCTGGCATCCAGCCAAAGTCAACCCACTACAAAGAGGAACAAGGGTTTGAGAGGACACTTTCTTAGGATCAGAACTGCTGCACCAAATTGAATTGAGGATGTTGGTCCAGACCCTTCCAGTGTTCTTGGAAGGATTGATTAAGAAATCATATGCACACATGCAATATTTTAACAGGGACAACCAATTATAAGGCACAAGAAAAATACTCTTAATTTTCAGGATAGTGAGGTCTGGGCCCAGGCTGCCCACAGAAGCTGTGGTCGCCCCATCCCTGGAAGTATTCAAGACCAGGTTGGATGGGGCTTGGAGCACCTTGGTCTAGTGGAAAGCATCTCTGCTCATGGATGAGAACATGGCACTGGAGAGAGATAAAGATCTATATCAGTTTGGTCCAAGATAGTTGATAGAAGGTAGCTTGAAGAATGCTGTGTCAGCAATAACATACAGAGGGTTATGACTTTGGATCCTGAAAAAACCAACAGACTGCTGTGAGGGGATGTCATGGGTTTTTAAGGCTGCCCAGCCACAAAAACCTTAGGATGCACTCAGAATTGCAAAGCAAGTTAATTTTATTAGTCACAGCAGCAATTAATGCATACTGACCCCTGGATTATGTAGATGCCACTGAGCACAAGAAGGAGATGGAGCATGGATTCTGAGTGGGAGGGGTAGGAAGGCAGTGCACTTTCAAGGCATCCCCTGGATGAAGACGGCATGCATCTTACCTTCCTTGCTTCTCCACTCCAGGACCACACCTTACATCTCCTCCTCAGGAGTGGCCAGTTCCAACATCATCTCATGCAGGGCCAGTGCATACAATGAGGTTACAACAGTCCATGATACCACCTCCATGCCAACAACAGCTTTATTGTGTATTATTCCCCTTTCACAGGTTGAATCCCACTCCCACCAGGTGACCAATGCATAGTTTCAGACACAGGGGGTGTTGGGAGAGACGTGAGCTGTGTGGGTAGTGGCACGTGGAGAGGGCCTGCCTGTGTGTTCTCCTATGTACATAGACCCCCATGTCTAAAGGAGACTTGGTGTCTGGAGACACAAGTTGTCTTTGTATTTCACTTTTAAGTACAAAGCAAAGTTTCTGGCTATAAATCTTAATCACATCCCACAACCCTTGTTATTCTGCCTCTACTCTCTTCTTTCTTATCTATCATCCCACTCTCCCACTGCTGCTGATGGAACTTGCTGCTGGTTGAAGAAAGCTCTGGAGAAGAAAAGCAGGTCAGGAAAAAGTGGCTTCCCAGCTGCAGGTTCCTGGTGAGCCATGGAAGTTATCCACAGTAGGAGTCAGTGCTTTAGAGAGCAAACCTGCTCTTCCCCACTGTCCCTGCAGAGTCTCGCTCTGATGTGCGTTTAGACCCTGTCACACTTACAGGCCTTGTAGAAACCGCTTTCCATGCCATGCCTGGAAAGTGCTTCTGTGGATCTGTGTGAGGTGATTCCCAGAAAGTTTTCTGGAGAAAGAGAAGACGACAGAAATGAGTCCTACAGGAAGCTGGGGCAAAGCAGTATCCACTTGCAGTAAATTTGCAAGTCCAAGGTAGAATAGGGAAGCAATTTCCATTTTCTCCATCTTTCTAACATGTCCAGGAAGGGAAATGAAGGGCACAGGTGCTTTTTTTATTTCTGTTTCAGGATACAGCAAAGCCTTCAAGAGAGGTCTTCTGTGCTGGCTGATTGTGGACAACCTTGCTAGGATCTGTTATCCTGGCATGGGTCATCCAGCCACCTGCATTGTTCCCTTCAGCTCAGCTGTCTTTTAGCAAGAGAAACAGTCACTGTACTGGAAAATGCTCCTGATATTTTTAATAAATAAAATGTTAGAGATGCAAAAAAGCTTCTCCAAATATACTAGAAATGTTTATAACTCCTAGACGTTGCAAAAAAAGGCAGTGGCTGAAAGGCACATTACTCAATCAGCTTGATCTTATTGCCAGATAAATCCCTGTTACAATTAGAACACCAAATGTTAATTCCATTTGCACTATTGTGTTTACTTTCATTTGCTTTGATGCTGGCAGCATCCTCCCTGTCTCTGATTATTCTTGCAGTGTTTCTCTCTGATCTGAGTTTGCAGTGGTGTGGAACCTGCGATGACCCTCCTGCCCAGCAGGGGCTTTCATCTCCAGGATTTTTGTTCTAGCTCTGATCCCACCAAAATTATTTTAGGGCATGCCTGGATCTTGCCTTTCTCGGTGGTTCTCACCCCTCAAAATGTTGGTCCTCAAAAAAAACAGGAATTCTCCCTCTGGACACTGCTGCAGCATCAAGAGCCCAGCGCTGCCCTGCCTGCATCCAGAAATGCGGGAGGGACAAAGCCCCCTTGCTGGGTGGGCTGAGCAGCAAGGGGCCAAGGGGAGGGGGAGGGAGCAGCCCACTGTGCTTACAGGTGCTTCAGCAGGAACAGCCTTCCAGGGAATGCTGCTTCACTGCCTCTAGGTCACTGTCCTTGAGGATTCTAGAATGACACAAACAGATTTAGTTACACCAGCTGCTTCATGGGAGGAAATGGAATTTTCATAGGATGTCCTGCAGCAGCTTTACTGGAACATCTCTTTGGGTCACTGCAGGGATTGTCCCTGCTCATGCCTTGAGCAGGCAGTTGTTCCTGGATGGTGGCAGCTGACCATAAACTCATCCCTAGGGTAGCAGACACAGGGAAGATCCAGTAGGATGGAAGACAACTCACAGATCATGGCAATTCTTGCCATACCAGGAAACCCTGGGGGTTCACAACCTCCTTGCTGAGCAGTCCAGCTTTCAATTCACATGGAAGTGGGTTGCATGGGTGCTCAAAAACCAGACAAAAGGATGGGAAATACTTGAAGTCCTGACATTTTAGATGCTGGAGGGTACATACAAGGTCTCAGTCCTCTGGTACTCCTTCCGTGTTTGCTTTCCAAAAGCAGAAATAGAGTTGGCAGTTGTCAAGATCCAGTAAATAAAGTTCTAAGAAATGCCTCTGCTCAAAGTAACACAAAAATGAGACCATATGCCAGTGACAACAGTTTGGATTTTATTTGATAGTAAATATGAGAGAGAGAGAGAGAAGGAAAGAAAAGAAATAAAAAATGGGGGTTGGGGGGCAGGGGACAGAAAGGAAGTGACAGGGACAGAGTAAGGAAATACCACTGCTCTGTGGATCCCAACAACGTTTTGTTGATCCTCTCCAGATGGTTGTATTGGTGGTGAAGGTCTCCCCAGAATGCACAGAATCTGATGGGTTAATTTACACTCAGGCTGGGTAGGAGAACCCAGGCACCTCCCTAGGGCAGGGGGGAATTTGCCATTGTCCCTTACAACAGACTCTGGGTTCGTTGCATGACATGCAACAAAGTCCTGTGGTGAAAGGCTTCAGAAGTGACTCTGGTGGGGGCACTTCAGGGGTCTTTGATGGATTATGGCACTCCCTCAGCTGCCTCTCACATGAATGTCCCATGGATCTTACCTGTGGGGTTGGGGGTTCCACAGCTGGGCCAGTTTGTGTAAGGAAGGATGGGTGTTCACTGCCTCTGACCAGTGGTTACACCCAAAACCTCCTGTCCTCCCCTCATTTCGGGGGGAGTCAGTGAAAACCTGGCTTTGGCAGGCTGTGGTCTCCCCCACCCCAAACTCAGCCAGGGAAGAATCTCTGTTGAATTTGGCTTTCTTGTGGATGCATTCCCCTCCTTCAGCCTTGTTTGTTTTTTCCTAGGCCTGTGATGATTAAAAAATGGGTTTTCCCTTTACCTAGTCTTAGTAGTTTAACTTATAGGTCAAAGTCCCAGTCAGGTATCTTCAGGAAGGCTTCTTCGGTTCTAGCTTCTTTATAGAGTTTTTGTTATAATGAGCATAACTTTATATCAGTGTTTGAGGCCTGAAGGATTTCAGTCTCTGACATCAGTGAAATCTCTACAATGAAATTATTTACACTGCCACCCCTCAGGAAAACGCTTTTCCCTGCAAATTCTGCTGCTGAGATAGAAACAGGGTTTGCCTGGAAATACCATAGCATGGCCAGCCTGGTTTCTCCCTAGTAGTGCAGCACAAGCCTCCCAGAACTACCAAGTCTTCTGCCACGTCTCCCAGCTGTCCCAGAAGGAGTTAGCAGCAAGACCAAGCCGAGGAGAGGAATTTGAAGGGGATCTGTGGGGTGGTGGGAATTGACGATTGGAGAGATGGGGAAGATGAGTCAAGGGATCAGCTGGAAATACATTTAGGATAATTGAAAACTGCAGATGAGTTGAGGGGCCAGCTGGGAATATAACTGGGATAGTAGAAGATTGCATATTTAGTTAAGATTTTAAAATTAGTTAAGAAGCTAAGGTAGTAAAATAAGTGGCAAGAATCAAGTACCTTTGTTAAAGAATGACAATTACATTAGGAAAGAGAAGCTAGGAGTGACAGGGATACATGAAGGGATAGATGAGTTGTGAAGGAGCAGAGACCACAGAAACACCTTGCCTTAAGAATAATCAAACAGTTAGGAGAGGCTTGAACCATGACCAGCAGATCAAAAAGTCCTGCCAGCTGGCCATGGGTGAAGAGTTCACAGTGAGGAAGACAGCTTTCTTCCTCCCATACACCCACTCCCTTATTTCAAAATCCCAGTGACCCAATTAAGGGAGTACATTTGCGCAGCCACAATGGATATTCAGCTGATTACAATACAAGGGCGGGTAGGTAATGATAATGTATTATGTGTCCTTAGAAACTGCTTGGGTGTGTAAAACCTTTTCTGTATAAACAGAGAGCAGGAGTCTGTGACTCCTTGCACATGTACTTGGAAATTATTCCACGTGTCCAGCGTGTTGCAATAAATACCCTTCTTTTCAACTTTAATTAGTTGAAGAGTCATCTGTCTGTACATCAAAGACTTTGAGATGGTCAAAGAATCCAAATTTATTGTGGAGTACAAATGCTTATATACTATTTTAGGAAGGCTGGTAATGTTTTACAACGACGATTTGGTTAATCATCACATAAACAAATTTATACATTTTACAACATCTCTTGCTTGCAGAGCTTGATGTAATTTTTCTTTTCTGGTAAGTCCGTCTGATTTAATCTTCTTGCAATCTTGAAAGCTGTCTGTTCATGCCAAGGCATTTTGTTGCCTTGGCAGCAAATCTCTTATGCTAACCAGGTCCAAAGTCCATCATCTGTCTTGTGTATCCCAATAGGCAGGTACTCACAAGATGGTGAGATCCCACATCCACTGGTGGCTGGGGGCACAGGGGTCAGGCCAGCATGGCAGCAGTCCAGCAGCTGACACCATGGGGAGACCAGGGCTGGTGGAAGGGCTTCCAGGAGTGCCTTGGGCACGGGTCCACTGCCAATAGCAAGGCCAGAGGGACCAGAACACACATGGGATGTGTGAGCAGGTGTGAACAATGACTGCCTGTAGTCACCTGGTGACAGAGGAGGCAGAGCTGGGGCATTGCTGTGGCGGTCATAGCTTGGGGGTGGAATGTCCGTCACCAAGAGACTATTTCATACTCATAGAACCACAGCATAAGATCCTACAATAGTCTGGCTTAAGAAGAATTGTCCAATTCCACCCCCCTTCCTTGGGAAGGAACACCTTCCACCAGACCAGGTTGCTCCAAGCCCCATCCAGTTTGGCTGCGAACACTTCCAGGGATGGGGCAATCACAGCTTCTCTGAGTACCTTTGACAGGTCTTCACCACCTTCATACTGAAAAATAAAGATAAAACACAGCAGGACCTTTTCCCAGAACCTTTTCCAAACAAATGTCTCTGAAAGTCTTCTTTGGGGATACAAGCCTATTCCACCTTCTCTTGCACTTTATTCTTTATTGCACTCTGTTCCTTCAAGCCTTAAATCCAACCATCAGTGCCAGCTCCACATGTTTTGGTCCAACTTTATCCCTTTCAACCGAAAATCCACCTCCTCAAATCTATCCTCAGCACCAAATCCAATCCCCAGATCCACCCTCCTCAGACTCAAATCCACACTTCAGCACCAAATCTACTCCCAAATTCCTCCCCAGCTCCAAATCTACCCACAGTCTCAAACCTACTCCCCAGTACAAAGCTGTCCTTAAATCTGAATCCCCTATCCCTCCAAGCTCCAAATACACTTCTTTAATCCCAAATACACATCCTGAGCCCCAAATCCACCCTGTCCCATTGGCCACTCCTCCCTCCCAGCCCCTCACAGTAGCCTGTCCCACCCCAAAAAGCAGACATGTTGGCAGTAGCAGGTTTATTCTCCAGTTTTCTTTCAGAGGAGTAGGGCAGCCATGGTCAGCAAGAGGCTGGAGCAGGAAGGGAACTGTCACCGGTGTCAAATGGTGCAGTTCCCCTCTCCATAGCGCCGGCACTTCATCACCTTCAGGTAGGTCTCCACTTTGTGCAGGTCCTTCTTGAAGCAGGAGAGCAAGCCATAGTTCTGGAGTAGCGCGTCCTCACTGCGCAGGTGGATGTCAAATTTCTCGTACACGGCTTTGAGGATCTGGGGACCCCGGGGGCTTCGGTCCTGCAGCTCCTGCAAGAGGATTGCAAGGTGCTGAGGGCCTGGGAATGACATGGGTCACAATAACCTCATGCAGTGCCCCAGGCTGGGGCAGAGTGGCTGGGAATGGCCCTGAGAGTACTGGTTGCCAGTGGCTGAACATGAGCCCATGTGTGCCCAGGTGGGCAAGAAGGCAATGGCACCTGGCTTGTGTTAGCCATGGTGTGTTCAGCAGGAACAGCCCCCAGGTCCTGGGCACTGCTGGAGTACCTCCAGTCCTGGGGGAGTTATGGGCCCCTCCTGGCAAGAAAGACATCGAGGTGCTTGAGCATGTCCAGAGAAGGGAACGGAGCTGGGGAAGGGTCTGGAGCACCAGGAGCAGCTGAAGTAGCTGGGGAGGCTCAGACTAGAGAAAAGAAGGCTCTGGGTGGACCTTCTCTCTCTCCTTAACTCCCTGATAGAGTGTGGAGTCAGGTGGGGGTCAGGCTCTGTTCCCAGGGAACAAGTGACAGGACATGACATAACCTCAAGCTGTGCCAGAGGTGTTTCAGGTTGAACATCAGGAAGAATTTCTTCACAGAAAGGATTGTTAAACATTGGAAGGGACTACACGGGGAGGTGATGAAGTCACTGTCCCTGGAAGTGTTCATGTGAATGGCTGTGACATGGCACTCAGTCCTCTGGTCTGGCTGACAAGGCAGTGGTCAGTCTGGGACTTGGTGACCTTGGAGGTCTTTTCCAACATCAATGATTTTATGATCTTCCACAGGCCCAGTGCCACAGTTCCCCCTGAACATTAAAGGAGGTCAGGGGTTTCTCCCTCCACTCTTAAAGAATATTTTTAACATATTTTTGAATGTATGTGTTTGCAGGAAGAGCAGTGATGCAGGGGTGATGCTACAGTGAGAAGGGAGCTGGACACAGGGCTGCAGGGAGCGAGGAGCGTGTCTTTGGAGTCCTAAAATAAAGAGTAAGTTGCAGGGTCTCTCTGTACCTCCTCCAGTCAAGGAGACAGAGCCAGGCAAATAATTCTCTCTTTTCTCCCACTCTGCCAGAAAACAAAGCTCTAACCCAGACCCAAGCCATGTACATCTGGAGCTGAGAGCTGCACTCCTCCTGCCCTGCTGTAGTCAGCAGCTGCCACATACAGGAAAGCTTTGGTTAAGAAAAAGGAGCCATAAATGGGTGAAATATGATTGTTTGGCTGATTTCTGTGTACCATTTCCTAATGCCCAAGCACACACCAAACGGGGACCAAAATCATAGAATCGTGAAGTCACAAACTGGTTTGGGTTGGAAGGGACCTTAAACACCATCTCATTTGAAGCTTCCCTGCCATGGGCCAGGACACCTTCCACTAGACCAGGTTGCTCCAAGCCCCATTTAACCTGGTCTTGAACACTTTAGGAATGGGCAGCCAAAGCTTCTCTGGGCAACATGTGCCGTGGCCTCACCACCCTCACAGTAAAGAATTTCTTACCCACACAAAAATCTGGATGTGGTACTGTTACCTATCCCTTTCTCCTGCTGAAGGGCCACGACAGAAGTCTCTGTTTACTCTCTGAGTCTGACTTTCAGAGACATTTTAATGCTGGAAGATATAAACAATATTCCAGACTCATTTCTCACAGCTGCAGGTCTCAGAGCTCTAGCTACAGGGTGAGCCTGCCAGATAAACTTAATTATGGAATACACATAACTGAAAAGGTGTCCTAGCAGGTAATACACAACTTCATTTAAAGCAACAAAGCAAAAATTAAGTAGATTATAAAGGGGACTTAGAGCAAAGTTAGAGAGTGACTTTTTACATGGACAGAGACAGGACAAGGGGGAATGGTTTTTACTAAAAGAGGAGAGATTTAGATTAGGTATTAGGAAGAAATTCTTCCCTATGAGGGCAGTGAGGCCCTGGCACAGGTTGTCCAGAGAACCTGTGGCTGTCCCATCCCTGGAAGTGTTCAAACCCCAGCTGGACAGGGCTTGGAGCAATCTGGTCTAGTGCAAGGTGTCCCTGCTCATGGTGTGGGATTGGAACGAGATAAGATTTAAGGTCCCTTCCAACCCAGACCATCTTGTGAATCTGTGATTAGTTCTTCCTTGAAGAGGGTCACCCCACAGCTTTCAGCTCTGGATGCTGTATTGATGTATGAGGGAAACACCAGAGTGCAGGTTTCCATCTGTACACAGATGTTTTTATAAAATATTGTGAATCATCACAAAATTTGCCACATTTCAAAGTATTTTGCATGGAGATGTAGCAAACATTATTTTGCTGTTAGAACAACTGAATATTTTTTGTTGCTGGGTTTGGGAAGACTTTGTGTGTGAATTGTTCTGATTCCTGAGCAGTAGCGCTTTGCGATGGGTGTTAACATCTGTTCTGTGTTTTCTTATCCTCCCTAGTAATGAAACCCAATGTGCAGTATCAGGATCTCATTATCTAAAGGTAAACAAAGTCCTAAGGATGCCACTGGTCTTCAGAGTGGAAGGTGGTGAGATTTCTGAAGGATCCATGAGATATGAGTGCCCTCTGTGTGGGAGATCTCTGCAATTCTATAGTCATGCTACATGCTGCAACTTACCCTCATCAGAGCTTGGATCCCTTCTTCCAGGTCCTTTAGTTTTTCATACACTCTGTCTGAGGTGCCAAAAACCAGATTGTTTGTGAACATCTTGCTTAGGTACTGCACCGGGGTCAGCCAGGACTGGATGAGAACCAGGGAAAACTGAAGAAGCTCGATGTCCTGAAATTAGGACAAGAAAGGGTCAAAGCTGTTCAGGGGTATTTGTAAGCATGTCCTGCTCCCTCTGGAACACCTGGAGATGTGCCACCACTCCTACAGCTTCAGCAGACACAAAGTTTTCAGGCTGAAGAGCACCACACAGACCTGTGTCCTGTGCAAACAATAGTTTTTCTCATGCTTGGGGTGGGAATGTGATTTACAGGGTAGCCCAGAAAAGTATTTCTTTCTTTATGCAGGGTTCAAGTAATCAAAAAGGGAGGAGGGGGATGAAGCACTCAAGTGTGCACAGATGAAAACATTCTGTTCCTGCAGTGAAGCACAGCGGGGCTCTTCAGGCAGGTCTGTGCTTGCCCTGAGGGTGAAAAAAACTTACTGATTTCTGCTGAGCATCATCCTTCTTCATGGGAGCAGGGATGGTTTCCGAGTAACAAAATGCTACCTGGGAATTCTTGTTTGTGTGTCTTTGGTCCTCTGGAATATAGGTGCGTTCCTATGGAGACATCCCAAATACACACAGATCTATTGCCCATGTCCTGGAGAAAACTCAGACACTTCCCAAGCTGTTCTGAATGCTTTCTCCTTGTAAGAAATAAATGACAAGGTGCCTTTGGATAGGGTTGGCAGGTAGGAATATTGTGTTGGCACAATAGCTACTGGGCCTACAGGTCTTCCTAAGCCAAGGTGTTGGGGTGGACAAAAACCACATCTAAATTAGGTTCTCCCAAGAAGCAAATGACCCCAAAGGACAGCTCATGCCAGCTCCTGTCAGTGGAAGAAACTAGATAGTTTAGTTTTAAGTACTCAGACTCTTCCCAGGGCCAGAGGTGACTAACAGAGGAAAGTCTTGTCACATATGTGTGCCATGTCCCAGCTGATCCTGTGCAGCCATAGTCCTGAGAAGGGATCAGAGCAGGGGGGCAGAGGGCTAAGAGGAGGAAACAGGATCCAGTCTAATGGGATAACCTGTGCTATCCTGCTTACACCCTCTCTCCTCATCAAAAGAGGACAAAGGAAACACCAATAGATGAAAGGTGTCTGTTACACAGTCCTGAAGCCATCAAACTAAAGCAGAGGAGATGACCAGAGAGCACAGCACTTACGAACTCCTTGTACGTCTCGGCAGCCAGGAGGTGCAGGTGCTGAGCCCTCAGCACAGCGTTGGCAAACAGGCTGGAAAGGGGCACGGTCGGGAAGGCAGCAGCTTGCTGTGGCCACTGCAGTCCCAGAGTGATCATGGCAATGGTGAGAGAAGAGAACCATGACCCTGCAGCAAAGTACAGCAGAAGGTGTTAGCCGTCCTCAGGAAACTGGGTTGAGGAGGGAGTGGCACCAGGGAATTAATTCCCAGTCTTTTCTGTCCATGCTGTCTGAAGGCCCATCTTCCTTGGTGCCTCTTGGCACCAAGAGTAAGCTTAGCCTTCTCCAAAATTCTTTGAAACCTTTTCCCCAAGACCTGCCCCCACCAAGAGCTTGTGCTTCTCCTAGTGTTACCAGCAGTCTGTTCCTGAGTGGAGTCGTGGTTGATCCATAAAAACTAGTATGTGTCCCAATGTTTTTCCCTGATACACTCATGGTTTTCCTTTTCTCTTGAGTCCTTGCCCATGTGAAAAGAGCATGGTGCACTCTGGTTACATGAGCAAGCAGGGGATGGTGAGTGCCAGTGAAGGCCTGGGAGCACCTCACTGGTACATGGTTTATGCTGTACTGCTGATGTGATGCTGGCTGTCTGCCTCGCTGGGGTGAGAGATGGTGACATTACCTGTGCTCTGACTGGCTCTCTGGGATATGACTGCAGGATTTGGTGATCTTTGTCAACCTTAAATGTTTTCAGCCTTTGACACTTGGCTCACACTAGTGTCTGTCTGCTGCAAAGACCACAAACTTAATCTCAGACAAATACCCCTTGGAGGAGAAATGCCCTGGAGCCTGTAGGACTTGGCCTATTTAGACTACAGATTAATTCATGAATTAAAGTCACATTGCAGGGAAAGGTATTCTTTTTCATTGGTTTATAAATTGCCATACTTCAAGTTAGGGCTGTCACAGAGTGTGTGTATCCCACCACATACCACCCCATCATCATCTCCTCTCGCCCTACACACATGGCAGCACTGACAAATCCTTTAAAACTGTAATAAAAAGTACCTGGAGCCATTTCTGCCTGGTGAGTTGCTCAGGTGTTGCTTGACAGTGAATATTTCGTCCTTTCATCTGTCCAGGGGAACTGTTGAGCCACCCTTTATAAAGCAGGGAGTCTGTTTAAAATGGATCTGTGTGTCTACGACCACAACAACTGTGCATCTTCTCCGTGCATAAATGCACAGCTGTTCACAGTGGTGTTGCCTCATTGCAGTAATTTATACACAAATGTATAAGTTGGAAAGGTTGTTTGCCTCAGGATAAAATCAGTGCTCAATGATTTTGCCGTATCCTGCTTTTATCACAAACAGAAGTTTTCTGGTCATTGGAAGACCCATCCCAAGTCACATCAATGCTTTTATATGGTGGAATTTGCTTTGTCCACCTGCTTTTTCCTGTCTGGCTCTGCAGCCTTGGCTCGCAGTTCACAGGCCCGACTGGCCATTTTGGGAGATTTCTGACTTAAACCAAATAGCAAGCTGTGCCAGGGGAGGTTCAGGTTGGATATAAGGGAAAATGACTTCCTCAAAAGGGTTGTACAGCCCCGGCACAGGCTGTCATGGGTAGTGGTGGAGTCCCCATTCCTGAAGGGATTCAGAAGCTTTGTTTATGTGGCACTTGGGGACATAGGTTAGTGGTGGGCTTGGCAGTGCTGGGGGAACAGTTTGATTCTGAGATCTCAGAGGGCTTTTCCAACCTAAACAATTCTGTGATCCTATGTTTTCCCCTTTATTGTTAGTGGGGATAGAGCTGGATGGATGTTGTCAGATTAATCCTATTTCTTTCAATTTCTACAGAAATAGAAAATATTCAGCAAATAGTATTGCTGAGCTGGTTTGCTGTGGGTGTGACAAAGCTGTCATGCCTAGGCGCTTGTTTGGGTTCCAGCCTACCCACTGCAAATCCAGCTGCCAGAGCTCTGGGAAGTTTCTCTCATTCTCAGTCTGTGAGAAGATCTGGTTATGAATATCTTCCTGCTCCTAAACAGACTAAGCAGAGGGTTCCTGTGGAAAGGAGGTAGAAGAGATAGGGAAGAAAAGGTGGGGAAGAGAATCTTAGAATCATGGCATAGTTTGGGTTGGAAGAGACCTTAAAGCTCATCTCATTCCAAGCCCCTGCCATGGCACACCTTTCACTAGGCCAGGCTGCTCCAAGCCCAGTCCAGCCCGGCCCCACAGCACACCTACACTCTCTTTTGAGCAAAATGAAACAGAACCTCAGTTGGCCAACTACAAGGAGGGGGGGTCTTAAAGGCTTTTTACTCCCCATAAGGCATTGACTACCCCAAACCACACTGATTTGAACTCTTTTTGGGAGTTCAGGGTCTATTTGTATCTGATCAAGTGGGATTTATCTTCCCCAGACCCTGTTTTTGCCATGCCTCCCACTGTGGGTCCAGTTTCCAAGAGGCAGCATCATCCCTGGTGCAGCTGGAGCGTAGGGTGGAGAGGTGGTTAATAAACATGCTGTGGAGAGTATGGTCTGTTCTGAAAAGCCCCTGGGGTGGAGATGTGGTGGTGTCACAAGGTAAATGTCAGTCCTTGGACAAGTGGGAATGGCTATCAGGTAACCCGTCATCCAAGAGCCAGCAACATCTGGTTGTGTTTTTCTAGTCCAGATTATGTTTAAATATATCAATATTTGTCAGAGATGAGCAGAGCAGCAGCACCTCAGCACAACCCACGCACTGCTGCCTGTGAAGGATGATAATGTACCACTGCAGCACCTTGTACCCATGTTCTGCCACTGCAGCACCTTGCACCCATGTTCTGCCACTGCAGCACCTTGCACCCATGTTCTGCCACTGCAGCACCTTGTACCCATGTTCTGCCACTGCAGCACCTTGCACCCATGTTCTGCCACTGCAGCACCTTGCACCCATGTTCTGCTGCCTCTCGCTGTCTCTGGCTGGCTCTCTAGTTTTGTTAGTGAAAGCCTGGAGCTAAGTCAACATTTCTTATGTTGTAGCCAAGCATGGAGATGCTTGGATGATCAGCCTGTGCAATTCCCCTAAGCCTTGGGTTGTCCCCAGTAATTTCTGGGCATTAAATGAGAAAGAAGCATTGTGGGGAGAGGGTGTGACTGAAGTGTTGGGCTGGGCACACCACTGGCAAAACTATAGTTGCATAAGCTCTTATATCTCAATTTAGCATTTTTCTAGATTTCAGACACAGGCATTAGCAACCTAAAGCAGTATCGCTTAAAATCACGTGTCATTTCCAAGTTCCTTTTCTTTTCTGAAAGAGAGAAAAACCCCACCTCTCTTCAGCATGTTCACACATCCACCCACCTTACCCTGAGCATCAACTACTATAACAAGTTTCACTAAAGAAGTGAAGTAATTCTCCTTGCAGGTTTATGTGCTTCCTAATTCATACCCCCTTTTGGGGTGGCTGTGTGGAGAGGACCTTCCCAGCCTGGCCTTACCTTCCTACACCAACTTTTCTTACCTGGACCTTCCTGGGTAAGCACAGCTGGTAAATCCTAACCAAGGAGCCACTGCCAGTCCACAGCCTGGGCTCTGTACATTGGAGGGCAATGACAAGACTGACAGAGGATTGAAGGGGCAGTTGATACCTCTTCTAGCTCACTGCTCAGAAGGTAAATTCCTTCTGGAATTTATGGATGTTGCTTCCTGGAGGTAGGACTGCACAATTTCGCTGAACCCATTTGGAAAGATTTTAGAAACATAAATTCATAGAATGACGAGGATTGAAGGGGACCTTGAAAATTATCTTGTTACAAGTCTTTCCACTAGACCAGGTGGCTCCAGGCCCCATCCATTTTGGCCTGGAACACTTCCAACCAACAGCTTCTCTGGGAAATCTCTGCCAGGGCCTCACCACCCTCACAAACAAGAATTTCTTCCCAATACATCATCCAACTCAGCCCTCTGTCAGTGTGAAGCCATTCCCCCTTGTCCTGTCAGTGTGAAACCATTCCCCCTTGTTCTGTCACTATACTGCCTTGTAAATGGTCTCTCTCCATCTTTCTTGTAGTCTCTTTTATGCTAAAAAGGTCCAGGACTGCAACTCAGTCTGTGCAAAACCAGCCACCCTTCTTCAAGCAGCTCTGATTCCAGTTTCCAACATGTGGAAATGTATTTTACAATTATTTTTTCTGAAAACCCTCCTGTTTTCTGCATCCATAAATGTTGGTTGGGGTTTTTAGCCTGCTTCCTTACTAAACCAATCTAAAACACGCTGTTTTTCTGCTTTACCAGTCAGGCTGGAGGTCTCCTGCTCATGCTCATTTGCCACATGGACCATTAGCTCTCCCCTGGTTCTGCAATTGTTTTTCCATAATAATCACCCGTAAGAAAAATCATATAGAGAAAAGTGTGCAAAAGCAGTCAGTAAGACTTCTATTTATGAAGTGTAATTTCCATGTGACTGGCTTGGGGCTGCAGCACAGGAACCAGACAAAGGGATTTCAGGTCCCAGGAATAATCCTACCCATGTCCTGGGGAATGTCACTGTCATTGCCCATGCCTCAGTTTCTCCATTAGTAAAATGATGGTCCTGACACTCATTAGCCACACAACTGGAAAGCAGGTAATGATTGCAGAGACACAGGTAGATTAAAAAGAAATCTCATCTCTTCTGCTGAAAACAAAGAAAAGTCAGTAAATTTTGCCCCTTTCCAGTGATTTTTTTAAATAAGTCTTTTAAATTGAAATGCAGCAACAGCAAGTTTTCCAGGAACAGGCAGCAGCAGGGAATACAAATGGACTCTGGGAAGAGAAATTCATTCCCATTTTTTTAGCCTCTTCCTCCACCAGTGGATCTGGCATCATCATGTGTCTCCCAGCATGAGCTGCCACTCAGGAACCATCAGCCTTAACCTTCCTGGGCTGAACTGCTTGGTCAGTGTCTCTCCAAATGAATGCACTGTCCTAGGGGATGCCAGTGGGGTGGAGAGGGAAGGTGCTGAGGTCAAATCCCAGCTCTAGCAGTGCCATAGTGTCATGGAGATTCCCAAAACAGCTTCTGCTGAAGCGTTTTCTGTAGGGTGTGGAGAGGAGCCATCCCAAGGTGCACAGTATGAGGAGGACCAGAGCCTCTCTGCTCTGGGGATAGACTGTGAGAGGTGGAATTGTTCAGCCTGGAGAAGAGGAGGCTCTGGGGACAACTTAGAGGCCCTTCCAGTGCCTAAAGGGGCTCCAAGAGACCTGGAGAAGCCCTTTGGACAAGGGCATCGAGTGACAAGACAAGGGGGAATGGCTTCATGCTGACAGAAGGCAGGGTTAGATGGGATACTGGGAAGAAATTCCTGTCTGTCATGGTGGTGAGGCCTTGGCACAGATTTCCCAGAGGAGCTGTGGCTGCCCCATCTCTGGAAGTGTTCCAGGCCAAACTGGATGGGGCTTGAGGTAATCTCCAATAGCGAAAGGTGTCCCTGCCCATGGCAGGGGTGTGGAGGATGATGTTTTTTAAGGTCCCTTCCAACCCAAACCATTCTGTGATTCTGTGGCTTAGAGTGTTCAGCACAAGATGTCACAGATCTGCTGACTGCTGGGTGCTCAGTTTTGGCTTCATCTTGGTGGCTTCCATTCCAAAAAAGGCACTTTCCACTCCAGTGGTGCTACTGGGGGTGGTCAGCAAATAGAGAGACTGCCAGAATGGTTCAACTGCAATTTTATAAGCCTGAAAAAGGGCTTACTCAGTTTGTAATTTAATTTTGGGAAAGTCATCTTACTGCCTGCCTCAGTTTCCCCATGTATGAAAGGGGGTTTTGAAGAGGAGTCATTTTCAGAAACATTCCCCACTGCTTCAGCTCCCAGCTGTCAGAGTAAGGAAAAACCATTTTCCTAGGATGCTCAAGAGGTGAATAGGACCAGTTCTGAGATAGAAAGGATATTGTGTGACCACGTACCTGACTCCTGTGCACTTCTCAACCCATTTACAACAACAAGCTCAGAGGTAGTCATATATTACCCTTTTATTATAATGTATATTTTTGGGGAAAACCCACAAAAGTCAAAGATTTGGTCCTTCAAACTGTGTTCTGGGTAGACTGCTTCTTGGCATTAGGGTTGTGACTCCTTTCCTTTTTGTTGCTATGGTTCACTAATGCATATTCATGGTCTAATATCTGCTTGGTTTTGTGTTCTGATTTTCTTCTTGCTTCCCTGCATCACTGCTTTCAATCTGACTCCATCTCATCAGACAAATTAAATATGAAATGCTGGCAAATGTTTTCAAGTGAATTAAAAATTTGATTTATTTAGTGTTTCTGCTGCTTCAAGAAAGGCCATATATTCTCCTGATACTATGGGGAAATTGCTTTGAATTTATGAGGAAGCCAGGCTAACTTTATGATTATTGACTATTTCCATTAGCAAGACTCTCTGCTATGAAAAACTATGAGATTTTTCTTCTTCTTTGCTTAGGGAGAAGCTTGAATGAAAACCCTGGGCTGTTTAGAACTTGACATACACAAAATTTGGCCCTTCCTGACTCCTCGGGGCTCTCATGCACCCGCCAGATCCCGTGCAGCAAGAACTCTCAGTTACTGATCTCTTAAGGCATTATTTATTTGTTACATTTAAATCCTTAGCTGAGATTTCCAGGACCTTTAATTGTCTTAATTTTTGCTGTGAGTTTCAACCCATTCCCCAGGAAGAGGCAAGGAAAACACCCTGTTTTACTGCCTTACTCTTCAACCACTGTTTTCTGAGCTAATTTCCTCTCTCTTCCTTGCACATCAATATTTCAATGTGCAGCTCTAATTTCAGTACTAAAATCTTGCAACTACAACCACTAGTCTCCACAGGGAAAAGCTATCTGAATTTGCATGACACTGGCAAATTCTTGGGGCAAACCCACAAGATTTGCATTGGTTATTGCATCATTCAGTGGGGAAACCTGGCTGCTAAATTCTTCTAAGATGCCATCTTGAAGGAACCATGGAATCACAGAATGGTTTGGGTGAGAAGGGACATGACAGTTCATCTCATTCCAATCCCTGCCATGGACAGGAGCACCTTCCATTAGACCAGGTTGGTCCAGGCCCTGACCACCTGGTCTCAATACTTCCATCTCTGGAAGTATTCCATGCCATGGACATGTCATACTCCCACTGTGAATCCCAAATGCATGGCTCATTTCCTCTGGACATGACAACTAAATTGCTTGGGGACTTCATGCCCCTGGCTTCTCCCACCTATTGATCCCTCTTTTAAGTCCTGACTGTGACACTCAGGCTCGGTGGTAGAAGATGCTTCGTTCCAAATGTTCTGTAAGGGCATTAGGGATTTTCCAGATGTTTTTTAATCTTAAGAGCATCCAAGCAATTTGGAAATACACTGTACTTTGTATCTGCTGTTTGGCAATCAATGAAATCGTCTGGATGAATTTGGGGAGAATAAACAGAATATTCCCCCTTGGGCGAAATAAGGTTATTGCTCTAGAAAAGCAAAATTATACGGTGATGACTATAAAAAAGTAATTAAATAGGGATAATTGGTATAATTCTGCATCAGCTTTCAGATACTGATGATAGTCAGGACCAGCTGTTGATGATGTCTCCAGGCTTCAGCTATGTATTAATACACAACACACGTGGTTTCTGTTCTGTGAAACACCTCATGGCTTTATAGCTCACTCGTGGTCTATTGACCACAGGTTAACACTGGACCAGTGCAGCAGAGCCTGTGCTTTACCACATGAGACACTTCTGCTCACATCTGCTTATTATTTCTGGGGTAATTTCATTGATGATGTGTCAGAACAGAGTCATAAAGCCATCCAAATGCTATTGAGCACAGCCGACACCTTTACAATGCTTTTTGCAAGTTGATCACTCACAGCTTTAATGACTGAAATGGTCATTGCTTTTATAGTTAGGATTTCCTCTCCCTTTGAAGGAGATCCTGAGTTGCTTCTACCCCCACAAGAGAAGGCAAAAGGGAAGCATTGACCTAGCAGAGGCTTAGGGAAAACCAATAATCTAATTCTGAAATTTTTCCAGAAGAAACATATTTATTACATGACAAAGCAAGGCAGGATTTTCCCAAAAGTGAACTTGGCCCTTGGGGCAACCCCAAGTTGGGAGCTGCTGGTGACTTGTTTGTGCATCCAACATCTTGTAAATGTCAGACAGTGAGCAAATGTACAGACGCAGACTGCTGGACCTCTGCCTGCATTTGCAATTTTAAGGATACTCATAGCTGTAGGGAAAAGAGGACAGCACATTTTCAAGAAATTCCTATTGGAAAGCACAGCAAGAATAGACTGAAATACAACCTGGGTAAAGCTACAGAGTCCAGGACTGGTGGTTTTAAGATGACACCCAATGGTGTGGAGCAAGACTGCAGCTAAGGTGTTCTGGCCACCAGGCCAGGAATTTCCTTAAATGTACAAACTGTTCTTAAAAGATACCAGATTTAACTGGAACATCAAAATAAATTTTTTTTAAAAGTGAATGCAGGTGTAATTTCAGCCTGTGGTTGGTCTGGAACTGCCAGTTCTTTCCATCTTCAGAGATGTTCATGGTGGTTTTGTAGTGATTTTTATTATATTATATTATGTTTTATTTTATTTTATTTTATTTTATTTTATTTTATTTTATTTTATTTTATTTTATTTTATTTTATTTTATTTTATTTTATTTTATTTTATTTATTTATTTTTATTTGATTCATCAGAACATTTAAAAGACCTAGGCAGGAACAATGGTCCTCACACTGTCCAATGGGGATAGATGGTCACCCTCTAGTACAAAACAGGGATTCCTGCTCCAGAAAGGCTATAAGCAAGGAGAGAACAAGTAACCACTTGTGCATGATTTAGAAAAAAAAAGTAGGGGAAAATAATGAACCATTAAAAAACATCAAGAGGGACAATATTTGGGCAACCTTGTCTAGTAGAAGGTGTCCCTGCCCATGGTAGGGAGGTAGAACAAGGTCTTTAAGGTCTCTTTTAACCAAAATCACTTAGTTGCTCTGCAAATACTTCCATCAGTAACAGCTGTAATATATGAGCCCGGGGAGATTTTTACATGCATGGGAATGTCAGCATTCAAAGTTGATTTTCCAGATCAGGGAACAAACTGGACAGAGGCACGGGGGACCCAAGCAGAGGTTAAACCCATAAGTGACACTTTTGAATCTATCTAGGGCTTTCATGGGGAGTTCTTAGTGGCCAGCTGGATTCCACAGTCCCCTGTCTGCTGCACAAACATACCATGGGCCAAGTAGAGGTTGTCAGCATTTGTGTGGCATATTGAGATGTTTAGATAAGAGGATTTTGGAGCCCTTTAAGATTTTTGAGAACTAGAGAAAATGTTTTCATTCTGAGGCTATGTCCCTCAGTTTCCTATTTGAGTTGTATTGTGATGAGCTGAAGTAGAATTCTTTTCCCCACTTTTTCTTTCTCACAGAGAAATTCCTGACCTCCTCCAAGTCCGAGACGGGATCATTCTTTGAGCTGTATAGCCTGATTTCACCTGTGTCCCCAGGAAGCTATTTGTGTGCTCCCATCCCAGCCAGGCAGGCAATTTCCAATAATGCAGATTTTTACCCCAGAAAACCCCAGGTTTATTTGACAAAAAGAGAAGCTTAGCATTCAAGTCCACTTTGACAAAGGGAAAGGAATGGAAGGCAAGGCAAGGTTGCGGGAGGCAAGGAAAGCAAGTCAAATGAGAACAAAAAGAGTAAGAAAGTACAGGTGGGAGATAAGACAGCAAGGCAATGCAAGGCAAAGGAGTGGTAGGAGAGGTGAGGGAAGGATGCCACAGTGTCAGTAAGGCAATTCAAAGTTGGGGCCAGCAGGTCAAAGGAGGAGCAAGCAAGGCAAGGCGGGGCAGGCAAAAAGAAGTAGAGAAGTCAAGCTGGGGGTCAGGTGAGGAAGCCAACTGGGGGAATGTTAGGCAGTGCAAGTAGAGGAAAAGTGTAAGTATGCAAGGTAAGGGACGTGCTAGATAAGCAAGGCAGTGAGTGTCCTAAGAGGAAGAGGCAATGCACAGTGGGGTGAAGAAAAAAGTGGTAGACAAGCCATGGTGGGGGATAGGTGAGCAAGTCAATGCAAAGCAATGGAGTGCATCAAAGAGCACAGAAAAGACACAGAGGGTTTAGTAAGGGAATGCAGGCTTGGGATAAACAAATTTAGACAAACCTAGAGAGGTGCAGGCAAAGCAAGACCAGGGAAGAAAGGGCTAGGAAGGTCGAGGTGGGGGAAAGTCTCTTGAGAGATAGAATTCGGCATGTGCTTTCCACTCCTCAGAGGTGGTCTTCTGAAATTCTGGCAGTGCCCTTACTTTGGACAAGGTAAGCGCTCTCCAAGCTCGGTCTTGGTATGCAGCTGATAAAGGCCCGGGGGCAGGGAATGCTCAGTAACAAGTGTTCTGGCACCTCCGCATGGGATCAGTCCCTGGAGGCTGAGTGTTTAGGAGGAGGGTATGCCATTTCTTTTGAGAAGGGCTTTTGAGAAGTTCCTCTCTTTGATGGATGCAGTTGGATGGGTTTAGTTGAAGTTGTAGGTGGCAAGAGCTTTTTCAGCTGACATATTTGTGAGCTGAGTTTTTTGCCCAGTATGTTCAAGTTTGTAACTGACTTTGAGAGAGTGGAAAGATTTATTAGCCCAAAGGAGTTCCTGTTGCCGTTTGCTGTGGTGCAAATACGAGTCTGCACTTGGAAGGGGAAGATCAGCGAACTCTTTTTGTCCTGACACAGTTGGAGAGCAGTGACATTTTCAACCTGGATCTACACTGGGCGTGGATTAGAGCTAGGTGAGGTGCATGTCCTTTTTTAAATTCTTTTTCTTTTCAAGTCAACAGCGTCATCGTGTGGCTGTTTTTATGAGTGCTCACGGAGCCCAGGAAAAAGCCAAGTGTTTATTTGTCCCGTTAGTGTGGGAGCAGTTAGGGTAAGATCTCTGTTGTGGATCCCGGCTCTTTTGAGACTGAAAGAACGTGACTGCGTGTAGCGCTGGGAAGGAAAACGAATCCGTTTATTGTTGGCTGTGCAGCTGGTAGGCTGCAAAATAAAGAGAATTCTAGCTCGGCTGATTTTTTCCTAGGACTTTTTTCTGTGGGACCAGCTGCTGAACATTTCTACTTCTGTAACTGCTCTTTGGCCTGAGATTTGGATTGTTTGTCCTTGGTGCCCAGCTAGAGAAGGAATTGTTTTGTCTACCTACACTATGAAGAGAGCTTACTATCCCTTATTACGAAGCTCAGAACTGCACATTACAGCAGTACAGAATCTGAAAAATATAAAAGCTAAAACCCAAGGCATCAGGCCTACCAACTGAATTCACCGTGGCAGTCGTAAGGATTAAAATTCAGCAAGAGCTACTTGTGCTGCTACTTATGCCTCTTCCAACCCCTCTGTGGAAACAACCGTGCCTACCTTTAGGCTCCAAGATCCAGAGAACACAATGGTAAATGCAGTGGAGAAGGGAAGAACAGGTGAGTTTGGTGTGGTTTACATGGGACACGCGGAAGGTGCAGCCCTGCACTGGCTTTTACTTCCAGAGCCTTCTTCTATTAGAGTAGCTGCTGGATGCTTGCAACAAAGACATGAGAGTGAAAAAAATGTGACAGCAGGTCTGTCTGGGAAAGAAGATTCATTGTATGTTTCTATGTCAGCCTTCCCCTCGGAGCAGCCAACAGCAGGAAACCTTTTGCAAGCGAAAAAACCTGTGGATGTTTTTCATTTTTTGTGTGCATATTTCAGCCTTCCAAAGCACATTCTTCAACCTGCAGCTCTTCATGCGAAGTCAGAGCTAACCCTTCTGATTTGTGAGATCACAAAGCAAATATTTTGGCCTCTGGGCCCCATCTGTGGAAATTTTTACACGGGGCTGAGTTATGGCAGCATTTAAATAGTTATCAAAAATCACTCCTGAAGAGCACTTAGGAGCATTGTTCTGGCCTGGTCACGGAACATATTCATTGCTGGGCAGTATGGACGAGCCCATCTGAGGTTTGGGAAGATGCCGTGGCCCCACGGCAGCCGAGTGCTCCCAACCTGGGCTGGCAGCACCTTCAGCAGCACGGACCCAGCCGGGCACGGCCACTCGCCTGCCCTTACAAACACGCCATGCCTCTGATCTCCAGTCACAAACAACCTGTGAAAAGTGCATATTATATGGCTCTACGCAGGTATTTACTATATGTATTTTGTTGTATTGATTAGTAGTGTTGTGTTAACATTTTAATAGTATGATAAATTAGTTTTGTAGTTAAAAGGTAGCTTTAGTAGTTAAAATAGGAACCATGTAAGTGGGATCGTTTTTAAAGAAAGAAATGTGGTACTTGCACCAGATAGCAGCCACAGGACACCTAAATCTTTCCGAGAAAAAGAATTTATTGCTCTCTTATCAGAAGAAGCTGACTTCTTCCCGCCTCGCTCAGGATCCAAGACGCCGTTAGGATTAAGAGGAAGAAGTTGACGATGACCAGACAGAATCCTTTGTTTGAATGGAATTTATGCATCATGTATGGATATTCAACGGGCTATTGTTTTTAAGGGTTAATCCTCTGTTAACGGGTGTCCTTTTTTGTGCTTATGCTGCACAGGAGAAGGTACCTGGACGTCCCTAACTCTTTGTTTCTGTTGTCTCATATTGTCCTAAATCCTAATTGTCCAAATTATTATTACTCTAATTGCATTACTACTTTTATGACCATTTTATTGCCATTAAACTTTTAAAATTTTAAAAACAAGTGAATGGCGTTTTTTCACACAACCACAGTTTCAATCCCACTTTAAAGACAATCTCCATTTAAACCACGGCAGGAGCCCCCTCGAAGACCGCATGACCAAGGCGGCGCAAACAACGCCCGGCTTTCACAGCCCTCCGGTGTGACACCGGTGCCGGTCACCCCGCGGCTGCCGAGCAGGACAGAGGCGGCGGGAAGGCAGAAAAGAGAAAACCCGAGTTAAGACACAGGAGGCGCCGGCCCCGCTCGGGGCGGTCGCAGAGCTCAGGGGCCCTGCCCGGCCCCGCCTGCCCTCCTCCCCCGCCATGAGGGCTGGCCCGCCCCCGCCATGAGGCGCACGGTGCCTCCGTGCTGCAGCCGGCATGGAGCGGCGCGGCAGGACGGAGAGGTTCCCCGCCTTGGGGGTATTGTTTCCCCCTGTCCTCCTCCTCCTTCTGGCAGGTCAGCGGGACCGGCGTGGGGCGTGGGGCGGGGGACGGGCGCGGAGCTGCGGGCAGCGGGTGTGAGCGGGGCCGGCGGTTTAGGTCCGACGTGGAAGCTTTTCCTCGTCCGCGATTGAATTGGCATAGGAGTGGGAAGGGGGTCCCCGAGGTGTCCCAGCAGAGCGGGAGCCCCTGTCTGGCTGCAGGGGGAGTAAACCTCGAGGAGACAGCACTGAGAGAGGACCTCATTAACGTGTGTAAATATCTGAAGGGGGTGTGCCAAGAGGATGGAGCACAGGCTCGGTGGTATTGAGCAGTGAAGCGGGGGGGCAACGTGCAGAAGCTGATGCACAGGAAGTTACACGTGATCTTGAGGAAGAACTTTACTATGAGGATGTCCACACACTGGAACAGATGGCCCAGAGTGATTGTGGAGTCTCCCTGAATAGAGATACTCAGGAACCGACTGGATGCAATGCCGTGCCGCGTGTGCTCTAGGAAGATTCAGGTTGGACCACTGTGGTCCCTTCCCACCTGACCCGTTCTATGATTCTGTCATTCTGTGAATCCACTCGTGTAGGATAGACCTGTAATGTGCAGGGTGAAGGCACCTTGGTGCTCTCCCGCCAGGGCAGAGCCTGGAGGTGTGCTGGCATGGCACAGCTGGAGCCATGAGTAGCCATGCCAAAAAAGAGGTGACATAGCAAAAGCCTGGAGCTGCTGGCACAGGGGTGTGCTAAAACCTTGGTATGGGGTGTCCTGAGATGGCAGCCCTGCCAAAGCCCTGGTATGGGGTGTCCTGAGATGGCAGCCCTGCCAAAGCCTTGGTATGGGGTGTCCTGAGATGGCAGCCCTGCCAAAGCCCTGGTATGGGGTGTCCTGAGATGGCGGCCCTGCCAAAGCCTTGGTATGGGGTGTCCTGAGATGGCAGCCCTGCCAAAGCCTTGGTATGGGGTGTCCTGAGATGGCAGCCCTGCCAAAGCCTTGGTATGGGGTGTCCTGAGATGGCAGCCCTGCCAAAGCCTTGGTATGGGGTGTCCTGAGATGGCAGCCCTGCCAAAGCCTTGGTATGGGGTGTCCTGTGTGGCAGTCCTGCATTGCTGCTTCCTATAGAAGTGCCTGTGCTACCCATGGCCTGCTGTTCTCCTTTTGGAGATGGTGTCCTGCTGGCTCCGATTCACTCATTGGTGGGGCTGGTTTGGCAGGATGATGGGGTTGATTGTTCTGTTTTTTTCATGTGTTTCTTTAATCCAGAGGTCATCTCACAGGATTAGGGTGTGTCTGTCTGGGCTGACCTATGTGCTGTGTTGCACATCCCTCTCCAGCCCTCGCTTGGTGCTCATTTTCAAGCGGAGACCAAGTGTGAGCAGGTTCAGAGAGCTGACCTGCTAAAATCCTGTGAGCAGTCAGGCTGTGAGATGGGTCAGCAGCATGAGTCAGTGAGCAAAGGAGTCTCAGGGCAAGGTGGGAACTTTCACCTACCTGGGGCAGGAATGGGAACGTGGCAGAACCTGAGGTGAGGTAGGGCTGCCCAGATCCCAGAACACCAACCAAAAGGATTGGCACAGATGAAAGGCAGTAATGGCAATGGAAGAATTAGAACCTCTCCAGTCAGTTGCAGCCTGGGAAAGGGGAGCTATAGTGCATTGGAAATGCAGAAGCATGGTTTGCCATCTTTGATTTCAAGTCTCTGCCAGTGCAGTATGTGTCCAAATAGGTCATCAGGGGTGGTGGTGTATGGAACACAGAGTCCCTCTGAATTTATCCAGGCTGCAGCTGAAGCCTTGACTGTGGGGACAGTGATCCCCAAGAATGTTTTTACTGTGCAGTGGCAGTACAGTGTTATCTTCTTGGTGGAACCTGACTTAGGGCTTTGAAAACACTAAATGTCATGTCAGCACAAGAGGTAGATACTGTTAAAATAGCTTCTCGTAGGAATAAAAAGATAAATGCTCTCCCGTGTTTCTTAATTGTAAAGAGCTCTCTTATTGTTGTTTCACAGATTGCTTTGTCCAGCAGAGCATTTTGGCTGGGAGCACTTGAGGCTTCAAGTGTCCTCAGGGGGGCAGAGAGGGGACTGCTGGCCCCTGTGCCAGGCACTGCCCTGCCACACTCCCCCTGGTGTTGGAGCACAGTGAGGGGAGCTGCTGCCAGATGGCAAGGGTTGAGGGAGCCCCATGCTGGGACTGGGCAGGGACTGGGAGAAATAGCCTGTTCTCAGACAGCTTCCTTCTCTCCTGCCACCCTCCAGATCAAAAAGACAGGCAGCCCAGACTCGGGTTTCTTCTGGACTCCTTGCTGGGATGGAAAAAGTTAGTCTGTAGTATCTTAGTATTTCAAAATGTTCTTTTTCACTTTAAAGGGTTAACTATAAGGAGGAACTGATATGGCCAGCTACAGAATACCCATATAGAGAGCACCTAAGTCTGAAATGCAGAATGAGTGGGAATGGGCTGCCATTAGGATTACAGTCAGATCACACCTCAAGGGCAGTGCTGTGATTGTATGAAACTGTTAGACTGCATTTTCTTCAAAGCTGTGCTGTACAAGATTTTGATGTTTGACATCATGAGTGTTATTTTTATTCAGCAGAAGATTGTTTGGCTCAGTGTGATAATGACTGCAAGGCTTACTGCTGTGATGGGACTACTCCCTACTGCTGTTCATATTATGCCTACATTGGGAATGTCTTTTCGTGAGTATATTTGCACTTAAAAAAAAAAAAGGTGTGCTGTGTTCATGAAGTCAGTGTAAGTTTGCTGTGGCAAAACTGTTTTGGCAATAAACTGAGGCAGTGTTTTGGTTTTTTTGGTTTCAGTTTGGTTTGTTTTTTTCCTTGCTGGTAACAATCTTTGGTATTCCTTTGAGGTCTCATGTTACATGTATTTTTGAAACATACCAGAAAGCTTGGTAAAATTTTAGGTTCTGTCCTTAGTTTGTGTACAATAATATAATTTATGGAGCTAAGCTTTAGAGATAGAGAGAACTTTGTTTCAAGCTCGAGCTGAAAAGATCTGTGAATACAAATCTTGTATGTTTTGTTGAAATGGTTTCTCACTCTGAGTGGATAGTGATTGAGTAGTAATTCAGATTACTTGGATTTGAAATTCATATTGCTTTGAGTACTTTTTTTTTTCCATTTTCACTTTTATTTACTTGTTTGTTTTTGTTAAATGGTGTTTTGTCTGTTGGTGGAATTTATTGAACAGATTCTAGGTGAGAATAATCTGACCCTTTAACAATGTTGTATGAATACCATGTTTCACAGTGCTTTAAAAAACAGGGCAAATGAAATGAAGTGGTTACAAATATTTTCTATCTAGAGAAAAATACATGAATAAACTGTTGATTAAAAAACATAGGCTCTAGTGCAGCTGTGTGTCTTTGCAATGGTGAGGAAGAAAAGAAGCTTGCCTGCTAATGGACCTGACTCTGGCCTTAACTGAAGTCACATGTGAAAAACGCCAGTCACTTGTTTTTAAAATTTTAAAAGATTAATAGTAATAAAATGGTTATTAAAATGGTAATACAATTAGAGTAATAATAATTTGGACAATTTGAATTAAAACAATATGAGCCAATAGAAACAAAGAGTTACAGACATCCAGGGTACCTTTTTCTGGGCAAAATAAGCCTGAAAAAGGACACATGGTTAACAGAGGATTAACCCTTAAAGACAGTATTGCCTGTTGCATATTCAAACATCTCATACATGATGCATAAATTCCATTCAAACAAAGGATTCTGTCTGGTCAGTGTCAACTTCTTCCTCTGAATCCTAACAGCGTCTTCAGGGCTGAGCGAGGCGGGAAGAAGTTCATTTCTTCTGATAACGGGGCAATGAATTGTCTTTCTCTGAAAGATTTAGGTGTCCTGTGGCTGCTGTCTCCATGCGAGTTCCTTTCTTTAGGAAAAAAGTATCCTACATAGCATAGCTTCTATTTTAACATTATGTTATAACCTAAAACTATATTTAACACACTACTTAAGAGAATTAATACAGCATTACTTTCTAACACAACACATATAATATTCATTTTAATATTTGTGAAAAGCCAATCATAAAATACGCATTTTTCACATCACGTCTCACAAGTTGTACATTCATGTGCAAGGGCAAACCTAAATGAAACATAAAATGTGGTTCTTCAAGATAGGGCATCTTATTTTCTATTGCATCAATTACACTAGTAATTTCCTTAGCCTTTAGCATACAGTCTGTGACTTATTTTTGGTTTGTGAGAAATGGCCACTCACTTTTAATAATTGTAGAAAGTTTTATTAAACCTTATCAAAAAATACAACAGAAGACTGAACAGAGAAAATGTTACAGTGCTAGGAGCAAAGGATTTTTCCCACCATATGCTCGCCCACACAATGAAGGTTTTGCCTTTTAACCCTTTAGCCCCTCCCAGGGTTCTGTCCATCAACCCCTTCTTTGCTGTCCAGTGGTGGAGATCTCTTCCTCAAATCCTGGTCGGAGGTCAGGTGTCACCATAGTGACCAGCCAACCCTCCCAGATGTCCCAACTCCAGCTGCTCCTTGATAACCACTCAAAGGGGTACAACATAACTATAAATCTATAAAACTTTTCTTAACCTATATCCATGATATTTGTCTGTTAATTGCGAGAGTCAATCAGTGCATTACTCATCTATCACAGGTTTATATTCTTGACTAAAACCAGAGAATATAAAAATGACATGGCATATGGACTGCCTGGTACTTGGGGAAGACTGAGTGGGAAGGTGGTAGTTGCTTTTTTTTTTAGAAAGACTCCTCTGATGCAAGTTTTGTTTCAGCCATGGTACCTGGGGAATATTCCAGTGTTCCCATACGTTTATTTTATAGCACTTTGAAGGAGTAGGCACAGTGATGGTATTTTAATACAGAATTGATCCACAGTTTTTAAAACAGATCACATGCTACCCGGGCTTAAGTAAATAAAATTATGGTAGAATGCCAGAATCCTTCATTCATCTGGAAATGACAAAGCATGTATTTAAGCTGGGTGTTGTAGAATGACAAGAGATTTTTTTTTCCTGATTACAGAATGAATGTTTGCTTTGATTTGTTTTTCTATTTTTTCGTTTCAAAATTGTTTTTCCATTTACAAGCATCACAGGAGTTTCTCATTCTGAATACCTTGTTCCAGACCACATGTGGTTAGGAATGATGGACACAGGAGCATAGGACATCACATTATAAGAAGGAGGCTTCCTGTAGAATAAGTGGATTTAATCTCTCACTTCTGTGAGTGCATAGCTAGCATTTGTCTAGCCTAATGTCAGAGCTGTGCTTTGTGAAGGCCTTGACCAGGGGGTTCTTTAGAGTGACTGCTGAAATGCTGAAACCATGCCTTCAGCACCAAGTTGACACCTTGTCTTTGGTATGTTTCTTTAACAAATATAAATAGGTATTGAATAAGAGCTGAGTATGAGTGGCTCTGACACATTTGGAAGGGTTTGTGTGTATCTGGATGGATTTGAATACTAGAGGAGGCTCTTGCAAGTGCTGTTTGCCAAAACACATCTTGACGAAGACATTTGATCCTTCTAACTTTTTATGACTAAATACTCCAATGCAGAGACTTGAAGATCAGTCAGCAGTTGTTGTATTCCTTTGACCCAAAATTTTGCGTGATTAAGTCACAGATTTTTTTCTTTTTTCCCTAAAAGCAGGTCAGGACATGTCTTCTTTACACATGTAATCTCATTTTGAAAAACTTTTCCCTTCCCTCTCCTCCTCCCTCAGGCTTTATCCCAGTCTCAATTTCACTCCTCCATCCCCAGCTCCTCTTCTTCCCCACTCTGAGTGGCACAGTCCATCACAGCCCATCTATGCTGCTTCTCATGCTGTTCCTTGGTTCAGTCTGTGCTGGGTTGCAGTGTGGTTATCTCCTTGGTACAGTGCTGTAGAACTTGGAGAAATTATGTCTTCTCTGACTTACTGCAGTTTTACATGGACAAAGTACAGTAAGGGTCATTTGTATGCTACGGAGAGGAGAAATTATTTTGAAACTCTCTAAGGGAGATCCTTGGCTGGCAAATATCTGGGTTAATAATTGCCAACTTTCATAGACTTACATTCTCTCAAGCCAGCTGGGGATCCAAAACAACTTTTGTCCTCTGGGAAGAAAGAAGAAGCTGTTTTCTGTATTGTGAATGCTGTTACACAAGTGTGGTGTTGATTAATTAAAAAGATGTGAAGCTCTTTAGCAATCTGGGAAAGAGATCATCTCTTTCTCTGCCCATGTCCACTGAGGCTGAGCACGAGCACAGTGCAGAATGCCAGTCCAAGGCAATCCAAAATGCAGCCTTGGTGTTCCTCTGTGGAAATCCAGCACAGCTATAAGGCTAGGAAAAGCAGATTATGTGATCATGACTTCTGTGTTGGATATGAATTTAAACTCAGACTTAACTGCTTGCCAGTAGTCTGAGCTGTCACAGCTTGAGCAGGATTTACATTTTGATTTTGTTGAGCTTGATTCTGTAAGGAACTAAATATGCTACATGAAACAGCTCTCTGTGCAATTAATAAATGAGGAAAAGGCAAAATTAAAACATGGTTGTTTCCTTTGACAATTAAATAGGAACAAAGGATCTCTGTGCTTTAAATCTACGAGTTTTCTGCTAAGATGCTCATTAATAATGAAAAACTTTTCCTCTGAAATCTCTTGAACCTTGTTTTTGAAGGGATAAAAACAGGAAAAAGAACTTAATTAAATTGCTCTTTAGAAATGGAAGGATTTCATTTATCTGTTTCTCTGCATCTCAAAAGTTGTTGTTTACAACAGGGTCTTTCTTCATACCACATAATCTGGTAATGAGTCTAGCATAACCTTCAGTTTCTAAACAGATGTTTGTTTGTTGTTTGAAATTAAGGGCTTAGAAAACATGAAGACATGTATGTTACTATATCCTCATGAGTTCTCTGATCAGAAAAAGAGAAGTGGTAAATCTCTTTCTTTTTAATTATCTATGCATTAAAGGAGGGTAGAAATAGAATGTGAAAAAAGGATTATTAAACAACTTCTAGGCAAAACCCAACTATTGAAACATTACAATAATTAAGTAGCTAGAAGATCACATACTTCATTACTCACAAGCTGGCAAGTCATAAGAAATGTGCAAGAGCCTTTTTATGACAGGAAATACATCCATTCAATTACTCCATTAATCCATCTACACCAGTCATTGTATTCTCCTTCTCTATGGGTTTTGTATCGACTTTACCTTCTATTCAGTGCTGCAGACAAGAGGATGCCATTGGAAACAGGTAAAAATGCCTTTCCATGACTGATAAATCATATTTTTTTTGTTCAGACAGACAAATGTAGCTGAAGTATGTAATAGCAAAACTGCAAAAAAAGCCACTCAGAGTGTAGGCTGTCCCTTGGATCCAACTGTCCAAGAAGTTTAAGAATCGAACTGTATGATGAAACACCTTCATAGTTTTCCCTGTTTTCTCTAGTTTCTTCATTACACACAGTAATGTTTTGCTTTCCTCCATTCTTCTGAAGTCTTAATTTTTTTTTGTATTCCTGGTGGTACTTTGCTCTTGTGCCATGATTATAATTCCTCATATATGTGAGTGACTTATTTGCTAATTAATACAGCTTATGCCTTACTCAGCTGGTGTTCCTCTCTCCATCAGTCTTTTTCAGTCTGTGCCTGGATGTGTCTTTGTCATGTGGCCAAAATACTGTGGCTTCCCATAATGGGATCTCATTCTGTAGTGGGAATATGTGTGTGCCAGGTGATAAAACCATGGCATTCTGCATGCTCTTGTGTCAGGTGTCTGGAACTGACTCCTATCACCCCCACATTGCTGTCCTATTCCTAAAGTGTGCCTGTCCCAAATTTCCTGTTTGGAATGTTCACTATTGTCCTAGGGTGACTTTATGATGCTCGATCCCCATTTGTCTGCCCAGAAATAAATTTTTGTCTGTTTAGCCCCAAAATAAGTTTGCATGGTTCCAAGAAACAAGGGGGTGAGAGAAGAAGTGCAGTTCGTTATCAGAAGCTGCTCTTGCTCCCATACATCCTTCTCCTGGACTGTGATGTCTGCAGCACAGACAACGATAGAGAGCTCTCCTTTGCTTTTAGTTAGTTTTTAGCTAGCTGAGGCAGAGAAGCTCCCTGCGCTGTAGTTTTTCTTTTTCTTGGAACTTTTTAAACCTGCTCTACATTGAACACCCATGTAAGAGAAAGTCTGAAGTTTCCCTCACTTGCCTCACGACCACTGTGACTGACGGAGATTGAAGCCCCCTCCCAAAGACTGAGACTTAAAATTCTGACACGGGGGCGCTGGGCTGGCTGAAGTGGGATGTCTGCCAAGTGTTACCTGCAGATGTGTTCAGTGGACCAAGACTGGTTTCCCATAGAAACCAGTCCTGAAACAATGGTTCCTGCTCACTGCTGGGACTGGTTTGTCCTGTTTCAGAACTGGACATCTATACTTGTTCTCAATGGATTTATTCTCCACTGTCCTGTACCTGTTTCCCTCCCAGTGGAGGACTATAAAAGACCTCTGAGTTAACCAAAGACTTTGAGATTCTCCCTTATGTGACAAGGCAGATCTATTGGCTGGACCACGAGGATTTCGTCTCTCCATTGGTAGCTACATCCCCTCCTCTTTCTCTCTCTCTCTCTTTATCTCCTTTCTAATCCTTCTATCATATTTGCTGTGAGCACTCAGTAAAAGGTGCATTTGTTTTGATTAGTACTGAAATCCCCTCTGTGTTGTTTTTGCACTCTGAGATCAGTTAACAAACCATCACAGCCCCTGCTTGTACTAGCACATTGTGACATTACAACCCAGAACAGCACTGTCAGCTCACAGGCCTGGGCTGTGGCATTTCCAGCACCAGAGGGACTGATAAGAGACTGAGTGATCTGAGCTACAGCCCACAGAGGGACTTTCTGAGTTTGCCATCTCTTTTGGAGTGGCAAGAGGTTTACTGTTTAATATTGTTCATTTTTTGTGCTGGTGAATGCTTTGCCTGTTAAATAAACAGTTTTATTCCACTTTTCTCCAAGGAAATCTTTTTCTAAAACCAGTTAGGGGAGGGGCCACTTGAATTTTCTTTCTGGAGGAAACCCCTTTAGAGGTTTTCCCCCAGATTTGCCCTAAACCAGGACAACTATTCATATAAAGGATGAGAGACAGTGAGGCTATTGCTTGAAAAGTGAGGTACAATCAAGAGGTGTGTCACTATAGAGCGTGACACGGCACAAGCACCAAGACTCATCAGAAGGCTCTATAGGACTATTTATTAAAGCTACATGTTGCCTTTATAGTTTTACAGGATATTTAAATTTGCTTAACAAACACATACACTGCCCATTGGTCATGAAAAAGAAAGAAAACTCTCAATAGGTGAAAAGGAACCACGTCACTCTGTGAGCCAGCTAAAGTTCATATCTTTTAACTTTCTCTCTTTCTTCACGTTGTCATGGGGATAGCGTTGGTACCTTCCTTGAGAGAGATACGGGGCTTTCCTTATCTTCAGGAAGCCTTTGCTGGCTCAAAAGAACAGCACAAAAATGTCTTTCCCACAGAGGTGGGGCACCACTGTTAATAAAACTATAGAGATGTCAGTGAGCCTCATTAGTTTGACATAAGGATTAGACCGGATTGTGTCATCTAGACTGTTGGTTCCTAAAATCCTGTTAATTCTTGCCTCTCTCCCCAGCTCCTTCTGTTTCAGCATATGTCACATACCAGACTCCGGGTGTTCTGCTGCTTCTGCCAGGTCCAACATACTATCACTAATTTTAATTTTCCTGCTTTCCTTCTTCCCCTTAGTTTAGAGACAAGTTTATGAGAAAATCACTTTAGAATGACTGTTTCCTGTTATATTGGTTTTGCACGGCCTGGTTTTTGGTAGTGGAATGGCCACAGAGGTGACTTCTGTGAGAAGGTGTTGAACGCTTCTACCGTGTCCAGCAGAGGCAATTCCTGATGGCTCTGAAGATGGACATGGTGCTGGCCAAAACGGGGCCAATCAGAGAGGTTGGTAATGCCTCTGTGATAACATATAAAAGAAAAAAATCAAAACAGAGGTATAGTTGATAGTTCCCTCTGGCCTTGGACCAAACCAGACCAAACAGTTCGGGAAAAAAAAGCCAAAAACAAAGGCTGCCATAGTCTCCAGGGCCAGGGAAAGGGAGAAAACCCCACCTTCTTGCCTAAGCTAACAAAAACCCAAGCTAGCTAAGCAGCAGAGGAACCACCATCCTCACTGCACCATGGCTGCCTGGGGAGTGAGGCTTTGAAAAAGCCTGCACAAGAGCCCCAAGGCTCCCTTCTTCCCCCAGACCAACCTTAAAGTTACAGCAACCATTTTTGGGCATAGAGCAGATGATAAGAGAATAGAAAAGCAGCCCAAGACAGTGCTGGAGAGCCCATGCCACATTTAAACATGTTCCACTCTTAGTGATGAAGTGTTTTGTTGAATCAGGACATTTGCATTCAGCTTGGCTTTTGAGTATGACTAGCCTTTGAAGTTTGAGAAGCGCAAGGAGAAATCTTTATCTGCACAGAGAGGACCAATTAACTCTTTCTTATATTAGCCTCTTTGGTTCTTCAATGTACTTGCTCTTAGATTCCCCTTTTTTACTTTCTTTGTCTTGTATAATTTGCCTTTTTGCTTCACATCACTCTATTCTTTCATTTACCACTTGCCTTCCCCAGAGTGGGAAAGCGTGATTCTCCTTCGTACCTCAGAAAATTTGCTGTACAGTCCAATTAATTTCATTGAGTTGGCAGTTCAGACTGCCAGATCTGTGACACGCTTCTGGTACCACCAAGAATGCCACTCCTATGCCATGCAACCAGTCTAAGGGTACTATCTCATCTCCATTGGTCCTGATGGGACAAAAATATCTGTACTGGAGTAAATATTTTCTTAAGACAAGAGTGTTCCTGTGTTTTCTATGGGACTAGCTGATTAATGCAGTTGCTTTGAAAAAAAAAAAAAAAAATTTAAATTAAGATAAATTTGGAATGGAGGCTGCTAATCCCTCTCTCAATCTGTGAGCTCAGATGCAACATATGAGGCACAGTCCCCAGATGTGGTGTGTCTGGAAACGTTTATTAAAAGTGTACATAACTTTTAGAATATTTTTACTATCAGGTTAGAATGGAGTGAGTCTGGATAGCCAATAGTATAAATGTTCTGATGACTGCTAACCAATAATATTGATATATTGAAATCATGATCGATTTCCTAAGAGCAACATCAGCTTTTTTCCCCCTAAAACAAGCATTGTATAACAATTTCTTCTGCAAAACGACTATGCTTCTGCTACTTGTTACATTTTAGAAACCTTGTTACATCTTTCCTGCCTTGACTGCATAGTCCTTTCATCTCTTACTAGAAGCTGTTTCCTTTTCCCACATCCAGAGCTTTCTCAGAGCTTTGGTGACTTAGCACTGACTCAGAGAAATGTGAGTCTTTTTGATGTCTGTGTATTTTTTTTTCATACCTACCGCAGCTTAGCTCTGAATTCAGAGGTTTTGCTTGTGTTGCACTGCTAGGTCAGTGCAACCAGGCTCCCACTATTACAGGCAACTCATAAATGTGCCAAGTTCAATGTTCACAGTTCTCAGTAGCTCACCCCTGCTGCATCTACTGGAAAGCTCTTCCAGAGCCATATTTTTCTGGTCATCAAGAATCTTTTCTTTCACAAGCTTTTTCTACAAGTCTTCTAATTATTGTAATATTTTTTTAATTGACCCTTCATTTTGATATGAAATTGTGAAATAACTTTTTTCATCCATTCTCTAAGTGATGGATTCTGGACTGAGTTTGTTTTGGGGAGCTCCTATATGGCAGAATATACATCCATTTTATGTATCACATGTGATTCTTGGAGTGTCCTGTGCAGGGCGATGAGTTGGACTTGATGATCCTGATGGATCCCTTCCAACTCATCTCATTCTATGATTCCCATGCACTGTATTAGTTAACTGTGTACATTTAAATATATTTCTGGATTCAAAAGTATAACTCTCGTTTAGTCAGTGGGGTATGTGGTTTGCACATACATAGAAGGAAAATAATTGCCTGCTTTCCTGGGTAAACATTTCTTTGTGTTACTTGACTGTGCTGTTGACCAACCTGTCTGCTCTTTCCAACAGTAGCACATTTTTCTGAAGTGACTATAATGGACTGTGATCCTTGTGGGAAAAAATTGGACATCTTGAGCATATATCTTAATGAAAATGGGATTAATATGTTGTTTAGTGGTTGTGGATGCTTTTGATGTTTTGAATATTTTGCAAGCCATGTAATGGCATTCAGTCATTTCCTTCATGCTGTTGCAAAAAGGTGTCAAGTTTAGATTAGTAACAGGTTGTGACATAACAGCAGGATTTACCTCAAGGGAAGAAACTTCACAAAATGTTGTGTTTATAGATTATCCTGTCAAAATAGCTCAGATTGTCACTCCATCTGGTTTTGCTACCAGAGATATTTTCATGGATAGGTTCCATGAAATAGGATAGCCAGGTCTTCTGGCTTGTGGATCCTATTGTTTCTTCCCATGAGAAACACCAGCTCTGGTAAAGTGCATGGACTTACTACAGCACATAGGATGGCAAAGGGCAGGGCAGCTGAAGGCTGGTTGCACTTTGGTGTTCCTGGTTGTGTTTAACTACTGTCAGCTGTGATAAGAGCCTTCTGCCAGGCTTCCTTGTGCTTCAACGAGGAGGGAGCAAAGCCTTTCTTTTTTGCTTTATCTCATTAGCATAAAAGCAAGGTAGCATGTCACCAAAACTGTGAGGAAGGAACTAGGGTGCAGGGGGTGTCTCTTCTGCACAGTTCTACAGGAGTAAGAAGTGTCCCATTTCCCTGGAAAGGGGAGGAAGGAACTGGATCCTCTGTTTGCGTTACCCCACTGTGTGGGGTTTCTCTATCCTCCACCTGGGCCATGCAGGTAGCTGAGCCAGGATGTCATGCATTTCCAAGGGAAATTATTGCTGACTTATCAGTCACTGGCTCTTCTCCAGGCTCCAGTGATCAACTGAGGTGGAGGAGGTCAACCCTAGCTCAACATTACTTAGTGTGCGTGTGTGCATGTCTGTACCGTATGGTGACTTCTGCATCCTCAGCATAGCTGCACTCAGATAAAGCAACTTTCATCATTTTATGGAACATGTAGAAGCCACAGCATATTTCTCCAACTATAGTTTAATTTTCAGTTTTTTTTAGTTTTCTGACTCATAGTCCTCTTCTCCAGAAGCATAAAATGATTCATATACCCAAGCACTTAACACCTTTTCCATTTGTAAATGGCATTTCATGCATGCTTAAATGAGGATATTCCAAACCACTAAAACCATAATTTGCTTACGCTTCGTAATAAGGTTTGAATCCTGCAAAGACTTATGTTAATACTTTCAAGTTCATTGTAGGTTTTTGCAAATGGTGATTTAGAATCAGAGCATCCTCTGGCTTAGTCTCACTGGGTGTTTGTGCTCCTTATAAGCTCTGACACAGCACCTGGGAAGAGAGAATGGGAAAGAAAAATGGAATTGGTGCTGTAAATCTGACAGAAAGAAAAGAGTGCAGAAGAGGCTCTATTATAGCTTTCACAGGGGTAAGACTTGAGTATTAAAGTACATTAGAAAAAGAAAAGATGAAAAACATTTTTTTCATTTAATCTGCTTTAGAATTTCTAAAATTAAACTCTCAGTATCTTATTATTTTCATATGAAGATATGAGGGAAAAATCCTTTTGCTGGGTAATTCAACTCTCAGATTTATTTAGACTCAAAATATACGTTTCTAGTTAGCACTACAGGTTTAAAAAGCTATTGCATGGTTGCTCAAGCAATGCACATATTTTATTATTTTAAAATGGAATAAAATAATTTATAATGTTAGGTTTTTAATGTCCTAATTCACACTTTTTCTGCCAGATCATCCAAGAACCAGTCCAGATTATTCAATGTCAAAAAAACCCTAAATATTTTTCCTTTGTCTAACATAGAATTCTAAAAGCAGTAAAATCTTCTAATCTGAGCTGAAATTTAATAAATGCATTTATTAAATGCATTTTTGAGGAAAAGTTTATATTCTCAAAATCAGATTTGTAAAGAGGTCAAAAGGCATTTTTTCTGATCCTTAAGATAGTGTTATTTGTTCGTATTCAGATATTTTATTATTTTGTTTTATTTAATGTTATTTTCACTTTGTTGTTGTGAAAAGGATTTTTGGTTACAATTTTCCTCTCCTTTGTTGCATTAAATGACAAAATTCTCTCCTCTATCTTCCCTCATTCTCCAATAACTTAAAAAAAAAAATAAAGGAAGAAATGTCAATAATCTTCTGCTTCAGGAGTGATTTATCACTCATTAATGTCAATTAAAGAGTCCAACTGATGCAATTCTAAGAGTTAGGAAAGGACCATGAATTCCAGTTCCTGCAAAGCTCAATGCATGCCATGTGTGTTTAGCTTTGTAGAATCAGAAATGGCTTGGCTCCTTGGCAATCAAAGCTGTTTTCCACGTGCAGGTGTTGCCACCAGGGAACTGGAAACAGCCCTGGCACTACTACAACAGGTGGGTCCCTGTGCTCCCTCCCTCACCATGCTGGTCTCCGCACAACATTCCATTACAATGAACAGGAGCATTGCTGGACTTTCCAGAAGGTGCAAGATGAGCTAAAGCTTCCAATTTGGTTATACTCCTTGAATGCTTTTCCAGTGATGTGGGCAGTGCAGGAGCCTCTCAGAGGCTATGATATAGGTGTATAATGTGGTGGTGTTGACAGGGGTCCTAGGATGAGGGAACAGATGAGAATCTTGACTCCATGTTTCAGAAGGCTAGTTTATTATTTTATGATATATATTATATTAAAAGAAAATTATATACTAAAACTACACTAAAAGAATAGAAGAAAAGATTTCATCAGAAAGCTAGCAAAGAAAAGGAATGGAAAGGAATGAATAATAAAATCTTGTGACTGCTCACAGCCTTGACACAGCTGGCTGTCATTGATCATCAAGTAAAAACAATTTTACATGCTGGGTAAACAATTCTCCAAATCACATTTCAAAGCAGCAAAACATGGAGAAGCTGAAGCTTCTCAGCTTCTCAGGAGAAAAGATCCTAACAAAAGGATTTTTCACAAAATATGTCTGTGACAGTATATACAAAATCACAAACAGGACGGGACTGCTGTGGAACACACCTCGAGCTGTTTATTTTCCAGGATCAGTCTCATTATATGGTTAGGACAGTGGGAAGATGCCAGCAGCTCATGTCCTCAGCAGCAGCTGAAGAACTCAGTGTTACAACTCACTTTAAAAGTTTTTTAACCAATCACACAAAGCAAAAGCATACTGACAGTAGTTTTATCCAACCAGTGTAAGCACACGTACCTTTGGTTAAAGCAGTGCTTGCTTATTTTGAATACAATACCTGCTTGTAAGCCTTAAAATACAATTTTACCTCTGATTTTAAGGATTCCCACAGCCTAAACTCAAGATGGATGACAGTCATGAGATTTTTCAGGCAGATATAAGTTTGGTCTGTTTTCATATCAGGGGTTAATTGTCCAATTGCAGCTTCAGGTCATTAAGTCACACTCCTCCAGTTTGCTCTCCCCAACTGACTTTTGTTTATACTTTTCAAACCTGAGGCTGTGATGATAACCTTGATTCTCAGGCCTGGAAGGATTGTTTTGTACGACCAAACTATGATGAGAGCTTACTAACTGTGACAGCTACAGCCAGTCTGTAGCTGCACAGATAAATTGGCCATAGCAGACACCAACTCGACCAGCCTAGCTCATTAAAGAACAGGAGTAAACAAGTCCCTGGATGTGATCATCAATGTTGATAAACTCAGAGGACCTCAGCCAATCCCATTGAATCCTGAATGCAGATGTATCATTGGCCAGTGAGCTGGGCGGTGCTAAGACTCCAACCAATCAGATATTTAAGTGCAGGAAATTTGAAGCCCCTATAAAAGGACAGCCAACAATAAACCTCAGCTGCTGCTGTAATGAACTCACTGTGTTCTTATTGCCTGCCTGTCTCTGAAACTGTGACAACTAACACTCTGTATGAAGTTCTGAGTTAGACACTAATGCAGTACAGCATCCGAAAATGTAAAAGCTAAAAACTTTAGGGGTCACTGCGCTTTTGAGCCACCTGGCCCCTGCTGTGCTAACACAGGCCAGGCTGTGAAATGCCTGGGGGATGCCCTGTTTGGGGATTAGGTCCCAGCTCTAAATTTTTTCACTCTGCCCCCTAAATGAGAGTGTTGCTGCCTTTTTTTTTTTTTTTTAGTGTTATTTTTCAGAAACTGCAATAAGTAGGTACAAATATAATGTTAGGAGCTGTAGGGTTTTCTGCAAGCTACCATTTAATTCCCTTTCATTGGCTAAAGAACCAATGAAATAAAGCTGTTCCAGGTGAAGGAAATATGGCAGCAGAGGCTGGTTAACTCTCAGCTCTGCCAGTGATGACTTAACAAATCTAGAAATAAAACAACACACTTTCAAGATAATATCAGTATAGGAGGTGATACAAAGGTTGGTCATTATTAGAGGCCTCCAGGGGCAGATATGGAAGTTTCCACAAAATGCCCACCCCCACATGGGGTGAATACAGTTTTGTAACTTTAGCAAATCAGCATCATTGACAAAAATCACCAATTAGAGACATAAGTGTTGATGCAATTTCTCCTGGTTCAACCTTCTCTGAATCCTCCCCCCTCAGATGGAAACTAAACTTAGTTCATGAAAATGTGTCTTGAAGAGCTGGTTTTCAGCCTTAGTTCCCAGAAAGAACCAAGATAGGATATAGGGCCTTGTACCCTCTGGGGCATGGAGTTCTGAAATATGTTTTGTCTTTCTGCCTAGGGAAAAGGTAGGGAAAAGTACTGGGAAAACTAGCCACGGATACAACAATAGGCTACAGAGCTACAAATAATGTGTAAGGAATACAGAAAATATTAAAAGGAAAAGGCAAAAATTATGTGGTATCACCTGCGCCAGCAGCTCATGCCACAATGCTTGCAGTAAGGGCTGGATGGCAAAAGGCTATCAAGGAATTGGTTTTATGTGGAGAAAATGAAATACAAGAAGGACCAGCCTTTGTTATGCAAAACTTTGCAGCTGAAGTTGATTGGAATAGATAGAGAGCTGTGAAACAATGAAGACAAGATAGCTTGCTTGTTGAAACAGCAAGATAATGAAGGACATCTCTGAAGAGCCTTGAAGCATGGCAGAGTTCTCTCTTGGTTTCCATATCTAGCATTTACTTCTCTTTTATAGCCCATTGACTTGGAAATCTTGAGGAATTGCTACTTTTTATTACAGCAATTGCAGTTCTTCCTTTTTAAAAAATCAGTTAATCTGTGCATCACTTGCATCCTGCCTTGGTGAAAGTGTTAAAAGCCCCATCTCTTGACCCTTTCCCTTAGTGTCTGCACAGTTGTCTCACTGACTACTGTCTCGCTGTGTCTTTGTGCAGAATGTTCCCTGGCACACCAAAATCATGTCATGTGTGGCTGTTCTGGGGATTTGTTACAGGCATAAGGCAGGCAGCAGATGTGCCAAAAGGTGCTGAACTATCATTACTTCTTGCAACTGTGACTCTACAGGTTTGGCTTCAGGCTGGGAAAAAATACCATCTCAGATACACTCCTCGGTGAAACAATGCAGGTTTGACTGTCAATAGGTCAGAGATTTCAGGATCTAAGTGGTAAGATGTCCAGAAGTCAGAATAGTAACTTAGGCTGCTCCAGCAAGAGCTCTGCAGAAGAGGAGCTGCAAGATTCACCTGCATTGAGCTCATGGAATTTGTAGAAGCTACTATAATTAAAATCAGTCTTAGAAAGGATGTGTTAAGAATTACTAGAAATACCATTACCTTGTAATTCTCCTATATTCAGTAACCCAGCTGCCATAAGTGATCTGTAACTGGGGTTTAATAACTTTCTAGAAACCCACTTTGTCATCCTGACTTCTCTCATGCTTTGATTCTTAGAGGGGTGAAAGTTGAGCAGTAATTTCAGACCGTCCTGTCTGAAATTGCCATTGATTCCGAGAGTATTTTATATGGAAGAGTCAGCCAGCAATTCAAACTGCAATCATAAAAAATAAAAATCCCTAAATTAAAGCAAATAGTTGAGCCATATTTTCATATTTTTAAATAGTTGAGCCATATTTTTCTATTTAGGTAAGCATCATGTTGGGTCTTGAATTTTTGAACATGCAAGGAATGTTTTGGAAAGTGAGAATTGTGTTTTGGCTTCTATTTCCTTTGCAGGGAAGCACATAAAGCACATTAAAGAGCAAGGGGAGGTCATGACTGCAGGGAACAGGATGTCTTGAGAGGGAAAGGTGGGGCAACAGGTGCTGCTGCAACAAGTGGACAGAGGAGAGCACGAGGGTGAAAGGTGTTAACTGGAAATCTTGCAATATCCTAATCAGAATTCTTTCACATGAAAGGTAAAAAGGGGAAGGTTTCTTCTTCATTACTTGTGTATTTCTGCCCTTTTTTAATATCTTGTTTTAGTTCAAATTTTTGGCTTGGTTTTTTTCCCCTTTCCAACAATATTTTGAAATTTTGGAAGTGCCAAGACAGATAGATTCTGTGTTTCAAAGACAGCATCTGAATGTGTGCACATGTTGGTCTGATGGAAATGCTGGACAGGGTGGGCTGATTAAAATATATTTGCTTAACCATGTTCAGTTAAGAACATTGCTGTATAGCAAGTATTGTGCCAGCTGTATTGCATCATGCTCCTCATGCATCATTCCCTCTATCCATGAAATTATTTCTGGGCCAGGCCTGCATTGAGTCATAAGCAGGGTGGAAGCAATGGCATCCCTCCCTCTAACCCCTCTGTCTGGGGGGCGCAGGAAGATCTTGGGCAGAGGAAACAGCTTGGGAGCCAGCTAGAGGAAGTTTCTACTCCCTGTACTGTGGCAGCTACCATGGCTTTTCCAGGGCTGCTTATTTGAAGCACATTGCGACACTGCTGGCAAGCAGCGCTGCTGGCAAGCAGCACATCTGGCAGTGTGCTGGAGAGAAGAGCATATGCTTTGACATAAAGGAAGTAAGCATAAAATGTCTACTTATTTTGCAAAAGGCAGCTTTTCTGAAAAGTCTGTCTGACAATAGCCTAAACCAGAACAAGCTGTAAATACATATCCTTTTGGTTTACAGATTATCTAATTTTTCTGCTTATTTTTTGCAAGTGTGCCACAGTTACACTTCAGTCACTCAGCAGCCTTTTAAGAAGCTGTAGAAGTTGCTCAGGTCTGGCAGTACTAGTGGGCAGCATGTCTTTTAACCTTTTGTAAGATTATGTAGGTTATGGAGCAGTCTGAGAGTGGTGATCTGTCCACATGGAGCTGGAGGAGAAAGGTGAGGAACCAGGATGATTGCCCATCATCTTTTCATTGTACAGCTCCTGCTGAGGATATTTTGGTGCTTGAGTCCAGCAAATATAACATGGTAGAGAGGGATTGGCATGGAGGAAGCTATCTGGAAGGAATTAAACATTAACAACACACCGTAAATACAACCAAGTAGGAGCAAAAGAAGGGAAATGCTGTTCAAGTGCATTCTGTACCCAGTTTTAACATAGGCATACAGGATTTGTTTATGGAAGCAGACAATCGTCACCTTTCACCCTGTGGTAAAAAGTGTATTTAAAAGAAGTACTAAGTGGAATTTTGTGTAAATACACCTTGCAGAGCCTCAAAGGCAAGCCTGGTCCATTTGTGTTGCCACTCTGTAAACTATTTTTTTAATTTAAAAGAGTAATTAGCTGGCTTGACTGCTTAACTGATTTCTGGGTTGGATGTTTTTCCGACTGTGTTACCCTGGTGTATCCCTTTTTCTAGGGCTGTAGAACTCTGCTGAGAAGGCTGCTGGCTCAGCCATGGAGCACCCCAGCTGATTCAGTCTCTCCTCCACCAGCTTTTGCTTTGAGGTTCTCAAGGTATCCCAGCCAAAATACACTGGACAGCAAAATCAGTCTCTCAGAGTATCAGTCACTGTGTGGTTTTGTCCCTATGAAAATAAAGGGAGTGGGGAGGGGCAAATACCCCAGAACAGGTCTGTCTGCTCTGGTGGAGGCTGGAGAAAATGGCATGTGATGCTGCTGCAGTTCTGTTACTGGTCCAAGTAACCAAGGGGTTTGCCAACCCAATTAGATAAATAGTCCAACACTGCCTCCCTCTGAATCACATTGAGTCTGATTAAGAGTCCGAAGAGTATTTTTTTCTAAACAAGAATATCTGGATCAGAGTGCCAAAGATCATTTATTTTTTGGTTTTATTTTATCTAGGAAAATGAGTTTTAAAAAATCACTTACCAGCTTTGTCACAGTTTGACACTGGCACAATGCTTCTTTTCAAATTGAAGGGTGAGAAATTAAAGGGCTTTTATTGATATTAGCTGTAGTTTTTCGAAGTGTATTGCATGCATTGTTACTAATATTATTCTAGAGATGCAGTGCCAACAAATCATAAATACAGAGAGTTGGCAATAAATTAATTGGGGAACTAATAAAGTACTGGAACTAGGAAAGATGATGAAATGGAAGAGATCAGCTGAAGAAAGTCTGAGAATGGCACATCTTTCTTTCAGTAACATGGTAATGAATATTGTGAAGACAGAGTGGGAATACTGACCCTCCCATGTTTCTAACAACATGCCATACTTGATCAAATTGTAAAATTGCTAATGTTAGCAATTATGGGATGAAAAGACCTTTATGCCAGTATAAATGCATCTCTGGTGCAGAGCACTGTCCTTTCTACAGTGAGAGTTTCTAAATTGATACATGCCGTCCTCAAGTCCCTCTCAGTGTTGCCCGCGATCTCCACCAGAAATGCGGGAGGAGAAATGCGGAATGCGGAGGTTCAGGGACATCACACCACAACCAATATGATCCAGTGAAGCCAAATTTATTATCCCTAAAAAGACTATATTTATAATAATTCCTATTGTCCACACATCTCTAGCTAATACATTATTGGTTAGACCTAACTGTTCACGTGTCTAAAATAGGATGCTGATTGGATCATCTAATTTTTTATGCATCTGGCTGTAGTTTTCTCTCCCACCCAGGAATCGTCTTTTTTCTTACTTTTGCAAGCTCACTGACAAACTTGCTGAGTCCTGATGAGTCTTCTTCTTGTATGTTTTTCAAGGATATACCAACCCCATTTTCTGAATATGTCCATTATTCATTGTTTGTGAACGTGTCCCTTGTCCATTATCCCAAGCAGGCTGGATTGTGCATTGGCTGAATATGGCCATTGTCCTGCAAAAACTCCTCAATCTGCAAAAAATCCTCAACAGATACAGTATTATAAAGTGAGCTGGGCTTTGGCAAAACTGGTGGCTCAAGCTCACCTTTGCTTGAGCCTGTGTCCTGCAGCAGAGGACAGGAGTCCAGGCACTGAGGCAGAAAATCCAGGGCCCATAAACGCTACGTGGTGTATCCAGGGGGAAACAGCCCAAGCTCACAGAGAACTTGGTGGGCTCTGGACTGACATTACTTTCAGAAATGATACTTTGTAGTTTGGTAAATTGTGCCAAAAAACCTTATTTCCTGACTGACAGTCAAGAAAAAACAAATCTAATAACATGCTCTCAGAAAACAACAAAAGAGCTTGAGAAAAAATGCAGTGAGGCGTGGCCAGGGCTTCAAGGCATGAAGCAGTCCCTGTAGGCAGAACAGCCAAGAGGGACCAGGTTTCTGCAGGGGAAGAGTTGGCTGGCAGGCATGATTCTAAATGTCTGTAAAATTGCATGCAGTGCAGAAGGAAGGGGTAGCTGGTAGGTGATGAGCTGAGGGCTAAGATCCCCAGAGAAAACTGTTGGGTATTCAGTTAAGAATAGTCACAGAGGGGACAGTTTGTCAGACATATAATGGTTTTAAATTGACAGAAGGCAGGTTAGGGAAAAATTCTTTACTGAGAGGATGGTAAAGCAACAGAACAAGTTGTCCAGAGAAGTCCCATCCCTGGAGGTGTTCAAGGTCAACTTGGATGGGCTTGGAGCTACCTGGTCTAGTAAAAGACATCCCTACCAATGGCAGGGAGGTTGGAACTAGATGGTCTTTGAGGTCCCTTCCAACATAAACCATTCTGTGACTAAATGACTCTTTTATAGTTCAGCTGGGAAATTCTTTCCACCTGAGGCTGTGGGTCCTAAAATTTACCTGAGCTTAGGTCAAGGCTGGACAGGTTTGCAGAAAAGAAATCCATCAAGTGATACAGTAAAAAATTACCAACCTGTCTGGGCCAGAAATGTTAAGCTGGGAATGAGATTTATATTCTTTCCAGTGGGATGTTGCTAAAAACAGGAGGAAAGCTGCTTCTTTAAATAGCTGATTTTTATCTTGACATTTCTACAGCTTTAAAATTACTTTTCCCCTCTCAATCTTTACTTTCCCATACATTATTTTTCTGTAACAATCCTCTTCTCTTCATTGGCTTTGTTTCTGTGAAAGACTTTGTAGGCACACAAAGTCCTTCACAGAAAGGACATTGTGGAAATGGGGAGCAGAGCTGCAGCTGAACCTCTACAGTTTGTGGAAATTGGGAGTGGGGCTGCAGCTGAGCCTCATCCCTAATGGGCTACAACTGTGCAGGACAGGTGAACAGTACAGAAGGTAAAGAAACATGGAATTGCCAAGGTGTACTGACGAATCACAAAAGGGTACAGAGGGCACACAGGTGTAATGCATGTCAGATGAAGGGTATGAAAGGTTGTACTGAAGAGCAATACAGAGCTGATGCTTGAAGCCTTCTTTAGTGTAAGTTGTACTTCCCTTGTCAGGACTTTGCATAATGTTTTCCTTCAAGCTGTTCCATTTCAAAATGTTACCTTTTTTTAAAACTTCCTAGTTTCTCTGTGACTCTGTGTAGTTTCTAAGCCTTCTTTTAGTTTTTAGACTTCTTTTGCAAAAAATGTCACTTTTCTATTGGGCACTTTCCCTTGAATAGCTCTAAACCCCACCATATCCTTCTGTGCCTCTATACAGAAGTCTAAAATATCAATGAGAGAAAGAGGGACAAAGCAAGCAGGCTTTTATCAAAAGGCATATTTGCTTAGGTATATTTATAGGATATTTATTTTCAGAAATTCCGTAACAGGGCAAAGAGAAACCTTAACATTTCAGAAAAAAATACATGCTTATTTTTCTTCATATGTGTGAAAAATGGAGCTGTGAAGGATTCTCCAAACCTGACTGAAAGCTCACAAAGCTTTTGTACATTTTGTACATTTTTTGTACATTTGTATGCAAACTCTGAGATAAGGTGTGCTGACTTAGAAAGGCCATGGAATAGAGATGACATTGTTGAGAGAGAGATTGAACTAGAAACAACTTTCAAACAGTGACCTTGCATAAAGACCAGATATTTTGGAGAATTAGAACTGTGAAAAATGCAATGTAGTTAGACCACATGGGGTAAATAATAGGTGATTGGTGTTAGAAGTATTAGCAGCATTGTGTGGCAAAAGCTAATAAGCTGAAAAATGTTTATAAGGTATTGTAACCAGGAAATAGGTTGGTTCCTGATGAAATGGCATTGAGTTTTACATCTCTTATGTCTCACCCTTCAACGAGACTGATGTTGGAATAAAATCTTTTAAAATGCCTCTCCGTTGCCCTGTCTCTGTAAAGCTGGGATTTCCCAACACATATATTCTAGTCATGGGCTTTCCACAAAAAACAAACATTTCTTTTCGTGCTGTGTGCCCAGAAAAGCTGCTACATGACCACTGTCTTGCTAGGATTTGATGCTGAGAAGATACAGCCTGATAAGTGGAGGCAATGTGCCCCTGGTTTCACTGGGGCCGTTGTGAGGGGCTTTAAGGGCAGGTCTCTGAGTCAGAGTGAGTTTGCATTCTGACTCACTGTTAGCTGGTGGTATGGAGTTACCTGTATTCTGTTGTATACATTTGAAAGAGTAAATTTCCTTGAGTCCTCTCAATCAGTATAGTTGTGCTTAGGCTCAAAGGCCTTTTCCAACAATGGACTTCAGCCCTTTTTGAGTTTCAGGTGGAGGCAGGTGCAGAGGGGCTTTCTACAGCTGTGTCTTGCCAATGAAGAATGCAACCCATTTCTCAGCACAAATGGAGTATGGAAGTGTTCTGGCTGAACACTTCTGGAGTAAATGGGATACCTTTGCCTTCGAAAACACTGGAGGCAAACTATATAAACTGTGTTACACAATCGGCTTTATTAATACAGGAATTTTAATTTAGCACTGGGAAGGTAACATGTGCTGCATGTTACATGGTTCTAGGATGAGGGTTGAGTTTTCATCAGGGTGCAGCTTGTTGGAAGCACAAGAAACTATTGTGGTTTCTGGCAGATCAGCCAGGCAGAGTGTACCAGGGATGCAGGAGCTGGGCAGCAGTGGATCATGAACAGAGCAATACAGGACTGGAGGGCAGTGGTCAGCAGTGACTGGTTCTGCTGCTGGGAATCCAGCTGGGAGAGGGATTATTTCTGCATAAGGGAGTTCCTGCAACTCTGATGCAGTGCTCACAGTGCTTCATCCACTAAGTGAATGTAGCAGAGGCAGTAGCGAATCACTTGTTTGTGAAAGGGGTACCATAGCTTTTTAATTGTGATATTATTAGAGAATCTTCTGCAATGAAGATAGTATTGTTTTAAAGCATCTTCTGAATCAAATTATTGTCTCCTATGACAGTTTCTCTCAAGGCAGTGATAATGTTGGTCACATTATCCAAGAGCATATTTGAAAGGAAAAGACTTCTTTTTTCTTAGATGCCAGTTACAGTGGTTGTGTTTATCAGTTACTCATGGTTGTTAATACAAAGCACTTGATCTCGTCAGCATTTTGAGCTACTGGTTTTACAGCCAGGTGTTTGCTGTCCTGAGTTAGGCTTTTGTTAATTAGGTCTTCCTATATTCTGCAAAACATTAACAAACTTGTTCTCCCTGCACACTCTTCATTCATTGCTACAGAACAGCAGAAAACAATTTAGCTCTCTGGCAATGTATTTATTACAACACCATATGTTCTGTGTTTACCTATGCTGTACAATTAAGTGATTGTACTGCAAATCATGGCCAAGTTCCTAAACAGCTGGGGCCTAAAAACAAGATCTTAAATTCATATTTAGGTTCCCAAATAGAAGGTCTCATTTTCAAGCATTGAGTCCATCCTGACTCTTGCTGAGTTTTTTGAAGCAAGCAGACTATCAGCATTTTGAAAAACAGGCCTGCTATGTTTTCCCATGCTTCTGTGGGGAATCTAAACTATGCTTTAGCCTCCTCTTAATATTTGTGGTGTTACAGTGCCTGTTTTATTCTCTACATTGCAATAATTCCTAGTGAGGCTTGTTCATGCTGACAAACTATCAATTTGGATTGATTAAAATATTCAGTAGAAAGGTTGCCAGCAAGGTGGCAATTTGAAGTCTTTGCTGAAAGATGAAGAGATGCACATAGTATGAATATTTCTGTCAAGTCACTGGGCTTTTTTCATGAAGGGGTAGGCTATACATACCATCTTTCATATAACATGCTTAACTGCCTGTAGCTGGCAAGTAACCTGAGTGAAGTAGGGTTCATCAAAAAGGTTGATTTTTCTCTCAGTATTATTGGAAGCTCTTCAGTGTCTCTTAGTTACTTTTTTTTTTTTTGAGGTTTTCCAAGGTTTTTCTCCAATGTGTGAATACAATAAAGCTTTCTTTCCTTTCTCTATGTTAAAATTTCAAGGAAATTCAGATTAATTATTTCAGGAGCTGAGTTAAATTCTTTCCTCTGGATCATTTTAAAATAAATTGTTTAAGCCTCAAATATGTGTGCTGGCTGAAGCAGCAAATGTGTGAAATAGTGGTGTTGCTTTGCTTTGTGCTGCTCATCCTTGAGAAGAGGATGCTGTCCTTAATCTGTGGGCTCAGAAGCACAGCAGAAGGACTTTTTGACCTAGAATAAAACAATGACAATATTCTGTGAAAGTATATAATGCACATGGATGCTTCTGAAATATATTGCTGGGGATAATTTTGATTTTCTTTTGAAAAGAAAGCCTTAGCAATGTGTCACCATGCTATTTTCTGAAAAATCGCTTTGCCAGGATTTTTCTCCTGAGAAGCCTCAGAAAAGAAATGTAAACAATAATTATCTGCTTGCTTTGGAATGTGGTCTGGAGGTTGTTTACCAACAGGTGCATCTTTCATTGCTTCCATGTGGATTGTTTTTAATGAATGACCAATCACCATCAGCTGTGTCGGACTCTGAGGAGTTAATCACGAGCTTTCATTATCATTCTTTTCTAGCCTTCTGATGTATCCTTTCTCTTTCTTTAGCAAAGTTTTAGTATATAATTTCTTTTAATATAATATCATAAAATAATAAATCAGCCTTCTGAGAACATGGAGTCAAATTCTTATCTCTCACCTCGTCCTGAGGACCTCACAACACCACACCAGTGCCTTTCAGGAAAAAAGAGAACTTACCTGATGAGGGGAAAAGGAAGGAATTATTCCTCATAATGTTTAAAAGTAGATAAATTTAAATGGCCCTACCCTAAAATGGGAGGATTTAATATATGGTAAATCAGCAGAGTGATCTGGCACAATTGCCAAGGTGACTTTGAAAGAACTTCTCATTTTATTTTCAGATGTCTTTTATTTTTTTCTACTCACATGCCTTGATGGATCAAAATCTGAGGCATTTTCAGTAATTAATATGCATTTTTTCTCACATAGAGGCTGATCTTGAGAAAATAATTTTGTTTTGTAAACATTATTTGTCTTAGTCTGACTGCATGTTTCCATTTCCCTTGTAGAGGCACAGCAATAGCTGGAATTGTTTTCGGCATAGTATTTATAATGGGAGTGATTGCTGGGATTGCCATCTGTATCTGCATGTGCATGAAAAGCACCCGTGAGACTCGAGTAGGGGTCATCCGAGCAACACACATCAACACCATCAACACATACCCAGGTAAGGAGGCAAAGTGACAGCCCTGCAAGAGTGCCTGTGGTCATGGCAGGAGTGTAATCCTTGCATAGTTATAGCTCCACACTCATGGTCTGATTATTAAAATTCTTAGAAATGCCTCTGCCCAAATTAAGATGCAAATGAGACCATATGCCAGTGAGAATAGTCTGGGTTTGGTCTGATATGAGAGAGAGAAAGAAATAGAAAATAAGTGGGGGGAAAGAAAGATAGGTGACAGAGACAGAATAAGGAAAATATCACCACTCCGTGAATCCCAACGATGTTCCATTCATTGATCCTCTCCAGCTGGTCTTCTTGGTGGTGATGGTCCCCCTGAAAAGTATAGACTCCAATGGGCTAATATGGCTATAGGTAGGAAAACCCAGGCACGTCCCTGGGGCAGAGGGGAGTTTGCCATTGTCCCTTACAACAGACTCTGGGTTTGTTGCGTCACATGCAGTCTTGTGGTGAAAGGCTTCAGGAATGACTCTGGGGGGCACTTTGGTGGGGAGGGGTCGTTGATGGATTATGGCACTCCCTCAGCTGCCTCTCACATGAATGTCCCATGGATCTTACCTGTGGTGTTGTGAGTTCCACAGCTGGGCCAGTTTGTGTAAGGGAGGATGGGTGTTCACTGCCTCTGACCAGTGGTTACACCCAAAACCTCCAGCTTCTCCTCATTTTAGCTGGGGAGGAAACCTAGCTTCTGTGGGCTGTGGTCTCCTTGACACCAAACTCAGCCGGGTAAGAATCTCTGCTGGGTTTGGCTTTCTTGTGGATACATTCCCTTAGCCTTGTTTGTTTTTCCCTAGGCCTGAGATGATTGAAAGATATCATCTTATCTAGGTGGTTTAACTTACAGTCTAAAGTCCCAGTCAGGTATCGTCAGGGAGGCTTCTTTGGTTATAGCTTCTACATACAGTTTTTGTTATAATGGGCGAAACTCCTATATCAGTGTTAGAGGCATGAACTATTTCAGTCTCTGACACAAAGTAAATGGGGAATGTGACTACAGCAGGAGGCTCTTCTCAGTCTGGAGGGTAAGAGCACAGCTCCTGCTGAGAAAGGCAGGACAGCTCAGTATGCAGTGTCTGGCAGCGCCGCTCTGTCTGGGAGGGTTTATTCAGCTGCTGAGTGGGCTAAGGAGACCTGGCCAGGGGACACACTTCACAGATGGGTGGCTCATGGTGCCTGCAGGAGTGTGTCAAGTCCTTGCTCAGGGCAGTGCTGCATTTTACAGGACAAACTGTCTCCCTGTGCCAGAGGCTCTCTGGCAATGGATCACTTGTTCTTCTTTAGTGTTCTGGTTTTTGTATTTGTTCTTGTTCATTACAGCTGGCCTCCTTTGCATTGTCCAGTATAATGGAGGGCAGGCATATCACAGAAGGGGGAAAACCTGGGCAATAAGGTCTGTGGACCATAGTTCAAAGGCTTTGAGTGGTGATGTGGAGTCTAATGCAACCTGAGCTGACTGTTTTTTGCCCAGAGCTCACAAGCCGTGCTGGGTGCTGCAGGATCCCAGGTGACTTCTACAAAAGCAACTGAGCATCTCTGCAGGGTGTTCTGTACTGCATGTCCCAGGAGGGACTGCTGGCTAGGATGCAGTGCTCGATCTCTGCATCCATCTGGCATCATGCCTGAACTGGAATTTGGAATACAAATTTGGAGAATGGTTGGTTGTTAAATCATAAAATGCCTTGGGTTGGGGTGGAGCTTAGAGATCACCTAATTCAACCCCCCCCCCATTAGTCCCAGGTGGGGACATGGTGCTGAGGTACCTGTTTGTGCCTTAGTCAAAGTTAGCCAAGTGTTGGACATGCTCAGTGCAGGTTTCTCTGTGAATTAAAATTGTTTTGATGTAATTTTTTTGAGGTGCAGGCAGCAGCAGAAAGGCACAGGGTCTAAGCCAGAGGTGTCACAGGGTCTGCAGCATCCCAGGGGACAGTAGGGACCCCTTGTACCTCTGGGACAGAGCAATTGTGTCCAGAGTGAGTGTGAGCTGGTACATACGGCTGTGTGTGAGCCAGCTTGGTGTAGAGTCACCCACTGCATCACACTTGTCAACTTGCACCAGTCTAGGAGCACCAAAGGAGGTGGCACCAAGCCGCCTGGGGTCTGCAAGGCACATTTGCCTCGATTCCACATCTACCATATGAAAATTGCCACATTGTTGAAGAGAAAAGCAGACCCTGGATGCAGCATAATGCAATTCAGTGATGTTGTTAATTACAAATTCAGGAGCAATTGCCTTGGGATAACTTTGGGAGTTCATTGTAATAAAACGCAGAGGTGTTCCATGCATGAAGTCTTGTCATCCCACTCCTAGAGATCCCTACTTTTATATTCCCTCCTGTTGCAGAGAACCTCAGGTGCATTATATATACTTATCAACAAGCTATGCAATACTTTTTATGTATTCCTTTATTATACCAGCTCTAATGTCTGTTTTCTCCCTCACAGTATTAGGTTCCAGTTAGACTGAAAGCATCTGTAATCATCCTTATAATTTCAACATTATTTTGTGTACAGAGATGAGTATGAAAGAAAATGGCAATATTCTCAATCGTGAATTGCTGAAGAGCTACTTCAAAACTAAATAGTTGCTGCAAACTGTAAAAACAAGAGCAAAATGAAAACTCCAGGGCTGTAACCTTTTCCTCCCCAAGTCTGCTCCTGCAATGACACCCCCTTATCTCTCAATCTCTAGGCAGTTTGACTCTACACCTCAAGGCCTCTAGTTCAAGCATCAGTTTGAGCAGTTCTTCCTCTCAGCAGCAGCAGGATTTGGAGGATGGGGAAGCTTGGAAATGTCTCTGTGTTCCCTGCTGTCATGAACACTTATGGAATAGTGACTGACCTGATTTGGCTGCATGGCTTGTGGCCAACACTGCCCCTGCCATTACCTGTTTTGGACAGGAAAAGCAAGTGTGAGGATGCTCTTGCTTCTACCTCAGCCACAGCAGCAACGTAGTGTTCAAGAGAGCAGAGCATGCTTTTCATGGCACAGTGGGATTTGAGTCTCTTCCCCCCATCAGAAACATCCTAGGTTTCTCTTTCCACTCTTTGCTAGTACTGTTTTGTTGCCTGAGACATCTACAGAGGGGACAGCAGAGGATCTGTGGTGACATAAATGGAGACATGAGCAGACTCTGGACCTTAAAATTTGTAGAGAATACTCTATTTGGATGGTGATACAGAGCCTTTAGTTCTTACCTGCTATCATTCTGCAGCATTCATTGTCTTTTTTGTCAGTGAATGAATCCTTTTTCTTTAAAGTTATTAGAAGTAATTGAGAACAAGTTTTCAGCTACTTCTGAATGTTTTTGTTGCCTCCTAAATGCCTAATCCAGTTTATGAATGCTGGGCTCTCCTCAGATGTCCCCATTGGTGTGAACAAGGTGAAAGCTTTGTTCTTCCTCAGCCCAAGGTATGCTAAGATGTCTTGCCCTGGGAAGTATGATGCTGCTGTGTTTGCCATGCTGTGGCAAACACAGCCACCTGGAGATCCAGAGGGTGTTTGAGGTGTCTGTGGAGATCAAGAACCCTGACTGCTGTCATTTTGACATGACATAAATCCCTGTTGCTGCTGAAGGAGAAAGGCTGAGTTTATCAGCTCCATTCCCTTCTTTCTCCCCCAAAAATGTTTAGCTCTACCACACTTGCCTGGTATCATCTGCCATACAGGCACTCAAACACTGTTACCAGCACAGCCTGTTGGTAGGCACACAGCTAAGGAGGGAAGTAAAGGGCAATAAACAATGACTCACATTGATATAAATTGACTGTATAATGGCAGCCTGGACAAAAATGAATGAATTGCCAGGAGGTTTTATATCAGTTGCATGCAAGTCTGGATATCAGCAAGAAAATACTTGAAGGCTGCATATGAAAAACAGTTTTTTAACTCTGTGTTCTCTTTTCTCCCATTTCAGTGGCTCCACCACCATACAGTTATGAACATGAAATGGAGTACCCAGCTGACCTACCTCCACGTTATACTCCAGCCGCACAGACTGTGATACAGTATCCCCCACCCCCTCCATACCCTGGATATTCAGGGAAATAATTAACATGGCTTCACATGGATATTGACTGCTTCTTGAAACAGCCAGCACTGCTGGGACAATGCTGTTGGCTCAGGGACAAATAGGATTGGGTTTTGCATCAACACATATGGCCAGGTGTTGAAATAGACTGGTTGCCAAGGCTCAGGATGAATAAAAATACTGTCCACTCTGGACCATCACGTTTCATGATTAAACAACATGTGACCAAAGAAACAGTTCCTAAAAGTTAGTGTCTGATGAGTAGTGCTTAACACCAATTCTTAGCTTCACCTGCAGCACATGGGAGTGGTGGTTTTCCCATGTAGGAATGTGCAAGTGGTTCAAACAGTTCAACAAATTGTTTCAAATGCACAAGAGGGTGCTGGGGCTTATTCCGGAGGCAAGCATCAACTGTTGTTGTCTTGAGGTAACCGCTATGCCTTTCCTTGAAACAAGGGGAATAAGCAACAAGAAAGATTGAAACTGTTTTCTGTTTCTACTTCCAGCTGATAATACCTAATGATCACTATGCATATTGATCTGATAACCATGTTACAAGGAGAAGTGCTGGTAGAATTTTCTAGTAATTAAAAATTTATGGATATTATTTTTGGCCAGGTGCAGATTTTTTAAGTGCCTCTTTTTAAGCAGTTTGTGTCTAGTTAATGAACTGAAATGTTAACATAAGGAGAATTTTTGTATGTGAAATACACTTAATTTATAGCTGATCTATTTTTACCTGGACTTAAAACCTCTATACATTGAAAATATGCTAAAATGCCTTTTATACCAGCAAACACTATTTTGATTTTCATATAAAAATACTGAATCTGCAGAACTCACAAATGGGAGAAAAAATGCAAAACAAATATTAAAAGGTCCTAGATTTGATATCAGTTTAATTGCTTAAAGCCAGGGTTTTAAAATTTTATTTACCGGTAATGAGGATATCCAGCCTTAGCAAAGAGATGAGGGTGGAGACTGTGAGCATCTGATTACTTTTAAATGTGTCTTGGGCAATTTAAAACTGTAGGTCATCAAGTAACATTTTTACATTTGCCATGCATGTTGTTCAAACTTATTTATTCTCCACTACATGCAGTCCAGATCTTCATGATTTAAAATGTTCCCTGTACTTATGCAGGTAACTGTAATTCTGCAGCAGCTATTTGACTTCAGAATAGCGTATTCCATTACCTAAAGCATCATCTTTCAGTGTTAAGACTATTATTTTTCTCAGGTTTATATGCAAGTCACAAAGAGTGGGTCTCTTCAAGAATTTAAAAGTGCTGAATGCTCTTGGTTTGAGGTGGTTGTCTGAGCAGTTTGAGAATGCTACAGCTGTGGCATCAACTGCAGGTTGCTGCTGGTTCACAGAGATCAGAATGCATTTAAATGTTTTCCAGTGTAGCCTTTCTCTTCTTTTCAAGTGTATTGATATAGTAACAAATAAAAAAGCAGCTTGCAAAAAGGAGATACTGTATCCCAGTGAAATTAACCTCTCATAATCCCTGAAGTCTGGTGGTTTTGGTATTCAGTCCTGATTCAGGGAAGAACTGAAGCAACATTTAACTGAGCATAAAATTTATTCAGAGGCATTCTTGAAACAAGACCTTACTGACTGTTCTTGCTCAGATTTTGCAGTTGTATTTGTCCTTTCCAGGCTGACTAAACTTACCCCCTTGAAACTCCACTTAAAAGTGCAAATGGCCTCAGTCCCTGCCAGTGTAAGTTCAGAAGATCTGTGTTGTGGCCATTGGCCACACTGAGTCCCCAAGGTACTTGTGACCTAGGTAGAGGAAAACTGAGCTGTGTCTCAGGTGTTTGGTTGCTGTTTGGTTACTCCTTGGAATCTTCTCCAAGAAAAGAGAGTTTCATTCTCATTTCTGTTTTGCTGTTCAGAGGTGACGAGTCCTGAACTGGCTTATCCTGACAATTACTTCTGCTCTGGGTATGTCCTGTGGCATTTCAGCTGTTACCCTGATCTCTCAAGAGATCCCAATTGAAATCCTCCCATGAAGGGCAACCCTCTGTGTGTGGTGTTTTGGCATTCCCTACTCAAAACCATATGCTGGGGTGTTGATGTGCCTGCCAACATGGTGACCAGCATGAAGAACAGAATAAACATAGTTTTTCCCGCAGAGAACCCTGTTCTGACTGCATCATTCTATGCTAGTACCTCAGCACTTGCTAGTTATGAATAATATTTTGGTGCCAAAAAGTTGCCTATAGATAATGAGTATTGTCACTTTCCCATTCCTGTATTTCATTTCTTTGTGCTGAACGTGGAGACACACAAATCAAAGAGCTGTTTGTATTTGAGTAATTCAGTCTTCTGAAAAATACAGAGAAAGAAAACTATCCTATGGATCATAAATCTTCCCTTAGAGAAAGAATTTTTCCACCCGTGACATTTGTCAGAACAAGTTAGGAAACAGATTTCTTGCATAAGAAGGAATTTCTAAGACTGAAAGTCTTTGATCAGAGTTTTCTGTTTTTCTGCTTTGTGATTGCATGTTTCCTCTGATGATATTGCATAAAGGACATAGTGACCAAAGTACCTACAAGGTTTACATGACTTATTTCAGGGAATATTATGGAAATGGGAAGTTGAGAATGTAGTAGTGATTGAGAGCTATTAGTTTGTGATTAAAGCAGCAGTGGGAATGTTCATTTTTGTATGTTAGTTCATGCTGTGCAGATCCACATATACTGGGGCATACCAGACAGTGATTTTAATCTCAAAGGGCAGCACATCTCTTTTCCTTGCTAAGGGCATAAAAGATAAAGGTATTGCCCTTTCAGCAAACCAGACAAAATTAGTATAGAGTAGCCTAAAAGACATGACGATTGCATTGAAAATAAGTAAAACTGAGAGAAATGGAGAGCAGGATGGAGCCTAAGAGATTTATAAAACTGAAAGAATAGAACAAAAAAAAAAATTGCTGTATAACAAATGGAAGCATTTGACAATACTAAAGTTCTGTTATTTGAGTTTAGTTGAAAATTTTGAAGTGTTCCAGTGCCTGAAAGGTGCTGCAAGAAGACTGGAGTGGCACTTGTATTTACAAGAGCATGTAGGGGAAAAGGGGGAATGATTTCAGAAGATAAGAGTTAGATTAGATACTAGGAAGAAATTCCTCCTGTGAGAATTGTCAGACACTGGCATAGGTTGCCCATAGAAGATGTGGATGCACCATCCCTGGAAGTGTCCAAGGCCAGGTTGGACAGGGCTTAAGAGCAACCTGGGCTAGTGGAAGGTGTCTCTGTCCATGCCAGAAGCATGGAACAGGATGATTTCTAAAGTCCCTTCCAACCCAAACCACTGTATGGTGCCATAATTCTTTGTGCGCAAAGAACATCTCCGTATTTAAAGTTCTTGCAGTGAACTGCTGGCCAGTGGTCATTTATTCTGTTTCACATGAATAGCTTGCAGATGAGTGCATTAGTTCTTACAGTTTTTACTTAGTCACACTGGCTTTTTTCAGTCTCATTGTACTCTCCTTACAAGTAAGGTGAAAAAAAGCCAAAAACCAAACCTGTAAATGTAACCTATAGCTGAGAAGGGCCAGAGGATCCTTTGCTTCTCTCACTTGGCAGTGGATATTAGCAGAAATTTGGTTGGTGAATACGTCATTGTCCTGGGCAGTTCCTGGACTTGTGCCAAATGCTGCTGGTTTTCTTGTGGCCTCAGGTTGCCCTGCCTTTTATTCATGATTTCTAGACTGCACCAGGGAAGCAGAAAGCGAAGGTCTCCATGTGAGAAGTATAGGCCCCAATCCCGTGAGCCTTTCTCCTTGGTTTCCTAGTTTATCACATTAGATGTCTGTCTGGTTGCAGGATTTCTATTGCAGGGATTGGAAGCAGCAGGAGTTGCAGGTGCTTACAAAAGGCATATGATGGCACATGCTTTGATGCTAGTCCTGTTTTGTGGAGAAAAAAAAATCTGTGTGATGTCTTATTTATTCATATATGAGGGATATTTCAAGCCATGATGCATTTCACAAACTTGATTTAATCTGGCATTTCTTTAACTTTTTTTTCCCCCAGCAAGAGCTACTTCAAAACTAGTTCTCTCTCAGACAGCCTACTGTTTCTAGGGTATATGCCAAACAGCAGGAGATACCTAGTTAAAGAGCTGATGACCAATTTGGGAAACTTAACAAATTAGGAAATTATCAGTTGGAGGGGTTAGAAGGCCAAGGCAAAGCCAGGGGAAGTTAATGTGGTAGGCTGCCATTGCCTAAACTACATATGATGATTAATGTTATTATGAGCTGGTTTTAATTAATGAAATATGTAACAATTTGCTTTTTTAATGTTGGTAACTTCAAAAGATGCAGTTTACCATTATAGTACAGTAGACTGGATTTTCAGTAGTGCCAAAATGGAAAGATTAGTTTGCTCCATAGAGCACCTGGATTGATATTAACAGTGTTCTTCATATAGCAGAAATAGAGTCTTTCAATTTAAAGCAAATAGTCTCAAGACCATTTGTGAAATCACAGTGATATTTTTTTGGATGTAAGGGGATAGTTCTTAAAGCACTGATGGCTGTCTAGTTGAATAGTAAACATTTGGCATTTTTATATTCACTTTGATTTTGGTGTTACGAGCCAGTTTAACACAGAAGACCAAAGGAAACTAAGCCTCTGTGAATAAAACTGATTGAACCCAGAAAGGTGCAAAATGATTAAAACAAAACAAAAAAAACCAAACCAACCAAACAAACAAAAATTAAAACCAAATGAGGTTAGATGTTGGTCCCAAAAAAACTTGATATGTTTTATTTAATAGTAAAAGAGGCAAAGAGAAAGAAAAAGACAGAAATAGAAAAGGAGGTGTAGGTGGGTGGGTGGGGGAACAGGGAGAGAATGACAGGGTAGAAATGTATCACCTTTCTGAGGGTTCCAGTGATATCTCCTTGCTTCCCTCCATCTGGTCTTCTTAGCAGTGAGGGTCTCCCACCCCCAAAAAGTATAGAATCCTATGGATTAATATGCCTTTGGGCCAGGTGGGAATGCCCAGGTGCCTCTGCTGGGGAGGGCAAGTTTGACACTGTCCCTTGCAACACTGTGGATCTGTTGCATCATGTTGCAGGGCTCTGGTGCAGGGTCTGGAGGCCCCTTTGGGGGGGCCTTTGATGGGCCATGACACCCCCTCGGCTGTCCTTCACATGGATGCAGCTTTTCCTGGAGTGGATGTGGCTTTTCCTGGAGTGAAGGGGCCCAGATCTGAGTTGGTCTGCATGGTGGAGGATGGGTGTTCACTGTCTCAGACCAGAGGCTATTTCCCCACACACCCAAAAAGCTCTCCTCCCTCCACCCTTTGGTGTGAGGGTCTGTGCAAGCCTGGCAGCAGATAAGCCTGGCGCTGTAGTCTCCACCCCCAAGGTGCTTTTTCTTTTCCCTCCAGACCTGAGTTACTTTATCTTGTCTCCATCAATGTGATGGAGCGCCTTAGGGTGTGGTAGTCTTCTCTGCAGCCTTTACACAGTTTTGTTATAATACACAAAAGTCCTTCATGAAGATGTTTAAGCCATAAATTAAAATATTTCAGTCTCTGACATCTGGGAATTCTCCAAATGCTTTAGTAACTCTAAAAGTAACTTTTTTAGACACCATGGAATAAAGCATAACAGGTATTTAGCAGCACACAGTAATAGCATCTAACACCCTGAGGCAAAAATTGCACAAAAGAATTAATGGAAGTTTGATTTATTTCTTATGCTTCCCTAAGATATTAATGTTTGGACAAAAAACCTTGACAAAATAATGACCGGGACTTCATATCAAGTGGCTTCTATGATTACACCCAGAAAAGTGGTCATAGCTTTTATATTGCAGCAATGTATGAAATCCAAGAAGCAGAGCCCTTGGCCAAGCCTGACTTGTGATACACCCATTGTAAATCCTGTTCCCACCCTGTTGAGACATTGGTTTACAGCAAGCAGAGGACTGAAAAAAAGAGATGTAATGGTCCATCACTTCAAAAAGAGAAAAAAAAATGCAGAAAAATAAAATGGTCAAGATTTTTCTTGTTCTGTGTGAGTTTCATAGGACAGCTCACGGTCACTGTATGAAGGGAGCAATGAGCCATGTGTTAAAGAGCTGCCACACAGTTAAGAAAATAGCTGAGAGAAGGATCTGGGGAGCTCCAGCTTCAGGACCATGTCACTTAAAGTTCTGGAGGCAATAACTAGAGCAGAAACATTTACCTGTCTGGTCTGCTGTGAAGATTAGACAGTCAATATTTACACAGCTCTGGAAATGGAAAACATTAATTATTTTTCTTGCCATACTATGCACCATTAGTATTTAGAAAAGGCCGGCTCCCTGCTGGAATTCCACATTGTGCAGGATGCCTCCCAGACCAAAGCTGCCACCGCCGGAAACTTGGGCTGGTTTGACAGTGCCAAGTGCCTCCTGCCAACTGACACCAGGAACCTGGGCTGGTGAATTTTGTTTCCCTGGGAAATGGGCCGGCAGTGGTGTTCAGGGGCCTGTTACCCAGAGTGGACCGCTGCCTGCAGAAATTCTGCATTGCACAGGATGCTTCCCAGACCCAAGCTGCAACCACTGGAAACTTGGGCTGGTTTGACGGTGCCAAGTGCCTCCTACAAGCTGACACCAGGAACCTCGGCCGGTATTTTTTGTTTCCTGGGGAAAAAGGCCAGAATTGATGTTTAGGGGCCTGAGGCCCAAAATGGCTGGCTGCCTGCTGGAATTCTGCATTGTGAGGATGCCTCCCAGAACCAAGATTCCACCAGTACCACCTCGGGCTGCTTTGATAGTACCAAGTGCCTCTGCAAACTGACACGAGGAACCTGGGCTGGTGAGTTTTGTTTCCCTGGAAAAAGGCCTGAATAGATGTTGAGGGGCCTGTAGTCCAAAATGGCCGGCTGCCAGCTGGAATTCTGCATTGGGCAGGATGCCTCCCAGGCCCCACCCGCCACCACTGCCAACTCGGGCTGGTTTGACAGTGCCAAGTGCCTCCTGCCAACTGACACCAGGAACCTGGGATGGTGAGTTTTGTTTTCCTGAGGAAAAGGCCTGAACAGTCGTTCAGGAGCCTCAGGCCCAAAATGGCCAGCAGCCTGCTGGAATTCTTCATTGCGCAGGATGCCTCCCAGACCCAAGCTGACACCACCCAAAACTTGGGCTGGTGTGACAGTGCCAAATGCCTCCTGCAAACTGACACCAGGAACCTGGGATGGTGAGTTTTGTTTCCTGGGGAAATGAGCTGGGAGTGGTGTTCAGGGGCCTGTGGCCTGGAGTGGCCAGCTGCCTGCTGGAATTCCGCATTGCGCAGGATGCCTTCCAGACTCCCGCTGCCACCACTGCCAACTCAATCAGCTTTAATAGTTCCAAGTGCCTCCTGCCAACTGACACCAGGGACTTGGGCTGGTGAGTTTTGTTGCCTGGGGAAAAGGCCTGAACAGTTGTTCAGGAGCCTGAGGCCCAAAATGGCCGGCTCCCTGCATTGCACAGGATGCCTCCCAGGCCCCACCCGCCACCCGTGCCAACTTGGGCTGGTGTGACAGTGCCAAGTGCCTCCTGCAAACTGACACCAGGGTCTGGGCTGGTGAGTTTTGTTTCCCAGGGAAAAGGCCTGAACAGTTGATTGAGCTGAGATGAACTCCAAGCTTTCATAGTTTTTTCCATGGCAGATTTTGAGGATCTTTCAGTTTTCCTGGGAATTTGCAGCAGACGTATTGAGGCACTACGCAAGAGTCAGAGGCTTGAAATCCTGCCAGATGTCTGCCTGCACATCCCACAGAACTGATGGGTCTGGGACGGGGGCAGAGGCGTCTTCAGCTCAGAGGAGAATATCTGCTACTTGTGGTAAACAAATTTTGAAGGCCAGTGCTGTGCTTGCATTTGAAGGAGATTTACTTCATCTTTGCAGAGTTTTCCAGAAAAATTCAGATTTATTGTATAATACATCTGTTTGGGAAATCTCCAGGCTAAGATAAGGCTGATGATAAAAAGGAAGAAAAAATAAATTATTTTACCACAGGCTAATCTAATAACTGGTCCTAGTGCAAAACGAAGTTGAAATAAAGTCAGAGTTGTTTGTTATAATACTGACAGCAGCTTCCCTTTCCTGAACCACACTTTGCATCAACAGGATTTACTCCCACACACAAAATTTTTCAGTGGAATAATTAGGCATCTCACAGATTAAAAACAGGCAAATTCCAATTTTTCACAGAATGAAGACACAGTCTTTTAAAATCAGCTGAGCTGAAGAAAGGAAGAGCTCCTTTTGCATCTAAACTTGAAGCTGCAATTTCAATTTTTATGCAGTGAACAGGATGGATCCTGATGGCTGCACTGTAGCAACACGGCACAGCACTGAGTGGCTCACACCCTCTGATGTGGTTACTGGCATTTGGTGAGGGACTCTGGGCCACTGGGAGATGGTAGGGCCAGTCTGCACTGCTGTCACACACCATGGATGCCCATGCCAGCTGCACTTGATGGATTGCCTCCATCCCTGGTGGCTGGCACCTCTTACCCAGCTTCTTCAATAAACATTGATAGAAATGTGAGGTAAATGAGACTGAATCAGTAGGCAGTTTGGCAAATTATCTTTTTATGTTCATAGCTGATTTTCACACATCAGTTCCCCCTCCCTCTCCTCTGAAAGCTGCCGGTTGAGCCAAAGTATGAGTACATGAGTAAAAGTCCCTTGACCCCTACTCTTCTGATCTAAGTGTAATTTCTCTCCAGAAGGTGAGCAGAGAGGAATGTGGATGCTCTAACAGGTGAAATACCAGCAAAAGGTGACTGGATCACCCACAGATACAGTCCTTCATTGTGTCACATCAGAGCAAGCACAAGAAAACACCGTAAAAACCCCTTGCAGGCAGAAATATTATATTGTGAGACCTATCCTCATTTGCTGTCACTAGGCAGTCAGTTTATAGGTGCCCAAGCCCAAGTTGTGGCATACTCTCTGAGAAACCTTATCCAACACATCTGCTCTGGAAAAAAACCTCCCTCTTTTGTGAATCAGGGACCACTGGTATGTGATTTGGGGGCTACCCATCATGCATCAAGTATCTTCTTTCTGACTTCATGCTTCAACTTGAGCTGAAATATTCCTAAATTATATTTATAACTGCTTTAATAACAGATATTTTTCATTCTTTCTCCACTCTCCAATATATAAGTAGGGCTTCTATTGGCTTGTGAATGCCTCATTTAGCTACAATGCAGTGTTCTTCCTGGGTGGAAGTAACTGAGGCTTCAGAACCTTATACTGTAGTTACACCAAAGGAAAGTGGTACTGCTTCACTCTTGAATTTTGCAGTCCCTGGTCTTCTGTGTAGGACCTCCAGGCTGATTCAAACATCATATATTGCACTGGACTATGGAGTATGGAATATCATATATTGCACTGGAGTATATGGAGCATATTGCTTCATATCATAGGGGGTTAATTCACTAGCAGTTATAAATTAAAGGAGAGCTCTGAGGTCCTAGCAGAGGAAGGACATGGACCTGTTGGAGCCAGTCCAGAGGAGGCCACCAGGTAGATCAGAGGGATGGAACACCTCTTGTATGAGGAATGGCTGGGAGAATTTGGATTGTTCAGCCTGGAGAAGAGAAGGCTTTGGGGTGACCTGATTGTGACCTTCCAGTACCTGAAGGGAGCTGACAAGAAAGATGGAGAGACACTATTATTTACAAGGGCCTGGGATGACAAGGCAAGGAGGAGTGGCTTCGAACTGACAAACAGTAGGTTTAGATCAGATATTAGGAGCAACCTAGTCTGGTGGAAAGTGTCCCTGCCCATAGCAGGGGGATTGGAACAAGATAAGCTTTAACGTCACTTCCAACCCAGGTTATTGTATGATTCTATGATTCATTGCCTTAAACATTGTTTAGCTCTTCTAGTGAAAACAGTGAAAAAATAACTAGGAACTCTCACAGAATTTCAGAAACAAAGGACTCTATTTGTTGTCGCTAACAGCAATTTGTTGCTGCTTTTTTTTTGTGTAAGCTCCTCATTCCCATTGCTAAGGAGGTTGGTGAGGGCCAGTGGTGCCAGGGCAAAAGGCAAGTACCAGAGTAGGTAGAATGCCTCTGTTCCTCTGGAGAGGTACGTGTCTTGTTTGCAGTTCAAATTCACATGTTTATTGGAACTAGATGATCTCCAAGGTCCATTCCAACCCAGGCTATTCTCTGATTCTATGATCTCTTCTTCCTGAGCCAGCTCAGCCTCCAGTGGCTTTGATTTGATATGACAGATGAGAACTTGTCCCCAAACACAAGTTAAGGCACCACAGAAAGCATAATATAAGGATTTAAATATAATTATAATATAGTTTATATCTATTTTTTCTTAATAACAAGAACGTTCTCTTAACATTTTTCAAGGAGTTCCTACATTCTTATTAGTTGGTATTTTCCAAAGAGCAGAATGTTGTGTTGTTACCTCTAGGCAGCAGCTGGTTCTCTGTTGTATGAAACTTTGGAGAAATACCAAGGCTAAATAGAAGTTCCTAGCAGAAGCTCTGTGTTGTAAGTGGGCACAGGCAAGCCTTGCTCACCACAGGGGAATGGAAGGAGTGCCTTTTGCAGAGCAGGGAACAGATGCAGTACAGCACAGTCTACCTCCCAGGTCTGAATAAAAACCCAGTATGTTCATTTTACTAATCTTTCTAGGAGGGACAGTTAGCTCCATGACTTGAAAAAAAGCACTTCTAAAATTTAGAGGATGAAGAGTTTCTCTCATGCTTGACCCTATTCTTGTCACCTAATAATAATGGTGCATTTCAGGATCTGTGCAGAGCCTGGCAAAGCAGAGTTTTTCAGCTAATGAAAAGGAGAGATATTTCTGTGAATGCCATGTAAGCATGAGGTTTTATCACCTCCCTGCATTTTGGAGAGAAACTTAGTATTTCAGAACCTTCTTTTAAATTTTTTTTTTAAATATTGATACCTTGTAATGTTTCTAGGATAGAAGGGATTTTTAGAAACAAACTGCTTATGAAGCTTTCCTTGACTAGGCCCTCAAGGACAAAAGTTTCTTGCGTGAGAGTTGGCTGGTAGTGTGGTGCTCATCTCCTTAGCCCTGATCCATAATCGCTCTGGGGTCAACATTTCTCTCTGGCATAAGAGTTGGGGCTGCCTGCCTGCTTCTACTCCTGATGGTGTCTCTGCTTCCATGTGGCACCCCATCCTCAGAGAGGTCCTTATTTCTCCCACCTTCTCTTAACCTGGTGCTGGGCCATTGCTCCAAGACCAGTAATGCTCCTGGTTACCCATCCTACATAGGTCATGTCTCAGCAACATGACCCCTCTGAGGATTTCTGATCCATTCCTTTGCTCTCCTCAGCAGACTAGAGTATTAAGTCAAGGCTGAGGCATTCAAAGGCATGAAGGTGGAGTCACTACTGGGCTCTTGGTGGCTTTAGGAGGGGCTTGGGAAGGCACATGCAGACTGTCAGGTGTCAGCACTATGGACATGAATTTTTTTGCCATCTCAGGGAAAACAACTTTCTTGAGGCAGCCTGCAGCAAATTCCTCCAGAGCCTAGGGCCTTCACAAATTGTTTCCATTATGGGCAAAATGTTTCTGTGTTAAAGAACTGCCTCCTAACAAGCAGTATTAGCCAAAGAGCAGAATGGCCCAACTCTGGTAACACTGGCTTGTGCTACCCTGTTGAGGGCTCTCTCCTGATCTGCACAGGAAAATGGCAGAATCCACCAAAATTGGTGGAAATACTCTCACTGAAAGAGGCAGAGCTCTCACCTTGGTCTTTCATCTATGAGAATCCATGGTTATTGCATTGCTTTCTTGATGGCAATTTTATTTTACATCAATTATTTGAAATGTATAATTCCCCCAGCAGTAATACACTAAGTCCTTTCTCTTCAGCATGCCATTTCTCAGCATTTCAGATCAAATACGCTTTTGCAATAAAAAATTATTAATTACATATGTATTACATGGTGATGTGAAGCCTAATTACTCTGCAGCACAGAGAAGAAATGGAATAGCTAATATCCCCTTGCTCCAGGAAAGGCTGCAGAATAATAAAATGGGAAGTTGAAATAATCACTCTGCCATCAGTTGTTCTCCCATGTGCCTGCATACAGGAGTCATATGGAGAACTGTTAGAGGCAGGCATCACTGAAGATTTCCTGCTCGTTTTACTGCCTGTAAAATAATTTGTTTATTCAGGAGATGTGTTCTATCTTCTCTGTGATTCAGAAGAATCTTAATCTCACATGATTGCTTTAATCCTCTAACCTCAGTAATTAATACTGCAGCACAAAATCGGAAACTTACTCTTTATTGTGAGCAGTATATTATGAAGTTATTCTTTTTGCTCAAGAAAACATATGTTATACATTATTATTAGCTCTCTGAATCGGCTTTTTCTATATTATAATAATAGTGTTGTCTTGGAAGATGGTAGTTAAATGTCTAGATTTTTGGGGTTTATTGCAAAAGAAAACTTGGTTAAAATGGGAGCAAGAACAGTCTAATTAATTATGTGGCTCTAGTTCACTTTGCAGGATGGCCGCTTCTCCTTTTCCTCTTTTCTGTTTTGTTTTTTTGTGTGTGTGTTCTATTTGAGTTTTCCTGAGTTTTTGAAACCTAAGTGCCTGAAACTGTGAGCTGTTTCTCCAGAACAAAAATAAGAGTCCCAGAGTCTCAGTTTGAGTTAAGGAGTTCCTGGAGCTACATATGCTCACACTGTTCAGAAGCAGCTGCCCAGGGATCAGTGTTTAACCTGTTTATAGGACACATTGTCAAACCAGTAACCAGAGGTTTTTATCTCACTGTCCTCTGTGTCAGGTGTTTCTCCCTCATCAAGTAGCACTTCCCATTCCCAAATAATTCCCATTTACTGCAGCAGTAATAAATTATGAAAATATGCCCCAAATACCAATTTAGCTATGCATCAGGGGACACTTTCAAGCAGGTAAAATGGAAAGCCATTGCCTGGTTACACAGTAAAATCAGTAAAATTTTACACAGTAAAATTGATGATAAATCTTTCTTTTCCATGGTCCCTTTCTTTCTATTACTATCTCCTTCCCTCAATATTTTACCCTCATTTTCCTCACCAAATATGTGATTGTTAATAGGATAGTTGAATGAATAGGACAATCATCTGGGATGTGATTTGCCTTTGCTCATAACTCTGCTACAGCTGTGATTTTCAACAACTAATCTTTGCCATAGTTCTTTTTGCCATGAATCTTTGCTTCAGTTCCCTGGCAGGGATGACATTTCTCCATAAGACTGTGTGTTGGTTTTGCACAGCCTGGTTTTTGGTTGGTGGAGAGGTTGGAGGGAGGTGATGCTGCTGAGGTGTGTCCCACCCACAGGCAGGTCACTTGGCCATGTAGGTTGGCATAAATTCCATGGGAGATAATTTCCAAGGAGGATGCTCTTACCAAGAAGTCTGAAGTTGTGGAAGGTAGGCAGAACTGGTGTAATCACCTGAACTCTTTTGAGTTTTCAAGGACCATTATTTTTCTGTTTCTCTGCTACCAAATTAGGCTCAAATTGGTGGGAGGCCAGCTTGCAGACACTTCTCTTGAACAGTGCATTCTTTTTTATGCAGGTTTTTTCAGGTTCTCCTAGCTTTTGGTGAAAGGCCATTTTTTCTTCTCCTTCCTACTGAGATTTTCAAAAGAATTCCCAATAAAACTTTTTGAACAGAACTGCAATAATTATATCTAACTTGGTAAAAATGAAGGGTTGTTTTCTGCCTTCTGCAGAAAAAGCGATAATGTTGATGCCTTCCTGGAAGTTTGTGATCATTATGCATCCATGTATCCTTGACCTCCCATTTGCCCTCAACTGAAGATTGCTGAGATTGGAATAAAGAATAAATTATTTGTTTTTAAAAGTGTGCAAATACCTGAAATGCTCCTACCACAAGCAGCCCCAGAGAAAAAACTGTGACAGGAAAATTTTGCATTACAGTGGTTTCTATTTAATTGGCATAATTCTTCATACAGTTTAAGCAGGGAGTAAATAATTGCAGGAGCTTAATTCTAAGTAAAACATGGCTTATATTTGCATAAATCTTCCTTTCCTGGGATTCCACAAGTTTGTGTTCCTGCTAGTTTTATCTGTTGTCTTCAAAAGAAGAAAAAATGTCCTTCCTTGTCCCTGACCTGTGTGGCTCAGCTGATGTCCCCACAGCTAAATTGCTTTCCAGTGCAAGTCTGCCCTATCCTTTCCATGCCAAAGGCTATCTTCCCCATAAAACTAGGAAAGAAGCCAACTTCTTCCTTCTCTTTTAGATCCTTATTAACCTGAGCATCACTTAATGGTTCAGTTGTATGTTTATGCTGCATGAAGGTTAAACCACGAAAAACTCAGCATTGCCTGCCTGGGCTGAAGCTGTATTTGCAACTTTTTAATGACTGCAGTTTCATGTTTTGGCAACATTAATTAATAGCACTGCTGCCAAGGGAAGTGGCTATACTTAATGATGTTCCTTTTGCTTTGTTTTCTTTTTTTTTTTTTTCCTTCTGATTATCAGTCCTGAAAAACTTTTAGTTTTCTTTACATTAAAAAATTTCTTGTCTGGACTCTCTGAAATTTCATCAAGATGAACCTTACACTATAATTTGTCCGTCTTTTTCTGAAGAGAAGATTGCTTTCATGGGGACACAGGGACAGCCAGGCTCTTGACCTCTCTATGGAAAGGCAGGCAGACAACAAGATCCCAGTTCACACTAAACCAGGTCTAAAAGCCAGGACTCAGATTTATCTCTGTGGGTCCAGAGTACATGGACCTGGTTAGAGCAGCTCAGGAACCTTGACTCTGACAGCCTTCAGTCTCTGTACAATGCCTGTGGTAGAACTGATGTACTGTGTGAAATATTCTCCCATAAACCAGATCTAAACCTGAGCTGCTTAAACTCTGTCACTTGAACTGTCATCTGCAGAGAAAGACAGTGTTTATGTGACTTCTGTTTTGTGCCATAAATTAGAACAAGGCAAAACTCAGATTCTCATAGCCAAGATGGCACACAGGATTTGTAGTATTCGGTAGTAAAGAAAACTTTGTTTCCTCATTTTTTCCTCTCTTGTCTGATTCAGGAAATTCCATTTTGGAAGCTAATTGTATTAAGTAGCTTAACTTCTTATAGGCCTGAGGGTGAGCAAGCATATATAAGTCTAACATCCAAATTATACTCAGAGAGACAATCCATTGTGTCAGCTAGTGATCAAAGTGTGTATTTATATTTATCATGCTATATTCAAAATTATTTAATTTCAACATCTAATTTTTTTTCAGCCAGAAATGATTATGTGATAAACAAATTATTTGGAACCCAAAAGAGTAGGATCATGGTAAATATCTCTCTTTGTCTCAACTTACTTACTAAGGAATGTCGTAAATCAGGGAAGTTATGACACAAAATGGTTCCTCTGGCTGCTCAAGAAAGAGAAATTATATAGGATATCTTTACTAGAGATTTTCTTTACTACATTTTTGAAGAGATATGTAAAGAAGGAACAATATCAAAAGTAATTCTGCTGTTCCCTGTCTTCCCTGAAGTTGATCTCCAAGCATAGGTGTTTTTGTATTTTGCTTTATACTGTAAACCTTGTTTTAAAAACAGCCCAAGGAACTGAGAGCTCTTATGGCCAGCCTTTGCTTTGTACGGTCTCTTTAAAAAACTGGGCCTCTTTTCTGAAAAAAGTTTCACATAAATAGCAGAAGGCATCAGTCTTAAGCATTGCATTTCTCTGAATTCTGGGATAAAGTATTGTAAAATAACACTGGCTTTTTCTTGGCTGTTTCATGGTTAAATACAGCATCATATTTCCTAAACACATCCAGCATTTGCCCCCAAATCCCAATTTCAGTAAGAGAAAATCAGTCAGTACAGCTCCCACCCATGAAAATCTTTTGTTGGCTAGGTGTGTATTCTTGTGCTCACATATACCCAGAGCTGGGATTATTAATGTTTAACAGGAGAAGCTATAGAAAGATTAATGAAAAGTCTTCAAACAACCCAAAGGACTCTTGAGATATGAGCACTTCTATAAAATATTGAAGACAAATGGGAATCTTTCTTCAAACAAGCCACAGATTTAATTCAAAATTTAATTTTTTTAATCTTATTTTGAATCGCTAAAGCCGAGGATCGTGGACAAAGACTCTCTAACAAGTTAAAGTTAGAAAGTAGTATGTTACGATATGGGCGGCACGGGGCAGGGGGGTAGTCATCCCCAAAATGCATGACCTCACCACACAAGGTTCTTTGCCTTCCATTTATTTCCCAAAATAACACATATGCCTAACCCCAGCACGTCCCACCCCCCTTTGCATTAAAATGAGGTTATTAGTCCTTCATGTGTGTGCAATTCTTCTCTTGAATTGGGTCAGTGGTCTCGAATTGGGTCAGTGGTCCCAGGGATGAAGTCAGGAACATCTTCATCAGGTCTCTGTGACCCTCTAGCAGGATCCAAGGCCCCCTGCTTTGTGATGGATTAACATAAGAATCCAGGTGTTGGGCATTGTTCTACTGGTTTCAATATGTTCCTATAATGGTTCACTTGCTCCACTTCTTTCTACAAATGAGCTCATAATCTAACAATTAGCTTTAGCTTAAGCATCTAATAATCATTAACCTATCATTGGTATACTTAACTTCAGTATGCATTGGTTCTAACCCTCAGCTAAGATCTTAACCCTTTAAAATCATGATTCAATTTGTCATCTCTGACTACAGACAGCATCTGTGGTGGTTTTTTGCTGGCTTCCCATCAGTTGTGGATGTCAGAACACTGATGCAGATTTTGGGCAGTGCCAGTCTGAGTCTCAGGTTGTGCAGAACCTCCTGTTTCCCCATAATACAGCTCTCTACCATTTGTACAACTGGATCCTCATTTTCCTCAGGAGAAATCTCACTGCTCAGTTTCCAGATGCTCCCACAAGAGCTTCCTTGCTCCTTTGCAGTTGTGGAGCTCTCATGAGGCATGGTCCTGACAGCATGAGGACTCAACGCTGAGGTTTGGATCCTCTTCACTTCCTCAGCCTGTCCATCAGTATGGTGGTCACATCTCTCTCTCTCTCTCTCTCTCTCTCTCTCTCTCTCTCTCTCTCTCTATATATATATATATATATATATATATGTATGTATACATATATATATATATATATCTGTATCTCTATGCACTGAACAAATAAATATTTTTGTTTCACTTCTTTGTTTGAAATTTTCCACAAAATTTGAGGTTATCTGGGGATGCATGATACCAAAAATATAATTTGATACTTGGTAACAGAATAATTGGTTCCTGCCTTTTGTTCAGAAAACAGGAATTTGAGACCTTTCTCTCAATTTGAGACTTTGCTCTTGTGTGTGTGTGTTTTTTTTAAGGCCACTGAAATGATCTTCATAAAGGTGGCAACTCACCCTGGTGCTATGAAAACAAACAAGAAAACAAACAAAAGCCACATCTGTCATGTTTCCTAAACTGTACTGATGGAAAGAGAAGCCAGGCCGCAGAAGTGATTATGTATATCAGATGTCTGACAGCCTATCCTGTCAGTGTTCTCTGACTTAAATACTTTGCTTGAAAGAGAACAACACTGCCTTGTCCTGGCTTAGGGCAAATTTGGGAGGAAGTTTCCAAAGGGGTCCCTCTAGAAAGCAGATTCAAGCAGCCCCTCTCCCTACTGGTTTGGATAAATATTTCATTGGAGAAATCTTTACCTTGCTGTTTATTTAACAAGCAAAGTATTTACAAGCATAAAAATGAATAACATTAAACAATAAAGACTTTTGCTGTCCTGAAGAGATGGCAAATTCAGAAAGTCCTTTTCATGGGGTATAGCCTGGCTTGCTCAGTCTCTTAGAAGTCCCTGGAAAATGCTGTGTCCCAGGCCCCGGTTGGCCACAGGTGTGAGTTCCTGGTGTTTTTCTACTTTCTCAGTCCAGAGCAGGGCCAATGAGGTCCAAGAAAAAGAAAAGCCATCATCCAGGGAGCTTCTCTGCCTCAGCTAGCTAAAAAAACTAACTAAAAAGCAAAGGAGAGCTCTCTCCTGCTGTCCATGCTGCAGAGAGAGGGAAAAATGTGGGGGAGCAAGTGCAGTTTCTGAAAACAAACTGCGTGCTTCTTCCCTGTGAGAAACAACCACTCACTTTAAAATTTTAAAGGCTTATTAAACCTCAGCAAACACAATCATGACTGAATAAGGAAAAAGGGAGTGTGGCCAGCTGCCACTGGGAGTGTGGCCAGCTGCCAGAAGCTCATCCACAAAATGGCTGCTCTGCCTTTTATACCCCTGCTATTGTATCAGCCAACCCTGTCCTCTCCTAAAGTCTGCCAGTCAACTTTTCTGATTTAAAGTTTTCAATGAGCAGGGCAGAAATTGAGCATGGCATATGTAATGATTATTTTGATAAACTGTTGAGTCATTAACTCAGGCTTTGTCTGATTCTAGGTGCTGTCTTCAATAATCATTGAATATGTCTAGTTAATGGCTGATTTGCCTTATCTTTTATTATGTGTAGCATAGTGCTACTTTATATGTACTTATATTTCATATTAATCCACTTGACATATTCTTATTTTCTGCAAAATTTTGCTTCTACCACTCCAGCATTATAAGCTTTTTGTATTTTATTTTGATCAACCTATTTTGTGGGAGGTGACAATAGGAGGACATTCTCTGACTTTCATGTGTTAATACATTTTTAACTAGAGACAATTTAGAACTATGTCAATATGTGGTACAGTTGTACTCTGCAGCTTCACTCAAGGAAAATGAGGGTTTGCAGGGACAGAGCACAGAGGGGTTGGTCTTTTTGTCCTCATGAACACATTAGACTGTTCTCAGGGATCTACACTGGAATCTAATGCACATGATGGACATGGAATGGAAACGGGGCGTGCATCCAACCCTGGACCTCAGCAGGTGCTCTGGGTACATGTGCCTGTGGGGTAAGGGAGGTCTGCATGCATGTAAATGCATTTCTTACTGCTTTGAGACATCCTTTGTAGGAATGGGGAACAAAACCACATGGACTTCCTTCCTTGCTCTGAAGAAGATCATTGGCTGCAACAAACTGGGTCCTTTTATGTTCTAAACTTAACCCAAACAAGCACTCATTGGCTGCCTGCCACTGCAGTGCTGCTGTTCATATGTGCCTTTACTCAATCAGCTCTCCCATCACGTGATGCCCATGCGTCTCCTCAACCCACCACTGTCTCACCCACAAGGCAAGCACCTTGTCAGCCATACAACCTGTTCTCTGGTTATATTACCTGGTTTTTACCTCTCTATTAGCTGAACCCTTCCCAGAGGGCTTTCTGGTGAGCAAGAGTGAACAGGATTTCTTGTCTTCCACATTCTTCTCTTGAGATGCAGAATTATCTTGTCTTCTCTTCTGTGTTGGTGTTGCATGGTGTCCTACATGGGCGGTGTGGGTGATGTTAGAAAGCACAAAATATAGATAATGCACTTGGTTGTGTGTGAAAATCAAACAATGAATAGCCAAACATGGCCTGGAAAGAGACTGAAGGATAATTTAAAACTAGAATAACTTGTTCATAATAATCTGTTTGACTTTCTGAAATGACTTGGTCAATCCTTGCTTCTTATCGTAGGCCTTTTTTGGCCTCTCTACCAAGCTCAGCAGAATCATTACATCCAGTTATACTCTTCCATTTTAAGTTTACTTCATACTGTGTAAACAAGAAATACAGCTTAAAATAAAAGCCAACTTCTATCATAGAGTGTATTCCTTTGGCAAGAAGCAAAATGGTAAATTTTACAAACAGGAATTCCTATCATAAAGGACACTGAATACAGTGTTACCCCAGCCTTGGCAACAGCAGTGTCTTTTTGCAGAAGAGAAAGGATGTGATAGGTAAAGCTCAGTTATAAGTGCTTATATATATATTTTTTTTTTTAATTTGTGGTTTTATTTTACAGGCAGGGGAAGAGGCAGAGATGTTGGTTTCAATTCATCCCTAAAAGATAAAGTGTAGTAGATGGGAGTGGCTAAACAACACTATGGAGAATAATGTGGAAGTGTTGAAATACAGTAAGTAAAACAACTAAATAAGTCTTAGGGATAAATCAAGGGCAGCAATTTATTTTTATGTTCTTCCAGGGAATCTTAAGCCAGTCCAGCTCTCTGTGATTTTTGCCCCGCCTATAAATGAATTCATCTCTGTGTGTCCACATCCTGCCAAGTGGAAATGCAGGATGGCTGGTAACAACCTGTGAAGCTCCCCTTCGCTTCCCTTCATGGGCCACTGAGAATGCTGTGCCTCACATTTGTTGCTGTCCCTTTTGCTAATACTGTGAGGAACAACTCTAGTGAAATAGGCATTAACAATGGCAAATTGACTTTCAAATGGCTGTCAGACATCGGGAAACCCACAGCTTCCTTTTAATGGCAGAACAAAGACAATGCTGTGAAATCCTAAAGCTAGAGTTACAAATATGACCTGTCATATTGAGATATAAAACCACCACATTTGGAGCCAGGTTTGCCATCAAACTCACAGCATAGCTCAGTGTTTGAGTTACAGAGGATTTAATCCTTCTAAAGCATTGTTAGTAGGATCTCAGAAAAGGGAACCTCTTACCTTCATTATAAGATGTTATAAAATAACTTCCCAGAAAAACTTGCCTTTGCTACATCCCTGGAATCTAACAAAAGCAATATTTTAGTCTTTGACACAGCTTGGCTTCAGCCACTGATGATATCTGTCTGTATCTGCATGCATAAAATGCAGTGATAGCAATGGATGTGCTTTCCCAGTAGAAATTGTATCATTTGGTTAATGCTAATTTATTTATTTTTAGCATATGGTGCCATAAGCCTTTGTTTGGTTTACCTTAATTGTTAAACCAAAACAGATACAAAATGTGTGCCAATATCTTACCTTATTCCTTTTTTAAAAAAAAAATCTCTTGGAACAATAATCTTTCCACTGACTATGTCTCCCTCCCGAGCTCAGCAGGAGGGAGTGATACCTGTGGAAAGCCTTGCAGGAATCAAACCTGCATGTTCTCAGTGTAAGCTTTACTGAGGGGCTTCTCTCATGGATATTGATTGCAAACAATATGACTCTAGGGAAAAGGGAAAACACTGAGGAACTGGAAAATAACAAAATCATAATTCATCTTTTCCAGCAGTGCTCATAAGGCTGAAGAGAAGAAGATTTCTGTAAAACAACACCTAAAAGAAGTATTTTATCATTATGTTAACCCTCCTTACAGTGGATTTTTTTCCCAAAATAATATTTTTAAAAGGCTCAAAATCTCAAACAGCATGATACAACACTCCAAGGTTCATGTGGCAACAGCAAAACTATATTTTTCACAACTCTTATTTATGTGGTTATCAAAAATCACATGCTTGATCCCTGCTGGCTAGTAACTTGCTACCAGCAGTTCAGTGACCAACAGCTGACTGGCCGATGTCTGTTCCCTGCAGCTCAGTCCCTCTGCCCTTCAGTGCCCTTCTCCCCAAAGATGTCACTTCTGTTCTTTCACAGGCATAGGCTGATCAAGTTAAGGTCAGGGGTGCTTGTGTCTGAGGCCTTCACATTTTTGAGCTGTTCAGCCATCACATCTTTGGAGGCCCCTCTTGGGCACTCTCTTCAGGAGATGCTGAATATTTTCCAGAGAAGAATATATTTGGTGAAACCCTGGTCTTTTGTTACCCCAAATGAGCTGTGCATTATGGTCAAATCAAAATAATTTGCTCAGGGTGGGTAGGAGGAGGGAAGGGAGGAAATAGAAAAAGGATCTAAATCCACAGACCTCAAGGGAATAGTAGTGTTGCCTTTCCCTCCAGTGCAACAAATTTCCCTCTGAATGATCTAACCCTGTGCTTCTGGGTAATACAGAGTCAGTGGAAACAAGCCTGGATGTCTAGGGATTCCAACAGAGTCAAGTAGCATATTTTGAATGAAATGAAATGTACCGTGGAAGACTTTCATTCCCAAAAAGAAAACACTTCGAGTTCTTAAATTTTATCTTCTTTATGTGTGCGTGCAACTTTTTGCTGCTCCCACTGTCCAACTGAAAATAAAACTAGTTTTGCACAGCCAAACAGAAAAGAGAGATGTTGCTAGAAAGGTCTTACATTCTGGGACATTTTCTTAGAATAAGTTTTAAAATACCTTGCTGATGATCTGTCTGTTCATGCTATGAAATGCCAAATATGTATGTAAAAGGGATAGCAGCGAGAGGTAAGGTTCCTTGAATATGACCTTGTTAGGGCTTCTATAAATGCCAGACTTGCAGGAAATCTTGATAAAAATGGTAGCCTTCAAGCAGCATCTTGTTGCTCTTCTAAGAGAAAGCAGGAAGATGAAAATAGGAAAAAGCAAAAACAATTCTACAGCAAATACAGAGCTGTGGAGATCACAATAATTTTTTTTTTATGCAGTACTTTGTGAATTTTATGCTATAGCTTTCAGAAAATACAGTCCTTCTCTTGCTGATTCTGTTCTGTCCAAAAGGAAATAGGATTTAGTCTGTTCTTCAGAAAACAAACTAAAAATGTCAGTCAGGTGTTGCATAAATAAGGATGGACACAGGCCATGTACACCAGGAACCCAAAACAAGTTTGGCCCTATTCTAGAAGCAAGATATGGAGAAGACTTCAGTGTAAGTCCTTCTCTAAACACATGAAGCATAAATGTGTCTTTCATTTTCAAACAGCAGTTATAAAAACCAAAATTGCTAAGTTGTGTTAAAATTAAATAACTTTAGAATATTATTGATATTCAAACAAAAGCCTAAGCCAAATTTAGGAGTAAAAATTCTTTCAGCCCATTTAAATGCAGTATAAAACATTTGTTTTCATTAAAGCGGTTGTGATCATTGCAGGTTCTACCTGTCCCTAGGTATTGTGTCTTAGTACCTCTTGACCCTAAAACTGAAGCTCTTGAGGGTAGGTGGCCTCTAGGAACTGAATTTATTTCTAAATATACACATGCTAGGACTGAACTGGCTGAAAATGTTGTTTCTCCATGTGAAACACTGGGGGAGAAAAAATTGCTTCTCTTATGGATTCCTCTTCTCCTTTGGGATCATTCTAACAATTTGTTTTCTGTTTGGGTGGAAAAATCTATATCTGCCCTTCAGCCCAGCCAGTTTTAATTCCCACATCACCTAGGACAGTGGTGGATCAGGAGGGCCGGGTGGGAAATGGCAGCAGAGGGCAAGAAAAACACTGATTTTATCCAATACTATGATTGTGCACTTGGATGTGGATGATTGGTTTGTAAGGCACACCAGAGGGAAGGTAAATCAATAAAAAGCTGTTTTCACAAGTTTGAAATTAAACACTGGTAAAATGCTGAAAGAAATCAGGTTCTGTCTAATAATCTTTTCACTAAACAAAATTCAGTGGAAACCCTCTTTTTTGTTGTTTTGGGGGTTTTTTTGCTGGTGACAAAAATTTGGGGGTTTTAATTTTTTTAATTGTTCTGGGCATGACTTTCAAAATTGGCCATTTATTTTGATTGGAAAAAACATTTTGATGTGCCTTCAAGGTAATGGTTAAGAAATGATGAGTTCCTGTGTTATAAACATAGATTTTTCTTGCTGTCATATTGATGTCAGATAATTTAATGACTAGTCCTTCTACAGGATAGAAACACAGCCTTGGAATGAGTTTCCTTTAATATCTGTCAAATGCCAATTAAAATGTTTTCATTAATGCAGTAATCTCTCTCATCATATAAACTGTATTGTCTGATTCTGATAAACTTAATTAAAGATCTTCATTAACTGGAAGGCTGAGGGTCTGCTGATGAGAAAAATATTTGAGCTATCCTTCAAGTCAATCAGCATTATTCCATTGGCAAAAAAGCCATAAACCACTAATTTGGACTAACTTGTTTACTTGAAAAAACCCACACCTTCCAATATCATTTATTGTAGTTTAAATATTGGGGTTTTTTGAGGAGAAAAAGCAGAAGAATGAGGATCTGGAAAGAGGATAGTCTAAGACTGCCTCATCCAAGAAAAGCAATATCTTGGAGAAAGGAAGTCTATGCTTCTCGTTTTCAGGAAAAGTACTTTCAATGTATGGTAGATGGGTAATAGTACGGGTATTTGGAATAGTATCATGGACAGGTCACTTAATAAATTTAATTCAAAACAACTTGTAGCATTTTCATTTTCTTCCTTTTTTATCCCAGGTGAAGATAAAGTCTCTTGACCTTGTTAAATGGATGCAAATATATGATTGCAAAACAGCAATGCTTTAGATTTTGACAACAAAGCCGTAAGTCATATCAGTATCAGGATGAAAAGCACCCTACTCAACTTTATTGATTAATAAAATAAAATCACTGGGTTCCAAGGTAAAAGATGAATCCTTGAGGCATCTAGTTACACATAGGAAAATAATGTCCTGTGGCTCAATTCCTTTGATTTTCAAATATGCACCTATGTAAAAACCAGACTAAAATTTACTTTCATTGGCTTCATTTCTCTTAATGTTCTGACTGTAACACTTGATGTGTATTCTTTAAATATTGTATCTCCCCTATTTAAAATCCAGCCTTGGGGTTGGAGGCATACAGGTTGAAATTGACTTCCATTTATTATACAGGAAACATCTCTGTAATAGATCTATTCGAGGGGCTAAACATACATTGCATAGACAAGTGACAAAGAGCACAGAAGATGAAGGGTTAAGTGATGATATGAGCAGAGACAGAGCTCAAAATTGGAGCTGTTATAAATGAGAAAATGACATAGCTCCAAGGTGTTTTAAGACTTGAAATCTATTAATTCTTTACACAATGTTTTTTGTAATAGTTACCTGGGTAGGTTGTATTAAAATAAAGCTGAGGGTTAACTGAAGCTTACATATTATAGGTGCATGTTTAATTACATTGTATGTTTTATCTGTAGTAATAAAATATGAGATTCATCTGAGTTAACACAGTTTTACAGTTTGAAGGTCTGAACCATCTCCAGCATCTCTGTGCAGGGCTGTTTGGTACATGAGCCATCACAGCCATTCAGGAAAATGCTTTTCTCTGAACCTTTCCATTTTTAGCTAGAAAGCTGTTCTGCTCATCATGCTGGTGTTGTATTAAACAAGTAAATAAAACAGCTTCCTGTTCTGGAATGAAATGAACTTATGAACTCAAAAGGAAATTCTCTTAATCATCAGAGAGCACTCAGCTTTGCATGTGATTTAAATTTAAAAGCACCAGCACATGATAGTACTACAAAACTAGTCCTTCAAGCCAGGCAGAAAGACACACCACAGTTTCCTGTTGATGCTGGAGGACACTTTTAGGCACAGAAGGCAGCATTACTCGACAAACCCCTGTAAACCACCTGCACTGTTCTTACAGTGGTTGCTTCTAGTCTTTGTTGACAGAGATTAATCTTTGGTATTTCTCCATACTACAACAGACTAGTGAGTGTTTGATTTCAGGTACAGCCCCGAAAAAGGCCTGACTCAGTATGTCCTGTATGTCCTACTGCTCCAGTTTTGTCTCCAGAGGAACTGAACTTGCTTGATGTGTACTTTTAGACTATGATTTTACAAACTGAATGTCCAGAACTTTGTAAGGAAAACTCATGAGCTAATTGGTCACTTCTCCCTTACCATATCAGAGCATTTGAACCTTATTCTTTTTGAAAACTAGAAGGGCTTCAATCTAGTTCCCACTCAAACCAGTGCAGAAACCCCCTCCAGCAGGTTGGCTAATGAGGTTGTCTCCATTTGGCAAAGGGATTTTGCCAAAACATCTGGGTTCAGCTCTGCAAGCATTCCAGTGGCATTGCTGTGTTTAAGAGGAGACTGGGAAGCTGTGTGCAGTATCACTGTTGGGCTTGTCCTGTACACTGGAGGAGCCTGAGCTCGCAGACATCTGCCAGACCATGTCTACCAGTCCTTGCTGAAGCTCAGGCAGAGAGAAAGGTTTAAAATCTCCAAGAAAGGTTTAAAACCAAGGCATCCTCTGGCTGGTAGTTATATTACATGTATGCCAGTGCTGTGCCTGCCCATGCTGCACGGCAGAGAGCTGGGATGCGCCAAGACAGCTCACTGTCCATCTATCCTGGCAAATTACTATGATGCATCTCCCAAATTCTGGCAACAGGAACTCTATTAAACTTTTAAGATAGAATCATACATGGTGACTTAGCCAAAGTTGTGTGCATAAGGAATGATCTGGACAAAACTGAAACAGATCTGCTGAAATTGGGCAAAAAAATTGTTTGCAGTACTTTATTGTCCATGAAAATTCAGATTTTCATGTCCCTTTTCTCTATAAATCATCTTGGGCCTTCTATTGAGGCCCAAGATGATTTATAGAGAAAAGGGATCTGAAATTATATACTCTAATTTTCTCAAAAGCGTTTGCTGTATTTTGGGTGTTCTTTGATTGAGTTGGGAGAGAAGAAGGAAATAATTTTCTTTGTTTCTATTGCTATTTTATAATAAATCTTCCGGCTAAATGGATTTGCAGAGCCCATGTATCTGCTCTGTTCCCTAGAAGCCAATGGAGCCAACAAAAACCTCTGCAGAAAGAAATCAGTACCTGTATCCTGGAGATCATCAATGATTAGCAATGGTATTGATTTGTGCTCATCAAAGGGCAGAACACATCTATCATACAGATAAACAATCCGTTCTTTAAAATACTGCTTGTAGATGTGAAAGATTGCTGAGGATTGTTTTGGAAAGCTTGGACAAGCATCTCTAGCTGAAACATAAGCCTGAAGTCTCTAAAATACAAGTTTCCCTTGCCTGACAAACAATGTTTACTACATAGGTATGCAAAAACATGTAACACTTTACCTTTGATTGTAACATTGAGTGGAAATGTGCCTTTTGTTTCTAAGGTTATTAGCCTCAGCTAAAGAAAACCAAAAAGTGACTTTTAAACAACTACATTTTATTAGCAAGCAATACCTTGCACAACCATTCCCAAGAGAAATAGCATTATACTGGTGAAAGGAAGTCATGAGTCATTCAAGGCTTGGTCCTTGACTGAAAATTCCCTTTGAGCAATGATAGTATTCTTTCTTCTCTCTGTAATAGCACCCTGGATTTGAATTTGAGACTGTAATATATACTTGTAATAATGCATTGCATGCACATTTATTTGGCAAATTCATATCTGGGATTCATTTTTGTCTGCTTAGTTCGCACCCCAGAAGAAGAGAGGAAGATTATTGGATAATCTGGAGGGTCTTCCCCCAGTGGCAGCAGTTACCACGCCTCTAGGGGAAGTAGCTTAGAGTCTGTTGGAGGAGGAAATCTTTCCTGATAGGCTGCCAGTAAAATCAACCCAGAGAGGGAAGCCTTCTCTATTTCCTACAGGGGCTGCCTAGCAACAGAGCCCTCTCCGTGCAGGTGCTGCCATGTGCTGCTACTGCCAAGGCATGTGCAGCCCGTCTGGTACTTTTCCATTCAAAATCAAATACCAGATTCATAACCGACAGTTCAAGGAGTAAAACTAAACAATGCTGAACGTTATTATTTCAAAACTAAATTGGTTCCTCACAGATTGTGAGCAGATGCTGCTCTTTTCAGTGGGTTTATTCAAGTGCAAGGAGTTATGCACTTTCATATATGCTTTCCTGGATCAAAACCGTGAGATGATATTCTTTTGATTGACTTGGCAGTTTCCTATTTCTCTTCGGTCTTCCACACCAAAATTACTGGTGATGATTTGTTCTGTGGTATCTCAACAACCAGAAACGTTGCAGTGTATCTGGATGCTGCTACAAATGCCAAAAGTGGCAAAACAAAGTTATTCCACAGTGCTTTATGTTGGCATTTCCACTTGTATTAACAAAACCTTTCTTTTTCTGAACTGTGTTTGTTTTTTATTTATTTTTGTATGTCCAACTTTTATCATCCCAGCAAAATATTATTTCCAAAGTTTGATCCAACTGACTGAAGGTGGGTAGCTGTTCAAAGCAATTATTTCAGAAGATTCATTACCTTTGAAATATATTCCCTCTTCTTGGCTTGTTTCTGTTTCTCTGTTCACTTCTGTTATTTAGCTCAGCACAGCACTTGCTTCACTGTGAACTCAGTCTGTCCTAAAGAAAAAAACAGAATCATGCTAAATCATGATATCTCAATAACAGTGAGAGGTAATATCTTCAGTTTGTTATGCCTGTGAAAATGTCTGGGTGAACAGACCTGCCAGGGCCCATAAAACTCATTTGTTGCTACCAATTTATTGGCATGAATCTATCATATCTTTCTGTGATATTTACTGGCTCATGCCAACATTAACTTTCTTTGATTTTAACTCTCTGTATGTGCTTGGGCAACTTTTGGTAGTGGATATTTTGCTTGTTGTATTTATGTTGTCTTATGTGTTTTGGTTTTTGGGGGGGGAGGGTTTGGGGTTTTTTTTTTGTTTTTTTTTGGTTTTTTTTTGGTTTTTTTTTTTTATTTTACGAAATTTTGGTACAAGATGGTCTTCAAATATGGTGTTCTGGAAAAGGAAAAGTTTAATCAGGTTCATAAACTCCTTTTCTTTTTGAATGTGGAGATTTATGTGGACTTGAGCCTCTAAAGATATACCCCAATATTTTCTTACTTGAAAATCTGTTTAGAAGTCAATATTTCAGACAGGGTTGGGTTGGGGTTTTTTATCTTTCTAAAAAAGATCTTGAATCGCCTGCTATGATGACACGCAGCTCTTTATAGTACAAAACATAATCAGCTACTTTCAATTATTATATGACATGATGACTTAATTTCTAACACAATTTACTTAAATTGTAGTTTTTGGCAAGAGATTGAAAGTGCAGAGCTTCTATTAAATTTCATCCTCACACAATAACAGATTGTATTGTAGATCTAGTTATGCAGTAGTTCCTATCTCTGCTCATAACTTACTGCACGTTATATGAGACATTAGGAAAGAATGCCCAGAAAAAGACTGAAAAGCAGTTGACAATATGGCCAGAAATGACAGGCATCAATAAACTATTTGATTTGTGAGGGAGAGGTTTACATAGCACTACTTCCTAGTCATCAGAGGTCAGGAAACTCATCCACTTCTTGTTCCAGTGACACTTCTGAGAGGAAACAAACAACCTTTAGTAAAAGATGCCTTTTCCTTCTCATCTGCTGTGCTTTTATACTATTTTCCTTTAGACAAATGACAAACACAAACTGTCATCATTTGTGCAAGCTGCAAACTGTGCTAGCAGTGTGGGGATTTTAGGAATGATTTTTGTGTGTGAATGAGCTACTGGTTGCTATACAGTAAGGAAGTCAGGGTAAAAGAAATCCTCTTTGCACTTGGAATAAAGTCTTACCATTCTCTGAAAAATCTCCATTAACAAATTCAGAGCAGCCCCTGAGATCTGTGTCTCCTGCCTAAACACAGGGGTACTCATGCAGCAGAATGCTCTGAGAATGAAGCAGGACTGCAGAGTTCTACTCCAACCTTGAGGAGCACTGAGGTAACTTTTAAGATATACTGGGTTAAAGGACAAGTTCTTGAACTTGCCAAAATACTCAGTGGAAAGTCAGCCTCAAAACTGCATCAATATTCATATCTCACTCTCATATTTCCTTGTCATTGGAAGAAGTTTTCTGTTCCGGGGTTTCAACTAGGATAGTTTCAATCTGACTTAAGTCAGCTTTAGACTGATCACGGGGGAGAAATGTTCCACATGAAGTACTAGATGTGAGGCCTTCTGTACTTTGGTATTAGATATGAATTACTAGCAACACGCTAACAGCATTATTGGCTCTTTTTTTTTTACATGTGTTTTTAAAACATGTAAAAAAACAAAGCAAAGAAATCCCCACCCATTTCAAAACTAGCTCCATTCTGAAGACCTGGATTTTTGAATAAGCTTTACTGATTTTCTGAGAACATAAGTACTGTCCAAGATGCTCAGAAGGTGTGATCATCAAGTTTTGACTGCCATGGGAAGATAAGCTTATCACGTCATTAGTTCTAGTTCCTCTTTTCTTCACTTCCTGATTTTTAAGACCAATTTAAAGAAAAGAAGAAAAATCAAGTTAGACTGGAGGTGCCACTTTGGTTGGCAAATTGGTAAAGGATGTACTTAAACCTGAATTGGATAATATAACTAAATACATCAAAGATTTCAAACCTCTAATTAAAAAATAAAATAAAAAAAAAGTCTTAACACATACTAGACTTTAATGACTTTGAATAAACTTCTACCTACTTACCAAGAGCAGCGTCACTTAAGTCCTTCTTCCCACACTGCTTCTGCTCAAAACTGAGCTTTCAAGAATTCAAGAGCTAAATTTGCAGCTGATAAGGCTCCTGGTCTTTTATATCAGCTTGTCTTCTAGCCCACTAGATCTCTTGTCCATAGGGGTGCACAATGGAGCAAGAATGCAAGATGACCCTTCAGTCAGTAGAGACCTCTGGAAGTGCAGTGAGGTCGGAAAGACCTGAAGGAACCAAAACTGAGCAGGCTTAAAATACCAAAAAGCAGTATTCCCATATCTTGCCATGAGCTTTGCTAACTTCTGCAGTAGTCAGGCTGTGAGCATACAAAGTACTAAAGTGAGGCTGTTTGAGCCTCCCTGAAGTCAGTGGGATTATTCATGTGATAAATATTGATTACTGTAAATGTTGTGCTGGTTCAGAGCCAACAGATGTTTCTTTGTCACAAAGGGCTGTTCCTTCAAAGAAAGAACCACCTTTAATGGGAGAAGAAAAGGTTGTCTTAGGGAAAAAGGGAAGTAGATTTCTACTTCTACTAAATTTAGAAAATTATGTTTTTTATGGTGTTGGCTGATAAATTTATTTCTTTTAGCGGTGATGGACTGCCTGGGACCAACTCAGAGATGGCTCCGTCCTCATCTGCCCACTAGAAGTGTGAAATTCCATTACTAAGGAGTTGGGGGTGTCTAATGACCTTAGAAAACCTGGAGCTGTGTCACCTGAGGCAATGGAGCTGTTTTCCATCCATTCCTGCCATAAATGAAAGCAAAAAGTATTAAAGTTTGCCTGAGATTTTCTTGTGTTTTTGTTTTCTAGTATAGTAACTATATTTAACTCCAACTTTTAAAATTAAAAGCCTGATCTTTTCTATTCCTATTTGTACTAACAGTGCCTATTCATTTACATGGTTATACAGATGGAAAGCTATTTTCAGAAGTGTTCAGCATTGGCTCATATTCTGTAGAAGTGAGCAGTAAAACTCCTACTGATTTTTACTTAGGAGTAGAACTATGTCAACCCTGAACAGTTTTGAAAAGCACAGTTTAAGCATCATTTTAGCTAAATGCTACCCAGATACAATCCTGAAGAAATTAATTCAAAACATTTATTTAAAAATGTCACCATATTTTCAGTCCATTGTTTCTACTTAATGTTTGCACAAAGACAGAGAATAAGTCAAATAATTCCTGTGGATACGACTGCTTAATTCAAGCTGCTGCTGTGGCATGTTTACCTGAAATGCACTGGAAACCTACCAGCTTTTCACACCCTTGCTGTTATACATAACTCCTTTCTTTTTTTTTTTTTTTTAATTTTCCTTTTTTTCTTTTTTTGAGAGCAGGAATCTGAAAGAATTTGGATAATTTCTGTTTGAGCAGGGTACTATTAACATCTGACTGAAACAGTGTATGGTGCAGTTATGCAAGAACAGAAAAATCATCCTTATGATGATGGCAATTCTCATTTATATCTATGTATCTATATTCTATGTCAATACCTATATGTACATAGATGTGTATTTTGTAATTCAAGCACACTGGTTTTAACATCTCTTTCCTACCAGATGCTGGTGTGAGTTCCATGATAATTTAAGCCTAGGCTGAGCCTACAATGAGAAATTGAAGCATAGTTTGAGATGACTGCATAAACAAAGTTCACCAAAGCATGTGTTGGGTGGTTTAAATGGCTGTGGAATTGCACCAGAATATCTTCAGTATTTCTTGATGTGAACTAGAGATTGTAGAATTGTTGCTTTCAAATCCTGTGTGGTATCTGCTTTTGTTGATCACCGTGAAACATGGATCAGCATGGGTTCATGTAAAAAGAGCAGTAAATTACTTGCTTTCTCTTTTTTTTTTTCCATAAGGTCAGTGATGGTTCAGGCAGTTTTGAATCTCACCAGTGCTGCTGCAATGCTAGTAGTTTGTTTCCAGCATCTCACATGATTAATGGGAGTCCAGGTTTTTTTTCCTCATCTAGACATACAGTGACACCAATAACTACCTTAACAGAGCTACATAGCTATAAAATACACCACAGTGAGTGTATCATGTTACATATATTTATGTAAGTGTATATGATATATATATATATATATTTAGTATTGTTAGGTATAGAAATAATTTCTGGTATAGATATGATATGATATTTAAGTGCCAAGAGGAGGGGGAAGGAATAGTTACTTTAACAGTGTGACAGTAACAGCTGTACTACATTTGGTGTAAAAAGCATAAGAAGCCAAATACAACAACTTTGGTATTGCACCTACTAATGTGGGATTTATCTGCTTAATTGCCTTAATTTTTTTTCCTTTGAGAATTTAGAGGCTGAACACCAGTATTTATATTTGTCTATTGTTTTTAATATATTTAGGTTTATAGCCATAGTTTAGTAGGCATAATGTACAGCTATTATATTAGAAATATTTGTACACTATATTTAGAGATGCTGTTAATTTTTCATTAGTTTTCTCAGCCATAGGAATGTCTCTGTTCCATTTTTCTCCAAAAACTGAATTTGTATGAGTTTTCTTGAATTTGCTGTGTTCCAAACTCTGAAAAAATGACAGATATATTTGTGACCTCAGTTGTGCTATATAACCGAACAACTTTCAAAAATGTGGTGGTTTGGGTTTTTTAAATTTGAAAAAAAAAATTAGAGACTCGATTTGGGGGAATGAATGCATACACAAAATATGGTGATGTATTTGAAATAAGCTTGGTGATTTCAGAGTCTGTTTGCTTTAAATTAAATGAAGTCTACTTCAAACAAATTGCTTTTCAAAACAGAACGTAGCGAGATTTAAGTGGATGCTGGCTTTTACAGCTCGATCTGGCTTGCTCTGTGATTCTGTAGTGCAGCGGCTCACAATAAACTGCACCTAGGGCCAGGGAGCTCTCTGTTTTGTACAGCAATAGGCTTTCATAAACAGGTGTCAGAATGTGTTCCCTCTACAGCACCATGCTGATATTTTGAAAAAAGTGGATGATTCTTGAAATGTCTGACACGACACTGATCCTCATTAACTCTGCATAATTCTGTGCTAATGTAAAAGCAGCTGCATTGCCGTGGTCTGTGGTGGTGGTAGACGCAACCTTCACTGAAAACATCTTGTGCCAACAGATAGGAGCCAGGAGAGCACCAGCACACACAGACACACACACAAATACACACACACACACACACACCACACAGCAGCTCGCAGTGAAGACCCAGGAAGGTCCAGGCATGGAGTTTCAACCTGCTTTAATTCCAGTTGATGCTGAAGCAGTCCAAGGGCCAAAGACAACAACAAAGGAGGGTCCAGGGTATAAATACAGGGAAAGAGGGGGCGGAGCAGAGCATTAGGGATCCAATGGTCTGAGGGCTCAGGGGCGGTACACAGGGAATGGACCAATAGGGAATGCCAGGGTGGATGGGCAGGGTTACACAAACCAGTGGCAAGACAGGGAAAGGAAAACTCACTAGAATGGGAACATGTAAGGGTAAAAGGGGTAGGGAAGTCCAGTGGGGAGGACAGAACTGGGACAAATTAACATAGTGTTGCAGAGCACCATGGGGGAAGCCTCTTTCCTCACCCTGAACTGTGAGGAATGCCCAGAGCCTAACTTCCATCTCTCGAGGGCATCACCATCCCCTTCTCCCCAGTAGGCTCACGGCCCTCCATGCTGTATCACTTATAATACTTCACCACTAGTAGCTTGTTAAAAATGCAAAGAATAATGTCAGCATCTCTGTTACGATGAATATCTCGACATTCACACTGCTGGGTGCCTGAAGGAACACACTGTGAGTGGCACAGGTGCTGGGTGCTGGTGTCCCAGCTTGCAGCCCTCCTGCCCTGTTGGCCACTGAGGCTGAACGCAGAGTGTGTACAAGCCCTCTGCACCTTGTAAGAGCGGGTTATGACACGGGATCTGATGACAGAAGCCTGACCTTAGCTTACGAGTATGCAGAGTCTAGTTTTAGAGCCTTTTTGGTGGAACCAACCTTGTGCCTACCATTTGTCTCACAAATACTGCCAAGCAAGAAGGAAATTTCACCTATTCTCCTGCTTTCAGTGTATTTTTGTGTCTCTGCTGCAAGTCAGAAAACAGTATGTCCAATTATTTTCTGTGTAAAAGAATGAAGCAGATGTATGCCAAATCAACTTGAACAAATATTTTAAAACCCTTGTGCTGAGAGAGATTGCAGGGTGATTACAAAACCTGGAGGCTCTAAGGATGGCACTGTTTTTGTTTACAGAACAGGCTGTGGTACTTCATTGCTACTTCCCTTCCCCCTTTTTTCCACCCAAAACCATCCATTACAAAGCTCCTGCAGTCACTGATTTACGTGCTAGTGATTAAACTTTCCTGCCTCTAATACTGTGAGTATTTTATAAAAGATGGTTGTGATTTCTAGATGTCTGTTCCTGTGCTGTTGTGAAGCTTCTTTACTATGCTCCTGGTCTCATCAATGATTTTAGTCTTACTATGAGACTCTACAGAAATTATTCTCATAGAAGAGTTCATTTACATTTTGATGATCGCCTAATCTGCTTTACTGCACTATGCACTATTCTTTGGGGTAACAGTCTATGATAGCAAAATCCTGATTGCTACCCTACGGTCCATTTTTGAGGGTCTCATGAGATTATATGAGTCCTTGTCCAAGAACAACATCAACTGTCTCACCAAGTGATCTGATTTGTACTTTCTAATGTGTGCATATAAGGCCAGGCACATTATTTTGAGCTCATTCTTTGAGCATCAGCTTAAAGATGAGAAAATGCCTCATGTTCCATAATTGCTTGTGAATTTCTGAGTACACTGAGTCAGCTCGCCTGGCAAATGTTAATGACGGCTGCAGGGAGGGTCCATAGAAGGACTCAGCAGATGCTGCAATATTCTGAGGCTTCCTTCTCCTCCTCTTCCTTCTGCCTTCTTATATTTTCTTTTGCAATATAAATTTGCTTCAGATTGATAACGATGGGAGGCATTTGCAATCTCTGTAGCATCTTGAAATATAGAAAGCCAACAAGAAGCACTACTTTTAATTTAAAACAAGTATGTTTCTTTTATTTTCAGGTCTACCACTTGGCTTGAACTGTAGATCTTCAGGGAAAAAACCTACCAGAATTTTGCAGTAAAATGAAGGGAGGATTATTTTTCTTTCCATTTTGTTTCTCCTTTAACAACAACCTCACATATACAAACGTTGCACAGGCTGCCCCATGACACTCTTTCAGTCTCCTAATGTGACTTTACAAACAGCAAGCTAAGAGGGTTACAGATGCACACTTTACCCTCTGCCTCCTGCTCCTCCCACCTCAAATGCTGCTGCAGCTCAGCACTGGGAATGCAGACATACCATTGCTGGGGAGGGTGATGGGAATTGTCAGAGTGAAAGCCTCAGTTGCATACAGACCATATGGGGCTACAGCAGCATCACCATTTATAGCTGCCACCTCACTCCACTGGAACCAGAGACTGTCGGGCAATGCCTGTAGTCCTTGAAGCAGCTGTATTGGGAGTGAAGAGACAGAAAGCTGTGGCACCTGATACCTCACTGCTGCTGAAATAACTGAACCCATGCAACAATTTATTGAGTTGGGTGTTTTTTGTCCACATTTGAAGTGCAGGCTTATGGCTCAAGAGACCTTCCTGTCACCTGCTGAATTTTGGTGGAGCTGTGTTCCAGATGAATTTGTTATTTCATAATGTAAAGGTCGGACTTTACTTCCTCTGAAGAGTCTCTGTTGACCGCTTCAGATTTTCACAGCCTTCAGAAAACTACTATGTTTTTTTCTTCACGGACATTTGAGGAAAGGCTAAATCATGTGATAAGTCTGCTGTAGGGGGCTTGAAGAATGGGAATGCCTTTCTTAAACTTCCTTGACAAACAGATTCTCTGTATCATGTAGGGTCTGCTGCTGTTTTTGAATTTATTTGATTTAATGTCTATTGCAATCTAGCAGGGTCTTTCAAGATTGAGTCAAGCATTGTATTCCTAGGAACAGGTGGGAGGATTGGTCTTTGAGCATCCCAACCTGCTGTGTTAGCAGTTAAACAGGTGTTTTATGGTCTGAGACATGATGCTGAAAGAATCAAAATAGCAGTGTATTCTTTCCTTCTGTACAAATGTCTTCAGTAAACTAAACTCAGAATCTAAGAAATATTTTGTGTTTATATAAGATATACATACATAACCATCTGATAAATTTCCTTATTTTTATTTTTGTTCCAAGATAGTGTGAAAACAAAGTATGGTGTCTGGCTTTGTACAGACAGCTTTCTTTGGCCAGACAGGGACTTCTTTTTTATCTTGAGGTCCGTTCAGGCAAGGAAGAGGTGTGGCCTGGAAAAGGTGGAAGGTGATTCAAAAGTAACAAGATTTTCTTTTAATAACTTTGCAGCTTCCAAGTAGAGTTGGTTAATTTATTGGCAGCACTCTTGTACAAAGTCTCTAAGAAAAATAAGGTGTGTATTAACAGGAGACTATGAAAGTATCTAAAGAAAAGAATCTAAAAGCTGAGAGGAATGTTTGTAGATTCCTGGTTTGGGGGGCTGGGCAAGACAGATGACAGCAGGACAGCTCTGAGCAAAGCTACATAAGAGCTAGATCTCCTGGGGGGAACCTGGACAAACCTCGAGAGCTGTGTCTGTGGAGAGTTGGGTAAAGTATTGCAGTGTGAGAAACTAAGCTCACTTTTAAAATTTTAAAAGGCTTATTAAGACCTTATGAAAATACATCAGAAGACTGAATAAGGAAAAATACAGTGCCAGGAGCAAAGGATTCGACCACCATGTGCTTGTCTACAAAATGGATGCTCCACCTTTTATACCTCTTAACCCCTCCCAAAGTCTTGTCCATTGACTCTTTCTTCACTGTCCAGTGGTGGAGATCACTTTCTTACATCTTGATTGGAGGTCAGGTGTTGCCACAGTAACAAGCTGACCCTCCCAAATGCCCTGACTACTAAGGCCATTCCGTGATAACAATGCAAGGGGGAGGGGAAACGTAAGTATACAAGACTTCTCTTAACATATACGTGATATTCACCCCTTAATTGTGAGAGTCAACTATCGCATTATTCATCTATAACATCGGGAATCGCAGGAAGGGATAAAACAACAAAGAAAATCTTTGATTGTAAAAAAAAAAAAATTACTTAATGACTTTTAAATAGTATTAATAAGCTTACTAGTGCACTCAGATATTGAGAGAAATCAAAGACAATGTAGGTTGCCTCTATTTTTGTTAAGTGTTACTGATTTGGGATATTCATTCCACAAACTACAATATTATTTTATGTGGAAGACAAATCACTGTAAACAGGCTGCTGAAAAGATGCCTAGAGGACCATAACCATCTCATCTGGTGGCTTCCATAACTGCAAATGCAAAAAGCACATCATAACTTGCACTTAGAGGGTGACATGGCGGGCAGTAGTCTTTGGGGGTGCCCCAACCTTCCTCGAGAGAAGTGTCCTGAAAAGAACACGCTCTCGGGTGCACAGGCACAACCCACGTGCGATGAGTGCAGACCCACTCTTGGGCGATGTGTAGGCAAAAGACAAGAGCCTTGTATGGTGATCCACAGAGAACAAGCCTTTATTGTCGGCAGGGACACTCTGTGAAGGGTGCCAGGGACAAGAGCTCCAAGAGTCAGAGGGAAAACAGGGGTTTATACAGGAATAGCGAGGGCCCGGGCAGAACACTGGAAGGAATCAGGGGAGGACACGGGGGTGGAGCAAAGGGGAAGGACCAAAGGGGTACAAAGACTCAACACAGGGAAGCATAGCATTGTGGGGGGAATTTTTTAGCTTGCCACAACCACAGAGGTTATGGTTTAGGGGTTGGTTCTCCAAGGGAGTGCAGCAAGCCTTTCCTTGGCCAGTTTTCCAGCCTCCACGAGAGGGAAGAAAATGGCTAAGTGTAATTTGTTCTGAGGTTCCCTTGGAGTTAGATACTCTCAAGGATTTGCTTTAATCATTCAGAAATGCTCATTGTTCTGTAAGCAATGCCAAACATGACTTGCTTGAAAAGAAATTGGCTTGGTTTACTGCAGGGTGGCTTTTTTATTTTCTGGGAGAAGCATGTTAGTATTGAGTGGTTTGCATATAGGATGGCGAGTTAAAACAGCTGCAGAAAGCCTGCACCTGCAGTACTTTACTAGTAAATAAACCACACAAGCATGAGGCCAAAAATATCTAGGAAGATTCTGTGCATGCAGTGCGGAAAAAAAAAAGGAATAGATATTAAACTCTGATTCTGCTATAATATTTGCATAAAGTAGTAATTAGGTAAATGAAATCATGTGTTCAGAATCAAATGAAGAAGCAGATACCCTAAAGATTTCCCCTTTATTGACACGATCAGCAAACACAATAGCTTATGTCAAAAGAAGCCAGTATAGCACCATATTTGTTTGATATGGAGTGATGCCATGTATATTCACATCCTAATAACTGGAGCAATTACTGTTGTTCTCATGTCCATTTCATTTCCTTGGCTGAACATGCCTGGGATTTTGGACTGTGATTTCATTATTCACTCTGCTCTGCAATTTGTATTGTGTACCTGCTCCAGGAGATATCATCAATGCCTATTACTACCATGCTATACAGAACAAATCATCTGCATTCAGAAGGTCTCTGTGGCTACTGGCTACTTAACTGTGTACTGCATCTGTAAAAGCCAAAGTTAAAGATGCTTTGCAGAATTCAGACAATGCCAACTGTTCACTATTTAAAATCATATCTGCACCTATTGCTGTGGCTATCAGCATGTACTTGTGTGTAGGGTTGATTATGTACAATCTCTCTTTCCCTATGTTGGATTAACATTTACACAGCCTTTTCCTAAGGACTGCAAACTGACTCCAAAGGAAAAAAAAAGTGTCTCTAGAGGGCACTTGCATGATAGTGAACAGATTAATTATACCTGCAGTGTTCAAGTTGTAGCATAAATCCAAAAGGTTTTCCATTAAAATTTATGTTGTGCATTTGAAAACACAAACTCCTCCTGGAGCTGTCTGAAATAAATTTGGCCATTGTCCTGCATTACAGGAGAGTGTCAATGTGTGCTGTAACCAAACTCTGTATTTCTACACCGTTTCTGACAAACTGTTAATGATGGCTGGTTTGTAGTACCTGCCCAGTGCATATCCAAACCCTCAAGCTCCAAGCTGGGTGTTAAATAAGAGGCAAACCCTTCGAGGCAGGGAAGTGTTTCTTTGTCTTCACAAATGACTCAGCCATGATAACTCCCTCCAGGGAAGCACCAGCATAGTTACATCCATCCTGAGGGGGACATCTCAGCTAATGAGCCACATTGGTTCAACAGTACCATCATAAAGGGCAGCACTCTGAAGACTTAGAACATCAGGAGCTCACAAAAATATCCTATGACTCACATGATTACATAATTCCATTGTAAAGTTACCCACCCTGGGGGAGGTACTGAACATTCCCACCTGAACCTGATCATATATAACTGGGGACTTGGGATACTATCAGCACCACCACTGGATGGATCCAGAGACAGACCAGGACTTCCACAGGATGGCTGCTTTCAGCTGCAACCATCACTTCCACAGGACTGCATCCACAACTTGATAGAACTGTGACCGCCACCTTGACCAACAGGGTGCCAGGTTTACTCTGACTCTGTGAGTTTAAGCCAGTTTCTGTGTATCATTGCATTTATTATAATCTCTCTATTAAATTGTAAGTCCAACCTGAAATCTCTCTCAAGGTAATTGTATGGGGTTCATTTCTCCCTCTGGTTTACTTTCAAACCAGGACAGTAATTTATGCTCAGAGTACAGAAAACCTCCTTAACTGGGACTAATAAAGAAAGTGTCAGCTCAGTGGGATCTGAGACCTTAGCTTCCATAGGTTCATTCAGAAATACTAACCCCAGTGCTTTCATCTGTTCCATATGTGAATCAAAAAAAACCCAGGCAAAGCGTATTATCCCCTGCAAAGAAAATGGAGAGCACTGAAGTGAAGCAACTTCAGAAGGAGACAGTGAGTCAGCATTGAAGTCTGGACCAAAAAATCAAGTTTGCCAACTCAGAGCCCTCTTCTCAGAGATGAGAACAAATAGAGAAATTGTCTCCGTGAAAGCACTAGCTGCAGCATTGTTCTGAAATAATCTGAGGAAGTATCTCTCATACAAATAAAATATAGCTGACAAATGCAGTAATAACTTCTATTTTGTTGGTGTGAATGAAACAAGCCTTGGGCATCAGAAATTCAATGAACACGGGTAAATGGCAGGCATTATGTAGAACTACTTGTTCATATTCAGAGATATCTGGCAATTGTAATTGTGTCCCAGCCACTGACTGCCTGTCCCTCTTCAGAAATCACAGACAAGTTTTGTTCTCTAATTAATTAGGTTATGAAGCAGGCTGAAGTGGTTTATTACCTATTGAAGAGTAGTATCAGCATCTGTGGTTAAGGTCCACTTGCTTCATGAGTATTTAATGAGAAAGGGAATGGCTGAACAATGTTTGCATATACAAAATATATTAAAGTGACAAGGCTGTAAAATAATATTAGACACGATTTGTGGGGGAAAAAAATACACAGGCAGAGCAAAAAGTGGCCAAAAAAAACCAAAACAAAACCATGACATGCATGTTTGTTCATCACTGAATAAAAGAAAACAGGAGTTTAAGGCAAAATCACATCTGGGTATAGTTTGGAATTGTTTGCATTGTTTTAAATTTAAATGTAACCCCTATCATTTTGTCATCCAGCCTGTGCTGCCTTCTTCTCCAGGAAGATGGTTTCCATTGCTGGCTCTGCTGTGAGACAGTAGTGGGCTTTGCTGCACTCCAGCTATGACAGCTTCTGAGGTCTGGTAAGAATATATTTCTATACTAAAATGACAAGTAGAGAAATAATGGGAAAAAGTGTATTAGACCTTCTGTACAGATCCTGAAAATGATAAAGAGTGGAAAATAGGACACAGTCTTTGTTCTTTTCTCTATCAGCGGGTCATCTCCAAATTCTGTAGACCTTACAAACAGCTTTTAAAAGTGTCTTTACCTCTGACATTTCAGTGGGTAACTTCATGACATATTAAGCAAACACTGTCACTGTATTTTGGAAATTTCCACTGGTGTTTAGTTGCTGTAAATGGAAATACCTATTTTATAGAGGTCTCCTGGTCCCTTTGACTTTTTCCCACCTTTTCACTGGAGTCTTTCCTGCTTTCCTTGAAGGTGTACAATCCCATGGGTTTGCCCCACTCCTAGCCATAGGCAAAAGGAACCTCCAGCCTTCCTGCACTCCCTTTGTGACAAAAAAAGCGGGCTTGGCTGATCCAGAGAAGCAGCAGTTGAAATAGTCTTTGATTTTAGAACTTGGAAGAAGTGATTACAGAGAGGTACCAAGCCAACCTATAATAAAAGAGCTACATGAATCTATTTTAGTTTTCCATCTGTCCCCTTTTTTTTCCCTTTTTTCCCAGAAACTTGCAAACAGCTTCCTTCTGGCTGCCTCCATTGTTTCAGGGAAGAATTGTTTTTGAATGACCTCTATAAGCTTAAACAGGATGTTTTTTATTTGCAGCCATGGAGTTGCTTTTCCAATGTCTGAGTTTAGAAGCCAACTGGTTAGAAAATTTGCACTGCAAATCCTTTGTAACCCCTCAAAGTCATGTGATCATTATTCTAAAAAGCAGGAAATGGTGTTAAATTATTACAGCTAAGCCTGCCATTGATACTGTTTAACTAATTTCAACCTACAGTTGTGTCACTGAAACACAGCTTCTGTGTTTCAGAAGCTCAGCTGTTATCTGCCTGTCAGAGATCTGTTAAATTCATCAAGTGTGACTCAAGAAATTCCCCAAAAGCCTCCATACATTGCCAGTTCATAAGCTTGTATGAGAAGATTGAAGTTTGTATGAGAACAGTCTTCTAACTCCAAGGCCTGGCTGGAGGGGTGAAGTGCCGTACGGTCTCTCACTGCATGTTGTGGCCCACCTGGCAGGCAACCTGGGCTCCTCTCACCTGCAAAGCATCCTTCCACATCTGGACATAACTTGGTCCAAGAATCTCAGGGGATTGCAGTTCTGACTTCAAGGGAAGATGAGTGTGAGTGGCAGTGAGCACAACACTGGGCTTCTCTAGTGAGCCATACACCAAGGGCGTGTCATAGCATCAGATCACAGAATCAGTTAGGTTGGAAAAGAACCCTAAGATCATCAAGTCCAACCAGTAACCCAGCACTACCAAGTCCATCAACGAACCACGTCCCTAAAGTGCCACAAAGTGCCATACACCTTTTAAAAACCTCCAGGGTTCATGAGTCAATCAGTTCCCTGGGCAGCTTGATCCAGCCTAGATCTCCCATGTTGCAATTTGAGGCCATTTCCACTTATCCTATCACGTATGATGGGGGGAAGAGAGTGACCCCTACCTCTCTGCAACCTCCCTTTAGGTAGTTACAGAAAGTGAGAAAATCTCTTCTGAGACTCCTTTTTTTTCCAGGTAGAACACCTCAGGTTCCTTCAGCTGCTCCTCATCAAACTCATGCTCTAGATTTCCATCACCTGCCCCTCACATGGCCTGGCTGCAGGTCCCCATTACAGGGTGGATCTATCAGCTGCTGTCTTGGGAACCTTAGAAACTGGGAACAGAAATCCTGCCATGCAGTTTGCACATCAGTGGCAGAATGGGCCAGGCTCTGTCACACTGAATTTTGGCTAAAATAGCAGCTGTTTCAACATGAAGCTGCTAATACTCACTTTCAAGTTCTTCTTACAGGTTCATTATACCAATTATAACAGTGCTGTTCATAGGGTGATATGGTGAGATTATGTTGGCCTTCTGATTTGATGGTATTTGATGAAGTCCTACATTTTAATTTGATTTCTTTCTTGTTCATCTGCCAGAAGTCCCAGCTCTTCGGATGTTCCTGCAAATCTATGTTATCAATGGTGCCTGTGGTGTGTCATGTGTGAAAAGGCTGTGCTGACTCATCACCTCCACCTCGACAGGAACAGGAGACCCCGGGCTGCTGTGCAACCTTGCTAGGAAAGGCAGAATGTGTTAAATAGCCTTTAAACCACACAACACGTTCAGATTTGGGTGTTTTTTGTGAGCACCTTGCAAAGATGGGGGTTGTGCCTCAGCGAGGGGGGACGGCGCATGGAGGCGCCCCGGTCCCTTGCAGACACGGGCGGCGGACAGCAGCAGAACGGTGCCGTCGAGGAAGGTGATGGGTGGTACCCGAGCGGCCGAGGAGGGCACGGGAGCTGCACGGGAGATCCAGCGAGGGCAGGTAGAGTCGGTCCGCCTACCCCGAGCCGCGGCCGCACCGCCCGAGCGCCGCCGCCAGGGGTCCCCGCAGGCCGGGCGGCCGCACCGCCCGCTCGGGGGCGGGCCGGGCCATCAGCTGACCGGCCCCGCCGCGCCGCTGCCGGAGCCGCCGCACATCAGTCGTTTTCCTCGGCAGCGGCACGGCCTCCAGGATTTATAGTCGGACCCCGTCGCGTCTCGCCGGACGGCATCCCTTCTCCCCTCCTTCCTCCCCTCTCCCAGCCGCCGCGATGCTGCCCCACTTAGCCGTCCTGCTGCTGGCCGCCGGCGCCGCCCGGGCTCTGGAGGTAAGTGGGGTAGGAAGCAGCGGGCGGGGGCTTCCCCGCCACCCTCTACCGCTTCTCCGAAGCTTTGTCTGTCCGCAGCCGCCCCCGCGGCGTGGGTTTGGCCGCGGCGGCGCAGGCGAGGGTTGCGTTCCTAGGGGTGCTCCATCCCTAGCTGCCGCCGAACAATAGGAGCGGCGAGCCGGGGGCTGGCGGAGGCGTCGGGGAGGGAGCGGGGCTGGGAGCTCCCGGGGCTGGCGCCCCCAGCCCCGCTGTGCGTGTCCGGCTGCCGGGGCGCTGCCCCGTACGCCAGGGGCACCGGTTCTGCCTTGGGACTGGCTCCGCGGGGGCTCGGGAAGGGAAACTTTCCCCAGGAGCAGGCACGCCACAGGCGCATGGCCCCGTGGCGTACCCCGATGGGGCGGGGGCCAGGGGCGAGCAGCCAGGCTGCGAGCGGGGGACGCGAGGGCGTCTCCCCGGGAGGGAAGCGAAGCCGGGCTGCGGAGCCGGTGGTATCCCCCCACGGGGGGGACCGGGCCTTGGGCGGCGCAGGTGTGCGGGACGGCGGCCAGAGCTCCCCGGGCTGGTGCAGTGGCCCCGCGGGAAGGCGGTGCCCGGGGGGCGGTGGTCGGGGCCGGCCCGAGCCCCCCCGCGGGCCGGAGGCGCGGGAAGATGGCGCCTCTGCAGTGCAGCAGAGAGGAGGCGCCGACAGCCCGCGCCCCTCCGCCCCTGCCCGCCCTCTTTCCTTCCTTCCCCGGGGTGGCTCCGCCCGCCCCGACCGGGCGGCACCTCGGCGGGTCACTCCCTCGGGGTCGGGCGGGGGCTGGGGGTCCCCCGTTCCCGCCCGTCCGGGGGTGTGCGCGCACCGCAGTCGCTGCGGGGTGGGCTGGCAGAAAGCTTGGATCCCAGAGGAGGAGTTAGCACGGCTGGGTGTCGTTCTTCCCCCGCCTCCACCCCCCCGCCAGATCTCAAAAAAGAAGGTGTGGGAGGGGTGAGTCACCTCGAGGTCTCCTTCGCTCCCTGCTTGCCATACTTCGGCCTGAAGACTTCGGCTTCTGTATTCCTCCTGTGTCAATTCCCCCTTCTCCTGGGGTGGTCAAGGACTGGGTGGGGTGAGGTGGTTGACTGTATTAGCCTAATAGTAGAGAAGGATGCTCGCGGTCCCCGCCCCCCTTCCCCAAGGCGTGGGGATGCAGGTCTGTGGCTCAGGTGTCCTTCCCGGGAGAGACCCCGGTACGCCATGAATAAGAGGAGACAGACAGCTTCATACCAGCCCTCCGTCCCTGCAGCCAAGGCTGCCAGCCACAGGCTCTTGCTTTGAGGCATGATCTCGCCAACATTGAGCAGGATGTAATAATTTGAGCAGTTCTGCAGATGCTCAGATTTTTAAATCTTCCAGTTATAGCACTCGTTGGAGTTTAGTAGCTTCTTTCAACCATTTCTTGTCTGGATGTAACAGAAGGAAATGTCTGCCTTGGGTGTGTAGCTCAAGTAAAAAATGAGATTTTATGATTGACACCATGCGTCAAGATAGGCCATAGAAGGATGGACTTTTCTCTTTGTAGTCCTGGCCTTAATGATGGGTGTGTAGGTGTTGCCACTGCGAAGGTGCTGGAAGAAAGGAGGCTTGAATTTTGTACCAGAACTGTTCAGGAGGACTGAACATGTATGCTCAGAGACTTCTGCGATGCTGTCTACCTTAGTGATGGCCAGAATTTTGAAAGACATCCTCTGTGTGGAAACATGTACTGAAATGGGCGCTGATGTTTCTGCAGAAGCTTTGTCTTCTGTCCTTCCATGTGAATGTTTAAAGCTTGACGTTTATTCCTTTTCCTTATGTTTGATGGGGAAGTAGGTTTTAACATCTGGTGATCTTGTGGTAAGGCGTTTGTCAGTCTTGATTCTGTAAGGTTGATGTTTTGAGCAAGCCACTTGTTTTTATAACACTAAATATTTCATAATAGAAATGGTATGTATGCATGTTCTGCTCTTGAACTATCTTTTTATGCTAAAGGGTGAAATTTTAATGTTTGAATTAGATTTTCTGTAGATCTCTTTTCTGAAATAAAATGTTTTTCTTGCTATTTTAACACATACTTTCTGGAAAGCAGCAAAGAATCTGTACTTTGCTTTGCAGTGTACTTTTGCTTTGGGAAATGGTATGAGGAAGAGAAAAAGCAAGACCAAAACAAATTCTCTCTGTTTTACACATGAAGAATTCCTTTCTAAAATTACAGGTAGATTAATAATGATTTAACATCTTAAAAGGAAATATTCTGTAGTGATGTCCTGGTGATGCCATGGTTGCTTTGCATATTACTTTCTGACCCTCATGTGAATCATTCTCATTGGCTGAGAGTTGTCATGGTTTGTGAAACTGCCATATTCTGCAGTAGCTATTTTTGCATTTAATCTTTTTCAGTAATTGTCTGGTTTTAGTAGATAAATGCAACAGACAGTAACTATCCTCATGAATTTGAGTGAATGATCCCAGTTTATAAATAATTTCCTCTCATTAGCACACCAAGGTTTCTGCTGTGCCTATTTTACTCCTTGCTCTAGCTGCCTGTTTCTAAGCTAGACTCCTTTACCAGCTGACTGAACTGAAATTGCTAAGATATCGCTATCTCATAAGCTGGCCCTCAGGAAAACAAAAAGTATGTTTCTTAACAGTGTTTTTCTTTAAACTGGGAAATGTATGTAGGTTCTTATTTTTGTAATTTTGGCTTTTTTTTTTGTTTGTTTGTTTTTTAGGAGAAGACCCCAAATATTTGTTTCTTTGTTGTTTAGTTTCCTAGCAGATCTTTCAAGAAATTACATTTAAATGTGGGAGGGGGAGCAACGCCTTTACTTTACTTCTGTTACAGACTTTCAGTTCCTCTTTCTGTGCATTCTGTTCCCAAATTTCCCTGGCAGAAGTTTGCATTTGTTGCAGGAACCCTTTTGCACTTTTGTTTAAGATGCTGATATGGGGTGGGCAGCTGTCTGGGTACATAGGGCAGGCTCTCTGGGATCATCGGGATCCTTGGCAGTCAGGTGAACAAAGGAGCAAATTAAAAAAGGAAGCTTCTCCCTTACTTTCTCATTGGTGTTTTGTCTGATTAATGATTAACAGACAATTTTGAGACTTGCATGATCTTCAGATGCCTTTTCTGTGGAAAAAACATGATCAGCTGCTGTGCTTCTTCACGAATCGTGTATGAAAACCTGAGGAAGCTGACAAGCTCTTCATGCTTTTAAATTTAAATTTTTTTCCCCCATGAGCTGTTTGTGTGACAGATGTAAGCCATCTCCCCTACTCATTTGTAATTGATCAGTGCTGAATTATAGGGCAAGCCCACAAGAAGCATAGATTTCCTTTGGTTCTTCATGACTTGTGCTTTGCATGTGTTTAATAAACTGTGAAGAATAATAAGCAGCTTGATTTATAAGTTTTGTGAAGAAAAGGTACGACAATTTCTTTTAATTAGTAGCTCTTTTCCAAAACAAAGGTTAACAAAATAGCTGAAGAGTATAGTAACTTCTCTAATTGCTTGACAAATTATCAGGTGTTTCTTTGAGTAGAATAATTATTTTTACTAACTCAGTAAAATAATTAACACAAGCTGTTGGGTGTGGAGGCTTGGCTAAGAAGTTGTAGATAGCATCACCTGAAGGAGGTCTCTGGTCTGACCCTGTGCCCAAAGCAGACCAGGCTGCATGGGGCTTTCTGCAGTTGAGTCTTGAAAATGGAGCTCTAAGGACAGAGCCTGTGCTACCTCTCTGGGTAGCCTGCCCCATCCACTCTTTGGCTGGTTCACCTGTGTTGGAATTCTCTAGGTTTAACTGATGTCCTTATCCTGAATACTCTGAACGATGTAATTTTGACATCTTCCAAAAAAGGTATGCAATAACCAGAAGCTGAAAAATCTGTGTTTTGGTTTAATAAATAAAAATTATAATTGACACATGTCCATATATATGTATCTATATATATGCATACTTGTTGGAATATTAGGGGACACAAGACAGATGATGGACTTTGGACCTGGTTAATGTAAGAGATTTGGTAACAGGATGCCTTGGCAAAAGCAGGTGGGACTTTGAAAATTAGACCTAGATTGCAAGAAGATTCAATCAGACAGGTTTACTGGAAAAAGAAAATTCTGTTAAACTCCGCAAGCAAGAGATGTTGTGATATGCATAAGTTTGTGGATGTGATTTTAACCTAATCACTGTAGTACACATTACTAGTCTCTCTGAAATATATATAAGTGTTTGTATCCCACAATAAAGTCGGATTCTGATCACTGAATCAGTCTTCCCTGTCTCTCTCCATCGTCAACAATTGGTACCTCCGTGTGAGGAAATGAACTGGCCTGACTGGTGGCAGTCGGTGAGCCCCTGGAACTGATCGTGTTGGTGAGAGAGAGAGAGAACCGCATCTGGGCCCGCAATTGCCTGGGTGCTGTGACTGACAGGTGAGCCAGGGGAACTAAAAAAGGACCTGAAAATGGGAAAGGAGGTGTCCAAAGAGAGAGACACCTATGAAACTGTCGCTGTTGAGTAAGAAACAGCACAGACTGACCGGAAGGCTGGTTTGCACAGCAGCAGCTTTACCGCAAACATTCTCTCTTTTTATAGACAGTTCTGATACAGACAGACCAGATTTGTCAATCAATTCATTTAATCTGATTGGGTAATTAACAAAAACACCTTTCTTATAAATAATCTTTGAGAAAAACCAGGAAAGCAGATTAGGAAAACACCACCTGTGGTTGTTTATAATAACAAACTATCATCGTTTCTCTGCAACTCCCTAAAGTCTTACAAGTTGGCCGTGAAAAAACTTACCTGGTTTTCTCGCTCTCTGACCAGGCTCTTGCATGCACATGAAACCATTCTCGCCCTTCTGGACAAGCATGACTCCCCCATCCTAAAGCAGGACCTTAAATCACTTTTACTCACGTCCTGGAGAATACTTATTAAGATGTTGAAAAAGGGAGAGCAGCTGGATGCTGGGCCCCCTACCCCCCTCTGTCTCCTCACTCTGGCTCTTCCTGCCAGCTTGAAACTGGCACCTCTGGTACTAAAGAGCAGCCGCAGCCATCAACCTCGCCCCTGCCCAGAGAAAGGAGGGAAAGGCATCCTTTCTCATGGTCATTAGCAGTTTATATCACTGACCGGGGCTCTAGCCATGAGGAGGAGGGGGAACCTTTTGATCCAGGACCAATAGACTCAGATCACGAGACTGATCCGTTCCCTCCTCACTCTCATGAAAAATGGATGCAACTAAAGAAAAAGGCCCTTAAGGAGGGGGACTCCCAAACTTGCGGAAAATCTGGGCATTTGGAAAAGGACTGTTTCGAAAAGGGGGAGGCCAGATGCAAAACTCCTGGTATTTGCCCTCTGTGCAGTAATCAGTGTCAGTCCAAGTATGAATTTGAAGGTTATTCCGATATTGGGAAACCGGAGCCAAAGCACGGAGCGGCACCACGCGAAGACACACGTGCCTCAGCCAATGCCTCAGAGTGGACCACTGCAAACCTCAGCCCAGCAAACCTCAGCCCAACAAACCTCAGCCCAGCTGCCGCCGCAGGCAGCCTTCACCAGGCCGCCCTGGCAGCACCGTCACTGACCAGCCACCCCCGTGCTGGAGTGGACCTGACAACCTCCAACAACACAGTAATGTTGCTTGATTCATCGGTTCATTTGACTCCCACAGGAGTTTTTGGACCACCTGGACAGTGTGCACATGCTTTGTTTGTTTGTTCTCTCTGGAGCTATGCGCTGACTCATGGCATGGACTCCCCAGCTGCCCTGTGCAGTCCCGGCCAGGAGCACTATAGCTCAGCTTATACCCTTTCCTGCAGCACCCCTGTCTGCGCTCCCCATGGCTGAGCAGAGGGATGGGGTTTTGCTTGCACAGGAGTTCCACAGATTTTAGAGACACAACTGTATTACATCTGAGTGTGGAACATGCCAATGCAAAGTGACTCTGAAAGGCAGAGATGCTCCTAACAGGGCTCATTGATACAGGAGCCGATGTGACTGTTATCTCAAAAAGCCAATAGCCCGAAGATTGGCCATTTCAGGGACTCTCCAGCATGCCTGGAAGGAGGGAAAGCCTGCAAAGCCAACACTTGGTGCAAATAACAGGGCCTGAGGGGCTGATAGCCACAGTTAAACTTTTGGTGCTGTCTGTCCCCTCAGTTTTGTGGGGGAGGGGCGTGTTAACATAGTGGGGAATTTTTAAACATTCAGATTTTGTACAGGAGGCATTTGGGACACTCCCACAATGGTCCCTGGCTGAAGTGCCCCAGGTGCTTTCAAGCATGGGAAGGAGCAGCAGCTACCAAAGGGTTGCTTGATACAGATCTAAAGCCCTGAGGGATGCCTAGCCCTGCTCAAACGGGTTATACTTTCCAGTTACTTGCCCTTTATTAACAATGTGTTTTGTTGTGAATTTTTCCATACAGCTATTTAGTACTGTAAAACTAAATATTTTTTTTGTTTTAGACTTCCATGTTTATATCCCATTACTCTTACTAAGCCAAATTTAAATCATCCTACAAGCAATCTTTAAAGCTGCTCACCAGCCAGTGTTGAGATTTACCTTCTAATATTAGTAACTTGTGATTTGTGAGTTTTGACAGGATTGTTACTAGAAAAATTCAAAGGTGTTGGTATAGAGGTGGTGTCTTTTTTCATATTAGTAACATAGCAAAACCACATAGTTCACTAGGAGAAATTAGATAAGTTTTAATTTCAAGATTCTTTAGCTCACATTCAAGACAAACCTTGAACTTTATCTGTAGTGATTTTTTGAGACTTAACTCCACTGTCAGCTTTATTAAGTGCTTGGTTTTTCCTTCATAGTTCTAGCAAAATAATTTTATTGTGAAGATTTCAGTACAGTTGTTTACTTGCATGTTGTTTATTTTTATGTTTAACTGTTATATGACAAATTTTCAGTAACCTTTTTGTAATAATAGAGTTTAAATAAGTTAATTCTTGTTAAATTGATTTTTGTTTAGTCTCAGTGATGTTAACTTTAAGTTCTTTTAGAGGTACTTTTTAAGGTTAAGTTTTAGTGAAGTTGATTTTAAGTTTTGTTGAAGTATACCTGTTTGAGTTATAAGATATAATTCCTTTGCTAAACAAGTGAATGATGTAAAGTCTGAATGAATTTTTGTCAAAATTCGCTCATTTAAATTACAAGATAACGCTATTTTGTTACAGAAATAAGAACAATTTTTGCTATTTTATTTTTTATAAGTAATACTGAAGAATGAGAAACAATTCCATATTATTACCATTATTAGTTGTGAGATATTTAATGCTTTCTTTTTTACTTTCATATCATATATGCATAAATGTCTAGGAAAATATAACCTCAATTTCTTAAGACAGTTTCTACTGATATATTAGTAACCCTGATTATGTTGTTAATCTTATGATGTGAATTCACTGGCTTTTTATAACAAGCATTACTTGATTCATTTGCCATTTGTCTATGGTACCATTGACTAACCAACAATAAATGAGAAAGCCAGCTACTTTACAAACCTTCACTTATTGTTATATAGCTATTTATAAGACGTATTTTAGTTTTCTAACTACTGTTACTAAGAGGGTTCTAAAATATATTAAAATGACTCTTCCAGTTAAAAGCCTGGACCCTGGCCAAGTACTGGCCTTAACTAGTAGAGAAAATTTTCTGCACCAAAATTATATTCAAGGAATTTTGACTTAACAAATTTGGACCTGTAATAGCTAAACCTCCTTTTAAGTTGAATTTGAAAATCTTACCTGGGAATGATTTTCCAAGCCCTCACTTTAAAAAATAAAGCTTGCCAATTACTACAGACTCTAAGTAGTACAATAGTACAATATTTAAGAAATTAATTTAAATTGTTTTAAATCACCATTTTGTTTTTCACATGCTACTAATTGTATCTATTATCTGATTTATTTTTACTTAGTGTAAGTTTATTGTTTTATTACATATTGTTATCCTTTTATGTTACCTTCATGTTCATAATGAGAAACACACATGTTATTTAAAACCAAAAATTAGGGGGGAATCTACCTCCTCCAGAAATTTACACTAATATTTACACAAAAAATTATAAGGAATATAGCTCCTCCAGAATTTTTTCACTAATATTTACACTAAAAATTTTTGAAAGCTAACCAAATCATATCAAATTAGATCCTTTACCCTCCTGAAACACCCTTGGTGGAACCCCAATAATTAGAATTATTGGGTATGTGAAATTGGATTTTTGTGTTAATTTTAAATACATGGGAAGGAATCAGTCTAAAAATGTTTCTCCCTATCATCCTGTGTATGAGAATCAAACCTTTTGGTACAATTACACTTCTGGCAGCCTTTCTAAATCCAGTAATGCCGCTGCCATCGGGAGTGGTTTTACTTTATAAAGACCAAGCCTGAGCCTTTTAGTGGCTGGAGTTTTTAACTAAAGGATTTTTTTTAGGATAAGTATGTATGTAGTAATTTTGATAATACTGGTATTAATCATGATACCTTTCAGTGTATGCAGAGATTAATTAATAAGGCCATTAAAAGAGTATTTTTGGTCAAAAGGAAAGGGCTAGATATTGGGATGTTGGGAGACACAAGACAGATGATGGACTTTGGACCTGGTTAACCTAAGAGATTTGATAACAGGATGCTTTGACAAAAGCAAATGGAACTTTGAAAATTATACCTACATTGCAAGAAGATTCAATCAGACCAGTTTACCAGAAAAAGAAAATCCCATTAAACTCTGCAAGCAAGAGATGTTGTGATATGCATAAGTTTGTGGATGTGATTTTAACCTAATCACTGTAGTACATATTACTAGTTTCCATGAAATAGTATGTACATGTTTGCATCCCACAATAAAATTGGATTCTGATCACCGAGTCAGTCTTCCCTGTCTCTCTCCATCGCCAACACATACACATAATGCATTAAAATACCTTGTGTATCAAGGTAATGTATGCAAATATATTTAACCCCTGAACATATTTGCATGTATAATGTGTTACATTTAACATTACTGTATGTATACATCTGTGTTTTATTAGTGCATAGAGTGTATTAAACCAGCAGACATTTAAACACCTCCTTACATAGAGGCAATTGAGAGATTAAGACTGCTGCTGTTAAAAATGTAATTTGGTTTATATATCATAATAGGTTTATTGAAGTTGTTAGGTGAGATGTCTGGTGTGGTTTTAACAAGTAAGTCTAGAGCTGTGTTTTATTGGATTTAAATTCCGGAGACTTTGAAAAAAATTCCTGTGGTGTAAGAAGATTAAAAGTAAAGCAAATTGAAAAAATACCGAACGAGGACTTTATGTAAGCTTGGCTAGCTCTTAGAACGTGCTCTTGAGATGAGAGTTTACAACAGTTGCTGCCAGGCTGAGGAATGCCAGGAGCAATGTTGATAGCGGGCCTGAGCCTGGAATAATTTGGAGTCAAAGGACTCTTAAGAGAAGTTAAACTTTCACTCAGACCTGTTTTTTGCTTAAAGCTGAATGCAGACTGATGAGTCCTCATTCTCACAACCTGATCTGGAGTCTGCCTGCCTTCCCTTAACTCTCCTTCAATCTATAGCTGAGATTTTGAAAACACATTTTCTGCCCTCTTAGGAGATACGACCTAGCTGAGAATATCAGCCAGAAACGGCTGTGTGTCTTGGAGTCGTAAGCCCTAAATAAGTCACTTTTCTGCCCTTGATTTTAATGTGGTATTGCTTCTGAAACCTAGGGGTTTTTTCTTCATTTGGACCAGAGAACTGTTTGAGAGCTACCTGATTATTAAATCTTGATGTAGATTCCAAAGCTCTCCAGATGCCTCCAGTCACCAAAAATATTTATCTTTCCACATGAGAATTTACTCACAGAACAAAAGAGAAACAAAATAGATGTGGATAATGGCCTCTCTTAAAGGAGATCAATTTGAATTACAGCAAATTAGTGTGTTTGCATATATGTCTATATATGAATGCCACACCTCAAGCTCCTTGCTGTTTGGAGGATGCAGGATTGTTTTGATTCTGTCCTTTCTAGCAAAACAATGATTCAAGTAATTACAAACCAAAAATTTCATGTGATGGAAATTAGTGTAAGGGCCAGTACACTCTGAGGTTGTAATCAGTGTAGTAGCTTGCAAAACATGCTTTCCAGGTGACAAGCAACATCTTGGAGTGTGAAAGTAAAGATGTTCAAATAAGTAATGTTTTTTAGAAGGGTGGAAAACCTTACACCAGCTACTGGCAGTAAGGACACCACTGTTAGGTGGTTGTGTGCTGCAGGTTTCTTGCCCTGCTTTGATTAACAGAAACAGGGCTGAGCAGTAGGTATGGGTGTTGCTGGTTTCTTTACTGGAGCTCCCAGTGTAACAACTTTGTGAGTGCTCTGACTTGTACATCTGGGGAGCAGGACTTCTGGCTTTGTTTTCTTGATAGTCCTCCCAGCACGTTCAGGAGAACTTCATCCTCTCTTGGGGATTGAATATTAAATGCTAAGTAAGTATAGACTGAGGCTTTCCAAAAGAAGTAAAGCTTCTGTCCAAGTGATGGCATTCCATGAATTGAAGCACCTTATGTATCAAGATAATGTATGCAAATATATTTAACCCCTCAACATATTTGCATATATAATGTGTTACATTTAACATTACTGTATGTATACATCTGTATATCATTCAGATGTAACTACCATGGGACAGCCAAGCTTTAAACAGAGGAGCCCATGAGCCAGAGTGCTTTGTGGTTTTGCAGTCTAGCTGTTCTTTCCAGACAGTGGTTTACCACTGGCTGGCAACGGAGCTCGCTCAGGACCTGGCTGCAAAGAGCTGCTTCTCCAGTGGCCACCACTGTGTAAGTGCTCTGTGACCCCTCTCTAGGCTGGTTTAACAATTTGTGCTGTGCTGAAAGGAATGAGCTGGACATTTTTTGGTAGGTGGTAATTTTCTGACAAACATTTCAGAGACCTGAGTTGGAAACTGGGCACAAGCAGTTAGGCTGGTTCATCTAAAAGAGCAGGCAGCTTCTTTGGGGAAGAGAGCAACCTCCAAAACCACATTTATGGATGTTTGTGCAATAACATTTAATTAAGGTGTTGGCTCCTTTGCCTCCCTCTGGTGACTTGCAGCAGGACATGGAAGTTTTTTCTTGTATCACCCCTCTTGAGTGTCTAGTTGTTAAAGCTTAGTGTCAAGTCACTGTAAAAAGGCAGAAATCTCCAAAGAAGTACATTCAGGGATGGATGACTCCACTCAGTTCCCACTGACCCATTTGGAGCTAATCCAGATAGGAACACTCTTTTCTTCATCTGGTCTCATGATTCCCCAGAGCAGAGTTTACCTATTCAAGCACAGCAGGTAACAAATGACAGGAATGGGGCAAAACTGGTTTTGCCTGTTTGTAAAAACATTTAGAAGTGTTTCCTTTTCAGAGGAGGCTACCACAGTGATCCAGTATGACAATTTGTGTGATTTACAAAATCTGTTTGGATTACAATTAACCAAAGAAAGCACATGTTTAATAGTGTTCAAGATGGGGGGAGGTTGGGAAATTTCTTATATTTTTGTGGAACTGTGTTAATACTGGACTTGAAGGTTTCTGAACTATAAAACAGCATCAGGAATACAGCTTAAATTTAGGTAATACATTTAATTGATTCCAGTACAGTTGAAGTATACTGTTAACTTAACGGTGAAAGTGAAAATTGTCACCTCATCCACCTCCACCAGTTAGAATTAGTGTCCAATGGACACACACATTAAAAACCATAGAGATGGGGCAGGATTCTGGAGTTGTTTCCAGTCTCCATGTCATACTATTGCATTGTCTTTGTGCTTGCAGCAAACCTTCTCCTACCTTATCAGCATAACTTTAAAGAAGAGATTGCTTGTTCTGAAGATTTAACCCTGTAAAATTGATTTTTCTCCAAGTTACAGTCTCTGGAAGGGGAGAGTTTTTTCCCCTTGTCAGATACCATAATACAGTTTTGTGACAAACAACTAATTGCTAAGTTGTTCTCTTGTCTATGCTTAGTTACATAAATTTATTTGTAGCTGCAGTTTTGGATCTGAAATACAGAATCCTGAACTGATAGAATTACTGCGTTCTGCTTTCCCATCATTCAAATGTAACTACAAGCTATTTGATCCCTATGCCTTATCTGAAAACAAGGGGAGGTAGATTTTTTTGAAGTATTGTTGTTGAAGGTTTGATTTCATAGTAGTTATTTTTTAAAGCTCGTCATGATCTAAGTCATGTCTTTTAATTGTTTTGGGTTTTTTCCTTGGAGAAACCTCTCTTTAGTATACATCCCATATAATGTGTACATATTTGTTTATATAAACAATGGAAAAGACAACATTATTAGGGGAAGGTAAACTGAGAAAGGAAATAAAATGCAATAAAAAGGTTGTAGCTTTAAAAAAGCATTCATTATTTTGGGGGTTTTCTTTTGTTTTTTTTTAAAGGTGTTGCAAACTTAAATGTACTAAATGTTGATGGATTGTTGTGTAATTGTTGAATGCTTCCAGTATGGAAATGTGTGGGGTTTGTCTGTGCATAGTATTAGTGAGCATCTAGACCTGTCACATGCATTAAGCTGTTGGGTTGTTTTGAAGTTTGTTTGATACTTTTTTGCAGCTCTGCTATGTGTGCCTTGTCTGTCCTCTGCCCAGTTCTCTTAATTATGAAGTGGAATAAAATTGCTTTTAATAACTCATCTTGCAGCATCATGATTTCGTTGTTTTCTTTTGCCAATTCTGTCCTGAGTTCCATTACGTCTTAAAAGTATGATGATGCTGAAGTTGTTTGAGAACAAGCTTTTTAAACCAAGAATTTTGGAACTCCAAATTATCTTTCTTTCAGTGTTACTTTTCTCCTAGTTCTTGATTGCCAGCAATTTGCAGAGGACAGTTTATCTGTAATCCCAATATCTAGGTTTATCATGAGGATGTCAGCTTTACTTCATTTTAAAAAAAGACAAAACAAAATGAAACAACAAAAAAACACCCCAAATTAAAATTTAATATTTAAATTTTATGCAGAAGGATTAGAAAGGGGAATTACAAAGCCTAAAAGACCAAATAAGAGGCCCAGAAACACAAACATTAATGAGAGGATTGTGAAGTCTTCTGAGGGGGCCTAAACACTGGCAGTTTCTTTCACTTTTGTTCAGTTTCGTTTCTACTTTGGCACAGTCTTCTTTTATTCTCATAGCGGTAATATAAGTTGTCAGGATTTTTTTCCATTTTCCAGCCAGCCGTAGCATCTGAAAAGCCAGTTTCTCCTTTTCCATATGCAGAGTGTTCTTCCTAGTCGTGGTCACATCTCTGAGCAGTGTAGGTGGAGTGACTCACCTTTCCCTGCCAGCCTCCCTGGAATCCAGGCTGAAGCAATATTTCTGACAAAAGTCAGCACTTGCCTGCATGGGTTTTATTTGGTGAATGGCCAAGATTAGATTGGTGAGTGGGAGAAGGGCAGATGCTGTTCCTGTTGTGCTATGAGGGAAGGAGGATTTCTGGCTTGCCCTGGCTATGTTCATAACATCCCTGATCCAGTTCAGGAGGTGTTCATTTGGTCAGAGGAACTGATGCTTTTCTGAAAGTGTTTGCAAGAAAATCCAGTAGACAGCTGAGCCTGGAGAGAAAAGTGTAATTGCTGATGAATAGCAGGGTAAAATTAAATCAGAGCATTTTACTTTGAAATCAGTCTAAACTATTTCTAAAAACGTAGTTAAATGAGATTTAGGGTTTGTCAGTGTGGTGGTTTTGAATGGGAGGCACTCGCAGAAGTGATACAGAGAGAAGCTGCTAGCAGTTTGCTCCATGTCTGACAAAAAAAAAAAAAAATCAGTAATTAGCTTTGAGAATTGACAATCTGTTAAACCACTGAGAAAGCTGATACACCTCTGTGAACTCTCATGTTCAAAATGAAAAATCACGGGAATTCTGCCTTTTCCGGCCTGAGAGCAGGTAACTCAGCCGCCCGGCCCCCCTGTCTCGGCTGGGCCGGCTCTGCCCGGCCGGGCTGTGCCGCGGGGCCCACGGGCTGGCGGGCAGGGCAGGGCCGGGGAGGCCGCGGGGCCGAGGCCGGGCTGTGCCGCGGTGCTGACACCGGGCTGACGCCGGGCTGCTGCTGCTGCTGCTGCTGAGCCCTGCCCGCCGCCGAGCCGGGCTCTGCCGCGCCCCAGGAGCAGACGGGACCGGGGCGGTGCCGCCAAGATTCTGCCACCATTGGGGTTCGCCCGCAACCACCAGGCAGGGGAGGAGAAGCCATCGGCCCCCCGCCCCAGGGGCTGGCCGCTGAGCTCTGGCGCGGCTGCTGAGCTCTGGCCTGGATGCTGAGCTCTGGGCTGGCCGCTGTTATCTCAGACATCGCCCCAGCCCAGCCTGCAAGCTGCTGAGCCCGGCCGGGGCCACCGGACCATCTGCAGGCCCTGGGCAAGATAGTAACTCTTTCAGTGCTTGTATCCTCCCTCCTGACCATCTGCAGGCCCTGGGCAAGATACTAGCTCTTTCAGTGCTTCTATCCTCCCGCGAGTGAGAGAAAAGGACAAAGTGCAGGCATGTAAAGAAGCAACATAAATACACCGAGGTCAGTGAAGAAGAAGTCAAGTCCCAGATGGGAGGGATGAGGAGGGGACTCCTGTCTCTTAAGTGAACTGCAGAAAGACTATTCTAGAAGTGATAAACTGACTGAATTGTTTCTGTGCATTGTGAGTAGGAAAGAAAAGGTTGTAGTGGGAGAAGTGTTCTTAAAATTCTATTCTCATTCTTCTTCTTTTTTTTTTTTCTTTGTAGTAACTTATTAAAGCTTTTTTTATATCCTTTTAAGTTTTGACCTCGCTTTTCCTTCCTCCTACTTTTCCTTTCTCCTTCCTATCTCACCCCAGGAAATGAGTAAGTTTATGCTAGTGGGTGCATTGGCATATGGCCAACACCACATTAATTGGTGCGTTGGCCGGGAGATCACAAATTGGCAAACCAAAACCGCTACACAAAATTGGTGTTTCTGCCCCTTTTCAGACTGAAACCGCCACAGTCAAACACCTTTAGATTAATTCATAACTTTCTTGGGGTGATTTTATGGTTGTGCTTTATTCCCTAATCATCTGCTTTTTGCCCAGAAATGGCTGTGATATCTAGGATGAACAAGGGGCAGGGCTGGAGCCTGGGGATGCAGGGCGCAGGCTCTGTTCAATCTCTCTCTCTCGCTGGTGTCGCTGTCCCCAGCTAGATGGTGACAGTGGGGGGGTGACAGTCCGCCTCTTCCGGGGCTCCGCAAAATCCCAGCTACCAGTGGAGGCACAGCGTGGAACAAAAAGACAACAGCAGCCGGGCCCGGGGTAGCACTGGGTTACTTTATTTGGTGTTACATTCCCCAAGTCTTGGGGTCCCAGGCAAAGAGCTGGGGGCAAACAGCAGCTTCCAAAGGGGGGAAGGTCTCAAGGGAGGATACAGTGTAAGAACTGTGGGTGGAACACAAGGCAGGGAATACAAGGGAGGAAAACTGCTTGGGACAGGAGGGGTTAACAACTGGGTGTGGGAGGAAGGAGTTTGAAACTTGGCAGAAAAATAGCTAAATAGCAAAAAGATAAAGACACCTGGCTCAATTGAATAACAAAGGCAGGTCTGTGTCTGTCTAAAATCAGGGGGAGAAAAACCCCAAAAGGACAAATCAAACAGTAACCTTCAAAATAAAAGCACAATGCAACACTCCGGTGTGCTTCAGACAGCCTGGAGGCTGTACTGAGAAGTCCCCTCAGCGTGGTTTTTTTTTGTTTGGTTTTGGTATTGGTTTTTGGGTTTTTATTTTTGTTTGTTTCTTTGCTTTAATTTGTATTTTGGTTTTTTTCGTTTTTTTTCCCCATTGAACTGTTTTGGCTTGGCTTTTCTTCTTGGCCTCTCTGGGGAGCCACTGGGGGGACTGACCTGAACCCAGGACCTCTGAGGAACTGAACCAACACAATAAAGGACATTAAATTCCACCAGGTTCACCTGCTGTGAGGAGAAGACCCACACCAGAAATCTGACAGGTTCCCAGCTGCTGTGTGAACTCTTTTTTTCTCCTCCCTTCCCAGAGATGAAGAAAGGCAGCTGCCATCTTTGCCTTCTGGTTATGCAGTGAGGTGTGGATGAAGTGTAAGGTTCATTTTTTTTTTTTTCCCTGTGCTTTGCAGGTATCTTGCTTTGTTAATAAACAGTTATACTTTTTTTTTCTCTTTCATCCCCTGGTATCCATTTCTTTCATTGGCAGAAGAAAAGGGAGTTATTGATGCCCTTTCTCCTTAGAGGAAATGCTCATTCCAGGGCGTTTTCTTCTGAAATTTGTCTCCAAAATTGAGGCAGTAGCTATAACACAAATGCTAAACTGTGTATAGAACTGCCGTGGGTAGTGGCAGAAATACTGGAGGTCAAGGCTCAGGCTGTAAAAATTGGGACTGGCGTAGGTTGCTTGTCTCATCTGAAGCATCCACTTCTGTTTGAGTGAGGCTGAACATGCTTGAACATCAGTGCATACATAAATGTTTGTTATGTGTTTTAAGGAATTGTCTCTTAACTGATAAGAAAAAGTTTTAGTTAATCTGTCACTTGAAAGAAGACTTTGAAGTAACAAAAAGCTGTTGTGTACTCCTTTTATGAGCAGAGAGAGAAGATGTGACTTATAAAGTGCTGTTGACTTATGAGGCTCAACAGTAGTGTATGGAAGCCTTGAGTTTTCTGTTGTCGCTGTAAAACTGGTGTTTGAGTCTGATAATCAGTCAAGTGACTGCCTCCTTTTTAAGAGGACCTGGACCTTATGTTGAGAGTAAGCCATCCTCTCTGAGAAGGGCATGGGGAAGGGAGAGCTGGGACAGCAATTGGTGTCTCTGATAGATAGAAGTCATTAAAAAAAAAAAAAAAATTCCAGCTCTGGAGGTTAAACCAGGTGAGAAGAACAATCTAATTTATCAAAATGAAGATGCTGAAAAGTGCCTATTTGCCTCCTCAAAGAAGAAATACCAAGCAAGGAAAGACATGCCAAGTATCCTATCTGAAAGGCTTTGCAGATGGAAACTGGAGACATGTTTTTGGCAGTAGAGGCTTGGGACAAGCTGAAAAGATAAACAGATTGTTTTGCCTTCAGATGTGAAGACTGCAGAACTATTTTTCCAAGAAGGTAAACACAAGATGGCTTCATCATTGTAACCAGGAGAAATATAATAATAACCTGTAATGTGGAAGAGGTTAGATCAAAATTCACTGTTCTAATTATGGAATTTGAATTCTCTTTGCACTGTCTACTCCCAATACTCCCAATACCTTAACCACACACCCTGAGGGGAATACACTGGTGTCTGGTCATACCATATTTTCTAGACAATAAGACTGGTTGCAAATGCAATATAAATTATTTTGTTATTGATTTCAGGATATGAGATTTGCTGCTATCAAAACATAATTAAGCCTTAAACTTCATGTTTTTATTTTTTAAGCCTGTTTTGAGCAAGTGTTTTCTTTGAAAAACTGGTTATTGTATTTTGGGATTTCACAGATAAAAATGCAATAACATTTGCAGTATTAATAAAGGAGACAGTTGGAAAGTGTTTCTTCTTGGTGCTGAATTGTGATAAAAAGTGAGTGATATGTTTTTTGAATCCTTTGAAAGATTTTGTTTCAGCAGGACTGGTAAAAAACTAAAGATCCTGGATGCTTTTGGATAGTGCTGAGCAAGTTTGCTCTGTATCTGCTTCTGGTTGTCTTTGCTCCATGCATTCAGCCCTGCTCCTTGGCTCTTCAAAACAGAAATTTTCTAGAAGAAACAGTTTTTAAGAAATTGGTTCACATCGACAGATGAGGAGTATTTAATGCATTTTTGGATATTCTCATTTTTAGATGACTGAGTCTGCAGAGACAAAAAACCCTTGTGAGGAAGATCACTAAATAATGTGGTTAGGAGCAATAGTTCCTGTGTTCCTGTGACAACTGAGGCTGGTGTACAAGACCACAGGAGCCTTTGGGGAATACTGTTTTTAAGCTGGAGCACAGGCTTTGTTCATCCATTACTTACTACTTTTCAATTCCAGAGAATAGTTCCTGAGAAATCTGCAAGTCAAATTTTGGTGTGATACCATTGCCTTGGCTGCCATCAGATGCCCCTACTCTTTCCCTGGAATTAGGCTTCTGGCGAGGTATAAGCTTGTCCAGGGGGCTGAAAGAAAACGGAAGTAATTGGGTGTCAGCACCACTCCATCAGAGTATCGTTTGTTTTGTTTGTATTGTGCTTGTCCAGAGTCTTAGGATTTGCTTTGAACTCTTGCCTTTATTTTGCCCTTTGCAGAAGGGTGGGTGGGGAGACCTCCCAGGATCTCTGTCCTGTTGCCAGCTCTGTGGTTCTGGTCCTGCTCCCCTGGGATTCTCCTACCTGTCTGGGCTGATGGGTTGCCAGGATCCATCACACCGGGTCCAGAGGGGCTTGTGAGCGTCTTCTACACCAATGAAAAATCCTGTTCCCACTTATTGTGCAGTCAGTAAACTCATAAGTCTTGTGAGATTTGTTTTCATTTCAGTGTTGTCCTTTTTGGTGTTCAGCTTCTTTTATCTTGCTCTAAGTTTTAATTCTTATTTCAGGAGCAACAATGCAATAAAAGGTATATTTTGGAAAAAAAAAAAACAGCAACACCCATCAACACCCCAAAGAAGCACCACTCCCACCTCCACTTCTCACTCTAGCGATCTTTGAGAAACATTGTGTCACTGGTTTTTGTGACTTTTGACTCTGTTTTCTGTCACTCAAAGATTGCTTTTGGTCGTGTCAGGAGTCAAGTTGCTGGTCTGTCTGAAGGTGATTTTTGAGGGTAGGAAAACAGAAGATTTTATTTGCTGTTCTGTGGCAGGTGTTGTAAGAACCAGATTTGAATAGTTTTCCCAAGTTGATGGGAAGAGGCAATGAGCAACTTACTGAGTGTCTTTGGAAAGCTAATGATTCTCTTGTAAGAATCAAGGGGAAAAATAGAGAGAAAGCCTTATAGTTACAAATAAATCTTTATGTGATTTAGCATTTCCTAATTAAAAATCCTATAGATTTTGGGCATGTGTACCTTGCAGATTCATCCTTTGCCTTTATTTTGATGAACAATATATGTCATAGGATACCAAGTTTTCTTCCTAAGTCAGGTGGGTTTTTTTGAGTCAAACTATTCAGAAAAGAAAGGGGGAATATGTTGACTCAACTGTTCCCATGACTTCAATTATATATTGTTAGCAGATATCAAATACCAAGCCCTGATATCAAATACCAATACCTGACAGGGTATGGTGTCAAAAACATAGAAGACTCTGAATTTAGTGGGCCACATCCCCCCTGTTGTTCTGCTTGTGCTTTGAAAGGAGAAAGTGCCCCTGGGGTAAGAAGAGCTTGCAGACAGTAGTGCCCTGCCTGCTTTCTTGGGATGTGGTCTTGCAATCTATAGGAATTGCTGTGCTGTGTACGAATTTTATCTTTTCCTTTATGGAATTGGGGAGGTCACAGCTTTCAGGAGCTATTCCTTTAAAATAATGTTTATTGTTTCTGTGTGACTTTGGAGACTTTATTTATATTGTAGGTAGGGATGAGGTTAGTGCCACTAACTGCATATGGGGAATTCTGACTACACAGGTATGTCTTTCAGAGAAAGTTTCATTTTAGTCACTAAGGGAGTATCAAGGCCAGAAGATGAAAAGAATGTAGAAGTGAAATAGGACTTAAACTAAGCAGAGTTAAGCTAAAATTATACATGTCTTTTTAAATATAATTGTTCACATTTGTGCTGGTAGTTTGTTTTAGTCTGCTTAGAAACTTTCTCTTTCCTCTGTTATTTATTGTCTCAGACCTCAAATGATGCTTAGTTTCTTGATTAAAAAAACGCTAACCTTGAAATTTTGGTGGGCTTTTTTTTTTTTTTGGGTGGGCATGGTTGTTTAGTTTGGTTTTTTTTGGAGTGGTTTTGTGTGTGTTTACGTTTCTGTTTTTATTTTTACTTTTACAGAACCCTTGGTAGCTCCTTCTTCAATATACTTGTAAAGTATTCTTGAAACTTCCTATACTGAGTCTCCCATTTTTGGTGTCCAGAACAGTAACTGTTGGTCTTTTTGCTTTTGGTATTAGCAGGTTTATGTACAGTATGGTTATGAATTTGTGCTTGAAGTCAATAATGCAGTTCTGCAGCTTGTGTTGTTTTGATTAGGTACTCAGAAATGCTTATCATAATTGCTGAATAACTGGCACTCACAACACACAGCTATGGTTTTTAGGAAAGTGCTCACTTAGAGCATACCACAGGAGTGTTTGAATTTTTTTTGACATAGCTAAAAACGCAGTGTTAACAAAAGAGAGATTGTAATTTAGAATAAGAGTGCTTCATCTCAGTGTCCCCTCAATTTTCAGTAAACCTTTCAGTTTTGTAGTCGGTTTCCTTGCTAATGCAAGGCATATTATGATTGTGTGAAGAAACATTTGGTGTACATATGGGTTTATTTCTTGTTGTTAATAAAAATATATGCTTTTGTATAATGGTGGTAGTTACTGGGGTTTTTTTATTTGTTTGTTTTTCTGCATGTAGGTTGTTAGATCCATATACTCCATAAATCCCTAACACCTTCCTGCCACTGACACGTTTAATAGTTGGAGTTATCTGCAGAACTAATTGTGAATTAGGAAATGGGTTTGGTTGCCTTAAACTGTTTGAAATATGTAGCCCAGTTGTACTTGAAGGTACACATACAGCAAATACTTTATTAATGCTTAGCAGACACACCCATGTCTCTGTGTGGATTTCTCTCTCTTCCCAGTTAATGATGGGAGGCGATAAGAAAGGTGAATTAAAATAGCATGCTTTGCATGCAGTGATTATCCCTAGGCAGGATGATGCTTCCTAAGTGCCCCCATTGGCTTTGATGGTGAAAAGTCTTACAGACTCATATTTGGTCTTATGCTTAGTGTGTCCCCTACACCATCACTGCTGTGCCCCCCACCTCTGCTTGTTGGTCTCTGCCACCCTCCTTCACTCATCCTTGAAGCTGCAGTGCCAGACATGGGGTTCAGCTGCATGTGATGGTTCTCTTCCAGAAGCACCTCTTCTGAGTGCTCTGTTGGATGGTGTTTGCCATCCTGCTTCAAGTTTTGGTTTCAATAGTATGTGGGTGTGTTTGACATGGGTTGTTGTTTTCCCTTCTCTGTGTGTAAGCACATACAGTTCCTACACAGATGATTTTTCTGAGACGTCAGAATGAAACAATTTTCTCTGAATGAAATTTAGCTCTTGAGATGATCTTTTGGAACGGGGGGAGCAAGTGCGTGCTGATGCCCTTGTCTCCTGGGGAAGTCATAGCAGACCAAAGAGCATAGGCTCTGGGAAGTTGTGGCAGCAGCTCTGGCCACAGAGAGCAACAGTTTACTTTCCCAGACATTTTCCTGGGGAAGGGAAGGCTGTGAGAAGATCAGAGAAAAGAATGATAAAGAATTCTTATCTCCACGTGCTGCACCTGTTGTTGTGCACATGTGGAATGTGTTATGGAGATTTGTTTACCAAAGGGTGATTTCTTAATTGGACAGTGGATGGTGTTTGGATGGATTGACCAATTAGGTCAAAGCTGTATTGGACTGTCTGTGATGGTTACGAGTCTCTTGATAAGTATGGTATAGTATAATAGAATAAAGCAATTGATCAGCCTTCTGCAATTATGGGGTCAATGCTAATTATTACCTGGCTGGGGGCCTGTGGTGACAGGAAATCACTACAGTTCTCCTATTAGCTACATCTTTTTGTCAGCTTTGTCCATACCTTTATAAAGTGAGGCACTTGAGAGATGTACCCCTGCCTCTGTCCTGGAACTGATACCCGTTCTGAATGAGTTTATGCTTCAGGTCAGTGATGGTCATTCTGCCAGCAGGTTCAATAGGTCAATGGACTATTTCTAGTAACTTCCAAAGTAAGTGAGGAAAAAAGACCAGCTTAAAAAAGCCCTGCCTTTCTTGGCTAGGATGTATATTTTGTACACCTGTTTTTGGAACCTCTTGGAACATGAACTGGAAGCAGTCATGCTGAGCCTTGTTTGGCTGTGTGGCATGTACTGCTATCAGTTGATAAATCCCAATGAAAAAGCCTGTTAAGCTTTGAAGGGGAAAATACCACAATGAAGCCTTGAAGGGGAAGACAGCACAGTGAGCATAGAGGATAGAATAGGCTGATGTTGTGGAATGGGGAGGATTGGTACAGTGCTTTGGTTTCAAGAAACTGTTGCAGCCTTACCTTGAGTCCTGTGTTCAGCTTTGGGCACCCCAATATAAGAAGGATCTAAAGCTGTTTGAGAGAATCCGAAGGAGAGCTGTGAAGATGGTGATGGGTCTGGAGAGGAAACCATACGAGAAACAGCTGAGGGCACTTGATCTGCTGTTCAGCCTGGAGAAGAGGAGACTGAGCATAGGCCTCCCTGCAGTCAACAGCTTCCTCAGGAGGGAAAGATTACTTCTCTATGGTGACCAGTGACAGGGCCTGAGGAAATGGCTGGAGTTTCAAGGGAAGTTTCATTTGGATATTAAGAAAAGGTTTTTCACCCAAGGTGGTTGGGCACCTCTGGGTGAAAACTCTCCAAGACATTGGAACACACTCGCCAAGAAAGTAGTCATTGCACCAAGACTGACAGAGTTCAAGAAGCATTTGCACAATGCTCTTGGGCACGTGGTGGGCTTATTTGGGCTGTTCTGTGCAGGGACAGTAGTTAGACTTTGATTCTATGGTTTGGTGTTTCCTTTTGATTAAAGTTGGTTGCTTTATGCTGTGCCTGTACTGGCATTTATATTCAAATCACAAGCACGTATGGGGAGAAGGTGCTGTTGTGCTGGTGCACTGGGCTTTAGCTGTACTGCAGGGTGCTTGGAATGATGTCTTCCACAGTGGAACTCAACTAGACAATGTTCTCTAGGAATGCATCCAAAACATGCTGGCCAGTCACAGGTGCCAATGGCACCCAACTGGACTAATCCTGATTGGAAATGAAGCTCACTGAGGACTGGTGGAAGTAGTTCTGCTTTGCATGTCCTCTCTATTTCTAATTCAGTAGCTGCAGAGGTGGTGGGAGGGCCAATGCCTATCAGCTTGTAAAGATTCTCTGTTAGTCTAAGGTAGTGTACCTGCAACACTGTAGTCAGAAATGTAACAGTGAGTGCTAAAAGAAAAATGTGAGTATCAAACTCCTTTGGAAATTTCTTTTTGATGGGTTGGTTGTTGTAAGAAGGTGCTGACTCTCCTGTTTCTCAGTGTTACCTGTCCAATGAAGGCACTGGGTGTGCTGTCACCATGGTCAGAATCTATGGTTAGACACCACTGGCTTTGTGCTAAGGCTCCAGATAAAGGGGTGAGGATATAAATAGTGTTGGCAAAGAGAGAAGTTCAGCTTGAAGAGTCTTGGGTTTTGTTTGTTTTTTTTTTTTTCTCATCACTCTCCTTTTCATAAGGGGGAATGGTATGCAGCCATTTGGGGAAGACTGACTAAAGCAATCCATATCCCTTACAAAGCACTTAGTGACTCCTTTGTGTAATTTGGGCATGGTCACATCCGCTGTTGCCAATGAAAATGTGCTAAGCTGGGCAGTGTGTGTGTCTGGGACCCAGGTTCCCCAGGCATCCCTTCTGAGCATTAGGGCCTTTGAGACTGTTTGTTGCTTAAAGGAGCAGTGCAAGAGCAGAAAACAGTTCCCTGTTTTGGGGCACTTATTGCATTCTCTTCTGGCTGTGAAGTGGGTGTTTAAAAGATGTGGTTTGTGTATAATGGTTGAATGTAGGCTATAGCTGACAAAGATTGATGCCTAACCTACATCTGTGTGTGTGATTTTGGTTGGGTTTTTGTTTCAGTGTTTTTTTTTTTTTTTTTTTTATTATTCCTAGTTGCTGAGTGCTTAGAATCTTATGAAATTCAGAGAAATTATTACTTCAGATATGGAGAGTAGGTCAAATATTCTTGTGTGGTTTGTTTTTGGTGAAGATACTGAACAGCTTTACAGATGTCAAAATAAAATGACCCTTGCTAAAAGGGGTAATGATCATAGAGTGTAAATATGAAATAGGTGAAATACAAGTCTGAAATGGAACTGCAGGCTGTTGAGGTAGCAGGCTGTGGGTGCTTGTGTGTTGTGTATGCATGTTAAAGATAACTAATGCTACTTATGATTAGCTGTACAGTGCCTCTGTGAGGAGAGAGATGGACAGGATTCATTAGTACCTCTGAATTTGTATTTCCTTGAGTAGAAAAAGTAAGCTTGGGGTTGTCTTAGACTGCCATCCTTTTAATAAATAGTATATTAAATTCATCTCACTAATATGCTAAAGTTTACCTTTAGAGTGACAGAACGAAAGATGGAGTGTAGCAGGTTGGGCAATACTGAGATCTGACTTTATTTCCTTTGATTGTGTCTGAATAAGCAAATGTGTTGTCAGCTCCATGGCATCAGGCAAAATCGCAATAGTGACAGTGCATGTGTAGGGTTGAACACTCCAGCTCCTGGTGATAAACCAAACAAACAAAACCATCTCTAGAAAATGACAATGTTACACAATTAGAAAAATAAATAGAACCCACTCTGACACTTTGATATAGGTCAGTAAAGATCTCAAAGAATGTATCTGTATTTTCATGCTCTTTTGCTAAAAGTTGTGATGCTGATAAGTTACTTTATTATCCAATACTGTGCTGTTCATTCTTCTTCACTGAGGACCTGAATTATTTTTCAGCTTTCATCTTTTATTTCTTCCTAAGAATAATACAGCTAGGTTTAGCAGCAGAGTTCAGACGTTATGCTTGAGTTGAGGTAGTTCTTAATAATTTTTATAACACCTATTTATAATCAATTTATGGTCAAATACTTAGATGACTTCCAGGAAAGCTAATGATCTAGCATCATGTATTCTTCAGAATTTTTATCAGACTAATTTAAATGCTATTAATCTATTCTTATGTTTTTCTTAAACTAACAATCTGTTAGGAGTTCCCAGCTATTACTATTTTCTTAGATTTGTTTAATAAAATAAGAATTAAGAAGAAATATAACTATCCTAGTTTCAGTAATTTCAAAAACTTTTAGCGAGCAGCTCACTTATGGCCCTGTATTAGAAGTGTTCTTTAGAATTACATAAAAAATTTAACAATCTTGGAAAGAGAGGTTTGGACAGAACTTCGATGTCTTCTTTCAGCTGCTGCTGTAGGTATTTCCCAATGTGATTCTTGGAAGTGCAAAAATAATCAAGGTATGCAGTGCATAAAGAGAAAACCGTGGTCAGTTATTCTCGTATAGGTGATAGTCCTGGTTTGATGTTTCACTGGTATGCTCATTTTTTCTTGGTTACCTGGAGAGCTTCACTTTTTAATGTGCTGGGAATAAGGAGTAAATGTGCATTATGTGGGACACTGTTCTCTCAGTGCAGAGTATTTCTCTGCTGATTATATACTGAGTTAACCAGTGGTGTATATTTTAAAACAGTGAAATTAAATTAATGCCAATTACAAATCTGGTCCTGTAGATAACAAATAAATAACAATGTATAATTGAAGCAAATGCTATGTTGACTATGCATTTTGCATATCTTGAAGCTGAATGTACTTAGAGAAGCAGTGACTGTGTACAGTACATGCACTTCTCTAGCCACTGCAGCTCTGATTGCCAGCATGTCTTCCTCAGTCATTTTTACAGCTGGAAGAGATACTCTGCCTTACCTGTAATTGCAAATAAGTCAGGCTGACAGAGATGTCACAAGACAGGGCTCTGCTGTGTGTCAGGGCCTTAGAAGCAAGAAAAGGTTTCAGCAGTAAGGATATGAAGAGGAACAGCTGGATATGGCAGCTCACATGTGAACAGCAGGCTTTACTTTTGCAGAGAGCAAGCTATATTTCCAGAAGTATAATAAACCTTAATGGAAAATGGACCTTCAGCAGAGGGGAAATATATGAAGATGGCTGAGAAAAGCCCAAATTTTGAGTTGCTGCTCTCAAATGAGGGTGAGAGGATAAGTAAAATGTTCTGCCTGTCTTGGAGGGAAATGTATTAACTCTTTGACACTGAAAGCTAAGTTACTGGCCTTGGTCTGAGGTTAGTTCTCTAGAGGGTTCTTTGGTCTCCACAAGTTTATACAAGCAGAAAATGTGCAAACCCAAGTTAATGGAGTTGCTGTTGTATGAATAGTGTGAAGTTATTCAGGTTTGATATAGATAGGCAGTGATGCATTATTGCAAGGATAAAGAGGCTGATAAAGGGCTTTATGCAGTAGTTGTAACAGGTTTATGTTGGAACCTTGGTTACTGAGAATTTTAGACTTTCTGTGCTGACAGGCACTGATCCCCCAGAGAACACTGCATTTGACCTGAGGCTGTGGAGAAGGCTTCCAAAATTGAATGATAAAACTGGGATTATGGGTGTGGAGCTTGAATAGAAGTGTGTAATATCATATGATGGAAAGTTTAGAGTTTAAGGTTTTCGAATATAGTAATATATATAAAGCAAGATGGAGGTTTTAGGGTGGAGGCTAGTCCTTCTTCACCTTCTTCTTCATGGGTTTGGGTGGTATTGTGTAATTGGATGAAAAAGTCCACATTGTGGGGCATGGGGGGGTTGGCTTTGGGTTAAAAGTAAAAATAATTTAGGTGTCATTTCTTAATTGGACAGTTTATCCTTAAAAGGCCTTGTAGAGAGATGGCTCCATTTTTAGTTTGTTAGAATGAAGTGCTGTGGAACTCACAATTTGTGAGACTGTAATATAGATAAGAATTAATAAAACATCTGAGTCCCTACAAGAAATACTAAATAAATATTAAATACATCTCACCCATTTAATCCTGACCTTGGCAAAAAGGAAGCAAAGAATCCACAGGTTTATATGTGTCCCCCTCTGCCATCTGCCACGATTAGGTTTGAACAGCCTTGTGAAACCTAGGCTGAGGTTGTGTGTGATCCAGGATACAGAAAAACCAGATATGAAATTTCGTATGAATTTTGAAGAATATGAAGACATGAAAGTTGATGACAGAGGAAATGTTTGACTGAGATAGCAGGACTCCTAAACCTACATATACTGGAATCTGATCACTCTGATCTGAAAACACTTCCTATTTGTATTACATTTGCTGTGTCACTTGACACTATGTGCTTGCAGCTTCAGGACTTGTGATTTATTGAGGCTATCATTCCATATTTTAAAGTGATGTCAAGTGACATTACTCAGTCACATGCTCTGATGGACACAGGCCTGGAGGCAGGGCAGGGTGTGTTGGCCCAGGGTGGTGCCAGCTTAGCCTGTGTGGTGCAGCTTCAGAGCTCTGCTGCTTGAGGAATGAAGACCATCATCTGCAGGCTGTCTGGGGTCAGAGAGACTACAGGCAGCTAGTTTTGGGGTATGGGATAAATAAGCTTGGCAGCTTTTCAGTCAATGGAGAATCCTGCCAGACTGGGAGTTATCCTTTTTTCCTGCACTTGTACTGCACTGAGTTCACCCTGAAATGGAAGAAAACTGCCCTGAAAATAAATGCAGCATTGTTATGTGTAAGATAATACGCTGTGCTTAAGCTTGGGAGTTTTAGGGTCTGTGAGATGCAGTAACTGTGTAAGAAGAAGAATTCTAGGTGGTTTAAGTTTTGAGGTTTTAACTAATTAACATTTGTACAGTGGTCACTACTAATAATTTTATTCTTCTGCCCTAACTGAAGTTAAAAATGAGTGTTAATGAGAAGTTCTAGGAGCCATTTGAATTTTTTTGCCTAGCAGGCACTCAAAATATTTTTTTAGAGGTGGATGGTATTTTATATGGCTGCTTGGACTTTGCGGATTATCCTTCTCAGAAAGAACATCTATTATTGCTACTGTATCCTTATAATTTCTGTTGAGTTAGGATAAAGTGCTGGAGTAATGTTTATAGTCAGGAGTAATAATAAAGGGAGCAGCCAAAATCAGACTTTTTTTTGTCATTGACTTCACTTTCAGTGCTGTAGCCATTAAAAACCCACAATGTGCTTGTTTTCAGTTATTTTTAGTCAGTGTTGCATCTGGACAAGAAGGGAAGGAGGTTTCTTGTTTATTATAAGGTGCATTTCCATGTGTGCTGGCTAACAGTTCCCACAGAAATGCCTCACTTCCAAGGTGCCCTCACGTGACAGGGATGAGGCTCTGTAAGGGCAGTGAAATAATGAGGATGGTAGTTCATCTAGTGTGGAGGTGTTGCCAAGGTGGAGTTGGCCTGTGACATCTATGGGGATGCTATTTTGACACATGCTCTGTGTCAAAATTTGTTTCATAAAGGCAAAGAGATGGGACAATTCTCGAAGTAGAGGAGCAGGCTGTTTTAATGTGCTGGAAGATGAGCAGGTGGGGAAGATCAGGTTGAACAGAAAAGCTGTAACTCAGGGAAAAGAGTTTATGACCTTTGGGAGAAGGAAAAAGCAACTCAGGAGGACTGCAAGGATGTCATGATGTTATGTGGGGAGAAAATTAGAAGGGACACAGCCCAGCTATCACTTGATCTGGTCACTACCATAAAGACAATTAAAAATGTTTTTATAAATACACTTGCAAGAAAAGGGGAGCCACAGAGAATCTCCATCCTTTAATGGATGCACAGGGAAACATGGTGTCAAAGGATGAGGAAAGACTGATGCCTTCTTTACCTCAGTCTTTAATAGTAAGACTAATAATTCCTTAAGTACTCCTGGAGCTCGAAGACCAGGATGGGGAGCAGAATGAAGCCCTCTAATCCAAGGGGAAATGGTCAGTGTTTTGCTACACTCCTTAGACATACACAACTGTGGCACCAGATGGGATCCAGGGGAGGCTTAAGGGAGACTCTGCCTGACAGGAGGTTGTAGCCAGGTGGGGGTTGAGCTCATCTCATAGGTAACAAGCACAGGACAAGAGGAAATGGCCTCAAGTTTCACCAGGGGATGTTTACATTCGATGTAGGAAAAATTTCTTCACTGAAAGGGCTGCCAAGCACTGGAACAGACTGTCCAGGGCAGTGGTGGAGGCACCATCCCTTGGGAGGTGATTGAAAAGATCTTTTGTTGTGCTTTAGGAGTGATATTTCCCAGTTTAGTGCTCTCATCAAGACTCTCCCAAACCAGACACAGCTCACTGGCTCCCCACCTCCACCTTTCCCTTGCTCCTTCCTCCCCCTCTCCCCTGCCTTCTTGTTCTGGGGTGGAGTTGAGAGTTGGAGGGACAAAAAAGTGAAAAATCACTGGTTGAGATAAGAACAATTTACTGGAAAGAACAATAAGATAAGAAAAATAAACGGTAACAGCAGCAATATTAATTACAAAAGGTATTAGATAAATGATTTACATGGCAAGTAAAACATTACTGGACTATTCCAGGCCATCCCCTCTTCCTGGCTACTGTAGAAAATAAACCCTGTCCTGGCTGAAACTAGAACATTTGTAGGTAGATGCAGCACTTAGGGAGATCATTCAGTGGGAGACTTGGCAGTTCTGGGGGCATGACTGGACTTCATGCTATTGAGAGACTTTTACAACCTAAATGATTTTGAGATTCTATAAACACTTCCATCTTACACCATGTTAAGGGATGATGCTGTAGCCAGTTAGTTCTGTTACTGTCTGGAAGCCTATCCTTAGATTAATTGGGTGGATTTAATTGATTTTCCACACATCCCCTTTTCTGTAGCAAAATAAGCTTAGAGTGTGCATATTAATCAGTGCACACTTTTTTCTTCTGTGTATTGTCCTCATTGCCAGTTGGTGATAACTAGACCATGGCTGTATGTCATTGTTGCTGACAAACAGGTTTTGCACAGACTCCTGTAGTGTGTTCCTGTGCTGGGGCTGTTCAGCCTCATGTGCTGCCACCTTGGGCTCTTGTGAATTCCTCTGAATCCATTTGGCCTCAATGTGACTCAGATCAAATGTTGCACACTGTGTTCTTGTCACATTCACGCCCTGTAGCTTACCTTGAGTGTTTTGATGCTTGCCTGACCATACACAAGTTTATTATCTGATTTTTGTAATTTGTTTGTGAGAAACTGAATAGTGAATTAGAAAAAGAGTTAGCATTTCTGTTAAAAAATTAAACCCTATGTGATCCATATGCATGTGCACTTCAGTTATGCTTCATTTAGGTTTATGTGGTAGTTCAGAATTGGTTATCTTGGCCCTTCACTGTGCTGGTTGAAGGAAGGTCAGGCTCTGAGCCTGGGTTGGTGGCCCAGTTCTTCACTGTATTGACTTTCAGAAACTGACATTCCCTGGGATTCTCTAGTAATCAACATTGTTTTTCAAAACAAGAAATCAACAGAACATCCTCTTGGTGTTGGTCTGTCTTATGGGTATTTTGGTTTATAAGTAGTGTCTGTAGCTTCAGTAGTAATGGGTTTCACAGGGAAGCATCATTCTGCTTGGGGGAAATGAGGGTGTTCCTCACCAGTGCATTGATCTGATTGGGTGAGGAGCATTTCATGTTTCACCTATGGGTCTTTGTGAGACACTACCCTGAATTTACTGTGTGTTTTGTTTGTGAGAAAATAAATATCTATTTTACTATTTAAATTGTGTCCTTGGCAAACTGGCTTAGAGGTTTGTATTCCCCAGAGGATTTAAGTGGTATATGAGATGGAGTTGTCATTGTTGTACCAGTGTATACCAGATACACAGTATTGCAGTCTTTTTTGTGCAGGAAAAATAAAAGGTTCCTTTTGTTTACTTCTTCTCATTTGCTCAGTATTCAGAGATAGGTTTTGTAGACAGCCTATGTACTGATTTTTTGTTGGAGTAGTAATGCTTTGCATTCTTTCATTTGTTTTTGTGTTCCTTGAAACAAAGTAGGCATTTGCTTTGGAACTATCTTTGCAAATGGTTTCTAAAACTGAATGTAATATTTTGCATTGACAAGAAGCAGATGTTTTCTGTGATGCTTTAATCTTATATTTCCACCTTTCAAGTGTCAGCAGAACTGTGTGGGTGAGGTTTGCAGGTGGTGTGGGCTAATGTAGGTGAAAGAAGTGGAAGTCCTTCTCCTCCTTTGGTATCCCTTTATTCTTGTTGCCCTCTTCTTTACTGCATTTGTTCTCTGAGAAGAGCCAGAATTAGTTTCTTCTGAAGGGACCTATTGTTGTAGGGTGTATTTCAGTTACAGCTTGTCCCATTTTACTAATGTCAAGGAAAGAGATGTTCTGTTAGAAGGCTTTCCCTCCCTTGTGAGCTGTTCTGGGCAAAGGAGGAGGAAGAATTTGTTACCTTGCCTTTGCACCTGTGCATTTTTTTACATTATAATGTAGTAAACAAATTGCCTGTGCAGGCTCAGAATGAAAACATTGTGCATGTAACACTGATCCCTTCCAAGAATAAATGCTTGAGTGTTTTTTGTTTTTTGCTGGAGATCAGCGATTCATGGAAGACTGAATGGCAGCTGGGACAGTGCAGGTTTTGTAGCCATGTGTTGTTTTCAGTAGAATAAAGAATGAGAGGAGGAGTGCTCAAACAGTGGTCTGAAGAAGGTATTTGGTAAACAGAGTTGATTTGGAGTGTTTGCTTTTCTGATCATTTGCTGTTAACTCTCAAGTGAGTTTCTCATCAAATTTTAGCAATAGTAAATTGCATCATAACTTTGATTTTTTTTTTTCTGACAGACTTTGTAAGCAGCTTCATATACAGATAGCACAATAATAATACTTCCATACCCCCAAATACAGATTTACAGAAGTTTGGGGTTTTTTCAGATTTTTTAGTCCTTAAAGTTCCTAGCTTCCTCAGTGGTGTGTTAGGAGTGAAGTGAAGCCAATGTAGGGTAAAAGCTCTGATTATTTTTAACAAGCTTACTTTCGTCTCAAGTGACTTCAGTAACTTTCTTTTCTCTTTCTTAAGTACCCATAAGTATCTATAAGTACCCAGTAGTTAAATTCCTAGCAATTTATGGGAAAAAAATTCTATAAGTTAGAAGAAAGAAGGGGGAAAAAAAAAGAAAAGAAACCCAACCCCCAACATCAGGCTAATTGCATTTTACAGATTCTAATAAAATGTTTTGAATCACAGTGGGTAGATAACTAATATCGCAGAAGGTTCTCTGAGCTAGAGACAGAATGTAGTATCTGTGTGAGGAGGAGAGTTTTTCAAGTCCTATGAGAACAGGCTGAAATGTCTGATGACAGGACAGCCTTGAAACCTTGCGAGCGCTGGAAAAAATACTTGTTTGAAAAGGCTACTGACTGATGGCTTGACATTTAAAACAAATCTGCATTTAATTTATTCTTCTCTATAATGTTGTCAGAGATGTATGTTGTAGACTCTAAACTTGTCAGGCAAACAATTCTGAAGATTTACTGGCATGGTGAAAAACATGGGTATGGATCTAATGTGCTGTGAATGTGGAAGAAAAACAGAAACTGTGTTTTCCCTGTTAAAAGCTGAGGAATTCTTGCAGAAGTACTAAAATTCTCTCAGTAGTTTTCATTTGTAAAGGTGAATAGATGTTTGCCAAGGTAAGGGATAGTTAGAGGAAGAAAAATGCCTTTGTGACAATTTACTCTTTGGGAGCTTGGGATGAGCTCATTGTTAGTATAGATTTGATACTTATTTTCTACCTTTATGTAGCAACAGAAAATTAAGGAATATCTGAAATTAAGTATGTGTGCTTCTCATGATCCTCTCTGTTACCTTGGAACAACTTCAGCTGTCCTCATGTTCTACAATGCTGTCAAAAACAGTGCTGGTGTTAATGGATGATGTTCCCTATTATGTTAACAAAAGGAAGAACCACATAATGTACCCTGGCCGACTGCAGAGGGTGAGGATGAAAGACCATGTGGCCCTGTCATCTAAAGGAAGAACTCTGTTACCAGTTGGAATGAGTTGAGGAACTCTTAATAATACTCAGTTTTCAAAATATTATGGTTGTGGGTGATTTGCTGATATGGAAGCATACCATTAGTAAAGTTCCCTTGGTATGTATGTACATACTGTGAATGTAATACTAAGAATTGCTTTATTTTGAATAAATCTCAGTTTGGGGTCTGCACTTTGTGCAAGTGCTTCACCACTGCAGACTGAGTGTGATGAAGAACACTTATCTTGGCTAAGTCTAGGCTGGGCACAAGTTAGGGAATTGCCATGTCTTCTCTTGAGGGTTTCCAGAGCCTCTGGAGCTCAACACTGTGCTGCTGCTGTGCTGTTTTAAGCTGAACCCTTTTGACATCTTGGCAAATGCTGGGAACTGTGACCACGTTCATGAACTTGAGGACAGGAAGGGAGGAGCTGCCTGCTTATGGCTCACTGAGAAGTCTGTCTCTTGCTGGAAGGTGGTTGTTGCCAGCTCGAAGGAGAAGGACTGTAACTCCAGTGCAGATCTCTGACCTTTTCACCTGTCTTGGGTTGAAAGCACTAAGTAATTTCTGGTGTCTTTCTGTTTTGAAGGTAGTGCTTGAGATGATCTCAAGGCTCATATGGAATCATCCCTACTTGGACTTTTCAGCTCTGTGGTATATTTTCAGGCCATCTTTTTACTATTTTTTTACTTTTGCTGTGCTTCAGGGAATCCTGTCAAAGTTATTTGGCCACTGAGCATGGCTGCTGCTGTTTTCAGCAGAACAGGGTTGTAAATGGAAGTAGAACATGAAGGGAGTCATCTGAAGGTGGAAATAGAAGGCAGGTGTTGGTTACCTTGGATTACCTTAGCAAGTACATGGAATAAGAGCAGATACTAAGTAATTACTCATGTCACCTGTATTTGGTACTATGTTTGCAGTGGTACTGTTTCTTTCAATCTCTCAGCACAACAGGTGAAATGAAGCCTAGCTGTGTAAGACATCTTGGGTTTAAAGGTTTCTTGCCCTGAGTGTGAAAATGAATGTGTGCAGCTTTCAGAGGGCATATTCTTTCAGAAGAGGAAGAAACATCCATAGAAGAGGCTTTGTTGTAGCTTGGGGCAACTTTTGCTAATGTGGTTTGTAAGTACTTCTTAATATCTTCAGATATATCTGTGTGGAGAATTGGAGGAGAAATAAATTGTTGTGTTGTTGCTCTGCGTGTTTGGATTGTGGGCAGCTTGTGTAGAATTTGTGCTCTACATTTAGTACTCTGATCAAATCCCCTGTCAGGGGTCAGCATCTCTGCTTATAGTCCTTGGATGTACATCAAGTGAAATAAAACTTGTGCTATTTCTGCTTTCACTGCACACTGTTACCTAGCTAGCCTTAAATAAAAGTTGACAGCCATTGTTTCTCTATTAGTGTATGGAAATAGGGCTTCCTTGTACTCCCTGCACAAGGCACCATTAGTGTTCAGTGAGATTTTCTGTAGGAGAGCACCAGGCTCAGTAGCCAAATAAAAATGTTTTGCTTCTATTGTTGCAGTGTGTGTGACATCTTTCATGGTATAATTCATTCTTATTACAGCTCAATAAAGCAACAAGTGGGAGGTGGAAAAGCATAGTATTGTTTTCTCTTTCGTGATGATGGTTTATCAGGATGCTCTAGCTGACAACTGTCAAAAGAAAGATGATGTTTTAATCTTCCAAATTATTCATTTAAAAGACAAATGAAAAAAATCCCCCGAAGTAGCTCACTGTTTGAAGGATTTACATGTTCTAAATACAATGGAGCTATTTAAGACAAAAAGTGCTCACTTTTCAAGTATGTGGTTCCAACATGATTAAAAAACTTGGAGGTTTTTTTACCCTCCTTAGCAGAGAGATAATGCTTTGGCATTTTTTTATACTTAATGATCTGTGTGTACTTACTGGTAAGGAAACAGCACTTCATCTCTATTATGTCATCTTATTTGGATCTGGCTGTAATAGTTAACAATGGATAATCAAATTTATCTTCATTGTTTGAAGATCTGAAAGTTGCCTCCAAGCTCATCTTAGTCTCTTTCATGGAAATCTGTTAAATTCAATTAATATGAATTTGAAATATAGTCTTTAAGGGTGCTGCGTTTGAATGCAGTACTTCTCATGAGCCTTCAAATCAAATGTGTGTGAGCATGTCTATTCTGCTATCACTGTTGTCAAGACAGAGAGCAGCTGCTGTTAGTGGGTAGACCTGGAAGAGGACTCTGGGGCCTTGGTATAGTTGAAAAAGCCAGAAAGTCATACTCTGAATTTCTGGCTTCTGGTTCACCTCTTCAATCAGTTGCTTTCTCTATCCTTGTCTGAGTGAGAGATGTTTGTGTAAGGTTCTGGCAACCATAATAACAACATGTCTTCCCATAGGCGAGAAAGAGTTTTTAAGCACAGTTTTTCTTGTGTTTCAATGTTTTGCATAACTAAACTTGCATGTGGTACCTATTTCTGTATTATTAGAAAATTACTGTAAGACTGCCACAGTGGAAGAAAGTTCTTGGATTGACAGATTCTAGTTTCCTGGCTTCCAGATCTAACCAACAGTTGGAATATTCCATAGCATTCAATAAGATCCGAAATCCAGAACTCATGGTGGGAGTACACCTTCTAAATAGGAAAGAGTGAGAACATGTACAGGGTACTCTACTGTCTATTTGGTTAACATTCAAAATATTGAAATCAGTAAAGCTTTTGCTAAAGACCATTTGCAGAAGAATTCAGATGTAGGCTGTGTCTTTAAAGAGAGCAGTTGCTGTAAGTTACCAGAGGTAGGGTTGGAAAATTCAATTATATGTCTTGGAAAAATTAGTGTACTTCTGTAGGGTGGCCTTCATGTATTGGCAAGAGGGGTTTGAACATTTTTTTTTGTCTTGTCCCATACTGCTTCCTGCATATTAATTGCTTTTTTCCCCCTGTTATTTTCTTGAATCTCTTGAATACTGGATTTTGGAAAGTCATAGGCTTAACATGACTTTCTGATTGTTGTGTCATTAGAGGTTTATTTTATTTGAGGCTGACTGAATTCCTTCACGTCCAGTTTTGAGTGGTTTTGCTTAGCTTTTTAAGCTGAAGAGTTGTGTTCTATAGAATAACTGGTTTGTGTGGTCAAACCTGTACCTCTTTGGCTCATTATTTTCAGTAAAGTTGAGACTCCTGGCTTATAAAATATTTTTGTTTGTTGATCATGATTGTGCAGAGGGCTTTGTACGTAATGTACCTGGTACGTGAAGGGAGAATTGGTGCTGGGGCTCACCATGTTACTGTTGCCCAGTCTGCTGAACGAAGCTGCTGGGTTGTTTCTGAGGGCTTCACTGTGTCTTCATTTTCTTGGTTTTTTTTCCTTGTTCTTGTTTCTTGTTCATAGATCTTGAAAAGGAAGAGGTTCTTGGTTTTGAGCATTAGCACAATTGTATGAAGGTCATGTACAGTAGCATTTAATCAGTCAAAGAACATGCAGAATTCAAACTGTAGAGTTGAAATCTGAAACATGCCCAGTTGAAAGACAGAAGGAATATATTTATTCTTCCCCAAACTGAGGAATCTTCTGCTTTTTTCTGCTAAGCACTTCTGAAGGTATTCTTCTTTATTAATTAAATTCTTATTGATATTTTATGTATCCAATAATGATGGTCTTGTCTTTTTTTTGGTGGATGAATTAAGTAAGCTAAGAAAGCAGAGAGATGGAGAAATGGCTTTACGTTGGAGACCATGGGAGTGGAGTCCATGATGGAGTGCAGCGCATCAGGGGTTGAAGGCCAGACTTCCTTTTGAATGTGCTACATGATTATTTTGAAAAACCTCATGGACATGGAGTAGCTGCTTAAAAACTAGCAACTGGGTGTACAGTGATATGAAAACAGCTTGTATCTAGTGGGACAGTGAAATTTGGGTGGGGTGGTTTTTTTCATTTGTTTGGTTTTTTTTTAGTAACAGGTAATTTAAGTACCCTGGAAACAGATACAGGGCAGGATCTGTTTCAGCATGGGGTGTCTGGTAATGCTGTATTAATTTCCTCATCACAGTTCTGTTGTGGAGAGAAAAAATTAATAGATTTTTATAGAGGAAGGATTGAAGAACTGTACCTTCAACTCAAAATGAATGAAGTCTGTCAAACGTCTGTTTGACTCTGTCCAGCTTTTTTATATGCCTTGAAAGTAATCCAGGTAATGTGTTATGTTATTTAATCCTGCTGTTGACAGATTAGTTTCTTCTGGCTTGCTTAGAGTGGTGCTTTTGTGTGCCAAAAAAAGGGTTGTCTAATTAGAGATGTCTTGGCATCTTGACTAGTGTAAATATTTCAGGAAGGATCTTCTGGGCACGTTCTTCCTTGTAGCAGTCATCAAGTCCTCATCATGCCAAACACTTGGTGGTTAAAGTCAGCAAATGCCAGAAATACTTTCTTAATTCATCTTCACATTGTTTATGGAATGAAATTGGGAAATTATTTTTTTTCTAAATATATTATTAATTCTAGTGACCCAACTAGTCAGATGGCTTGCAGAGCAGACTTGAGTCACAGACTTGCCACTTGAGCAAAGAATAGTTCTACATCAAAAGGAAGATGAGAGGAACCTTTGGCATACACGTGGAGTGCAGTCATAGTGCAAAATAGCTGAAACACCTCTTGTTAAAACTGGTGAATTACATCAGACTTCTCACATGGCTTTGTTCAGATGTTTGTGGCTCAGACCAATGGCAGCAGAGAATGATTTTAGCCTGCATCATTTGGAGAGTAACATAAGTGATGCAGTCTGTGGAAGAGTTGCTTTAGCAGTGTAGATGGTGCCTCTATCAAGGGCAGATAAAGACCTGCATGCAAGTAATACTGAGAATAAAATAGCCATCTAAGAGCTTTCTTTGAAATCCAGTTGATGCAGGGTGGAGGTTCTGTTTCACAAGGAAAATTACAGCTCTTTTGGCTGTGGTGAATTTTGCTCAGGTAGAGAAATCTTTTCTTCAGATTGGAACACAGGAAAAAATCCTCTAAGCAGGTTGGTTCCAGCTTCCATTCTTTCTTGGAGAAGCTTACAAATGCATTGTACAGTTGCTGCACTGCAGTAATAATTCTGTAGATTTAATTAATTCAGTCATCTAGTGTTGTCGTTCTACGGTAGAAAAATTATTCTTCTCCATAGCTTTACAAGAGGATTTCAGCCCAAAACAAAAGCCATCTCCTCATTCCTCCCATCTGGGACTTGACTCTTTCTTCTCTAACTTTGGTGTCTTCATGTTGTTCCTCTGCATGTCCTCACTCTGTCCTTTTCCCTCACCTGAGGGAGGATTGAAGGTCTGCAAGTCTCATCTATACACTGAAAGAATTAATATCTTGCCTGGGGCCTGCAGATGGTCCTGTTACCCCAGCTGGGCTCGGTAGCTTGAGGCCAGAACTGTTTTACAGTGGAGGTTTCTTCAGTGGCTATGCTGGGGGGCCAGCCAGGATCTCAGCAGCCAGGTGGGGCTCAGCTGCAGCACGCTGGGGGCTGATGAGCTCTCCTCCCCCTGCCCGGCAGCTAATGGGGCTCGGCTCCATGGCAGAGCCTGCACAGCCTGGGCTGGCTTTGTTGCCTGCTTCCAGGCCAGAAGGAAAAGATACCCTCCTGGGGTTTTCTTGTCTTTAACATGTATATGCATACTTTCAGCTTTCTCAGTGATTTAACAGATTGTCAATTCTCAAAGCTAATTACAGATTGGTCTTTTTGTCAGACATGGAGGATACTGCCAACGACTTCTAGAACATCACTTCTGTGAATGGCTCCAATGCAAAACCAGCACAGTAGTGGAAATGTGATGAACAAGATGTGAAGCTATCTTATAGTTATCAGCTGCTTCAAATGAAAAACAAGTCAATAAATTACTGAGCGTTGACATTTGAGGGATAAAGTTCGTTTGAGAAGCTGACATTGCTCAAGTGTTAAAATCTTTATTAAGTTAATTGAACTAGGATTGTTCTTCGGTTTTTTACTGGACAAACAGAATTTAAATTTGTTCCATATTATTGAGTTTGGTTCTGCATTGTGGGAGATAAGAAAAGCCTAACAGAATATGGGCCCTTTTCACCATTGTTAAATCCTGTTCACTTCTCTTCACTCTTGCTCAGCAGAAAGCACTCTGGGAAAGGTTCAGCTAACAGTGAGTTAAAAACCAGGTTATATTACCAGAGAACAAATTGTATAAGTAGTGGGTGGTCACCTAGTGGTGGGGCAGTGATTGGTTGGGGACACGCATGGACACTGGGTGGTCAGAAAGGTGCTTGGGTAAAAAGTCATGTGAGCAGCACCTGCAGTGGCTGGCAGCCAATGCATGCTTGCCTTGCTGAAGTTTAGAGCATTAAAAGGCCTGTTTTTTTGCAAGAAACAATTTCTCTTTACGACTGCTAAAAGGTAGCCTGTGTGTCTTTATTCCTCATTGCTACACTGCATATAGTAATTTTCCTTTTCACATCCTTCCCAGGTGCAATGAAATAGGCTTAAAATATAATTTACATCACCAAAAAAAAGTGCTTTAATGTAAATGCAAACAAGAATTTAGGTCTTTTTAAAGTATTTGCTCTCACCTTGTAGTTTTAGTTTTACAGCAGTGAGTTTCATGGATATGATAGGACCCTAGAAGTTATTACTGAGCTTGGAGTACTTCTGTGGTCTATTGCATTGCTGTGAAATGCGCTCTTATTTTTCTTCTACTTCCTATATTTATTTGATAGTGGCTTTGAGCATTGAAATAGAAAATGCAATGCTGGAATTAGATGGTTTATAGTGTTTTATTTCAGTGCAAAACTTTGATTTGCCCTGTAAAACAGTCTTATGTTTGTTTTGGAGTAGTGACAGCCCTGCAGATGATGAAATTTAAATGCACTATCATTAGCCTTCCTGTATGTGTAGATCTACCAAAAGAAACCATAACACTTGTCATATTTATTGGTATCATTAAACACTTCTTTTGTCAAACTTGCACACTTGCTGAATTTCATCTTTTTTTATCTCCTATTTTTCTACATGAATAAAAGATCATTAATTCTGACGAGGTTTGTCTGTTTCTTGTTTACCATACTGCTGTTAGTCAGCACAAATAGCCATGTAAATGACCAAAGACTGTTTCAGAATCTAAATTAATAGCTTGGGAGCAAGATTAGGTTGTTGGGGTTTTTTTTGCTTTCTTCTTAATGCAATTTTTATTCAGCTTGTAAAATCTTGATGTTATTCCACTCCCTCTACCTTTTCATCCCCTATGTTAATGTTTAGTTGGTGCTGCTCTAGATTTAATGCTTCCTGAAATTCTTTCCAGTCTTGGGTAATTTTGGACATTCTGCTTGTTTTTGAAGGTGGAGGTACAACTGACACCAAAGAAGGCTTCAGTCATCAGCACTTTATTGTTCTTCAGTACAACCTTTCATACCCTTCATCTGACATGCATTACACCTGTGTGCCCTCTGTACCCTTTTGTGACTGGTCAGTGCACCTTGGCAATTCCATGTTTCTTTACCTTCTGTACTGTTCACCTGGCCTGCACAGTTGTAGCCCATTAGGGATGAGGCTCAGCTGCAGCCCCACTCCCCATTTCCACAAACTGTGTGCCTACATCTTATACTTTTTCTTCCTGCTAAAATGGCAGTTTTTATAAAAGATTGTGACTAAACTGTGTGGAGGTACCTGCAGGCTGGGGATACCTGTTAGCTGTGAGGGTTTTCCGTTCCTGTTATATCGATGGCTAACTTCAAGGTCTATAAATTTTGATATGGACTCTTAAGGTAACTCCAGAGAAGAACTGCTTGGGTGAAGGTTGTCCCTGCTCCTCCCCTTATCCTCCTGCTCACAGTGGTGTACATCATCACCCACAGCAAACTGCTGGCATTCCTGGTCTGGTTGTGACCGTGGTGATATAGAGGCTGGAATGGAATACTGTATTTCAGATGGGAGGGAGCTACAGTGGTCATCTAGTCCAGCTGCCTGACCAAGTTACAGCCTGTTACTAAGGGCATTGCCCAGTTGCTGCTGACAGTCTTCTGGCACTGCCAGCCTCTCCAGGAAGCCTGTTCCGGTGTTTGACTATCTTACTGGTTAAAAAATGCTTCCTAATGTACAGTCTGAGCCTGGCACAGGGTTGAACCATTTTCATACATGCCATCACTGGATCCCACAGAGAAGAGCTCAGCAGTTCCCTCCTCAGGCAGCTGTGGGGAGCAAGGAGGTTACCCCTCAGCCTCCTTCCATCCAGCTAGATAAGCCCAGAGTCCTCAGGTTTTTCTTGTGGGATGTCATTCCTTTAAAGCCTTTTCATCAGCTTTGTTGCTCTCCTCTGGATGCATTCAAGCACCTTCACATCTTCTTAAATTAAGACGCTCAAATTGGAGGTTGTGGGAGTGTGGCTTTTAGGGGTTTTTTTTTGGAAGCAGATATGTTGCTGGGAATGGTGGTGGTAGGTAAGAAGCTCTTGACACTGCTCTTACAGATGAATGTGTTTTTATGTTCATGTAGCTGATGCAAAGATCTGCCTTCTCTGGCTTGATGGGATACTCCCCTGTGATAATTCCTCACATTTACAATTCCATTCAGAGATGTTGATTTTTGTAGCTAAATTTTAATTTTTAGTTGTTCTCACAGGAGCATGGAAATGTGTGCAGAATGATGCTAGACAGGTTCCACACAGGTGCTAGGCTTCTGCTGCTGTTTGGATTTGCCTCATTGCTTCCTAGTGATTCCAGGGAGGGAAATCCCTTTGCTCTTGTGTGTGTTCACACATGCACATGCAGGTCAGCTGTTTATGCAGACACTTCTGCTCAAGTCCGATAAATATCTCTTGTATGCACTTGGTTGCTGGTTCACTCAGGTCTTTGGGGAGGGGAGCTCTCAGTTCACCGTTGCTCCACAAGATAGCCTTGTGAACTCAGTGCTTAGTGCTGGCATATTTTTTGGTTTGATTATAATACTTGATTTCAGAGTAAACAAATGTCTGGGGCTGGGTTGGGGTGTTGTTCTGCAAGTACTTGGAACGTGACCTGCGGGAAGCACTAAAACTGAGATGTATGGAATGTATGGAATAAATACAACCTATTTCTCAGGACCTTGTGAAGGATGTGGGTGAGGAGAATGGTTGGCTGCCAGAAGATAGTTTTGAGAATATTATATTTTCCTCTGCAGGCTTGAGGGAAAACTTGCTTTTAATTGATTTGTGGAGCAGTTAGTTGATCCTTGAGCTGCTGTGGTGATGTAGGCATTGCACTGTTGTGATGCATTCTGGCATCATTGTTTATGAAGCAGGCCAAGATGACAGTGCACAGATATTTGCAGTTGGGTTACAGAGGTTATAGTCAGGCCAAATAAACTTCTCTAGTTTTCCAGCTGCTTTTTCTTTCTCAACCAAATTTTAGATGATGGCTTTTTGTTAATTAGCTACGGATGCTCACAGGGTTTTTGCAGCTTAGGAAGGTGGTTCTTTCTGTGACTGTTGTGATAAATGTTTGTCTTCCAGGAGGAGCAACTGTACTGAGCAATTTACCTGTGTAATTAGTAGAATGTTTTTCTGACCTATTTCTGTACACTGTTGACAACAGTAATTGCTGCTGCTGTTTCTGCGTGAACATTATACAATAAAACATGTTTCTAAGTTATTCATGTTGATTTTGACAACCTCTTAGTCTTTTTCATCTCTAAACAAAAGTGAGGAGATGGAAAATTTTCCTTGGTTTTGACAAACAGACATCCTAAATGTGACGAGACGATAATTTGATATTTCCTCCTTTTCTAATTTAGGTGTCTTATTTTTTAATTTTTTTTTGTTCTGATCGCATTTTTAAGAAAGGAGATTTTTTTGTTGTGAATCTACATGTGCAGGTTTTTAAATACAAATAGTCTTTAAAGTATTTGTGTTCTGAGAAGATCCTTAACAGAGCTAGGAGGAGAAATACTTTATGGCTTAAATAAGATGTCTAGAGCAGAGTGTAACCGATTACAGTCTGCCAAAGTTGATGGCTAACTGATGGGCAAGAAACCATGGATTTGTGTCTGGTGACATAAGCCTGTATTTGCATGGCATTTGCCCAGTTTGAAACATAGACTTCTAGAACTGAGCAACAATCTTCACTTCTAGGGTACAGCAGACAAGACAGTTCAGTTAAAAAAAAAACTGGTCTTTTCACTGCGAATAACAAGTCTCTGTGTTATGTTTTGCTCACTGAATGTGTAAGGCAAACAGAGAATCCTGTTATTCTATTTTTATCCTTTCATTCTATTTTTACCTCTACTCTTTATAGGAAAAAGAGTTATGAGTGGCCCCACTTCAAAGACAGAATTTATTTTCTTTTGTTAATTGTCATAGAGGAAGTAAAGTGCCATGTATGCAAATTGATGCTGCTTAAGTTAATGAGAAACCTGAGATTTCAACCCAAATATGGTATAAAAGTTTGGAGAAAGCGCAGCCAGGGGTTGGAAGGGTGATATGTTATTATCGGATATGCTTAATTATTCACATTATTTGAACCAGTTTTACTGTTGTTAAACCTTAAAACTAGTCACTGACTTCTTGGTTGGAGGTTTCAACTGGTTTTAGCATTAAAAATTAAAATCAGGGAGGGATTATTTTAGTTATCTCCTAAACTAAGGAGGACAGTTGTTGTTCTTGAGTGAGTTGTAGTTATGAAGGTTGCTACTGAATGTTCTCTCCTTGAAAGTAATTGCAAATTAAGTATTTATTGCAAATTAAGTACACTATGGATCTTTATAAAAGTGGCTTCAGGTTAGTATTTGCAGAATAAAGCAATATAAATCACAGAAGCTGTCTGAGGGACTTCTGGGGAATAGCTTTAGATGTTTCAATGGTTAATAACAGCACATAGAAGGTGTGATGCTTATTTCCATATTATGTTGTAGTTCTTAATTATAAGTTAATAGCAGAGCTATCTGAAGTGGTGTTACTTTAGTTCGTCGATGGAAAATCTCTTAAGGGTAAAGCCTTGCAGCCAGTGTTTTCTGACTATAACCTGAATTGTGAAAAAAAGCCAACACTTGTTGGTTAAATAGGGATTATGAATTGCAATTTGCAAATATACTAATTGTCTTTGTAACTGCAGAAGACAATGATAGAGAGTGGAGGCAGGGAGAGTGCTATGCTTTCTGTCTTAAGTAATGATAGTGCTTGACAGGAAGAGGCTTTTTGATATTATGATGGAGTGGCAGTGAGCTAAAAAACTCCACACACTTCTATTAACATAAGGTATTCCTTATAGTTTTGCAATTCGATAAAATTCTTTCAGTCCTCTGTACTCTGCTATCAAAATCCTTTTTGAGTGTCTCAGACATGGCATAAATGGCATCCAGCATGCCATGTGGATGTGCATCTCTCCTCAAATTAATGTGTTAAATCGCCAGACCTGAAAGACAGGAAAGCAAAGGCATCTCTACTACCTCTTAGCATGGAAAGGAAACAGCTTCCCTACATCTTAGTTTCCTAATGCTTACATGATTTCTTTTTTTCCCTGTATTGTATGTAATTCAATATTTTGACATGAAATAAATACTTGTAATGACTATTTTCTCTAAAAACAAACAGAAAAATACTATGAAACACCTACTTTATAAAGACAGGCTTCAGTAATTACATGATGCCATTTTCAGGTGGCCTTGCTAAGACTGACCTTGTTTTGTCCTAAACTGACCAATCTGAGGAGAAAACACTGAATTATGTCCCTCTTCTTTCCAGATCCAGAGCAGTTACACACCCAGTGTGCTTCACTGTACAGAGTTGTCTTCTGATTTCAGTCTTTAGTGTTGGTTAGGTTTTTTTTTTCTCTGATATCCCCACCTGTGAGAGTATGCAAAATACTGAAAGCTTGTCCTTGAAAGGTATTTTGAATTTGTTTTCTTTAAAACAATGATTTAAACACTTCATCATTTATCTGCTTGTAAGAAGGAAATGTGTGAGAACATGGTGCAGGAAGATACATTGTCCTAGGGTGACTTTATGATGCTTGTATCCCCAGTTGGGTGTTTTGTTTGTGCTGGATATTATATTCTGTGACTTCAAGACTGGCTCTGAGAGCAAAGATGGGGAGAAGAAGAATCACTGAGTTTGTTATCAGCCTGCTCTCACTCCTCCACTGTGGTGTCTGGGCATGGACGGGGCAGAACAGCATGCTCTGTTGTTTTTTAGTTAGTTTAGCTAGCTGAGGCAGAGAAGTTTTCCCTGGACTGTTTTTTTTTCTTTTCCTTTTCTTGGAACCATCTGGGCAGCGGCCATTGCCAGTGCCGGAGGGACTGATAAAAGAGTGAGCACCCACGGGAGAGACTTTCTGAATTTGTCATCTCTTCGGAGTGGTGAATGAGTTATGTCATCTGGTAGTGTTCATTTTTTGTGCTGGGGAGTTCTTTGCCTGTTAAATAAACAGGTTTGTTCCATTTCTCTCTGAGGAAATCCTTCCCGGACTCATTGTGGGGAGGGACTGTGTGGATTTGCTTTCTGGGGGGGGAGCCCTTTGGAGGTTTTCTCCCAAATTTGCCCTAAACCAGGACATGCACTCAGCTGGAGGTAAAATGAGTCTTGAAACTGGAAGACAGACGTCTGATGTGCTGGAATTCTTTAAGGGAGAACCTGTCGTGAGCATTTACCACAGCCATGGAACCTTTCTTTCAGAACTTGTACCCTTACACTTATAAAAATCAATAATTTTATTTTCTATATGAAAAGATATCGGGCTGATGCTTGAATGTCTTGTGATGTAGTACACTAATGTCGAGATCTAAATAGTGCACCATCAATTGAGATAATTTTTTCAGAGTCCTGTACATGCCATTTTTCAAATTTATGTAGTTCACATTACAGAAATCATATTACAGATGTCTTGTGGAAGTGATGAGTAGTGTTCTTACTTGGTCTTTGAAAACTGGATATACTGACAAAACCTGAGCATAACATTTGAAGTTACCTGGAGATGCTGTGCTAATTGATCTGTTATTTAATGATTTGCTAAGAAGCAGGAAAAAAAGCCATGCTGCTAGCTCACAGTCATATGCAAACAAGAAAAAATATGATGTGATTACAATTCCATTAATATGCTTCGAGTTTTTGCTTTTGCAGAATACTAATAAAGTAAATAGCTGCTGTTAATGTAATTTGTGTCCCATGGATTATTCTTTGGGAGACTAGTCTGCCTAAGAGCTTTAGGATTAGTCAAGGAGGGATTTGCCACTACAGGTGTTATAACAAACTGGACTGTAGCTTTATGTTACTGAGCATTCCTTCTATAGAAGCTGCTCATCAGTGTAGATTGCTGCTCTAGAGTATCTAATTGCACTGTAATGCTGATATTTCTTTCTTGTGATGATAGGAATGTAAATGAATGAAACCATTGGTTATGAAGAAAACTTAAATCATGCATAAAATTCGTCACCAGCTCACATATTTTAGCTGGATATACCCTTGATGTGACTAGTGATTAATTCATTCACATGTTTAAAATGTATGTTAGTATGTGTGGGACAAATCACATACTAACTTATCACTGTGTAAGTTTTGGTTTAGTTTCCTGCTTTTTTTTGAGTTTTTAATCTTTGTAAGTGTATGTGTTTTACAGAAAGTGCTACATTTCCCCACCTTTCCCCAAAAATACTGCTGTCCAGTTCCCTTCATGATCAAACCACTGTTCGATGTTTCTTAAAATGAGTAATATTTCCTGAGATTTTATGTTATCAGGAACTGGCACCATATAGAGATCCCTTGATATTAGTTAGCTAAATTTTAGCTTTTATTTTTGGCTTTTAGTTTGGTATAAACTTTGCAGTATTAGGTTTAGAGTTGGACTCAATCTAAAAATCTCTTTCAACCTAAATGAATCTTTGATTCTATGATCTAAATACTTTTGTTTTAATTTATGATTGTGAGTAAAAAAAAAAAAATCTAAAATCTGCCACAGTGGGACTACTGTGTGCTTTATTAATTTACTAAAGATCTCAACTGAAGGAGTGGACTGGGAATATAGAGTTCTCATCCATACGTCACCTGTGGAATGACTCCTATCTTTATTGAAATTTTTATAAGGTTATGTTACATGTATAAAGAAAAATAAAATAATTAACTTGAGGATATTTTGCAGATTGTTATAGAAGTATTACATTTGAGTTGCTCTCCAAAGTTTCCGAAGGTATCAGAAGGAGTAAGCATGTGATAGTTTTCCTGATCAAGGCAAGCCAAGACAGGGTGTCATCCCAGTTATTGGGAAATTCTCTAATTACCCAGTGGAACAACAGTGATAGTTGGCTCTTAAATTGTACAGAATGTACTTGTTGCACAGGAGAAGAAAAATAGAGATAGTAAAGGGAAATCTCAGCCAGCTGAGGTGTTCCTGTCTGGGTTTTTGGTTTTGTTTGGTTTGAGGTTTTTTTTTTTTTTTGGTTTTTTTTTGTGTGTGTGTGAGGTCTTTTTGTTGTTGTTGTTGTTGGGTTTTTTTTTTTTTTTTAGCTGAATTGCAGTAACAAGTCAACTTCTTATGAAAACAGGACAAGAAATGTTCTCTCCTTTTTCTTAAAAAAAACCCAAACAAAACCTTGGTTTAATTTTGGCATTTTCACTTTCAGTGCAAATCCAGTGGATAGTTAGATGTTCACTCTCTAAGTGTTTCTTAGTGTGGACTTTGGGGCTTTTTATAGTACTATGGGCATATAAAAGTCATTAAATCTTCTTTGTGTTTAAACAAAAAGTCAAACTAATATCCTAGGTTTGCATATCTCCTATGATGCCATAATTCTGTTTCTTCTCTTTTTTGTGAATTTTTAAAATGCGTTTAATTTTCCTCTTGAGAAGCCTTCTAACTAAGAGATTGAAAGTTAAAAATAGGTATTTAAACTGAAATGAATACTCTGCTGCACCTTGAATATGACCAACTGACCTTTGGAGAGCTGTAGACTTGTCTCTTGAGGTACCTAACCCAGAGAGGAGGTTTCTCTTTCCTCCTGTTCTGTTCCTCAGATGTAAAACAAAAAGCTAGTCCTTTCACCTTATACCTTCAGAGGCTGGCTCTTGATTTGTCTTCAGTGCTGTGGTACCGTGGGAGAGATTTAAATCTGTGCAGAGGGTGCCTCTGATGTCTGTCTCTGTGCCCCAGCAGTGCTTGGTTTTGGTGTCATGGGCAGTATCTGTGGTTCAAGAGGAGAAGCACCTGTCTTGAGCCTGGTATTTTAGTGCTTGTTGGGGAGATGATATTCTGTAATTCTTGGCTGTCAGCTAAAACTTCAGTAGGGCCATTTTTAAACCTCCCCAGCCCCTCTGCATTTTGAGGTTCAATCCAAGAGAAGCTTTGGTGGAAGCTGCTTTTAACCTACCACCTTCATAAGACATGATAAAATAGAGCCAGTGTGCTCAACAAGGAGATGAACTACCGAGGGGCCTGGAAAAGGATACACTGTGAGGTTTTTTAGGAAACTTTTGCTAAAAACTTGTTACTTTTTCATTTAGTTGTTAGTAAACCCCTCCCCCACATTATAACAGCTATATTTGGAAGCTTAAACTTCTATAACTGTGCTCTGACTGTGCTCGTTGTTTAGCCCAAGTTGGTAAGAAGACACTTTTGGGCCACAAGCACTTGGTTAAGTGTGGCAGCAGCTCTCTGGTCACAGAGAGCAACAGATCACTTTCCCAGACATTTTCCTGGGAAAAGGCTGTGAGAAGATCAGAGAAAATGAGAAACAGTTCTTATCTTCACTTGTTGCACCTGGTACTGTGAACATGTGGAATGTGTTATGGAGATTTGTTTACCCAAGGGTGGTTTCTTAATTAGCCAATGGTGATGGTGTTTGGATTGGTAGTCCAATTAGGTCCTTGTGTATCATAACTGTCTATAAAAGCAATGGGTTTCTTAATAATAATATAATAAAGAGATTGATCAGCCTTCTGTGAATAATGGAGTCAATGCTAATTATTACCGGGGGCCAACTGCGACAGTTAAGCTTTAAAATTATACTATTGTAATCTGGATTTCTATGAACACCCCATTTATATTTCTCACATCTCCCTGAATAAAAAAATTTTGGTTTTTGCTGCAATAGGTGGATGAGTCTGGAGTTTGTCTTAGACTTGCTTGACCTGTTGCTGCTTCCTGTGGACTGAAATGTCAAATGTGAGACTAAAACTTTCCTTCTCCTTCCAGGTGCCTGCTGATGGAAATGCGGGGCTGCTGGCAGAACCTCAGATTGCCATGTTCTGTGGCAAACTCAACATGCATATGAATGTGCAGAATGGAAAGTGGGAATCAGACCCCTCTGGCACCAAGACCTGCATTGGGACAAAAGAAGGAATTCTTCAGTACTGCCAGGAAGTAAGTGCTGTCTCAGGAATAAGTGTGGTGGTTGCTCTTTCAAAAGCGTAAGTGCAGGCATGTGCTGGAGAGCTCAGTCTGTAGGGAATCTTCCCTCTTTTGGTCCATTGCCTTCTTGTCCTTTCTGAAGAGGTTCTCTCCTGTTAAAACAGCTTCCAGAATTGGTTGCTGAGAGAGTCACTGGGACTGTTGGAAAATTTTCTCTCTCTTCTACCCTTGGGGGATAGTTTTTGTATAGTATATGTGCAATGGACTTCTTTCTTATAAAGTGTTTTGAATAAAGCTGAGGTGGCAATTTGTTATTTAAAATGCCCTTGAGCTTTTTAGGCTGATTTGGAAGGGTCAGCTGGAGCATGACTTCCGTTGTTCTGCCATGACACTGAAATGCACTTTTGCAGTGCAGAGTTAATGGCCTGTGCTGGACACAGAACCATTCAGAGTTTCTTAATAGAAAAGCTTCCCCTACAGATGAAGTCACAATCACTGATTTCATATTTGAGAGCAGAAACATCTTACCCACTTGCTTATATCCTAAGAACATGTGGATCTAATTTTGTTTTGTCTCTGTGATGTGATAGTACAATAACCTTGTAGCATTGTGTGGCAATTTGAAAAGAAAATGTGTTATTTCATGCAGTGGAACAAAAGGGCATGCTTTAAGTTACCTTAGTTCTTACATTTAATAATTTACCATGCCACCTCTTTTATTTTTTTAAGTGAGGGCTATTGCATATTTCCAGCACCTGATTTTTTTTGCAAATCTGAAATTTTCTCATAATTGAAACAGAGGAGAAACCTTATGGTACTTGGATTTTAAAGGCAAATACTTAAATTACAGTGTATTAAGCCCTATTTTGTGTGCTTGACAGTTTAGTAACTTAGTATTAGATGATTGTCATGATTTTAGAGTGTCTCCAGTTCCAGATAAAAGTATGGCTTACAGGGTTCTGCCCTGTTGTGGGGCAAAGTGCGGGCAGGTCTACTCCCTAAAAATGGGGTGGACTTTTTTTGGATTTTAGTTAATCTCTGTTAATTGTGTGAAGCAGTATGCTTTCACCAACTTGAAGTGAGCAGTTCTGCTGTGGTGTGTTGAACATGGGAATCTGGCAACATCCTCCCATCTTTTCTTGCTATGCTCACCAGAAGGCTTTTGGTTTGTTTTCTGGAAGCTGCTGATGTCCTGCTGTGTCCTTCCCCCACACCCCCTTGAGATGCACGGTGCAGCTGCTATGGGCTGCTGGTGGAGAAGGGACAAGGTGGTCTGGGGTGCAAGGGCATGTGGCAGCAAGGGTCACTGCCAGCGGGTGTTTTGGGGTGGGATGGAATCACGTGGGCCCCAGGTTTTTGAAAGCTGGTAATAAATTCAGAAATGGATAGCAAACATTAGGAAGTTCAGATCTGCTGACAGCAATTGAAAACAAAAAGCCACATGGAAGCTGATGCAACTCAGCAGCACGGAAAGAAGTTCCCTGTTCTGTGCAACTCTTGCCCATGGTCCTCCCTCCTTCCTCACACCCCTTTGACCTGGTCTGTGGCATGCTGGGCTTTGGCTTTGGCTAGGGAATGGCACTGATGCTTTGCTATTATTTAATATTTTTTATTCAATGTTAAATAATATTTTATAGCAAATATTATTTGAAATTTGCTATTAAACTTGCCTATGATCCCAACAAGAGAAATGGAAGAGGTGGATAACAGCACCGGCTTCTACCAAAGAAATTAATTTGTAGAGGATTGCTAGCAAATGCAACTCAAACTGGCTTCTTAGCTTTGGGGAATTCCTTGTTATTGTGGTTGATATTCCAAATATGCCTGGTATTTTCCTTGCTTTCTGCTGTTTAGTTTGGCTGCAAGACAGTACTTGCTGTCAGGGAATGGGACAAATTTGCATTTTCCCATCAGCAGGAAGCAGTAAGTAGCAAGGCTGAGATGTGGTACCTCTTGTGTTGGAATAGTACACAAGTAATAGTCTTCTTTTTGATTGCTTTTGCCAAACATGATCTTTTCCTTCCTTTCTTTTCTCTCCTTTAATGCTGTTTATTTGCCCCAAAAGAAGGACTGCTTCTTCCTGTGTGCTTCACTTCTTGCTCTAGGCAGAGGCTGAGTGTAAATGCTCTGCTAATCCAGCAGGCAGGTACTCTTCCTGTGTCTGCCTTCATGTTCCTTGGCTCTGTGGCAGCTTTCTTGCTTCTCCACTCTTGCTGTAGCAGCAGCTCTTTGTACCATCTGCTGAGGAACTGGTTTTTTTTAACCCAGATTTAAACAGAACCTTGAAGTGACAGCAAGCAAGGGAAGGGTTGGATTTTCCACCCTGTACATCTATTGAGAAATCTGTCCATCTGGTTTTTGTTGCAGATCCCTTGTGAGCACTGTTTCAGGCATTGTGATAGTGACTGCATTGTAAGGGGAGATGCACTCCTGTGGTAAAACCTGTAGAGTTAGCCCATGCACCCAGTTCTTCCTCTGGCTTGGGAAAGACCAGGAGGGACATACCAAAAGGAGCTGTTTGGGTGGAAACCCAATGTGCAAGTGCAGTGATCTTGCTCTGTGGCTCCTTGGCTCTAAAATAATACAAAATTAATATATAAGGAAACTCTGTTCACTGTTAATTAAAAAAAAATAAGAAGAAGATACTTCACATATTCTCTGGCTCTGATTTCTTTCTTGAAGGTATTTTTCCAAAAATTAAAAATACCATCCGTCCTTTCATCAAAATTTACAAGTAGATATGTTTCTCTGCCTCCTTGTTAACTCTTCTTTTAAAAGAGCAAGGCTAGATGCCTGAGTAGTGGGCAGAGCACAAGGCTAGGAGGTGCATAGACTATAGAAGGACTTGTATTTCTCCTGCAGAGACATAATGTGAACCTTGAGATTCTCATTGTTTCCCCTTGTGGTCCACTGCCAGCTTAGGTGGGTTTTAAAGTCTTGAGGCAGGAACTAGCAGTAGAGGAGCATTGCAGAGGAGGAAGGGAGGAACAGGGAATAAGCAGAACCACCTACATGTTTTAAAGATTAATGTTGCTTGGTTTTGCTTTACTTTTTTTGAGTGGGAGCTCAGTGCATCTATGAGAGTTCGTATTTGGACAGCACATCACACAGTTTAAATATGGCAAAGCTCAGACAGTAGATTGCTTTTTTTGAAAGGACATGAAAGATACTTGAATGCTGCCTTCCAGCTTCCTTGACTTCAGTTTAACACTGAACTCATAGGAAGTGGTACTGGAATCATGTCTCCACATTTTTCTTGTGTTCATTGTAAGCTGGTGACTTCTCTTGTTGGTTTGTTTTTTAAATATCACAAAATGAAACTTTCTTGGGTGGAATGAAGTAGTGTATAGATAAGTACAATTTAGTAGTGGTTTCTTTTAATGTCAAACTAGCTAGCATGCTGCTGTATGGATTGTACCTGTTACTGGAAGTAAAACTGCGTGGGCCTGATCTGCAAACAGCTGTCAAGTGCAAGTGCTGCAGATGCTGAACTGATGTAAAATTGGATGGTTTACAGCTCTGTGTGCCAGAATCCTTAAGATGTTGAGTGATCTAGATGACACTTCAGATCAAGCCACTGGTCAGTGAGTCCTGCTGCTGACACTGCAGCACCAGCTGTTTCAGAGGAATTTTGGGAAAACCCTGTCGTACTACACAACTACTCAATAGCTACCCCTGGCAAAAGCTTCTTCCTTATGGATGGTTGCTGGTGTCCCATACCACTGTTCCTGGATTTGCCTTTTGTTGTTTTATGGGAGGAGTTGGGCTGCCCCCACCTACACATTATTGTCATAGGAAGGTGCTTTTGCAGGTCAATCAGCTCCTGTTTTCTGAACAGTGTTCATAAAACCCATCTGGAGCCTGCCCTTTGTCAAAGCACGCTTTTGGAGTTACTGAATATGCAGAGTAGGAAGTTAATTTAGGTGTGCTTCATTCCCTGTGTGAAGGGAGAGAGTGTTCAGATGGAAGATAATGGTGTAAATTTATTATATTAGCAATTTTGAGCAGCTACTATGTGCAGAATTTTATGTCTAGTAGTTAGCATACATGAGTTCCTTGAAGGACTGAAATTATTTTACCATCTGTGTTGAATTCCCTGTCCAAAATGAATTGTAAAACAGTCAGAGCTGGCAAAAAATTATTTTGTCTAATGCATGGTTTTTTCCCCCCCACTTAGTTTCATTTGGAGATACCTAATTCCATTTTAAGTATGCATATAACTGTTTGTTTTTTTCCTTTCCTGGAAGACCAAACCACAACTATAATAAAGTAAGTTTGGGTCTGGATGTTGTGAGGATGAATTAAACCTGGGAGTTTGGAAATCTAGTGCACTTGGTAATCAGCAGCTGGCTTGCTTTGCAATCTTTAGCTAGATATCCAGAGTAGCTTTCAGATGTAAAGTGAATATTGGCTTTGGAAGGTGTTACACTTGGCATCTCATGACTGCTTGGTTTCTTTTGTAAAGTCATTACACCTGTCCACTTTCTTTTTAAACATCACTGGGATGCATGACCATTTTGTGGCCAGTGTGTATTTATTAGAAGAATCCTCCCCAGAAATAACAAAATTATAAATTCATGTTACTACATTGTTAATCATTATATTTGTGGTACATGGAGCAGAAAATAGTAGGGTAAATTCCTGTAATAGGTAATTCATTATAACTGTTGACAGAACACTGTTGACATTTCTGATCCTTAACCATAATGCTTCCAGAAATTGTTATCTTGTCATTTTCTCAAATCCCCTGGTTTTGTGCCATATATTTAGGTATGTTTCTTGTGAAACCCAAAAACCACTTTTAGCCAGGCCCAGTACAAGCTGGGGTATGACCATACTAAAGCTTTGACTTTATCTTAGCCCATAATCCCCAGATGTCCCCTGTTTTGTACATGAGCCAAAAGGGCCACCAGATGACTGGCCCATCTCTTTTTTTATTTACTTGCTTAGCTTCCTCTTGTCACCATATCTGACAATCCTACTGTGCTTCTTGTCCTGGGGTTTACTTCAGGCAGCACTGATGGCAGCAGTTCCTTCCCTCTGGTCTTTGTCTTCCTGCTAAAGAGTTTGTTAAACTGCCAGGAATGACAAGGTTTTTGAAAAGAGAAAAATTGTATGGCCAGTTTTTTTCTGAAAATTTGAGACACAATGACAATGGTCTTACTGCTTTGATAATGGTTTCTCTCCACCTTATCATTTTCACTGTAATAGAAATTGTTGTTTTTATCTAGGCTGCATAATGTGCCCTTTCTATTTTATCAAAGCAAATAGCCACAGTATTGAAGGTGAAAATTAATTTCAAACCTGCTCTACTTGAAATTCAGCAGTTGAAAAAGCCATAAATTTAGCTCTGAAGAAAATCATCCATTTAATGAAAGGGGAAACACAGATTTTTGGCAGCACAGAATGTCCTTAAAAACAAATGACATTTTCAACAGAAATGGGTGTTGGTATATTCTGAGACGTGTACAGTCATGCTTAAAAGTTTGACTGAATGGTATCTTAGCACTCTTTGCATTGATTATTGAGGTCTTAGGTTTTATTTAGCTTTTCATCTGCAGCAAAGGTTGAACTAGTTTACTCTGACAGTGCTTAAATTTGATTGGCTTGGAAATAGAGGATTACTACTGATGGTATATTTATCCTGCAGGTAAACCTTAGTATACTCAACTACTTGAGAAAGAAGGCTGGGATTTTTAGCCCCGAGTGTAGGCTACCATGGAAATATATTTCAAATCAAGTGATTAATAAAACTTGGAGCATATGTTGCAAGATGATTCCTGTCTTTCTTTTGCTGATAATAAAAAAATCTTCCCTCTTGGTTTTCTCTGCACTGATTTTCTTTTGCTTGTCTCAAAAAGAAATGAAATGAAAAAATAAGGACTTTTTCAGAGTGCTTCTGCTTTGAGGCTGAGGGAGGAAAAAGGATGAAAAGGGATGAGGATTGTTTGTATAAATAAATATTTAGGTAAACATGTACTGCAGCATTTAATGAAACTGCCATGCTCCATTTTCCTGTAGATTAATTTTTAATTTCACAGATATGATGGACAAGTTTAATCAGTGGGTTCCATCAGCATAATGTTTGTGCCAAGAGTACAGTAGTTTATTCTGTCTTCTGAAAGACACGAATGCAGTGGCTGTTTGCAGGGATGCCTTCTTGTCTTACCTTGTTTGGTTCATAGCTGAGCTAGCAGACGACCATTTAGCACATGCTTGAGAAAAAGCTCTTCATAATTGTCAGCAGTCTGTGTTCTGTGCTTTGGTTTGCTCCTTCAGGTTACAAAAAGACCAGGCACACTTGCACTAGATGCTCAGCATGCCCAGCCAAGGGAGCAAAGCTCAACTGACCCAACTCCTGGCCCAAGATACCTCTGAGAGGGCTGTGTAGTGTTGGATGTGGTCTGTGGAGACATTGCCTTTCCCATATCCATGGTGGGGACAACACAGCTGACATTTACTGCTGCATTTCACATTCTCTTTTCTGTCTTGCATAGAGTTCTCATCGTATATGGTCTGCAATTTTCTGTACACACACATCTCCCGGTCTTTCACTGTGTAACTTTGAGATGGACTGGTAGCAGCTGTTCCTTTAATAAATAATAAGCTGAAGACATAATAGGCAAAAAGTGTGATGGTTACCCTAAGTAAAGAAGAATCTCTTATAAATATACAGCTGTTATGTTTCAGCCGTTTTGAAGAGGATAGAGAAACTATTTGCAAGAGCATGTAGTAACAGGATAAGAGAGTGGTTCCAAACTGACAGAGTAAATTTATATTAGACATGTGAGGGTGGTGAGGCACTGGCACAGGTTGCCCAGAGAAACTGTGACTGTCCCATCCCTGGATGTGTCCAAGGCCAGTGAGGTTGGAACACGATGATCTTTAAGGTACCTTCCAACCTGGGCAATTCTCTGATTTTTTTTTAATCCACCTTTTGAGACCATGTTTACATGGTCTGGTGCAGATCTATCCCACTTTTGTTCAAGATCAGTCTGAATCCTCTTGAACTCCTGGCACTTTCCACTGTGATGCAGTTTTTATTCTCAGGGGAATGTTTTCAGAGAAGGTCAGTTCCTTGATCTGGTTTCTGTGCTAGAAGTGGCTCTTGGAGAGATTTTAGCAGTAAATGGCAACAGATGGAATAATGCAGGAATTGTGCCCTGGCAATGTCAGACTTGTGTCCAGTTCAAGGCACTGAAACCACAGCCCCAGCATCTGCAAGTGTACCTCTGCAGATGGATGAGTGATGCCTCCTGGGAATGGTGTTCCTGAGACCTGGAAGGCTGCCTGCAGAGTTTGGGTGATTGAGTAGTTTTGAATGTTTAGGGACTTCATCTCCATCTGGTCTTCCACAAGTCTCTGTCCATGATTGTATGTGTATGAATAGGTGGCAAGCTTTGTGTCATGTTCCTTTTTTTTTTTTTTTTTTTTTTTTTTTTTTTTTTTTTTTATTGTCCCCATCCCTTGTGGATGGCTTTATAGCTTTCCTGTGCTATAGCTTGTTATTGTTTTAATCTTACCTTGTTATTATCTTCTTACCTTGCTTTTTCTTGTGGTGGAAGTGTTATTGGCTTCTGATTTGTTTTGGGGGGTTTTGTGTGGAGGCAAGTTTCTTTTTTTCTTTTTTTTCCTTTCCCATTTCACTGTCGTTCATCTACTTTGGAAGATATGGAAATCAAAAAATACTGGCTACAAGTGGTGATTGCTTCCCGATACCAGTGTATGAAGCTTGTAGTAGGAGCAGTGATTGGATCATGAAATGGGTTCATGTTCAGAGGTCTCTTGGCAAGGAAAAGGTCATTATTCACAGAGTTTGTTGCTGTTTCTGCAGGCAAACATTAAAAAAGGAAAGACAGTTTCTCTCCTTCCATAGCTTTGAAGCTGTCAGGAAGTACGTTTGCTTGAATTCATAGCAGGGCAGTGGCCCCAGGTTGGATGGGGGTAGTATTTCTGGATTTCTGGGACATTCATTTTTTTCCCAAGCAGTTTAAAACTGCTACTTTCTAATTTCTAATTCATACATCAGTTAATCTTTATCCAATTAAAATGATTATATAGCACTATACTGAGTGCCTGCTATAATTTTCCAAATACTGTATGCCTCTGGCTAATAAAAAATCCCACTGATAATCTTTTTTTGTTATAGATGTGTGTTCCTTACAAAAACTTGTTCTAGATAGTTGTGGATTAATTATAATCATGGAAAGGTTTCAGAATATCTGTCCAATTATTAATGGTTTTATCCATCTTTTTCCCTTATAAGTATACAGGATGTTTTTAATGGTTTAAGCAGAATTTTAGCTGCCAAATTTTTTTTTTTTTTTTTTTTTTTTTTTTTTTTTTTTTTTTTTTTTGCTTGAGTGGGACAATATTTTTCCTGGAGGGATGTTATTTCAAATTACTAACAGAAAAGTATGAAAGGTGAGGATTTTTAATTTTTAGATTATTTTTTTAGACTTCTTAAGGCATTGTATTGGTTTTGCATTGGTTTTTGGTAGTGGGTGGGGGCACAGAGGTGGCTTCTGTGAGAAGCTGCAAGAAGCTTTCACCCATGTCTGTCAGGGCCAAACCCTAATGACTCCAAAGATGGACATGCTGCTGGGCCAGTTACCAGTGGTGATAATGCTTCTGTTATAACTCATTTAAGAAGAAAGGAAAACAAAGATTGTGGCACAGTTTTAATTCTAGTCAGAGAAGAGCAGAGTGAGAATATGTGAGACAAGCAACTCTGCAGACACCAAGGTCAATGGAGAGGGATGGGGAGGAGGTGCTCCAGGGGCTGGAGCTGAGATTCCTGCAAGCTGGGGTGAGGACCATGGTGAAACAGCTGTCTCCCCTTGGAGAGCCATGGGGATGTAGAGATCTGATGCAGCCCGTGGAGAAGCCCCCACTGGAGCAGGTGGATGCCTGGGAGGATGCTGTGAACCTGTGGGAGACCCTTGGAGAGAGGGGTCCTGTTCCCATGCTGGAGCAGCCTCTCCTTGAAGGACTGTACCCCGTGGAAGAGTGACCCTCCCAGCAGTTTTGGGAGGACTGTTTCCATGGGATGGACTCACGCTGCAGCAGTTCCCAGAGAGCTGTTGTTTGTGAGGTGGACTCACATTGCAGAAGTCAGGAGAGAACTCTCCCATGGGAGAGCATGGGAACAGCTCCTCTCCCTGAGCAGTGTGACAAGCCATGGGTGATGAATTGACCACAGCACCCATTCTCTGCCTTCTGTGTGGTAGGGGGGAAGGTGTTTCTAAGGGCTTATTTTACTTCTCATTATCCTGCTCTGATTTCATTAGTAATAAATTCACCTTTTATCTCAACGCTGAGCCTGTTTTGCCTGTGCTGGTATTTAATGAGTGATCTCTCTCTCAGACCTTATCTAAACCCACAAACCCTTTGTTAAATTTTCTCCCCTCTGTCCAGCAGTCAGGGGAAGTGAGTGAGTGGCTTTTGTGGGTGCCTGGCATCAGGCTAGCATCAACCCATAACAGGCATGTGGCTTAGTGCTGAAACCAAAACCAACATTGGATTTAAGTCCCTAAGACTGTTCCAAATTGTTATGAATCCTTGTATGGAAAGGGCAACTGTTCCTTCTCTTGAGCTGAGAGAGGAGCTTCTGCTAGAAAAACACTGTAGTGTTTAGAAGATGCATCACAGTATCTCCTAAACATCAGCTTTGTATTTTGTGAGTGCCAATAGCTGTTGCATATATGAACAGAAAATAAGAACACTTATTTGTACAGTAATGAAAATATTGTGTTTAGATTTTTTTTTTCTTCTGCCCAGAGATGAATATTGAAACATGGATGTTGGATGTGAGGAAATATTATCCAACATTATCCAATGTAATGTTTGTTTTACCAGCATAGTTTCTAAAAGTCTCATTGTAGATTAGAAAAGTGCTAATCCCATGGGAATGTAATGTTATTCAAGATGTCCCATTCCAACTGTGTGAAGAAATCACACAATGTTTCCAAGCCAATGCAATTTATTTTTTTAATTCTTATCCTGAGTCACAGGTTTTCTTGAAGAACAGTAATAATTAGGTGTTTATAAAACATCTGATTTGTCCCTTCATTACTCGTTTCCACTTGGCCTGGGAAGACATCTCTGCCAGAGCTGCGGTCAGTAAATGGCTTCCTTGTAAATTCAGGTTCTGAGGTTTTAACACACTCTAAAGATCCTTTAGTATTTTTTTTCTTTCCTTGTTTGAGCCAATTACAAACTTTAAAAAAAAATTGATTTTGATGAGTGTTTCCTCAAACTTCTGTAAAGTTTTGCAGGTAATATGTTTTTTAGTATTTTAGAGGTGATTGTCATGGAAACTAATTTTAAGCTATTGCTGACAGCACATCTGTGGATATGCTAACAGACAATTACTTGCTTAAGTCTGCAAGATGACTTTGAATATTTTGGAGCCACTTGGATTGGAGCCACTCTTGAGTATGATGTGTTCCTAGCAATTTTGTTCCATAAAGATATTGCTCTAGTTTGGAGCAACATAGAGGACTGAGGAGTCTCCCATATTCAGCCAGGCTTGAAATTCCTGAATAATACTGGTTTTGCAGACTTTCAGCTTATATGTTTTGAGCTGTTGTAGCTTGGGATCTGTAGCCAGATCTGAGATGGTCAGATTTTGCAAGCTGATTTTTTAAGAGTTTCTTAGCAGGAGAGATGCCACGCAGTAGTTTGGCACAAGCATTGAGCTAAGCAGTACATGCTGTTGAAGAAACAGTCAGTTTTCTTCTCTCCTTCCTTCTCATTTCTTCTCTGCTAAATTTTAGCAGATGTCTGATCTTGCAGCAAGGAAGTTTAGGGAACTGAAATGGCACAAAGCAAATCCCAGCAAACAGACCCTTTTTGACCCTCTCCTCAGATGAGCTGGATTGGTAATATTGGAGGAGGTGTGAGGGCAGGACTTCTTCTCATGACAGCTGACCAGAGGGTGCTATGGTCTTTGAACAGCTCGTGAAGAGAAGCTTTTTAGATATTTCTAAAAGCACTACATCTTCCTGCCACTTGGCTCTATGTGTTTTCAGAAGAACACACGCTGTTAATCTCTGAATTTTGCCAGCAAGCTTTCTTGGGCAATAGAAAAAGACAACATAAGCAATTTGAAAGCAGAAAAAGTCCCAATATTATTAGGTCAAAAAGACAGATGTCAAATCAAGTCTGTACTGAAGAATAGGCCACATGTTAATCTGAGATGAAAATGTGGATCTACAATTTCATTTTGGCAGCAGAAAATATAAGCGGAGAACAAATGTATTCAAAAATACCAGAATCTGTGCAGAAAATGAGAGAAGAAGCAGGTGAAAATAAAGGAACTTGGAAAAGGTTGGTATTTTTAGGCAGAGTGATGATAGCAGGAAAGACAGAGAAGAACTGAAAGGTGAATGAAAGTCTGAGAAATTTTATGTGATTCAGTATCCTTGTAGCGATTATCTGATCTGAAATTTAGGTTTTTTGGGTCAGTTGCTGAACAGTTCCACAGATTCCACAGACCTGCTGTAAAGATTTGGAGAAAAAGCATATGGACCCTCCATCTCAAATGCAGAATCCCAATTGCTGCTGATTTTGCTGTAGCTTTGGTTTCTGCCAGGGTTTTGCAGCTGGAGTTAGAGGAGGAGCATCAATATTGCATGCTGGTTTCTAAGATAAGTATTCTTTGTTGCTGCTTGGCAAACTAAAATATTGCCTTTTTCATAGCACAAATGGATTTGATATTTGCAAAATAATTTATCATGTTGTGTAGCTGTGTCATAGAATTTCTGGTTTATGGGTTTTCAGACTGTCAAAGGGTCAGCTTGGTGTTTTTCACTAGGCTTCAGCAACAAAGTGGTGCCAAAGTGCTTGCATTGTGCTGGAAATTAAAAACAGAAATCTCTGCAATCCTTACGTTGACTTTTGCTGCTTAGATTAATCTTTGGAGAAGGAACTTCATTCAACTTTGGTATTTAACTTTCATGAGTACTAAAGTAAAGCTTATCTCAGTTACCCCACTAAACAACAGGAACTGCTAAGCCACTGAGCACAGTAAAAGATTGCATCAACACAAAATCCTGAAGATAAGAGCATTTAAAATTTATCTGCTTTTTCTTTGTTTGTTTCTGAAATTTTCAAGAGACGTGTAGGTGCAGTTCTGAGAGGCAGTTTCTCTCCCAGGATGAGCCAAAGCAGTATGGAATGTTAAGGATTTCTTGTTTGGTTTATTCAGCAATTTCTAAATCCTTTCAGTCCAGGAGTCCTTGATTTGAATGGTCATATTTGATTTATTTATATTTACTTCAGTCCAATTCAGTGAACTTAATTCTTGTTGGAGAAAGTGTGCCAAAGATCATATTAATTTAAATGTATTGTTTGCCAGCCTTATTGTGAAACAAAAGTAAAAAAAAAGACACATGCAATAAATTATCATAATTGTTTTTAATATTAAAGTTCTTTCTGGATTGGATTTTGAGGAACTGGCTATCTTGATGATTCTGTGAGTAGGCTGGGATATCTGCTGGCAAGATGCAGAGTGCAGAGGGACATGTTCATGGGCATGTTGCCTCTTTGCATATTGGAAAGCCGGTGCAGTGTTACAGTCCTTACTCTGTTCCAACACATCTCAGAAGATTCATAATTTACTTGGATTTCAGTTTATTCTGATGTTCCTTTTGCTCAATGTGCCTTTGAGCAGTTGTAAATTAATATCCCATTTCTGAGAATAAGATCTTAAATAAATTGGTGTTGAAGTTTTATGTGATGTGATTGGACTTTGTTGCACCCCAAGAGTGTGTTCTCTAGGGATTGACATCACTGTGGTCAGTTGAGTCACTGGGAGCAATTTGAAGTGGTTTCTCCATTTGGCAGCCATCCTAATCCTTTTGGGACTGGCCTTTTGTGGAAGGAGGAAACAAATTACATTTTTTATACTTCAGGTTTTCTTGGAGTTGGATTGAATCTGTCTGTTAGAGAAATTGGTGCCAGGTGATGCCTTAGAGTGGCTGCCTAGAACAGAGGCTAGACAAGATAAAGAGAGTAAAAGGGGGTATTTATTAAAGGCCTTCAATAGGTACACCTTGGGAAGTCAGAAGCCTCGGAGAAGCTACACCCAAGATGGAAGATGGTCACGAGTTTTTCATACAGATAAAAGTTTGGTCCATTTATATATCAGGGGTTAATCCTCCAATTACAGCTTCGGGTAATGAAGTAATTTACTCCAAGTTTGTGCCCCCCCCATCCCCAAATTCCCTGTTGTTTATATTTTTCGGGGCCTGAGACAATAAGGTATCCTTGAGTTCCAAGCCTAGAGAGAAATTGTTTTGTCTGAAGATAATGGGAGAACAGCAGCTGATAGGCTATGGAGTCTTAGAGTTACACACTAAAGCAGTACAGGATCTGAAAAATATTAAAGCTAAATCCTAAGGCATCACAGGGTTTCTACTGACTTCAGTGGAGCATGCAGTACCAAGTCTCAAAAAATGTTTTGCCATCTGTGTGGGAACATTCTGCTGGAGGAAGAGAGCTGGCAAGAAAATGTTCAGCTTCTTTTTTGGTGGGGAATAGAGCGCTAAGAGAGGATGTTCTTAGATTTGCAGGCTTCTGAACTGCTTCTGGTAAGTGCAGAGATGCCTATGGGCAGCCTGGTGACTGGCAACTTCATGCACATGGAGACTTGATGCTTATGTGAGTTTGTTGTTGGGAGCTTCTCTCAGAACCTTTCTCCTTCCTTATGTGTACAAAGTTCAGTAGCCAGCTCTACAGCAGTGTTTCTTACCTGTAAGTGGAAAAAAATGAGCCAAAACCTTTGGCCCCTAACTTCTGCTATGCTCTGTGCACATCTTGGAGCCTGTGAGTAGTGGGGTTTGCTGAAGAAGTGCAAAGGTGAACTGTGGGCCTGTTCTCAGTGCTGGAAAATAAACCAAGGGGGGTGGGTCTGATGCAGCAGTGCAGCAAAAGAGAGGAACTTTTTGCTGCATGTTTCCATTCAGGGGAAAAAAAAGTGTATTTTACAAAAAAAGCGGGCATAGTGAGTGTTAAACAGCATAACTGCCCTGTTTCTAAATATTTGTCAAGGAAGGATTGATTTTATTTCTTTAAAAAGGGAATTTTTTATCATATATTTTTCCTGACACTAAATATTCTCAATGTAAAAACTATAGTCTGTATAATGTGTATCTCATTCACAATAACACTAACCATGAAAAAACATTGCTATTTGGTATATAAAGAAAGAAAAATGCAGTGTCATCTTACAGCTGCTCAGGTAGTCACTTGTAGGTATCTTCATTGACAGACATGGAAATACAAGACACTGAATATAGTTCACAAACAGGAGAAGTTACTGCTCTGAATGTTTTCTGCAGATGCCCTCCCTATAGCTCTGTTCTTAATTCTTGCATTATATTTCAAGTTTTCTCTCTTTTTTTTTTTCTTTTCTTTTTTTTTTTTTCTTTTGAGGTCAACTTTTATTTTAGAATATCAGGTAGTCCATTTTAATTGGCAGACTTCCCCAACTTTTTCTGTATAGCTTTCACTACTGGACTAAACCATGCATGGTTTTCTTGTGTCCTAGATGATGGGGTACAACCACTGTTTTAGAAGGTGACTTTGTAATACCACTTCACATTCTTGGTACGAGAGCCTGAAGTTGATTTCATGAAAAAGGAAATCACAGCCTTGTTTGTCTCTTGGGGCGTGCATACAAATGGATCTAGATTCTTAGATTAATAAATTACCCTTTGGCTATATCTGCAGTTAACTCTAGAATGCATGAATTAATTAAAATATGAAAAATCATAATGAGCCTCTTACTTTGTGACAGTTTCTGTATGGCCTCGAAGACAACTTTGACATAAAATAGGTAATTTTGTAAGCAGTGGAACTTGGAAATACTTCCACAGAGAACAATTAGGTTTTTCCTGGTATGTTTTCAAGGATTTTTCTGCTACAGCTTAGATTCACTTTGTACTGTGATTTCCTCAACAAACATAACCAGCAACTCAGCCACTATGTTTCTGTTCTATAGAAAGGTGGAAACTTTCTTTTAGTAAGGTTTGTGAAAGTAATTCAGGTAGGTAATTTAATGATTTAAAATTTGCATATTACAGCCCACTTTTATTAATGTTTTCTTTGAAATTCTGGGGAGAAGGGAATAATAACTTCGTGCATGTAGTGATTCTTGCGAAGTGGTTACGTTCTTTATTTCATGCCTTCAGAATGGTACCCCATCCTTGGGCAGAAACTGCTGGCACAAGAGCTGCTTCTTTCCCTGCCAGCCCTTTTTGAAAGCTATCATGCTTAAGGTGAAATGCAGCATTTCATCTTCATTATGATAATACCACAAAAAAGAAAGGTCAGATGTTGTTTAGCTCTTTGGGGGTTTGTTGTAGGGATTTTTCTTGGGTTTATTTCCCCCTTCTTTTTATTTTTTTCTTCTCATATTTGCTTTGTTAAAAGAATAGTAAGGATTGCTCCTGAAGATCGGCATCAGGTAGTTGAGCCTTTGTTGCAGTCCCCAGGATGCTGGTGCAGTAGCCAACAGAATTTTGTTTAAGCACCTTGTGTATTAGTTGTCTTATGTGGATCACTGGCATTTCCTGTACTGATGTGATTGAGGAGCTCCTGCCAGGAGAGCACTATGCCTCCCCTTCCTTCCACAAACTGTGCTGTTGGAGGGATGGCTGCCTGCAGGAGAACCAGGAAACCAGACCCAGGCTCTCTGGCTGCTTACACTGTCCCACCTTCCTTGATTTGGTGCCACAGTGCCTGAGGCAACCCTTTGTCATGGGTTTCATGCTGGCCAGATGCCAGCGGACCCATGAAAAAATCATTTGTTCATTCTCCTTTGCTGTAGTTGAGCAGCAAAGAAGAATCAATAAATGATTTTTTTCATTTATTTTAATAAAAAAATTATTCATTTTTTTGAATGGGAAACAAAAGACCAAAGGGGCTCATGAGTTGAGGTAAGGATTGGGAAGAAACACTTTAGGGCAAAATAGCCTCAAAACTTTAAAATGTATAAAGGAAAAAAAAAAGGAATTAAAAGATAATAATGAGAATTGAAGTGCACCTTAAGAACACCTTTTCCCTTCTCCAGCCCTTCTTTCCTTCTGACTTTCAGTGGAGGGAGGCAAAACATGGGGTTTTCAGTCAGTTTGTCACTTCTAAAAAAAAAAAATAAATCTTTCTTCAGTTCGCTTAGGGAGAGGAGTCTCTTTTGCTATGCCATGGGGTCCTTCCCACAGGACACAGTTCTCTGTGAACTTTTCTGGGGGGGATAGAATGTAAGAAAATAAAGGTAGTGCAGAAGGTAGTCTCACACCTGAGGAGTTGCAGCTGTACTAATTACCAAAGATTAGGAACAGGCCTGCTCTTAACAGGCCACAGCTGTGTCCAATGAGGATGAGTGCTATAAAAGAGTGGGTTAGCTGGTTGAGAAGGGAGTTGGAGTTTGTTGGCTGTGAAGTAGAAGGAGTTAGTGCTGTGAGGAGCTGCCCATGAGAAATCACCAAGAAGGTAGGGAACTTGTGCAATAAGATAACAACACTTTTCTAATGTGGTTTTCCAACTCTTAATTTTCAAAGTCGCAGTCCTCCCTGAACCAGCTGCAGTGTGGGTCCTTCCCATGGGCAAAGCAATCTTCCCACAACTGTTTTCTCATGAGCCATTTTTTTCATGGGGTCCAGTCTCTCAAGGATGAGCTGTTCTAATTTAAAAGCAAAGGTCCTCTTCCTCTGTCTCTGGAAACAAGGGTTCTTTCTCTCTCTGTTCAAGCCTCTCACCAGATCACAGCTTCTCAACATCCACCCATTCCAGTGTGAGTGCCTTTTCCTCATGGGCTGTAAGTGAATTCTGCACCCCCCATGCACTTAATGAGTTACAGGGAAACAGTTTGTTGTATTATAGTCCTCACCACGGCTTGCAGCGGAGTTTCAGCTCCAATGCTCAGAGCACCTCCTTTTCCCCCTCTGTCTTTTGCACTGACCTTAGCGTCACCATGTTGTTCTCCTCATGTGTCTTTGCCTTTTCCTTTTCTCTGACTCGGGAGAGAATTTGTGTCTGTAGGTTTGTTGTTCTTGAGTTCTATCAGTTAAAAAGTTTTTATAGAGTTCTGCAGCACTGAAAGGTTGATCCTGTCCAGACTCTGCACTGGGGAGCTGTTCACCATGCCTCTCACTGCTGGTCACATCATCCCGCCGGCACCGTGCTAGCTGTGCTGGCTGCCGTGCTGCTGGTGCTTTACTCAGCACCTCTCTTTGTGCAGGGTGCCGAAAGGAGAAAAGCTTTTGCCCTTCTATCTGCAGCAGGGCTAGTTAAAAGCGGCTAAGCAAATAAAGGTCATTGTGAGCCATGTAGAAATAGTAGTGGCTGCGTGGTGCTGCCCTGGCTGTGCCGATCCCCACCGCATGGCCGCTTCCAGCCATGTGCTCTCAGCCGTATGGTTTCTCATGCTAATGGTCCCCCACCCTGGTGGCATGATCCCGGCAACATGATCCCAGCGGCCGCACTGGAAAGGACCCCAGCCCCACCGGGAAGGGCCCTGGCTTCCCTGCCAGGAAGCCTGACGCCCCCCTCACCACCCCTCAGAGGTCATCAGAGAGGCGTTGCTAACTTCTCAAATTGGGCCAGCCAATATGTCAGTCATCAGAGCCTTTAGGGATTGGCTCTGCTGGACAGAGTAGAACTTTTGAGGAGCTTCTCTCCCAGAAGCAGCTTCTGTGGTTTTTTCTTCACCCCTGCTAAAAGCCAGATTAACCTATCACACCCTTAAAGAGGGAAGTGGGTGGATAAAATTTTGTATCATGCCTAAATGAGGAGATTTTTATTATTGTTTTGAAATGACTTCTGGCTGCTTTTCCCCCTTCCTCTCCATCCCCTTTCTGGGAGGACAATCGTCCTTGTCCTTTGCACATAATCTATTACTTAGAGATAAAAATACCCTATTAGCTTGATTAGGTATTATTCTCACTGCTCGAATATTTAACCTTATTCATGCAGAAATGTAATTAAAAAGTGAAAGCACAGAAGCAAAACAAATGCAAAAAACCACCAACACCCCAAACCCCAAGCTGTTAATTGCTTCTGGTGATGCTGTAGAGTAAGAGGCAGATGAGGTTTCAACCCAAGGAGAGTGAATGTGTGAACAGGCGACATGACAAAGTGGACTTTGACTGTGAATAAAATACTCTGCCTCCAGAGAAGTAGAAGTGCTTTTTGTGCTTAAAGTGGACAGGAAAGCAGCTTAGAAGAGACTATAAGTTCAGCCCTGTTTACTCTGAGGTTTTACAGTATGAAAAGCTGGATATCCTCTATGGTTACACAAGAGAGGCTTTAGAAAACCTGACATGGCAAACACAATATTCTTGGCAAGGCTCAAGTTTTGGTTTGGTTTTCTTACTGCATACAGACATTTGTGCTATAAAATCAAGTACTTGAAAGGCAGTGAGGAGGGTGTGTTTGACCTTGCATCCTTATTTCTGCTTTCATAGGCTTCTGCCTTCCCCATGTGTAGGAAAAAAAGTTGAGAGAAAGCCAGTACAAGTGTTCAGTTTAGGTCTGTGTAAAATATGGAGTCTGGTGCATGGATTAGGGTTGGGCCGGCTGCCTCATGGCTGGCAGCCTTTCTGAACATTTTCATTACAGAGGAAGTGGCAGTCTTGCATGAAATTCCAGATAAAAGCACATTAGGGAATTTTTAAGAGAAGAGATCATGTATGTATGAAGCTTCATTGGGTGAACCAACCCAATTGATCACTGCACTAAAACCAGCTCATATTTCTAGCACTCTCAATACCCAAGGCAGTTGGAATGATGTATCGGGATGTTGTATGTACCCTGCTCACAGAGAAAAGCACTAAGTGCTTGTTGTCATGACCAGGAGTAAAAATTGCAGCAACATTTTGATCTCTGACCCCATCTCCCCCTGATCTGTGGTTAATGCTTAGAAGGTTCATCATCTGCCACCTTGCTCTCCCACATACACTCGCACCTGCATGTTTAGTTTTGCTTTGCTTTCCTTTCCGTAGGATAAGATCAGTAAAGAGGGAAACCAGTTGGAGTGTTGAAATGTTTGCCAATTTTCCAAGCCTAGAGAAAAAAAGGAAGAGGATTAAAGAAAAGAAGACAGCATTTATGTCTTAGCATGGAACTTAAGAGTCTCTGAGTGGGCAGAGAGATTGGAAATGAGAATTAAAAAAATGCTGGGATGAGTCAAGAGTTGGGGTGAAATGAATTGAAATAGTGGGTGAATTTTGTGGCAGGAAACTCTTAAAGAGCGACTCTGTGTGTAACAGTGAAGCAGCTAAGATGTTGGAAAGAAGGGTGATTTATTAGATGAGCCTAATGAAGTATTTATAAGAGCAGTATGTGAAACTCCTATGTGAAAATCCTGAGGCTGAGAATTGACTCTGATAGCTAATGAGGCTGGAGCTATTAAACTTGAAATGGTGTTATGGATGGATACAAGAGGATGTGGCTGAAGGTAAGAAGCAGTGTGTCTCTGGAAGTTTGTCCTCAGGATTTAATTAGTAGAAAAAATTCCCTGGCTGGTTTGGAAGACATTCAACCTGGGATTATTTATTTATCCTAAGTAATTGGGTGTGGGTTTTAGATTAGGAATTGATTAGTGTTAAACTTTTTCTTTAAAATGGTGGGGTTAAAAGGATGTATGCATACACTCTTCCCCGGGGGCTGCTGGAAATTAGTGCAAATACCCAAGATGTTATACTGATTAACTTGCAGCAGTAGATGCCTGGAACTTGTGGTGCGGGGGCAGAGCTGTTCCTTCTTGGTTTCCTTGCTATTTCTCATGTTGGCTCATGGCAGAGAATTTCAAAACGGCTCCAATGCTGCTAATGCTGGGTTTGACTCTCATAATTCTCTTTGGAGGCTTTGCTTGGGCTACAGAGAGTGACAGGAGAAATTTGGGTGCCCTCTTTCTAGCCTTCCTTTTGTGTGTAGAAGGGCCTGATGGCTGAGAAAGCCAGGAGCAGGTGGCTGAGTCTAGTCAGACATGACAGGACACAGCTGAAGCCATGGAGACATGGAAGAGAAGGAAAGATGTTCTGTTGGTGATGGGAGCACTCTGGATCAGAGGGGTGATGGGGCGGGGACTACCACAGGTAAAGCCATGGAGCTATTGTAAAGTAGTGTAGAATAGTTTTAAAAACCAGGAATAAATGAGGATATTTCACGTGAGACATTTAGTAACTTTATTCTGCATATAGCTGGCTGTTTTCTGGACACAGACTGCAAGACTGAGAACAGGACTTTTCTTTTAGGGTTGATGGTGCTTGTGTCATGGCTACTCATGTGACACCACTCCTGCTGCTGCTAATTTGGGACTCTACATTGTTGCTGCTTCCCAGGTTGTAGGTTGGAAAGCTGGCAGAGACACTGTGCACGGACATACAGGAATAATTATCCTATGCTTCCTCTTCATGGATATGCAAACAATTGGAAATTAATGGAGTGTGTCTGCTTGTTGCTCTTCAGCTCATCAATGCAAAATTCTGGGAAGCAGAAACTTTATAGATTCTATATATATTTTAGAAAGGAATAGAAATAGACTGTTTCAGTGCCCAGCTATCATCTGTGTGAAGAATCTTTTCCCAATACCCAACCTAAACCTTCCTTGACTCAGCTTCATGCTGTTCCTCCTGGTCAGAAAGAAGAGATCAGTGCTTGTCCCACTATATCCCCTTTTTAATTATTTTAATTGGGAATTAAAAATATTTTACCCAAATTGAATCTCTCTTGCCTGTTATTGTAATTGATAAATATTTTCTCTCTGTGTCAACCCAAAATCTTTCTCATCCCATTTTCTCTCCTTTTATTAAGGATGTCTACATTTTAGTCCTAAATCTACGTGGCATTAAAGCTGGTAGTGGTAAACATGAGTTTTAGCAAGATTACATTAAATTCTGAATAGTCTTAGTGGCCTTTTAGATTTTTTTCTTCCTCTGGTCAGTATATAAGGAGACTTGGTAATTAAAATGGAAGTAAATGAAGGTGTAGCTGTAACTCTTGATGGCCAGTTGAATTTTCTAAATTACATTGATCTGTTTCTCCACTGTTTCTTTTAAGATGAATTAATGGAACTTCTCTACATCAAGTTACAATAATGTTGAAAGTTTGGTTATCTTGCAATTTTCTGGCTCTGCTTTACACTGACACTGTAGAAGGAGCTCATTAGGGACACTATAAATAAATATGAGGCTCATTTTTCTGTGCCACTAAGTAGGTCCCACTTCAATTCAGAGCAAATACATTATATAAGTCTAGTGAGGGGAGCTCTCCTTGGCACATACCCTGGCATTAACTTATTGTAAATGGAATTCAAAACCTGTTTTCTCTCTAGAAGGGTGGACTCAGCTTTGTGTGAGCTGTCAGTGGAAATTAGGAGTTTAGTAATTGATGTAGTAAAAAAAGAAGAGGTTTCTTTGTATTTCTTTGTCCTTGTGTACTTTTGACAAATACTGCTTAGCATTTGGTCCCCTTTACTCACCAGCAGTTAAAATGGTGGGTTTGGGTAATAGTAAAAATAATCTATGAACTTACTTTTCCAACTAATACTATTCTTTCATCGAGGCCCTACAGTATTAATGCACTCTTCAAAAATTCATCTCAGGAAAGCAGCCAAGTGTGTCTTCATTCTTGTGGCTCAGAATCCTATTTTCTGTAACTTTAAAGCTATGTACACATTCATGTGGATAAATAAATGGTCTTTTGGGTCTTAATTTCTTTTTTTAAGCATTCCGGTCTATCCATTTTGAAATTTCCTCAGTTGTCTTCATTTAAGGCAGTTATTTCCCCTGCTGATGACAAGTGGCGCTTAACCCTGGGTCCCTGATAAGAGCATGTTAGTGGACACTGATGTATCAAGCACATGGCTTGTGACAGCACCCAGTATTATCTAACCATGGGTTCTAATTACATGAGTGTGACATTTGTAGAGGCATGAACTGGAAGAGTTCAGCATGGCAATGCTAAAGGAAGTACCCAAAGAAGAACAAATCCTCCTCTTGCATCATGCATGTTAGCTCTTGAGGCAGCTATGAAGTCTTGCAGGGTAATATTTACACAGCAGGGCTGTTGCAGGGATCATGAGCATGTGCAGAGGTCCCTGAACCTGCTGTTTCAGTGCAGAGTTCAGTATTTGAAGCACTGATGGAGCAGGGGGAGCAGCAAGTTCGTCTGGAGCCACTTTCTACAAGCAGTGTGAAAATGGGCATCTGTAGGTAATGTGGGTGGTGACCATCAGCCTTGGCCTCCTGCTGACAAAAGGAAGAAAGTAAAGCTTCAGTCTTCTGAGTGTAGGAAACTTTCACATTTTGCAGTTCTGCCTGTGGGCTTTCTTGAGGTCCCTGTGTGCTGGGTTAACATCCCAGGCTGCGCCTTCCACCTCTGTATTTCTTCAGCCATCAGTGGTAGTGAGCTGAGGGCGCTGTTGAAGCTGGCAAAGATCTGACAGATGTATTCTAGGGAGGGGCTTGACAGCTGGCCTGCAAGCCAAGCTGAGTTAACAGAAGAAATAACAGTTGATGATTTTTGAGTGTATCCATAGCAAGGAAAAAGACAAGGCCATCAGCATGGAAACAGGTTAGAAAAGATACATGAGAATTTTTGCAAGCTAGACTACGCGCCTAAGTAGATGTGTATACGTGCCTTATTGAATTTCTGTAAAACTTTTGTCAATTATATTAGCTAATTGCTTTGCACCAATGAATATAATAAGTTATTGTGATGTAGTTAATGACTTAAGATCACGCTTTGTTAAGAGTATATAAGCTGGAGAACATGCAGAATAAAAGCTTTTTTCTTCATGGACCCTGATCACATGTGTATGTCACATCTGACCTAACGGTGACAGTATTCTATGAAGGGTTTACACAAGGAAAGAAGTATCAGATTAATAAATTTTATTTTTGAATAGAAGGCAGGATTGATATTCAAGCTCTTTAGCATAAAGTGTGTTGTTTAGTAGGCAGTGTTTCTTTCTGTAGTCATTTCCGTAGCATTGTAATTGTATCTGCCCTGGTTTTGTGCGTTAAGCTGTTAATACAGTTCAACTTTAAAACTGTAATAGCCCCTTCGTATCTCTTAATTAAAGTAAAAAAATATTTCCAATTATTTCCAGTTATGCTTTGATTGCTTTCTGGTTGTACCCATGTGTATGGACCAGGCCACATTCATTTAAAGACCACTGATCTCAAATCTGAGGAGGCTGTACTGTAATTTGTTAGCATCTTTTAAAGTTCAAGACTTTAGCTCAAGCTGCTTTCTTCATTTTTGCCATGGTTATATTTTAAACCTTCAAACAGGGAAGTGCCAGGAGGCACTGCCTCTCAAATGCCATGACCTCAGTGGAGATTCATGATTGAGACAAATCTTTTTTACTTGAGGCAGGGCTGTCAAGATTCTTAGAGTACTTTTCCAAGCACCAGTTTTGGACTCTCAGAATTCACCCCATCTTAACACAGTTTTCTTTTTTTGGGATTATGTTACTTCTCTGCAGGAAGTTTTTGGACCATCTCCAGTTACTTCAGACTTGTTCTTATTTCTATTTTATTTTTCTATTGGTAGATATGAATAGATAGTAGTTTTCAGAGCACTTACATCCTCAGGTCTCACACAGCTGGAAATTGGTAAGGATTGCTTGAGGAGAGGCAAAGGAAAATTATCATGTTAAGGCTGGTAGATTGCCAATTTGAAAAATGTAAGGTGAAGGCTATAGGCTGTGTTGGCGTAGAAAAGGGGGGGGTGGCATAAAGGGATTGAGTGGGATAGAAAGCCAAAGTTGTGGTTTGCCAATAAATTCATCAGCACGTTTGCTGGTGTGATGGTTGTGGGTGTATTGTGATATTAAAGCAGATGGAATTTTGATCTCAGCAATTTAGTAATTGATAATGCAGACCTAAATATGAATAACTTTTTCAACAGACTTTTAGTACGAGGCAGACTGCAGCAGGCAAGGATTATGATGTTTGTTAAAATGGTTGAGATGAACATAAAGGCATGCTATTAAGTTTAATTGTATGGAGAATATGCCATGTATATAGAGGAGAAGGTATTTAACTTATGATTAGCTGATCTTTATCTTAGTCAGATATAACTGGGCAAGTTATAGTTTTGACAATCAGCTGTTACCACCATAATTTTTCTGAACTGGCAGCTGCATGTTTTTACTGATGAACAGACACACCAGCTTTCCAGATAGATGGACACAGTCATACCATGACATAAATATTTTACACAGCAGAAGGAGGGACGAGAGAGGGAAGATGAATATTGTGTTGTTGCTAATGTGTTACAGTGACCCAGAATATATACTTGTGATAACATTTGTCTTTTTCTCTACTTTTAATTCTAGGTGTACCCTGAATTGCAAATTACCAATGTTGTTGAAGCCAACCAGCCAGTTACAATACAGAACTGGTGCAAAAGGGGATGGAAGCAGTGCAATGGTCACCCACATATTGTGGTTCCCTACAGATGTCTGGGTGAGTGACTCAGTCTGTTTTTTCCTGCTCTATTTTTTTCAATCTCTTCATAAGAAAGACAGAATCTGCATAAATGTCTTCTATACCTCAGTATTATTGTCTTTTCTGAAGGGAGTTTTGTCCAGTTGTTCAGTCCTTTGGAACTGCATTATCTAAAAAGAAAGTACTCCTGCTCTTCCCTAATTAAATCCTTCTTTTTTCACGTTAATTTTTGAATATCTAGTACTTGGACTCTACCATGAAAGACTATGGGAATCTGTATTTGTTGAAACAAAACAAAAGATACTTTATACATTCCCCCATTTTATCCTTCAATGTTATTTTTGTAGCAGTTGCTTGCTGTTCTCTCCTGTGTCCTTGGTGCTTTAAATCAATTAAAAGGGATGTTTGAGCCCTTGGTTTTTTGCTAACCTTTACTTTTGTCTGCATTAGAAAATAGAATTGTGGATTTGCTGTTTTCATTAACATTCTAGGCACAACATTTTCTTGATATTATTCCATATTTAAGTATGTTGCTTTATCACTGCCATTTGAACTGTGATAAATGATGGAGTTCAGAGTTGGAACTTGCTTTTCTAGTAAGCCAGGACAGCTAAAAGGCATGGAAACCAACTCAGACCAGTTTTTCCATGAAACAAATAATGAAAGAAATTTTTTTAAATTATGCAATGCTTCTAGAAATTTTGTTCATTTGTGCAGAGTAGATAAAACACAGGGCACATTCAGTCTGTAGCGAAGCTGGGACTGAAGAGGAACTAGCAGAAATGCTACCTGTGTGGTCAAAAGTGCCAAAAGAGCAGGTGTATAAAATCTGTGCTAAGTATCAGGGAAATTGTTTTGCTTGACAAAGTTTCTAGATCTGATGTTTATTTGTATAGATATAAAAACTGCCAGTATATGATTGTTGATGCTACTGAGGCTCTGCAGGACTAGTTTATTCTGAGCAAAAATCCTCCAGGAGAACCCAAATTCAAGACTTTTGGTGAGCAGAAGAACCTGCCTCTAGGAATTACAGATTCTGACTGTGGGGAGGGACCTGCTGGCTTTTGTCTTTTTCCAGACATGAGTTTGGTTGGTTGGTTCCACCACAAGCTTTACTGCTAAAAGGGACATGCTCTTTTAGCCATTTGTTGCTGTGTTTTCTTTACTTTTTTATAGTCAGGATAGAAGCATCAACTTGTAATCTTAATGTATGTCTAAAGCCACATAAGCAACTTGTCAGAGATGAGGCAGAGCTGCAGTCTCACCTAGAACACATCGCAATATGTTTCACAGACTCCATGAGAGTGCACTTGCACTAATTAGAGATACAGCAGAAGAGCGTCAGACTAGTGGAACTATAAAAACTAAATTTTATTATTTATTTTATTGTCACCACAAGCAAAGCTCTGAGATAAGGCTTAGGACTTAGCCTCAGGACTCTCTATCCTTATGTAGATTTGGTCAGTGCCCTGGAGGTCTTACAACCTAATTCAAGCAAAAGGACAGTGTCATCATAAGAGCAAATGAATATAAATTGGCTATGAATATGTTTAGTCTGCAATTTTAAGGAAGTATCTGGAAGCATAAGGAGCTCCAACAGTCATTTGGTTAAAGAGTAGGATGTCTAATCATGTGGAAGGAAGTTCATAAATTTGTGGACAGGACTATATGCAGTTCCTTGCAGGAGTGAGGAGCTGTACTTGGACTTTTAAGGTGCCTTCCCCGAGTTGCACTTTTGAAAGAAAAATCATTGCAAGGAGTATGGTTGCTATCTTAGGTAGCAAGGTTTGGATGCAAAGATTTTAAAGATGTTTAAGCACTTCATTCCCATTAGCCCGTAGCCCTCTACTTTTACTTTAAAATCTCCATATATGCTATTTTTTTCTGATTTCCTTGTGATTGAGGCTTATGTATTTGTGTCTGACACACTGTTTATCATTTTCATATGCTGACGTTCATCTTTTGACCCTGACTAGAATAAACCTTAGATACTGATGTTCCCAGGGGTCTACTGGGGCCACATAATTACTTCCTCTGGAGGAAACATGGTGGCAGTAGCCATAATCTGAAATTTCTCCATCAACCAGCCCTCTGTTGTGTACCATATCTGTCTTGGAATACTTTCTCTTAAATCATGTTTTTGTACAGAACTAAGGAGTCCAGAGAGCTTTTAAATTTTTTTTCTCTCCTCCTAATATTTCTTCAGTATTAAAAGATAACTTTGTTAAAAGTTGCATCTTGCCTGTCAGCTCTGTGTGTGCCTCAGCTATTCTTAGTGTGGTAGCTGTTAGTGGACATTGTCAGAAGTTGGGCATTGTTTGTGTCCATTCCTCTGTAATTTTAGTGCAAATAGACCCTTGCCCTAGACCACTGTTACATCCATCTGGTAAGAAACAAGATACCAACAGAAAGTTTGTCAGTGGGCAGCTGTTTGCAGGGTTGAGTTTTAATTTTGCATTGCTCTGAGGATACTTACTAGCCCAGTAATTTCTTCCATCTTGACAGTATTTTTCACAGTTGAGAAACAGCAAGTGACAGAAATCTGGCTGCTTTCAGCCCAGAGCATCTTTGATGAACAGTCTGCTTGCATCATGATCTTCAGCCAAGGCTTTCAAATGTGTAGAGCCCATTTCACTACAGCCCTTGCCTGCTCCAGGAGTTTTTCCTCTTTGAGACTTGTGCAGGGCAGTAGTTACAGCAGTTCTTTGTTGCAGTATATTTCAGTAACATCCATCAGATTTACTAGATTATCCAGCTTCATATGTTCTTAAGAGAATGCAACTAAAGCATAAAAACAGTGGTTTAAACAATACAAAATGAAAGCCCCTTATTTGAGTCAGCCATGTATCTTTGCATTGACCACAGAAGTATTCCCTAAAAATGTTCTAATTGGATCTAATCTTCAAGAGTTAAATTACGTTGTTTGAGTGAGGACTGTGGTGCTTGACATGGAGCCACAAATGTGTTTGGGTACACAGCAAAGATGAGGAGCAGTGAGATGTGCTGGCGGAAGAATGAAGATCTGCAAAACTCCCTTCTCCTGGTATCAGGTGTGTGTGCCACCCTAGTGCCTGCCCCACCTGCTGTGTGGCACAGCTTGCAGGGTTGCTGTAGTGTCAAGAAAGCAATTGTTTCTTCTTTGCTTTACAGAAACTGTTTTTGGGAAAATACCATGGCCATGTAAGTGTTGGTGGGAGCTCTGCTGGTGGTCACAGCATGAGGGCAGGATTTCTGCCACCGTTGGGGCAGTGTGGGCAGTAAGCACTTCTGGTTTGCACTTTCTCCTCTCTTCACTGCTTGCCCAAGGAAAAGCAGCTGGTGAATTTGTGCAGTGTGGCTCGTGAAATGAAGTAGTTCACTCCATGTTCCTTGCTGGTTGTGGGAATAGGCATCCTTGTCCCAGAGATGTGATTCTTTTAATACCTTGGATAAATGTATGGCTATGCATTTCTGAATAGATGACCTTTCATTTTGTGTTGGTGGAATATATTCTGAACCCTGGATAGAGATGAGAAGCTCAGTTATGTGGGTGTTTGTGGATCATTATGTGGGTGTGGCAGACAGGATATAGCGAGGTGTGGCAAAGGGGAAATTACACATTACCTGTGCTGTGTGAAGTGCATGGTTGGGAGTGGCTCTGCCTCATTATCCCATTAATGTATGCTGCTAAACACTGCATTCACAGTGTTGGAAAGATCCAGATGTGTTGGAATCTCATTATATCTACAGCCTCTGTCAATCAGAATGTGATTACTTGCAGTCATTTGTTCATAAAGAAGTAGATTAGGTGTCCTGGTTTGGGGCAAATTTGGGAGAGAACCTCTAAAGGGTTTCCTAGAAAGCAGATTCAAGCGGCCCCTCCCCCTTCCCAGTTTGGGAAAAGATTTCCTTGGAGAAAAGTGGAATAAAACTGTTTATTTAACAGGCAAAGCATTCACCAACACAAAAAAATGAACAATATTGAACAATAAAACCTCTTGCCACTCCAGAAGAGATGACAGACTCAGGAAGTCCCTTTTGTGGGCTGTAGCTCAGCTCACTCAGTTTTTTATCAGTCCCTGCGGCACTGGAAATGCCACAGCCCAGGCCTGGCTTAGTGAGCCACAGGTGAGAGCTGCTGGTGCTCTGCTGGGTGTTCAGTCCAGAGCAGGTTTAAACAGGTCTAAATAAAATAAAAACCACATTCCAGGGAACTTCTGGGCCTCAGCTAGCTAAAAACTCATTAAGAGTAAAGGAGAGCTCTGTCCTGCTGTCTGTCCATCTGCAAACAACACAGTCCAGGAGCAGGAATGTGTAGGAGAGAGTACAATTTCTGAAAACAAGCTGTGCACTCTTCTTCCCCCTCTCCACTCTCAGAACCAGTCTTAAAACGTATTTCTGGGCTAAGCAGGTGAATGGGCATACGAGCATCTTAAAGTCACACCAGCACATTAGGTTATATGAAAAGTATATTTTGCTGCTTGGTTATGTAATGAAAAACTGGCTTCTGCATCTGTTTTTTTAAAAATAGTATTTGAAAATATTTTTAAACTTTTCATGCTTTATTACTCTAGCAGTTTGTGAAGTTATTGTCGTGTTGAGGTGTCTTCGTTTGAAAGATAGGTGTCTGCCAAGGAAGGCAGGAACCTCCCTTGGAATATGAACCTCTTCCCTCCAAATTATTATAACTTTGAAGTTACAGCGATTTCAGGCAAAAATATTGGAAAAGGAATAGCAGTTCTTTACTTATATATAGATCTACATGTATGCTAAGACAAACAAACAGCAGCAACAAGAAACACAAACCAGAAAACGAGTACCAGCCGTCTCACGGCTGTTGAGCGCTTTCCCCTTCGGTGCAGTTCCGGTCGCGGCCAGCAGGGGCGTTGGTGGCTCCCGGCTGGGCAGGGCCGGTGCGATGATTCCCCCGCGCCTGCAGGGGGCGCTGTGGCGCGGGCTCAGCCATGCCTCTCTGTGGTAATGGCGGGCGGGCTGGCGAGAGAGAGAGAAAAGGCGATTCCTTTACAAACTCACCTCAGGAAGCCAATCCCTGTGCCCTTCCGATGGCGAAATGGACTGTAGCAGGAACCTCACAGCGGTGGCTGGAATGGCAGAAGTGGGCACACACTGGGTGACAAAACGTAGCAGAAACTCGCAGCCCTGTCAGGAGCCCTGGGGTGTCCTGTTGGGCACCTGATGTTGAGTTAAGGTGTTGCAAAAAAGCCTGCGGCAGCGGCACAAAACAGTGGGGCTGGGCAGCTGCAGCTGGGCTTCTGCAAGCAGCTGCTGCAAGCAGCCAGGAGAGGCACCTTCTGGGAAGGGGAAGTGGTTCGGGTCACGGTTTTTCCCCTGAGGTACCTGCATGGATGATGAGGGGCCTTTCCCATGAGAAAAGGGGTGTTAATAATGTCCCAGTTCAACAGTCGCTCTTAAGAGTAAAGGTTGGTGGCAGCGAATTCTCCCCATGGTAGCAACAACTCGGGTGTTCCCTTCTGATCCTGAGAGCGAGAGAGAGCAAGGAGCTTGAGCCCAGTACCTGACCCCCCCAGTCAAAATCTTATGTTATCTCTATGTGAGAAGCAACTGCTCACTTTGAAAATTTAAAAAGGTTTATTAAACCTTAACAAAAATACCACAAAAGGACTACATAAGGAAAAAGCTGCATTCCATGTGGCCAGTTTGTCTTCAAGATGGATGTTCAGTGTTTTATACCCCTGGGGGTTGCATCAGCCAGCCCAGCCCTCCCAAACTGTCAGTCAGCTCTTCTTTGCCATTTTTCAGTGGAGACTGCTTGCTTGTAACTTGACTGGAGGTCAGGTGTTGCCATGCAGCACCCCCTTAGCAACAAACTTTTCCATTCCCCACTGCCCCATGCAAGGGACACACGTGCAGCCTTCTTTGTACCTGTCCTAGACAACCCCGGCTGTCTGATGGCAATAATACAGGGGGGAAAGGGAACTGTGGGGACAACAGAGGACATCTAAACTACCATAACATAACTATACATCACTAAAGCTTTTGTGAATATTCACACAATAGTTATCCCTTAATTGCGAGAGACAGTCATCTCATTATCCATCTATAACATCTTCCCTTCCAAAGAGGAAACCTCCTCCAGCTAAGAGAGAGGCTGTGGTGGTTTCTTCGTCACTCAGGGTCACCAATTGTGGTGGTGTTCACAGGGGTCCCAGGACAAGGAAAGAGATGAGAATCTTGACTCCAACTTTCAGAAGGCTTGATTTAATTTTTTATGATATATATTATATTAAAAACTATACTAAAAGAATAGAAGAAAGTATTTCATCAGAAGGCTAGCTAAGAATAGAAAAAGAATGAATAACAAAGGCTCGGACTGACTGAGACAGTCCAGACAGCTGGACTGTGATTGGCCATTAATTAGAAACAACCAGATGAGACCAATCACAGATCCACCTGTTGCATTTCACAGCAGCAGATAAGTATTGTTTACATTTTGTTCCTGAGGCCTCTCAGCTTCTCAGGAGGGAAAAATCCTAAGGAAAGGATTTTTCAGAAAATATCATGGCTACAAGAGGCCAGCTGCACTCTTCCTCCTCCTCCCCTTCCCAACCCCATCTTTTGCCTCTTAAGTACCGGTCTTTGTAGTCTCTTAGGCAACAAGTGGGACAAAATTGCCTGAGACAAAGAAGGGGAAAAAAAAAGGAAAACTCCTTCAACCTGATGTGTAATTGGCAGTTCTTCTAGTAGTAGTTCTTCTGAAATTACTTGCCATTTCAATAGTGGAATTTTTTCACACAATCATGTTAAGTGCCTGTATATTTGTATACATGGCAAAACTTGCTGGTTTTACCTCCTCTGAACTCACATTGCACCTATTTGTATTGTACTGACATGACAATACAAATTCTCTTCTGGGTAGTTGGAAACACTTTCCACTGGCTTTTCCACGCAGTGCCTAATTATCAGAATGACATTAAATAATTGTCCCAGAATTTTTCTGTCCCTGTTAGTTTAGCTTTTCACCTCCAGCTTGCCTCAGTCTTCAGTCAGCCATGTGAGTGATGCAGACAAGCCTCACACCACACTGTTCCTAAAATAAAAAAAATTCCCTTCATTTCAGCCTACACAACTACAACATGTCTGGTTTTTCTGACAACTCTAGCTGACAGGAAGCAGAGGAGTCACTGATCATTCACATAGACTGTTATAGATGAGTAATGTAATGGTTGGCTCTTGCAATTAAGAGATAGATATTTTTGTGTATGTTGAGATGTACAGTGTTGTTATTATAATATGTCCCCCATAGTCCTCTTTGCCCTCCCCCTTGTAATAGCCTCAGTAGTCAGGGCATTTAGAGAAAATCTCCACCAACAGACAGTAGAGAAAGCGTTGACTGATAAAACTTTGGGAAGGGCTAAAGAGTTAAAAGGCAGAGTATCCATTTTGTCGGGGAGCAGGGGGCTGATAGTCAAGGGGGGGGGCCCCCCACTGATAAAATTTTTTTTGTTGAGGTTTCATAAACTTTTAAAATTTTTTAAAGTAAGCAGTCATTTCTCACATAAACAAAAACGAATTTATTGGTTTATTATAGTTCTAAGAAGGTCTGTTGCCTCATGGTTTATAACTGTGTCATTTCAAGTATTTTCTTAAGAGTGATGGGGAGTGCTTAAAGTATGACATGGCTGCCATAAAAGAAGTGACACAGTAGATAAGATTTTTCCTGTATAGAAAAGAAGATGACTGGAAGATCTGATAGCACTTTGCAAAGTCATGAATAGCTTGGAGTGGATGGATGAGGAATGGTCGTTCACCCTGTATTTCATGAGAGAACCTCAGATTATCAACTAAAACTTGCAGGCTTCAGGTTTCAAGCAAACAAGTAATTGAAAGGTTATAAATTTTGTTGCACAATGTGTATGTAAGCTCCTCATCCATTTGCCACAGTGTCTTTTGGATGCTGAGAGCCTATAAAGTTTCAAAACCTAAAGGAAGGGAGAGTAAAGGGAGAGAGAAAGACAGGGGGAAAGAGAGAGAGGAGCCCTCCGGAGTCAGAGATCAATCCTCATAGAGGTAGTGATCAATGCTCGATTTATTTCAAATCTGAGGGTACATTTATATGTTAATGCAGGGTTCTGCGACGTGAGAGTGCATATAACTGGTTACAAAGTATTGCATATAAGACAAAGAGCTAACATTTCTTTGGTCAGTAGCATAGCTTGGCAGAACTGCTAGCAGAACATTCTGCCCCATATCTTCTCTTCACATCCTTAGAACATTCTGCTTCACACCTCTCTTCTTGGGGTACATCTTGACAAAGCTTCTTTATATTTTTTGCCCAAGGGCAGCATGTCTCTGCTGTCAAGCACGCAGGGTTGTGCAGCTTGCTTCTCTCCAGTGTCTGCCCAAAATGCTCTCTACAAAACCCAATAGTTTATTACAAGGTGATTCATAAGGTGTTAGGGACCCCTGCATACACCTTATGCCCTTTTGTGATGCGGTGTTGACCTGCTTTTGACCACTTGAGCTAAAATGTTTTGTGGACTGAGATAGACATTGTCATGCTTATGTGGCTTCCTCTGCCATATCAAAGTGCTTGCCATCAGACCAGTTACTCCTTTCCCTTCTAAACTGCTTTTCTCCTGCCTTTCTTTATCTCTGAGGGTGCTGCCCCTGTCTGGCTCTTCCTACAGAGCCACTTGCTCCAGATTTTCCAGCCTTGTTCTATTCTTTGGCTTACCAGATGCCAGTGTCTTGACTATGACCATTCTGTTCAAGTCTCCCAGGCAATGTTTCTTAATCTCTCCTTTCCTTCTGAGTAATCCTCACCTTGACATCTGCCTTTTCCTCTCAGCACATTCTCTTCTTCCTGTCAGCATCAGCTATCCAAGCCAGTTTTGTTTGTGTCTACTTCCCAGCTCATCATCAGCTCTGCCATGCATCTATTGTCATCTTATTTCACGCCTCACTTAATGCTACCTCAGCAAGCAGATAAGGGCTCTGTGATCCTTCCTGGAAGTGATAAGATCAGTCTGTTCCAGAATGATTTCTTCTGTGGTGAGTGCAGCTCTGCTCATAAGAGCAGCTCTTGTATTGGGACCTTATTAACACCTGTTGCCGGCCGGGGGCTATGTACAAATCACAAACGGGATGGGAGTGCTGTGGAATGTGCCTTGAGCTGTTTTATTTTCCAGTATCAGTCTCATTACATGGTTATGACAGTGGGAAGATGCCATCAGCTCACATCCCGTATATTTTGTATAATTAATACACAAACCGTTATTCTATTTGTCCTTACTTTTCTACTTTTAAAATAAATTTTCTACTGATCTATCTCATGTCTACTACTTAGCTCTAATCACAGTTCTACTGTCTCTGAAGCCTGCCTTTTGCAGCTTTCCCAAAACCCTCTGATTTTATGAATTCCCACAACACCCTACCTCACCAAACAGGGGACCCTTCACCATCTGCTGGGGTGCCTCAGAGGAAACCCCAGGACCTCAATCCCCTTCTCCCCCAGCCCCTCTTCCTCAAGGGAGCCTCAATCTGCTGTGTTTGGGAGCCGGGCTGCCCCTGCCCAGCCCCCCGCGGTTCCTTCATTCCTGCTGGGGTTTTTCTGCTACACTGTAGCCCCCGCACCCCCTGCCTGCCGGGACGCCCCTGCGGTTCCAGCTACAGCTGCGGACTTTCTGCTACATCTCAGATTTTGCTTATTCCTGCCGTTCCAGCGTGCTAGATCCGAGGGTTCTGCTGAGGCACTGCGATCAGCGGTCCCGGGGGTTTGCAAAGCCAATCTTTCTCCCATCCCTTCTCGTCCCGGCCCAGCCGCCATGAACTGCGCGCTCTCCAGGTTCGCACCGGAGCGCCCCCTGCGGCCGCAGGGGATCATTGCACTGCCGTGCCCACCCAGGGGCCTGCCAGCGCCCCTGCCGGCTGTGCCGGTAACTGCACCCAAGGGGAAATGCTTGAGGAACTGGAGGAGACTGTTTATTGTTTATACATGTGTTCTTACATTCTCGTCTTTAGCGGATAGCCTGGGTTTTGGGGAAGGCTTGTGTCAGAGAGCTCACCTGTAACCTTGACCTTCAGTAAGTTTAGGAAAGAGCTTGGTTAATTTTCAGTCAAGGATTTCTCATTTAGGGCACATTGCCCTTGAGGCAAAGATAAAGGTGGTACTTGGGATGTGACAGTGCTGTGCCTCAATGTTTATCTGCTCTCGAAATTGTCCCTACTGGCAAGGGGAAGAATGACAGCATTACGGGGCTTGTGTTCTAAGTACTGGAAGTCACTTAATTCTAGCATGTTCATTCATCAGACTTCATCACTGACATAGGATGAAGAAGAGGAATGGCCTCACTTTGGCCAGATGCAGACTCAGCAGTGTAACCATGAAATGACAAGCTGGGATTCAAGGGCTGCAGGGCTGTGATGGGACAAGATCAGCTGCCTTCCTGCTGGATAGATTGTGGTGCTCAGTGTGTGCCTGGGGAAAGAATTCTTCATGCTTGTGTAAACATCCAAAATCTTTGCAAGTTGAACTGGCATTTGAAGGTCAAGCATCTTTCAACACTTCCAGTCTCCCTTGCTCACAAGCACAGGCATCTTTGTTGTGCAATCAGAAATTCCCTTTAGGTTCCTCTGTCTTTTACATGAAAGCTTACACTTGTGATTGATACTAAGAATGGCTGTGTAGCAAGAAGGCATTTTATGTTGAAATGTGGGCACTTAGTTTCTTCTGAAAACCTTCTGCAATGGAAAATATAAGTTGAGAATGGTTATGCACAGTCTTTATTTTTAATGTTCTTGTCATGGGATGAGTAGCAACAGTAACTTATGAACTTTCTCAGGCAGGTGTATGTGGCATTCACATTATCTGAAAAAATCCTTTTGCCCAGGATTTTTCTCCTGGGAAGCTGAGAAGCCTCAGAGAAAAGGAAAACAATTCTTATCTCATTTGCTTCTTGTGTTTTGCTCATTTGGAATGCGTTTGGAGATTATTTACCCACAGGTGATTGTCTCATTGGATTCTGCTGTGAGTTGTTTAGACTCTTGGGCCAATCAGGGTCAGGCTGTGTTGGGACTTTGAAAAGAGTCACGAGTTTTCATTATTATCTTTTTAGCATTTATTAAGTATCCTTTCTGTATTCTTTAGTATAGTATAGTATTCTTCAATATAATATAGTATTATTATAAAGTACTGAATTAGCCTTCTGAGAACATGGAGTCAGATTCATCATTCCTGCCTTCGTCGGGACATTCCCAGCAAATACCATAGGTGTATTTGGTGTTTTGGGTTTTTTTTAACAGAATTCCATCCATTCCACATTCCATCAATTCATACATTCAATAACATTTTTTTGGCTGTGTCTTCTTCAGGGTTTTGTTTGGTTGGTTGGTTTTTTATTTGGGTTTTTTTAAGTTTACTTCTCCTGTAGGTCTTTAAAGTTGGCCATGTTTGCCAATAGCACTGAAAACAGAGCTGAGTAGACTACAGCTGTCATCCCTCTGTCCAGGTTTTCTGCCAAAACAAGTGGAACAGTAGTGTGTGTTTTTTAAGGAACCATTTTGACTGTGTGTGATATTTTTGTGCTTGGAAACCTGTGTGAGGGTCAGGCAGGGGATAAGTGGATGTTCTAAGGAGCCACCAGCTTGGCCCCAGGAAGCTAGAGAACTGCTGATGGGTAGGTGTTCTGTCCTCTCCGAAGCGAGCTCTTGTTTCCCTCCTACCACCATCATCTGCCTGCCAGTCTTTGCCTGCTAGCACAGGCTGTGTCTCAAGATTCCGTAGGTTTCTCATCCCTACTGTTACAGGAAGCTATAGAAAGAACAGAGGTGGTACCCAGGCGTGGGAATGCATTCACTTACTAAAGCAAGCATTTGATGGGAATGTTTCAGTGTTTTTGTTTAATCCTATGCTTGCATTTATTTATTTATTCTCCATGAGAAGACTTGCACTGGTTTATTTGAAAGGGACTGTACTTTGCTCTTCTCTGCTTCTGCCTTCTTTGGGCTAAAAGTGAGGAAGAATGCCTATGTAGGGGGGTGTCACAAAGTGATGGAAAGGAAGAATCTGGTTCTGCAGAGCCATTGTCCGTAGCCAGCTTGGCTTTAACTTCTTAGATTTGATCTGTTTATACATAGATCATGCCAGCCCTGGAATCCCAGCTTATCATTTCATAGGAATACTGTTAGTTCTGGGAATGGACAATGTGAGGTCATACCTTAATGATACCCAGAGCCTCCTTGTTAACAAAATAAATCAAATAGCTTTAATACTCTGTTAGCTTGAAGGATTGCTGTTTTACTGCTGTAGTGATGAGTGATTGCTTCTATATTAATGCATGTATAAGCAGTTCTGCATTTTTTTTGATTTAAACTTTATTCTGACATTTTGAAGTTTCTTACTGACCTTCAAGTTGAGAAGTAATATTAGGGTGTTTCAGTATGTTCAGAATCATATGGAAACTTCCTTATTATCACTTAGGGAACTTAAAGGGGAATTGGTTCCAGTTAAATATGTGAAACTTAAGCTACTACAAAGTCCTTCAGTTCTAGCAGAACAAATGAGTGTGCTTCAAAAAAGAAAAACAACTGTAGTAGTAATCTTTCCTCTTAACCTCCTGACTTTCTGTTGTTGTTTTCTAGTGAATTTGAATGTATCTAAAAATTACAGAATTGATAGGTAAGAGTTGTATTTTAAGAGTTTTCAGTTCTGTAGCCAAGCTGACGTACTTAACCCAGCCATTAAAAATGCTTCCTAATTGTTCAGTTTAAAATACTGAAGAACAGCAAAAAACCTTTTTAGGAATAATGAATGAAGGTCATGATTATTGTAAATTATTTACTTTATGCATTATGGTATTTGATCTTTTACTCCCAGTGGCTTTGTTAGTGAGTTCTTGATGTATAAAATATTTAAATTACCCTGTTTTTCTATTAGGTCATTGCAACTAGGTCAACAGAAAATTGAATCTTAACTACTTGATATCAAAGTTAATTTCAGTAAAATAATATTGGCTGTGTAGTAATACTGGCTTTTACTTCTTTTTCTAGAAGGTACTCAGGTGAATACATAAACAGTGTCTTCTTAGGAAGTTTGAGCCTCCATGTTTTGAAGGAGGCTGGTTTTTATTACATTTTAGCTACTCCTAATTGAGTTAGTCTTACATGTGATATGTTTTTATTTTTTTTTTATTATAGTTTAACCTAGGGCACGATTTCTAAATATGTTATTTTGTCAAGTCATTATCTTTGGCATGGGAATGCTCTTAATCTGTTAGAAGATTACTAACTATTTATAATGAGCTCCTGTAACTACAGTTGTCTGGATCCACCCAACAGAGATATTATGTGTTTATGTGTTGCCCTGCAATCATAAATATCCTGAGTTGGAAAGGGCCCATCAGGATCATTGAGTCCAATTCCTAGCCCTGCACAAAACAGCCCAAACAATCCCACCATGTGCCCAAGACTATTGTCTAAACACTTGAGCTCTGTCACCTTGGTGCTGTGACAGCTGCCCTGGGGAACCCATTCGAGTGCCCAACCCTCTGGGTGAAAAACTGTTTTCCAGTATCTAACCTAAACCTTCCCTAACACAGTTTTCTATGGCTGAAAAGGAAGCTTTTGAAATTTATTTCACAGTTAATTGAAAATGCAAGCTCCCAGGCTCATCAATGATCCATGAAATACTTGGCTACCCAGTGTGAGTTTTTTCTAGTTATCTTGGGTTTTATCTCTGAAATGCAGGGTTGATTTTGAATATGGAAAACATAGCATTTGTAAATCATTATGAATGTTGTACTGTTAGTGTACAAAACTGAAGTAACCTTTCATGTTTCTTTTCCTTCTAAATCTTCATGTTTCAGATTTTGGCAAAAAAAAAAAAAAAAGTCAAACTTCATTCTAGTTACAGTGTGAACTTCCTCTCCACATGTCCTTGTGCTCCATTCTGTAAATAACATTTTGTATGTTTCTTTGTTCTCAGTTAGTCTGGGAAACAAGGATTTTACAATGAATATCTAATTGAATCTTAATCTAATGTTTTTCTGTAGCCTATCTAGAACTTTTTTACTACTTCATTTGTTCTCCTTTATTAAGTAACAATGATACCCCAAGTTAATTTGACATGTCATAAAGGAGTAAAACTGAATTCCCATGCACCTTTCTTTTTTGTGAAATTCTCTGAAGTGATAGGCAGCTATAGTATTTTATGTCAGTTTTTCACAAATGTAACTGCCCTCAATATGTCTCTTATGTCAAGCTGTTTCACGATTAACTTTTATATTCTAATAAAAATGGAAGGTGTAATTACAAGTTTGGCTTTTATGCCATTTGATTATGTATGAGCAATTGCTTGTGTACAGTTATTGTTATCTGGTCTGTTAAAACAGAACCAGTTTACAGCAGGTTTTTGCATGTTATCAGAGCCACAGCTCTGAAGTGAAGTGTTCACTAACATAGCCTGCACTGTCTTGTGTCCACATTGGAGAACTGGGAGGATGCCTTACAGGTCATCCCAAGTGTTTTGAGGTACCACCTCTTCCTAGTTGTCCCTCTCCCTTCTTCCAGCAATATGACTTGTAAGGAAGGTGTCTATGATACTGCTCATTGGCCAAAAATCATTTTTGTCAACTGCCTGTAACAAGAGAATATCTGAAGTGTCTTAATTGTGTTTTGGCCTGTGTACCACACCAGGAGATGTGGAATGCCCAAAAATTCCTCTTAAAATTTGGGTCTCTGTAGATGGTACCTTATTGTGGTAATCTCGAACTACCCTTTTTTTCCATCTGTCTCTCTGCCATAGAATTTCCTTATTCTCTCAAGATTTCTGTTTACCACATCACAACTGTAGCTGAGGGTGAAATGGGATTCAATAGCACCCTTGGTGAAAACTTGATGAAGAACTCATTGATGTGCCCTTTCATTTGGCAAAGAGGGTTTTTCTTTAAGTACTGTTAGAAGGAAAGTGTTTGTTTTGCTGAACTGGAACATCAACTTGTTTGATTCTCTTGTCTGACATGGCAAGTTCAGATTTCTTTCTGAGCAGGAAGGGCTATGCTGCAATAAAGTACCTGAATATCTGTTTTGACAGCTGTCATCTGAAGCTTTGGATAGGGAGTATATTTTTAAAAGAATTTTCAACCATGACAGTCCAAACAGACATCTTATTTGAATAATTTAATCCTATGTACAGAATCACAGACTGGTTGAGGTTAAAAGGGACTATCGTGGATCCTCTGATCTGACCTCCCAGCTCAAGCATGATTTTGCCAGAGCACATTGTACAGGATTGTAGCCAGATGGTTCTGGAATGTCTCTAGTGAGGGAGACTCCACACCCTCTCTGTGTGATCTGTTCCAGTGCCCAGTCGCTGCACAGAAAAGAAGCTCTTCCTCATGTTCAGGTGGAACATCCTGTGCATCTGTTTCTTCCTTTTGCCTGTTGTCCCATTGCTGGGCACCACTGAGCAGAGCCTGGTCCCTGCTCTGACCCCTCCCTGCAGGCACTGACAGACACTGATGAAGTCCCTTCTCAGCTGTCTCCTTATGGGGCTGAGCAATCCCAGATCCCTCAGTGTTTCTGAGGGATCTCATATGGAAGATGCTCCAGTCCCTTCATCATCTTTATCACCTTTAATAGGTGAAGTTTTTCATGGTAGCAATTTGACTTCAAAAGCAATCAAGGCTTCTTGCTGTCCTGTTGGGCCAGTCTTGGCCTGAGTATGAGTTTGTTGGCAGGGTGTCTCCTCTGTGTGACTTTTAAGAGGAGCATTGAGAGAGTAGTTCAGCTTCCTGGGCAATTAGGGCAGAGGCACATGGGAGGAAGAGGCAGCACCACCAATAGATGTTGCAGTGGAGCACATTTTGTGTCTGATTGTGGGAATTCATAAAGTCAGAGGGTTTTGGGAAAGCTGCAAAAGGCAGGCCTCAGAGACAGCAGAACTGTGATTAGAGCTGAGCAGTAGCCATGAGATAGGTCAGCAGAAAAATTATGTAAGAAGTAGAAAAGTAAGGACAAATAGAACAATGGTCTGTGTATTGCTGCTTGTCTAGAATAACTCCCTAAGCTGCAGAAAAGTATATCTAGCAAGATATTAGAAAGTTGTAAGCTTACTAATGGAGCTCTGTGCATTGTGTTTTAAGGCTTACAAGCAGGTATTGTATTCGAAATAAGCAAGCATTGTTTTAACCAAAGGTACGTGTGCTTATAGCGGTTGGATGGAACTGTCAGTATGCTTTTGCTTTGTGTGATTGGTCAAAAAACTTTTACAGTAAGTTGTAACATTAAGTTCTTGGTCTGCTGCCTGGGATGTGAGCTGCTGGCATCTTCCCATTGTCATAACCATGTAATGAGACTGATGCTGAAAAATAAAACAGCTCAAGGCACGTTCCTAGCAGTCCCGTTCCATTCGTAATTTGTACATAGCCCCCGGCCAGCGATATCTGTTCTCCACTTTTAGTTATTAACACCGCTAGAGGCTTATCTGCAATGCTGCATTGCTGCTGATGTCAGAGGAACTGCACAGCGTAATGCCAATTTTCATCTGCTCTTTTGAAAGTTTTTGCTCCTGATTTGCTAACCTGTTGTTTAAAGCTCTTTGCTTCCCTGTGTTTTGTGTAACTGTCCAAATGGAATTTGGGTTCTCCTGAGCAGTGCCCACTTCAGCTAACTTTTGTTAGCTTAATGTTTACTCTGTGTGGAAACTGATAAGATACATTTCAGCTCATATACACATTGTCAAACATGTATATAAAATATATATAGTGCACTGACCTTCTTTAATATCATTCTTTTGTTGTATTACCCATTTGGGATAGATGCTTTGGCATCACATTTTTTTCAGTGATGGTTCAACTGGACCCTTCTGACTAGGGGCAGAAATCTGCAAAGGATTTAATTATAAAAATAAGCTTTTATAGACTTTTTAGATATATGACAAAATGTTCCACTCCAGTGGTTTATCTTGGTTTATTCTCTCGTATTTAGTCATCCTTTCTGTAGGCCTACAATATGATATATTTAGTGTTCTTGTAGAGTTTGATGTATTCCTTACTGTTGCTCACCTTGCTCTAAAATTCATTTACTCTCTCAATTATTTTTTATCTGTTGATGTGATACAAGATACTTGAATTAAAAAAAAATCTTCATTCTGATACTGGGGATTAGACTATGACACTATACAATGTTTCTGAGCATAAAGTCCATGCAAGTAGCAAATATTATTATATGTCACTCAGTATTTGCATAGAACATATTGTTTATATTATTCCTTAAGGTCAGGATTCAGTTCTCAACAGAACATGATCTTACCTATTAATTCTGACTTGGCTTTTGTCCATAATGACTCATTTACAACAGAGAGAAAAAAATGAAACAAGTTGGAATTAATAACTTGATAAAATACTAACATCTTCTACCAGGTAATGTCTTCTCTTGGTAACTACTGTTGTGTTTACTGAATTAATTCTTACAATGAGAACTGGAGAGAAACAGTTTTATTATAAAGAGGGTGAGGTTTTTTGTAGGTAGTAATATTTATATAAAATATTTATGTGGCATTGCACATTCACAGAAATTGTTGACTTTCATTGAATGCAGAAAATGTTACAGGGACTTTTGTATTATTGGGTGTGCTCATGAGAAGGTTAGTGGCAATACTAATAGTGACAATAGAGCTTTTGTTTCTCAGTTATTCAGGGCAGTTCAGCTCCATCGTTAGTAACAGTTATAACTTTGACATCCTACCCTTGAAGATAGGAGAGTTGGAGTCCTGGTGAACAGAATCCAGTCCCCTTTCCTCTCTTGGTGTGTTTAACAGTAGAAGCCAGAAATTGTATTTACATTGTGCTTCTTTTAGAAACTATTTTTTAATACCTGGAGAGGGTCCAAAAAATTTGCATACCCAGTGAGGCAGGTCATTTCTCTAATCAAATGTACTGTCTTCCTCATTAGGCAGCCTGTCTTTTCCTCGTTGATAGAATACTCTAAACAAAACCAGTGCCAAAAAGAAGCCCTGAGGTGTGGTATTTTTGCATCCTTCCAGTCAGAGTATGGCTGTGAGAACAGTACAACCAGGTGCCATTACTCACAGAGCTCCACAACACAGTTTTTCACTGTCTTGGTTTACTAGATACTACAGGTGTCTGCTTGGGAAGGCATGAAATTCTCCCTTGGAATGGAGAATATAAATCCCATCCCTCCAAATTATAGAATTTTGAAATTAAGCGGCTCTCAGGCAAAGATATGGAAGAGGAATAACAGTTCTTTACCAGTATGTATAATGAAGCAAACAAAGAACCACTAACAACAAACAGAACCAGGAACCCAGTCCTGGCCTTTTTTGGCTGCAGCACATTCCCCTTTGTTGCAGTTCCGGTTGCCCCCAACCCCCTCTCTTTTAATCTGCCCCCATTCTCAAGGTGTGTCTGTCCCCACGAGAGAAGCTCCCAAAAACCAAAAGTTTCCCCTCCCCACCCATCTCAAGTACCCAGCTATCAGTGCTTCTTAGCAATACAGTGGTAATAAGGAGAGAACAGAAAAAAACCCAACCCCAACATTTACCCTACTAGGACTGCATCCATGAAAACCATAACATTCCAACCTGGATACAAAGGTGTTGCGAGAGGGAGATGGTGTTGCATACCTTGGTGAAGTTAAGTTGAATGGTGTCTACTGCTCTGTTCTTAACTCACCAATTTTGCTGTTTCATCCTAGAAGGCAAGTTAGTTTGATCAAGCACAGTTTACTGTTATTAGATCTGTTTTGGCAATTGCTAATCATCATCTCCAAGTGCCCAGAAATGGCTTTGCGTAGAACTTGGTTAATGATTTTCCCAGAAACTGAAATAAGGCAGCCTGTAATTCCCTGAAGCATCTTACTTGCAATGTGGTTGCAGTTTCTGCATTTTGCAGACATCAGGAAAAACTCCCTCAGATTCTCTATCTTAGAATATGTAAATCAGTCAGGTTTTGCTTTAAACCTTGTATTTTAATCTGGTTTATATGAAGGTGTTTTTTGGAAAACTAGTAGCCATATGGTAGCCATAGACAAGTTTCAAGTCCTCTATTGCTCTGATGCTTGAAATCTGTCTTACTAACCATTCAGAACTGTCCTTAACATGAAGAAATAGCAATGTTTATTAGTTGTCTGTTGCTAGTAATTAGTGTTTTATTTCTCAAAAGTGTTGCTGGCTGAATGCTGATTGTGATATTGCATTTAGTCTGCGTGGCTACTGCTTTTGTCTTCCTTGAGTTACGTGTGCAAATAGGCTCTTCTCTTTCTCCCAAGCTGTCCCATCCTGGCTGAGCTGCCAGACCACACTGACATTCTTCCTAAGAGATGGGTAAAGGCTTTGCTTTGTATAGAACAAAGTATTGTTTTGTCAGGTAATTGTTTATTTAATAGCTTGTAAACTTTGCAAAGCCTCAAAGCACTTTTTTGGTTTCCCATGTCACTGGTAATATGGCTTAGACCTTCTCTCATGAGTAGTAACCATTTCAGTGAAAGTTTGGTCAGGACTCAGCAGTGTTACAGGAAGTGATTGCTTAGGGTGTTAATAATCAACAAAGTATTTCTACAAAGTTGATTTCAGCTTCTGCTTATGGAGTTATTTATTTCAAATGCTCCTTCTAAGGTTACTTATTCACTCATTATAGCCTTTGCACAAGACAGTATTGCAGAAACATTTACTGCCTGAACTGGATTTCATAGTAATTTTTGTTCTTTGTCAGAAGAGAAAGCAGGAGAGGAACAACTGGATTAACTTACAACTGAAGTAGAAGGAGTAAAAATTTTTATTTAAAAATAAGCCATATCAAGGTGTTTGGGAAGGAAGAGCAAGGGAATAGAATTGAAATCTTGCTGAAGTAAACATGTCCTTGTTTAAAATGTGCTATATTCCTCATTGAAATGTTAGCATTTGAAAGGCTTTTGATGATCAAACCTTAAATATCTGAAGTATTTTCATTCTTTCCACCTATCTATGGTCATTACTCCCGCTAGACATCAATGACTAGCACGCCTTTCTCTAGCTGTACTCCTCATACCAGATGCTCTACTCTAATTACCAAGAATTGTCCATGAGAAACATCTCATCATATAATAATGCAAACACAGCAGGATTACTGGTCCCAGTTGTACTGAATTATTCCCAAGCATTTAATCTTTATGCCATGTTTCCATTTGATTGGTGTCTTTAGCAAGTCACTGGTAGGAATAAATAAGGTATTAAAGAATTCATTAATCCAAATTGCTTCTCACTGGATGTTGTTGCCATTTCAGAGCCCATTTGCCGAGTACATCTTACATAGTGAAGTGCATTAAGTATCCCTTCAGCCAGAGAGATGGCACAAAATTATAAACTGTTTGGGGATTTGCATTTGCAGGTCTTGCTTCAAAACATGTGTGCTGCCTGCTGTGAGAGGGGGAGCGGGAACGCTGACAGCTGGTGTGCAACTCATTGTGCAGCTTAGCAATAACAGAAAGTGATGTCAATAGCTGGAGTACTAAAATTAGTGCATGTGGTAGCATTTGTGAGGCCTAGTATGTTCTGAAATTCAGACATAATTTCAGCTTTTGCGAACCTGAAGACAGCTGCGGGGGGAAACATTCACAAAAACAAGATTCCTGAAGGTTTGGAATGTGTCTGCTCTTCAGAAATACCCCTAAGTTTTTTTTAGTGTTTATACTTAAATATAAGGAAAGGCACTAAAATGGGTCATGCAGTATCAGTCATCTTTATTAAATCATGGTATACAGTTTGGTTGGTAATTTCTGTAAAGGTTCTTAGAAATGCTTTTGTTTTTTAAAAGCTGCTGTCTTTGTTCAGTCTTGACACTCGTGGAAACCGACTTCGTTAAAAACTCACTGAGTACAGAGAAGTGTGCTTTGAATAATCCGATTCCTTTCCTGCTATGGAGTTAGCATGTGCAAGTAGGCTCTTCTATTTTCCCCTAACTTGAGTCATGCCATGCTCTGCTATTTATTGCCCTGCCTGGCAGAGCTGTACAGGAGCTCATCAGTCATGAAAAAAATATGAAATTGGAAGAAAACTAAAGAACACGAGTACAGGGAATAAAGTGAATCTCAGTACAGTCGAAAGACTACAACATAGGAGGAAATTAATACTTTGAGATGCAAAATAGATCGGGAAAAAAACAGAATGTACTTAATATAAAAGAAGATCCTGAAAATGATGAAGAGAATGCATTTCTGCCAAATAATTTTTTATTTTATACACCACTTGAGGCTTTTTTTTAGTATCTGGGTTTTTTTTTTTTATTAACAGTATCTCAGCACTAGACTGATGATGCTAGCATAAAGACTTTCAGTGATTTATAGTATGGAGGGGCTTGACAGCTGGCCTGCAAGCAAAGCAGAGTTAGTAGAAGAAATAACAGTTGATGATTTTTGAGTGCATCCGTAGCAAGGAAGAAGACAAGGCCATCAGCATGGAAACATGTTAGAAGAGATACATGAAATTTTTTGTAAGCTAGACTATGTGCATAAGTAGATGTGTGTACGTGCCTTATTGAATTTCTGTAAAACTTTTGCCAATTATATTGATGCTAATTGCTTTGCACCAATGAATATAATAAGTTATTGTGATGTAGTTAATGACTTAAGATCACACTTTATGGGTATATAAGCTGGAGAACATGCAGAATAAAAGCTTTTTTCTTCTTGGACCCTGATCACATGTTTATGTCACGTCCGGCCTAATGGTGACATTATAGATGTCATTTTTCTGTCCTGAGGATGAAGTAGGTCCTTTCTTGAGGTAACAGCTGGTCCTTTACTAAGACTACATGCAGCACCCATAAGTATGACATTCCTGTTTTCTCCTCTTGAGCCTTCCTGGGTTAGTGAGTCCAGATAGTGCTATTGACCTCTGGTGCGGGGGTACTTGGGAAATGTGCTTCTTTAGAAGAAAACCTGTGTTGGGGGTTTGGTTTCTTTCTTTTTTATTTACCGAAGTTTTTCCTTTAAGTTGCTAGGTGCTTATGGGTACTTAAAAGAGGTGACCAAGATGGGAAGAGGAGTGTAGCATCTGGCTACACTTCTTTTTCTCTGGGAGTTTCTCTCCAAGGAAGAAGATATCATGAGTTTTGGGGGCAGTTAAAGGGCGAGATCCTGGGGGCAGCTGCTCTCTTGCTCTCGGCATCAGAAGGAGGACGGTCAGTCTATTGCTTACTGCGGGGAGAATTCGCTGTCACTGCTCTAGTCCAGCCCTATACTGCTTCTTCCTTTCAATTCATGTCACCGCCTGAGTCCGGTCCTGTACTGCTTCTTCCTTTCTGTGGGTGAGCCTTTGTTCATAAGAGCAGCCATTGGGTTGGGACCTTATTAACACCCTACCTCACTAAAAGAGGGACCCATCACCGTCTGCTCGTGTGCCCAGGAATCCTGAGCTCACCTCTTGCTGCCCTGCTGGGAGCCGGGCCGCTGCTGTCCGGCCCCCGCCGCTCCTCTGGCGCTGCTCTGGGTTTCTCTACGCTATAACCCTGCCCCTGCCCTGACCTGCCCTGCCGGGAGGTCCCACTGCTCCAGCTACCGCTGCAGAACTTCTGATACATCTCGCCCACCCGCCCGGGATTTTTGTTCATTCCTGCTGTTCCAGCTTGGTGCTCCTTAAGAGTCCTGCAGGGGCACCGGGTTCGACTGCCCCAGGGTTTTGTGAAGCAAAGCCTCTCCTCCATCCCTTCCTGTCTCGGCCCAGATGGCTGTCATGGGGTTCTTGGTTCTATTTGTTGTTAATGCCATAATTGTTGTTTGTTTGCGTTGTTATACATACTAGTAAAGAACTGTTATTCTGTTATTCCTATCTTCATATCTTTGCCTGAGATCCCCTTAATTTCAAACTGATAATAATTCAGAGGGAGAGGGTTTACATTCTCCATTCCACGGGAGGCTCCTTCCTTCCTTAGCAGACACCTGTCTTCCAAACCTAGACAACCTGTCTTGCCCCAAATACGTTTTGTGTCCATGTTCTTATACTTTGTTCTACCTGGCTGACTCAGCAGGTACTGACTTTAGGTCCTGGGATGTGCTTGATGATGGCTTTTGTTAGCTAAGCACTATGAAAGGAAGTAGATATCAAGAACAAAAAGTGTTGGGTCGATTTATATACTGGATTACAGAGAATTGCTCTGTATTAAAGCATTGTCATAAAAAGGAGGAGAAGTCTTGAAACATCTTACCTTGCAGAAAGGAGTATACCCAAATATCTGGAGTCTTCTGCAACATTTTGGATGTAGGAAGTCTTCAAGATGTGACATGTGGTTCAGAAATTGTTTGGTTCTTTTCCCTTTTGTTTCCTATTTCTTGTAGTCTTGCACCCTGCATGTTGCCCTAAGTACTTGACAGGGACGTGTGCACTTCATTGTGGAAGAAAAAGAATTCTACCTGTTTTGGAGGAGGAGAAATATTTATGAACATTTCAGGTTTTGTTTTTCATGGCCATTTTCAGAGACATGGAGGTCAAGATATTCTTATCTCTTGTCCCTTGCACTTCCTTTTCCAGGCTGAGGTGGTCAGTGTTTTAAGGAACATTTCTGTTTCTTTTGCTGCGCCTTGCTGTACAAAGCTATACCGAGGCAGGATGTTTTGCAGACAGAATGGCAGTGGCATGTAATGGCAGGGATATAACTGCATCTCTTAGGCAGTACTGTGCAAGCAGCCTCTGAGGGCATGTGGTTTGTTTCAAGTAAAAGTGCTGTTATCTTTGAAGGAACCACTGTCCTATATTTCTCCTGGATTTTTTTTTTTTCCTGCTGGGTTGTGGCCAGAATTCTGCCCAGGGTTCTTGACAAAATCATAGTAAATCTTCACAAAATAGTCTCATTAAGCCTTTAATATTTCAGATTTGTTCCTTAGAGTTTTCTGGTACTGTTCTTTTTTCAGGCTTATTCCTTTATGTGAATTTTACTGACTTTTCTGAAGATCAAATAATTTCCAGTAGTTATTTGGTTATTCTGCCCTCCCATTTGAGTAGCCCAGTAATTCCCTCTTATTCTGGATCAAACAGTCATTTCTAACTTACCTTTGCTTTCAGCACCTTCCAACTTCTTATGACTTTTTTTATAGCACTGCAGTAGACCTGTTTTAGCCAGACATGCTGCTGTCAGTTTAGGGTGGGACCTGGAATCCCAAAAAACCAACCTCCCTACTTGAAAAAACACCAAAACTTGCCACCAGTTATTCTGCAGCAAGCATCCACTCATGGCATCCTCCACTTTATAATCTTTTTTACCACTGTAAGCAGCAATGCTTCAGTCACCAGTGTGTTCAGCAGCCTTCCACAGCAGCTGAGCATGTTCTCTTACAGATTTGTCAGGCAGAATTACTGCCATAATGGAGTGGAAAGGAAAAAGTGGATGTAAAGAGTCTGCTGAGGCTGTAGAAAGAGAGGGTAAGAAGCATTAAGCAATTAAGTGCAGTTTGGGAGGAGAATAAAAGGATTTTACTTGAGCAGAATCATGTAAAAGCTCTATGACTGAGACAGGATGGAGTCAGGCTATCCAGACTTCATTATTCCTGCTGTTTTCTAACTCAAGAATTCCAATAAATTAGGCAGGATTATGTAATTGGGAGGGAAGGGGTTGTGCCTGTAACAAATTCTCATTTGTGGGACAAGTATTGCAGATACAACGTGTGCCAAGGAGTTAGAAGGGAGAGCAGCTCAGTCCAGAAATTTGTCATCTTCCCAAGGTGAATTTTGCAGCCTGCTTTTGGGCCTGTTTCTTGGTAAATGGTGTTTGAGAGGCAAACTCTTGATTTGTGGTGCAAGGCAAGCAAGTTTGCTAGCATGACTGGTGGGGACCTAGAGGAAGAAAACTGAAGGGAAAATCCCTCAGGAAGCCTTTTTTGAGGTGACCTTTGCTGCTGGTCACACTGATAACTTCTGGGATGGTGTTTGTTTACTTTGTAGGCCTTGAAGGAAGGTGGCACAGGAGCAGGAATCCATGTGGCATGATGCTATGGTAATGGGCATTAGCACAGCTCTTTCATATTGCATTACTGAGCAAGAAAGTGATAGAAAAGGCATCTTACTGAACTCACAGCAGAATTTTTCCTCGAAGATTTGGAAAACAAGTAAAAAACATGAGAGAAGTAAATGAAAAAGTTGCAATAAACTGTTGAGGTGCTGTGGACTTTTGAAGAAGGTTTATTTTCTTTGTTTATAAAGATGCCAGTGTGTGGTGATGTGCATTTGAATGTTCTTGCATGTAAACACATATATCTGCTAGTGGTGTAATGCATCAAATCTGATCTTGTGTTCTATCTGGGAAGTAAGACAATTATATCAGAAAACTCAGGCAACAAAATAGCAAAATGAGCTGAAATTCCATTTATGTCTCTGTTGGAAGAACTACAGAGGAAGGAGGACGAAGGTTTGAGAAATAACCTTTTTTAATGTGTGGTACCCTATGAAAATGAAGACGTGGTATGCACCACAAATTAGTTATATGTGTGTTTCTGTGTTTATAGTTAATTGTTTTAGTCCAGTCAAATGTACTTTGATGGATTGTACCTAAAGGATTTTAGCCCTTTGACTCTAGAGTTCTGTGTGAGGTATTTGTATCTGCCAAAAATCACAGTAAATCATGTGATATATCATCACTGAAGCTCCTTGTGGTACACATATAGATATGAGTCTATTCCAGAAGGATTCCCTTTACCTTGATTTTGTGTCCTAAGCATGTTGCATGTTGTGTGCCATCTCAGTGTTTGTGGAAAGTACCTTAATTGCCCTGATTTCATAACACCATTCTAAGAGCATCAAGTGCCAATGGATAGTACAATTAGAATTATCAGTCAGTTCTTAATCTAATAAGAGGGCTTTGCTCATCCCAAATAATTGCCTTTTGTAGCCTAGAACAGTGAAGGTATTTTGCTTCAGAGTCATTGTATCAGAGTGTATTTTTGCCATGTGTGATGGGTTGATGCAATGCCTGCTAAGGAGCAGAACAATAGCACTCCCCCCCGCCCCAACTATAGTTATGGAAAAAAAATTTCTTGGTACTTTAAGGATGAAGGGTAAATATTGAGATCAGTGTTGGGTTTGTGTCACTGTGGCACTCAATAATGAAAGATGCAGGACATGCTTTTATGGTACAAAGAAGAAAAAGATTGATCCCAGTTTATTTTGCATGTCTCTATTTATAAGGTTTTTAAAGAACATCCCCTGTCTATCCCCAGTTGGTCAGTAACAAGTTGTTATCCTGTATTAATTGATCACTCATGCTCCCAGGTGTGTATGTGCAGAAAAAGTTGTTTGTGGGAGATAGTTTTCATTTTTCTATCTAACAGTGTAGAAACAGTTTATACAGGTGGCTAGTGTTTATCACAGTTCTAGGGCTCTTTCTCAGGAAAAGCAGGTTGTGTTCCACAGTCTTAAAGTGTTTCTCAAGGGAAACTGCTGCAGAACTCTCTTCTCACAAAGAGCTGTCTGTCACCTTTCTCATGGCTTCTGTCAGCTTGAGTCAGGATTCAGTTTGTAGGCCTTTGGCCTTGCTGTTTCACCACCACAGTTTTGGCCAAGCCTCTGCAAGACAGAAGAGTTGCAGCTATTCCCACTTCATGCACCAAAGGTGGATGCACAGGTCATGCTGTCACTTCTGCTCCTACCCTTCCAATTCAGGTCTGAATTGCTGTCTGTCTGCCCTGCCCTGGGTCTCTAACTGAAATTCATATTACAGGCTACAGATAAAATGAGGGAGTGGAAAGAGTTTTGCTACGGAGCTGTTTTTGGAGGCAGTGTTATGGGCAGGAGTTAAGCTGCTTCTCATCAGAAAAATATAGATGTTTCAGGCTGCTGGGGCACAGACACACTTTATCAGCACTGCCTTGCATTCATGTTGGCTTATGGATGGGTTTTAGGGAGAGACCTGTAACTTCCATTTGAAATTAAATTTGGAATTGAAGAGCTCTACAAATCCCTTTTATACTATAGGCTGTTTAAGTCCTTCAAACTAGAATGAAGATCTTTAACTGTATGGCTTAACATGTGTCATGCCCAAGTTCAGGGGACAGCCATGCCAGGGGCTGGGCACACCAGCAAACTCCTTCAAATCACATTTTGACTGGTACAGGCTTTTCTTTTCAACTCTAGGTACCTAGTCGAATACAGTGAAGAGCACTATGGCTGGTTCACTTTATTGCTAGATAATTGCGCTTACTAAACCATTTTTCTGAAAAATTTTTAAAGTATCTAGGTGTTTTGCATCTTCTCTGCTTTTCTGGACTTGTGAAGAAAAGAAAAAACATTTTCAAGAAAGTATTGTTTCCTTGAACTTCAGGCCAGTGCATTTGGCTTGCTCTCTCATGCAGATTGCTGCTTACTTTTCATTACCAGTATTATAAATGAGAAAACATAAAGATTTAGGTAATAAAAATTCCTAAAGTTACATATCTGCTTAAATAGATGTAGTACTATATGCATAACATAATGCGTACTAAAGAAATGTGGCCGTGTGAGCACAAGAGGCGGCAGAGGTGTTGCAGCTGGGGAGCTGGGCAGAGCAAAGCAACACAGGAAAGGGGTTGATCCATTCCTTGGTTGCCATCATGCCAAGTGTGGGATGGCTCTGGATGATCTACAGTCACAGGGAAGTGACACATTTCTCTGAATGTTCTCAGATTTGTACTGTGCAGGCACTTGAGCTTGTAAATTTGTTTTAGCAAGGCCTTTGTTCCCATTGGTGACATGAAAATGAAGCCTTGAGCCCCAGACCCTCAGCATGTGCACTGCCTCTTCGTGCAAAATTTAACACAGGTGTTTTGTTTGAAAGTACTTCTTTGAACATGCTTACTTTTTGGTTTGGAGCCCAGCCATCTGCTAGAAGGTGTTTGGTTTTGTAATGGATTTTCTTTTATTACCTTTATAATCTTATCTTTGCTTTTTTTTCCCTGTTCCGTGTTGGTGGGAACTTCACATTTCATCTAGTTTATGGAGTGGCTGGAAAATCTGCTGATCAGGACCATGTCTCACATGGTGCTTTTATTTTGCACTACATTGCTTTGATACCTTCCATTACACAGATAGGGCAATCATCTTGTTAGGAACATGTGGACTTGCTGAGCCTTTTTCTTCTTAGAGAAGATGTTGGAGATTAGGATTTTTTCCTTTTTTTTCTCTCCGAATTTTCTCCCATTTGTTGCCTAAGAGATGGCAACAATGAGTACTTAAGAGAAAAAATACGTGGCCACGGGGGAGAAGGTGCAGTTGGCTGTAGTCTCTTAGCTGAGGAGTGAGCTTGGTAGCTGGGGAACTTTCCCTTGGAAAGTGCAGAGATACCACCAGATCTTGGCTGGGGGTCAGGGGTTGGGCTCAGTCCCCTCTCCCTGTCTGGCTCTCTGCATAAGAGTGGAGACAGTTGTGGTTTTGGTAACGGGCTGCTGCTGCTCAGGGCATTCACTGCCACTGCAGAGTTCTTGCCCTTCACTGCTTCTTCTGGGTTTATTGTTTGTTTTATTGTTTATTCGGTTTCTGGGTTTGTTTCTTGTTGCTGCCGTTGTTGTTGTTTGTTTGTCTTGTTATACACATATACATTAGTAATGAACTGTTATTCCTTTTCCCATATCTTTGCCTGAAAGCCCTGTAATTTCAAAGTTACAATAATTCGGAGGGAAGGGGTTCATATTTTCCATCCCTGAAGGTTCCCACATTCCTTGGCAGGCACCTGTCTTTTAAACCAAGACAGATTTTAAAGATTGTGTGAATGGTATCCTTCACTATAATTCCAATTTTTTTGTGAGAGGTTGATTCTTAATGATATTTTTAGTATCTGCTGTGTTGAAAAATGAAATTTCTGGACCAGAACTTCTGGTCTTAGAGCAAAAAATACGTTGCTGTTCCAAGAGTATTTTTCAGATGATGGAATGTCCTTGACTGAAATAAAGTTACTAAATATTAAAATGTGGCATTGTAACGTCCAGCAAAACTGTTTTTGAACAATGTGAGCTGGTAACTTGTTGTGATATACCAGTATGGGGCAATAAAAGAAGTCTGCTACAAACACAATGGACAACTGGACATCAGGAGGGAGGTTACTGGCATTATGGGGGCAAAGATGATACTTCTAAAATTAAATTAAAATGTGGCTTCCTATGTTGTGGTGATGTGCAGTTAAAAGTGAAAAGTTAAGCAAGAAGCAATTTGCAGGATGTTGAGCAGGATGTTGGCAACCTTTAGCTAAATGAATGATGGGCACATGATGGTGAGTTTTAATGTGGTAATACAACCTCTACTCAGAATTCCCCTTTAGGGCTGTTTTCTCCAGATGGCCAGACACCCATAAGCCAGCAGGGTCTGGTTTTAACCAGCCCTTCCTTGCAAAAGTGGGTGAGCAGCTACTGGAACACAAGTAGCTGTTACACTGGCATGTTGGATAACCTGAGAGGATGTATGGATTTATAAACTCATCAACAAAAACATGGTGCCATCATGGTTTATTATTAGAGTACCTCTGCCCAGGACATATTTCCAGCTGTAATCAAAATACAAGAGATGCTGAAGAAGGCAGAAAAGTGCTGTAGTGATAAATATAAGGCAGACAGAGGTAGTGTTGTTGGTGGTAATGATACCAATGCTTTGTGGTTGGTAGGAATTTTGAAAGCCCCCCATCCATGGTCCTGTCAGGGTTTACCCTGACTTGCTGGGGGATTGGGGGAGAGGAGAGGGAGAGAGGAGAGGGAGAGGAGAGGAGGGGAGGGGAGAGGAGAGGAGAGCTTGGGGCCAGGGAGGCTTTTAAGGCACTACTGCCACCTAGGGAAGTGCTTATCCTGCTTAAGCAAAACAGGCGGGGTGTTGGGGACCAGCCCAATATGATGCAAAGTCAATATATTGCTGTGTTGGAATTAAAAATAATATTGGAGTTGAATTTGGCAATCCCATCACCTGATAGTAGAAACTAAAACCAGCACTTGTGTCTGGGTTGCTCCATCAGTCAAAGAAATGTTGTAATGCATAGCTCTCTCTGTCATGGTATGTACTGGCAAAGAAAAGTAATATTACAGTTTTTCCTTATTTTTGGAGCCTCTCCTTGGATGCGCAGGATTGCTCTCCCTTCATGTGTGCTTGTTTTCCCAGTGTAATCTGTGGGTTACTCACTCAAAAAAGCAAAGAATCCTAGAAATCTTATTACTCAGCTTAACTGAAAGGTAAACAAGTGCAGGAACAATACAGGTAGATGCTTGTCTGCAAGCCTAAAGTGCTAGAAGTGCTTCTTTCTGATGGATTTATGTTTCTATTAGATTACTCCAAGCAAATTAAATATTGCAGTTGTCAAATGACTACAGTCGAGTTTGTCAAACTGCTACTTGAACATTAATTTATTTTTTAAAAACCCCAAAAATTAGAACAGAAGTTTAAAGCTTTGCATTTAAACTTCAGTAGTAATTATCATGAAAGGATTGAAAAAGGTTTCTAGAGTATTAGCTCTGTGTATGTCTAAATAATGGATAGAGTTAAATTTTATTTGTAATAAAAATAGAATTGAAGTCAGTAGAAATCACATGTAAAGTGGCAAGTGATTGCTATTGCCTAGATTTTCACACACCTAATCTACTATAATTCTGTATATTGAAGGAGTATTGCCATGAGCAGCCATCCTTCTCCCCAGGTCCTCTGTTCCTTCCGAAAGACCGAGGGGGGCTTGTTCCAATGGATTGTTTATTTCTGTGAAATTCAGCAATTGTTTGCAACATGGAGCCTCATCTGAAATGAGAATTTGTGTTACTGTGAGGGTGCTGTTGCCTTATTTTCAAGCAATATGATTCTATAAAGCAATGCACATTTTCTGTGTGCTAGTCAAATCTAACACTGTATCTTCACTGATGTCCGAACATCTACTCTTTCTGTAGTGTATTGTTATGAGTTGGTTGAAATAATTATGTGCTCAAAAATTAATGTGCTTTATTTTAAATTATTGCATACTCATGCATACTTTTAATGACACTGCAGCCCAAGCTGCCTTGACCAGAACTTTGGACATACAGCTTTCCATCTTCCATTTGGTGGATGTAACTCAGTGGTACATCCGATTGTGTTACTTTTCACGGAATCATAGAGTGGGTCAGTTTAGAATGGACCACAGTGGCCATCTGGTTCAACCTCCCTGCTCAAGCAGGATCATCCCAGAGCACATGGCACAGGATTGCATCCAGATGGTTCTGGAATATCTCTAAGTGAGGGAGGCTCCACACCCTCTCTGTGTGATCTGTTCCAGTGCCTGGTCACTGCTCAGGAAAGAAGCTCTTTCTCGTGTTCTGGTGGAACTTCTGTGCATCCATTTCTTCTTGTTGCCTCTGGTCCCATTGCTGGGCACCACTGAGCAGAGCCTGGTCCCTGCTCTGACCCCTCCCTGCAGGCACTGACACTGATGAAGTTCCCTCTCACTTGTCTCTTTTTGAGGCTGAACAGCCCCAGCTCCCTCAGCCTTTCCTCACAAGAGAGAAGCTCCATCCCTTCATCATCTCTGTAACCTCCGCTGGACCCACTCCAGGAGCTCCCTGTCTCTCTTGTCCTGAGGAGCCCCAAAGTGGACACAGCACTCCAGATGTGCCTCACCAGGGCTGAGTAGAAGGACAGGATCACCTCCTTTTACCAGCTGGCAATGCTCTTCCCAATGCATCCCAGGATCCCATTGGCCTCCTTGGTCCCCAGGGCACTGTTGGCTCAGGGACAGCTTGTTGCCCACCAGGACCCCCAGGTCCCTCTCCACAGAGCTGCTCTTCAGCAGTTTGGCCCCCAGCCTGTGATGGTGCCCAGGATTATTCCTCTCCAGGTCAGGACACTGCAGTTCTGCATGAAATCATCATACTCTTGAGTCTCCAGCAAGGCCTCTGTGTGCTTGTCCACTGCTCAGGCACTTGACTAAATTAAAGCATATTAATAGTTGCCAATTACTTTTGACCTGAGAAAGTTCAGGTATGTGCCAGGCCGGTCTCCAAAAAGCTGCAAATTTATGCAACTTTCACTACAGGATTTGTGTGTGACACCACTGGGAACTGAGACTTCATTAAATGAAAATGCAAATTTTGTATTTAGGGTTACCAGAAAGTGTACTTACTCATTTTTGCAAGGTAATTTTGGACACCTCTAGAAAATGCTTCTGTTAATTTGCAGTCATTAGGATGTGCTAGGGAAGCATAAAAATAACTTTTTTCCCCCTAGTTAACTAAATAAGTTACAGAAATTAGTTACTATTTCCTAGTTGAATAACTGACTTTAGGGCTTCTGATCAAAGGCACTGAAATACAGCTAGGGATTTACTGTGAAATACACATCTTGGTGTGGTATATAGAAAAAGTTTGTTTGTTGAATTCTGCCTTTTTCCTATGCATTGGGTGTTGGTTATTTTTAAAACTGACTTTTTAATTGTAAGCCTTAAGGGCCACTTCATCAGCTTCCTGAAATGACTACTCAACAGTAAACTTGCAGTCATTTAATTTTGATCAATTAACCTATTATTGCATCCTAATAGCCATTGGACCATCCTGATTCTTTCATGTAACACAGGCTGTAGTTTTTTGTAGGCTACAGACAAGTGGGCTTTAGGGAGCTGATTTATGCCAACTGAGTCATGTGCTTTCACAATCCACTATATGTTCAGTATATACATTTCTCTAAAATACTATGTAATTTTCCCTTTAAAAATATCTTTGAGAAAGTTTGGGGTTATTTAATTGCAACATCAGAATTGTACAGAATTACAGTGATTTTAGTCTAATAAATTGTTTCCTAGCACCTGAGTTTCTGAGTACTGATGCTGTGAGCAGTGTTCATTTCGTAAGCATGTAAATTTTTGTTCTGCTGTTGAAGATGGAAGAATCTCTTTGGTCAGTTATGTCCTTGGGAAAAAAGGCTCTTCACCCAGTTTGATCTGACCAGATGTTCTGGTGATCATGAATCATCTTGTTTCCTGGCTGATAAGCTCTACTTGCTTATCAGCCTTCTGGGCTACCATGAATTCATCTGGCTGATGAAATGAGGATGCAATGAAGAGGCTGCAGCAGCAAAAATAACTGAGTTGACTGTGTTGCTGTTAGCACTGTATCAATGGAAATATTCTCAAATGCTTTGAAACAAGGTGATGGTGTAACTTGTTTTATGTGGAACACCAAAGTATTTCAGAACACTTCATACCCTTTCCCTACTGCTATTAAGATGTAAAACGTAGCTGTCCCTCCCTGCCCCTGCAGTCCTCTTCCTGGAATTAGACCTGCCAACTCCTGACTTCATGTTGCACCACACATATCTGCAATGGGTCCTGCAAGTTTTATTATGCTGAGGTTTTCATAAACAAATATGTATGAGATCAAAGGCTGGAGCTCCTATCCAATGGCAAGTTGAAAGATGGTCATAATTTGAAACACCATCTAGAAACTGTTCCATTCTCTGCAAACCTGCCACTCATTCACAAAAGCTGCTAGGAGTAGCTAGAGGTTTAACAGGATGAGATGTTGGAAGTAAAAGTAATATTTCTTGGGTGTTCATTTCTTTTCTTTTTCCTTCCAGTGGGCGAGTTTGTGAGTGATGCTCTTCTGGTGCCAGACAAGTGCAAGTTCCTTCACCAGGAAAGAATGGATGTGTGTGAAACTCACCTGCATTGGCATACTGTTGCTAAAGAGGTACATTCATCTGTCTTAAAATTTCCTGCCTTCCTTCTTTAAAGCTGTGTCACTCTTCTGAGGATGATTTAAAATATAGCAGCGACAGGGAAAACAAAAAGCAATGCTTTCAAATGTTTGAGTGAGAAGCATTTTGGGATTTTTTGTAAGGTAGGAAATGGGAGTCAGAGCACAAGAGACTATGACTGAATACTTACCATTGACCTTTGAACATTGACCCTCTTTCATAACACTGTTTTTTTCTTCATAATCACTCAAAAACTCACTGTGTTTTCTGCTTCCTCCACTTTCCTGTGGTAGCACTGGAACTAAAAGCCTAGGATTTACCTTGAATCATTATCCCTGGTGGATATTATCCAGTATTTATCATGGATATTGGTATGCCAGATGCCCCCAGAGATCAGACAGGCCTCAAGGAGTGCACCATGTGACATTCAGCAGAAAAGGGTAGGAGAGCTGATCAAACAAGGACTAGCCAAAGGCATTTTTGAGGCACAGAGTTTTTACAATTTACCAGTGCTTTACTGAAAATAGAAATAAACTCTGTGTTACAATTGCTGATGTGTTTTGTAGTTTTTTTCCTATGCAGAGAGATTTAGGAATAAAAACTGAGATGAGTTTCTGGTGGGGATTTCTGATTGCTGGGTTTTTTTGGAACCTCTTTGCTTGTATGTTATTCCACCTTCTGGAGATGAATTTTGAAATGGGATCAGCAGCTTTTCAAATTTTCAGTTCTTGTTTGAATTATACTTAAATAAAACCTGTAAGGCACCAACCTTCACACAAAGGAATTCTAGTTCATTTTGACTACTTGCAAACTTGAAATGGCAATGGCCTGGAAGGACATCATCACTGTGCAACACTGAACCATTTGCCTTTTTTCATCTGTCATAGATCACAATATCTTTAAGGTATAATTATACCCAACTGACTGTTTTCCAAACAAGGCTAGGAGGTACTGTACTGACAGAGGTGTCAGACCAGACACAGTGCGTTTCCAGTGTAAGAGGTATTTCAAATGTTGATTTACCTTGAGACAAAGTTTTCAATAGCATAATGCATGAGGATTGGGATTAACACCTAAATAATTATTCTGTCATCACATTTTCTTTTTATGAGGCAGAGCCTGTGAGGATTTTTGACAGGAAGATTTTCTTCTGGGAAAGACTGATAGGAGAGCTTGTTGCTTGCAGTGGACATGGGTCGGGAGCTGCTTACAGTAATGTTGTGAATGCAAGTGTGATCTTTCGAAATCGTGTTTCAAATTTCAGAGATGATGCAGTTCACCAGCTTTAACTTCCTAAGGCAGTCTGTAGTCCCTTCATATTTTCTCAAGGTCTGTGAGATTTTTTAGTCTTCCTCCATGCCAATATTGTTGCTGCTTTTTTTCCCCATCTTTTCTGCAGTCCTGTAGTGAGAAGAGCATGAATCTGCACGACTACGGCATGCTGCTGCCCTGTGGAATTGACAAGTTTCGTGGTGTGGAGTTTGTCTGCTGCCCCTTAGCAGAGGAAAGTGACAATCTTGATTCAGCTGATGCTGAAGATGATGATTCAGATGTCTGGTGGGGAGGTGCAGATGCAGACTATGCAGATGGAAGGTACAGTGACTTTGTACCCTTCAACTTGTGATTAAAATGCCAAAAATCTGTCTAAAAGACCTTGGCATAGAAAGGTCTTTGTACCTTATACATGAACTTGCATTTACAGTGGTTGAAAGCATTGGTGTTCTACTCCTTTTAGTTTTAGCTTTTTACAGCAAAGGTTATTGTTAAAATATACACTTTCAAGGCACACTTTTTAGTGCCTTTATAATTTCTTTAGCGAGATTTATTGCCATATTTATAACAAAAATGCCTAAATTCATATTTTTTAAAAATAAATGACAAATGGTGTACTCCTAAAGTGCTTCATGTGCAGTCTGGGGTACTGCAGCAGGTATCAGCCAACATAACCAGCGGAGTTCTTGAAATGCCTTCATTCATAATAGGCATTAGCTGTGTGCTAATTATTATTTTATATATATATATATATATATATATATATATATATATGTAATAACAATATATTATATTGTTATTGCCATAAGAATATTTTTATGCTGACAGTTAGTTTCTGAACATGATCTAAAAGGAAATGTGCTTTAGTATCTAGCCTTTGACAGACTTGTTAATTTGCTGCTGTTGAGAAGGAACATGGAGCTTTCCTTTGCAAGGCAGTGATGGGTGAGAAGATACCATCCCTGTCCTTACCCTTCCCATCCCCTGTGCACATAGGTGTAATTTTGAGCCAGATATGGGTTATAACTGTGTTGCAATGCTCAGAGGTAACTAACTGAGTGGTCTGGTGCTCTTAAAGCCTTTTCCTGTCACTCTCCTGAGCCTGTCAGAGAGCAATTGGAAGAGCAGAGTACCCCAAGTCGTGTCCTTGCAACTGCAGGTCAGCAACTTGCAAAGATGGCTTTCTTCACAAACTAAGATCAATGTTCAAATTCTGTTTGTGTTCTCCAGGCTTTCATCACTTTATACTGTGCTAATGCAGTGTTTCTGCTTCTTTTTTTGTACAAATAATGCATAAAATCTTAAACTTGGGGCTGATTGCAAGTGGTTTCAAGGAGTATCCAGAAAATAAATGGGGACTAAATTATGTGAATAGTGCAGAAAGTTAATAGGTCTGAATTGTGTTATGTTTGGACTTGCTAATAATCTAGATGGAAACAATTCAAAGAATAGTGCAGAGATGAAGGACAGAGACTGAATTGCTGTAATTTGATGCAATGAGGTGGCATTAAGACCTAGAATAATGAGAACATATATAATGGTGGGCAATTAAATCTTTCCTGACAAAGCATTGGTAAGTGTTGCCAAAGGTAGAGTCCTTTGTGAATAATGGAATAAGTTTAAAATAAATACTTCCCAATGGTAATTTCCAGTTTTCTGTTGCTAACAGGAGTGAATGGTCAGGCTGTTTGATGCAAAAGCCTACATCAAAGAACTTTGCATATTCCATATTGGTATCTTTGGACTTTCTTCTGATTTGTACTTCTAACAACAAGCAGTGTCACTATTTATAACCCTTTCAGTAGGATTTGGAAAGCTGCTTTTGGGCTTTTGCTGTGTCATTTCTGTATATGTAATTTAGATTTTGATTGGGTGTTTAAATGTTCTCTCATTCTAAGAAATGAGTGCAGACCTTGTTCTAATGGAAATGTTTGGTTTTTTCATTATATAAATATATATTCACGCAAGATAGATCTATCCTATTAATCTATCTTAAATATTTATTAAATATATAGGCAACATATTTATTATATATATACACAACTATATATAAAGTACATGTCATATACATACAGGATCAAAGATGCCAACATTATTTTAAATAAAAGGGCTTACAGGGGTATAGAGTACTTGTTCATAAGACAAATATCCGCTGTATTTCTGTCCTTTTTGTGTTTTTCACTGAAATTTAATTTACTGTTGTAGTCCATTTTCTTCTACATGAGGCAGTTTAATATCTGAGGAGATGAGTTCAAGAATAACTTCATAAATTTTGTCTTCTCTAGGAATGGGAGCTGTAATTGCATTTCAATCCATTTCTGAAATTCCAAGCAAATACTGTTTTGGGTTTTTTTTACCCTCCCCTCCCACAGAAGTGCTTGCAAAAGGAAAATGCAAGTGCCCTACTATGGGACACTTGTCCTTCATCTGCAGATGAAGAGCCAAGTAATTGGTAGTTTTTTTTGAATGACTCACTCATTTCTTGCAGCCTCTTAAGCCAAGTACTTTTAAGCTGTGTGTATTGCAGCTAGAAATACTCTTGAATTTTAGTTATTTATATGTATATATTAAAAAAAATCTTACATGGCAATTTGTGGTAATTCAAATATCTCGTGTGTGTATATTTATTCATATCTGAGCATATGTTTGTGTGGCTATCAATACATATATGCCTTAGTCTTAAACTGATCGTGAAGGAGAAAGGAAATGTAAGGTAGGAGAGCACTTTGCTAATGCTAAATTGCCAATATTCTCTGCTGTTGAAGCACATCTGTTTAAAGTGCTTACTCAAGTCTTCATTTGTCACCTTACATAGTTCTTAAATCAAAGTGAAGGTGACATGTTTGAGGTGGGGGTGACAAGCTGAAAAGCAGATGATTATATTCTTGTTTCTCAAAACTGTGACAGAGCAGAATCCAACAAATGTGGATGGTTTATTTTGAGATAACTTTATATCTTAAGCTATCAGATTTAAATTTTAAAATATTTGCATTTGTAGTTCTCAATGTGTAGGGGAAAGCACATTTCAGCCATTCAGTTAATAAATGCCCTTTTTTAGACTGTTGTATTTTCACCTCCAACAGTTGTGCCTGAGGCTCAGTATTTTATTTTTTGCTTTGTCAAGGGTGTTTTCTTCTCTACAGGGGGAAGAAAAGCTCAGCTGCATGTTGTAGCCAGACTATTAGAGGGGATGTGGAGGTAGTTTGGGCTGCAGTGCCTCATAGTTGGGTGTCCTTCCTACCCAATATCTGACCACCACCTGGGTCTGGATGTAAAAGGATGTGACTTGCTTGTTGTGGGCAGTACTTGGAGGAAGGTGGGAGGGTGTATTTTGGTGTTATATGTACCTGTTTTATTCATGAGGCCAAGAGGCAGGATCCACATGTGTTTTTGAAATTGTCTTGTCATGCTCATCCTGAAATAGTTTTTAACTCTTGACAAAGAGGTCACAAGAATTTTTAAGCAGTGAAGTTCCTTTTTGCTATCATCACCTTTAATTAAAATTTACCTTGAAGTCTGCCTGAGGGACAGTCAGATGTAGGTGCTGACTTCCAGTATAACTGCAGACTTTTTCCCTGAATAGCTACAGCTCAGTCAAGTGACCTGCAAGCCCTGGCTGCTCTTGCAACTCAGCACAGCCTGGTGGCCCTCCTGCCTGTGTGTGGGAACTAGCTGGAAGCTTTTGTGTCCTTGATGGCTAAAGCTGAACATCTTTAGGAGTGATGGCCAGGCTGGAAACTTCCAGGTTTTCTCTGTTGTCTTGGTTTGAAAGACAGGTTTCTGCTAAGGAAGGCAGGTGCCTCTCTTGAAATGGAAAATGTAAACCCATTCTCTCCAAATTATTATAATTTTTGAAATTAAGGAGGCTCTCAGGCAAAGATATGAGAATAGGAATAACAATTTTTATTAGTATGTATAATAAAGCAAACAACAATAACAACTACGGCATTAACAACAAACAGAACCAGAAACTACAGCTTTGTCAGCTGCAGTCACTTTCCTCTTTGGTGCAGCGATGGTCAGAGCTGGCAGGGGTGCCGGTGGCTCCCGGTGGGCAGGGTGGGTGCGGTGATTCCCCCGCGGCTGCAGGCGGGGACTGTGGCACAGGCTCGGGGAGCACACGGTAATGCTGGCTTGCCTGAGATTGATGGAAGAGAAGCTTTTGCTTCATAAACTCCCTGGGGCAGTTGGTCCCGGTGCCTCAGCAGGACACTCAGAACAGCAAGCTGGGTCAGCAGGATATCAGGCAGGGGGTGGGGGGCTGCAGACCAGCGTAAAATTCATAGCAGTGCTGAAGAAGCAACAGGGGTGCTCCCTTCTGCCGAGCTCCGTCTGCCAAAGGCTCTAGGACAAACCATGGTTCCTGGCTGCAGAGTATAAAGCACATTCCTCACCTCTGGTCCTGTCCTGACCAGGCCAAGGGCTACCACATGAACAATCTCTTGCTTGATCTTGGCAAAGGCTTGTTGCTGCTCAGGGCCCCGGTGGAAATCATTATTCTTGTGGGTAACCATGTTGAGAGGGTTCACAATTTGGCCGTACTCAGGAATATGCATTCTCAAAAAACCTATGATGCCTAGGAAAGCTTGTGTTTCCTTCTTGCTGGGTGGTGGAGACATTGTGGTGAACTTATTGATAACTTCAGTGGGAATCTGATGCCATCCATCTTGCCACTTTACTCCCAGAACTAGATCTTTCGGGCAGGTCCCCAGACTTTGCTCTTCTCAATGGCAAAGCCAGCTTCCAGCAGAATCTGGATGATCTTTTCTCCTTTCTCACATACTTCCATTGCTGTGTTCCTCCACACAATGATGTCATTGCAGATGAATGGTACAGTAGAGATGGTAAAGTTTCCAAGCCAGTTTTTAGAAATCAAGAAAAATTTAAAGAGGGACCAAGTGGGTTTGTGCCCCTTTTTAACTTTTTCTCCTGTGTAAATGGGAACAAGTCATCTTTCATGCAGACTCTTCTGCAAGGTGGCTTTAACCATATCTATTAATAAAATATACCTGGGTTTCCCCCAGGGGAAAGCTGCGGTATTATTTGAAGTCTCTCTTGTGTTTCTGGAGGCCAGGTATTTTGGGGAGAAGGGAACAGGGAAATCATTCTTGTTTGTATAGAGGCTTAACTCCCAGTAGAGTCAGGTTTGTGGCATATGAAAATTTTATCAACATGTTTTAACTTCTTAATGCCCTGTTAAAAAGGAATCATTCTGTCTTCTGTTTTGCCAAGGTCGCTTTCAAAGTTGTAGTAGGCAACATAATACAAAATGAAATATTAAAGGCTTGATCTCTGAAATGAGTTGGAGAAGTTGTTAACTTCACCTAGAAGGCTGTTCAACTGTATGCGATGCCATGAGAAGGATTCACACCCACTTGTGCTTGAAGTTGACAGAAAGTCACTGCGTGTTTACATATTTAAAGATAATTTATTCATTAGTAGTAAATTTCAAGTAGAAGATCAGATACAAACCTGAAACCTTGCCACAACAGAGCATTAAGCTCAAGAAATATTTTGAAGGCAACAGTAGCAGTAGCTGAACATATATTTTTTGACCTGTTGTCTGTATCACTCAGAAGAGAACTAAGAATTATTCCAGAAGATTCTTTACGTATCTAAATCCACGAAATGCATTGACTAATCAACTTCAGTATTTCCTGCTGTTGTCCAGTGGAAGTGTCCTTTCCATTCACATAGCACTTGTAACAGCAGCAGGAGAAAGTCTGTAGTCAGTAATTTGAGGTCAGTTCAACACTTGGTAGTCCTCTATGAAAGGCATGAAGGGAAACTCTGGATAAGCTGTCTCCTGAGAGAGGCAGAAAAGTTCCTGAGGAACCTTCTTGCTTCTTTCACGTCAACTGAGTGCATTTTGTGCAAAGTTGATCTTCTTTCAAAATAACATTTGGTTGATGGTATCATGGAGTGAGCATGTTTACAGTATTATTCAGCTGTCACTATATGGGATGCTAATGTTTTTTCTTTCTTTAGACATTTCTTAAGCATTTCTTACTTTTTGGGACATTCCAGAGTCCCAGATTCTTTCTTTTCTATTTAAAGGGAAGGGAGGGAGTTTAAGAAACAGGTAACTGTTTTCCTTATAGAGATTTCAAAGAAAATGTTCTCTCATATGACCTTGAAGTAATTTTGTTGCTGACACATCATGATGATTTTCTTCATTTAGTGATGATAAGGCGGTAGAAGAACAAGCAGAGGAAGATGAGGAGCTAACTGTTGTGGAAGATGAAGATGCTGATGACGATGATGATGATGGCGATGAAATTGAAGAGACAGGAGAAGAGTATGAGGAGGCAACTGAAAGAACTACCAGTATTGCAACCACTACCACCACAACTACAGAGTCTGTGGAAGAGGTTGTCAGAGGTAAGTTCATCAGGCTTGGGGCTGAAACACTAATCCTGCTGCTTTGCATATTTGCACTTTACAACCAAAAAATGTTCCAAACAGCAAAATACCCAAAGCTGCAGTGTTGTTGTGCTTTTTGGCTTCTATAATTTACGTGTTTAATCTCCTCACCTTTCCCTTTCCCGTTACAAATATTCTGTGGGGTTAGTTCTGCCACAGCCCTTTGGATTTTCTGACCTCCGGTCCTCCTGGTGCACAGATGCTGCAGGGACTGTCTGTCCTCGAATTGTGTTTGTTGTGTGTGTTGTTCACAACATTTCTTGTTCAGAAACAGAAAGGTTGATTTTATTTTAAAGTAGAATTAAATAAAATTCAACTGTCCTATGTAACAAATAGGATAGGAAAGTATGTATGATTTATCATGCACATGAGTTACAGAAGGATATGAAGTATCAGTTCCAAGCAGGAGATATCATGGGTCCCTCATATTAACAGCAGTGATGGGTCATTTTGTGTGATTCTGTTAGATACTTGTTTGTTATGTTTCTCCATGAATTAGTAATTCAGTAAAGTTAGACAAATTTAAAATAACTATGCAGAAATATGAACCTAAACAAATGAGTTTTAATGTGTGGAGAAGAAATAACTAGGAAAAAATAGAATACATGGAGTCAGAAAGAGCTCTTCTTATCTAAAATTTAATTTTTGTTATATTTTTTAGTTCTTAACAGAACTGCATTTTAAAATTTGAATTTTACACTAGTTCATGGTCAGCATAGCAACATAGTTTTTTTAAATGCCTCATTTCTCCTACAATGCATATTGGAAATAATTATCCTTATTTTTCTATTTTAATAATACAGGTCAGCGTGGTATAAATCTAAGTAACGTAGATCCCAGTTCTTTTACAGTGCTTACATCTTTGCCAATAAATGCTGGAGATGGTGGCCAGAATTGAGGTTAAAGACTGCATTTGAAAAGAAGGGAGTTGTGACATGCAGAAGGCAGAGGGAAAATGATAGAAATTGAGGCCATTGTGAAATGAGGGAGAAAATATCTGGCATGTCTCCTCATGCTTCCCTGCCTCTGGGTATTCTTGGGACTCCAGTGGTAGTGGAGTCCCACATTTTGAATGTGGCAGTGGCCCTTTCTCTTGAGCCTTGGTTCCAATGTCTGTCAGAGGAGAGGGTGCTGGCTGCAGTTTATCATACCAGGATACAGAAGCATGCCCAGGGGATGCTTTGGGAAAATCAGAGTTACTTGCTTATTTTTCTGTTCAGTCTACATGGAGCACTAAAGCTTTGCTAAAATCACTTGCAAATGTTTCTTTCTAAGGCTGGCAACTCAGTCTTGTGTGTTTCTGTTTTATAAAACTATTGAGTGTTTTGCTCAGTTCTTGGAGAGCCCTTTCAGTGAGGAGGGGGTAGGAGAAGTTTATATCTTTAAACCAATTAAACGTATTTCCATATGTGAGCTTTTACTCCCTAGGGATAAAATGCCCTGTTTTCCCTGGTAAATGAATATTGCAAGAGAAAAAAAAATTAAAAGTACACTTGATTTTATTGGGATTTTGGATGAGTGGAAATGAGGACAAATTTGGTAGAAATATTTCTTTACTGAGGGTGATATTTCAAAGAGGTTAAGATTTATAGCTTTCAGGAAAGTAGCATACAATCACCTGAATATAAAACATAACACATAAAAGATGAGGTAAATTATTGAAATGACCTTTCAGAAGCCCTTTAGAAATGTATGCATTTGCTGATCATGAAATGATTGCATGTTGTTTTTCCCAAGTCTAGTATTTCCCACCTTGGGTGACTGTGAGGAAAATATGCATTGGTTAAAGTGAGGCAAGGACAATCTGTTACCAGTACAAGTTTTCAGCCTAGTTCTGCCACAAGCCTTTGGCCTTCCTGACCTTCAGCCTTGCTGGGGCTCGCATGGTGTAGGGTCTGTCCTGGAGAGTAAGTGCTGTCTGACAGAGCTGCACTATGCAAAGTGCTTGCTTATTTATTCAAATGGCAGTGTCCAGATGACATAGCCTTGATTCTTGCTTTTGCTTCCCTTCCTACACACAAGAGAAAGCTTCCTACAGGGTCCCTGTCCTCCTGGTGCAGGCAGCAGATCCAGCATAGGAATTTGTGTGGTGAGCATCTTGCTGATGCAAGTGTCATTGTAAATGGAAGAGATGGAGGGACCTTGTTGAGAACATATGTATGAAGAAGTGGTCTTTACTATGGAGACACCCTGAAAGCCTCTCTAAAAGGATTGAAGTGTCAGAGCTTCATTCATGTGGACAGCCTCTGTTCCAGGCTGCCTTGCCCAAACACTAGTTATAAAACATCCTAGGATGCTCTTCACAACCCTTTACACCCAGTTTTATGAAGCTGTAATTAATGTTATGTCTTTAGCATTAAAGAACAGAGAGAGTTGGTTTATCCAGTTTAAGAGGAGCTGCTTTTCAGATGGACAACTGTTGTAAAGCCATAAGTTAGGATCTAATTGTGGGCTGGTACTGAGCCCTTTCTCTGCCAAAGCAGTGGAATGGCTGCCATCAGCCATAAATAATTAAAAAGCGTAAATACTTTAAAGATACTTGAGCTATTGTAGAATCAATTTTTCAGGCAGTTTTATTTTTGTGCATATTATAATGAATTGTGACCAAAATAGTAATAATAGAACCACTTACAAACTTATTTTCAGTGAAAAGGAAATTAATATTTCCCAGAGAATGAAAAAGGTCCATTGGCAGGAAGATAGTATTTTCATTCTGCAGCAACCACATTTCTATGTGTTTATTAAAAATTGTGAGTAAACTTTCCATAGGGCAGTATTTGCCAGTATTCACTTTCCTACTTTTTGTGAGAGATGATCTTTACTCTGAATTCATATGGTGTATAGCAGCCGACCCAGTTTAAAGTTTTGGGTATGCTCTTGCTGGGCTTCAGATGTTAAATCCAGGTGACTGTGGGTCTGAGATTACAGGGATTCAGATGGTGAAATTAGTGTGAAATACACATTTTTCACCTCTAGTCTCCCCTCTCACCATGGGGAGATGTTAGCATTGAGTTTGTGCTGAAGAAAATACGGCTCAGTTATGAAGCCCTGCTCTTGATTTTTGTCTCAATGTGGAGCAAGGGAAGTGACTCTGATGGCCAGGATTTAGGTAAGGGGGTAAGGGAGTGGCTTGATTTCTGCAGTCATTGCCAGGGTGTTATGGGTGTTGCAGAGCTGCTCCCAAGGATCCAGGCTCCCCATGATTTTTCCAGCATGTGATGGAGGCAAGCAGGAGCACTGCTTCCCCCATCATGTGCAGTTGTTTGGGATTTTGTTTCTGCTGTCCTGCTGCACAGGACAGCAGAAGGACACAGGAGGTTACAAGAAAAATCAGACTTGGCATACAACAATCTCTCTTGGCATACAACAAAGAATAAACAGTTTTGGCTTAGTGCTTCCCATCAGAATCACAAGGTTGGAAGAGACCTTCAAGATCATCGAGTCCAACCCATACCCCAACACCTCAACTAAACCATGGCACCGAGTGCCACATCCAGTCTTTTTTTTAACACATCCAGGGATGGTGACTCCACCACCTCCCTGGGCAGGCCATTCCAGTGCTTCATCGCCCTTTGCATGAAAAGCTTTTTCCTACTATCTAATCTGTATTTCCTTGGCACAGCTTGAGACTGTGACCTCTCATCTGTCAGTTGCTGCCTGGAGAAAAAGACCAACCCCCACCTGGCTCCAGCCACCTTTCAGGAAGTTGTAGAGTGACAAAGTCACCCCTGAGTCTCCTTTTCTCCAGGCTAAACACCCCCAGCTCCCTCAGTCACTCCTCACAGGGTTTGTGTTCCAAGCCCCTCTCCAGCCTCGTTGCCTCCTCTGGACGCGCTCAAGCATCTCAAGGTTCTTCCCAAACTGAGGGGCCAGAGCTGGACACAGCACTCAAGGTGTGGCCTCACCAGTGCCAGGTACAGGGGAAGAATGACCTCCCTGCTCCTGCTGGCCACACTGTTCCTGACACAGGCCAGGAGCCATTGGCCTTCTTGGCCACCAGGGCACACTGCTGGCTCATGTCCATGTCAGCCAGTACCCCCAGGTCCCTTTCTGCCTGGGCACTGTCCAGCCACACTGTCCCCAGCCTATAGTGCTGCAGGGGGTTATTGTGGCCAAAATGCAGAACTCAGCACCTGGACTTACTAAACTTCATCTTGTTAGACTGGCCATCCATCCAACTGATCCAGGTCTCTCTGCAGAGCCATCCTACCTTCCAGCTGATCAAAACACTCCTATCTTGATGTCATCTGTAAATTTACTAATGAAAGACACAATACCCTTGTACTGTAGTAGTAGTTCCCTGCTCTTCTTCCTTGCCTTCAAGGCTATGCAGTATGCTTTATGTGGAGAGGGATGATGTGTGATTGCATTTCATATCAAGAAAACACGATTGGTTGCTATATAAATAGTACACGTTCATATAAATCCACTGGGGCTTTTTGCTATGAGATCTTCATTCAGAATGATCATCTACTGTAATTTATGAATGAGAGCTGATAAAATTAGCTTAATGGATTTGCATTTATAGCTTTTAATTAGACAATTTAAAACACAGCTATTCACCCATAATATAATACTTTATTATATGATGTAATTGGAGGAAATATTTTTTGTAATCTGGTGATTTTGTTGATGGAGATGAAATACAGTGCTACCTTTTTGAGTCGAGGGCAAAAGTACTGAAATGCTAAAATAACACTAATAGTGTTATTTTATGTAAATTGGAAGGTGGAGAGTAGTTTCATTTGAAATATATCCTGCCAGAAAAAATTACCAAGAATCTGTTTCCCTAGAGAAGATGTCATGTTATTATATTGAAGTAGTAATTAATTGCAATTTTTTTTTCTGAAGATTTTGCTCTGTATAAAGACTGGAATGCACTTCCAGACTAATCCTCATACTCACTGTCATGCCATATTGGCAGAATTGTGATGTTATGTGGAAAGATTACCTTTTCTAAAACACATAAATTCATGAAATTATATTATCCTAGATTTAAAATCAAGCTGGGTTTTTTGTTTGCTTTCTGGCCATCAGTGGTAACTTTATGACACTTTAGTTCCAAATATAGTTCTGTTGTGCACAAGAAATAAAAAATATATTTTCACATATTTGTTCTGCTTCAGAACTATAAGGCTTTGTATTCTAGCCTAGTATGCCATTAATTTTTTTTTTTAATATTCTAAATATGTCCTCACAGTAGCTTAAGAACAAACATTATAGAGAGAATTTCATCTTGATTACACAGGATGGAAATTACAATTAAGGGTATTTAACAGCTTTGGAGGAGCTGTCCTCAGTATTGCATTGAGAAGTCATAATTTTGCTTTTTTATCTTCTCTCTGTAAAAAAGCATTTTAGCAATTGTGTAGCTTGTGCATCAACTTTAGTCCCAGTGCATGTGCCAGCTTCACAGCTGTCTTCTCCTAATTCCAAAAGCCTCTTCTGAAATTAGCTCGTCTTTGAATACTCAAATTAAAATTTGGTTGCCTCTTTTAGTCATATATTCAGAATGAGGAAGTTTTGTTTCAGTGAAATTATCTTCAAAGATTCCCTTTTGATTGATTCATTGAGTAAAAACAATTGTGCCTTTTTAGAACACACACACAAAAAAAAAACAAACCTGAAAGAAAAACAGTGCTATTGCTCTTGCCTAATTTTTCTCAGCTAGTTTAAAAAATAAAGACTAATATAGGGGCATATATATTAATATCCTCAAACTATAGCTCAATTCCTGAAGGTATGGAAGCCAAAATTACTCCAGTTGTGATGTTTTATATACTAGTGCCTGAAGAAGGGGAGCATATACCTCATGATACATATTTGAGAGGTTATTCCTTTGACCTCTCTTGCATTTATCAGTTACTTACTCAGTTCTTTAGTGAGATATAAATGGTAAAATAAAAGATCTGATCCCATATACTTAAGCAACTGTTTGAGGTCCTCATTTAAGAGGTGTTAGGTGCTGTGTGATTGTGACACAGTTGGAATGGACAGCAAACACACACCAGTGCTAATGGCCTCATTCAGACCCTCAGTATGATTTAGTTGTGTGTACTTGGTTATATCAGCTTCAAACTTGCAGGGCTGGTAGTACAGAAAGGCTCATCAATACAGTATATTTTCCATTACCCTGGCTATATTTATCAAGACGTCACAGTATTTATAAGTCAGCATGATGGTACCTTTCTCCTGTAGCATTTAGTTAAATAGGTTTCTTAGTGGTGTAAACTAGACATGGGAAACCAACTTCCAAGAAAGGTCAGAGTTAGTAACCTAACTCCTCCTGTTGGTCCCTTTTTTCTTAGATTTCTTCAAATTTAATTTCTGATTTAAGGTTTGGGGCTGTCTGCCAGTATTAAATGAGCTTAGTTCTCATGATCATGTAAATAAATTCAAATGCTGAAAAAATATCAAATAAACTTGATATTTACAGTAATAGAAATATGTAAATGTAGCTTTAATTATTCTCCCTGTTAGAAGTCCATCTTTTTTTTCCAATTTCTCAATGGAAAATGTTGTTAAGGATTTAAGTCCCATAAGGGGGGAAAAAAACATGGAGTTGAGATTTTAAAATAAAGGCATTATAATTTCACTTTGATTTGAAATTAGTTTCTTTCAAGTAGCAGTAGAAATAAATGGTAATGAAAAATTTAAACTGACATTCAGAATCATATTTTATATTTCCTTCTGTAAAAAGTGATGATCAAAAATATCTAAAATGTTTGCACATAAATTCTAATGAGCTCTACTTACAGCATTTTGGTAAATGAGTGCTTATGGAAGTACTTTGCATAAAGTCAGTATAAATCAATGTCCACATACTTAAAGACTGTATTTCCTAGGGTGCTGAAGTCTGTGCTTTTCAAAGAAAAAAATAACACAGTCTGTACCAATGTTTAATGTAACTGGTTAGTTTTCAGAATTCAACTACTTAATTTAAATGCAAATCAACAAGCTTTGCCATAGCCCTGTCCTTCGGGAAGTGGTGCTTGCTTGGTTAGAAATAACTGGGTTTGCCCTGATGTGCTGGAATAAGTACAAGGAGCTTGGAATGGAGACAATTGACTCACATTTTCTTGATTATCTCAAAAGTAATTTGTCATGTTGGAGGTTTTGGGGAACAGAGGTATTGGCACCTGTGGTTTAGGACACAGGATGAAAGGAATTGGACTATTGGAGTAGAATGGTTTGAAAACTCTCAAGTGTCTAAAAGCAACTGTTCATGAACCTGGGTTGTTGCAAAGGCTTGTCCTCTTTAATTGTATCCAATTTCTTGAAGCTAAAGGCAAAAGTTTGTCTTTGGAGGGGGAAATGTTGCATTAGTAAGCAGATGGGACTCAGTTTCTTTATGCTGAAAAGTCTGTTCTTTATTCACATAACTCATTTTTATACAGTTTTCACAGATCTCGTGTTTTACTTCGATTGGCTAGTAGTTTTCTTGCTACTCATTTCATTGGTTAGTAATTGGCATTTTCCCTATCAAATCTCCCTAATTTTGCCTTGTTTACATATATTCTTATCTGATTCTCATGGGACAGATTTCTTGTTTATTGCAGGTGCAAAATTTTTTTTTTTCTACAAGTATAGGTTTTTATGCGATCAGATTCTTATTCTTAAGATTTCTTCACATGAGAACTTAGCTAGCTGCACTTGAAAGAAGTAACAGGCCAGCTGGCAATTCAGCAGAGCAAGGCCTGATTTCATAAGGCCTTTCTTTTATAATATTTCTGCCGGTATGTAACACGAAGAGTAAGTTCCTCAAACAAAGCAAAGCTCATTGTTGATGCTGTACTGCATACAAATTATTTGTGGTATCGAGTAAAACTGAATTGCACGTCTGCAAAAAGTAACTCATCTTTGCCTCAGTTTTCAGCAACAGAATTAAAATATGAAGCAAAGACAGCTTTTAATTTTTTGATGAATCATTTAGCTTAACCCACCCACTACAGCAGTGCATGCTGCCTACTCCTAATATCTGCTAAAATACTGTAGTTCACCCCCTGTAGACATTAATTGCTATACTTGGCAGCAGCAGAAGGAAGTGGAAGTGGTGTTTGGATTAATAGCCCAAGAAAACCTGTTAAATTTCTCATCTCAGCACTTCATTTCCCTGTCTTCTCAGCTGAGGTGTTGCAGCTGAGAACCAAACGCAGTGGCTTTTTCTTGTAAGGACAAGAGATGGATGGGGATATAGAGAGGTGCGGGGAGGAGTATCTGGCCCACAACAGGAGTCTGGGACCATTGCCCAGTAATAGAAGCTGGTTTAAAGATGTACCTTTGCCCCAAAGCAAGGGTGAAGGGATGCTATTCTGAGCTCTCTGGAGAAAATGGCAGACAGGCATGGTAACTTCAGGAAAGGGATGAATGACAGCAGTGACACGTTTCCTAGACTGAACTGGCACCACAATTCCATCAAAAAGAGCAGTCATGAGACAGTACACCAGAGCACTTCCCCCTCTCTTGTTAATTCTTCATTTAGGTCATAAACATTAGAAGACAACAGAACATTTCTCTCTGTGGTGACCTAAATACCATGTAGGTCTCACCAAGGGCAGTAGGGTTGGCAGTGCAGGCTGGAGGGAAGGATGTCCCTCCCCTGATGAGAGCTGACAGGTCAGGCAGGGGGCCTGTCGATGGCCACAACAGTGGGCTTCAAAGCTTCTGGCTTGCTCTTTTTAATATGTTACTCTGTGTTTTACTGAACAGTTGTTCAAGTGCATCTTCGTGTGCATAAATGACTTAGTTCACCAATGAGACAATTCCAGTGTCCAGTCTGATGGACAGTTACCTTTGCTTTTGCACCTTCAAACCTCTGTGAGAGAGGTACCTGTAGGAAATTTCAGATTAAATCTGTAAACTGTTTCCAACCTGAAAACAGTGCAAAATAAATCAGTCTATATAGCAAAACAAATATTTTGAGGGAAGCCTAGAAAGGGCTCACTGTGTGGCTACAGGCTAGCCCACAATCAGCATTAAATAAGAAAGGCTGAATTGTTGTGACCTTTGTATTTTCAGAAATTACATTTCCTGTCAGTAAAAATTATTTTGATTTTACATGTCTGTTTTATATCAGAAGTTGCTATTAATTTTTAGTTTACATGTGACAGCTTTTCCAAGACTGTGCAAAGCTAGCTTTTTGTCAAGATTTGACTGTATAATTGGGTGGTGTGGCTGGATTTGGTTTTAAAATAAAACAGGAGAACTACTTGTATACTAAAAATTATCTATAATTAATCATATGGTAATATACAATTAATTGTGGTTCATGTGCTGTGCAATTAATGATACTTTTGTTTTTTCTTCAAGTGAAAAAATAAGTATTCTTTCCCCCCTAATTTCTTCATACAGAAGTGCAGCATTTTTAGCACATCCTTGGTGGTTGCATACTCTTGGATCTGTTTCTCTCACACTAAATGTATGCTTCCTGAAATTGACTCTTGACATTATTTATAGTTAGAATACGTGAATAAGTTAAATGCATGTAAAATTGTACCTGTATTGTATATTTAAGGAAATGTAGGTTGTATTGCCAGTGACAATTGCACAATAAAATCCTGTTTATAAGCAGTGGTGCTTCTGAGGATAGTGACTTGATGGATGAGGACAGACACTGAAAAGCAGGATTCTTTGCAGCCAGCATTTTGAGAGGTGATGAACATGCAGAAGATTTTCAGTGCTAGTGCAGTGATATTTTTTCCTTACCTTTCAACCCTTAGGAATGTGATTTCCACAAAATTCAAATTTATGCAGAGAATTTAAAAGCCTCCAGTTGAATGTGGCAGTTTGTTTGCCAGGTAGTGTGTGGGATGAAAGTAAATGAAGGGTTTATTGGTTTAATATTATGTATTTTTGAAGTTACTTGTGCAGCACATTGAAAGCTAAAACTGTTTTTGTCTGTTTGGAACATTATTGCTAAAAGGCTCTATGTTTACACGTGTAATTGGCTGAACTCCAAAGTGCAGGCAGAATTTTCTTTGTCTTCCTTTAATTTGTGTGGTTTGGTTCTTCCCTCACATTTCCCTGTGTTGCAGAATGTAGGCAGAGAGCAGCTCACAGTGAACACAAGCACAAATTATTTTAATTTTTTTCCTGTAGGTATATTCAGTGGGGGTGAGATTTCCTCCCATGGATGGTTCAAGCTGCAGCAGTAATTTTATATATGTGAGCCCTCGAACTGTGAATTAAAGACCTTGTGCTGCGTGGCTTGCAAACGGGAGTTTTTTCATCACTGACTACATTTAAATAGGTGTTTGAATTGAATTGGTTTTCCACTATAATGTATTAACAATTGTTTGTTTGGTTGTTTTCTTTTGTATAATATGGTCAGGGAGGGTATATAGAGCTAAAAAGAACAAGACAAAATGTGTCTCCTACTTTAAGATGTTTCCTTTCAGGTACCAAGTAAGCTGCTTGGACAGGAATCCACCCAGGGCTATTGGCAAAACCCCAATAGTCAGCTTGGTGGTTGTACCCTTCTGGCCTGGAAGCAGATGAAATTCCACATTTGTTTCAGGGCAGCACCTCTTAATGTGTGCAGATAAAGTTGCTAGAAACATAAGATGTAGGCAGACTAAGGAGACTTTGTGGCAGGAATCTGTGTCAGTTCAAAATTTACCTTATCTCTGGGGAAGGGTTTCCTATTCCTCAAAACACCACCTTGGTGCATCTCCTTCCAAAGCACCGCCTCGGTGCATGTCCTCTCCCCACCTGAGTGCGTGGACACAGAGAGACACCTATCTAAGAAGCCAAGACGATGCCATTTCCATGCTAAATTTGGTTCCTCCGGGTCTCCTGTGAATAGAGGTGTGCTCTGAGCAAGCCGAGACCGGGCCGTGCCGCGCGATGATCTCCCGCTGGTACTTTGACCTGGCCGAAGGAAAGTGCGCGCCCTTCTTTTACGGCGGCTGTGGCGGGAACCGGAACAACTTTGACTCGGAGGAATACTGCATGGCGGTCTGTGGCAGCATCAGTAAGTGCCCTCCACGGCGCCCGCCCCGCTGGGCTCGCACTAACCCCGGCCGCGGTCTGTCCACACCTCTGCTCACCACTCGCTCCTCCTCGGCCTCTTGCTAACCTGGCGTGGTTCTGGGGGACTTCTTGGCACCGTAGGTGCGCTCTGAGCTGGGGGCGGAGGGCTTAACACCGCCTCGGGTGAGGCCTTCGCACCCATCTTCTCTCTGTTCTCTGTCAAAATGTACTGATGTTTCGTGTGTCTGTGTGCACCTACAGTGCATGGGCAGGAAAAAACACTAACTTTAGGGAAGCCTCAGGTAAGTTTAAAAATAGCTCATGTTTTTGACAGTGTATTCTCATGTATTTTTGACCTTTTTTTTTTTCCAAAGCTAAAAAGTATTAGAATGTGTATTTCCAGATTTGTTTGGTTGAATTCTTTGGGTATGTTTGCAATGAAAAGGGGAGAAATGGTATTTGATTTTTTTGTTTCCCTAAGGGCTGTGGTGCACATGGATGTGAGTCACCTCCCACTTAAAACTTTAAGTCAACCATATGTTGTAATGGCTGTTTTTGCTGAAAAAATGGTGTTTGCACTGTTTGAGAGTGGTGGCATTCTCCACCATACACCATTGAAGCTGATAAATTAGGTGATAGTTTTATCAGATGGGTTCTGTTTTGAGAGCCTCTTGTACACTCTCCTCCCAGTCTCCTTTGCAAGCGCATACTCCTGGGAGAGCATAACCTGACATTAACATCTGAGACATTAAAGAGTGAGTACATGTCTCACTGCCCTGTCTGCTCACCAGACATGGAGGAGCAGAACACAAAAAGCATCTCAGGGCTCCTTTTAATAAAAGGCTTTCCAAACCTGGCCTTTTCAGGAGCATTTTTAGTAAGTAGAAGGGTAAAAATGCACACAAGCAAGTGTAGAGCCCTAGCAAAGGGTACTGTGTGTGTCATGGAGCAGAGGAGCTGACCTGTATTTTATTGGAGCAGAAGCAAGAGCAGTCCTGGAGCCAGGATTGCTGAACTGGTGTTCCAGCAGCATTTTATCTTAGCATCTTCTAGAGCTGCTCATGGCAAAGCTCCAGGGAAGGGACGTGGAGAAATCTGCCATGAGGGGAGTGAGGAGGATATTTAATGAACTGTGATCAGCTCCTGCAGCAAGGCAGAAGATGTAGTGAAGGGAGAGATCTGGGCAGGAGGTTGGAGTGAGGTCTGATGTATTTACTGACAGAGGAACATTTTAAACTATTAAGTTCCTCTGTTAGGTGAGGTATTTCCAGAGATGCAAAACATGATTTGTCTCTGATTGCAGCCTCTCTTTGGGAAGATAAATGATCTTCTCTTCTTCTCAGGAGATTCTGGTTTGTCTCATGGAAGTTGTTGTCTGGCTGGTGGTTGTCTGGGTGGTTTTTTCATCAGATTCATTTCAATAAAACAATGACAAGACTATTATAATTTCCATTAGTCTCTTGGTTTATTCTGGAAATCAAAACTTTTGGTCGAAGTCATTTTCTCTTTAAGGAAAATGGAGTTAGGTTGAGTACTTGAGCTTTTTTGACTTTTTTTGCACAACTCAAACTGATTTTTTATCTCCCATAGGGTTTTTTTCTGCCTTTTTTTTTCCTTCAGTAGTTTCTCAAATAGCAGAGTCTATGATGATACACTTCCTAAGCTATTTCAGTTATATTTTATTTGTGGTTTTTAATGTTATGACAGTGTGTTCTATACCCTCATCTATACACCTGCATTTTCTGTTCCTGAAGTAACTTTTTCTTTTAGTTTCATGAACTGTTCCAGTCTCACCATGCTGTTTCTCTTTATTCTTCATGTTTTTGCTGCATACAAATTGTAATGAAAATAATTGGAAGTGCTGAATATCATAAGTTTCATCACTGAAATGATGTCTTGTGTTTAGTACTAATGTAATGCTGCTGAAAGAGGTAGAACAGATGCCATTTTTCACCTGAATCTCACAGAAAAAAAGAAAAACAGTGGAGAATAGTTTCCATCAAGGCCACTCCTGTTCTCTCCTGTCATTTTTCCTCCCACCATCACCCTTAGTTTAGTCTTTGTATTTGATTCTTCTACCTTCTCCCCACTTCATTATTATTAATGTATTTATTCCATTCTTTCTTTTCTCTCCAAAGTTCAGATTGTTCTTGCTCCTTTCTGTCCTATTAAAACAAAAGAAAAATCAAGCCTCTCTGAGGCAGGAGGAGAGATGGATGCTAAAGCACATCTTTCCTTTGTCTAGCTATAGTTTGCTTTTCAGGATTAACTAGTTAGATTTTACAGAGTAATATGAAATAGTGAATAGCATTGGGTTTCTCTTGTATAGTGGGCAAAAGGTGGAATTGTGGGATGTGAGTCAGATTTTCTGGTAATGAATTCGAATTGGACTGAACCAAAATGTGAGGATGTTCTGTTGTCACAAATACCCATACACTGTGAAATCTCAATACTAATATCCTGAACACTTTCTCTTTAAAAACAAGAGTTTAAAAGAGCTTGTTTTATTCTGCCTTCTTTCTAAGTCTCTTTGCCTTGATCTGGAAAGGTGGGTCTGTCCTGTCATGCAAAGCCCTAAACTCCCTCCGTGTTGAGTGAATTTGACTGGTGCTCTGAGGTCCAATGGAAGTGATTTATCTGTAGGGTAGGAACTACTGGTGTCATATTTTTTTTTCATTTATCATTCAACTCCGTGGCAATTGATACATAATTGCCTTAGAAGTAGAGGGCTTTGAGGCTGATGTTACCAATTCCTTCAGCCTGTCAGATTACCTGCTCAGTCTCTATTGATTCCTAATAAGAATGTTCAGTACTGTCTGTGGTTTCCATTCAATATAATGATTCAAACTTCCACTGTGTGACCGTCCATAGTGGCTTCTTTGAAGTCATAGAATCTGTCAGGTGTTTAATTTGGATTTAATGTCCTTAGAATGAGTATATATTGACAAGAATAAGTGAACATATTGCTGTTACAAAAGGAAAGATTTCTGTCTTATACTAAAAAGTGATCTATTGTATGAATTTTTTAACTTGTCTGTTAATTGTTGCATTTTAAACATTCTTAAAGTTACAGGAAGTATTTTTTTTAAATGAGTGCTGTCTTGATATTACATTAATGTTTAATTCTTAGCTTGGGAAGTTAAAAGCTGGGAAAATACATTTTCTTAAATGTACTTCATTTCTCAGACAGCTCTCCCAGCAGCTCCAGCAGCCGTCAGAGCCTGACATCACTGGAATTCACTGTGTTTTCATTTGCTCCTCATTCAAAGTGGGAGTCAGTTGAACTCTTGTGGCACAGTCAGTTTTTGAAAATTTTTATCATTAAAATGACCTTTTATAAATGGGTTTTTTAAATTTTATCACAGTACTGAATTTCTGTGGCTCACAACAGAGGGAGCCAACAGGGTTCAGTGTTGTCAGTTCCCTCCTTCCTTGCATAAACCCTGAAACTTAGTAGGAAGTTTAAATGATGTCACATGTGGTTTTATCTTTGATCATTTTAGAGCAGTATCACAGGTTTTTGGGTGAATTTAGGTAAAAATAGTATTTATTCTCTAGACTAAATACTGTGAACCTCCAAACTTGCTAAATCTCTCAGTGATTTTTAAGGAGCAGATACTGTCCACTTTAATTTTTCTTCAGATATGTACTGCAAATAAAGATCTGTACCTTTTACAGCAGCAGCTTACAAGAAGATACTCCTGTTGTCAGTAGTTTCCTTTATCCATTGTTTGTTTGGGATGTTGACATCTCCCTACTTAGCAGGAAGTGAAATGTTCTAGCAGCTAAAATTGCATGCCATCTTCTAGTGTCTAAGGTATTAAAGAACTGACTTCTAATATCGTAAATTGTTAATTTTGACTGCAACCTTTACTGCATGCAATTGACTAATTTCTGTTTCCACAGTTTCTTCATCTATATAAATTTTCACTTTTATTTCACCTTTGAACCACACATGTTGTACTAGACCTTTTAATAAGCAAGTGGGTGAAGTTTAGAATTCAAAAGGGAAAAAATGCAAACGTTTTCATATCCAAAAGTTAGACTACTACTAATTTCAAACACAAATAATTTAATTAATATAAGGTATTGCTGTGGGCAGTGTTTACTGTAACTTATTTTGCTCTGTCTAATCAAAGCATTTTTTGTTTTGGTTCTTTTTACTCTATGGAACTTGATGACTCTTGTTTACAACCTTGGCAGAGGTCATGTTTGGGAAAATACTTTTGTCTTGTATTTGTTCTCATTTGAACCACACGTGAAGAATTTAATGGTTTTTTTCCTCTCATAAATATTTAAATTATGATAAGTTGAAAGAGAATGACCTTGCAGTAGAGTATTACAAAGATGCTTGAGGAAGTTTTGCTTTGGGGACCTGTTCCCAGTCAAGAAGTGCATCAAAGAACTTGGAGAGGTGTGATCTGAGCCATTAATGGATGAATGGTGAATGGATATCAGCAAGGCAAAATTCTGTTTGTCAAGGTTGGTGAAAAGGAAGGCATTCATGGAAGGTTTGATTGCCAAGTTCTGGCTGTGCATAGGTAGGAAATGTATCTTGAAGTTCTTACTCAGGAGGCTTTTTATATGAGAAAATTCAGCTTAAACCTAGTTTAGATGGCAAGTAGCACCTTTAATTAAAAAAATGGATCGGGAATAACAGGAGTATGATATGTTTTGTTGGGTGGGTTTTTTTTCCTCTCCAAGGAGTCTCTGAGGAATTTCACTAAACTCTTTCAAGCTGCCTGTTGTTTGATGCCATACCAATTACTTAAATTCAAACATATTAAAGGAAAACAGAATCAGTCTTTGCAAAGTAGTTGGGTTGGATATACTGCATTGAAAGGGGACTATTGCTCACTTTGCTTGAATTACCCTAAATGGAAACCTTTCCACTACGAGTGTCACAGCTACCTCCTAGTTATCCAACAGGAAGGCTGGCTATTAGTGCAAGCTCGCTGATTATTTCCAGCCTTTGTGAGGTTTTTTAAAATCAAAGTTATTACAAATGAAGGAAGTATCTGTGAAGCCACTCTGTTGCTAAGGGAAGGATTTGAGGTATTTCATCAGGTGCTGTGAGGTCCATAACTGCTTTAAAAGGGATTTGCATTCACATTTATATGTTACAATTTATCTTTTAAAAATAAACTTATGTACAAAGCCTGTAACTTTGCAAAGGGCGTTTTGCTGGCTAATGGACTTTATTCATTGCCAGGCTTTTCTTCGTACTTGGGATTTTTCTTTTGGCAGCAGTTTCTAACCTGTTTCAAGAACATTGTTTTGTTCACTCTGCACAGCTTCTCCTGGTTTATAAAATGGGGTAAGAAAGGGGGAAGAAATCCTGATGTATTTTTATGTCCTAGCTCTGTGTAACATGTTCATCTAAACCCTGTTTCTGTGTCTTCCTCTGAGGCTAAATAGATGGCTGTATTCCAGTAGAAATTAGAGCAGATGCTTCTTTATTAATCCACCTAAATCTTTCCCATACTAAAGTAGAAATTCTTCTTTTCTTCTCCCTCCCCTCCCCCTTTCCACCTTCAAATTTGACGTCAGTCCCTACCACAGCTGCTAGCACTCCTGATGCTGTTGACAAATACTTGGAGACACCTGGAGATGAGAATGAACATGCCCATTTCCAGAAGGCCAAGGAGAGGCTTGAAGCTAAGCATCGTGAAAGAATGTCTCAGGTAAGGGGAGATTTCTTTATTCCTAAGTGTGTGAGTTGGTCTGTCAAATAATAAGTGATCCTTCATCTTCTTATTTCCCAAGGCTTCATCCAGGTGCCCTGCCAGTGTGCAATGCTGTAAACACATTGTTTACTGCCTTTCTGACTCTTGTCTAAGAATTCAGCTGTCTGACACATTTATGGTTCTGTCACCAGTGCGATGATAAGTGGCTGGAAGGGTTAAAAGAAAAAAAAAACTGTAAAAAATGTCTCTCATCTTTGTGGGAAAATGTTTGTATTGTGAGATTATTCATGTTTCAAAGTAAAGAACTTGGTCTCTCTGTTAACTGTCCTTCCCTTGGAGCAGCTGAGGGAAGATGGTTTGTGTTGAGCATTTTCTGTGTGTGCCCTGGGGGTAATGTAAGATCACATGTTCATCTAATGGTTTTGAGCCTCAAGGTAACATGATATACATGTAAAGTCAAAGAAAAGAGGAAAAACTGGTGCTTTTGAACTCAAAATCCAAACTGAATCAGCCCTTTTCTTTCCCTTCAACCAAAGAGATTTGTGTAGCCTGAAACTGTACCCAGGTTTTAATCCAGTGAGAGATGAGTTACCCACTCTCTCAGAAACAGGGTTTATAATAGCAATGCCAATAAAAATGGTCACAGTTCTGCTTTAATAACAACAAAGAAAAATATAAGAGGTTTAAAGGAAAGCATATATTTTGAGAATGAAAAAAACCCAAAAAATGAATGTACTATAATTCAGATACTTCATATACCCATGCAGCTAATTTACTGTATTTTCTCATTATAACTTGTTCCCTTGATGGGATTTCAGTGTGTCTGTCTGTTACTGATACATTACTAGCCTTTAGTTCTGTGCTAAAATCTTATTCCAAAAATGAAAATAAAATGTTATGAATGAAACTGAAATTAAGATCTTACTGTACATCCATGCCTATTGGTACCCCAGCTGTGCCTGGCACTTCTCTAATAAATTGGGCAGTGCATCTTACCTGAAGCACTCATCCAATTGGTGCAAGCCACATACTGAGAATATGGAATATGACATGTCATAGATAGGAAGATGGGTGCTCCTCATCTGCTTGGGAAGTGTTGAAGCACAAACAATCTGTCTCCTCTTTAAACAGAGAAAACAGAGCCAATTTAATGGTCAGGGAATCTGGAGAATAAAAAAAAGGCACATAGCCTGCCTAGCAGAGGAGAGACCCTGCCTTGGCTGCCTTGGCTAGGTGTGCAGAGGGTTGGTGAGTAATAGTACCCCATCATCCCTTCCCCTTGAAACAACCTTTTTGTAAAAAATGCTGTTGAGGTGGGTTTCTTGAAAGCAAAGGATAGTGCAGACTTCCTTGGCATAGTCTTTAGATTCTCACTGTGGTTCCATGTTTTTCTCCAAAATCCCGGTATGTAGAGGTTAAGCTGCATAATTAGGGGCAGTATTTGGCTGAACTGTGTATTTTCTGTGTTAACATGAGCATCTGGAGGACCCTGTCAACTGATGAGTGTGATTCAGAGGTTTGAAACTGGAGCTATGGCCCTCATTAGCACATTGCTAACCATTCTTCTTGTCAGCACTGAGCACACAGGGGGTGAGGCCGTGCAGCTGCCCCCCCTGCAATGTCAGTCCTCCAAAAACAAGTCAAATAACCAGCTCTGGCCAGCTCAGCAACCTAAGTCAGCCCTGGTGAAAAGCAGCATGATAGGTGCATTAAAAAAAAGTTAATGATTAAGTTGCCTAACCTGCTTATGAAATCACATCTTAAAGGACATGTGTTTTGAAATACACAGACCCCCTGCAGAGCTTTAAAGATCAGAAAGATCTTCAGGGAAGATCTAGAAGGGAAAGGTAATTTTTAGAAACTTAAGTTATGATTTGTACAGTATTGAACTAGCCTCTCCGTGTTGTCAAATGTTTAAAAGATAGTAGTTGCTAGTAGAAAAGCCAGCTAGTTCACCATTCTGTGTTTCCTGACATAAACATCTATGTCCAATACCACTGGTTTCCTCTTCTGGCAATTTATTTTAAAATGGCTTTTCACATTTTATTTAAAATCAGGTATGTTCTTAATAGAAAATTCAAATATATATGTAGCTGAAAATTGTTGTGGAACTCTTACTTGTTATGTTAAAAATAATACTGAATAAGTTAGCTTTGTTGTCACACCTTTGCTGTCAATGATTTTTTTGGTGAAAAGAAAAGGTTACAAATTAGAGTCACTAAACAAGTCTTCCAGCTGCACCAACTTTTTTTTAATTCAAAGTCCAGTTCCTTCAAAGATGAAAAGTGGAGGCTTAGAAAGCAGCAGAAATGCCCATTTTTCTTCTAATAAAAAGAGAAAAAATGATCAAGTAATTCTTTAATCCTAATAAATGTCATGATCTGAAATAGATTGGTTTGTTCACAAAACACCAATAAATTATTTCATTTAATACAAAAGTCTAGTTTTAAAATAGTAATAGGTTTGGTGCACACCTTATTTTGCAATAGTCAATTAACTAAGAAATAAATCAGATGCATTTTAGTTGACATGAAAAATGTATTCATCTAAGGAGTAGGGAAGTTTATCTCTAAACTTGAAGTAAAATATTTTTAAACATTTTTTAAATGTAAATATTCTGCATAGCCTTTTTCTGAGATTTCCCTTAATTTACCATGAAATTCTGACAACTTGTGTTTCTTTTTGGTTTGTATAAAGATGTTCACACAAACAGAGACCAAGATTCTGTCAGTCACGTCATAGTTCACAGCTCATGAAAGACTTTTAGTAGGGAAGTTTGTCTCTGTGATGATCTGATGCACCTCTGGTTCAGACTCTTTCAATCTCTTGTGCTCTAAAGTGTCCATCTCTTTAGACTACAGATTGTGAAAGTTTTTGCACCACATCTGAAGCAACAAGGCTTATAAACTTTCCTATTTTGCAGGAAGTACTCTAAGGAGAATTACATTAATACAGAATTTTAATCTTTTCCCAAGAATTAATAATGCAGCCTCAATAGCAGGAAGAGTGCATTCCCATGCTAACAGGGGTAGCCAATCATTGATGCATGTGTAACCTTTAAATGTTTGCTGTTCTCCAGAAGATAACAGGGAGAGGTTGAGTTAACTGATTGCAAGGTGTCATAGTTCTTGTTTCTTGTTTTGGTACAATTCCCCTTTTTGTCTTTTCATTTTGGTAATGGCTGTACAGCTCTCTTACTTAATTAGTTGCTGCTAAATAGCCTGATTAACCAGATACCAACCCTTACTCAAGGGAGCAGTATATTTATACATTTCTCTCTTAAGACATCCTGTGACGTCCTCATGTCTTAAATTTGCTCTTCCTTTGGCTGTCTATGATATTTTTGGAATTGTAGCATGTAGAAAACTTATGATAGGAACTTAATGACACCTTGTGTCCTAGAATAGTTTTGCTTCTTGGAAGTTTATTTCCAAAGCAAACATCTAAAAATACTGCAGCTCTCAACTAGCCTGAACAGGTCTGGTGTTCGTTTGAGAATTTTTTTTTTTTTTTTTTTTTTTTTTTTTTTTTTTTTTTGATCATTGCATGCCAGTTGTTCTAACATCCTGGATACATCTTCAGCTGATTTTTAGTCCCAGTGACACTGTGGAATCCCAGAATTGTTTGAGTTGGAGGGACCTTAAAGATCATTTAGTTCCATCCCCCTGCCATGGGCAGCGGCACCTTCCAATACCTCAGATTGCTTAAAATCCCATCTAGCCTGGCCTTGAACATTTCCAGGGATGGGGCATCCACAACTTCTCTGGGCAGCCTGTGCCAGGGCCTCACCACCCTCAGAGTAAAGAATTTCTAATATTGAATTGAAATCTACTTTCTTTCAGTTTAAAACCATTCCTCCTTATCACTACACACTTTGAAAAGTCCCCTCTCCTGCCTTCATGAAGGCCCCCTTTAGACAATGGAGGGCTGCTACAAGGTCTCCTTGAAGTCTTCTCCAGACTCAAGAACCCCAAGTCTCTCACCCTGGCCTCAGAGGAGGTGCTCCAATCCTTTATCATCTTTATGGTCCTCTTCTAGACCCACTCAAGCAGGTTGATGTGCATCTTCTGTTGGGCCCCAGAGCTGGATGCAGCACTGCAGGTGGGGTCTCACCAGAGCAGAGGAGAGGGACAGAATGCCTTCCTCAGCCTGCTGTCACACCGTGGTGTGTTGGATACTGGATACACTGGGCTTCCTGGGCTCTGAGCACACATGGCTAGCTCATATTTGGTTTTTCATCCACCAGGACACTCAAGTTCTTTTCCCAGGGCTTCTCTCAGTCCATTCATTGCCCAGCCTATACTGATTTTGGGATTGCCCCAGCCCCAGTGCAGGAGCCCACACATGGCCCTGTTGAACTTGAACCTGTGGTTTTCCCAGGCCTGCCCCTAAAGCCTGTCCAGGTCCCTCCAAATGACATCCCTGCCCTGTAGAGTATCAGTCACACCACTGACCTTGGTGTCACCTAACTGAGATTGTTCTCATTCCTGCTGTCCATGTTCTCAACAAAGATGTTAAATAATACCAGTTCATGTATTCCCTAGATTTCACCATCTCTACCACAGTGTGTGGGAAGCCTGTTTCCTTCCTTAAAACTGTCCAGTTAATAGGATTACACCCCTCAGTTGTACTCAGAACTCTTTGGAGAAGTTTAATGATATTACCAGAAAAAAGGTCAAGACTTAAGTGTGGAAAAAAAGCCCTTGACAAAGATAGGCACCCTTTTGGCACAACTGAGACCATTCTCACTAAGCCAGCCTTCAGGCAGGTACCTCTGCTGGCCTGATTGTGCTAACCCAAATGTCTGCCATAAATTCTTCTCTTGCAGATATGCTTTTGTGCCCTTGTGTTAAAAATGGGAGTGAATGAATTCTGCTGCTTCAATACATAATGGAATTTTTGTACTTAGTATCTCTTAATAATGAATGACATTTTCCATACTGCCTCTTTCCCTCTTATTGTCCCTTGAAGCCCAATTTCAGAAAGCACCTGCCAGGCTCTAAGGCCTGAGTTTTGAAGAAGTTTGACTTTGAAATGGCTTGCTGCCTGTATCTCAATCAGAGGCTGTTATTATCCTTTTACAAAGCCTCCAACCCTTGAAGAGCCCTAAATCTGTGTGTTTTTCATAGGTCTGTGCTGTCAACAGAGGAGAATAGGTTTGTAAGTGCAGAGGCCAAGTTCAGCCTTCTTCTGCACATGTGTAACTGGAGAATTTTTTCTCCTCCTTGCTCTTTGGGGCTCTCTGTAGCACTGTGGCTTATTTCTCACTCATAAATCCCTGAAGTTATGGCCTTTGGTGTGAGCAGGAGTTCCCTGTGGGTGGTAGCATGGCCCATGGATAGCTGTATCTTCAGCTGGTTAGCACACACACGCAGATGCTCTCAAGCATTGAAGTCTTCTCAGTTACAAAAATCCATCACTCAGGTCACAGCAGTCTTTACAGGAATATTGTTTCTGCAAACAGCCATGTATTTCTGGGTTTTTTTCAAAACCTTTCAGTTTTGTGGCATCAGAGCTGAATTCTGAGGCCACTAATTTACATTCCTCCCAACTAGCTGTATAGGCTGTCAGTTTATCATCCTGCTTTCTATGCCTTAAAAGGTTTAATGAAATAAAATGGGCAGAGACAGACCTGGTGTAGCCAAAGGTCTACCCACAGTGCTTACCTTTGTCATGTGGATTAGCAGAGGGTTAGTTTGGGGGATGAAGATGGCAAGGCAACTCGTGTTCTGAAAATCCATAACTGCTCTCTTGGAGTAAAATAATTAGGCAGATGTCAGAGATGTGATTTTAAGACAGAAAGGGAGAAGAGGAAGAAGAAAATAATAAAGTTGCTACTCTAGGCCAACGTTCAAGCTTGAGCACATCACTGTAGTTCATGACTTGGCTTAATGCCATAAGTCTGGGCCTTCTCTAAGTTCACATTTTGTTGCTATCCTCTCTAATCACAGAGGAGGAAACAGAACTAACTCTGTGAGTAAAGCAAAAAGAACCCTGAATATTCACTCAAATATTGGTTCAAATATTCCAGAGTGGGATAAAACCCAGAAGTGGTTAGATGTTGATACCAAAAAAGTTATGTATTCTATTTGAAGAGAGAAGAGGGGAGGGGAGAGGGAGACGGAGGGGACCCCCTCCATGGGTCCCAATGATGTCTCATTTTTCCCCTCCATCTGATCTTCTTGGAGGTGAGGGTCCCCTGCTGAAAAGCATAGAATCCCATGGATTAACATGCATTTGGGCAGGTGGGAACACACAGGTAGGTACCCTGAGGGGGGCCAGTCAGACCCTGTCCCTTGCAAGACTGTGGATCTGTTACATTATGTAGTATCATGTGCAGTGCTCTGGTGCAGGGTCTGGGGACTCCTTTGGGAGGTTGTCATGATCTGGCACAACTCAGAAGACCAAAGCAAACTAAGCTTCTGCGAATAAAATGGATCGGACCCAGGATGGTTTTAAATATACCCAAAAAAACGTGATTAAAACCAAGTGAGGCTAGATGTTGTTGCCAAAAAAACTTGATATATTTTATTTATTAGTAAAAGAGGCAAAGAGAAAGAAAGAGGAAAGAAAGAAAGAAAAAGAGTTGTGCATGGGGGGTGGGTGGACCGGGAGAGAGTGACAGGGGTTAGGTAGAAACAAATCACCCTTCTGGAGGTCCCAAGGACATCTTGTTCTTCTCCTCCATCATCTTTTTGGTGGTGACAGTCCCCTGCCACAGCTGCGACAAAAAGTATAGAATCCCATGGAATAATATACGTTTGGGCCACGTGGGAGCACCTAGGCGCCTCCCCTAAGGGGGCTAGCTTTGACACTGTTCCTTGCAACACTGTGAATCTGTTGCATCATGTTGCAGGGCTCTGGTGCAGAGTCTGGAGTCCCCTTTGGGGGGGGCCATTGATGGGCCATGATGCCCCCTCAGCTGTCCTTCACATGGATGTGGCTTTTCCTGGAGTGAAGGGGCCCCTGGGCTCCTCTGCACAGTGGAGGATGGGCATTCACTGCCTCTCACCAGAGACTTTTCCTACATACACCCAAACCCTTCCTCATCCCCCCCTTTGGTGTGAGTCTGTGCAAGCCTTGCAGCATATAGGCCTGGGACTGTAACCTCCATCCTGAAGGTGCTTGGCTGGGCCCTGCAGTGGATGCTCTTCCAGTTGCTTTGAACCATAGTGTCACTTTTCTCATCTCTGTTCCTTAGGAGGTTTAACTCACAGTTCAGGGTTTCAGTCAGGAGGCCCATTCAGGGTGGGCTTGGATGGTCTTCTGTGCAGCTTTTGTTATGTACTTTTGCTATAATAGACAAAACCATAAAATTTCAGTCTCTGACACTTCCTGCCATCAGTGGCATCTCAGGTCTCTGGAAAGATGCTGTCTATGTACAGGAATTATTTTCTCAACATCCACAGTCATATGGCCTAAGCACAATTAAGAGCTGAGTGCTTAATGCACACTGAATACACAGCAGCACTCTGAGAATTAATATGGTTTTTCCAGAACACATCACTGTGCCCTAAATTGTGGTGTCAGTTATTGTCATTCATCTAGTTGTTTTGTCAGAGAAATATCAGTGAAATATCCTGTGCCAAAGTATTGCAATAATTACAGGTGGGGGGTGACCTATAACTTCAGTGCACTGCCCATCATGTTCTCTGTCATTAGGTCCTTGCTACAACTCCTTGTAAATTTTGTTCTCCTGCTGCCTTAGAGCTTGGCTTCAAATTAAACATCAATGGGTGTTGTCTGATGAGGAGATAATGTAAACTGAAGAGGCAGTTTTAGGCTGACAGTTACATTGGTTGGAGTACAGTTCTTGGGACTTGAAATTTCAGCTTAGTTTTCAGTAAAAGTGGGGTGAGATAACAACCCATGATTCTAACTATTTAGTTTCAGGTCTCTGCTTTTAACTGCTGCCTAACCCTGCCCCTGGTGAAACCAAAAAGTAGGCAAAACAATTTCTCAAATTTCACAAAAAAAATTTAAAGTTTACAGCACCCCATTAGCTTCCCAAAAGATAAGTCTCCATTCTTTTGGGTTGTTATTGAGGCCAGAATCTCTTACAGATAAATAATTTTACTGACAATGAGTTGATCTGTTTTTACCATAACTGATGTATTGCTGTCTTAAGATACTCTAGAGTTTGGGGTGAAAAGGAAGATTAAAACTTGGTAACAAAATCCCATACAGTGAGTTGTTTTGGAGTGTAGGTTTCAGCCTGCTGGGTATGGGTAATCCTACAACACTGGATAGAACTGGCAGGTATTACATTTTAAGGCCTGAGACTTGTAAAAGTTTCCTTTGAGCCCAGGTTTGTGTGGTTTTTTTTTTTTTTTAAAGGCACAGGCTCAGCCAGGTACCCTTAGGCACCACCAGCACTTTCCAGTCTGCTCATCAGAGAGCCTGATTAGCAATGTCTGGTGTTGTGTGTGGGAAAACTGGGAAGCCTGAGACAGGAAGGAGGTGAGAGCTGGAGGCTCAACTTGCAAGCATGAGACACAGCAGGTCTTACTTCTTGTGCCTTTGGTATTGGTCTTGGTAAAATTTCAGTTGTCCATGTGGACTCTGAGCTTTTTTAAAAATTATCTTGACAATTTTTATTAAATGGTGTGAAAGTCTGTGTTTTATTGAGAAGGGAAGGAAAGGAAATGCACATTGTGAGTAATTGCTTATAGGTTTCTTATCATGCTAATGCTGCACATAAATAGTTACCTATTTGTGTGCACTTCATTCAGTGGGAACAATTGTTCCTATATAAAATGTATTATCTGAGGAGATTGCTATCTAGGTGTGAAATGAGTGATGCCTACAAAGGACAGAAAGGTTTCAGATCTCACGGGCAACAAGTTAACCCACTCCCTGACTATTGAAAGATTACTGTTCTTTGTTACAGGAAGAGGGGGCTTCTCACATTGCTGAAAGAAATGACACTGAAAGATCTCCTGTGTTATTTTTGTGACAGTGTTGTACTTGAGATGCATATTCAATTCTTGGAAGTGTTTCTGCAACCCCTGTTTCTGGACAAATAGCTGGACTAGCACAAATTATGTGTAATTTTTGATCTGCCCTACTCAGGCCAGTGATGCAGTCTGAATAAATTAAAAGCTTCTGTGGTGCCAGAAAAGGTGGCATGATTCAATTGGAATGAGCTCATGGTGTGAAATTTACACCCTTGGACAAAAAGAGTGGAATCTGTTTTCTTTCTGTCTGAGATGAAAAAGGGTTGGTGTGTTTACCCATGGAGATCTCTACTTCCCCTGCTTGAGAGCTGGTTAATGTGTTCCTTCACAGCAGAGTTGTGAGAGCTTGGCACAGTGTTCAGGCACACAAGTGCTGTCTTTTTTTTTAATTTAATAACAGGATCCTACCTTCATAAAATGTTGGAACTGCCTTTTTTTTTTTAGAGATAAAAAGAGGAGAGGGATGTAAAAATATGACTCTTGGAGCTGCAATGCTTGGTTGCTGCTAAGCTGTGGGACAAAGGAGGAAAATATAGCAAAGTCACACTCCTTATTTTATTCATTAGGTCATGAGAGAGTGGGAAGAGGCAGAACGCCAAGCAAAGAGCTTGCCAAAGGCCGACAAGAAAGCTGTCATCCAGGTAAAGGAAAATGTAACAACCTTACCATCTGGAACCCCAGTTAAGATACAAGGGGTGCTGGGTGTGGTGTAATTTAATAATCTACTTTATGGAGATTTCATGTTATTCTCTACTCTTTTTTTCCCATCTATGCTGATGTCTTCTCTGTTTCTGTTGTGATTGATGGCTTTTTCAGCATTTCCAGGAGAAAGTGGAATCACTGGAACAGGAAGCAGCAAATGAAAGACAGCAGCTTGTGGAGACTCACATGGCACGGGTGGAAGCCATGCTGAATGACCGCCGACGCATTGCTCTGGAGAACTACATCACAGCCCTGCAGACTGTCCCGCCCAGGGTGAGTGAGATTCCACGAGCTCTGCCAGCTCTGTCAAAATCATTGCAGTTGTCCTGGGGGAAATGTAGATGTGCCCAGGTGCAGTCTAGCTTTGGAGCCAGGAGCTCAGTGTGCAAGAGCTGTGACAGCAGTCAGACAGTTTGCCTAAATGCATACACGAGCTCCCCATGAATACCTGTTGATGGACAGATGCATAATAAAGATACTTAAGCAAATAATGTGGAAGTGATTTGGTTGTCAGAAGTTGCAGCAGTTCACAGAACCTGCAGGAGGATGGTGTCCCTCCAAGTAATGCACATTACGATACTTCACCACGACAACACAGAGATTAAAGATAGGATGGTTGTGATTTTTTGTTTTGTTTGTTGAACTGTTGAAGTGTTTGGTGAAGGATCTTGTGAGGATTGTTGGATGGCATGAGGTTAGCACACTAGCAATTCGAAGTTGTTTGCTTTTGATGGGTGTAAACACGTGCATTCAGAATGCAGATTGAGTGGAATTTAATGACTTTGTATCTCTGTTACTTGTTTCAATACCACAATAGCTGGTTAGTGACCTCCAGAGGAAGAGAATTTGCAAAAAGACTGGGGAAAAGCAGTTTTATGTATCTCTGGCCTCTTGAACACTTCCCAGATGGAAAAAACATTGTTACACTCTGAATCTCTTAGTGAATTTGACCTTACAGGGAGTTACACCAATATGGCTAACATGATTACATTACATATTTTCAGTAAATTTCCTTCTGAGGAGAAACCTGTGTCTTTGATGACCATGGAAAAGTGATCATTCTCTTAGTTCTTTATCCTTGTCATCATAATTGAACTTTTTTCTTCACTCTGTGGTACAAAACTCTCTTGCTTTTACCGTGTCTGCCAAGTAAAAATTAAAATCTTTCACTTAGGTAAAAGTGTTGAGGGGTGACTTCAGGATAGTTGTGTGAAGAGTTTCCATGTATTTTGCAGTAATTTGTGGAAAATGAAGCTAGTTGATGTTAAATTGGTAGAGGATGCTACTTGGCCCGAGTGTGAGTTGCATGTTATAACCTCTTACCACAGTGAGGGTAGTGAAGGGCTTGAACTCATTAGGAGACAGATTAATGAGTTGTAAGCTGGGATGTGGCTTCTTTTAAGTAGCTGGAGCCTGGCTCAGAACTGAGGTATGTATATGGACTGGCTGCGGGTCACGTTTGCCTTCTTGCACTGTGGGTTTGGGTAGTTCACCAAAGGTAGGGTTCCACATTTGGCTTTGGAGCCAAGCTTTCTTGCTTTGAAGTTCAGCCTTGTACAAATGTAATCCTGTCTGAAAAGTACCCCAGTAAAATTATTTGATTTCAAGCTGTGTGTGTGTCAGGCTGGAAGCTTGGTTCTTCGGGTATCTGTGATTGTTGAAGGGTATGATGGGGACCACACATAACAGCAGAAAGGTCTCAGAGGACACAAAGTGAACTTCAGCTGCAGAACTCTCTAAGGGAAAAAAATGTTAAGTGACTCTGGGACCAGAAAAAGTTGCATTTTGTGCTTATGTAGCTAGTAGTCAGCTCCCAGGATGTTTAAATTACCAAAACATTTCCTGTGTCGGGGGGAGAGCACCAGGCCTGAAAGGTGACATTAGTCTATTAAAAATAAGTTTTGAAGGTACTGTTTGAAAGACAAAAGTGCATCCTCTATTGAGTATATGTCCTACCTATGTCTTACAAAAGCTAATAATTCTGAAAGGAGTAGGCAGCAAGCATGGAGGTAACATTAGCTGAAAGTGCTACTAGACAGGGGCTCATCTCAAAATAACAGGGGTGAACAGTTTAAAAAATAATGTCTTTAAACAAGTCCTTGTTCAGTCTTGTAGATGGTCTTGTCCTTGCTTCAGCATTTTTTGGTTGTGTGCTCTGTAGCTGATGACAGTTGAGGTGTTGAACTGCTGATCAGGTGCATGCCAAAGCACTTGAAAACACTGACCTTGAATTCAGCAGGATTATTTGTTTAGTTGTATTGAAAGAGAGGAGGAGGTTTTGAAGGAATTTAGGAGTAAAAAGAGGATGTATCATCTTTGGAAGGAGGGTCAGGTATCCCAGAAAATATTTAAGGGGGTTCCTGTGGTGGTGTTCACAGGGGTGCCATGACGAGAGAAGAGACGAGAATCTTGACTCCATGTTTCAGAAGGCTGATTTATTATTTTATTATGTATTATATTAAAAGAAAATGATATATTAAAACTATACTAAAAGAATAGAAGAAAGGATTTCATCAGAAGGCTTGCAAGGATTAGAAAGGAATGGAAAAGAATGATAATAAAATCTTGTGACTGACCAGAGAGTCCGAGACAGGTGGACTGTGATTGGCCATTAATTAAAAACAACCACATGAGACCAAAGATGCACCTGTTGTATTCCACAGCAGCAGATAATTATTGTTTACATTTCATTTCTGAGGCCTCTCAGTTTCTCAGGAGAAAAAATCCTAGCAAAAGGTTTTTACATAAAATATGTCCGTGACAGGTTTCTAGGGCATTTTCATAGGCCACGGAGGGCCTTCAGGGAAAAGGACTCAATAGTGACTTCTGATTTTGTGTCAGTAATTGGCATTGAGAGTCCTTCCCTAGGGTCGTCATCATCCACTGGCCGATCGGTTTTGGTTGTGTGTTTCTTGCTTCTTGTGGTAGGAGCAAGAGCCGTTGGTTGGGACTCACTGTCTGGTTTTGCTATGGGCTTAGGTTTACTGTCTGGTTTAGCTACAACCTGAGTAGCTGGGGTGTTAGGTGCAGTCTGAGTGACTGGGGTAGCTGCTGATTTATCTCCCTGCCCCCCTGCCTCTATCTGCTGCCCTATAGAATCTAGCAGCATGTGATAAGCATAGGCCAGGGCCCAGCTTCTTGCAATGATCCTTTTCTCCTTAGAGTCACCATGGCACTTCTCTTTCAAGTATTTCCTCACCTCAGCTGGGTTCTGTATTTGTTCATGTGGCAAGTGCCAGGCTGTAGGGTCAGAAAATTCTTTCAGGGTTTGGCCCATATCCTCCCGTTTCCCACACCACTCAGGATTTTCCACACCTGGGTCTATTTCTGGGTCACATGTCTTATCTGCTCCTTTGGACATCTCAGCCCTCATTCTAGACAAACTGCAGACCCTATAAAGAAAGCTTACTAGATTAAATACCAGGACAGTGCTATCTTTAACATTCAGGGGAGACTGAACATTCTCAAACAATGACGTAACAGATTCAAAGAAGAAGAAGGAAAGGAAAGGCTGAAAAGCCTTATCCCCTGTTCCTGCTCTAACAAGCTGGGTGCAATTACTAATAAATCCCCAGAACTACTAGGAACTGGAACTAGGACACAGGGTAGGATGAAGACACCATAAACCATACATAGCCTGAACAAACTCCAGTACCTTTGTAAACTCCCTATAAATCATTATCACCAAGCCCAGCTCAATAGCTATTGTAATCCATGCCCCTCTACTGTAAAAACTATGTATTTGGGGCAATACTGGAGCTGGATAAGAAAATATCTGGATAAGAAAATAAGCCTAAGGACCAGAAAGGTATTAAAACCTCAAGAGTGCCTAGAGACCAGAAACACATGAAGGCCTCCACCCAGAGAGACATCATGAATTCAAGCAACATGGCTACTGACTGCTTTATCCCAATACAGAGTAAGTACAGCCAAAATGCAATCAGTACTGATTTTTTTCCACTTTCTCAAGCCATGCGTTGGGTGCCAAAAATTGTATTTGTCCTGGTTTAGGACAAATTTGGGAGAGAACCTCCAAAGGAGTTCCTCTAGAAAGCAGATTCAAGCGGCTCCTCCCCCAACTGGTTCAGGAAAGTATTTCCTTGGAGAAAAGTGGAATAAAACTGTTTATTTAACAGGCAAAGCATTCACCCACACAAAAAATGAACAACATTAAACAATAAAACCTCTTGCCACTCCAAAAGAGATGACAGACTCAGAAAGTTCCTCTGTGGGCTGTAGCTCAGCTCACTCAGTCTGTTATCAGTCCCTCTGGTGCTGGAAATGCCGCAGCCCAGGCCCAGCCCAGTGGGTCACAGGTATGAGCTGCTGGTGCTCTGCTGGGCTTCAGTGCAGAGCAGGTTTAAACAGTTCCAAGAAGAAGAAAAAAACCAAAGTCCAGGGAACTTCTCTGCCTCAGCTAGCTAAAACTGACTAAAATGCAAAGAAGAGCTCTGTCCCGCTCTGTCCACAGACACCACAGTCCAGGAGCAGGAATGTGTAGGAGTGAGTGCAGTTACTGAAAACAAATTGTGCATTTCTTCTCTTCTCTTCACTCTCAGAACCAGTCTTAAAGGTGCAAAACTTATTTCTGGTCAAAACAGATGAATGGGGATGAATTGTAATTCAGCATCATAAAGTCACCCCAGGACAGGCATGATGAAAAAAAATGAGAGAGACCAAAGCTCAGTTAGGACTTAATTTGGCAACTTTTATGAAAGATAATAAAAAAATGTTTTTACAAATGTTTTTAACAACAAAAGAAAGGGTAAGAATATCCTCGATTCTCCACTGGATGCGGGAGGGAATTTAGTGACTGCAGATGGAAAGAAGGTGGAGGTGTTTAACATCGTCTTTGTCTCAGACTTCAGTGGAAAGATAGCTTGTCCTCAGGACAGCTGTCCTCCTGTGCTGGTAGATGGTGTCAGGGAGCAGAATGGTCCCCCTGTTATCCAGGAGGAGGCAGTCAGAGAACTGCTGAGCCACTTGGATGTTCATAAATCCATGGGACCAGATGGGATCCATCCCAGGGTGATGAGGGAGCTGGCAGATGAGCTTGCAAAGCCACTCTCCATCATTTACCAACAGTCCTGGCTCACTGGGGAGGTTCCAGAGGACTGGAAGCTGGCCAGTGTGATGCCCATTCACAACAAGGGTGGGAGGAGGATCCTGGTAATTATAGGCCAGTCAGTCTGATCTCAGTGCCTGGTAAGGTTATGGAACAGTTTGTACTGAGTGTCATCACACAGCACTTGCACGATGGCCAGGGTATCAGACCCAGCCAGCGGGGGTTCAGGAGGGGTAGGTCGTGTTTGACCCACTTGAACTTCTTTTATGACCAAGTGACCCATCTGGTGGATGCAGAAAAGGCTGTGGATGTTGTGTACCTGGGTTTCAGCAAGGCCTTTGACACTGTCTCCCACAGCACACTCCTGGAAAAGCTGGAAGCCCAGGGCTTGGACAGGGCACTCTGTGCTGGGTTAGGAACTGGCTGGATGGCCAAGGCCAGAGTGGTGGTGAGCAGTGCTGCACCCAGCTGGGGCCAGTCACCAGTGGTGTCCCTCAGGGGTCAGAGCTGGGGCCAGTTCTGTTCAATGTTTTTATTGATGACATGGATGAAGGTATTGAGTCTATGGTTAGTAAGTTTGCAGATGGGAGCATGTGTTGATCTTTTGGATGGTAGGAGGGCTCTGCAGAGAGACCTGGATCAGTTGGATGGATGGCCAGTCTAACAAGATGAAGTTTAGTAAGTCCAGGTGCTGAGTCCTGCATTTTGGCCACAATAACCATCTGCAGCACTATAGGCTGGGGACAGTGTGGCTGGACAGTGCCCAGGCAGAAAGGGACCTGGGGGTACTGGCTGACATGGACATGAGCCAGCAGTGTGCCCTGGTGGCCAAGAAGGCCAATGGCTCCTGGCCTGTGTCAGGAACAGTGTGGCCAGCAGGAGCAGGGAGGTCATTCTTCCCCTGTACCTGGCACTGGTGAGGCCACACCTTGAGTGCTGTGTCCAGTTCTGGGCCCTCAGTTTGGGGAGGACCTGGAGACGCTTGAGCGCGTCCAGAGGAGGCAACGAGGCTGGAGAGGGGCTTGGAACACAAACCCTGTGAGGAGTGACTGAGGGAGCTGGGGGTGTTTAGCCTGGAGAAAAGGAGACTCAGGGGTGACCTTATCACTCTCTACAGCTTCCTGAAAGGTGGCTGGAGCCAGGTGGGGGTTGGTCTCTTTCTCCAGGAAACAACTGACAGAATGAGAGGACATAGTCTTTAGCTGAGCTAAGGGAAATTTAGGCTGGATATTAGGAAAAAGAGTTTTATGGGAAGAGTGATAAAGTACTGGAATGGTCTGCCCAGGGAGGTGGTGGAGTCACCATCCCTGGATGTGTTTTAGAAAAAGACTGGATGTGGCACTCGGTGCCATGGTTTAGTTTAAGTGGTATTAGGGCACGGGTTGGACTCAATGACCTTAAAGATCTCTTCCAACCCTGTGATTCTGTGAGGGTGAAATCTGGGGAGTGATTGATGATAGCTGAAAGACCTAATGAGTTAATCCAGTCCACTAAATGCTTTCCAGGATATGGAGCCAGAAGCTTGAATACACTGTGGATCCAAACTTCAGCTGCCTAGCCCAAGAGAAAATGGGCTTAATGGAAAATGCAACTTTGATACCCTAGCTGTATTTCACTCTGGCAGTTTCCTAGTAAACAAAAAGTGCATTTGATGCAGTTGTGTTATCTTTGGGAGAGTAATTCATAACCCTACTGATAACTTGTTAAGTATTATTAGAAAAATTGTGGGAGTGAGGGGTTCTGGAGTTCTCAAAGTATTTTTAAGAACCCCCTTCACTCCCTGCTTCAAGTTACATGGTTTGCTATTAGTATGTTTACTGCCAAAATACATTCTAAATACTGTAAGTTATGGAGTCTCTTTCTCTAAGTTGTGAGGAAGAATTTGGATTTAAATTAAAAAAATATATACTTTTTTATGGAAGTCCTGCATGCAATTAGGAGGGTTTAAAAGTCCGTGAATCCTTTGTGAATAGCTCCTGTATTGGATCCAAAACTAACTGCAGGTTTTTTTCATGTGTTACATGGATGATTGCCCAGTGCAGTGTCAGAGGTGTGCCTCTGAGCAGCACTCAGGGCAGCAAGGGAGAGAGGGAGCACACAGAGATGAAATTGGATAGTTTCAAGGTGTACAAGAAAATAAATTTAAGTGAAACCAAATATTTGTACTCTTGTTCTGTTCTCAGAAGCACTGTCATGCAGGCTCCCCAGAAACTCAAAATTTGATCCTCATTTTTGATTCCTGATGCAGCTTAGCTGTGCTGCTGTACTTTGCTGCCTTTGAAAATGGGGTGCAGCTGTTCAGTATCCAGTGTCAAAATAGTATATTGTTTCATCATCCTTGGTGGGCTTACTACAGGAAAGGAGGATTTGTGGCAGCTGGAAACAATATGCCTCTAGTTTTTAAAACATTTGGAAATTTTCCCCTTAATTTTTTACATTAGAGGAATTCAAATCCATCATTCTCTGTGAGCAGATTGATTCTGTAATTTGCTTCTGTTCCCTCTTTCATGTGCATGTCAAATTTTTGTGGATTTATGTGTTCCTTTCTAATCTTTGATGGTAAGAGAGGCACATTATCTGTGGGAAGGTGGTGGTGGTGGGTGACAAAGACAAGCAGAAAATAAAATTGATGAAATAAAGGGTTTCAGAGGAGGGAAACATACAGGAAAACTTTGAAAGGTAATTAATTAACCTCTTTACTTTGCACATAAATTAAAGTGAGCATATAATCCTTAAAATCAGTTTGAAATCCTTCTCCTCTAATTCAGCACTATTTAACTGAAATAGAAATTCTTGCTTAGAAGAGTGAGATCATTAAGATCAACCCTGTAATGTACATTATTCCATCTGATTTTTTTCCCATGTTTTCTTTTTCTTCAGAACTTACTCTGGTACTTTTTATGCTTGGGAGCAGTGCCTGTTCACAGAGAGAGCACAGGGCAGATTGGAACTATTCCGGTTTGGCTGTTTGAACAGGGAAGAGGAATCTACAGGGGGGTCCATGCTCAGTGTCTCAGAGTTTGGGAAGCTCAAAGCATTTCCTGAGTCTAAGAAGGTTGCTGTGGAAATATGCAGCTGGAGAAAGGCCAACGTGTTGCTGCTGAATTGGTGATAAAAATCTTTCTGTGCAGCAGGAAACAACAGTCAGTCCAGCTCTAATACTCCACCCTTTAGCTCTGCTTCTCCAAACCCATTAATTTCCAGCTGTGGAATTCTCCACAAAAACTTAATTTTGAAGGTTTTTTAGTGAAATAGCATGGATTTCAGCTCTGTTTTTATACAGAGTCAGATTTCAAGAAATGTGGTCAGCTAGTTCCATTTTCCAGAGTGTCGTTTTAAACCCTGGCAGGTTTGTTATATCTAGAATTAAGAGTTTTAAAATAGTGAGCAGAAACAAAATTTGTCTTAATTTGTCAGAGTTCAGTAAGTTGAAATACTGAAAAACAAATAATGAGATTGAGTCAAATAGTTTTCATTTAATTTGGCTGCCAGAGGAGTCCTTGAGAGGGGAGGCAAATGTAAGTCTTGGGCACCATTATAGCAGTGTGATTTTGATGTGTGAGATAACATGTTTTGTTACAAATTAGTAGAAATTATTAGAAGGCATTTTTAACTCCACAGAACAGGTATCTGGATGGGGATTTATGTGTCTTGCCCATGAGTAAGTGTTTGCATTCATCCAGTTCAACTTGAATGTTTCTAAAATGAGCTACTTCTCCATGATGAAACATGACCTGCAAGTTAATAATGTAGCGAGTGAAATATGTACTGAATATGATACACAAGGTATTCAGAATAGGGAATGAAAAGAAGCAATTGTTGCACATTGCAAGAGCAGTAATTGGAAGGGACTGATGATTGATTTTTCTCTAAAGACAAAGTTAAATAGCATTGTGCAAATTTCCTCTCTGATTTGGAGTGAATTTTGATCAAAAAGACAAGCCAGCTTAGAATTTCCCATGGAAGTTCCATGGCACAAAGCCAGGAAGTTGTATTTTGAATACACAGACCTGCTTTATTATGGTTTTAGTGTGGTTTCTTTGTAGTAAGTATTTTGGATTTCCATGAGAAGAGGTTTTTTTTTCCCATGAGAGATATTAGCCATGCAACCTACACGTGATGTTTCCATTTTCCAAGCTCAATGAAATTGCACTGTTTGATCACTCCCTTAAAATCTGAGCTAGCAGATTAGGATCAGTATAGGGACATCTGCATGTTTATATATAACTTGCTGGAAACTGGGTTATGGGCATTTTAGATCTCATATAAAAGACCACAGAAAGACTCATCTTTCAAATAAGAGACAAGGCATATTCTCTACAGTTCTAGGTAAAACTTCAGTTCTTAATGGTGCATTGTCACCCTAGGTAGTCTGTGTAGCCCAGATACATTGTCTGTGAACCTGTCCACAAGTATCAAATGCATGCAAGTCCCCAGGCACTCAGGAAAGCTACATGAAATAGTACTTTGACAACATTCTCTAGCATAAATGGGATTTTAAACTAACAAATAAAAAATACCCAAAGACATGAGCACATCTGCTGGATGGTTACAATAGCTTGTAAGAAGGACTACGATCAATCTCAGTTGTGCTCAGTTGTTGATAAAAACAGGTGTTTGAATCTGCTGAAGGGGGAGCTTTGGAATGAGTTTGATTGGAGCAAACAGTGTGACAGTATGTGCTTAAAATAGTTGGTAGGTTCACATCTTATTAAGTGTGTCTTTTTTGATGCATTTGCCTAAACAGAGTGTGCCATGAGACTGTGGATTTAAGCTTCTTGCCAGCCAGTCCAGAGTTTTGGAGTACACAGTACCCATATTATTCCTAAGTAATCAGCATAACCCTAGCCTGTTACCTGGACATGTCTTGGCGGTAAGAAAAGTTGAATTATCAGGAAAGGTAGCTAAATATCTCTCTTCAAAATTTTCTTCTTGTTATTAAACTTTCTGGTCTTCTAGCCTTCCTTTCAATAGAGCTTTACAGTTGACATTTCAGTTGTTTGGCCATTCCCACAAGGTTGTGAGGATTACTCACTTTCCAGCATTTGTCCACAATTTCTTGCAACTTCTTCTGAGAGTACTTGGCTTTGGGGACTTTGAGTTATTTCTCTCATGAGTGAATTTACAGCAGTGGAGACACTAAGTTTAATTCTCTGGCAGGATATGGCTTCATGTCTCTATTTCTGTCTCACATCTCTTCTTCAAATAACCTTTGGTTTGCTTTCCTCAGACATTTTTGAATCTGTTGCTTCTCTTAAACTGAAGAGATTCTGAAATCTTTGGATTCCATATCTGAGTATTCATCTCTTGTGTAAATGTTAAATCAGTTTAAGCTCTATATTTGTCCATGAATCTAAGTCTTCTTAAAAATTCATCTTCACCCACAGTTCTTCCTGCTTTGGAAAGCTGTGCCCAGAGCTTCTGACACTTTTTTTATCACTTCCATACCTTCTTCCCTGTGTCACTCTCTGTGCCTAGGCAGGCTCTTTATCACTTCTGTTCATTCTTTAATCTGCTGCACAGTAAGGCCATCTTCTATTCCTTCTCACTGCTCAGCAGCTTCAGGTAGGATGCAAAGCACAGCACCACAAGTGGGAAAGGAGAGAAGGGAGACTGCATTTCCAGAATCCATATCATCTCAGAGTTAAAGATGGATGTCTTAGCTGGATGCTGGAGATCACTTCCTGTTTTGGCACTGTATTATTGTGCAGAGCAGGAAAGTACATAGTAATACATATCTTAGTCTTCAGTGCTCTGCCATCACTGTGTATACTTTCAAGTTCCCTTCAGCTGCTGATCTTTTCTTTCTTTTTCTTTCTTTGTATTCAATAACCTGCCTGAAGGCATATATCCATTAGGTTTTACTGATTAATATTATTTGCAATAGACTTCATATTTTTGCAAAATCTGGCATGTAAGCTGAGAAACTTCAGAAAACTGGGCAGGTGTCTCTTTTTTCTTATGTATTTTCAGTCAGTTGTGTGTTCTGGATGTGTATGTTCTGTACCTCAGCTCTGTGGTTCTTTTCCTCTGTTTTCTCCTCTCGTGGAGTAACAATAGTGACAGGGCAGGAATGTTGTGACTTTTTTTTCACCTTAAGTTTTACAGTCAAGTCTGGTGATTGGTTATTCATAGAAACACAGAAATCTGAACACCCTTCTCAGGAACATTATCTGCTGCCTACACCTACTATTTAATGGTGCATCCTGATGGTGTTCACTTGAGAGGATCTTCCTTATAGTAGTCAGACTTGCCTTCAGAAGATAGCACCAAGGGCTTTTGGCTTGGGATGCATCTCCAGTGCAAGAAATGAAAGCATGTGTCATTCTAAACTGATGGTTTTTCTGTTCTTTTTTCTTTCTCTGTAGCCTCGTCACGTATTCAACATGCTGAAGAAGTATGTGCGGGCTGAGCAGAAGGACAGACAGCACACTCTCAAACACTTCGAACACGTCCGCATGGTAGACCCAAAGAAAGCTGCCCAAATCAGATCTCAGGTAATCCCCACTGATGGTTAGTGAGGTTGTGTTAGTTCATAACTATTGTGAAATTTCTGTCAACCTATTTTTTATAAAATACTCAACTCCTTTCCATGGACAGCTTTAAATGCAATCAAAACCAATCTGTTTTCCATCAGAAGATTAAGGCAAAGTGATAGAGTAATGTAAGTATGATTCTTGTTCTGAGAAGAACTGAATACAAGTTTTTTTGTCTATCTGGACCATGAGTCAGTCATGGGCATGTTCTGAAGAGCCCTCCAGAGCATTAATGCTGAGAGCCTTCATTAGTGCTTTGGTAAATAATACCTCTGGAAAAACATCAGTATTAGATTTAGCAACAGCACATGGTTGTGCTTCTCTCAGCTGAAGTGGCAGAACCAGAAGTGGTGCAGCCATCTGACTGTGACCAACCTTTCTATAGTCATTGCAGAGGCACTTGTGATGTCTATAAATGTGATTACTGCCATACACTTGAGTTTAATGTGTTCTTTTAAAACAGCCACTGTCCTTCATGGCATTTAACTGCTGAATGTTACTATAGTCCTCAATGCATATGTTTTGGAACATCTTTTATCTTGTCTTCATAAATCATGGTGGGCAAGAAAGCAGAGTGAAAACACCCAAGATTGAAGATATATTTGGTTTTCGAAACAGCAATTAAAATTGGAGTCACAATGGATAAGCTGTAAAAGCAGTGTGCTGGAATCTGTGCAATCTGCTGCTGTTCCCTCCGTAAGATTCACTGGCAGGCACTGTTCCAGCTGCAGTTTTTGAATTGACTGACATCACTAGAAGAAAAATCAAAACCATGTACCTCCCTGGATGGCAGATTAGATTTTCAAATATCTGTTTCAGCCAAATGTATACATTGAGAACATGCTGTCTTGGAATTGCTGGAATGAGAAATGCACACTTCTAAAAGTCTTCTGCAGTGACTATTGTCTTTGCCTTGTCTTAAGCATCTGTCATAACTTTTTTTTTTCCAAGTCTCATTGGGTTATTTAATAACAAAAATCAGTGAAATTTTGCAGGGTGCAGGTTGTGTGGCAGCACTAGTGAGGAATAGAATCTGACCTATAAATACAAGAAGTGCAGTGTATTGTCTAACATGTCATTGTAGGAATGAATATTGATATATCATCTCTGTGTCTAGAATTGGTCAGATGGTTGGGGAAATAAATGTGGCCTGGGAGTTCTGGTTGTGGAATGTTTTTCAGTGGAAAATGGAAAACAAAATATTTTGTTCAATAGCATAAATATTTAGATTTGAAGAAATCATGCTGCTGTTTCATTAAAATTGCTGTCTGCAACTCATTTTACTTGTTAGGCCTAATTATCTTGTCAGTCTAAGATGCACCTCAATTTCTCCTTCTACTGAAGAGAGATGATACTAGAAGAGTAGCCTGGGTACATATCATATGATGTCATAACTCAACCCATAACAATGTGAGGCCACTTGAGGCAATAGAGCTGTAGTCAAATGAGAGGATGCAGTAATGCTTCTGGGTGGAAATGTTTTTGTTTGCAGCTGAAATATTTGCTATTTGTAAATGTTACCTTTTTTTTTCTTTTTCTTTTGAGAGCTGTTTCTTTTCACAGTATTTGGATTAGGAAATAAATAAATCCAAACATCTGAAACATTTTGATGCAGCAGTCACTGTGCCTCACTTGGTTTACATGTTATGTGAAAACTTATGAGTATGGGAAAATGTAAATGTTGCTGAAAGAAGAATGAAGCTGTGGACTTCTGCCACAACAGCTGCTTGTGTGCATGTTCTGCCCCACAGCAAATGTAAACCCCTACTTTAAATTACTGCATTTCCATGGGATTTCAGGTGGCTATGGAAGAGCATCTAGAATGGTATTTTTTAGCAGCTGTAGGAGTAAGGTGAATTTTGTAATAGGCTTGACAGTTTTGATACATAGAGCATATTGAAATCTTATCCTGCACAAGTGAAAACGGTCTTGCTTCCTATAAGCTATGAAATTTGTGATAATGTCAAATTATCCATTGTATTCCCCTCCTTTGAATACTTTTGTTTCCATAGGTTATGACACATCTACGCGTGATATATGAACGCATGAACCAGTCTCTCTCCTTCCTCTACAATGTGCCTGCTGTGGCAGAGGAGATCCAGGATGAAGTTGGTATGCAAACTACTAATGTAGAAAAAGACATTTATTTCTGTGATGAGAAATTACCACCAAAAGCAAAAATATATCATCTCACTTTTCCTATTGATATACTACCTCAGCTGAAAAATAGAAGAGTAAACCTGGCAGCATTCTTAAATTTTGAATTAAATTATAATGAACCCTTGAAAGACAAATCCTGTATAACCCATGCAGTGGCATCATCATGCTGCTGTAAATGTCTTCCCTGAAATATGTTAATTGACATTTGGAGCCTTCCATGCTATAGGGATGCAGCAATTGACAATGAGATTTAGGCAAACCCTGTCCTTTGGATATTTAGTTTACCTGGTAAGTATTTACATGATATAGTCCATTTGGAAATCCCACAGCTAAAAAATTGGTTGCAGAACCAAGCATCTGAGGGTATCAACTTGGCAGTATCCTAGTGGTCATGCATTTTAGTTCTTCGTTAGTTATCAAATTGATATCTCTGCTCCTCCCATTTTTTCCAGCATACAAGCTGGACTGTGTATGAATCCAGTAGCAGACCTTTGTTTGCCTCTTCCCTCAGAGCTGTAATGGTAGATAGCTGTGAGGGAGAATGGCCTTTCCTTCCATCCAGATTCCTGCCCTTGGCTGTGGCATTGCTGCAGCACAGAGATCTCCAGTACAGCGCTCACATTTTGCCATTTGCTGCTATTGCAGCAAGGCAACTGCACTCAGTTTTGGACATCACGTTGCTAATGTTTGTCTTTAAGAAAAATAACACAAGGTTACATGTAAAGGTCAGAGATGGGACAGTCATTTTTGCACAAGTTGTGGCAGTAAGTGGCAGTTAGTATACTAATTTCACTAGTAAACAGGTTTAGCTGAATAAATAAGTCATTGATTTCTTCAAAACACGAGGGAGGGAGTTGTGCCACTGCAGTAAGGATTAGGATGCATTTAAGACACGGGGAGGGATGGACAAGGAGTAGTGGTGGATTTATTTGCCCAAAGTATGAATTATGATGGAGATATGCTTCTGCTTGAGAGGGCTGGAGATGAGATCAAGAAATAGTGGAAGGGACTGGGAGGCAGCCAAAAGGTAACTGGTTAGTAATTGTCCTTAACTGTGTTTATATGCTCCACAATTATAAGGCACAATCAACAGTCTCAGTCTGTGGATGTAGAGTCATTCAGGGAGGAACAACATCTTATTGATAATTTGAAAGCATGTCATTTCTGCAGAAAGAAGATGTCAGTACTGTGAGGTCTTTGAGATGCTCACTTAGTTTACTTTTTGCACTGCTATCATTCCCTTGGGGTTTTTGCTTCAAATTTCAATTTCTTCTATTCTTGGTAATGTTAATGCTTGTTACTGAGGACATTCTTGTAAATTTTGTTCTCCTTTCTGTGTACTGAAGTGGAACAAGAATTCCAGAATCTTTGAAGTGGCATGAGACCAAAAGTCTAGTAACTGCTGAGTGGTTTACAAGAATCTGACTCCTAATCTCAAATGTAATACTAATTTTTAGAAGCAAAAAGGAGCCTAAAATTACTAAGGTATAATTTCTTAATAAGTTGAGAGCAGCTAAGAAATCACAAAGAAAATGTTTGTTACAGTCTCTTGAGCAGTTTTTCCTTATCTTGTTATTTTTTTTATTTTTGTGGTTTAGGCTGTGCTAAAAACTGTTCAATGCATTGCAAAGTTTAAAGCAATTAAAACGAAGTTCTCACAATTGGGAGTTACTGAGCAGCACAAATTAAAGTACTATCTTTTCTGGGTAAAATATCAGCTCTAGATAAAATAGTTTTCCATAATGCAATGTCTTTCAGTGCCAATGTTCTTCTTGTTGATAATATTGTCTGTATCCTTTGTTTTACATGTTGGTTTTAATGAAAGTTTGTAGAGTTCATTCCCATGTGTTCAAGAAGACAGTATCCTTCTAGCTTTGAGCCTTCTAGCTCTGATCAGCCTGTTTAAAATTCTCTTCTGAAATTACTGAATTTCTTAGTCTCTGTACTCTTCCTAAACCCATGGAAAAGGACATCTATTGCAGCTACAAAATCTGTGGAGAAGTAAACTTCTAATAAAACTTCACTTTGTAGCCTTCCCAAGAAGTATTACAACTCTCATTAAAAGGACAGATGTTTGATTAAATACGTTTTGTTGGAACCATTGACTTAGAAAGTCTGAGTCAGTAGAAAATTTGAAAAATAAACGAGGTAAGAACATCTCATACAGAGATTCTGACTAATAAATTACTTATAAGGAGACATGGTTGAAAACAGTTTTAGTTCATTTTCTTTCTTGATTATAGTTTTAGTTTCTAGTTCCACTCTGCTGTAGAGTTCTTCATGAAAAGTTTGTACTTTGAGGAATGGATAATCTTTGCTTTAGATAACAGAGCTCTGACAAGGGTAGTCTTTCCCTCAACCAATCAAGTAGCTCTATAAGCAGCAATACAGATGAAATCTAGTTTGCTATGAATTTGTCCCATGGGTGTAATTCTTCTTACATATAACGTGGTGCTGTTTTTCACTCTATTTTTCCTATTGCTAAAAAATATTATGACCTATTTTTGCACAGTTAATCAGATAAATCACAGTCTAGCTGTTGGACATTTGGAATCTCCTTAAAATGCAGACCATGTTTGGAAGTTTCTACCTTAAAAGGTAGGCTTACAGCCATTGTTATAATGTGCAAAATCCAAAATAAAAAATCCAGCTTCTAAGCTTAAAACAGGCTCTTATGCCTTTTAAGAGCAGCCTTTTCTTGTTATTTTTTTAAGTCCAGCAAAAGATGGTAGTAGGAATTTAGGGTAAAATTTAACAGAGTTTTAGTCCTTACCTGCAGGTGTCCATCACCAGCTGATGTCCACCAGCTTTAACAGTGGCTGTCATAGGAGCATATAGGTAGTTAGAAGACTCACAGCACTCCAGAGGGTAGAAAACAGCATTTAAATTGAGGGCTTTCATCCTAAGCTTTTGACCAATGTGTAATGTGCAAATGCCCCATAAGAGTTTCAGGCACTGTAATGTAGCAGCAAATTCCAGATGTGTGAGAAAGGATATTGCTGGCAGTCTCTTGTTCATGTTGGGGCAGAGGAAAAGGAGCCAGTCTGAGAGCTGCAGAAAGAGGTCACCTGAAAAAGCTTGGAAAGAATAAGCAGGTCATTTGGGTAGGAGAGGGCATTCTGGCTGCAAATGATTTCACAAGGGACAGTGATGCAAATGTGTTAAAAAAGAGGTCGCTCTTGGCAATTGATGTAGTTCTTGGTGATAAATGGAGTTTCTTATGAGCAGGAATATCCCCATGAATAGGAGAGTGACACAAAAAGAAATCTGAGCAGATTATTTGCCTGCCTAGATATTTGTACTCACCTTTTCTTTCTGATAAATCTCAAATACTATTTAACATGTATGGAAACCCAGAAAAAGCAATAGTAGGCTTTAAGCGAAATCAGCAGTTCCTTCGAGCACGTCCTGCTTTAAATCCTTATTTGATTAGATTGCTTATCTATCTATGTAAAAGGCAATTTATTGCAGAGAGTGGCACAGCAGGCACAGCTTCTGAATCAGAAACTACGTCAGAGCTTTGTGCATCAGTCATGTGGGTAGGCAGTGATCTGAATTTTTAATTCTGTGTTTGCTACTTGTTTCCAAATTGTTGTCCTCAGCTTCAACTTTTCTAGCCCACCACTGAGGAAGTATTAAGCACTGTAGTAATACCGTAGCAGTATTGTCCCTAAGATCAGAAGTATTCAGTTATGAGCAATAAGTAAAAGAATATTATTTCAACTGTCCCTTGACAAATCAAATCAAGCTATTGTTATTTTATTATTCTCTTCCACTCTGTCTGTCCTGTTGTTCTGCAGCATTTTCTGGATGCCACACACATATTACTTGTCTAGAAGAGAAGGCAAACCCAGGCTGACCCCAAATCAGTGCCTGCTTTTAGATATATATATATATAGTGTACTGTAGTCAGGTGCTATTTTAAACATTTGTGTGCTCCAACTTAGCATGACAAAATTTGAAACAAGAGACATTTGCCTCTTGACATTTGCCTTGCAAGTTCCTTTGAGTATTTTCGTAAGTGTTTTTAGAAGCAGCTGCAGACTCTGAAGACTTCCTTTCCTTTAACACTTCCTCTTTAATCATCAGGCCCAATACCTATCTGAGTGGAGGGCAAAGTTAGCACTACCTCAGCTTGTTCTGGTCTTTCAGCATTTATTAGAAAGATTTGTGATTCTTTGTTTCTAGTGTGTAATTTTGACCTGTAGTCAATCCACAGCCTTTCTGCATTTCTTGCCGTGAGTTGAATTAGGATGCTGTTTCCCATCATTCTGTGGTTTCCTTCTTAAGAGATTTAATGGTATTTGTTTCTTGCCACAGACTGACAGTTTAAAACCACAACCAAAGTGGTCTGGGGACTGATACTGCAAAACCAAAACATGCTCTTGGAGGCTTTGCAAAAGCAAATTCTGTGTCTTGTCTTGTTTGGTGCTATTACTTTTGTGATTGTTTTCTTCATCCTCTCCGTTAAAATACCATCCTCTCCCTTAAAACATTCCATGTTTTGAATATGTAATTAGTAATGTCTGTCAGACTGCAATGGGACTTCTCAGTGTATTTTTTTTTTCCTGTAACTCTTCCTTGTCGTTCTGTATTAAAATTTATCTGATGGGAAGAATTCCACCTTCAAAAATGTTAAAGATGTTGAAGCAATACTTAGGATTTCTGAACCTTTATTTGAAGTTGGGTTGTGCTATCAAGGTATCAGAATAATAAAGGGTGGTTGACTTACATTGACTGCGTCAAAAGCTTGTTTAAAGGTTTACAAAAGTATTGTAATGGGATCATGCAGAATGGTCTAATTCATATCAAGTAAGAACAGTAATTACATTGTAACTCAGTTTGAGCGTGCTAGACTAGAAAATTCTTGAAATTGCTTTTTGTTTGTTTGTAGAGGTGGCAGCTCTAGGTTGCTTAATAGGAACCAGTTCTAGTCTTCCTCTAAAAATAGAGCAAAAATACTGGTAGCATCTGATTGATGCTATAATGTCATGCATCAGAGTGCTTAAAATGCCTTAATTTTTTTTTTTTCTGTTAAAGTAAAACAGTGTTGTTGAGGCATGGGTAAATGAATTAGCACTCCACGATTTGTCTTCACTGAAACAGACCATGTTCAGTGAACTGGCATAGAGAAAAATAAAGAATAGTCACCAGTGGTGCTTGTCATCAGGGCAGTTGGGTTTTGCACTAGTTGCCAAATGTGCTTCATCCAGACAATGTAAATAGAGTGAGCGTTTGCAGTAGTTGCAAAAACCCATAGCTGGGGAAAGTTGGACAATTTCTGTTCAGTTTCATACTTACTGCCATTCTGGAGATCAGTGGAATTGTCATTTTTAAATTGCCCCAGGCTAGTACTGTGTAGGGGAGTGTTCAATATTGGATACAACAAAACATCATCCTTACCAGAGCAGAAATATTGAATTTCCACCTTCATCTCTTTAAAACCAGCACATTTTTCTGTGACAGCAAGTATTCCGTTGAGATTTGTTGATATCTACAATACAGAGAAACTTCTCAGCAAACTTTAAACAGTTTGTGGAAGTAGGACAGTAGTATGTAGGTGTTACCAAAGGTTCTGTAAAACCTGCCTTCTAGTTTTAAATAGCCTGTTTGATGTGTCTGGGCTGTATCATACAAGCCCATGTTCTGCTCTGTCTTTTGTGCCTATAAGTGCAATGCAACTGGAACAAGCAGTCAAAAGCAGCCTTTGGAGAGTGTGTATTTGCACAGGTATGCTGAAGTGATTTCCAGCACTAACTACGCCTGTGTTTTCTCCCCATAATTTGACATACTTATGTGTATCCAGTAACCTCAGCCTTTCAAAGAAAAATTTAAATTTTCTGTGAAGTGGTTATTTTTCTTTAATAATCTCCCTTGAAGGCCTGTAGCATTCAGTCAAAAAGATGATTTGTTAGGATTCTAGCAAAATATATATTGTTGCATCAGTGGTTAAAACTAGCAGAGTCCTTCCACAAAAGCAAATGAATTCTATGTTAAACTTTCCACAGCAACATTGAGATAGATTTTGTGTGCTTAAATATTGACATATGGCCCAAGTGGAGAGCAATTAAGACCTTTTCCACCCAATGACATTGGTTTTTAAAACAATTTTGACTAATTCTTATACATATATATATATATATATATATATATATATATATATATATATATATATACACACACACTCTGAAGCACTTTTTTCCCAAGTGTTGTTTTTTACTTTGATTATCACAAGCCTGTGACCTTTACTGGGCTATCCATTTTGCCACTTTGTTGTCTGTATAAAATATTCTTACAATTATTTAAATACCATAAATAATAAGATGCCATTTGTTGGAGCAGGGTGATGTATGACATTTGTGTAGGGAATCAGCCAATGTCACAGAAGCACAGAATGCTTGAGGTTGGGCAGAACCTCTGGAGGATGGAGGACATCTGCTTCATTCTCTCTGCTAAAGCAAGGCCACCCAGAGCCAGTTGCCAGTGTTTGGTCACCCTCACAGTGAAAAGGCATTTTTAAGAGACTCAGTGCTCTCTGCTAGTAAGATATGACCTTTGCATCAGTGTAGGAGAGAAGGAAAAAAATCCTGGAAATGAATCCAACATTTTCTTTCTCTAAGCATCTCTTATTTTTTGTCAAGATTATTTAACTGTCAAAGAAAATTAGGTGGAGAATTGTAGATGATTAAAATAGATATAAATGCACATCACTGACGCTGATGTTCTGAAGTGCTTTCATTAGCAATGTACTATATCCTCCCCATCTTTTTATAGCTAAATGGGCTATTGTGTGCTATCATGGGCACTAATGTTCTCCAGAAAAGACATGAATCCTGATTTTTGTGTGCACAAGCCCTCTTTCCATCTCATAAATATTGTGAACACGACTTCAGTCAGTAAAAGAGCCAGTTTCCTCCAGGGCGCACAGATACTGGTAAAAGGATAAATCACTTCAGGTGACTTTGGATTGAGGTGGCTTTTTCTTCAAGGAAAGATATGGGACTTCTTTTTTCCAGTTCAGAAATATAGTCAGAATAAAAAGTTAATAGAAGTGACTAAGTTTGTTAAGAGAATATTTTCCTTTGGTTTGAATAATGCTGTTCTGTTTCACTTGTACCTGTAAAAAATCTGGTCTCATGATCCACATGTTAGAACTGAAAACTGATAATAATCGTGGACCTGTAAATTATAAACAAAGTAATTTTAAATTTCCTGAGCATCTGCTATTTCAGTGAGTATTTAAATCTTTCACTCTAAATAATTCATCTATTTGCAGGAGAGCTTTAAAGGTGTTGCCTTGGCTTTTCTCAGGAGCTGATGGTGAGAGCACTCTGCCGTGCATTAATAGATCCTTCTTGACAACCTTGTTCTGTGACCTTTCCATTACTTTAGCCTGAAGTATTTTTTCATAGACACTTCTCTTTTAATAGAAAGTTGCCATCCCCACTACAGATCCAACAGGGAGTTCATGATCATGAACCACTCTGGGCTCACAGTGGCAACAGGTTGAGGCTGAGACAGTGTCCACTTAACAACTTCCTTTGATACCCCTCTGGAAGAATCTACAGTCACCTTGTGCACAATGGGAAAAAAAGCATTAGACTTTGAATAACTGTCCAGTTATTGGTTGTATTCTTTCCTATTTTTTCTTATTTTATTGGATACATGTGGATTTGATCAGGATTTTCTTCTTAATCACCAGTCATTTTCTGGTGTCATGAATATAGTAGACTGGGAAATTCTGTCTTGGAGAGCCTTGTTTCTCCAAGGAGTAGGGTTACAATTATATGAAAATGGTGAATTTAAAGAAGTGCGTATATTATTTTAAATCAGTATACTGGATATATTTGATTTTAAAAAGCATTATAGGTCAGGATTACAGATTTGCTCATAAACATCTAGTTGATTTCAAGTTCTTTTGTGTCTTCAGTGAAAAGTCTAAAGCCCAGCACTCAGTTTTGAGATGATGCAGGTAAAGGATGTGGTGATACCAACATGTTCTCTTTAAAGCCTGAACCAACATGCTCTTTTTAAAGACTTTTTTTTAAGTCTGCTTTTAGTCTTATGAAGCAGAATGGCTTCTCAGCCTTTCTCATTAGTATTTCCTGATAATTGCTTCTAGTGTTATGCTTTAAGGAGCTCATATGTTCGTTCATCATGTGCCAAATTAAAGATGTCTTTTTTTTTTTTTTTTTTTTTTTTTTTTTTTTTTTTTTGAGTAGATAAGCAAAATCTGAAAATGTCTTCCAGTTGTCCGGCTTTCAGATATGATCTGAGAGCAGGTGACTTTCCAAAGGCATAGTTCCAGTCAGAGGGGAGGCTCTGACTTTGTACAATGTTGTCTGCTTACAGAAATCTTATTATACTGAGCTATTGGGGATTTTTTTAAAACACTGAATATATGTGTAATTTTTTTCATAAATATGCCATCCTAAATCAAGTTCATTATGTCAATGTCCACGAGTACTGAAGCAGCCCAGAATTGTGGGATCACAAATACTCCAGCATCTTCTGCTTCATTTGTGCTGTTGAATGATGGATTTTCTTTTCCCAGTTAACATGTTTTGGAAACACAGTTGTGTCATTCTGTGTGATTCACTCTAAGATCAGATTCCTTGTAGGAGGTCTTGGACTGTGAAAGAAACAAAGGAATCATCCTAACTCTTACCTGCTGGCAAATTGCAAGTCTCCATTGAGAACCAGTTACAGACTGGTTATATTAGCACTAGGTAATATAGTTTTATATAAAATATATTACAGAGCTAATGTGTCAGTCTCTGGAATTGTTATCCAAAGGGATTTAAACACTAAAGTCTGAACTGCATCATTGTGGGCAGGTATCCTGAGGGGGATGGCAAAATAAGTCTCTAATGCCAATGGTATACTAAATTTTGTTTTGAAGTATAGCTTTGTTTTGAAGCTGAACTTTCCAGAAGTGCAGAGGGAAAAGTCACAGCTGTTTATTATGGTCAAGAGTATCTGTGGTGTTCTTCTTTGGCAAGTTGTTACTGTTGGGATAAAAAAGGAAAAAGTTACAGAGGATATGTGACTTTACAGAATGGCTGGGTTGATGGAAATGTTGCAGTAATGTTCTGTCAGTTCCCATGCACATGGGATTACAAATGATCTTTCATCAATGCAGCTTTCTCCTGCCTGTGATTCTCATATACCCAACTTCACTGAAAAATTAATTTTTCTGAATAGTGGTGCCTGGGCAGGGTTCCAGTTCTTGCTCTGTTCTGCTTTCTCCTTTTAAATCATGTGTATGAAAAACAGCATAAAAGGTATCAGAACTGGCCATATCCCACTCCATAGATATATTTGGTAAATTTAATAAATGCATCTCTTTAGATTACTCTGGCAACCCAGGATATATCTGGCCTGTCAAACACTAAAACTGCAGTTAATAAATAGGCAAAATATTTATTATCTGGAGCAAGCACTGCACAATTGAGTTCTGTAAATTTGGATTTAAATTAAAAAATATTCTCTTTTGACCAAGGGTCTCACCTGCTGATGCCTATTTCGGGCTTACCTAGAAACAGAGGCCAGACAAAGTTAAAAGGATAAAAGCAGATATATTTAATGAAGGGCCTTCATTAAGGACAGACAAAGCCTCCCCAGGGTGCTACACCCAAAATGGGTGATGGTCACGAGTTTTTCAGACAGATATAAGTGCTCTATTAGCATGTCAGGTGTTAATCCTCCAATTGCAGTTTCAGGTAATGAAGTCACATTCCCCCAGTTTGCTCCCCTCTCCCCCAGTTCAGTTTTATTTATACTTCTTGGGGCCTGAGGAAGATGGTGTCCTTGAATCTCAGACCCAGAAGGATTGCTTTGTCTGACCAAATGAGAGTTACCTAACACTCTATATGGAGTTCAGAGTTATGCACTAGTGCAGTACAGGATATGAAAAATACAAAAGCTAAAATCTTAAAACATCAGTGCAACAAGTTAATGTTCAGATTCTTATATTTTTTATGGATTATTGAGTGCTTCCAAGATGACAAAAATTGTTGTGGTATTCACAATCTGACCTTGAGAAGTGATTGTAGAAAATTTGGTAACTGACTTGTTTCAGGTGTCAGAAAGTGGTAGTTTTAGGTCCTACTGTAGTTTTAAATTGTATGGTGTATTGTAAGTTTGGCAAGTAAATATAATTCTTTTTATCAGTAAATAAGACTAAAAAATAATTGATAAATAAAGTAAATAATTATTTTCAGAAAATTAGGCAATAAAATTCTGTAGCAATATTTCATATAAATGTTTTTGCAGAGTAGTTTCACTTATAAGCCTTATCAGGACCTTAAGAGGGAAGAGTACTAGGCTTTTTCTACTTTACACAAGCCTGAGCAAGAATAATGATTGCTGATTCATCTGACTATATCAGTGACAATTGGTCAGGCTGTTTATTTGTTTTAATTTAGACTCTTCGGCCTATTTTAAAGCACTTAATGATATGTTAATTCTGAATTAAATGTGGAATTTAAATTTAACTTGGAGAGTTTGTCACAGTGCCTTCTGTGGATCAGGATGATGATATACAATATATGTTCTGGATTATGGTATAATTTCAATTCCATTTTTTCCCCAAGTATTTTTTAATATTATCTTGTCTACCTTCATATTGGATTGTTTCCATGTCTTACTTGGAGAGGACCTGTCTAATTTAACCAAATTGAATGAGGAGGTGGTGAGAGGAAGGGAAAGAGACAACAGAAATTGCCAAAAAGGCATGTTGTGAACGGGAAGAGCAGGGTCTTTCATTTCTGTTGAATAACTCCAGAGATGACACAAGCTTCAATACTCTCTGCTTTGAAGTGAGGAGGAAATGCAGTTATTAATCAGATGACTGGCTGTTAAATACAAAAAAAATATTAATGTGCACTTAGCTACAGCCATATGTTGAGATTTAATTTTAATTAATAGATAGTTTGTGTAGTTGTCAGATAATTATGGGTCTGTAGTAATTAAAGTTTCTGTCACTGAAGACAAGGATTGTTATATCAGGCTTCCAGGAAAATTAGACAAAATTTCAGACCATGAGTTTCATAGCAGGCTGATTAAGTGGTGTGAAAATTGTCATGAACCTTTGCTCAGAGTGCTCAGTAATTGCTTACAAAACTAAATTTGCAGTGAAGTCCATCCCTGAGGAAAAGACACTGAGGACATTTTGAAATCAATCATTACTTGGTGATAAGTTTATATCCTGAACTGGATTACCCAAGCTTTAAAGACTCTTCTGTACCAGAAAATCTGTGATTTACCTGCACAAGGACAATGTCTCTGTATATCAGTTAAACATCTTTGGGAGTTTTAATGATAAAGACAACATGTCTGCAAGGTAGATTTAACTGAAACATTATTCCATGTGCCAGCTGACAGGAGGAAACTCACTTGGGTTGTTTTTATGATGTGATTCAGGAAACAGCAAAATCTACATGTACTGAAATAGAAGGAGCAAGAAATGGGAAAGAAATGGAAGTGCTAAAGTTGTGATTTTAAAAAAAATGTAGTTGAAGCATGTTCTTTTTAGCATGGTTCTAATTATTGCAGCTATTCTCAAGTTCAAATGTGTAGTTTTTCTAAAGTTAGGTTTTCTTAGCCATCAAGGTATTGTCTAAGGCTATGGGATTCTTATTCTCTTATTAACTTCTAGAAAAAATATTTTAGGTCAACTGTATCATGATACCTTAATTGTTCAAAAAAGGGAAAACTTTTCAACTTATTGATCAAGGTTTTCATACACATAGGAAATTTCTGAAAAGTGGAGGGGTTTGGCTGCTATTTGCTCTTACCTAATGATGGTGTCTCTGAGGGACAGAAAATAGGAACTATGAAATGCTTTACCCATGGTTTTTGCTCTTTCTGTCTCCCTTTAGCCATGAGGGAGAGACACATTGCACTGAAAGAGTTTCCAGACAAAGAGACCTGTGGCATAATTTCACAGGCTGTCAAGGAGGTGAGAAGAAAACTTAGATCTGATGGTGTGGTCACATTTCTCTGTCAGTATGGATCTGAGCACTGAAGGTTGGGCTCATTTCCAGCATTTCACAGGAGCGATCTACCATATCACTCCTCTTTCATCATCCTCAAAGCATGCAGGCAACAAAGGCACTTCTCCACCCTCCAGCAGGCACTTTCAGTAACATTCTCATCAGTCTCTCTACATTACATTTGATTTGTGCTACACAAATGAATTAATTCGGCTCTGAATAGCACAGAATTGTGTTTTGTAGCTGGATAATGTTATAATTATGACTCATGGCAGTATGCAGCATCATGATCATACAGTGTTTGATTCAGCAAAACATCTAAAAATAACAAAATACTTGAAATTCAGTGGAGCTTCACTCTTTGTGGTAAGGCACAGGAGCTCTTGTTTTCATATTTACCAATTTGGAAGAGTTTTGATTCATGCAGCTGACAAGATACAGACACTCAAAGTTAGCTCAAACCTGACTGCATTACATCAGTGCAGCTGTTTTAAAAAATAACATTAAATTAGCCCATGAAGTAAGCATACAATTGAAAGCTGCAGCTAAGCATGTTACCTCTTGCTACATGTGCTGTAATAAATTATTGTGTTGGTGTTCTTAGTGAGTCCTAATTGTGACATGCAACATGTGCATGATTTAAATTGCCTTCAGACTGGATTAAGGCAGTTATGTGTGCCAGTGCAAATGAAGCTGTTGCTGTGACTCAATTGCTCTGTAATTTCTGCTGTTAAAAAGAACAGGGAGGTTGCTGACACTTTTTAGTTTTCTCATTTTGAAAGCACATGATCAAAAGCAAGTAACTTTGGGAAAAACAGGTGTTCAGTTCAGACTGAATGGTCACTGATGCTGAGTGAGGCAATAAGACTCTGCATTTGTGCAAGTTTATCTGAGCTGATTCCAAGCCCATCTCTGTTGGATCAAATATATGTTCTACCATGTAAATTGCATTTTATAAAGGAAGTTAGATGTTGGTCAAAACTATGGCATATTATTTGGTGGTATTTTAACTAGTCCTAATTAGAGGTGTTTTGGTGCACTTCATTTCTAATCTGGTTGAAGAAGTTGTTTCTTAGAACTCCACAATTACAATTGCCAATTTTAAGGCTGTTTTTCAACTAAATTCAATCATTTTTGCACATAAGAGTGATTCAGAGCTTTTCATCTAGTAGGTGGGCTCCTTGAAAACACAACAAATGTTAAAATTATTTTTGGAAATCTTAAACAAACTATGAACTAAGTAAAAATTATGGTTTGAAAGAAAGCTAATGGGTTGTTGGCACTCCAGGACAGCAAGAGAAGCTGTTCCATATTAAATTCTTGTCATTATAACTGTGCCAGTTAAGGGCTGGGAAGTAAGTCCCAGAGTTCAACATTGGACACAGTGTTGTGTGACAGTAAAATTAGATAAGGTTTTAACATGACATGGGTTTACCCCTCAGAGACTCCATCAACTTTGTTGGGATTTGTCATGATATCTTTTCTAGCACAAAGATTTGCAAATAGAACTGTGGTCTTGGGGCATTGTAGACAAATAACTTCTAACAATGCAGTATCTACCAGAAGATTTTGTAGTAAATTTTATTTCTTTTCTTCAGCTCTTTCTTTGCTTTTGGCTCCGTTTGCCTCTTTGTGAGATAAGAGAAGTCTTGAAAGTAATTTGGATTGGTATTACACTTTTATCCAGTTCCCCAGACATATTTCAATTCAATTTTTCTAGATGCTGTTGTTGAGGACTATTGACCCATGAGGAGGCCTGCAGTGAGTCCAAGAATTAGTGAAACTTGCTTAGGCGCTGTGAGAAGTCCAAGAAGCATCTTATTAAAATACTAGAAGTGAGCCTGTCTTTCATCCTGAGAATGAAAAAGTTTAGGTGCCTGAAGGAGAATTTTGAGTGTCTGGAGGAGAAGCAGCAATTGTGTGCCCTCACACCAAATTCAGAGTTAGTGGGAGGTCTGAGGTCCCAACTGAGTGTGGTCTCTTCCTAAGGTCATGGTTGCTTTTGAGCGAGCACATGGTCTCAGAGGGACAGAAAGACTTTATTTTATTTTTCTCTTTATTTTTCTCAATGGCAAGGCTTAGCAGAATGCTACAAGGAGATAATAACCCTAGCAAAAAACATTTATTATAGGAAGATTCTCAGAGTGTTTTTGTCCTGTTGGTTTGATGTGAGATGAAATTTTGAAGAGCAACCTAGGATCTCTCTATTTTCAGCACCTAATGATAAAATATTCATAGTACAAATAAATCCCCTGAAACAGTCTAGAATGCACATCCTAGCCTCTAGCTGTGTCTGTACTCCTGCTTATTTAGGGATTTGTCTCTTGCACGGTGGGGGAGTTGAGCTGGCAGCTGCAGATGGAGGAAATACTGTGTCGATGAATAGGTGTATGGCTTTCCATTAGTGTAACTGATGGTTCAAGTAGCCGTCGATACTTGGAACAAAATCAGCCCTGAAAAATTGATCTTGGGCTTTGCCAGTAGTATCAATAACTGGAAATCCTAAGGCAAACTTTTTTTAGCAGTTTAACGATTGAAGCAATTGTTTGCGAATCATTTACTCAATGCAGACACAGCTGCCTCAGTGTGATGGATTCCAGCAGTTTCTATGCCAGGCACTTCCAATTTCTCAATGTCATTCAGTGTCTGATTCATCCTGTCAGATGGGCTTGACTCATGTAGCCATTGTTTCCCGTTTTGTAAAATGAATGTGATCATAATCTGCTGGTTGTAGTATCTATCTGCCTCACTTGAGCTATTGTGCAGGTCAGTTCCTTTACATGCTGTCTGCCACAGCTGGGTGGAAAACAATGGAGCTGGCAACGATGTGCTCCCACTTGGGTAGCCTTGAGAGACACTTTGTGTGTGATCACTCCCAGCCCTCAGAAATTTGGCTATAATGATGTATCATGATGGGAGTTTGGAACCCCTCTCTGTCAGCCTGGCAGGCACAGCCATGCCTGCACCGTGGCCTCTCCCGAGTTCTGTACCAGTTCTGGTGCTGCTCCTGCAATGCCAGAACTCAGGTGCTTCCTTCCCCTCTGTGCACCATTTGTCCCTTTCCAAGGGCAGGAGCTGTCTGCAGGTGACACTGAGTATGTCAGCAGCAGAGTATGGACAGGAGTTGTACAGGATAGGCACTGTTCAGGGCAAAGGAGTGGCTGGGGCACAGCTCCACCAGCCACAGCTCCACCATCCCCTGCCACTGCTGCCTGAGCTCCAGGTCTCTGCAGTTGCCCCACACCATCCTCTGGGGATGGGGAGAACAGCGGGAACAAGACCATTCCAAAACCATTCCAGTGCCCAGGTTTTGAAAGGTGTGTGGTCACAAAGATGCTCAGTACTGTAACACTCTCTTGTGTGGTCCATGATGATAATGTGGTCCATGGTAGTAGTGTTCTCAGCTGCTGTCATCTGTGGCACCCTGCAAGGTACATGGACACCTCCCTCAGGCCACTAAAATCCAGCTCTTTTTTGTAAAGTCTTTTCATCCTCATCTAATGAAAACTAACATGTCATGTGATAATGTCTGCTCAGAATATCAAGGTTCTTCACCTGTCTCTTCTGATGAAAGGAGGTGGTTTAATTTAAAAAAGGAGGCAGTCTAAGTGCAGTTTGGAGACAAAATCGGATTTAACTTCAATGCTGAAGATTTAGTAGGTGTCATAAAATAGTACTGGTTTCAGTAAAATGAATATGAAAAGAAAAACAATTCAGTGTAATTGACATAGGCTTTCTATACTGTCCTAGTAAGTCATTTTAATGGGCAAATTAAATCACAGAATTAAATTTTTTGTTCACATTAGTCTTACCATCTGCTTAATTAATTACTGTTTAAACTGGAAAATTTATTTTGAAACATTATATTGTAAGATTCAGAACCTGTGTTTGCCCCAGAGTTGAGGTTGCAACATTCTTTTTATTTTTGATGTTCTGAATTCAGTCTTATGGGAATAGGGTGGCAGAGAATTTCGTGAGCTATGTCAGGGTGGCCTTTGAGAGATGAATTAGAGAGCAGAGACCTACTGCATAATCACTGAGAGAGGCCCTGAAGCAGTGGCACCTCTAATGCTCCTGAGGTGGTAAGGGTCCTTTCTGAGGGTGCTGCATGGTTACATTGTACTTCTGTGGTGTGAAGCTTCATGCTGTAAAGCTGGGAGGAACATAACATTCAAAAGGTTTTGCTGAGGTTTTCTAAAGCTGTGGTGTGTATAGAAACTTAGATGGCCCTTATCACTGATATTACTAGGAAATGAGTGAGCCCCTATGGAGAGGCATAAAGAGTTTAGCAGCAGAGTGGTGATTCATTGCGGCATGGTAGAGATGTGGGTGTGAAGTAGTGACAGTCAGGGGGTCCTTAATGAAGTGCAGAGAAAACAGTCCTAATAAAAGCTGTTGTATTATCAGCTGCCATGTGTGTTCTCATGTGGGCACTTGCACTCTACTACAGTCTCCTATTACGAATTATTTAACTCTGTGGCACTTGCTCAATTTTGGTGCCTTATTAGCAATTATTGGTCTGCATTGCAATTTCTTGCTTAAATGTGCTCTTGTGCAGCGGGTTCCCTCAAAACACTTGGAAATAGTGTATTTTTCCTACAAAAACAGATGTCAGTGGATCAAAGATGGAATTGTAGAATAGTTTTGGTTGGAAAGGACCTTTAAAGATCATCTAGTCCAGCCCTCTCTGTAATGAGCAAGGACATCTTCAAGTAGATAGGCTTGGTCAGAGCTCTGTCCAGCCTGGTCTTGAATGCTGCCAGGTACAGGGCATCTACCACCACCCTCCTGTAAAAAATTTCTTTCTTGTGTCTTACATTAATTTACTCTCCTTCAGTTAAAAACCATCACCCTATGTCCTATTGCTAAAGGCTCTGATAACAAGTTTGGCCCTTATTTCTTATAGGCCCTCTCTAAGTATTGAAAGGCCACAGTAAGCTCTTCTAGGACCTTTCTCTTCTTTGGGCTGAACAGCCCCAGGTGTCTCAGCCTGTCTTCATAGTGGAGGTACTTCAGCCTTCTGATCAACTCTATGGCCCTCTGGACTCACTCCAACAAGTCCATGTCCTTTCTGTGCTGAGAGTAGAGGAGCTTTGGTGTGAGAGTAGAGGAACTTTGGTAGGGAGTAGGAATAATGAAGCACACACAGTCTCTGAGCTTATTTTTAACACGGAGTTGAACTGTCTGTCCTATACACCTGATGGAACTGAAAAGTGCTTTGATTTTTCTCACCTTGCTTCAAGAAAAAAAAACTCCACAGCATAGATAGTACTGCATAGTTTTAGGTGCTGATAGCTTGTAAAATAATTTGCCTGCTACTACTACTACTACTACTAGTACTAGTTGTCTACTACTGCTTTTTAGCAAAGAACTGCTTCAGTTATGATGAAGTTATATATGTTAAAAAATCAAGTGTTTCTTCAGATTTGATGTGTTATAGTAAACCTAATTTAATACAGTGACTGTTGTGGAGATTTAGGATTTAAGAGTTGTGATAAGCTTTGGCAGTGAGCATTTAAGAGGAAGGACAAATTACAAAGACATTCCTTCCTTTGGATCTCTCGCCAGTTGACTTACAGAAGCATGTTGAGATGAAGAGAATTGTTTTGTGCTTCCTTTCAAAGTGGTTGGGAAGAGCCAAGGAATGTATATAGTAGCACAGACCTATGATCTGTTATGTAGTGGAAATGTGGGTAGGAAACAGTATTGAGCAGCTGAGGTTGATGTCAACCTCAGTTAATGCCTTAGCTGCAGTGCTTATCATGGCTTTTTTTCTAAGCCTTACTATTTTTATTTATTGTAGGAAAACAGAATCTCACAACAGAGAATTCTTACTTGAGTAGCATTGAAAATAGGTCTTCAGACATGCTGGCTCTTTCAGATGTTTCTCCATTGAAATTTCCTTGCAGATGAATTACTTCAGAAAGAACAGAACTACTCTGATGATGTTTTGGCCAATATGATCAGTGAACCCAGAATCAGCTACGGAAATGATGCTCTTATGCCTTCATTGACGGAAACAAAGACTACAGTTGAACTTCTTCCAGTGGACGGAGACTTCAGCCTAGACGACCTTCAGCCATGGCATCCCTTTGGAGTTGATTCTGTTCCAGCCAATACTGAAAATGAAGGTAAGTACAATAGGGGGAGAAACCACAGAACTTTCTGAGCTGAGCTTTGTGGTTTCTGTTCACATTATTCTCTGAAAATTAATATTTTTCTTATAAGTAAGTGTAAGTGGGATAGAGGTTCTGAAATACTGGTCTGCTGTGTCTCTTTGATGGAATAGAAAGTCCTCGTAATTTAGACACACAGTAAATTTCAAGTTTGAGTTTACTTGCCTTCAGAAACAAACCATAATAAAGTCTAGGAGATTATGAGTAACAGTCTTATAAGATACATGACTATGACTGCAGGGAGATAGATAAGCTGTTAGATTTGTGCCATGATGAAATGAATGTTTTATTTAAGGTAGAGCTTTTTATTTGCTGGCATGAAAATTATTACAGTTCCAGCATAATCCTAGCAGACAGATAATGTTATTTCACAGCCTACACTGGTTGCCTGGAATGTACTGCAGAAATGCTTCTACATGCACATGAGTTCAACTTGGCTAGTGAAAATGTTTTTCCTGAGGAGTATTATATGTTGTTCATGGGCTACTTCAATGAAGTGACAGCATGCTACTTGAATAATCCATATAGAATCTGGAATTGGTAGTTCACTTAGGTGTTGGAGCCAATAAATCAGAAACCTGAGGGACTTTAGTCATGTCATTCAAGTTCCTCCTCTTGCCTTTGTGGTCCTTTCTTCAACTGCACTGTTACTAGTGCTAAGTTAATCACATCAGTAAAAGTTTGATTCTGCCAAGCCACAGTACCTACAGAGCCTGGAACTGCAGAAGTCTTCTCAGGCAAATCTGTGATTTGTAGCTGAACTGCACAGACATTAAAATCATCTTCAAGTATTTTGAAACCACTGGCTTAGGCTGTTCCTGGCCTCAAAATGAGTTCTGAGCTCATCCTTACACAGTTAGTCTCATTCCAGCACGGTATGTGAGTGACTGTGAGCAACTGGGTATGTGGGACATGGATTTGCCAGGTCTGGTGTTGGTGCCAGGTGAAATCAGTGGAGCAGAAATAGATTTGCAATCAAAGTTTGTCCCAAGGAGTCATAGAAGCTTAGCATCAGGCAAAAGAAAAGACCTGCACAAAGGTCAGTGAGGCAGATACTTAGCAGATCTGAGAGGAAGAGGAGAGGCTGGTCAGGAATAGGGCTAAAATGAGAGTACCAGTGAGTCAGCACTGCAAGTTAGGGACCAAGTAAAAGAGCAGAGCCAGAGCAAACTCAACAGACCCACTGGCAAGAAGAACCAGAAGGCAGGAGATTGTGACAAGGACTCCAGCTGTGTCTGAAGGACACTTGCAGCCATGTGGCATGCCAGGCAGTGAGAGCAGCTGGCTGGAGCACGTCAGGCACTGGCAAGGGTACAGATGGCTCGCAGACTGTCAAGCTGACCCTCGGTTTCCTGGGGAAGGAGCTGCAGCTTGCTCTAACCCTAGCACACGAATCAAGGCTGTCTGCCAGGAGCAGGTCACAGTCTGGCTCATGGCTGTCCTGCAGGAATTTTCAGTTGCAGCTCTTGCTCCAGTTTTTTTCCATAGCTGAGGAATCTAGGGCATCAGTTTCTATACCTGTTGCCTGCTTTCATAAAACATGGTGGGGATTAATTGTTGTTGATGTCTTTCCTCCTAGCTTCCAAAATATATTGATTTCAGTCACCAGGTTTAGAAGTTATTAGGTAGACAGGTACCCCCAGACATACCCATAGTTTAATCATACAAGGGTATTTTTCCTTCAGAAACCTGTCTAAACTCAGGATCTAATAATGAAAGGTACTTCAAAGTGACACTGAATTCCCACAGGCAGCTGTACTGAGGATAGTTCTCCTTTTAAAATGTATGGCAGCAAATAAGAAATAAAACTCTCCTGCCTGGAACACCATTCTTAATTATTATGCCTGTGTGTTTTAATGCACTATGTGGTTTGTTGCAGCACTTACTCTTTCATGCCTCCAAGTTGTTGGGGTTTAGTTTTAGTTTTTTATACCAGGATTGTGTTGTATTTGTCATGAACCTATTGCAACAGTCAGTTCAGTTAGGCCAACCATTATAATTGTTCAAGTATGCACAGTTAGAAGTGGAAATCATTTGGTGACTTAAACCTCTTCAAGTCCTTCTGTTTCCCTTTATAATTCTCTGTCCTCTACCCAAACCACAATGGGATCATTGCCAAGATATGCCAAGAATATCTTCTTTCTTTAGAGACCATTTCTATACCTTTGTCCATAGCATCAAAGTGGAATTTCACAGCTTTCTTTTTTTTCCTTTGTGTTTGTCTCCCACCTTGTTGTTCCAGAACCCCAGGACTGACTGTGCTGTTTGTCTTCACTTCCCATTCCTGTTTTCTTTTTTGATAGTGGTGTTACTGCAGGCTTTGTCTACCTTGCTTCCAAAAATATGTTTCTGTCTTCTTATGAAATGGTTTGGAAGTAGCAAAAAGTTAATAACGACTGACATACTTTTCTCCTTCTTTTTTTCTCCCTCTGATAATTTGATGAAGTTAAAATACCACAACCCTTCCCCCTAATATTTCTTGTTATTATTAATTCCCATGCCTGTTTCCTTCCATGGCCATGATCTAATCTCATGTTTCACCCACAGATATTAATAATGTATTAGATTGATATATTGCCATGTAATCTTAAGGTTTCATAACTCCATTTGAAATTTTCCCAATGTAAACTGCAGGTTTTTAAGAACAGGTTTTATGCAAATAGTTGATTTTCCTAGAATTGCTTTTACTGACTAGTAAGTGAAAAACAATCTAAAAATAAATAGACCTTGAAAGTCTAACATTACTCAGTATTTTCTGCAAGTATATTCTCACTTGTTTTCCCCTGAAGTAGATTCCCTGGAAATGTTGACAGGAGTTGATCTGAAGCAGCACATAATATACTGTATAGATGTCCAGCATGCTGCGACACAAATTAGGTTAACAAAGAAAACACTTTCTGAGAACTGTACAGAGGGACCATGAAAAATGTCAGCGAGCTGTACTTCAGCAATGCAAAATGCATCTTCAGAGGTGACCCCCAACAAACCCCCAACAGCTGTGAAGCTCTGACACTGTCAAGCCCTCTGGGCATTTTGCCTGTGACTAACTGGGTTTCATGGTTTACCCTTTGTGTTTTAGCTTGTAGGTTACAGGGAGCTTTAATTTCTATATCTAGTATTTCTCTAAAGTGAGATTCCTGTAAATGTACTGTGTTATCCTTATGATTTGTTCAGTTACTCCCTTCAACAATGTTCTTGATAGGGGAGCATCACATTGCACTTCTCTCCTGCTAGTCTATACCAGCTTTTGATGTACTTTTCTTTTACTTTTGAAAAGAGAAGTAAACACGTTCTCTCTTGCTCTTCTGAGATCTATTAGTATTAGGTAAAGGTGGGAATGTGTGGCCTCCATGAAGCCTGAGCAGTCAGTGTAAATAAACATGTACCAGTTTAGTTTCGTGAGTCTGTTTGGACAATGCATTTTCAGTCTTACTTCTGTACACATGAAAGTGTATTCAATATAAATACAATTCTGGAGCTTCAAAATGAATGTGCTCTTTATAATAACATACAGTACATATTTGAGTTTGATTGTTGATAAATGCTGTAGTAGGTTTAAATTTTTCCCCTCTTCATTAGCTGTGGTGATGATGTGGTCTGGTGAGGTGTAGCGGTTTGACCGTGGGCCAAGCGCCAGTGCACTCACAAAAATCATCTACTCATCTTCCTCAGCTATAAGTGAGCAAAGGAGGAGAAAAAAAATCAGTTCAAATAAAGCTCATGGGGTTGAGATAAGCTTTAGGAGAAGAGACTTTAGGGCAAGACAAGATTAAAACTTCAAAAGGTATAAAGAAAACTTTATTAAAACTAGTAAAAGAAGAATGGTAAGAACTAAAATAAACCTTTAGAACACCTTTCCCCCCCCAGCCCCTCTTTCCTTCCCACTGACAATGCAAAGAGACAAAACCTGGCATTCTCAGTCAGTTTATCACTTCTAAAAAGAATCTTTCTTCAGTTCATTCTGGGAGAGGAGTCTCCCCTGCTACGCTATGGAGTCCTTCCCACAGGAAACAGCTCCCTATGAACTCTTCCAGCACAGTTCTGATTTTCACAGCTAACAGTCCGCCCAGAAAAACTCTGTTTGCATTGTGAAATCCCTCCTGTGTCTTGCAGTCTTCCCACAACTGCTTTTGTGGGCCATTTCATCTTACAGGATACAGTTTTTGAGAATGAGCTGTTCTAGTATAAGACCAAAGGGTCCTTTTTTCTGTCTCTGAAAGCAAAAGTTCTCTCTGTCTCTCTATTCAAGTCAGATCACAGCTTTTCAACATCTGCATTCTCCAGTTCTCACGGGCTGCTGGTGAATGCTACATCCCCTCATATTCTTCATGAATTACAGGGAAGCAGTTTGTTGTACTATAGTCCTCATCATGGCTTACAGAAGATTTTCAGCTCCTACGCTCGGAACATCTCCTCCTCCCCTTCACCCTTCTGAACTGACTGGGTATCCCTGATGCTCCCCTCACATGTCCCCGCTTTCCCTTTTCTCTGACTCAGGAGAAAATTCCTGTCCCTAAGTTCATCTCTTCTCAAGTGAAGTTCTGCAAAGCTGAAGAGTAGATCTTAACCAGGCTCCACAAATCAGGGGAAACGCTCACTGTGCTTTTCTCCCTGTTGGTCGTGTGATCTCCCTGGCAGTGCACGAGCCGCACTGGCTGTCAGCTCCACTCGGCGGGATGCTGAAAAAAGAAAAGCTCTTGTCATTTTTATCTCTTTGTTTACAACAGGGCAGGTTAGAGGCAGACAAGCATGAAAAGTCTTAATGCTGGCTGGGCCAAGATGGCAGCAGCCTCATGGTTCAGTGGTGCTGGGATGGCCCCGGCCGCATGGCTCAACCCTGCTGGGATGGCCCTGGCCACATGGCTCAGCAGTGCCAGCATGGCCACCCCCAGTGGGATCTTGGTGGCTGGGACCGTGTTGGGGCCAAATGGGATCTCAGCAGCCAGGCCAGGGGCCCAGCAGCCCCCATAGGCCACCTTTCCAAAAGCAGGAAAAAGAAGAGAACTTCCCCCGGGTTTTTGTTCTTAAATATGTTATCCTAGAGGTGTTCCCAGCTTCTCTAATTGGCTGAGCAGTGTGTCAGCTCTCAGAGCCAGACAGCTATTGGTTTTGTCAGGCACAGGTGAAGCGCTTAGCAGCTTCCTACAGAGAATTACTTCAGTGGCTGATGTTTTTCCTCCTCACCAAAATCAATTTAATGCTAAACCAGCGTATGAGGGCAAGCAGTGAGAAAACCCACAGACAAGATTTTCAGAGTTAACTGCTGTTTGTGCATGTATCAGTCCTGGTACTGGGGCAGAGCGAGAAAGTTTTAAAATCCAGCTGAAATTCGAAAGGTGGTAGCTCAGGGCTCTCCAGAAACCAGCCTTTCTTTGTATCACATTGCCTGGCATCACAGCCTGCTTTGGAAGACTCTTGGCTCTTACCGTTTGCCTCCAGTTTTTGCCCTGAAGCTGGTTTGTTTCCTTGACCAGGTCTTTTCACTTCTGTGTCACTTATGAAATGTGCCAGTAGCCCAGCCTTTCCCCCTGTAAAGGGTTTCTAAAATTATAGATTACAAGAATTATTCATTACTGATACTTTCACCTAACGACAAATACTGCATTAATCTGAGATCAGGTCCATGCTACTGTACAACAGGAGCTTCTTTAATCCTTTTCCCCTTCCCCTACTCCCATTCCTGATGCTATGCACAGGCTTCTCTCTCAGTTCTCCATAGCTGTTGCCATGTGGGGTTACAGAGAGGAGGGGGAAAAAACCCCTCAGCCTTCTAGGGAGGATGTGGGGGCCAGGGTAAGAGAGGAGGGGTCTGCAAGAGCAGTTCAGGTAATGTTTGCTCATGGTTGTTTCTTCCGTTGCGTCCTTGCCACTGAAAATTACTGCTGACCACCTGAGGGTTGGTGATGACAGTATTGAAAAACCTAGCAGAAGACATAAATAGAAAAATACTCAAAACTGTGGGTTTTAGTTAAGGATGGAAATTGTGTTTTGTATAGAGCTATGAAAGGAAAATAATTACGTGCTATGGTAGTGCCACTCTGAACTGCTGTGAAGGAAAGTACCTCTGCAGCACCAGACTTGCAAGCTCTGTGGAAGTCTGCCTTCTTGGAGACAAAAGTGAGTCAGATGTGCTCATGTGCTTTAAGTTTGCAGCCAGTGTAAAGCTGAGTTACTGGGATTTATCCAGAGGCAGGAGCTCATGCAGCCATCTCAGTGCAAAAGACATGGGAGCCACTTGGGCTCTCACTTACAAGCATGGTAGGTTGTTTGTCCAACCCACAGGAGCACTAAGCCAGTGACACAGGCTTCCTGAGAAGATGGGCAGTTCCCTTGCTCATATCAACAGTATCATCAGGCTTGTGTGATTTTCTGATGAACAGTTCTTCTTGATTGAAAACTGTGGGTTTATCAGATTCCCTGTGTTACTGCATCTCACTGCTGATAAAGGTTCATAGCTGAATCCAGACATTCAAATGAATAAGAATATATGTTAAAAATTCTGAATTCTAAGGAACAATGTAACACTTCATTTCTGAATCTAAGTTCTTTGACATTGTCAAAGACTGAGTAGATAAGGAAGGCAACACATCTGGAACAAAAGAGATAACAACCAAAACCAAATCTGAATCTTTTAATAAACATTTCCAGTGTGTTTGAACTTACTGAGGCAGTTGGCAGTGACTCAAATAGCTCTAAGTTTTGCAAATGCTATTTTTCTGTTAGTGCCAGTGAGCTACTTGAACTTAGGTTTCAGCTGATAAAACCTTAGTAGGGTAATAAAAGAGTTTAATAGAACTGTATATGACATACGTTTGGATAGAAATTTGTTTCTTCTTTCTTTCCCTTCCAAAAACTGGAAGATAAATATGCTGTTCACAAGTCAGAACATATAGGAATATTGATTGTATTTTCAAAATACACTTTTTTTTTTTTAAACATTATGGATGTTGCTATAAAGAATCCCTGCTGAAAGGAAAAAGGAGGGATTCAGGAGGCTTTTAAATCAATATTGATAAAGAGCAGCTGCAGGAAGAGCTCATCATGTCCATTCTGGCTGCCAGTTCTGATCAGACAATGGAGAAAAGTTTGCATGTAATGAATATGGTTTTGTTCTATTGACAGAAATTATTTAGTCTTACTGGTTTCTGACTTGAAGCAGTGATGCTGCCTCAGTGCTGAAGCTTTCCTTGTGAAGTCTTACTCATCCCTTCCTTTTACTTTCAGGATTAACTGAAGGCAGATATTTTCTAGTTGTTGCTTTGGTAACTGTTAATGCAGTATGTCTCTCCTGCACTGTCCCAACAGAAGAGCCCTTGACTTTGTGATTTATGGGGATTTTGTTTATTTTTGTTTGCTTTTTTGTTTCTTTTCTGCACGTGCCTAGTTGAGCCCGTTGATGCCCGCCCAGCTGCAGACAGAGGACTCACCACACGACCAGGTATATGACTTGCATGGCTTTTACCTAACCTGTATTTTTTTCTGGCATGCATATGGTCTGCTGGTGCTGAAATGATTTACCTTTGCTTTGTTGTACCCTGCTCACAAAATTTAATGCTATTCCATGAATGATGGGAGCATCATTCCCTCACAAATAATCCCCATATGAGTGCTGTCTGTATTGAGGGAGTTTGGGATGTGTGCTTGCAGCAGAAATGGGTCCCAGATCCAGAACTGGTTTGTATCAAAGGTCTCATCCTTTCCAGAAATAACACTTTGGCAGGTGCAGGAGATGGTAAACTTGGTACCCTGTACAGACACTACTTCTAATTTGGGAATGTATAATAGAAATGTCGAATCCTTTATGCAGAGTGAGCAGAACTAATGAAGAATTAATGTGTACCGTTTCAGAATTGCAGGGGGGCATTGATATTTTTTGCTGTGGTATTTATCTTACTCCAAATACCTAAAAATTAGTATTATCCCCCTGGATTCCCTGAGGATGCCTGAGGACACAACTATTCATTCCATTCTAGGACAGAGCAGGGTGATTGTTTCTACTCTGCAGGTACCTTTGTCTTTGTAATAATTTCAGAACAATAGCAGATCACTAGGTTGAGCAGGCTGCAAATGATTGGAAAAGTTAAAATGGGACAATTCCAGTTTCCAAAAGGGAAAATTATTTTAGTTTTTCATACTTTTTTTTTTTTTTTGCTTTTGGGGTTATTTTTCCTCTGTTTTTTGTTCAGAATTATCTGAAATTGTTAAGGCCGTTGAGAGGAAACAGCCTTTTATTTCAGAAGAGGCTACTCTCTGACTCTTTGATGTAGTGAGAATATATTTCAGGGTCAGGATTATTTCAGTGTCACATCATAATTGTGTTTTCTTCCTTCAGATCATATTAAACTGATTCATCTGTATCCCTTTTCCCTTTATCTTGTCTTCCAAATATCCATTAGATGACATTGTGGACAACATCTTGCTAAGTGTTTTTAAATCTTAACTCACCCAGGTTTAGCAACTGCAGAAATTGCTACAGTGGGAGCTAAAATAAGCTCCTATGTTGCAGCACCTAGGATATGTGTCAGAACTGGCAAGGTAGTGTGCTTCTAGCACTGTGTTAGGAGTCTGACATCTTTACTTATGTTTAAAGTCTTAATTCAGTCCATGAAGAGAGCCTGGAAACTGGTACAGAGCTACAATGCCAAAAATCTTGGGATCAGGAAAACATCCCTTCAGTACTGCATTATGTACCTTCTTCCCCAGGAACTGTAGAAATATCACAGATGAAACATGCATATGGTTTAATCCAAATTTTGTAATGCTAATTCAGCTTTCTTATAATATTAAAATCTATCATTATTTGCAATTTTAATTTCAGTCCTCTTGAAAAATTTCCTGTTATGAGGCACATATTTATTACTGCAGGTTTTTCCTTCCTCCCTTCTGTTACCTCACACATAGACACACGTCTCAGAAATCCTTAGTGTCCCTTCTCTAGAGAGAGGAGTTTCTCTCACTGCCACTCTCTTGTTTCAGAAAGAAACTGTATGTTTTAGTCAACTGCATCAGAGTGCTTTGTTGGTTGTGTTGATACCGGTAGTACTAAAGTCTATAAGCCTCATGACAAAAGTCATGAGTCATCTTGGTGAATGTGTGCAATAGACTACTAAGGATAGGTCAAAAATATTTCAGCATCTGACCATTATGGCTTGAAATTTGGCAGATGGCAGGTGCTGTAACTTTTTTACTGTGAAAATTGCAGGGGATATTTCCTCAATGTTCTGCTAAAGTGCAAAAGTAGTGCTTAACTTTCCTATGTCTTTAATCACCATTTATAGATTTAGAAAAAAAAATTCCTGCTCATACAGATTCTGTCTATAAATGTGCATGTGGTTTTTTATCATCATTCAAAAGCAAATTATGTGTGACAAAACTTCACTTTAACAGAGAAATTACTCCAATCTGAATATCTTCATGAACTAGGAATAAAGGAAAGCAAATAGATGCTTATTTCAACTATGAAGTGCAGAAGGGATTCTGATAGTTTAAAAGTGTGTGCTTTAAAATAGTTTTACTTTACTTGCTAATTACAAACAAAATTTCTATATTGGAGGTTGAAAAAGGAAAATAAATACTTTTTGTGCAGGAACTGTCCTTATAGGATAGTCTGTTTTTACAGTTTGGGGCTATTATTGAAGAAAAAAATGTAAAAATATAGTAGGTTACTGTAGAGTGAAAAAGTATTAATGAAAGACCTGCAGATTAATGCATCCAGCTGCTTGTGACTTTTTGTTTTAATTGCCCAGCTTCTTGTTGGTTTCCTGAAAGGTTTGCCCTTTCTGTGGGCCTGACTTTCCAGTTGATGCTTCTACTTGCTTGGCTCGAGTAACCTGCTTTTTCAGGGTGGAAATAGTGGTATCATGTCAGTCTGTAACACTCCAAGCCTGAAGAAGAACAAATGAATGTTTTAAAGCTGTTTGAATTTCTTGAAGAAAATGAGCTCTGAAAGGACTAAGCCAAACATGCAAATGTGTGCCCTTTTTTCTCTTTTCCATTTTATTTACTTCTTGCTCACACAACATTCTTATAATGATCAGTATGTTTTTCTTACAGGCAGATCAAAATCATGCAGATCATCTTTGTCACTTTCTTAAAAGAGAGATAGATTGGTCACAGTACAGAACAGAGTCACAGACTCAGAATACTGGGTTGAAAGAGGTCCTCAACAATCATCTGGTCCAACGAGTATTTAGATGGTAGTAGTATTTGTGATACCTGAGATCTTTTTCCTTCACCACATCATTCTCTTTCAAAAAACGAAGTCTGTGAGTCGAGTCAGAAAAAGTAAGGAGTTGACCAATTCATAGAGTAGAAAAGTTTATGAGTAAGGACCAAGTTTAAAGCACTTGTTGAAATTTATGCCAGTTGTCTAAACCCCCACCTCTGTTGTGCTCCTCCTTGACTGTCCACAGTTAAAGCTTGAATTGGAATCTGATCTACATCAGTCCTGGGAAAATAATATTGTCTGGATGAATCCCATTTTCTAGTAGGGATTAAACATCTGTGTAATTCACATGGCATTAGAAAAGGATTTTAGTGCCTTAACTTACTGTCCTTCCCCTTCCTAATTCACAAATGGGCAAACAAACATAAAAATTATGCCTAAAACCATTTCTTATCATCTTCTTCCTAAAAAGGAAGTAAATGAGATGGTAAATGGTCAGAGGGAAGAAAAATACCTAGATCTACTAAGTAGTCATCAGTGCACTATTTTTTAATACAACACAAAATTATAACAGATATATGACATATTTCTTGCTATTTATAAATTGCTTTATACAAGGAGATGTTAAATGTTAGAAGGCTCCAGGCCAGCCTGAGAACTTCCATATGAAGAACTTCAGATAGAACAAGTACCTGTTTTCTTGGTAACCTCACTGTAACAACTTATTCAGTAATGTTTCCTTCTCTCCTGTGCTCCAGCAGTCACTTCTTCATGATGAGCACTTAATTTCTTGCAACTTAATTTTGGGTATCTGTTTGTTAGCTGATTTTTTCTTTGTGCATATAGAGACATATACATAAAAATACATATAAAAACATCTCTAGATGCTCATGAGCAAGCACCTTTTATTTACATTAATTCAGCAGCTCTGATTTGTGGAAATTGAGTGAAGATTAGAAGATGGGCCATCAGAAGGGACATTGCTTAGTATTAGCATATTTTCTGTAATTCAAGGTGATAAACAACAAATGCTCTGTTCAGGGCAGATCATATTTTCATCTGTTCCACAGCTGCAGTTGCAATTATACACTCACAGCTGTAAGTATATCACTTACAGGATGCCCATAGTTCACAAGGCAAGGATTTTTGCTATTAAGTATGTTACTTTCTTCCATGTAGTATAGTTTGGACTTGGTGGTTTTTTGTGTCATTCCAGCTCTTTGTCAGTTGATCATTTTTGCAAACATTTAGCTATTTTGGAGGAATGTTGCACAAAAAAATAAATCTGCTTCTGTGTCTTTGGCCCTTCTGCTAATAAATTCTGACATGTCTATCTTGATTACATTACATAATAACTGAGGGGTTTTTTCCCTCATGCAGAGTCTCTGTAAGCCTAAAGGCTGTTCTGGAGAATCATTGGCACATATGCTGCAGTCTGTATGAGGTGAGGGCATAGACCAGCCCTCACCTTAATAATCCTTAGTTATTTAGGATTTTCTGTCAGAAACTGCCAACACATTTTTTTTCCTGTCTCTGTGATGTTAGTTCAATACAGTTGCTTTAAACAAACTGTCTGCAGCTACTAAATAAAAATCATTAATATTTTTTTTCCATTTAATTGTTTTGGCTTGTTTTATGAGATCATTGCTAACTATGAATGCAATTATAGGTACATTGGCACAGCATCTGGATTGACATGCCAGAAAGATTATCAAACCAGATTTTACTTGTTTTGGTTATTCATTTGGATTTTAATTGTTTTGATTATTTCTACACACACGTATTCTGAGAAGTAATTATTTTATACTTCATTCTAATGAGATTCTTTTTTAAAATGCTTTTATTCCACTTATTTTCTGATTTTTTTCAATTTGAGAGCCCCATAATCATCCATGAAGTAAAAGTGAACCAGCAGTTCACTGACATCTTAGGGGAGACCAGAAAGTTTTACCTCCATGCAGTCTTAAAAGTGCATATCCCTCAAAGATGTTTGAGTTAACCTTACAAAAAAAAAGGGTATATAGTCTTCATTTTCATCTTTATGAGTTAGCAATATACATTCTTCTTTCATTTCAAAATTAAAGGACCTGCACAAAGTCACTGAGTCATATGGAAGTAATAGTTGAACTTCTCATTACAACAGGCAGCTCTCTCCTCCAGGGGATTGCACCAAGACTGCATTCCTTCCCTTCCACCCTTTTTATCTTTGATGAAGATGAACCCAGATAAAGCTGTTTGCCACATGTGTAACAGGCTTTGATTCAACAATTCTTTTCTTGTTCTTGCCGTGACTGAAGCACAGTTCATGGACATGGAGCTGAATGTTTTCCTAAATGCAGCTGGTACCACAGTCACTCAAACTGCTGCACTCTACACTGCTACTCTGGGTTGAGGACACCCAGGTCTAGTTGTTTCAACAGTGAGAAGCACTTCTCTTGGAGATTTAATTTTTAACTCTAGATGTAACCTCAGGCACAGCTAACACTCCTGGATCTGTGCAAAACAATATCAAAACCTTTCCAGCTGTTTATGTAACCAGTAGACAAAGTAATTGCAAGCAGTTTGGTGGATGATGTGCATCTAATTATATCCTTGATGGGATTCACTGTAATCTCTTTTTTTAGTCTTCTGAAAGCATAAATGTATGTTTACACAAACACAGCTCATCAGTGTTAGTAAAGACTGTTCTCCAAAGCAGTTGCTTGGTTTTTATTTCGTATGAGTAGTTTTTCACTCCATATGATTTTTTTTCCCATAAGGGCAAGGAAAAATTGGGGTTTCCTACTCTCCATTTTTTGATGTTTGGAAATGTATGTGTGCACACATGCATGTGTACACATGTATATATAAAAGCAGTTAATATTGCTAATTAAAGGCAATATCAATAAAAAGCTCATCATAGTTATCTCGTTTTGTTGCATTTCACTAGAAGCTTTTAAAAAAGCCCATGGTTTTTATAACAAAATAGTTTTGTCAGTTTTTCTAAGGAGCTATGAGTCAGTGTATTTTTCAGCTGAATTGAAGCATTTTTAAATTGAAGTTATTAAGATTGCAGCTCCCTAAAGGTGGTGTATAATTCAGAAGAAAACTGGTAGCAATTATAATTTTTTGTGAATTTGCAATGAGGCTGTTGCTCTCACATTTCCTCTTGTATATTGGCTTTTGTGTTTGGCTTGTGTGTTTTAGAATTGGTAATGGAAAAAACATAATTTTGTCCGAGGTCTAGATTAAAGTTCTTGTCAGAGAGAGAACTGTTCTTTGTGCGCTTGTCTTCAGTGCAAGGGTGAAGGGGTTTTTGGAATCCCTTGACTGTTTGCATCTCACCTCTGATCAAAGTTTTAGAAAGACCCTGAAGTTTTTCCTACTTCAGTTAGTACCCTTGAAAAGTATATCTTTGATTATAGCATGCAAGTCTAAATGTGTGGTCACTAGGACAGCAAAGTGAAATAACTGGTAATAGAGAGAATCTCTTCAACAAAGTCTCAATTCTGTGACATTGTGGAAGGTGTGTGTAACCCCATGTATATTTTTATCTCATACCAGGTATTTAATTGATTCCAGTGCAATGTCATACTTCTCCTTGCTATATAATCAGTTATTTGCAGAAGATGAGCAGTTTACCCTAGTTGAAGTCTTTTTCCTCCACTAAGGGAGGTGGAAGAAAGGAAAAAGTTGCTGTCAGGTTTGTTAGTGCAGCAGCTAAAAAAAAAAAAAAAAGAGTTCTCTGTTTCTGACTTTTTTCTGGTGCAAGTTGCCAAAAACAAGTTTCAGTAAGTCTTAACATCATTAACTTCCTAATATCAGATCCTACCTTGTGCTCAGATTCCTTGGCATTTTTGTGGGGTCTTGGTCTCTTGGCCCAAACAAAAAAATTTCTGCCTGATCCCAAGGCAAAAACCCATTGTTTAACCTGCTATATGCTGAAAGCGTGGCTCCCATGCTACTGTTTGATTGGAATTGTCAGAAGCAGAAGTGGTCATGTCCATTTTCCTACCTCTAGCAGTGGTACAAACAGAATATGTACAGATTTCACCTCTGCCTTATACCTCAGCACATCCATTGAGCATTTGGCAGTTAGCATTTGATAGCTTCCAGGACTGAAAACTGTATTTTCACCACTGTGTTTAGTAACTCTGAAGGAACCTTTCTTCTTTGCATTTGTTCATTTGTATTTTGAACATCCTCATGATTTATGCCACTGAGTTCCAGAGTCCAATTTTGCTTTGTACTGAATTATATATATATATATGTACACACATTTTCTTGTGTTAATTTTCAATCTGCTGTATCATAGCCATGTCAGTGTCCTGTGTTTCTTAGGAGAAATAAAGAATGACCATTTCCTGTTGACTTTCCCTTTGTCATTCACAGTCACACACTCTGTTGTGTTTCACCTCATTTGCCTCTTCTAGTCTGAAGACTCACAATTTCAGTCCTTCATGTACAAAAGCCATTCCATACCTGTGATAATCTGTGTCTCCCTGCATTGTATCTTTTGTAGTTCTTTTGCCTTTGTGTGAGGTGAGGTGACCAGAGCAAATAGCCAGATTTAAAATGAGGATGCATCATAAATACAGTGGTGTAACAATGCTTTCTATTTTCTCATAATTGCTCCTACCTTTCTCTTTGCCTTTTTGACTGCAGCTGAGCCAAGTGCCCACAGAGTTACCCACTGTGACTGCAAGGTTTCTGTCCCAGGTGGAACAGAGCTAAATTAGAATCTTTATAACTATATATGTGTAGTTAGGGCTTTGTATCCCCACAAGCACCACTTTGCATTATATCAACACTAAATAGAATTTCCCTTCTATTGTGCTCTTGGAATTTGTAAGATCCTCCTGCAGTTCTTTGCAGCTGGTTTTACTTTGACTATCCTCTTTTTTTCATGACATTTTTTGTCAGTAAACTTTGTCATGTCACTGTTCACTCTCCTATCCAGATCACTTTTCAAACAGCACAGCACAGATCTTTTTGGGACCCACTGGTAATATTCCTCCATTGTGCAAAACAGATGTGTACTTGCACTTCATTTCCTTCCTCTTAGTCAGTTATGGAAAGTAATGTAGGACTTGCCCTTCTAATCCTTGGCTCTTAGCTTCTGCCAGAGCTTTGATCAGGGACCTTCTCAAAAGCTTTTTGGAAATCAAGATTCACTCCAAGCAGAATTCCTGTTTCCCATGTGATTCCTAACTCTTCCAGTCACCTCTAAAAGTTTGGGAGGTAGGACTTCCCTCAACAAAAGACAAGCAGATTCTTCACTGATTTATCTTATATGTGTGTGGATATGTTCTAATCAATATTTATAGCTGCAGTGGATTTGCCAGCTGTAGCAGTTGAGTTGTACAGTTCCTCAGGCCTTTGCCTTGGTGCAATTTCCATGTGGTGCTTTTGCCAGAGCATCTGCAAGGGCAGCGAGTGTGGCCGTGGACAATGGTGAGCAGCTGGGAGCAGCCACCTCTTCAGCTGCTGCAGCCAAGGACAGTAAAACAAGTCCTGGGAAAGCTCTTTCCCCCCCAGCTACTCCACTGGTACTCCACTACTGTAATTTTCCTCCTTCCCTTTTAATCCTAAAACCCAAAAGGCAGGAGGGGTTGACAGGTCGAGCTTCCTTGCTTCTTGTTCTCCTTTGTTGCAATCCGCTCTAATCATAGAGGAGCAAGGAGAACTAACTCTCTGAATTAAATGGAACAAACCTGGATGTTTGAATAATCCCCAAAATGCAATTAAAACCAAAAGAGGTTAGATGTTGATACAAAAAATTTTATATCTTTGATTTAATAGTAAGAGAGGCAAAGAGAAAGAAAGGGAAAAGAAAAGAGAGAAAGAAATAGAAATGGGGGGTGAGGGGAGGGAGGACAGGGAGAATGACTGAGACAGATTAAATAGAAGCAGACCACCCCTCCATGGGTCCCAATGACATCTCCTTGTTTCCGTCCATCTGGTCTGCTTGCTGGTGAGGGTCCCTGCCAAAAAGTATAGAATCAATGGATTAGTATACTTTTGGGCAGGTGGGAACACACCCTGAGGGGGACCAGTGTGACTCTTGTAAGACTGTGGATCTGTTGCATCATGCAGTATCATGTGCAGTGCTCTGGTGCAGGGTCTGGGGACCCCTTTGGGAGGGTCTTTGATGGGCCATAGCATCCCCTCATCTGTGCTCCATGTGGAATGTCCCATAGATGTGGCTTTCCAGGGGTGAGAGGACCTGCAGCTGGGCCAGTCTGCCCAGTGGAGGATGGGTGTTCACTGCCTCTGATTAGAGGATTTTTGCCATACACAAAAAACCTCTCCTCATCCTCCCTGTGATGTAGGGGTCTGCACAAGCCTTGCAGCAGATAAGCCTGGGGCTATAGCCTCCACCCCTGAAGGTGCTGGGCTTAATCCTCCTGTAAAAGTATTTTTCTCAAACCAGGCCTGAGAACAGTGTCACTTTATCTTCCCCCAAAGCAATTTACAGCCCAGGGCCTCAGTCCGGAGTCTTCGGTGCAGTTTTTGTTCTATGGTCTTGCTAAGATAGGCAGTAGTCCTTTGTAAAAATATTTAAGCCATAAACCTTAACATTTCAGTCTCCAACATACTTTTCCTCATTTCCCATTGATGCAGGTGTAGTAGGTACTTTGAGATGATGCACAAAAGAGAGTAAACTGTGCTCTTAATTTGGAAAAATAGCCACAGCTGCTTCAAGGATAGAACGTTAAACCTGTTTTCAGGTACCACAGGGGTTTTATATCCTGCAGCTCCACTTCCTCTTGCATTTCTTTGACAGAATATCATTGTTTGTTTTCAGACTGCAATTCCTTAGGTACTTTACACTTCTTGCATTTTAAAATGGTCTCCCATAAATGTTGTAATATATTTGTGTCAGTACTGTTATGTACCTTCAAAAATCAGGAACTTAATAGATTTGAGGGCTTGAAGTGCTCGATTCCTTAAAAAAGAAAAAGTAAGGTAAAATTTATGGGGCAGACTCTTCAAAAAAAAAACAAACCATAAATTCTTTATAGCATGAGGATGATTCTTGTTCTCTCCTTTGCATGTTTTCCTATGAAAATAAAGATCAGAACCTTAGAGTGGGTTATCTGTACAGTCCAGAGAAGGAAGATCTATGCTTGCTGGTTCATATGTCAAAACTAAACCAGCACTTAATGAAAAAAGAAATTGCACATTTGAAGGCAATAAAAAAAAATACCGGATTGAGTGCTGTTTTAGGCTGTGGAGATCATTGGCACATGGAATTTTTAAGGAGTTATTATTGAGAGTTCAGCAAGACAGTGGAGCTACAGGAGCCGTCAGTAGTGTTGAGAATTTTAAAAGAGGTTCTTCCTCTTAATCAAAACTTAACTTCAGCACAAGAATCTAAGAATTAAGCCTTGGAGAGGGGAATTGGGAGTGAGAAAATGCTGAAATAAACACAAACAAGGAATATGAACTGGTTTGTTCTTACTGTATTCAGTAGAGGGAAGGAATTACAACTCATAAACACCATTCTTCTGCAGTGTTTTACCTCCAAGAAATACAAATGTCTGGTTCATTGCTACTGAGAAGGAAAACAATCAGCTCCATGAATATCTATACAGTCTCTCTAGGCCAGAGCTGGCTCTTCAGGATTCATAGACAAATACAGGATTCACTGCTCATTCTCCTAAGGCTATTTTCCAGGAGCAAATTTTGGCCTTCCTTCCAGCTAGACGAGTGCAGCATCTCCCCTTCACACCCGTAAGAGAACAGGACTGCAAACTGTGTGCAATTATAAATGTTGTGAGCTGTAGTCACTTGCTTTTCTGTATGTTTCTAGCAGAGAGACAGTTATCATCTTTCAGAGAGAAGACAAGAAGAATCATTAATTCTGAGCAATATGAAATCTGAAAACTCTGTAAACTCCATAAACATTTTAGTAACTTGTGCATGTTTGTGGAAAAGGTACAGACTCACAGGAAGCAAGAAAGTAAGATATCTGGAGTTCTCTTACTCATACCATGAGTATTTTGTTTTTTCCTCACAGCAGCCTGAGCTGAGGGAGGAGGAAGATTTTGGCCTAAACAACAAATTTTCTTGACATTGCTAAAGAGGCTGTCAGAGCAGATCTGTATGCAGCCTGTGAGCCAATTCAGGAGGCCTCTGTTGGTCCCTCACAGCTTTGTTCATGCAGTGTTTCATGCTGGAAGCCTTTAATGCCTGTACTAATTTAAGCTGCTGAGGACTAAGGATCGTTTTAACAGAGGAGAAACTTTACTAGCTCATTCTGTGTCACCTCAGTGGGACTAAAACACCAGATGTACCTCACTTTCCTCCCAGTTCCTTTTCACATTGCATCACACCTCCTCCATGTGAATGGCACTGCTGCCTTCTTTTCTCCAGCAATTGGGTTAAGCAGAATCTTCCTGAATCTGAATCCTGAATTTAATGAATTGTCTTTGTGGTGCAATGCAGGTTCTGGGTTGACCAATGTTAAGACAGAAGAGATATCTGAGGTGAAGATGGATGCGGAGTTCCGGCATGACTCAGGATACGAAGTTCATCACCAAAAGCTGGTGAGTGATCAAACAGTGCTTTCCATGAATGCATTTTGAGATGCTGATTCAATCCTGAACTAGTGAGTCACTAATGGCCATGTTTTGCTTGAGTGATGTGGACACTGTAAGTGTCAACAGAAAGTTAGCATGTGAAAAGATTATTATTTTTCTGGTTCTCCCTTCAATGAGAGTAAGCCTGGAACAATGTCACCGAAAAGGATGGAAAGTCATTGAGCCTCACATGAGAGGAAATTGCAACAGTTCCTGTCCTTGCACTTCTGTGGTATTTTTGGGGTCTCCAGGATAAAGGAGGAATTGATGCTTCTGACTCCATGTTCTTAGAAGGCTAATTTGTTATTTTATGTTACTATATTATATTAAAGAATACTATACTAAAGCTATAGTAAAGAATAGAGGAAGGATACTTACAGAAGGCTTAACAAGGTGCTAATTAATAACTCGTGACTGACTCCTCAGAATCCGACACAACCTGACAGTGATTGGTCATTAAGGGAAAACAATTCACATGAAACCAATCAACCATCCACATGTTGGATAAACAATCTCCAGCCACATTCCAAAGCAGCAAAACACAGGAGAAGCAATCAGATAATCATTGTTTTCATTTTTCTCTGAGGCTTCTCAGTTTCCCAGGAAAAGAAATCCTGGCGAAGGGATTTTTCCAGAAAATATGACAGTGACACACTACCATGGCACTGGATGTGTTTAGATGGAGAATACTTGTCCCACAGTCCATCTGTCTCATTGTCTCTCTGTATCATACAAAGGATACAGAGGATGGAAAATGCTGAGTTAAAAAAAAAGCAAAAGAGTTTGAGATGTATAGCACACTGCAGCAAGAAATAGAATGACACCATTTCAGGAGTATAGTGCTTTCCCATCAAAACAGACAGTAGTGGTGTATGCATGGAGCATAACCTTTCACAAGAATGGCTGCTTGGGATAACAGGAGATTCCCCACTGGCCTTAATTTTAGTTTGTGTTTGGCTGTATCTGTGTGTTTTGTTCCTTAAGGTATATGAAATTATTATTAACAGGGGAAAGGCAGGTAGGAGCAAAAAATTGTTCCCCATTTGAACTGTGCTTCTTATGAGCATAAAAATGACAACCAAAAGCACTGTAGGTAAGAAAAGCGTCTTCTAAAAGCTTTTTTTGGTAGCTTAATAAGCAATGAAGAACCCAGACAGCAGTGTTGACTACAAAAAACCTGTTCTTTTTCTTCTTTGTAAGGGTATATTATGTGATGAGGTTTCAGTTCCATAGCTTTCAATATCCTGATATTAAACTTGAAAGCTTTTTTCCCTTAATATATTTTTAAAGCTAAGTAGTGCTGAAAATCAAAATTAACATGGGACTCAAATTTGCATTTGAACTAGACAGTCACTCTGTGAAAGGATATTCTGCCGTCTCTTTGATGCCAAGAACTGAGAATTACCAATTTGATGAGTTAATCCAAAATGCATTAGCACTAATTTGGGAAAGTCCGACGTGCTTAGCTCAGGTGGGTTAAACATGCCAGTGGAGCAAACCTGTGCAGGGTGTAGAAGGGAAGGAATGTGCAGGAACATGTGCTAGACACAGTAGTTACTGCTTGTCATAGTTTTCAGCAGCACCCTTTAGTGTGGAAGTGTTTGATGCCATCTCAAGGAATTAGGTGCTGGGAACTCCCCATACCGTGGTGGCTGATGGGGAGGGCATTGCAGTCCCTGTGCCATGCTTAAAATGGGACCTCTCTGGCTTTTCACAGTGGCTTTTGCCATACCTTTTACAGTGATAGGTACAACCACTATTTAAAAATTAGTGAGCTGCCTTCTGGTTATCTTTTCAATTGAGACTGAGCAGGGATTCTGGTATTGCTGAGCAAGTACTGGACTGATGCTCACAAGGCCTTGCTTCCCTGCCACACACCATGTCCTGTCCAATGCCCCTCTTCATTTAGCATTAATTCAAAGGCAGGGAGCAGAAAACACTTTGATCTGTGCACCCATTCTATCCCATAGTAGAATTTCCTGAAACAGTCTCCTAAGGATATTGCTTTGAATTCAGCTGCACATGGTATTTTACATGCAGACCTCTGAATTGGGTTGAAGTTGCTTTTATTTTCTCTCTTGTGGAGGTTCATGTTTGAACTGTACATTAAGTTGATTTTTAGTGCTTGGAGTGCTTAAGGCCTTCCTCTCTTGTCCATGTATATTAGCTGGGGCATTTCACAGTGCTCCTGAAATAGTATAGTAACAGAATTTCAGTCCTAGGCAGGCAAAATTCATGGAAGAAATTACTACTTTGCACCACTTTATGCCAACACTATCCATGGTTTGTACTTTCTAGTAAATTTTTTACTTTGTTATAACACGTTTCTTGCTTGTGACTAGGAACAATATAAATATTTATACTGCACGCTTTAATACCTTTCTGATGAAGGTTGTGTTTATTATAGAGTGCAAATGGTACACAGCTCAGTATAATTCTCAGCTGGTTTCTTGCTTCCTCTACATTTTTGTTAAATACTTGTCTAAGTATTTATTCTTTCAGCATGAGATGGTCGTATGATTCTGTAAATGTAATTTATTCTCTAATTATTTTTGCCCATTTTGGTTTAAAACAATAAAAATAACAATAATAACAACAACAATAATAATATTAATAATAAATATAATAATTAAAATAGCCTGCAATTGGCCTGCAGACAAAAGAATTGTAGTTTATGCTCAGATGTGAAATAATCCTATGTATTCTTTGAATATGGAACAAGGCAATGAAGGCAATCACCCATTTTTCATACCTGCTCCTGCTTATAAAAGCCAGATTTATTATATGCACAGTAAAGCATCTTGCTGTCCTCTGTTTTGCCTTATCAGTGTATAAAATTCAAGTGGATTTTCTCTGGTTTTCACTCAGCTGTAACCTCCTAGGTCTCACAGAAGTACATCATGCAGATACAGCTTATTCTCTTTACCCTGCAAAATCTTGAAGCACTCCTTCGTGGTCACTTAAATCAGTGATAGCTTTTGTTGGCTCATCTCCTTTGGTGTGAGAATTTTCTCCCAGCTGGTTGTGTGCAGGTTTCACTGTAGTTCACAGGTCCTTCACTACTCTTTTATAGAAAACTGCATCATAGTCCAAACAGGCCACACAGATGTAAATTTATGACCACACTCATGATAAGCATTCTGAAAATAAAAAAGGGAGCTACTATCTAAGACCTGTGTGAGGCTGAACATGGAGCTGAGTCCCCCTTTTAGAACAGCACTGCTACACCACAGGCCATATATATGTCCCAGATTGCTCCTCTCCAGCTTTCAGAGCTTTGTGGCACAGCAATCCAGGTCTGAGTAATTCCCAAGACATTTAATTACTGATGCTTCAATAGCCTTTATATTGCTGTGGCAGCTTAGCAGGTGAGCCAAATGTTCAGTGAGCTTTTTATTAGCCATCTTCCTTTATATTTCTTTTGTAGGTGTTCTTTGCTGAAGATGTGGGCTCAAATAAAGGTGCTGTCATTGGACTAATGGTGGGAGGTGTTGTCATAGCAACAGTGATTGTCATTACTTTGGTGATGCTGAAGAAGAAGCAGTACACATCTATTCATCATGGGGTTGTGGAGGTAAGAAAAGACTTCCAAGGACAACTGGTGTCACCTGTGCAACACAGGCAACACACTGCTGTATAAATATTAATTTATGAAGGAAGAAACTGTGGTTTTAGCTATGTTGGCACTGATACATCCAGCAGTGTGGAATCAATTTGCTTTATTTAATAAATCCAAGCACAATGTAAACCGTGTTAAATTGGGTGTAAAACCACAAAACTTCCTTCTGCAACTATTCCAGACCAATCACTTAATAATGTGAAAGTTCATTTTGTAAGAGATTTGACAGCAGCCAATGAGAAGATACTGCACAAGAGGAAAAATCTGGTTTTACTGTTGGGAAATCATACACCAATTTTTTTATTTAGCTGTAATGTTTGAGACTGGCCCTCCCATAGCTTGTGCTGTGCACTGCAAGGATTTTCCCTAGAGAAGTATTTTGTTGTTCTCTGTTCTCTAAACAAGATTTTTTGTTGCCACAAACGGCTTTGGATTTATGGCTAATCTGAAACTCATCATTTTGAGAAACAAATAGTATGTAAGACTCTTATATAAGATTTTCAAGATTAAAATCTTTCTCTCTTCTCAGTCTGCCAAGGAGGTTTGTGGTCAATTTACAGTAATTTAAAATATTTTATCTATTTCATGACTTTATGATAAGATCTCTGTTACTAGAAAGACTTCATTATGAGAACTGGAAGAGGTTCATGTATCTCTTTTTCTTCCTATTTAGTGTCTGGTTTGCAGATAGTACTTGTATTAGTAAGCACTTGAGACACTTGTTTAGTTTTGCCTTTTAGAATTGGTATTTTACATTTTTGATTGAAACTGAAGTCTTGATCAAGTCCCTAGTTTATGTTGGTTTAATCTTGAGTCAAATGAACCTTGCTTTGTTCTAGCTGGAGACACATGATTTATTCCACTGTCTGGGATTACAAAGGGTCTTAAGAATTATTTGTGTAAGCCTTTGTCTTAAGGCTATGCTTGTGCATTCTTGTGTCCACACTGTGGTTATCCATGTGGTTTGAAACTTTCCAAAGAGACATGGTCAGAATATCACCAACAGTGTGGGGTGATTTGCACAGATAGCAACCTGTTCAGAATTTTGGACCAAGAGGCAGAAAATAGCAAACAGGAATCTCAACTTTAGCTTTTGATGTGATAGCTGTCAGCCCATTTTGTAGAAAATTGAAGCAGATTTTAGTATTAATCCACCAAGCTGGTAGATATCTGGATATCTGCTGCCAACAGTTGTGCCACCAGAGACTCTCCTTTGGGTGAATTTAGTAATAATGGAAAAAACAGGAACCTTGTTAGGCCAAACCCCAGATCAGACATTGAATGTAGACATGGCATTACTGCAGTATGTCTTGGTTTGAAAGACAGGTGTCTGCTAAGGAAGGCAGGAGCCTCCCTCAGAGGAGGAAGGAAAATGTAAACCTACTCCCTCTTAATTATTAAAATTTTGAAATTAAGAGGCTCTCAGGCAAAGATATGAGGAAAGGAATAACAGTTCTTTACTAGTATGTATAAATTTAAAAAAAATAAAACAGCAACAACAAACTACAGCTTAATAGGAAAATTAAAAGGCACAGGGTATGCTGTGAAGGAATGTGACCCCAGTTGTCCCCTCTCCTGACAGGTTGATGCTGCAGTGACACCAGAGGAGCGCCACCTTTCCAAGATGCAGCAAAATGGCTACGAAAATCCCACATACAAGTTCTTTGAACAGATGCAGAACTAGGACATCATAGCAGCCTCATGAGTTGAATGGAAGAGTAATTGCTTCACTGCCCATTGGTGTTCAGTTATAATGTGGAAAGAAAGAAAAACACTCTGCTTTATTATTTACTCATTCTCGCCTTTTGACAGCTGTGCTGTAACACAAGTAGATGCCTGAACTTGAATTAATAAAATCGGTAATGTATTTTCTCTCTCTTTCTCTTTACATTTCAGTCTTTACACTACATTATTAATGAATGTTTTTTGTGTACTGTAAAGAGGTTAGCTGTATTTAACTAGTGCATGGATAGATTCTCTTTCCCAATTATTTATCATGTAGCTCCTTAGCCAGTTGTATATTATTCTTGTGATTTGTGACAAAAATTAGGTCCTAGTTGAAACATGCTTTAAGAATTGATGGGGGATGCTTTCTGTGTCTGTGGGGTTTAGCTGCTTCTCTTTGCTGAGCATTTTTTTCTGATCACTATGCATTTTAAAGTAAACCAACATTTTTTAAAAGTATTTCAGACGAGTTATTGAAATTCTTTTTTTCTCTGCAACTGCATTTTATTGTACGGATTGTTGCTCCTGCTGTATTAGTGATGTAGAAATCATGAGAATACACATTTGTTTTGTTGTGCCTGTTTTATGTGCACACTTTAGGCATTGAAAGGTAAACTTTATTTTCTTTTCCATGTATCTTTTTGATCTTAAAAAAAATTATTAAAAAGAGTCCCTGTTAATTGTGAGCACTTCTGGGGGACGAAGTGCCTGCTGGCCAAAAGTTAACAGGGGTCCTCTGCAGGATGATTGTACAGAGCCATTGCTTATGAATTGATAGCTTTCTACACTGTGTTACATAAATAAATTAAGAAAAGAATGTGTGGGCAAGAGTTTTCTTTGGAGGCAGAAAACAAAGAGTTTTGAAAGCCATTTAAACAGAATACAAGGGTGTTCACACAGAGAGAGAGTTGGGATCCTACAGAGATTGCGGCACTGACAGTTGGACTGGAGCGGAAGGAAGGCAGCAGTGAGACAGGGCAGGAAGTGGGAAGTGCCATCTTTGGCACAGCTACCCTCTGAGATGTCTTTTCCTTTTTTCCTTTTCTTTTACTTTCAGTTTGTATAACAGTGTTTTAATGTAAATAAATACATTCCTGGAGGAGCCCTGTTGTAGTGCGTTTCTGTGCCAACCAGCCACCCTTGCTTATGCAGAGGAAGGAGCATGGTGTGGATGGCTAACCAACCTCCCACTTCCCTGGCCATCCCCTGCTGTCATTTACCAGCAAGTTCTTCCCTCTCCTCCCCACACCTCTGCTGGCTTTCTGGCAAGATCTATGCCTTGCAATGTGCTATATTGGTGAAGGCGAGGAGGAGCCTCCCAGACTGCACCCAGCTTGGTTCTGCTGCCTCACAGCGAGTGCCCAGGAGGGTAGAACAGCAGCACCAGGAAGTTTTTTCTGCAGGAAGAGGGCAAAGCCATTGGTGAGCTGGGATACATAACCCCCAGCCCAGCATGTTCTTTCCATTGCCTGAGAGCTTCCTTCAGCCCATGGCTCTCCAGGAGCACTCCTGTGGCACAGGGAGAGCACAGTAACTCACCACAGGGCTCTTCTGCCAAGAAGATGAGACCACAGTGGGTGAGTGGACCTGGGGATCTTCAAGACAGCCTTTATACCCAGTCCAGAATAAGGACTCCTCTGTTCACACTTGGAAATGGGCTCTGGAATAAAACTGGAGGGGTGTGTTTGTGAAAAAGAAAGTGAATTACTGTTTCTCTACAGTGAATGGGTTAGACAAAGCAGGACTGAAGGAAGAACTAGGAGCAGAATAAAGACAGCATGATCTCTTCAGGGAAAGCCTCTTGTAACTCAGTTTGTGTGCAAGCCATGGCAGACTCTTCTTCAGCATCACTGGCAGCCTTTGTCTCAGCAAGCAAGATGAGGCATGGCTGCAGTGGGGCTGCACAGCTCAGGCAAATGGCTGAGTTGCTCCTGACTTCAACTATTACTAACTAGTCCTTCCCCATCCATGATCTTACACAAAACCTCACCTGTTCAGGTAATTCACCTGCTGTCCTGGAACACAGCCATGCTGTCAGACTGGCCAGGAGGGATGTTCATTCAGAGAGGGAACAACCACGTCAGGGAATTTCAGAAGCCATCTGTGGAGATTCAGGATGATGAGGTGGCATCTACTACTCTGAACCAGTAATGGGAAAAACTGCAGAGCTTCCAATTGCCCGTTACCAACCAAGTGTTTATTCCCTTTACTTTTCCATCTCTACTGTGTCAAGGGAATTCATCTCAAGGGGTCAGAACACTGGAAGTGGTTGGTGTTATTTGCAGGCCTTGGAATACCAGCATGTTACAAAAAAACTTACAAAATACCCCCAGAGGATTTACCTTCTCCAGTTTTAAAACTGAACTGGTTGGGCCAGAACAACGTGTGATGATAAGCAGAGGCTTTCAGGCCCCAAGCTGCTTAAAAAAAAAAAATTCTTCTACAAATATTTAGGTTTAAGCTTGTGTCTGTTTGTGTAGGTGTTATACAGGTCACACACTCCACCTAGAAAGGAATACGTAAGACTGTCTTCTGTGCACATGTCCAGTGTCATAGAAGATGATCCCACTTCAGGGGGAAGGCAGGATGTAATTCAATTTAGCCCAGTCTCATTAAAGAGGGATTATCAAAATTCCTTTGAGAGGAAGCTGGAGTAATCCATAAGATACAGAGAACCACTGGCCTTTAGAGCAAATTTCATTTATAATACCATAATCCTATGCAATCCCACTTATAGAAAAATGCAATTGCTTTGAACACCAATTTCCAGCCAGCCAAGGCTCCTGGTGTGGGGTTATGTGTCCAGCGAGATGCTGGTGCTGCTCTTGCTCCTTGTGCATGAGCTGTTAATAAATTGCTGTTTTATGCATTGATTAAGTGATCAGGTTTTATGATTCCCTCCACACACTCTCCTGAAAGAAAGGCAGTAAATGGACACCGTGAGATGCATGGAAAGCACAAGGTGTGAACAAAGTTCCCAAAACTTCAAGAGAAACACTCCCACAGCTGTTCCAACTGGAAGCTGATGTTCCCAGGTGAAAGTGGCAGCATCCTGCCTATCTCTAGCCATGCAAGGTCCTTATTGTGGAAAGATTATATTAAGTATGAATGAACACAAAGTAGAAAAGCTCCCTGAGGACATAGCTGAATGCCTTGCTTCTAAGTGTGGGATTGCTGTGGTATCACCCTCTTCAGCAATAAACCAGGCAGGGCCACTGCATGCAGCCGTGGGCTGGAAACAAAATGTTATTCTCCAGCCCCGAGGAAATTACTCTTGGAGGGGTGGGGGAATACATAAAATAAAAATATCCCTGTCTGTTGAGTTGATCTCTTACAATGAAGACGTTTTCTAGCCCGTCCATTTCAACAGAACACGGTTAGAGAGTGTTTGCACTGCAGGTTCATCAGCAGGGCTGGTGAGGGTGGTCCTGGCAAGCGAGAGTGGTGCCAGGCAGGGATGAGAACCAGCCCAAGCCTCCTCAGCCCTTGGGTATGCTGGAGGTCTTGCTTTGGCTGGCTTGTGCTGGCTTGCTCGGGTTTATGAGTCCCAGGTGCAAGGTGAAGCTTCAGATATTTTCAGGCCACCATAAAATGTGGTGGAGCCACCCTAAAATGTGCCATGCTCTGCATTCAGTATCTGCCTCCAAATCAGACTGGAGAACCAACATTTGGGGACAGGGTTTAGGAGTGATTATGGTGGTGCTGGGTTGACAGTCGTTCAAATGATCCTGAGTGTCTCTCCAACCTTGATGATGCTGTGTTTCTCTGACTATGTGGTTATCTAGGAAAAGCAAGCCAAGGCTTTGTGTTGCCTTTGCAGACATCATCTCACAGCAGTTGTATTTTCCTCTAGGTCTCTTGTGATCTTTGCACAGCTCCAAAGTCTCCATCCTCATTGTGTCTGCACTCACCAAAGCAATTTTTGAGGGCCTTCACTGTGTGGCCAAATGGCTCATTTTTATTGTTTAAACTAATGGATTTTGTGGGCAGTAGGCAAGCTGCTGTTCAAGTGCCTCCAGGCAGCGTGCATGAAAACAGCCTAATGACACATAAGAACAGGTAACAAATAACACTGTCTGCTTGTATTTCTCTGCACTTTTTCCATCACTTGAAAATGAGTGGCCTCAATTAAGTCAGGCTATAATGGCTCTTCTCTCTCATTGCTTTCCAGCAATTATCTGTTCCTCCTCCTTCCTACAAGAAGCAAGCACTGAATATTTCCCACAGCTTTCTACTGCCCTGGGAAATTCATTTGGCTGACTATATAGCAAAATCTTTTAGGGTTCCAAATAGAAGTACTGAGATTTATACTGAAGTAATTGAATATTCTGGCTTCAATAGGATTCTTAGTTAAAGCTGAATTTGGACACTGAATTAGAAAGCAAGTCTCCCTAACTAGTGCCTCTCATGTGTGGTCTTCAGCATCTATTGTGAGGAGACCCCACAGGAAATGGGCTTGTTTAGTCTGGAGAAGACTGAGAGGGGATCTCATCAGCACATAAAAATACCTCAACGTAGGTTTTTAGTAAGACCGTAGCAGACTTTTCAGTGGTGCTCCATGACAGGATGAGGAGCAATGCCTATAAACTAAAACACAAGAAGATCCACCTCAGCACAAGGAGGAACTTCTTTCCATGGAAAGAGGCAGAGCACTGGAACAGGCTGCCCAGGGAAGTCCTAGGTTCTCCCTCTCTGAAGACATTCTAAACCCACCTGGACACATTTCTGTGTCACCTGCTCCAGGGAGGTTAAACTGGATGATCTCCAAAGGTCCCTTCCAACCCTGACAATTCCATGGCTCTGTGTTTGTAACCTAGTTTCTCCAAGGAAGATTGTTCCAGAAAAGCATCCACAGCAGTTTCAGATGGGCTACCACCTAGGTCAAAGGGTGATTGGTGTCTTGGGGTGATTTTATGATACTTTATTCCCTAATCCTCTACTTTATGCCCAGAAATGGCTGTGGTATCTTTAAGATGAGTCAGGGAGTGGGGCTGTAGCCTGGAATGCAGGGTGTGGGCTCTGCTCAATCTCTCTCTGGTGTTCTCCAGACAGAGTGGACCAGGGATGCTGCATTGTTACTTTTGTTGGATCGAGCTTTTGCTTGCTTAAAGCAAGAAGTGTTTTCCCTACCCTTCCCCTAGCCTGGAGGCTGTACTGGGAATCCTCCCAGCAGCTTTTTGGTTTTTTGTTTTTCCCTTGAACTCTTTTCGGCTTGGCTTGTTTTCCTTTTTGGCCTGTCCGGGAGCCAGCAGGACAACACCGAACCCAAGACCTAGGAGGACCTGAAGCAACACGAGAAAGAACATTAAAATCCACCAACTTTAGCTGCTGTGAGGAGGGGACCAACACCAGAAATTCAACAGATTTCCCACATGCTTTGCTCTGGGCTGCTGCGTGAACTCCTCTTCCCCTTCCCTGAGACAAAAGCGACCAGGTGCCATTTTGTTCTCCAGGCCACGTGGTCAGTCCGAGCAATTTTCTTCCCTGGGCATTTTTTGGGATTTTTTTGTTCTGATGTGGGGATATGTGGGTGGGTTGGTGGGTGGAGAGTAAGTTCTGGGAGTTCATATCTAGCATTTATTCAGTCCTTTTCTGTGCATTGTGGGCACATGCCCCTCGCACCCCCTCCCCCCTTTTTTTTTTGTCAATAAACTTCTTTGCTTTTTTTTTTTTTCACTTTCATCCACTGGTATCAATTTCTCTCATTGGTAGAAGAAAAGGGAGGGAGTTATTGAAGCTCTTTTCACTTTTGAGGAAATGCTCATTTCTCCAGAAATTTGTCTCCAAAACCAAGACATTTGGTGTTTTAAAATGCTGCTAATTAATAAATAAATGAAAGAGAGACAGAGGAAGAAAACTAGCTGGAGCAGGGCAACACACCTCAGCAGGGGCTGACCAGCACCTGCAGGAAGCAGATACTTGAAATAGCTGTGACATTGCTGCTGTTCCAAAACAGGTTGTAGTAATTATGGTTATTTTGAGTCCTGCACCACGTCCATCTAACTGTATTTAACACTACTTTAGGCTGTAGCTCTGGGGTGTGTTTCAAGCACAGGATCTTTTTCCATTTAATTAGGATGAGAGGGCTTGGAAGAAACAGGCAAAATCCTATTTACCCCATATGTTGTTCCTCTAAGAGGGGTTTATGAAGAAAGGTCTGCATCCCTCCAGCTACTGCACAGAGACGAGAGCAAAGTCAAGCTATGGCCAGCAGCAGTCCCTGCCTGGAAGGCAACTGAGCTCTGGAGTCTTAATTTGACTTTTAGAGTCCCTTGAGAAGGAAAAAACCCCAAACCTGTGATAAATATACTACAGTGCTGGCTTTCACAATTGTTAGAGTGAGTACTATGTGTTTTATAATGCTGACTTTTCTAAGAGAAGTTTGACTAAAGTTTAGAGTTTTTTAATGTGAATGTTACATTATAATACCAATGTTGGTGAAGAGTTGTTGAAACGTTAACATTTAACCAATGAAGGACTCAAAACCTGTTGAATGAATGGAAAAGTAACAAATGACCACGGCTAAGGCCACTGCACACGCTCCAAAACGGCAGGACAGAGGAGGAACCATGTTAAAGTGTTTGAATATAAATGACCATTTAGGAATATGCAGTTGGCTGATGCAGTGCCCAGAGTGTATAAGGGGTGCTGCTGTGTTCAGCACTGTGCCTCTGGCTGCGGCTAAGCACTCAGCACTGTTCTCTTTCCTTTATTGACTTTGTCCCCTGTTGTCCCTTATTAAATTTTCTTTCAATTTTAACACAGTGGGTTTCGTTTCTCACTACTGGAGGTTTGTCCAGGATGGACACCCTGTCTGTGTGGCCCTGGGAGATTTTGAGCTAGAGGCATGCCCTGCCAGTTTCGGTGGCTCCATCGGCTTCTTCTGGCATCATTGGTGTCCTAGGGTGACGTTATGATGCTTGTATCCCCAGTCATCTATTCTGTTTATGCTGGATATTATGTTCTGTGCCTTCAAGACTGCCTCTGAAGAGCGAATTATTTGTTTTGTTTTGTTTTGTTATCAGCCTCTCCCCCATGGCTGACAGGACACAGAGCCGGGGCAGTACATAGTGCGGCTTTTGCTTTTTGCTTGGCTTTTCACTTTGCTCCTGCTTCTGCTTTGCTCCTGCTTTGTTCTTGCTTTTTGCTTCTGCTCATTAGTTAGTTTAGCTATGCTGTCCAAATTTTTCCCTGGACTGTTTTATTTTTTTCTTTCCCTTTTTTGGACCTACTCGAGCCTGCTCCGGACTGGGACCTGGGAACACCGAGAGTTTGCACCCAGTGGCTGCAGCAGCTGCCCCAGTGCCGGAGGGACTGATAACAGAGCAACCATTCCCAGAGAGACTTTCTGAATCTGTCATCTTTTTCACAGTGGTGAACGAGTGCTGTCATCTGGTATTGTTGATTTTGTGAGCTGGGGGGTGCTGTGCCTGTTAAATAAACAGGTTCTTTCCACTTCTCTCCGAGGAATTCTTCCCAAACTGGTTGTGGGGAGGGGCCGTGTGAGTTTGCTTTCTGGAGGGGCCCCTTTAGGAGGTTTTCTCCCAAATTTGCCCTAAACCAGAATAGCCAGCCACATAGGACAAGATGGAAGTTGGGGACACTGAACCCCAATTTATATGCTAAATTGTATTATAAGACTCCAAGCAGGTGTAGAAATAATAACTAACAAACCTGCCTTAGCCCTGGAATTAATATCAAACCAACAAAGGCAAACAAGAGATGCAGTGTATCAGAATAGGCTGGCTTTAGACTACTTATTAGCAGAAGAAGGGGGTGTCTGTAGAAAATTTAATACATCTGACTGCTGCTTGAAAATAGATGATAAAGGGGATATCAGAAAAATAGCCCATGTCCCAGTACAGAAATGGGAATTGATACTAAAAGCCAGTCGGTGGGAAAATTTTTTGGCAATGGAATGGTGGAAAAAGCTAAGCCTCTCTCTCTTATGTGCAGCAGCTGGTTTATTATTTTTCCTTGTCTGATTCCCTGTTATATTTGGCTAATCACCAGTGTAATCCAGGGTATGCCAGTAGTGGCAATGCCAATGGACCTGAAATTTGCTATTTCTGGAATGGCATAAAATATAATGGTATTAAAGATAAAAGACAAAACAAAGGATCCCTTCAAAGAAGCTGAATTGATTTATGAAAAATGTGAGTGTATCACCAACATTAAAAATAGGAATTATTGCTCAAGCCAAATGACTTATGAAAAGGAAGAGGAGAAATTGTGATAAATATACTACAGTATTGGCTTTCACAATTGTTAGAGTGAGTACTATGTGTTTTATAATGCTGACTTTTCTAAGAGAAGTTTTGCTAAAATTTAGAGTTCTTTTAATGTGAATGTTGTATTGTAATACCAATGTTGGTGAAGAGTTGTTGTAATGTTAACATTTAACCAATGAAGGACTCAAAACCTGTTGAATGAATGGAAAAGTAACAAATGACCACGGCTAAGGCCACTGCACACGCTCCAAAACAGCAGGACAGAGGAGGAACCATGTTAAAGTGTTTGAATATATATGACCATTTAGGAATATGCAGTTGGCTGATGCAGTGCCCAGGGTGTATAGGGGGTGTTGCTGTGTTCAGCAGTGTGCCTCTGGCTGCGGCTAAGCACCCAGCACTGTTCTCTTTCCTTTATTGACTTTGTCCCCTGTTGTCCCTTATTAAATTTTCTTTCAATTTTAACAGAGTAGTGGGCTTTATTCCTCACAAACCTAAACCAAATAAATACTGGGGAAGTGGGGTTTATTTTCTTTTCAACAGCCTTTTCCCTCAACCTACTTTATGGAAAAAAGAGAGCAGGTTTTTTTTTGTTGTTTTGGGTTTTTTTGTGTATGTAAACTGGCTGCTTCTTGGGGAAAAGCTGGAGGCTGTGCTTCCCTTCCTAGCTGGGATGAAACTGCAGGCCCAGGGCACTCATTTGGGATTGTCTGGAGGGGAAATTCCAAGCCCTGTATCTGGCCTGCGGTATGGCTGTGCCAGCCCATGCCAACCACATTGAACTCTGCTCCTTCACTGAGTGTTCCTGGCCCAGGGCACAGCCAAGGACGTGTCTGTAATGTTCAGGCTACTCAGGGCTGCACCAGTGCTTTATGTTAGCTGGGATCCAGCCCACTGCTGGCAAGTTTGGTGTTACAGAATCACAGCAGCAGCAGTGGGGGCTGGAATCTTGATCCATGCCCGGCACTCAGGCTGCCCACTGACCTCCTGGGGGAGTGCTCATTGGCACTGTAAGGGATGGATCTGGGAAGCTGATTTAGCACGAGTTTAGCACCTGGGGAGTCAGGATGAAGTTCCTGGTCTGAGACAGTGCTACAAAACAGGGCAGTCTTGAGACAGGGCTACAAAAAATGATCTCCACCTGCCTTGCAGATACCTTCATTAGAAACCCTTTGCTTGCAACAACATAAAGTCTCACCAGAAATTACATTAAAAATAAGCAATAAAAGACTGAGCTACAATTAGCCGTCTTTTTTAAAAACATAATTTGTACCCTGTAACCTGTACAAAATGTTGTAGTTTTCTTTTGTATACTTTTGTTTCCCTGGCACAGGAAAAAAAAAAAAAAAAAAAAACCAAAACAAATGCAATTGGCTGTTTCTGAAAATAGAGTTGCTGGGAAATCTGCTGTAAATGTCTGTGGGCTGCTAAAATTCAGTAGCCAAAAGAGTATTGCAGTCAACAGCTGGCATTTTGCAAAGCCTAAATTTTACATGATTGATATAAAAGAAGGTATATAAACCTAGATATGGAAAATTACATTCTCTATTCAATGCCCCATTAAAAAAACATAAATGAAGGAGGAGCAAGCTGATGACAGACCCCAAAGAAGAGCTGCTCTCCCCCAAGGAGGACTAGCCAAGTCTCTCTCTGCTTCTTGCCCAGAACAGCCCTAATGCTGTAGTTCTGTCTGTGTCCAGAGAAGGTGTCAGGACATCCTCTATCAAAAGTGTGTTGACACAAATTTTCATGTGCTCACATAGAGGGGAGCAACTCACAGCCTCTTCTGAGGGGAGGAAGCACCTGAAGCCACAAAAAGATTTCATCCATGATGCAAATTCTATTTACAATCTGCAGTTTACCCAGAAACAACCACATCCCCACTGTGACCCTTTCCAATGCATGTTCAGTTCCCTAAGCAGAGAACACCTTCCAAAGGGTTGCAGGCCACACCAACAGAGTCACAAAGTAGAGAGAGGAAATTCTGATTTCCTGCACTGCATAGTGCTGGCATGATCACCCTAAAGAAAGATGGAATAGCAGATGGATATAGAGTGTCAGAGCCAAGGTCCACCTAGGCCCAGCATCCTGCTTCCCATGGTGACTGAAATGGAAAGCTGGGGAAGGGTGTAAGAGGTTCCTAGATATCCACTGTGTTCTGCTCCAGATGTCTCACTTAAGAAAGACACTGTGGTGCTGGAGCAAGCCCAGAGGAGGGCAACATCACTGGGGAAGGGGAAAGAGCACAAGTCTTGTGAAGATCCCCAGCTGGGGAAGCTGGGGGTGCTCAGCCTGGAGAAAAAGGAAGCTCGGGGTACCTTATTACTCTCTCCAACTGCTTGAGGGTGTAGTGAGGAGTTGGTCTCTCTTCCCAAGCAATAAGAGGAAATTGCCTCAAGTTGTACTGTTGCACATTTAGATTTAATTTAGGGAAAATTTCTTCACAGGAAGAGTTGCCAAGCCCTGGCACAGGTTGCCCAGGGCAGTGGTGGAGTCCCCATCCCTGCAGGGATTTAACAGATGTGCGGATGTGGCAGCTGGGGACAGGGGTTAGTAGTGCTGGGGGGCACAGTTGGACTGAGTGATCTCAGAAGTGTTTTCCAGCCTCAATAATTCTGTGTTTCTGTGGCTGAGTGTATGTTAGCTGGTGCTAACCTTGAAGGAGATTTAACATCCACAATGCCTGGTTGAGATAGGCCCATCTAGAACATGGCAGTGCAAGGTGGGGCTCTGATGGCATTCAGGAATTTACGTGCTCCATATAGGAGAAATACCAAAGCAGACTGTGTCTAGCCAAGAAAACTGCTACTGGTCTTTATTGACATTTTAATGCAGAATCACTTGTGTGGCACAGAATCATTAGAGTGAAACCCAGCATTTTTAGGACAGTGACATGTCTGATAATAAACTCTTTAACCAGTAAACTTTAAACTTTTAGACCAGTCCTGCCAAAGGACTGAATCATTCATTTTGAGCAGGACTCTGATAAAATAATACAATGTTTAAACATAGTGATTCAACAACATAATGCAAATCAGAATGATTATTTTGTGGATTTCTCAAAACTCCCACATTCTCTAGCCTTATGGCCACATTAAAGAATCAGGATTCTGTATATTTCTAGTTAAATTGCTACTGGCCTTGTGGTTAAGCTGAAGAGGGCAAATGCAGATTGAAGGTAGCTTCAGCTCTCGAATCTGAACTTCAGACAGAAAAGCAATCTTAGCACTGTGGCAGTAAGTGGCATTTTGGACTTCTCCCTGTAAAACCACATTTAAAGAGTAGCAATTAGAAATCTAGGGGTTGGCTGATTGTCACAGTTACAAAGGACCAACCAGCCTGTGTACACCAAGCCTCAGATCCTGGAGGAGGGAATGGGCTGCAGTTCAGGGAGCTCTCATGCCCCACTCACCCATCTTGCCACCCCAAGCTAAACTCTATAGGTCACTTCTGCCTTTGCAGCAAAACCTTGAGACCCATTCTGGGAAGATGCCTGTGATTTCACAGCTGCTCCTGGGACAGAAGGAATACACAGAGTCTCTGAGCCCAGGCAATGCCCACCCTTCCCACCAGGCTCCAGAAGTCAAGGAAACCAGTTTGCTTGCCCATCTCTCCTGAAGTGTGGGCTCAGTCCCATGCCCACCTACCAAGTAGGGGCGTGTTGGCAATGGAGAGACAGGGATGACTGAGCTGGATCAGAAGCCAATCTTTATTGAGAACACAACCATTCATATATGGGTTTTTTACTTATATAGGATTCTATTTTTGGTAACAATTTCCCATTGGTTACACATTCTTCATGACATCAGTTACCTGGTAATTATTACAAAGTTTCACAACATGTCTCTTGGTCACTTCCACCCCAGGGATCTGTTATCTGTGTCTGTGTCTCCCATGGTTTCTGCTCCATCAGGCCTAAGATATCAGGCTGCCTTACCAGTTCCACTGTACTGTTTCATCTCCCATAGGGTCCATTCAATGTACCATAATGTACAGATACATCTCTTCATGACTTCAGGGTATCAGAATTAGTTAACCTCAGAGTTTCTATTTTCCAGTGACAAGTCCAGTGACAGAAGCCTTCCTCAGCATATGAGGCACAAGATGGCTCATGCCTTCCACTGCCAAGGCCACAAACATGCTTCTCCCATTTTCTGCAGCTGGCTGCACAGGGAGGTGACTCTTCAGCACAGGGAAGGAGGGCTCAGCTTGTGCCATCAAGTTAACTGAGCCTGGGAGGAAAAAAGAGACTAAGAAGATTCCTGTAAGGTAGCCACGAGGGCTTCCTTTAAGGTAGTCATAAACAGTGAGCAAAAACCTTAACTGCATTTTATGAGCAGAAAAAAGTAAACCTTGCACAGTTTTTGGAAGGAGGAGACATACAAACCTATTTTCTGGAAAGGATCAATTGCCCTTCTCTGAGGAAGCAGAGACAGAGCTCTGAAGCCCTGAGGATACAGAATAAATACTCACATCCCTTGTTTTTCTTACTGGATTGCTCCAAAGGACTTACCAATCATTATCCTGACTCATCTGAGGCTTGGGAGCCAAACTCATTAAAATAAACCCCAACCCACAGCTTTTATGTACATCAGTCTTCCATTGATCTACCTAAAACTGTGAGCCCTGGCACACGGCTTTGATAGCTGTGTGGGAGAGCTGTAACAAGTTTAATTGAAGGAAGGAGCACTCTGCAGTTTTCACACTCCTAGGCATTCAAAACATGTGCTTGAGCAATGCAAGATCCCGAGGGTTTAATATATTAAGCATTCCTATCTGCCTCTATTTCAAGACCTTGAAGGTCCATTCACATCTCACTCCCAAGTGCTCAGCCTCAGTCCCATGGAATCAGCCTGCTTGTGATTCTGTGGATAGGACACTGGCCAGATTAGTCCTGTCTGTCAGCAGCACAAATGGAATCCCTCATGCTGCTGTGGCTGACACAGAGAGTAAGATTATATTGGACTTTTCTGATCATAAAATTGCCCTTTAAAAATCCCAAGCACAGTACAACTTGTTTCTGTGTTAGAAATCTTACTAAGTTAGCATACCTAAAGTACATACTTGTTCAAAATTCAGTGCTTGTGTGCAGGTAAGACAACAGGAGTCAGGGTTTTAGACTCAGAAAGCATCACAAAGATTGACTTTTTACCTGTCCCAGTAAATTCCCTGTCTTAGTCCTACAGTAAGTAAAAACACAAACACAGCTAATACCTAATCAAACAATTTCTCTTGCTTTTTGTGAAGAAAGATGGAAAATGTTGCTATTATTTCTATTTTTAAATAATTTAGAGCTCTTTGAGGTCTGCAGCTCCATAGAGCTTTATAAAACACACAAAATTCTCATTACCATGGACTTTCATATTTAAAATTCAAATTTAACTACAGAACTCAAGAAATGTTGCAAGTCAAAGGCCATTATAAAAATAGGCCTCTATCTCACAGTGAACCTTATTAAAAAAAAGATGTGTCTCACCCTAAAATTATAATGAGCACTAAATATATGCACAGTGTAGGTAAGTCAGTGTCAGCCAAATGGCATTTTAAATGGCTCCATATGGTTTGACTAAACTATTTTGTAATACACACAATAAAGTCTTCAGCATTTTGCTAATGTGTAATGAATGTTTCCTTCAGTTTTATGGTGTTGCAGACTATTACACAACTCAAGAACAAACTCTGGCTTCATTAACACAAACCCATGCATTTTTTAATAAATCTCCTCTGATTATATTTCTCCAACCTGGCTGCAGACCATGTCAACTGTAAACTCTTCCAAAGTAGCTTTTTAAAAATCTGCTTTAATGGCACTCAGCTGAAGGAAACTCTGGTTTAAAATCAGGTCTTCTCCAACAACAAATAAGTAGACCTCAACAAGCACTGATAGCCTTTCCTTACCTGTGAGCAAAGGTCTTCATTAGCTTGAAATCTGTAAACATAGAACATTTCTCATTTTGTTTTGCTTCAAGCTCAGTACTTAATGAAATTGAGAAGTGCATGAGTTTCAATTTTGAAAAAATAAAGCAAGTTCTTTCCTGGCTGAGTAAGACAGAGCTCTTCAATCAGCTGGAAAAGAGAGCAGGGGAGCAGGGAAGCCATCAAATATAAAAGCTGTTCTGGATAGGAATGAGTGCTGAGATGCATTGGAAACTTCATGCTGCTGCTGCTTTTGATGAAGAGAAACCTGGTGTGACATCTGGCTCAGCCTACCTTAGCAATTAATGCAATGTAATAAGTGAGGATCCACTGATCAAAGCACCTGGTCCTGAGGCATCTCGTGTCCTCGTTGTTTATTGCAACGCTGTGATGGCTCCAACAAGGGAAGACAATGATGATGCATCTGACTCCATGGATATTAGATGGCTAATTAATTACTTTATTATACTAAATTATTCTATACATCTAAAACTGAATCTGCCAAGCACTCAACCTTGCACACACTGCACACACTGCACAGAATCTCCTGGCTGCCACCCGACAGTCACACACACACACACACACACAGACACACAGACACACACTCTTGGCCCTGACAGGCCAAGGAAACAAAACACCTTCACTTGGGTAAACAATCTCCCTGTTGCATTCTACTTTGGCACAACACAGGCACAGCAAATGATAAGAATTGTGTTTTCTTTCACTGAGGTTCAGGGAATGTGGATCCCAGAAATATTCTTGGGAAAAATTATTGTACTTTGCTTTTCTCTGTGAAGAGAAATGTGAAGCTACAGTTGTTACTAATGGATGTGTATTTAGGTAAGTCCTTGCCTTTTGCCCACGGCTCTGGCAGCAGGCAGTAGCTTTATTGAGGTGGCCAGCACCCCAAAACCCATTCTCGTTCACAAGTTCTTTAATAATGACTAATTCAGTCCATCATAGAATGATTTACTTATTTAATAGACACATAACTAACAGAGATAAGACTTAAAACCAACTAATAGGAAATGACAGGAACAAAGACAAAAAGAAACTACTAGTAAGCAAATAGAGTGTGAGGCTAAAGGTGCCTATTAACATTACAGCCAGCAAAGAAATACAACTTAGGATTCAATCTATCTTATCTAATTGTTGGTGAGGCACACATCAAGATCCTTTCCCTCAATTCCCAGGAAAGTAACCATGGAATCTGCATCTAAACTCTAGGAAGAAGTCTTAAACACTTGTCAGGGTATAAGAGGCTTCTGCCTCTGTGATAACTTGTCTATCTTTTAGAGTTTAAAACTGTCTCTCAGTAAAGAATATTTCTTTTATCTCTTCCCACATCTGCTCTCCAAACTAAGGTGTTGATTCTTTGCTGGGGTTTGAGCCCTTTTGGTGCCAGACATGACCCCTTGCTGAGCCTTTCAGCCAAGGTTATCCCTTTATGCACCAACTACCTGTGGTAGAGAGGAAGGACTGCCACACTCATTACAACCTAAATTCAAGGTGTTTATTTCAGAGTATCTATAATCCAGCATTCAGGGCTAAAGAATTTGGCTGCACATACAGTCTGGCACTTTCATGAGCCAAGTGACCCCACCAAACCCTGTCTCACCCACACATCACCCCTCCTAGAAAGTATTGCAGTGTCTTTTCCTTTGTCTGTCACTCTGTTGGTGCTCACATCAGTTTGTACACGCATCATCGCCCTTCTGAGGGTTAATGACAGAAAAATCTCTGGTTTTGTTTTTGCTGGTGAGACTCCTGAGGGGCACCACAAAGCCGGCTTATCCATTCACCGTGTTCATGTGTGGACAGAGTGATCTCCAAGGGATTGTTGGTCAAGGCTGCAAGATTAATCCTGAAGGCAAGAAGATACCTGATGTCTGTTGTGATGGACTGTCTTTTCCACAAGGATGAGGATGGCAGGATTTCCTCCTGAGTGACCTCCACGCCCCTGTCTGAGTGTGACCAGGGCCTTGGGGACATGTACTGCCTCACTGCCCTTGGTGTGCCTGGCAAACATCCAGCTCCTCAATGTGAGTGGCTGTAGTCAAGACCATCAGCTGTGAGTAGACTCTGGTGTTCCATGTCAGTTTCTGGGAGCTTATCTCTGGGATCAGAAGATCTGGTGCCCTGGGGCTATTGCCTGGGGCAACTCACCAGGTTGCCAGTCCTGCCAGCCAACCATTACCCAGTTTGGGGTGGACATGACTGCCAGAGTAAGGTGGAGCTCAGAGTTTGTCAGATGGTCCTCCACACTCTCCCCTCTCCTCCAGGCTCTCTTCCTTTGTTGGAGCTGCTGGCTGTGCTCACCTTCCCATCCCGAGTTCAGGGGATCTCTGATGGCACTGACTGCCAAGGCTGACCACCCCTTTATGGGCTTTCATGGACCCTCAGATTATAGTTATGGACATCTTTGCAGAAGGACTCCTGTCACTCAGGGCATCTGGTCCCAGCCTTGGATTCCATACCTTTGTCAATACGTTTTTTTCAAGCCCTCACCACATTCATGGCAGAAGTGGAATGGATGTTTCTAGCCAGAAGTGGAGCCAGTCTTCTGGTGGCATATGGAGCTCGTGGCTGTCACTGAGGGCCCCAAACACACTGGTCACCAGTAGGGAGGTTAGTGACCATTGCTTTTGTTATTGTAATAAAAGTATTGTCAAATCAAAAGAATCCCAGCACTTCTTTATGTCATCTTTCTCTTCTCCCTTTCCTCAGAGGAGGACTTCCTCCATCCTCCTCTAAGATTTGCCTACTCTAGTCTCTCACTCCTGAGTAAATCTCAATCTACAAGCTTGGAGCAAGCAGAGTTACTTGGGTTACCCCTCCCCTTGCCCTCAGTGATTTGGGCTCTTACATTTCCATCAGGCACCTGTGCACCTTTGAAATAGACCTTGCAGGTTGATGTCCTCTGAAAGGGATCTATCTTCCATACACCAAAATCCCTCTGAGAAAAATATATGTCAATGGGTTAAATGGAGGCTCTCAGGAGGGTTATTTTACACCCCCCTCCCCCAGCAGATCCTAACCAGATCATTAGAGTCAACAGTGTCTCTTTTCCAGGTGTGAGACACAGCCAGTCTTTCCTGTCCTTCTTTGTCCACCCCTCCCCCCCACTCACTAAGAAATGTTAACACTACCCTCAGAATGCCAAGCGATTTTTCAGTAGTTCCCATCTTGAATCTACAGCAAGCTAAAAGTAATTGAACCTAAGCTGACTCAGCAGGAACATAGACTTGCTTTTGTCTGACAGACAATTAAAAAAGTTTTTTAGTGTTTAGAGTGCCCTGAGCTTGCTCATGATAACTACTTTCTCCATCTAACAAGGGTACAGGACCAACCTCTTAATTCACCTGACACACAACCAAAAAGCAAAAGCTTCATTAGGTTTTGTCACTATCCTGGTCATGTGAGACAGGCCATGCAATTTGTCAATGCATTACAGTCATCTCAAATGAGTTATCTCAACCCAAACTTTATTCATTTTTTCACAGGAATTGCATGCCACATGACAGAGATTTACAGTGAGCCAAGACACAAAGGGGCAACAAAGGATCCAGCAGAAGAGGCTGCTAGCTCTACAACAAGGACTCTGGTTGAAAACTGGGAGCAAGAGTGACAGATCAGAACATGTAGCTAGCAAAAATTTAGAGGCTTTGTAAGTTAGAGAAGCCTGGTTCAAGGGCAAAAACCAGCAGAATTCCTACAGGCACACAGTTTAAACCTTCAGCTCAGAACAGCTGGACATTTTTAAAGCATTCAATGGCTGCCTCAGAAAGCTCCTTCACTCAGCAATAGATGTTTATTGGTGCAAAGCTGCAGTGTGTGCCTCTTTCCCATTCTGGCTGTAACACACCATCTTCTCTATGCCTGCAAGTGATTAATTGGACAGCTGGTATGTGGATGGTACTCATCACCCGGGATGGGAGCTGGTATACACAAGGTTTGGGATGTGAGTTTTCAGGCCAACTGTGCTATGCTTGCTCCCTGGGCAAGGAGACAGAGCTTCTGGGCTAGTCAGGGAAGGCAGACTCCAATGTGTGTGTGTCCCAGTCAGAGCTGTGTGCTATAGAGGAGATTAGGTGCAAACCTTTCCCAGGCAGAAACAATCTCGGAAGGCACAGTGCACCACAGGCTCTGGGTCACTCTGAACAAACTCCTTGCAGGTGTATTTTAGAAACAAAAATAAGTACTGGCAGAATAGGTGCAAGGTGGTGTAAAGGCATCAAATGTTAAGGCAAGAGGCAATTAAATCAAAAACTGAGGGCTCAAGCTGACTGTCAGTGTGCTGCTGGAAGTGCCAGGAAAGATCTTTCCCTTCCCAGAAAACCCTGAGTGTAGCTTTGTAGAGAATGACAGAAGTGTAGAAGAAAACAGAGCTGCTGAAGGCAGCAGGGCCATGCCCTTGGCAGAGCTCTTGCCTCTCTCAGCAGAAGCTGCAGCCCAGCCAGACCAGGGCATCTCTGCTGCTATGGGAGCTGCAGCTGAAGGGATCCCCCTGTTCCCCATTTGCTAAAACACGGAGTTGTACCATAACGTAACTGGAATGTTTTTTTAATAAAAATGGCCCCGCTTTTGGAGTGGTAAAAAGATCATAAATCTTTTGACACAGCTCATTAGGAAGCTGGAATTATGCACAAAAGAGTAGGAATTTTAAAGATTATGTTGCAATTTTGAATTCAAATTATTAATACTGCAATCTTCTATTAATTTCCCTGCTATTTGTATCTGCACTTAAGAAAACATATACCCTTCATCCATTTTGTCAGGCACATGCACCCAGGATTTTACCAGCAAGAGACTGAGAGAACCCAAGGTTAGTAGAGAGAAAGCTGCAGCAACACCCATGAACACAGGGAATTCTGAGTGCTTCTTCAGCAAATACATGGGAGCACAGCTCTGTGACACAGGAGGCACACATACCTTACAGCTTCACAGCTTCCCTCCTCAGCCCTCCTTTTCACCCCACTTTAATTCAGCAGATGTGTGTGAAAAATGCATATTTTATAATTGGCTTTTCACAATAGTAAAATGAATATTATATGTGTTATGTTAGAAAGTTATGCTGTATTAATTCTCTTAAGTAGTGTGTTAAATATAGTTAGGTTATAACATAATGTTAAAATAGAAACCGTAAGATACTATGTAAGATACTTTTTAACTAGCTCAAGAAAGAGATGAGATAATCAAGAAATTCTCCTCACAGAGATAACAGCAACAAGACACTAAAATCCCAGAGAAATAATTATTGTCACCTTGTTGTGAAGAACTAGTCTCCTTGCAGACTCCATGGAGCCTGACCATGATTTACAAGAGGAAGGGGGGGAAGTCGACCATAACCAGAAAACACCCTTTGTTTGAAATGAGTTTTTGAATCATGTATGAGATGTATGAATATGCAACAGGCTATTGCTTTTAAGAGTTAATCCTTTGTTAGTGAGCCATGCTTTTTTCAGGAAAGCATCTGAACATTCATAATTCTTTGGTTTTTTATTGTCCTTTATTGTCCTAACTCTGATTGTTCAAATTCTTATTAGTCTATTTTTTATTACTATTTTTATAACCATTTTATTACAATTAAACTTTTACAATTGTAAAACAAGTGAATGGCGTTTCTCACCATGTGCTTCAATCACGCCACTGAAAATGGCAGAGAACAAATCAGTGTCAGGGAGAGGAGGGTGCTGTTGGTGCTCTGCTGTATCACACTGCAGGAGCATGGCAGGGTGGTGAGTCACCACTGCCTTCCTGAAAGCATCCTCTGTTGAAGGCGTTCAGGCAGGCAGGCAAACAACCACTCAGTCCACACACACACAGCCACGGACAGCTCTCGGTGAATGAAACGCAGGAAGGGTCTCCTGGGTGGAATTTCCATGGGGTTTATTGAAGCCACAAAAAGAAAGGGTCCAGAGCCAAAAGACCAGAAGGAAAGGAGAGTCCAGGTTTAAGTATGGATAAGAGGGGGAGGAGAAGAGCACCAGGGCCCAATGAACTGAGGGCACAGGGGTGGTACAAAGGGTAGGAACCAATAGGGAGTGCCAGTGTGGAAAGGTAGGGATACGAGAACCAATGGGAAAACAGGGAATAAAGAACTTGCTAGAATGTGAACATATAAGGGTAAAAGGGGTAGGGAAGGCCAATGGGGAGGACACAACTGGGGATAATTAACATGTCATTACAAAGCATCATGGGGGAAGCCATTTTTCCTCACCCTGACTTAGGAGTGCCTGGAGGCCATGGTGTGCCCTTCCAGGGCACAGCCACCAACCTTCCCCTGGTAGACTCAGAGAGCAGTCCTGCCTGCTGAGGCTCTGCTGCTATGAATGCTACAGCCTGACTCTTTTGTCCAAAGGAAGAGAGAAGAGCAATGATTTTAGTCTTACTTTAGATGACCATCTTACTCTAATTCGGCTCAAATCTCAGAAACCATGACAAACCATTTCCAGAGTGTGTCACAGCAGGCAACTATTACATTATTAACATGATGTACATGTGATGTACATGACATAACACATGACAAAACTCCCCTTGGTCACCAGAAACAGCCTGGGTTATTGTTTATCCAACACCCTTTCATAGCCAATTCAAAACTCCCAGTGCTACACAGACATTGGTCTAAACTCTACGCCCCACCGACTCTTAACCAGTCAAACGCTTGTGTTTTAGGAGAGTTGTTATTTGTCAAAGCTTCTGTCAGTCAGCCCAAAGGCTGGTTTGTGGAGGTGGGCTGGATTTGTTATTTATAACTGGGTTCATGTTCAGCTTGCAATGCAACATCTTACCCTAAAATTTTTCTTTACTAAAACTTGTGACTTGTTCTCTGTCATCTATTTGTAGGAGTCCCTAGCAAACAGGATGACAGAAAATAGTATGGTTTAATTTGCATGAATTATCTATTAGTGAAGCTGCAGCATTTTGGTTTAGAGCCTGTAGGTAAGAATTTCTTAATGTTTAGGTTACAAATTAGCTTATTTTAACAACAAGCTACTTAACTCCTAAAACTGTTAAAGAAAGTCTACCTACTAGAAAAAACAAATTTTAAACAGAAAAACAGTGTGTAAACATGAAAAATAGCTTGTAAGCAAAGCTGTAAGTTATATCTTTACTCTGAACTGAAATTAGATAACTCTGAAACATTCAACTTTAGGGCTGTAAGAAAAAAACAAACTTAACAGATAAGGCAATTTGTAAACAAACAGAGTCTTTATATGAACTGTCATTTCAAAAGCTCCAGATTTCTATGAGGCAGTTATCAGTTGTTTTGGTTACATGGCTCATGGTGTCTGATGAAGGGCTGGTGTCTGTGGTTCCCAGTGTCCATTGCAATGCTTTTATCTTGGGTTTAGGATCATTGTACTGTTACATGAGTCATTGTGAAACACGAGAACATAACATTACTTAAGACTCAAAAGGGGGAATGCATTCACCCCAACCTTTTCCCCCCTTTTTTCTTTGTAAATAAGAAAAGGAACAAAACATTGGTTTTGAACAGTATTCTAGTGCAAGAAAATTTTGTTAACATGAACAACAGGGCAAGCAGTCTACTTTTTTCCTTTTATTAGGAGTTAGAAATTTTGTTATTGGCATTAACAGGTGACTTTAGGTTTTAAAATGATGATAGGTTAAAGACTTTGTAATTGGTTAAAGACTTTGTAGTTGAAATTTGCCTATGAAATTAGTAATTTAATATTCTGTGTATGTGTCAATGGACCTAGAATGTTAAGAGTATTATATTCTTTGAATCTTCAGGTTTGATCTAGCAATAATGCAAGCAGGGCTATTAGGAATACTAAGAGCCAAATTATTAATATATATATCCTACCATCTCTTTGATACACAGCAGCCCATGCCTGAGAGAGAAATGTAATTCTCTCTTAAAACCCTTAGTAAAATCAGATACCATAGGCTTAACGAGTCTGATTTTAATAAATGCAAACAGCAGTGACAAATATTGTACTATGAACTCTAAGGCATATTTAACAAACAACAGTACATTTTTGTAATTCTTGTGTGATACCTTTTCAGTATTTTTACCTTCATCATACACTATCAGCTTATTAGAGTTTTTGAAATATGGAATGAAACATGGATCCTGCTGCGAAGCTCTTGATTTCTTTAGTTCCTGATCTGCATAAGTTCTCCTGCTCGATTTGAACATTATATATTGCACGGGAGAACCAAGCAGTTTCACAGTCTACTTCATATCACACGGGGTTAATTCAGTAGTAGTTATAAATCGAAGCATATTTGCAACAGCAGCCCATGTTTAGCAGCTAGCTGGCGTAGCTCTGAGAGGATTTGGCAATTAAAGGCTGTGTATTTTTCAGGTGCTGTCCCATTTCCTCACACCGCTGGGAATGCTGGAATCATTCCCCCGCCCTGTTGCCAGTTCTCTGATGATGAAGTTAGCTCAGCCCCTTCTACATCTCCACAGTCTAGAGCCTTCTGTTTTACCTCCACCCAGAGGGTCACTGGCTCCCAGCTGGGGGCGTTTCCTGCTCGGAACATCCAAGGGGCTGGAGATGGTGTTGGCAGGGTTGTAGGGAGTTCCTCAGCTTGTTGGACCTTGCCTGTAGCTGCCGTGGTGCTGTGACAGTGGCAGTGATTGCTATGCCCGGCTGGGCTCGGTGCCCCGACCGGGCTCTCCATCATTGGGTTGGAGCTTCCTGCTTCCGGCGTGCTTCCGGATGTGACGTAGAACAACATCCGGGCATTTGTAGTGACGTCAACTCGGGCCTCACCCCCGCGTTGCAGTGGCAGGCAGGCCCTGATTGCGGGGGCGGGGCTATGGGCGTGGTTTGACGTCTGAGCCAATCATCTCTGGGCAGGGGCGGGCCGGGCGTTTCCATGGCGAGGAGGGGCCGCTCGGCCCGGCCGTCCCATGGCAGGTGGTGGCGGGGCCCTCCCGGTGGCCGCTCGATGTCTCGGAGCTGCCGGGGCTGCCGAGCTTGCCGCGACCGTGGCGGCTGCCTGAACAATGCCGGCAGCCACGGCGCCGACAAATGCGGATGATCTCTGCGCATGATCTCTGCAGCAGCTGTCCGCTCCCGGCACTGGGGGGCATTTTTGGGGTGCCAGTATCGGACCCTCCAGCTCCGCATTGTGAAAAACACTAATCATTTGTTTTTAAAATTTTAAAAGCTTAATAGTAATAAAATGGTTATAAATGATAAAATGGTTATAAATGGTTGTGTCCTCCCCTGGAGCAGTGGAAGAAAATCTTGGTGATGAACTGACTGCTATCCCTACGCCCTGTCTCCCTGCACTGTCAGTGGGAAGGAGGGAGGGGCTGGGGGGAATAGTAATATAATTACAGTAATAATAATTTGGACAATTTGGATTAGGACAATATGAGACAATTAAAACAAAGAGTTATGGACCTCCAGGTACCTTTTTCTGGGCAACATAAGCCCGAAAAAGGATAGACATTAACAGAGGATTAACCCTTAAAAACAATACCCTGTTGCATATTCATACATCTCATACATGATGCATAAATTCCATTCAAACACAGGATTCTGTCTGGGCAGTGTCAGCTTCTTCCTATTAATCCTAATGGCATCTTCAGGGCTGAGCGAGGTGGGAAGAAGTTTGTTTCTCCTGATAATGGGGCAATAAATTCTCTTTCTCTGAAAGATTTAGGTGTCCTGTGGCTGCTATCTTGCTGCAAGTACTTTATTTTAAAAAGTATCTTACCTAGCATAGTTTGTATTCTAACATTTTGTTATAACCTAAAGCTATAGTTAACACACTACTAAAAAAATGAAAACAGCATAACTTTCTGACATAACACATATAATATTCATTTTAATATTTGCGAAAAGCCAATCATAAAATACGCATTTTTCACCGCATGGCACTTAGGCATGGGTGCCTGTATCGGACCCCCAGCCTCGCACCCACTTTGGCATGGGTGCATCCCTGCTGCCGGTCGAGACCCCGCCGTCCCCCTCCGTCTCACTGCACAGCAGTGCCTCTCCGTGCTGGGGAGCTGCAGGGGATGGATACTGTGAAAAATGCGTATTTTATGATTGGCTTTTCGCAAATATTAAAATGAATATTATATGTGTTATGTCAGAAAGTTATGCTGTAATAATTTTCTTAAGTAGTGTGTTAAATATAGTTTTGGGTTATAACAAAATGTTAAAATAGAAACTATGCTATGTATGACACTTTTTTTAAAGAGAGGACCCGCACCAAGATAGCAGCCACAGGACACCTAAATCTTTCAAAGAAAATGTATTTATTGCTCTCTTATCAGAAGAAGCGAACTTCTTCCCACCTCGCTCAGCTCTGAAGACGCCATCAGGATTAATAGGAAGAAGTTGACACTGACCGGACAGAATGCTTTGTTTGAATGGAATTTATGCATCCTGTATGAGGTGTATGAATATGCAACAGGCTATTGTTTTTAAGGGTTAATCCTCTGTTAACCGGGTGTCCTTTTCTCAGGCTTATTTTGCCCAGAAAAAGGTACCCAGACATCTGTAACTCTTTGTTTTTATTGTCTCATATTGTCCTAAGTCCTAATTGTCAAAATTTTTATTACTCTAATTATATAACTATTTTTATAACCATCTTATTACTATTAAACTTTTAAAATTTTAAAAAACCAAGTAATTGGCGTTTTTCACAGATCTCTTGGGAGCAGTGCTGATGCAGGGGAGTAATTCAATGAAGTTCAGCCAGGTGAGGCAGCATGGCTGGCCATGTGTTCCCCCACATGCTTTTGGGGCTTAGAAAGGCACGCATTCCCCCCGAAAACTCATCTGGTGTGCTTTCCTCCCCATCTAGTTCAGTATTTACTAGTCTTATTAAATCCAAAATGAGCCTCCATGGTTTTATAACTCTTACTGTATTTTCCCCTCCCTATAAGAGACAGTCCAAAGTTTCCCTCATTTGCCTCACGACTGTCACAATGACAGAGACCAAGACCCTGAAAACCCTGGCTGGAGTTCTGGCCTGCTTGAGGTGGATGCTCACCAAATGATTGTTTGCAGGTGTGCTTGCTGTGTCTTACACGTGCTTCACGATCCCCGCTCATCACAATAGCCCATTGTGAAAAATGCTTATTATATGATTGGCTTTTCATAAATATTAAAATGAATATTATATGTGTTATGTTAGAAAGTTATACTATATTAATCTTTTTTAGTAGTGTGTTAAATATAGTTTTTGGCTATAACGTAATATTAAAATATAAACGATGCCATGTAAGATACATTTTCTAACTAGCTCAAGAAATTCTTCACACAGAGACAACAGCAGCAAGACACCAAGATGTCCAAGAGAAGAATTATTTCCTCCTTATTGGGAAGGACCAGACTTGGTGGGGAGCTGAGATGACTGATTTGCAAGCTGAGGAAGGGAAGTTGACAATAACCAGAAAACACCCTTTGTTTGAAAAGAATTTTTGAGTCATATATGAAATATATGAATATGCAACAAGCTGTTGCTTTTAAGAGTTAATCCTTAACAGCTTTCAAGAGGAAAGCATCCGAACATTCATAATTCTTTGCTTTTTTATTGTCCTTTATTGTGCTAACTCTGATTGTCCAAATTCTTATTACTCTAATTTTTATTACTCTTTTTACAACCATTTTTTTACTATTAAACTTTTACGATTTTAAAACAAGTGATTAGTGTTTTTCACACCCATGAATTTCCCAACCTCTTGGTCAGATGCCACCCGCTTTGCAGAAAGCCTGACTTTCTGGGGTAACTTCGGTGATGGAAAATCCCTCATCTGCCTCACGACCACCATGACAGATGGAGATTGAAGGCCCCTCCCAAGGACTGAGACTGACACCCTCAGAATTCTAACACAGGGGCACTGGGCTGGCTGAAGCGGGATGTCTGCCAAGTGTTGCCTGCAGATGTGTTTGCTGGACCAAGAACAATGGGTCCCGCTCACTGCTGAAATTGACTTGCCCTGCTTCAGAGCATGGACTGTCTGTACCTGTTTTCAATGGACTTATTCTCCATTGTCTTTTATCTGTTCCCCTCCCAGCAGAGGACTGTAAAAGACCCCCTAGTAAACCAAAGACTTTGAGATTTTCCCTTATGTGACAAGACAGATCTATTGGCTGGACCACGAGGATTTCGTCTCTCCGTTGGTAGTTACATCCCCCCCTCTTTCTCTCTCTCTCCTTTATCTCCTTTCTAATCCTTCTATCACATTTGCTCTAGGCATTCAATAAAAGGTGCATTTATTTTGATTAATACTGAAATCCCCTCTGTGTTGTTTTTGCACTCTGAGATCAGTTAACAAACCATCACAGCCCCTGCTTGCATGAGCGGATCATGACACTCCCCCTTCAAGGCTGCTTTTAAAGTTAGTTCCTAGGTACTAAGGTCAAAAGCAATTTCTTTTGTTGTGTCAAATCTGTGGGGTTTTGCCCATGTAATTTATCTAAATAACGCTTCTTCATCATAGTCTATGTCCCATAGTCTATGTCCGTAAAGAAAATTTTCCATACCTGTACTGTGAGGTTTTCTGATGTTGAAATCCAGGTGGCCATGGTCTCCTGTGGGGTTTTTCTTCTATTTTCAACTTCTCCAGTTTCTTTTCCACACACCCCTTTGGCTTTGACTTCTTGCAATCCTTGTTACTATTTGTATCCTTGCAGCCTTTGCTGCCTATTTTCCGGCTCTTTTCCAGCCTCTTTCTTTTTAGCTTTTTCAACTTCTCCAGTTTCTTTTCCACACAGCCCTTTGGCTGTGATTTCCTGTGACCTTTGTTTCAAAGCTAGCTCCTGCAGCCTTTGCTGCCTATTTTCGGCTCTTCCTGGCCTCTTTCAGCTTTTCACTCCGTCTCTCTCTGCAATTTCCGTGGGTCCTTGGACTGCTAGACCTCATGTCAGGGATCACCAAGTATTACATTAATAGCACCCATGATGTTTGTGTGTCTGAGACATAACACATGACAAAACTCCCCCTGGTCATCAGCAAACAGCCTGGGTTATTGTATCTGACACCCTTTCACAGGCAGTTCAAAGACTCCCGGTGCTACACAGACATTGGTCTAAACTCTACGCCCCACAGACTCTTAACCAGTCAAACGCTTGTGTTTTAGGAGAGTTGTTATTTGTCAAAGCCTCTGTCAGTCAGCCCAAAGGCTGGTTTGTGGAAGTGGGCGGGATTTGTTATTTATAACTGGGTTCATGTTCAGCTTGCAATGCAACAGGCAACCAAAGTACTTATTTGGGAAGGATGGGAATAATTTTCATATACTTGGAAAAATCCTGGATTGAAAAGAGCCATTTTCAACTGATTAATTTAATTCACTACCTGCTGTTCCAGGAGATATACCTTGCCTCCAGCAAAGAAGACAAAAGCTCTGTGCTTACAGCCAGCAGCTGGAGGTGGTGGAAAGGAGGAGAGATGTTCACTTGCCCAGAAAGGTTGGACCCAACCAGGCAGCTTTGGAAGGGTGGAGGTGCAGCAGTAGCAAATGGGAAGCTCTGCGCTGGGCTTTGGAACAAAACAGTGTGAAGGGGCACATCAAAAATCCAGTAAAAACAAATGAGCTATTGATACTTCTCAGAACAGTTGTGCCAGACTCGCTGCAAATTCAGACTAGGGGTCCCAGGCCTCCTGTTTCTAGTAGAAGGGCTGGGCTGTCAGGCTGCTGGGATATGTCCTTTCACCAGCCCCCTGCCCACACCTGTTCTGCCCCCTCCCAGTGGGGCTCAGCTGCCCAGTGGTGCCCATGCTCAGCCTTCAGCTCTGCTGTGTGTGTCAATGCATCTCGCTCCTGCAACCCCAGGACATGTTGCGTCTGTTCAGGAGCATCACTAGACTTTATAAGGAGTGCTGGTGACCTCTGGTGTGCTTGAATCTATTGTCAGAGTGACATCAGCTGGGAAATGCTGGTAGTGGAGCAGGACTTCATTTTAAGAAGTTACTTTCCACCCTACAGTACATAGAAAATCACTTCAGTTCTTCCAAAATAAAAAAATCTTAAGAAAATTGTAACTTTCCATAATCTGAAAGCAAGCAATGACCTCCCTCTTCAAGAGCATTACCAAGATTAATATCCAATGAAGTTGTATTTTAATTATTTCTTGTGACTGTAAATTCTTCACAGATGAAATGAGAAAGAGTGAGGCACAGCAGCACAGCTGAGGGACAGAGCTCAGCACAGTGGAGTTTTAATCTTACAGGAATGAAGCTTCAGCATCAGCTCTTATGGGGGCTGGAGGTGACAGCAATCATATTGAAGGGCTGAGAATGTTTCTTTCCTGGTCCTTCTGGTGATAGTAATTGCATTTTAATTTAGTATTAAGACTACAGGCTCCTCATTAAAAGGCAAAGCAGGTACAACACAACACTGAGTCAACATGTTTATAATTGTCACAGGCTGCCAACATGTATTACTATGCAAGAACCTAATGGATTTCATATGATCAAGGCATAAAGCACAATTGTATTTCTCTCTGAAAGCTATCCAGAATTGCTGTAGAGTACCATGGACAATTCTAGAATACACAGACGAGTGGGAAACACATCAGGATTTCTTCTTTGACAAGAAAGAATGCATATTGAATTCTGAATGTGTGATAGGTGTGGGTGGAGAAATCCTTGTCAAAGAGGAAGATAAGTAAAGAAATTCTCAGAGACTCAGATCAGCATTGAAAAAAGGTTTCTTTTCCTTGGGGCTGGAGACTATTTATTCAATTTTTTTTTAGCCAGAAATCTCTATAGGTACAGCTGAGCTCATATTTTGGGAAAGAAGCTGCATGAGATCTTACTTGGTAATATCTATGTTTGCTTCTCTTACACCTATTATTGGTTTGCTGAACCACTACAACCAGGATTTCAATTAAGATTTTGTTTAATGACCAAAGATTTACAGTTCCAGCAAGTGACAGGCATTTTTTCATTGTCTAAGTTAAGCTTTGCAAAGGGAAATTGCCTCTTTTCCATACAGAAAACTGATTGCCCTGAAGGTCATGGGGAAAAATGCATTTTCTAGACACAAACTAGTTTAAAAGATGTCGAAAATATCTCCTGAAAACGAGTCTGCACACACAGCATGTCTTTTGGAAGAAAGGAAAAAGCCAAGCTTCCCAGGAGATAGTGACTTCTGAACTTATTTTGGCACCAGTGTCCCTTGGCAAAAGGCAGGTGCTGAGCTAGCACAATCTCTGGGACCACTGTCAGGAAAAAGGAATACTTTTGCCTGCTGTACTCGCACTTCACTGTAGACTTTCAAAGGTCATATAAGTAAAAGGAAGGAACAAAGTGCTTAAATAAAGTAAATAGCTCCAGTAATTCCCAAATTACTTGTGAAAATCATATTGAGCTGGTATGAAGTTTGTGAGTTTCTCTGCAGTGAACAAATTTTTATTTGGTTCCTGGCTGAAACAAAATTGTCATCAGTGGCTCAAGCAATGGAAAAGTGTAGAGCATTACCAGTGTACATTTCTAGTGAGAGCTCTTATGTATTGGTTTGGCACAGCCTGGTTTTTTATCTGTGAGAAGATGCTGGAAGCTTCCCACCATGTCTGGAAGAGCCAATGGCTGATGGCTCTGAAGATGGATATGCTGCTGGCCAAAACTGGCCAATGAGAGAGGCTGGTAATGCCTCTGTGATGACATATTTAAGAAGGAAATCAAAACAAAGTTGCAAGTTTTTGCTTCTAGTCAGAGGAGGGGAGGAGGTGAGAACATGTGATGAAACAACATGGAAACACCAAGGTCAGTGGAAAAGGAGGCAGATGAGGTATTCCAGGTGCTGGAGCTCAGCCTCCTCTGCAGGACATGGTGATGTCCATGGTGAAGCAGTTGTCCCCCTGCAGGCCATGGATCCACGGGGGATGCAGAGATCCACCCACAGCCCAAGGGGGAGGTGCCCATGCTGGAACAGGTGGATGCCTGGAGGAGGCTGTGATCCAGTGGGAGACCCAGAGAAGAGAGAGGGCCCCTGCTCCCAGGCTGGAGCAGCCTGTCCTTGGAGGACTGCACTCCGTGGAAGAGAGCCAAGATGCAGCAGTTTTGGGAGGACTGTTTGTCTGTGAGAGTAATTCCCACTGCAGCAGGTGTGGTATGGCTGCTGCTCGTGAGAGTGGACCCACCCCAGAGAAGCTCACAGAGAACTGTCTCCCGTGGGAGGGACCCCATGGCCTCACAGGGGATGGACTCCTCTCCTGGAGCAGTGGAAGAAAATCTTGGTGATGAATTGACCAAACCTGCACCCTGTCTCCCTGCACTGTCAGTGGGAAGGAAGAAGGGGCTGGGGGGGAGAAGGTGTTTTCAGGGCTTATTTTACTTCTCATTATCCTCCTCTGATTCTGTTAGTAATAAATTTCACTTTGCAAGTTTAAGTTGAGCCTGTTTTGCCCTTGAAGTGTTTTCTGCTGGTCCTTAACTCAGAAATCCTTTGTTAACTTTTTTTTCCTTTTCCCTCCTCTGCCCAGCTGTGGGTGCCTGGCATTGGGCCAGTGTCAAACCATGGCATCCTATGTAATCACAAGGCCATATACTGTTAAAAAAATGAAATACAAGATTCCCCAGCAGGCAGAGGCTTCAAGATCAAAGTCCTTAATTGTAATTTGAAATGCTTCATTGAATAACACTGTGGTACAATAGCCTGTTTGAAGCTGCTCCCCAGGATCACTGCTCACGACATATCTGTTAGCTGATATTGAAAACAATTCTGCATAGGATACCCAAAGTTTAATCAGGGTAGGTTCTTCAGGCCCCTTCACTGAAACACAAATAATGACAGATTACATATTTCTAGATGTCCACTGAAATGGTAAGAGGAGAAACTGCATTTATCTATTTACTTCCTAGCCCAAGGGGATAATCATTGCCAATTGCTTCGGACAGCAGCTGCTGAGATTAAAACCAAGAACTACCCTGACACCATCTGGTTTAGTTGGAAAGGCTCTGGGAGAGAGGGAGCCAAGAGGAGACAGTCCTTTGGCACATCAGGCTGCTCCCAACCTGCAGCTCCAGCTCTCACTGAGCTTTTTTCAGAACTGCTTGGGCTGAATCAGGTAATTCTTTGCTTCCCTGCATTTTTGTTTCTCAGTGATGGCTCTGTTTCCATTCCTTCTGGCTTGCCCGCACCTTCAGCCAACATCAGTGCTCTACCTGCATTTATACGTGGTCTATTTAACAAGTCCTCCAGCCTGACAGGTGGCATTTTTGAGCAGCTTTGCACCTCTAAGGAAGTTTTACTTCTTCCCTCCATTTGCTCTCTTCAGCTAGGTCTGTCTTAAGAATAAACAAAAAATTAAAGCACTCACCCATTTCAGCTTTCTCTACTGCATGGTGAAGTCCAAAGCACATAATACTATCTGACCAATCAAATTTGGAGGGACACCCCTTGCCCTGCATATATATGTATTTATGTATTTTTATAAACTTGCAACAGCATTTTTCTGTCAGGACATGTTTGGTCCCTCAACGCCAATCAGTCTTGGACATCCCTTGATTACCTTGGCAGAACACCCAGGCAAAGGTCATCTATTTTCTTTGTACCTACCAATACAGTCTAGTTTGCCTTCTGGTCTAAGGCAAAACTCTCTTGCCACCTGTCTGGGTTTAATAATATGAATTCATATTGCTATTTCCAGTTTGATACCAGTTTAGTACCCTAAACCAGCTATTGGTATGATATTGTGCTCTGTCTGGTTACTGCCTCTCCTTGAAGAACTACCCTCCTTTTGACAAAATATTACAGGAGTAACAATAAACTAACTGTTGAAACCTGTTTTCTAAAATAATTGAGGCTTTTCCATGCTGACACAAGCAGGCCTAGGAATGACAGCTCCCGTTTTTTTTCCTGCTTCTGCAGCTGAGCAATGTTCAGCAAGTGGCCAGTCTATAACATCATGCTGTCTGTTGCAAAAAGGCTGAATTACTACATTTCATTTTCCTAGCTGGGCACACTAATTTGGGCATGGTTGCACTGGCCCAGCTCTTCAGTTTCACAGATCTTGTGTTTAGTGCTCATAACTCTTTAGATGTAACTGACCCATTAGCTGAGTAAGAAAGACACAAATTTCTCTATAAAAACACCTCTACTCTGTAGCTATCACCCAGATGATTATTTTTCTTTTCAGTTGTACTAATGTCACTTCAGGCTCGGTGAATTATGCCTGAGGACAAGTGCAAGCTCCTGTTACAGCTTTTAGTTCCTTTTTGGGTACAGTTCAGGTCATCTTATTAAGTTATGGTTGTTAGCCAAATAGCTTCCCATTGGTTCTGCCTCCCTCAGCTCTTTTCACAGGAACAAGTCGAGTTTCACAGTGAGTTTTGCATCCTGACTGTTCCTAACCTCCTCTCACTGCGGACATCAAAGTGGGTACTACAGATTTCAACACAGGGCACTTTCACTGAAGCCCAACAGGCTGGCTTGCCATAGGTTGTGGGAATAACACAGCTCTGAGTTTCTGGAATAAAACACTCTCTTCATGGAGGAAAAAAAAATGAATCTATTATCTATCCTAACCCTGAAGTTTAAAGAACTGCACCCTGCAAGTGCCTAGTTAATCTATAGTTAATCTCATTAAATCTCATCTCTTGCATTCTCACTCTTCCAGACTAATTTTTTTTTCCATGCATGGTTTCCAGCTTTCATCCTGACGAGATTTGTATAAAACACACTGGTTTCCCATTGTCTTCTGCAGCCAAAGGTTTATGCAAACCAGTTCATATGAAGCAGCTCCTGCAGAGTCCTCAAAAATGAGAATATCGAAAAACCAAATCTTATCAGGATGAAGGGGGAAGCAGCTAACTCACATTATTTCATCCTAAATTACATTTCCCTAACCAGGAGGAATTTCAAAAAAGCAATAAATCTTCTAAGAAACAGATTTTTTAGTGCCATCCATGTTTCCTCCCATTACAATCAGTAATTGATTATATTCATAATTCCTATAATTTGCTTTTCATCTACTGAAATGGGGGTATCCTACATTGATTAGTGAATTCTGAGAAGCAGGTCCTATAGGACTAGAAATACAGCTCCTAAGCCCTAATTTCATACATTTAGGTTAAAAGGGAGGTGGAAGAGGTAAAAAAAAAAGGTCTTAAGATTTCAGACCTTATGGATGGACAGTTTAAGCTTTTGATTATGTGAGCTCATTTAGCTAATTAGTAACAAATACTTGAAGCAATTCAGTAGACAAAATGGAAGATTTTGACAAATTTTCAGTCTCCCCCAAGTTGTGCTAAACTAAACAAGCCTTTTCTCTGTTTTTTTCTGAACAAATATTTCAACTCCTGCAACATGAAAATTACTAAAAACTGATCTTTTAAAATATTTTATGTCTAGTAGTTGTTTTATAAGTCAAGAACTGCTGGACTATGAAAACCCAATATTCTATTTAGCTTAGTTTTTAGCTTTTTCTAGTAACTATTCACATGAGGATTCCAATTATTTCTTTATAGTTATCTTCTCTTTTAAACTGACTTCATTTTTATTAAGTAGCTGCACAAGTAAGTTGCTTAAAACTATGATCAATTACTTCTTTGGATTCTTTTTTTCCCATCACAGCTGGTTACAGTGACACTGCCTACAAAAAGAAGTTATATGGACATTGTGTGCCACAAACCACAAACACAACAACCGATTCCTCTGTCTTTTCAAAGTAAATGAGAACTGTTCTGCGGCCCCCGGACCCATCTTCTGATACAATTGCCATTAGAAGCATTTCATTTTGGTTTTCAGAAGCCCAGTTTCACAAAAGGCAATTTTAACTAAAATTAGGCCCCTGCAATATCAGACAATATTTGTTTCTCCCTCTTCATCATTTTTTAACCTTCCTTTCAAGTTCTGAATAGGTAAGAAGTCAATACTCTAAAAGTGCAAGATGGTAAAATTTCAGTTTGGTGCGTGATTAGATTCCGTGGGCTCCAATCATGAAGTAATGAGGCAAAATGTAATGGAGCAATAGTGTATCTAATACATGGAGCTCCATGTTACAACCCTCAAAACCAGTCAATCATTAATTCCTTTCCTTTAATTAATCTCTTGTTTAGCATCATTCGTATTAAGAATTACTTTTCCAAAGGAAAAAAATTTAACATTATCAATGAAAATATATTTTAACAGCCCTGACATAGCAATATTAAATCCACAACCTCTAAGAATATGTATGACCTTGAAGAACAAGATATCCCAGTCTAGTCAGTAAAAATATTCCCCACAAACCTGTGTTAATGGACCATATAACAGTTTCTTGATCAGGTAGCAGTGTCCCATGTCAGCTTATTTTGATTAAGAAAGACATTGCAAGCTGTTTGTTGTAATTCCCTACGTTGTTTCAATAACAATTTCTGTATGGTATCCCAAAAGAAACTGATACTGATAGCTATAAACCCAAGTAATAGGTCCTCCATTAATATGATACCAGAGCACTTGTAAGCGAATTTTAAAATCATAGATTAATTTTGTTGGAAAAGACTTCTAAGATCATCAGGTCCAACAAGTTACTGAAATGTCTGAAAACCAGTATCTTCCATCAACTGCATGTTGTTGGTGCTAAGCTTAACAAAAACATTTCAAAATCAAGTGATGTGGTAGGTATAAAGATGAAAAATATTTCAGTCTTGAATTTGGCAGTCCAGGTGGAGGAGTTCAGAAGTATAATGAGAATATTAAACTGTGTCTCAGTATAAAAAAAGAGCAGTACAATCAGAATTTTATCTTGTTTTTAACATGGACAGTACTAGCAGTTTTGTTAGCAGAGCCACATGAAGTAAATGGGGCCATCTGCAGGAATGAAAAAGTCCTAAATTTACAGGTCAACATGAACCTTTCTGATTTAAACTCTGATAAAAACATAAACGGAATAATTTCACAGGGCTCCATTCTGTCCTACTACTGAGTTTTCATCATTTGTTTAATCTAAGCACCATTCTGAGATTTACAATTAAGATGTTAAAGAAAGCTGCTACAGAAATAAAGGACACTGAGTTACAGTTTAAAAGTAGAAACACATAGCCAAATATTGAGTCAAAGAAGATGCATCTTCAGAATATAAGCTGAGTTTGCCTTCTTTCTGCACTGAGCTTCTGACTTTAAGAGAAAAGCGAATAAAGGGCAAGTATGCATCTTTGAACTGCTTGTCCCTGAAAGATATTACAAATGTCTGAAAAATTAAGAAAGCAAATTAGCTGTATAACATTTTTATTTTACTATATTGACATTTTATCCACAAATACTTATCAGAGTAAAAATAGAAAATAATTGTTTCATGGAAAATTACAAAAAAAAAAAGGCAAAACAAAGAAATTTGTAATAATTAGCAGAGTATAAGTGTCTTTATTTAAAGAGTAAAAAGTATGCAAAACCCCTTCTGTTTTACAAAAATTGGGAATATTCTATGTTTTCCTTCTGGCAGTAACAGAAAATCCTTTGACAATATATTCTACATCTTTTGTTTTACTGAAGACATCAAGTTAGTCACAGGTTTCTCCCTCAACTACAGACAGCGTGCTAATAATTTTATACCACTTGAGAGGTTCTTTCTTTACTAATTTGACCATGGTGGAAAAGCAGATGGAGCCACAACAAAGAACCCCAAGGACCATTACTCCTACTGAAAGGCTGCAAAGCAACAACAGGATGTAATCACAAAGGATGGGAGCAGAAGTTTCCCCCATGGGACTTACCATGTAACAAGAAGAGGCTGGGGAATGAAGTATTGATACTACTTTTCAATTTTGCTGTGTGTTTACCCACAGTCCAGTTTGATATAGAAAGCTGGTATTTTAAGCTTCTTTTCTTTTTATCCTGTATTTTAACTAAAAATGCCTCTCACGAACTCTGCTACCTAGAACTAGTGACTTGTACTGGACTTGTGTTTAGTCACGGAATGTTGTTACGAGCTGCTGCCCTCAAACATCAACTTCACATAATTCTTGGTAAAGCAAACCTGCATCTCCTGCACAAGACGCCTCCAACACTTGCCAATCAGTGACATCAACTCTAACAACAAGAAAAGGGGTGATGTTGACCTTTCATGACAGATACATTTACATTTTCTGTTCAGGGCTTACAATTTTTTTTAAAAGCAAAATGACATCAGCATGCTCAGCAGATGGAGTGCTGTAAGAACTCAAAGATGAAAACAACAGTAAGAGCTACTGAAAAAATCCCACAAAAACCCTTTGATTTTATAATCATGTCAATGATGAAAAAACACAAGTTAGAACTATATGCAAACCTTCTAGTCAAGCAAAAACTATCTGCAGATGAGCATCCACCTACAAAAAACGTTGTTCTCAACACATCTTTAGGATACACACAAGTCTTTGTATTCTCTGCCTTCTGCCTGCAAGTGTAACCATTCCTGCTCAGATCAAGAGCAGCAGCCCAGTGCTCTCACTGCTCAGCACAAACACACTTTGTTCAGAATCTCACTGTTCAAGGACTTCAGATTTAAGGTTCAAGAGTAGCTCAATCCCTAACAGAATTAAAGGTCTTCCCTTGTAATTGTTAAGTATTACCAGAGGGGGTTTAATTTTTAAAAAGTTGGTGAACATCAACGCTGAAATAGTAATTGTGCTGTTTATTAGCAGGAAGAGGCAAAAGCAACCCCCAAATCATACTGTTCTCAGACATCAAAAGAAGCAGTCTACCAGACACCAGTATGGAAACTCAAAAGCTGAAGCCTACTCTTTACTGCATGTGTAAGTTTGCAAGAAGCACTGAGTAGCTCAGAATTCAGGATACATCCCAACTACTTCTGACTCATCATCCAGACTTCAAATTGCATCCAGTTGTGGAGCATGCATTTGGCTTAAGAAGCTTCAAAAATATCACTTGAAGTTCAAAGAGAATTTAATTTTAAATAAAAAGTACCTCTTTGTAGTTAATATACACTAGACTGTACAATGATTGGGAAATTAAACCACAGTTCTCTGTAAAACTATTTTCAATTTGCTTTCTGTTCCTAACCAGGGACTACTGACTGTGATTAACTTAAGTCTTTGGATACTAAGGTTGACTACGATGCAGGTACAAGCACCTTGCAGAACACAGCATTAATACTCCCCACCAAAACAATCTACTCTTTGGGTGAGGGCTGTTTTTTCAAGTTTTTGAATTACCTGATGGGGAATGGCATGGGGGGAAGAAGTTCACCTTTGCTTTTTGCCAAATGGCTAATATCAAGTATGTGTTTCAAAACAGGTATTTGCCCTCGTAAATGTATATTATGTGCATACTACAATGAAATACTCATAATTGGCTTTTCACCTAAGCCATATCTAAACCTGGATCTTCTTCTTCAGCACTGATCTCCAGTTAAGTCTAGTCTTAAGTGTCCTTTGCTTTTAAACACAGAAGCTATTTTAATAACTTGATGCTTTGTAACATTTAACATGTCTTTCAGCTCCACTTGATTAACAGAATAATGAATATATTGTAAACTTTGAAAGCATCAAATGCCATTTGGTAGTTCAGCAGAGAACAAAAGACTGGAAAAGGCTGCATTCACACAACTGATCAGCCTGGGGACTACAGGGACTTAATTTTTGTTCAGAGTGTTGCAGAAAGTACTTTGCACAGCTGTGGTCACGGGCTCCACCTCTCACTAGCTGCAGAAGTTGGGGTGATCCCTTAAATTACATTAAAATATATGCTGTTAAAAGATCCAAATTTATGCATGTCTGAGTTCTTTATAGAAATTCATGCTCCATATTGTACAATCAAGAAACAAAAGACGTTTCCAATTCTGATCAAGGTAAGAGCACCAACTGCTCTGGTTATAGAGGAAAGGCCTCAGGTTCCCACTTACAGGTCCCAGTGCTTAATTATCTTTCTCTGCTTGCAGGGATGCTGTAGCCAGTGCCACTGCTGTAACTGGCTGTGCAATGCCATGGAGCTGCATCTTGGCCAGTTTCTTCTGCTCGCACTCCGTGACCAAGCGGTTCAGCTCTGCTGCGCTGTACCCAATCAGAGTCTTCAGGTCACACACAAATTTGTACACAAACCTCTTGCCTTGCACCTTGCAGATCATGTCTCCATCATAGTAATATCTGCAAAACAGAAATCAGTAACAGAGAATTTTAGCATCTGCATTTTTCATATGCATCCATTACTTACTTAAGGTCACCAGAGGCTAAAATATTATTATTTTTCTCACTGAGACTCTCATAATTTCATATTCCAAGATATTGCTTAGGCATTTTCTTATATGAGAAAAGGGAAGTGTTGCAAATTGTCTCTGTACCTTGGTATATTACGGAGAAATAAAACACAGCAATTATTTTACAGGCTACTGGAAGCACCAGTTCAGGAGTAAGTCTTGGAGCAGTTTAAAAACAGCTTGGCAGGGAAGATGTCTTATAGGTCGTGCTTTGCCTTAATAAGAAAATACTGTCTTTCCCCTTATTATGGTCCTTTGCTTTGCTTTTCTGAAGAAAAAAATTAATGCTGGAAATAGGTTGAAAATTACCAAGCAGTTTCTATGATATGAAAGCAGCTATTCTCTCCATACTGTCTTTGAAGATGGAATTAAAGTATAAAGCCATGGGTTGGATTTGTGGGGTTTTGTTGGTTTAGTTTTTTGATTTGTTTGTTTTCTGTTGGCTTGGGGTTATTTTACTATAATTAATATGCTATCATATGAATTATAAAAAAACTACAAAACTACATCTCTGCCTTTATTTACAACTAAAAGTGAGTTCTCTAACTATAAATATCTTTTATATTGTGTGACAAAAGAATGGGCAGAAATACAGTGAGATAACAAGGTCTATATGACCCCCTGCCCCTCCCAGTTTAGGTCACACCAATAAAACAGAAGTTAGAATTTTGCAGTTTTGTTGCTGTTCTACTCTCACTACAAGTTTTAATAGAATGTGTATCACATTTCTCATTAAGGAAACTTAAATGACTGGGATGTAACTTGAATTTGATGAGCTTGAAAGCTTATGATAAATTTGGAAAATAATAAAAACTCAACCAACACAACTCACACAATTTAATTTCCTCAAAACCATCACCCAAATATAGAACAAATGAACCCAGATTTCTTGACTGTCTAAAACTCAATCCTGTGACATGTTCATAAAGCAAAGATGATTCTTGTTCAGTAGCAAAATTAAGTCACTTAAAACACAAACTTCTGACTCCCAGCTCTAGTGCAGAAGAGGTAATTAACTAAGAATCCCAGCAAATTCTTCAGACATCTCAAGTTCTGAAAAAAAAAAGCCTTTTAATTTCTTACTTTTGAGGGTCAGGACCTAAGCAGCAGGACCAAAGACAGATGAGAGACTGGCTGTGTAGAAAATAATGTTGGTAAATCTTTTGGTTACTGAGATCGTACAAGAAACTGCAGAGGTCTGTCATGGAGGACAGGAGATGTCAGAGTAGCTTATTATTGCTCTGTGGGTGAAGACAGTGTGGTGTGTTTACTAAAGCTCTCCTCCAGCTTTCTCCTGAATGACATAATTTTAAAAAAGCTTCCTTCTCAGTCCTTCTCCTCATTCTACCCCTCAAACAACCACCTGCCTCCCTCAACTCCTCCATTTCCTTCTCTGCATCTCTGTGCTTACTTTTGGCTGCTACTACAGCTTCCACCCAGCAATCCTCCATGTCAGCCCTGTCCTCCAAGACATCTCAGCACCAGCTGAAGGAACTGCTGTGGAATGGTGTCCAGCACTTTCAGCCTGAGGTTTAGTTGTAGTGGGTTGAATGAACTCTGTAAATGTGAGGGTGTGATCATAATTTATGTTCAGCTTTGAAGCAGAGTCTTGTAGTACTGGGCAGAATTGGAGAAGGATGAGCAATGGCCTGGTGTGTCCCTTGTGTGTGAAAGGGAGCACTGGGTTCAGTGTGAGAACACTGGGCAGACTCTCTTGTTGAACATGACAGGGTAGAGGACATAGAGAAACTGAGCTCTGCTCACTTGGGCAATATGAAGCAGAAAAACAAAGTTTGCAATATGTGGCCATGGCATATGTCCAGTGGCAGTGGTCATCATTTTTTTAAAGTTCGTTAACTCTGTGCAAGCATTTCCATTTATTGTACAATCCCATATAATCATTCCTATCCATGTAAGCATTCAATAAATGCTGTAGAAAAATGTTTTAAAAGACTGAATATATTTTGAATGACTTAGCCCACATTACTGATAGGATCAGAAAGGAAAATGATCTCAAGAAATTAGATCATGTTTATATGAAGGCCCAAAACATGCAAGATTCCCACATCTCATGCTCAAAACACTCAAGTTAAAATCAGTTAATGTGGTGAGAGGATATTTTCAATACTATGTTGAATGCATTTCTGATTATAGCATTTGCCTACTCAAAAATATAGAAAGCTAAAAATACATAAAATTAAATACCCACACAAGTTCACAAAGTTGCTGGAACATTCCAAGAGACATGGAAACTTTGTTTCAGAATAATACAGGGGATGAATTATTTTTCTTCAAGTCTCACCTCCCTACTGGATAACTAAACAGACCTGGATTTTTAGAACATTTACCAAGATATGTATAACAAAAAAAAGCTGTTCTTCCCTTTCTGCCCCTCTGCCCTAGTTTCTATATGCCTGCTTTTCCTACAGCTGGGCAGAAGAGCCAGCATATTTCTAAATAATACAAACATAATTTCCTGTATTAATCAATAATTGACACAGTGATTTCAATACATTAGTGAACAAAACATATAATCATTTATTAAACTTCAGCTTACAACAGTGCTTATCACAGGAGCAGCAAGAGTCATTAAATATCCCTTCAGACATTAAACTGTTAGAAAACACGTCAATATTGATGCAGCTGCCAAAATGATACCACTTTGACAAATGTGATTTCTGTAATTCTGTGACTAAAATATAAATGCGAAACTTTTCTAATAGTGATTTATGCAAACTGGTGTTTAATATCCCACTGATAAGAGCATTATTCCTTCAGCATTATTCCAAAGTCCTTCAGCTGCCTTTGGCATCTTCTGTGGAGCTTGTTGATGAAACTCAAAAACTCAGCATGGTTTACATAATTTTTATGTATCAGAAGGTTTTCACATATGCCTTTAGTACACAGACTCACAGATACACAGGCTGGAAACTTGGGAATGGTATTGGAACAATACAGGCTGGGGAAGAAAGGTCCAGAAACCTCCAGCCCTCCAACCCAAGAGAGTCTGTGATTCTATGAAAAAATTAACATTCTCATTAATATATAAATAATGCAAGAACAGCCATACAAGACCAGACTAAAGATCCATCTAGAACAGGAAGAGACTCCAAGAGAATGAAATAAGAAACAAGACTCCAAGAGACTTAAGGAAAAGCATGACAGTAAGCATCTACCAATGCTCTCGCTGCTTTTAGTGACCTGAGGCTCAGGAACTCTCATAAAATGCATCTTTCAATACCTAATATTGTTCAAAATATTTGATTTTCATTCATTTTTCCACTTGTCTGTCAAACACATAAAATAATTCTGGCACCTGCAGTACTGTGCTAAAAGAAGTTCAAAAACAAACAAAAGGGTAGAGTTTAGCTGTGTATCTCATGCCTGTCAAATGCTACTTAAACACTCCCTAAAAGGGTAAAGAAAGCCAGAATATGATACTTAACCATCATTTCTTACAGAGGTATTTTCAAATAGAAGTTGGTATTTTTATATAATGCTAGAGGAGTTTACTTCCAAAAAAAACCAATCAAGCAAACAACATGTATCCAGAAGTGAAAATGCTATTAAGTAAAACAAAAACCTTCAATCAAAATGCAACTTCACTCATACAAAAAGAATTTCTAAACCTGCTTGAATAATTTGCAGGATTAGGCAAAAACTATCTTTCTCAAAAACAAATCAAGGGAAATATATTTAACAATATCAGAATAAGAAATCAGAAGTTCACTCTCAACAATTTCAAAGAACGTGGATGAATTTTCAAATTATTCCGGAGACTAAAATAATCAGGGAAAAGTAGTTTAAAATTCAGGTACTTGCACTCTTCCCCCTCCTCAAGTACCTCAGCCACAGTGAATCAATAATACAACTCCCTTTTATCAATGTCAAACTAAAAAATCTCAAGGAAATGAAGATACTGAAACACTTCCATTTCTTTAGATCACCGTGGAATTACAACTGTTGGAACATAGCTGTCAACTGTACTTATCAATTTAAGATCCACATAATAAGAACAATGACATGAAACAATGAATATTTGAAGCTAGAAAAGGTTCTTACATACAGAAAATCACTAACAATTACAGAGAAGTATCTGCTTTATTCCATAACAAGAGCAAGAAGAACACGGACACTAGAACATAAAAATAAGTCAATAATTCACATATTTCTGTATCTTTCATATAATCAATATTGTTTGGCATGCTACTAAAAGTATAAATATTGAAGATAAATAAAAAACAGGTATATTTCTGGAAGCCAGCAACCCAAAATCTATTTTCAAGAAGTTATTCTACTATCTTCTTTAAAAATGGAAAAAAAATCAACAAAACAAAAGGAAAAAGCCCAGCAAATACCTCTCCCCTAAGATTAGCAGGATCTCATTGCAAGCACCAGCTTCAGAAGATTTGCCTTTACTAAAAAAGCTGCAAGTTTTGCATTATGTTAATTAAAAATGAGGAAGCCAAATGAAAGCAAATCACACCCCATGAGTTCCTTAAGTTCCTTACCTCAAAGCCCGACTAAGCTTCTCATAGTTCATGGTGGGCTTGTTCTTGCGCTGTCCCCATTTTTGTGCAACCAGTTCAGGTTGATTCAATTTGAACTCTCCTTCATCACCAACCCAAGAAATACAGTCCCGAGCATCTTTGTCTGTGAGAAGTTCTAATAAAAACTGCCACAGCTGGATCTGGCCGTTGTTCCCTGTTAAAAGAATAAGAAGTTTCACTTCATCTTGTCCTTTTCATGTTCCACTCATGGCTAAAAACTTGCAACCAACATATTAAAGCAGACCAGCATAGACTATATGATGGAAGGAAAACTTCCACTTAATTAATCCCTTCTAATGATTCTTTTGCAAACATTTTCCTACAAAGTCATCAGTAACCATTTTTTATTAAAGAAATTATGAATACAGGAAAAAATTAATCAAGATTTCACACAAATCTTCTCCTAGAACTTAAAAACCACAACTCCCCCAATATAATAATTTAGAAGCATATCTGTCTTTAAAATAGAACAGATTTATCAAGGGCTGCTCATTCCTCTTCACACACACATATAAGTGCAATAGTTGTTTTTTTAAAAAAAATTAGTCTCAAATTTTCAACACAAAATATGAGAAACACAAAGTAAACCCCCAAATTTCATTTTTCATCAAGGTTGCATCTTTCACATCCAATAGTTAAGATTTTTTTCTAACTCAAGTACCCACAGTAAAATTCCTAAATTCTCAATGAGATAAAGAGAGCAGACCTGATGACTAAAGAGAGAAATACACAGTATTCCTCACTAATGTCAGCCAATAAAACCTTGACCTTCTGAATGACATCCTTGGAGGCCTTTATAGAGTCTAAAACAAATAAAAACTCAAGGAGGAAGAGAAGGAAGGATTTAACAGAAAAATTCACAACAATAAAGAGAAGCAAAACAAAAATGACAGAAAGAAAAAATAAAGAAATTAATAATCAAAGAGTATGTACAAATAACAGTAATTCCAAAATTAAACCGCAAATTTAGTGCGCAGTTTTCCAGATATATATTCATTTACCTAAAAAAGAAATATGAAACTTCATAAATTTTGAAGTCACCAGACTGGGGAAAAATGGAGGAGGAGCACAACAGACAGGGCAAGTAGCAGCTAGGCTACATTTTACAACACAGTTTATTTTTTTCCCCTTCTACAAATAGAAAGATGTTAAAAGCTTGAATAAATGCTATGCAGTGGTTTGAGAGGACAGATTGTTAAGTGATGGGGAAATATATCCATTTTATTTGCTGCAGGATGGAAAAACTGCAGCATCATGTTGACATGGTGCCTGTGTGAGCTGACCAGCCTGGCAGGGCTGCCTGTGCTTACAACAGATTTTTGTACATATGGCTCCCTTCACACAGACCCCTACAAACCTCTCATTTGGAGCTACAAAGACATGTCTCACAAAATGTAATTCAACAGAATGGGTCAGTGTTCAGTGCATTAGCATGTAAAATAATGGAAGCAATACCTGTTCTGTTCCCAGGGGAACTCCTATCTTCCCCGGAGATCCTTGGAGCTCTCTGTACTTTTGCTGCTTTTGCACTGCTGTTTATCACTTTGATGGTGGTTGGGGTAGCAGGCTGTACGGATGCTGGTATGATCTGCACAGCTGTACAGCAGAGAATGTTGCAGAACATCAACTATAAATTGCTTGCACAGAAATAGGCATGTTTTATTTATTACCCCTATTATCATAACATCTAGAAGCTAGTTTTCTCCTTTGCTAAAAAGGCACACTGCATTAAGTCACAATGCTAAGTATAATTTAAATCCTTTTTACCTCTTATATGAAAATTGCAGTTTTATACTCATTGCAGAAGTGTCACATTACAGATAAAAGACCAGTTTTAATTTATTATTATGTGTATTACATGCTTCCACAAAAGGAATACAAACTCTCTCAAGCCCTTGTTTTATTTTCATGCTGTTCCCACATGATCTGCCCTAATGCCCTTTTCTCTACAGTCACTGCACAACCTCCATACCTGATATTCAAACAGCAAACACCTTCTATTGCAATGGTGTAGGAGGATACAGATGCCCCAGTCAAGCTGGCTTTAATTAGACACAACCACAGGATGTAAGAAACAGTATGTCTATTTGACATATAAAATGCTTATAAATCACCTGAAAATTGATTCATTTTAATAACTGATGACACTGCTTAGCTGAAAGAAGGAGTTTCAATGAGTTTAATGTATTATTTCTAATACTGGTTTCTAAGCAAGTCATCTCTTCCACAGAACCCTTCAGTTTTTGGAAAGACTTTTTTATTTAAAATTAATATTTAAATAGATCCATTTATTAATGCAATATATAAAGCCCTGAAACAACTAAAAACCTCAAATATGTATCCTAGACAGCTTATTTCAAGAAAGTGAAAAATCTACCACCCAAAATGAAAGTCATAAACTTCCATAGTTCAGGTCAAACACTACCTTTCAGCCAGTAACAAAATATAGAGAAACTGAATGTTAGGTTTTGAAGTTTAAAATATGTCCTCCTCCCTTTCCCAAGGAAAATCTCTCTCAAGTGATTTTCTAAATGTTGTACTATCATACTTCTGAACCACAGTACAGTGCTAAACCTGCACACAGTGAATTGTGTGAATTAATGCTGACAGAAGTACTTACGCTGATCAATTGTAACAGTTGCTATTTCTCCAGAGTGTTCTTGGCTAGCCAACACATCTACAAATGGGAAAAAACCCAACAGGCTTAGATTTAACCCGCAAATAGTAAGTCACCTGAAGATCAAAAACTTTCTTATTTCATAGAGGAAAGAAATAAAAAATTTGGTATCAGTTTGCAAGATACATGTACAGTTCATGGTCTTACAAGTGGAGACATTTAACATCTGTCACTCATTTTTAAAAGGGTGTACATGTCAAATTTCTACTAGCTCCATCCCCAAAAACCTTTTGCTATATTATGTCAATGAAGACAGAATTAGTTATTAGTCTGGCAAGTTACCTCCAAGCATGGTACATCTGAAATGCACATGTATTTACTATGTTACTGTATTCTGCACATGCAATGCATCACTTAGCAGCTGTGTTGTACCATCTAATGATTTCACTTCCTGTGCTTAAAAATCTCCACTTCAATATGACACAGAAATGTATATTTAATAACTCAAAATCAATATTTAATTATAGAACTAACAAATTCAGTGGATGCACAAACTATGAAGCTTTATAAAAAACAAATAATCATTCGCTACCTTCTACCAGTTATGAGGTTTGATAAAAGACAGGCAGCATTTAGTATGCAGACAATGTTTCATGGCAGCAGACATTCTAATACCTTCTCTTATCTTGTATTGATACCCTCGCTTTTATCATCGACATTAAGTAAAGGAAAAATGACTGCTCAGAATTGGTTTCACAGTTAAAGAAAAAAGTCTACCAAAAAAAAAAAAACCCAAACAAACTGCCATACACTTTCGAAGAAGTTCCAGGTGGCTCCAGAGGATCTCTCCCCGTGGGACACGCTGGAAGAAATCTTCTTGGCTGAGGTTGCAGAGGTCCCGCCCAGGAATGCTGAGTGCGTTGAGGTCGATGTCAGTCATGCTGAACTCCTTCATCACCCACACCACCCAGTGGAGCACCTGGTCTGTCGACCACTGAACTGGGTCTGGAAAAGATGGATGAAACTGCAAATCACCTCGTCATACACTGCAAGGTTATTATATAATAACTTCCATAAGAGTAAAAGCACAACATCAAGAAGCAGAGTTACTGAGACCAAATCTACATGGAAGGTTGGTGACTGCACTTAAAATGGTGATGGAATGGTGGGCGTTGGTGGGGTGACAGAAAGGGTGAAAGAATGATTTTCTTTAGAGAAAGTTTTTACATCAGATCTATGCCTGACATATCTCAAACATAAGAACAAAAAAAGCATTTTCTTCTTCAACATGTCTTTAGCTTCAAGAAAAGAGTACCCTCTCCCACAGAAGGATACTCTTCAAAAATGTTGATCATTTTGTGATTATGACAAAATACTACATTCTAAACTCGTCTCCATCTCAGTTTCTGCTGACAAAAACCACCACTGGCTATGTCTGGGATGGATTAATTTATTTCCCAGAAGCCCCTATTGTGTTGTACTTTAGGCTCATGACCAAACCACTATTACTAACACTGAGATGTTTTGTCCACTGCTGAGCAGTGCTTACAGAGGCCACAAAATGTGGCTGAGCCCTACACAGAGAACATAAACCACTAAACTAGCAAGAGAATTTTGAAGAGAACAATGGGCTTGAGTTGGCTGCAACCCATGTTCTCCTTCCTGGCCATTAGGAACACCTAAGCTTGTGATGGTGAGTATGTAATAGACACCTATACCAGGAATCCTGTTGGGATAGGGATTGGGATTGTGCAATGTTCTGAAACTGCTGTATTCATTCAAGTACATCTTACCTCTGTGCTGGGTTTTAATGTACCTTATATACTAAACCAGAAATCCCATGTAATATCAATGACTTTCAAGCAAATCTGATATTCATATTGCACCCTGCACACATGGAGTATCTGGAAGAACAGACTATTGGACTCCAGCGCAAGGCCTTCTCTGTTTCTCATTCAGCCACCCCAGCGAGTAGACAAGGGGTGCACACGAAACTGAGGAGGGACAGCTGACCTCAACTGACCAAAGGCATATTCCACACTACAGGGAATCCTGTGCAATAAAACTGAGGACCAGGTTTTTTTCAAGTATCCCTTGCATAGAGCTGGTCTGAGCACTGGCCTACTGGAGGTGAGTGATTGCTTCTGCTGACCTTTTCAGCCAGACCATCAAGTTTTGGGATGTTAACACTGTATACAACATATTAAAATATGCCAACAGGTTAAGAACAGGAAACTAAAGTAAGGACATCTATTTTCACTGGAGCAGACTGATTACATATTTTTAAATTCCGATATCCCAAGCAGATGTCACCTTGGCATTTTTTTATTTTAAGATTTAAAACAAATAAAATTAAGCATTAAGAAAAATTAAGAAAATTAAGATTTAGAGAAAGCAAAGTATCCTAAGTCTATAAACATTTACCTAGGAGCTACAAATTTAATTTTGGTTAACAAAGAACAGCTACATGGTATCATTTTTCACTAATGCTACCTAAAACAATGCAATGAAATCCTGTGGCAAAAGACACACCACAAGAGGGTTGATCTACCAAACATCTGCAGCAGTAAGCTTCCATCAAAAAGCTGCTAATTTGTTCTCATTGAGAGAACACAATCTGCAAGGAAACAAAATCATGACTTTCTCTAACCACTTCTGTGGTTTCCAACCTTTTTGCTGGCTCTGTTTTCTGCATTTATTTCTCCTAACAATTACTATTTTCCTTCTTTCTAGGTACCAAATATTTGGATTCTAATAGCAGAAATACTTTTAACAGAAAAATATTTATGATCTCTAATAAAATCCACCCAAAACATAACATAAACATAAACCAACATTTTAAAGACCTGCTAAATGCTAGTTTTTCATTTGCAGCAAACCAGAGAAGCCTGTAAGGATGAAGACATTGAACCACTACTTTTCTGGATGGTTATTTGTTGACTAGCCTTGACTCAACATCAATGCATCCTGTCTTCTGAAAACATTCAAGAAATAATTTTGCATTATAATGTAGAACCTAGGGGCACCTTATTTCAGCCCAAGTCGCGGTAATGTCTACTCATAAAACATTAAAAATGTTATTCTTTTTAGGAGTGTAATTTGGCACATTTTTTTTATATCAAGAGAACATTATTTTTCATAATCTATGGATCGCTGTCATAATGAACCAATATGATTTTCCTGAAAAATCTGCACTCCTATGGCCGAAAAATCATTGAACTTTTGAAGGCACAGTTGTGGGTTATAGGATTTTCTTAAAGCATCAACATTATTAAAGTTTATTAAAAATATTATTCAACATAACAACATTGGTTTAAGTAATTTTATTCCAATATTAATGTGACAGTATGATGAAAATATTAGTCTGCTTCTGATAAACCCTCACTTTTTTTTTTCAAACATTACACATTAAATCCCTGATTATCAGCAGACATAACATGAGGAAAACTATTTTTGAAGTGCTTACCAATGAGAAAACTAAAAAGCCATGAAAAAGCCTTTGCTTTAGTTATCAAAAATATGCTCAAAATATTGGCAAGCTGCATATCCTGCAAAGACCTGATGTCGCTAACGAACACGAAAGAACTAGACGCACACCGCTGCTCCAAGGTGAAGAACAAAAGAGGAAGTTTATTTCCTGACTCCAACATTTATAGTTTTCTAAAAGTGACAGTGGATTGGAGGGTGACTGTGCCACCTCTCCAATGCCACTGGTCAAACTAACAGTCCATCAAGTCTCTCTTCTTCTATAAAGGAATGCAAAACAATGTGTTATCTCTAGACAGTGTGTGATAAAGTTCTCTACAAGGAGGTAAACATCAGAAGGCTTAGAAAATCTTAGAAAATCAGGGCGACAACCTGTGACTTGACTGGAATTCTTAAATCCTTCAAAACTTCCCCCTAGCCAAATATATTCCAGTTTTACAGGTCTGCTCATATGGAACAGCTTCCTGAATATGTCTTGACAGTACATTTCTGCCAGTCATAAGAAGCAATTCAGCTGGATAATCTCCTAAACATACTATAGGTCTACATCGCACAGTTCCAGTTCAATCTTAAATATTCAGAGATGTTTTTTAAGCTAACATTAAAAGAGCAACCTGCTAAGTAACAACATTAACTCAAAAAGAGATGATAATCTAGAAAAATATTTCTTTTCAGTTCTGAATCATCTTCCTTCAGTATGATGAAGTCTAGCACAGCTTCTCATACAAAATCTAATTGAACAGAATATTCAACATCCTCCAGTCCATGAACAATTTGTCTCAGCAACTTTACAGGCAATGCCCCAATACTGAGTCTGTTAAATTCCACACACAGCTGAAGAGCTTTATCACTAACACACACATTTTTAAGGAGGGCAGGAAGAAAAGTGCTTTCTAAAAACTGCATTGACGAGGAAGTTATGGCACAAAAGCACTCATTTAATGAAACTATTATGAGCATTCATTTTACTTCTCCTTGGTTTTTAGATTAGGTATTAGGAAAAAATTCTTTCCTGTGAGAGGGGTGAGGCTCTGGCAGAGTGCCCAGAGAAGCTGTGGCTGCCCATTCTTGGATGTGTTTGAGGCTAAGCTAGACGGTGTGAAAGTTGCCCCTGCCAATGGCAGGGATTGGAACCAGATGGTCTTTAAGTTCCCTTCCAAGCCAAACCATTCCACGATTCTACAATTCCCTTATGCAGATATTTGCATTAACTAACCCATACCACAGGTTTCCTCCTCTGAGGTCCTTGGGCACCAACCCCACACAGAAGAGAAGGGACCAGCCCCCAGCTGAATGCACCCACAGCTGTGCACTATTACCGTAAGGTATTCCAAGGCGCTCCTGCTCCTTCCGGTAGCCTTCCAGCGCTGCCGCCCACCGCGTCACTTGCTCAGACGTTTCATCTGAAATTGTTGCAATATGTTTTGTTCCATCCAAGGTTATCACTTGAGCTTCCTCAACAAGGTGAGCTTCAGCCTCTGCATGATGAGCATCTGGATCAATCACAACCTCCACGGTCTCCACAGGCTTCACGATTTCCAGGATGTTCAACTTGGGCTCTATCCCTAAGCATGGAAACATCACAAAACTTAAAGACAGTAATGCAAATATGACAAAAAAGTTGTTTTAAAGCTTTCTGATTAGTAGGGCTAGCAAACTCAGGAAAGAAGCAGGACACAGGAGTGTCATCAAATTTCTGTGAGTATCCTAAATTAAAATGACACACTCTATTATAGAGCATATACTTTAGTAAGACAAATAACAAAGCTGTCCCTCCTTCCTCCCCCAGTATTACAGCTTCCTGTTCTATTTAAGTGATCTATTTCACAGATCTTGAACAGAATGGTCAGCATGTGAGCATTAAGTACAGTGTTTTGGTCTGTAAGAAATATACCATATAAAAACCCCAAAACAAATAGAAAAAGCAACATCCAAAAAGACCCAGAACAAGTATCCAGCTATACTCCAACCATAAGGATTTCTTTCAGCCTTTACAATACTTCCCTGATATCTCTGGGGTCTACACAAAGCAGTTAACATTTTCTTTCAGTACTCTGAAGCAGGCAATGTGTTAAACAGCAAGCTAAAAGAAACCTAGAGAATTCTTCTCATCTTAGGATTCATCAGCTATTAATATTTTGACTTTTTGTCTGTCATTTCAGGTATTAGATCATAGAGCTAACAAGATATGTCTGCATCTATTCTGCAGCAAGAAAGAACACATTCAATAACGCTTTTTATCACCACTTACTCTGTTGTCTTCTGAGGTGTTTTGTCCAGCTGGTGTGTCACCAATTTTCATACATTGTACTGAAGATTTTTCAAAATTATTTCAAATTTTGAAACATACAATTTTCATTACAATGCAAACAACCACACTTATTTTATGAGATTTTTATCAAACATATTTTCACATAAAAAAAGAATCCTTACAACTCTGCTTTATCGTGAGTTGTAAAACCTTGACTATGGTTAGGCTGATGAAAGTCGGATTCACAGAACATCATATGGCCAGAGTAACTTCAGTATCTTGTACCATAAAGATATTACTTTGTGTCCTTCCTGTCTAATCTATATTACAGCACAGCGTGAGATGTTCTGCAGGTAAGTCTTAAATGCTAAATCCACAATCCAGTCATAGTTTGTAAGGAAAGCAAATGGAGTATGTACCTGTATTACAAGTAAGAAAAACCAAGTCTTTTTCGGACAAGTATTCCTCTAGATTTTAACAGGCATTCAGCTTATTGAAAAAGATATTAGAAAGGGAACAAATACTATAAAGACCCTAGAGTACAAAACTCAGCAATGTGAAATCAAGAATGTGAAAACAAATGTTGACAACGAGTAAGTGGTTGATTAGATGAAGAAGCAAATATGAAGAAATTCTTCATTACTTTTTTCTTCTTACTTGGGAGAGTGTTTTATCTAGGCCATGAAAAATTATTATGCACAACACAGGCTTCTTTCAAAAATCATACGAAAATGGGTAAGGGAAGCGACTAAGGGTTAAGATTCTATTTTTGATATTCAAAAAAGAAAGTAAAGAAAAAAGAGGTACAGTTCATTATTGCTCAACAAAATAATTCACAATTGCTTCACAAAGTAATTCAATTGTCATAAAACTACATGTCAAAAGAACTTTGTGCTTCATCCACAATACAAACATGGAGATCAAAGCAATGAGTCTCTGTAGAGGAAACACCTTGTAAGTAAAAATGTGAATTAACAATCTGCCATCTAACTTACTGCAACACTAGAATAACATTAATTCCCTGGGTTTGCCTGCTTCTCTCCTGATATCTCTTCTCCCTTTACCTATCCATAAGAGATGACCAGTTCCAGACTCCCATTCCTCCAACAAGAGGAAATGAATTAGGGCAAGGCAGAGTGCTGTAAGAGTCTTACTAGTAAAATGAAAAAAATAGGAATAGTATTTTATCTGCCGTAGAATGAAATGCTATAAAAGAACTACACTCAAGTTCAACTATAGAAGAACTATGTTTCACCTGTTATCTTTGAATTTAAAGCCAGCTCATCAAAATTTGGTAGAACATTTGAAGTGACATAGCAGCTTTTCTTTCAAGAAATAAGAGTCCAATCCACCACAAGGATTAGCGTCACTGATTACTCTTAGCTGAATTCTATACATTACGTAAGTGAGGGGAAAATAAACATAAGTGAACTGAGAATCTCTCAAAACCTCATTCATGCAGGTAAAATATGAGGATGGAGTAAGAAGCTGTTTTTTTCCCATCTGGCTCAAAGGGGTACTGTGGTCAAGAGTAACAAGTCCATCTTCCTGTTAGTGATCCAAGTATCTTCCTTTTGTTTATATGCATGCTATTTGTTTTCTGATATTCTGCCCTGCCATATTTTACATGCCTTTAACAAACAGGTACCTTATGAGTTGCTAAAGTATCAATGCCTGAAAAACAACACTGAGGAGTGTTCCAAAGTGATACAGAAGTACTTAATATTCAAGTGTTTCTTTTAAGATGGGAGGCAGGCAGGGGAGGAGGGAAGGAGACAGATAAGGTGTGATGGCGGCATGGAGCAAGAAGCTCCTTGTGTTATGTGATATGAACCTCAGTTTACACTAAAGGGAAAAAAACTAAACACAGGAAGAACATTGTGGCAGTTTCAGTTTGAAACCGGGTGGAAACACCAATTTCATGTAGTGGCTTTGGTTCGCAAATTTTGAGATTTCCCAGGTGGCACACCAAGGAGTGTGATGGGTTCAGCACTGGCCAACCACCAATGCACTCACTTCCTGCTCTGAGGTAGGATTAGGAGAAAGGCAAAGCAGGCTCAAAACTTTAAAAGGGTATAAAGAAAATTTTATTGACAGTAACTAAAAGAAAAAAAGTAGTAAGAATCAAAACAAGCCCTTCAGAACACTTCTCCTCCCCCTACAACCTTTTCCACTGACAATATAAAGAAACAAAACCTAAAATTTCAGTTTAGTACCTCTAGAATAGTCTTTCTTCAGCTCACTTAGGGAGAGAAGTCCCTCTTGCTAAGGTTATGGAGACTTCTCCATGTAGGAAAAAAACCCAGTTCTCTCATGGCTCTCAATTTGTCACAAATAGCAGCCACCCAGGGAAATCTGCAATCGTGAAGTCCTCCCATTTTCCACAAGATTTTCTCACAGCTGTGTTTATGGGCCATGTCAAATTATGGGGCATTGTTTTAAAGAATAGCTGATCAAAGGCAAAAGTTCTCATTATCTATCTCTAAAATCATCTTCACCTCTGGGAACAGAGGTCGTCTTCTTCTCCTGGGGGTACAGGACCACTCTTCTCCTTCTCTGTTCAAACTTCTCATAGGATCACAGCTACTTTAACATCTGCTTACTTCAGCATGGAAGCCTTTGCTCGATATCAAATTGTACCCTTCATCTCCCCATGGCTTTTCATGTGTTACAGGGAAACAGAGTCTTTTCTCCACAGCTTTACAAAAGTATTTCAGTTCCAAGATCAAGGCATCTCCTCACCCCTCCCATCTGGGACTTGACTTCTTCTTCACTGACGTTAGTGGTCTTCATGTTGCTCCTTTACATGCTTGCATCTTGCTCCTCTCTCTCTCTCTCTCTCTCAAGGGAGGACTGAAGCACTGAAAGAGTTAACATCTTGCCTAGGGCCTGCAGATGGTCACTGGGTGCCAGAGGTGGGAACTGTGGCCGGGCTGTGTCAGGATTGGCCTCATGGCAGGTCTTTGGTTTTCTCAGCATTCAATTCCAGCTGTAGGGCCACTGTGCACAGGCTGCAGGGCTGCCACTGGTCTCATGCTTGATCTCGTTCGTGGTGGCCGTGCGGGGGAAGGGCACCTGGTGGCAAGGTGTTCACAGCCATGGCCCGGCCCTGCTCCAGCCAGGGCTCCGCAGCCTTCCCTGCCTTCCTGCCTGGCAGCTGCTGGGGCCCGGCCCGGGCAGGACGGGGCTTGGTGAGCCCCTCGGACCCTGGACAGGGGCCCGGCCCCACGGCAGAGCCTGCCTGGCCTGGCCCAAGGCACTCCCTCCCCTGCCTGGCAGCCGATGGCGGGGGGCCGGCAGGTGCCCCAGGAGGAAGGGGCCCAGCCCTGGGGCCAGGACTGCCCGGGCTGGCCTGGCTGAGACAGAGGCCAGGGCACGTTACCTCTTTGCAGACCGAACAGAAAGAGGAAGTTCCCGCACTTCTTTTGTCTTTAAATGTTTTTCACAGAGGCACATCCAGCTTTCCAGTGGCTGGAAGCTTTACATCACTTCTCTAAATGTCTCCCATGATAAATCATGACAGACATGGAAGATGATAGTAAAGATATTTATCACTCTCATCCTTTTGAAAATGGAAGTCTGAGCACTGAATACTAGAAGTTACTGGGCATGAATTAAGAGCAGTTATTCTAGTTCCCTGAAGGACATTTCCATTCTATTTTATAAGTAGAAAGGTAGTACACTTCCCATTACATATGGAGAACTGAGGACTCAATATAGCACTAGTCACCTGACACTCAGCCTTAAATGCAAATTGTCTTACTGAAGACTGTTAATACAAAGCAGAAAAGTTTTCTTCTGTTTAATCTACAATGAAGCCAAAAGGAAACAAAAAGTGCCCCAAAGTCTGCTCTTTTGCTTTGCTGATGTAACTCAAAACAGATAACTAATCTACTCCTGTACAAACTCATCTCTGTTTAAAAATAGAGAAATAAACACTTGTAGCTGATCCCACAGCCCAATATGTACATTGTCTATAAAGAGTGGTGGCTGTCTGGCTGTCCTTCCACTCAGGACATATGGAGGGGGCAAAGCAGAAAACTAAGACAAAAAGTAAACAATGAACTCCTAGTTCCTGAGAATTTGACAAGGGGAACTCCTGTCATACCAGATAATACAAATAAAAACTATGCCTTAACAAATCCATATCCAACTTTAACGTTCCTCTTACACAATGGTTTATTCTGACTTCTCATCCAAAGAAAACAGACAATGGACAGTGATCATGGACCTTGATAACAATTTTCAGTTAGCTACATTTGCTTTCAAAATGTAATTGTTCCTAAAGCACACAAGCTCACTCACCTCACAGGGATGAAACTTCCACCTACCTACACAAAAATCTTTTGCCTGCATCGATATTTGGTCTGATAAGAGTAACTACTCAACCTTGAGGAAAACCTCATACTGTAACTGATACTACTAGACTAAGAGTTGTTTGGGTTCTGGATTTGTGTTTAATTTTGTTACTTATAAAAACAATATGAAATTCCTTTAAAAAACATTTCAAATAACATTAGTGCATAACATTTATTTTAATTTTACTACTTAGAACTACAGTACACAATGAAAAAGACATTCTGAAGCTCTGTGACCATTCATTGATTTTCTCAATTTTACAGCTAGGAATAGGAGATTAGGTTTGCTTGCTCACAAGTATTCGTGCAAGTTTGTCTGTACTACAAACAGTTGTTGTGAAACAAACTGTTTCACAAATTTGTTTGTACAACAGACAAATCTAACTGCTTACCTTGCCTAGATATTACTTGTACACTGAGTTGCACTGTTCCATCTGTTTTCACTCCTTGATCAAAAAGGCTTCGATCTGGGTCCAGCTTGATAAAAGCATTAAAAATTAAAAATACGTATTAGTCTCATAGATACAATAAACTTACTCTCCTTTAAATTTTAGAAACATTGGGTGCCTGCAGCAAATTTTCTGAAGCATGCAAATATTTTTAGTACTGTCTAGACATACTGCGTAACAGAAAAAATTTGATCGTATTTGAAACTTGCCACTCTGTTCTGTTTAAGATATTTTTGCCTACAGGAACATTTTTTGACCTAAAAGAAGGAGGAGGTACCTAAAAGGTACCTCCTCCTATTGCCTCCTAAAAGAAGGAGGAGGCAATAGGAGGAGGTACCTTCACTACCTGAAAACTATCTACAGTTCCTTCTCTGAGTTTTTAACTCCTTCATAAAAATTCTTATCTTTATAACAATATTCTCCTGTGTTTCTGGAAAAGCCACAGATGTCTGATTGTAACTCCAAATAAAATACAAAACAGTTACACTGTCTAACATGTGCCAATGCCTGTAAAAACGGGGCAGGGGGATTTCTTGAGTAATGCTTTGCTACTTCTATACTTCAATAATACAGAAACCTTCTCATTTAGATTAAAAACAAGATTAGAATTATGGAAATTCTGGCAGCAACAAATGATGTGGGCTACTTCAAGAGAAAGTAGTATGGTCATTGCCCTCTTTCTTCTTTCACTTGCAAGGTGTTTTCTTAACCTCACACCAGGAACTCCAAAAATATTTTGATTGTATTCATACTGAATTAGTGTGCATATATTAAATGGTCTTATGATAATGAACCTGACATGAAATTAAACTCTTAACTGTAGCTAATATTCCACATGAAGCATGAATTCCACAGACAATGGAAAAAACAGAAAAAGTATGTAAAACTCTTCTCCATTACGAAGTTAAATCTTTCATAACCTTTCAATTTACCTGGATATCTTGCAGACAAATCTCGTGTGCATCCAAGGAACACTGCAGTCTGGGTTCCAGCAACTTCTTAAGATTTCCAATGGGTTCACTGATGTCAATAGCCTGACTCACAAATTCTGCGGTGGTGTAGCTTTGCTCGACAATGCTTAAATAGCAAATTAATATAATAAATAATTACTTACATGTTAATAGAGCAGGTATAGGAAAGGTTAATAAAAGTTGGAAGTAAACTAGATAAAAAGTAATACTGACTCTGAAATCTTAATATCATGCAGTGCTGTATTGCACTGCATGATATTCGATTATTCGATTATTATTTTGCAGTGAGCAGTTTTTTTTTTTTTCACAGGGTTTGCTCCGTACACCCCCCCAAGTCCTGTGGTGTTGTTTTCCCAGGCTGGTTCCTCCCTTCACCCCTCCTATCAGTTGTATCCCACTGGCTGTAGTTCCTTTCCTCCCCCAGGGTTTAAAATCTCCCACCATGGGGTACCTGTTCTCTTTCCTCTCCCAGACGCCATTTCCTCTCCCAGGCTCCCTCTTTTCTCTCCCGGAGTTGTTCTACATTAAAGCTGTCAGACTTTGGTCCTGAGCAGAAAGAGCACCTCTCGTCTTTAGCTTTTGTCCTTGTTGGCATCACTGCTATCCAGAGCTAGCCAAACTGATCCCCCACAAGGTGAAACCCAACAACTGGCGTCCAACTGTAGGGCCTCCCGCAATGTCAGAGACCCCACATAGCAGCTGGATATCCATGTGTGGATTTTACCAGCCTTTTGAACCGTCACCTTCCCTGGAGTTTGCTGCTGCCTTTTGTACAGCAGCACTCACGAGGGTAGGACTGGCAAGCCCATCCCGAGCCCAAAGATGGGTCGGTTCTGGACAAATGACTTCCTTGCAGCTGTTCCAGCCAGCCAAGGCCCCCAGGAGGGGTAAGTAACCCCCGTGAGTGGTAGTGAGGACCCTGAAGTAACCCCGGTTGTGATGGGGGTTATCCCTGGCATTAGGGAAAGGTGTAGCCCTGTTCTTGGAGGGGTTTGTGTGTGCAGGCACGGCGGTGTGGCCGCCACTGTCCTGGATGCTGACCATGTGGTTCGTGCCATCTTGGATCTCAGCCATGCGACTGCTGCCATTTTGGGGATGTGTCTTTGAAACTCACAGAACGCGACATTCGGGGAGTAGCAACTGGGTTAAAGGGACAACCATACCCGAAAGGATGTGGCCGTCACACTTAGACTTGCAACCTGTGGCTGGCAAAATCCATGGTATAGGAGGAGTCACATTGGCAAAAATCTCAAAAGCATCATACAAATTGAGGGGCCGAACAGAAAACTGGCCAGTGTCCATCTGTTTGTTGCCAACTACAAAGCTCCCCTGTGGGGGAGAGACACCAAGTTCCAGTGGGGGGTCAAATTAGTTATCCCTAAGACACCCCAGGATTTTTAGAGGCAGGCACTGTGGAGCACCCTACCCACAAGTTAACATGGCTGGATGATATCCCAGTCTGGGTAAGTCAGTGGCCACTCAGCAAGGAAAAGCTTAAGGTGCTTGAGGAGCTCATAGAAGAGCAATTGGCCAAAGGCCACACAGAAGAGACAACCAGCCCTTGGAATTCCCCGGTCTTTGTGATAAAAAAGCCAGGGAAGGATAAGTGGCAGCTCCTCCATGACCTCCGGGAAATAAACAAAGTAATTGAGGACATGGGGTCACTCCAACCAGGGATGCCTTTCCCAGCGATGCTTCCCCAAAACTGGCAATTGGCTGTCCTGGACATCAAGGACTATTTCTTCCAAATTCCCCTACACCTGGAAGATGCCTCACGGTTTGCCCTCTTGGTTCCTACCATCAATTGAGAAGCCTTAATGAAGTGCTACCACTGGAAAGTATTGCCTCAAGGCATGAAATGCTCTCCTTCCATTTACCAGTGGTACCAGTGGCTTCACTACTGTCCCTGGTCCACACCCAAAAAAGGGAAGCTGTCATCCTCCACTACATAGATAATGTGCTTGTGTGCACCCCTGATGACACTATACTTCAACATACACTTGACCTAGTGGTTAAAATTTTAACCTCAGCTGGATTCCAACTGCAGGAAGACAAAGTTCAAAGGGTGCCACCTTGGAAGTACCTGGGCTTGGAGATCACTGCGCGGACCATTGTTCTGTAGAAATTGGAGATTGATAGTGATCCCAAAACCCTAGCAGATCTTCATTCCCTGTGTGGGTCTTTGAACTGGGTCAGGCCCTGGCTAGGTCTCACCAATGAGGACCTAGATCCCCTCAACAATTTATTGAAGGGGGGGAGAGAGCTGGTCTCTCCCAGGGAACTGACCCCAGAGGCAAAAGCCACAATCCAACAGAAGGCTTTGGCCGAGCGGCAGGCCTGTCGTTATCAGCCCAAGCTGCCTTTCAAATTCATTGCCCTGGGAAAGTTGCCACATTTGCACGGCTTGATATTCCAATGGATCGAAGGGCAGGATTCACTCTTAATCATAGAGCAGGTTTTCTTCTCCCACTAGTGATCCAAAACCATCACACAGCCACAAGGGCTAATAGCTCAGCTGATCTGGAAAGCCAGGATGAGACTGTGTGAGCTGGCTAGTTGTGACTTTAGGTGTATTCACCTCTCAGTCAAACTTTCTAAGAAGGGAAAGAACTCTCCTGAGAGGTTGACCAAAGAGATGTTAGAGCACCTGCTCCAGAACAATGCCAACCTCCAACTATCTCTGGACAGCTACAGTGGACAAATATCAGTCCACACCCATCACACAAATTGTTTAAAGAGGAATTCCACCTCATTCCTCCTGAGAAAAGGAGTCGTAGGCTGCTCAAAGCTCTCACAGTGTCTGGGGCGTCCCACAAGTTGGTGATGACTTGGAGAAATCCCCAGATTCAGCAATGGGAAGATGATGTTGAGTTTGTGGAGGGGTCGCCCCAGGTCGCTGAACTGGCTGCAGTTGTGAGAGCCTTTGAGAAATTCTTGGAGCCAATTAATTTGGTCACTAACTAGCCGTGGGAGTAGTGTCCAGGGCAGATCAGGAAGGTCTCAAATACATCAAGAACGAGCATCTCTTCAGGTTGCTCTCAAAACTAATTTATTTAGTTTCACATCGAGAGCATCTGTTCTATGTATGCATGTGAGGTGAAATCGCAGAAGGTGATTGCAAAGCAGATTCCCTTGCTGTCCCAGCAGAGATGGCACACCTTCTGGATGTCTTCCAAAAGCAAAGCTAAGTCGCCAGCAGTACCTTCAGAATGTGCTGGGTCTAATCCATCAGTTCCAACTAACACGGAGTCAGGCTCGAACCATTGTGGCTACCTGTCCCAGTTGCCAGCTCCAGGCCATGCCATCGCTGGGTATTGGGGTTAACCCCCAAGGCCTTGGGAGCTGCAAACTGTGGCAAACAGACATCACACACATTCCCAGTTTCGGTCGCCTTAAGTATGTGCATGTAAGCATTGACACATATTCAGGTGTGGTTTATGCCTCTGCCCACACAGGGGAAAGGGCTGTGCATGCCAAACAACACTGGGTGCAAGCCTTTTCAGTGCTGGGGATCCCTAGGGGAATCAAGACTGACAATGGCCCAAAGTATGCATTCAAAGAGTTCCTAGAGTTTGTCCAGCAGTGGGGAATAGAGCATAAGACAGGCATTCCTGACTGCCCCACAGGTCAAGCTGTAATTGAGCGTGCCCACCAGATGCTCAAGCAAGTCTTGGCTAGGAAGAGCAGTTCAACAGTGTGGATACCACCACAACAAAAGCTCTGCAAAGCCATGTTTACAATTAATTTTCTGAATTGTTTGTTTGAAAATATGAATCCTCCGGTAGTATGTCACTTGCACAGCAATAATCAGTTTAAGTTGTCGCAGCGTTCACCAGTCCTAATTAAGGACCCAGAAACTTGGGAAACCAAAAGTCCTTCTGAGCTCGTTACCTGGGGGCGTGGCTACACCTGTGTATCCATCCCCACAGGCTTGCATTGGATACCCCAAAAGTGGGTAAAACCTTTCGTCCCCAAAAATCAAGCACGACCAGAAGGGAATGAAAAACAAGTAGATGTTGCTTCAAAAAGAAGACACTGCCAGAAAAAGGAGAAAAAACCTTCCAAAAAAATCTGGTTACATTCCAGCAGACCCCTAACTTTAAATACGCTTTAAAATGTCTGTTTTTCCTCTTTAGAAAAAAAACCCCTACCTCCCACTCAACCTTGCGATGAGCCTTGTCCAAGTTGTCATCCTGTTGGCACTGAGCAGTCTGACAGCTGCGTGGATTGTCTCTCAGCCACGCCAAAACATCTGGGTGACCCTGGCACAGATGCTCCAACAAGAAAATATACACCTATCCACTGCAGCAGCAAGAGACCCTATGTCTACCTTCCTGGTGGGAATTCCATTGCAAGATGGAGAATATCCAGTTTTAACACACCTATGCCTGACCCAGGTCCCAAATCATACAACATCCAACAAACAAAACCCGTGAGCAGTGGGCTGTAATGATTAGGAACCCCAAGGAAGAGTGGCTACCAAATTTGCTCAGAGCAGCTCAGGAACCCCAAGAGTTAGAGCTACTGGGTTCCTCCTCAGCACCATGCTGCATTCACTTTATCTTCCACCCATTATCTAACACTAAAACCTTTAACAACCTATTGCAGAATCGAGAAGAGTTCACTGCCAAAAGGTGGTGTAATATTCTAAGCCACATTACAGCAGACAATCCATACCATTCACATCCCAAAAACCTCTCTAGGGGTCTGTTCCTGATTTGTGGAGATTGGGGATGAGCAGGAATCCCATCTCGGCTTTTAGGAGGGCCATGTACCACTGGGCTGTTGTCCCTGCTGGCACGCAACCAAAGCCTGATTGGCAAATGGATTTGAAAAAACAATTCGGCCAACAAAATTCAAAAGAGAAGCACTGACAATTTGGACCCAAATTGAAATTCAGAAATTTTTCATTGGGCCAAGTCAAAAAGAATTGCTACATCCCTGTTCCTTCCATGGGTCGCAGCAACCAAAGCTCTAGGCAAAGTGGGTCACCTAGAATGCTGGGTGGTCAAACAAGCGAATTTGACATCCACCGCAATCAGCAAATTTGACATCCACCACAATCAGCTCCCTCCTAGAGGATGAAGAGATCACCAGGCAAGCCACACTCCAAAATCATGCAGCCATAGACTTCTTCCTGCTGCTGTATGGACACAAGTGCCAGGAATCTGAAGGATTTTGCTGTTTGAACTTAACCTCGAAAGCACCCAATGTCCACGCAGCTATCCGAGAAATGAAAAGCTTGATCACACAAGTAAAGCAAGAATCTGAAGACTGGTTAAGCAGACTGTTCAAGGACTGTGGACTCTTGGGGTGGTGAACTTCAATAGTTAAAACAGTTCTGTTATTTATTGTTGTTCTTCTCCTAATTGTGCTAGTGTTTGGAGTTCTACATTGCTTAATTTTAAAAGTCATCAACAGTTTAATCCCTGCTACCTCAGAAGTCAACCACACAGAGTTTGTGGATCAAAAGCAATGTAACTGGCCTGCAAATCATAAGTGATGGACAAATTCATATTCTGAATCAGAACAGGCCCAATGCCTTTAACTTTATTAGGAAAAAAAAAAGGGGGGGGGAGGTGGTGTATTGCACTGAGTAGTTTATTCAGTTATTATTTTGCACTGAGCGGTTTGTTTTGTATCACAGGGTTTGCTCCGTACACCCCCCCAAGTCCTGTGGTGTTGTTTTCCCCCAGGCTGGTTCCTCCCTTCACCCCTCCCATCAGCTGTATCCCATTGGCTGTAGTTCCTTTCCTCCCCCAGGTTTAAAGTCTCCCGCCACAAGGTACCCAGTCTCGGTCTCTTTCCTCTTCCAGACACCATTTCCTCTCCCAGGCTCCCTCTTTTCTCTCCCGGAGTTGTTCTACATTAAAGCTGTCGGACTTTGGTCCCGAGCAGAAATAGCACCTCTCGCCTTTTGCTTTTGTCCTTGTTGGTGTTGCTGGTGTCCAGAGCTAGCCAAACTGATCCCCCTCAACATAAAAACTGACAACGCAGTATTAGTTTGAGTACTCTTCGTTTGAGTAGAGTCAGTTACTAAATTTGGTCTCTTTAGTTTTACAGTTGTGTAATTCTTCTTTCACCCTGTCACCACTAAAAGCTAAAAGGTAAATACCAAGATTCAGATCACATTTTTCAAGACAGTAAACCATGGTTAGCATATCATATGTTGCTAACTTGCATGAAGAGTAAACTAATTATATTTGCTTTGCCTGGACTGTATTTAAAAGACATTCAAGTTAAAAGCAAACACAGAAACACAGACAGTGAAAATAGAAAGAAAAAAATGCTCACGCTCATACATAGCAACTTTCCATGTCTTTTCACTGGTCAGTACAAGAATAATAGGAACAACCAGAAGGAAGTACAGCAACATGGGGCCTTGAAGGAACTATCAGTCACATGGTTCTCCCATACTACAACAGTGACAGTATTAGCACAAGCATTCGGAAATGTCATTGTTATGGGACACATTTATAACAATGACCTTACACAGTCTCTTGATTTACACAGAAGGAAACCAGAATGTACACAGACAAGTTTGTAAGTAGTAAAAATACACAAGGAAATTGGAACAGTAAGCAACTAGTAAGTGGCTTTGAGTCAGTTCTCCAGAATACGTTCTTAAAGAGTAGTTAACCCAACCAGCCTCAGTTCTTTCTACCTGTTGGAGACTGAAATGGTATATGGCTTAAATATCTTTATGAAGGACTTTTGCCTATTATAGCAAAAGTGGGTAACAAGAACTGCACCACTGCACCTTGAATGGGCCTCCTGACTTGAGGCCCTCAACTGCAGGTTAAGACAGATAAGATAAAGTGACCTAAGTCTGAGCTGGGGGAAAAGAATATCACAAGAGTGTGATAAATGATTTGCACTTCTAAAATTTTAAAAGGTTTATTAAACCTTAAAAAAGGTTTATCAAAAATACAACAGAAGACTGAATAGAGAAAATATTACAGCGCCAGGATTTTTCCTACCATGGGCTCATCTACACAATGGATGTTTCGCCTTTTAACCCTTTAGCCCCTCACAAAGTTCTGTCTATTGACTCTTTTTTCACTGTCCATTGACTCCTTTTTTGCTGTCCAGTGGTGGAGTTAACTGCTTTACATCTTGATTGGAGGTCAGGTGCTGCTATAGTAACAAGCCGACCCTCCCAAATGTCCTGACTACTCAGGTCACCGGGTGATAACAATGCAAGGTGGGGTAAAACATAACTATAGAACTTCTCTTAACATATACCTAATATTTGCCCTTTGATTATGAGAGTCAACCATCGCATTACTTATCTATCACAAAAGGACTAGGCCCAGCACCTTTGGGGTAGAAGCCCCAGCCCCAGGTTTTTCTGCTGCCAGGCTCACACAGATCCCTACACCAAAGCAGGGAAGGAGGAGAGATTTTGGGTGTGTGGCATGGCCTCTGGCCAGATGCAGTGAACACCCATCCTCCACTGGGCAGACTGGCCCAGCTGTGGGGCCTTCCACCCCTGGAAGGCCACATCTGTGTGAGGGACAACTGAGGGGGTGTCATGGCTCATCAAAGGCCCCTCACCAAAGGGGTCCTCAGACCCTGCACTGCACGTGATCCTACGTGATGCAACAGATCCGCAGTCTTGCAAGGGACAGTGTCAAACTTGCGCCCCGCCCCTGCCAGGAGGTACCTGTGTGTTTCCACCTGCCCAAATGTATAATTATCCATGGAATTCTCTACTTTTCAGCAGGGACCCTTAGCACCAAGAAGACGAGATGAAGGGAAGCAGGGAGATATCGCTGGGACCCTTGAAAGGGTGACATGCTTCTACTTAATATTTGTCACTCTCCCTGACCCCGCCTCCCACCTCTATTGCTTTTTTTCCTTCTCTTTTTCTCTCTTTTAGTATTAAATAAAATACATATTTTTTTTTTTGTATCAACATCTAAACTCATTTGGTTTTAATTAAGTTTCGGGTTATATTTCATTTCTTTCTGTGTTCAATCTGTTTTATTCACAGAGAATTAGTTTTCTTTGCTCTTCTGTGCTTAGACCAGTTTGCAGAACTATATGCACATTAACTGATGCTCTGAGCTTCCAAACACAGTAGTGAAAATTAGAAAGGAAGCATACAAAACTAAAAATCCAGGTTGAGGTAATTAAATCAGAAGGTATCCTACTTCAGTATGTATGGTTTCAATGGCCCTAACAATAGTATAGTAGATACCAAGCATAATTTCTGCTCTGTTAAAAACAGATCATCCTGTACAAATCCTATATAACAGTAAAGCAAAGGACTGGAGATATAGAAAGGTCCATCTCAATTACAGAAAGATCCACTGAAGCTGAAAGGTTTGCAGCACACACACAGACATACTACTATAGACATGAAAATAGGAAAAGTAAAGTACTAATAACATAGCAAGAGATAAGCAAAATATTTTGGGATTTAGCTAATTAAGGTTGAGGAACATGACAGCACTATACTGATTTCCTATAGTGGCTACATCTTCTGGAAAACCACCATTAATTAGACAAGAAACAGAAAAATGAATTAGTCAATTAATTGCTGCCTAAGGATCCCAAAAAGCAAAGACAGTACATACCTTTCTTCAGTGCATTCCTGCTTCTCAGTTCCATCAATCTCAATTTCTATCAGCTCCTCTGCCTCTCTTTTAGTCATGGCTGCAATGTTTTAAGAACAGAGCTATGAACAGAAAAGAATTTTTTCTGTAAGTCACAGACCAACAAGACTAGACAATATTTTGTGTCCTATCGCACATTTTTTAAATCAAATACCAGAATAGCCTTTTAAAGAAAAAAAAAATTCAAAACCTAATTCATATTTCACAAAATATATTACTATACCTGTTCTCAAATAAATGTTCTAGAAGCAAACATGGGACTATTAAGACATTTGCACAGAGCCCAAAGCCTGATTCTCTTGGAGGCACCCAAATTGATGGATTTTTTTTTGTTGTTGCTACAGGCCACCTACAGTAAAGCACATCTGAAAATCCAAACTACCTTCCTAGCATGGCTGAAAGATGCTTATAAATGTAAGCAGAATTTTACATGAAATGCTGCAGGAGGCAGTTGGGGAGAAGATGCATGATTTCTTCATAGGCAAATATTTCTTCATTGGCAAATTGCTGTATCACTTAATCTTATGTATTTTTGTCATGATAAATGGGAAGGACTGAAACACAAATTCTGAAGAATGCAGACAGGCTTAAATATCTGAATGCACTGACACCCACATGGTTACAGGTGATCTGTCAGACTGTTAAAAAATATTTCAAACCCAAAATCTGAGCAATGTCTCTTGCTGAAAACTCCCAAAGAAGCAAACTGATGTGATAAAAAAGGGGTGAATATCTTTTCTGCACTAGCAATCAGACTAAAACCAGAAAACAAAGGTAAATTGTCTTTTTTTGTGATGAAGGGAGTTTACCAGTAAGGTCACAAAGGAGTTAGGCTGGGATTTGTGTTCTTTGACATATTCATACGTTATTTACGGAGAAAACAGTGCAAACTTACAGAAATAACTCAGCACCTTGATAGATTTCTGGCAGGAATTATTCAATATGGATAAATGCAGAGGGATGCAGAGTGAGAAAATATTACTGCCCACAGCAACAGTACAGAATTAGTTAAGGCATTTAGAAGTTCCTATGGATTGGACTCCAAACTGGCAGCTGGGACTAGTAACTGCTCACTCCCTCTTCAAAGGCAGCTCATGGTTGAATCTCTCAGGCCTTGCTATATTTCCGGATCCCTGGAGGGGCAGGAAAGAGGAACCCAGGCACAAAAAGCAGGTGCACAAAGAGCAGGCACACAAAGAGAAAGAAAGACGGTTCTGCTGAGCACAGATACAAAGAAGGGAGATGGGTATAAAGAATAACAACATAATGTAAACACCTAAACTCATTAAGGTTCATAGAGGCCTAAAGGGGAAAATTATTCAGTGTTCCCTATACTAGCATAAAGAGATTTCTTACAATATAAACATTTCACATGAAGTCTAGGAGTTAGTTCCTACAGGATGATGCAGAGTTTGAAAGTGAATATGGGTTCAGATGGGGCTGAACTGCCTGCCCCTTCCCTAAAGAGTACTGAGAGACAAGAAGGCTCAAAGAGCCTGGCTTGCATGGAGGGTTCATGTGGCAAGAACACTTCAACAGCAGCATTTGTTCAAAGGAACATAAAACCTGTGGTTGATTCCTGGAGGGTTCAGCCTACTGATTTCTGTTTTCTACTTTCTCCAAACAAGCCTAAGACTTACCTGTTAGCCAAGAAGAAAGCTGACCTCCACTAACATACAAGAAGACATCTGTCAACAGAGCCTTTTTCCCATGTGACAGCCCAATGCTACTCCAGTATCTTTTACAGTAAGGAGAGTAGTCCCCTAGTTCTGTTTAAGATCTATCTTTTCCCTAGAAGACAAGGAGTTAAGCAAGGAATGAGCCCACTGTGAAATGGGCCCAAACTCTAGGAGTAGAATTGTTTGCTACCCCACCAGGTAATTGTAAGATGGGGTCCAGCTCTGGAGCTCATATACATAATCAGCTGATAATGAAGCCCAGTCACTGGAGTCATTTGTGCCCCAGAGAAACTCTGGTGTGTGCAGCACATGGTTCCTATCCATCCATATTATCCAAATCACAGATAGCAACACAAAGCAGGTAACAAAGCAGATAGCCTGTCCTTCACAGATCAGCTTTTACAACTCATGAGCCAGTTCAGTTTTATGATGGATGTGAAAAATGCGTATTTTATGATTGGCTTTTCGCAAATATTAAAATGAATATTATATGTGTTGTGTTAGAAAGTAATGCTGTATTAATTCTCTTCAGTAGTGTGTTAAATATAGTTTTAGGTTATAAAAATTGTTAAAATAGAAACTGTGCTATGTAGGGTACTTTTTTTAAAGAAAGGACTTGCAGCGAGATAGCAGCCACAGGACACCTAAATCTTTCGGAGAAAAAGAATTTATTGCTCCCTTATCAGAAGAAACGAACTTCTTCCCGCCTCGAAGGCGCTGTTAGGATTAGGAGGAAGAAGCTGACGATGACCAGGCCGAATCCTGTGTTTGAATGGAATTTATGCATCATGCATAAAGTGTATGAATATGCAACAGGCTGTTGTTTTTAAGGGTTAATCCTTTGTTAACAGGCGTCCTTTTTCAGGCTTGTGCTGCCCAGAAAAAGGTACCTGGACGTCCGTAACTCTTTGTTATTATTGTCTCATATTGTCTTAATTCAAATTGTCTAAATTATTATTACTCTAATTGTACTATTATTTTTATAACTATTTTATTACTATTAAATCTTTAAAATTTTAAAAAACAAGTGATTGGTGTTTTTCACAATGGAGACAATGGAGCAGTGAACAGGATGGGGGAAAATCACCCCAGATTTGAGGTGTTTAACTTCTCTATCAACAGCCTGAAGTGAGAAAATAAAGCCAAACTGAGAGCTGTGGCTGTGCAGCATGTACCTGGTCAAAGATTAGGAAGCAAACTATACAAGATCATGAGATCAATTAGGCTGGAAAAGACCTTCAAAATCATCATGACTGAACACCATGTCAACTAGACCATGGCACTAAGTGCCACATCCAGTCTTTAACATCTCCAGGGATGGTGATTCCACCTGGGCTGCCTGCTCCAATGTCTAATCACCCCTTCAGTAAAGAAATTCCTCTTACTGTCCAACCTAAACTTCCCGTGGCACAGCTCAAGACTCTTTATTACTGGGTTGCGGAGGAGCAGAGCCCGAACCCCACCTGGCTGCAACCTCCCGTCTGGGAATTGTAAAGATACAGGGTCCTCCTTGGGCCTCCTTTTCCCCGAGGTGAGTCCCCCCTGCTCCTCATCAGACCCTTTCCCAACTCCGCTGCTTTTCTCTCGACTCCCTCCAGCCCCCCGAATGTCCTTCTCGGAAAGAGGGGCCCAGAACTGGTCACATCACTCGAGAGGCCTCTCACCACTGCAAGGGGAGAACCACAAGACACCACACATCCTGTTAACTTTTCAGCCAAAACAAGGTTTTTACAAGCGGGGATAAGTTTCCACGCGCCGGGGAGGCCTCGCGATCCCCGCGGCGGGAGCCCTCGGTTCCCGATCCCCGGGGCCCTTCCCCGCGGCCGCCAAGGCGCCACCTCCCCGTGGGCCCCGCTTCCCGCGGCGCCTCCGTGTCGTTGTTTGAACCCGAAACGGAAATGGGACCGCGGAGCCGCCGGGAGAGAAACGGAAACAAAACACGGGCCGGGCCGCGCTCACCCGCCGCTGCCGCCGCCACCGTCCGTCCGTCCGTCCGTCCGCTCGCCCGCCGCACCGACACGTCCCACTGTCCGTCCACGTCCGGGAACTCCCCCAGCTCCGGGTCCAGGACCGGCTCCGGGAGCGGGTCCAGGAGCGGGCTGCGCCAGAATCGGGGCGGCGCGCAGGCCCAGCGCGGGGAAACGCGCGACACCGCCGCGCCCCCGCACGAACTACGACTCCCGGCGGCACTCGCGGCTCCGGAAGGCCCTGAGCCTCTTTGCCTCAGTTGGAAGTGGCTCTGTGCGGGGACGGTGAGTGCTGGGCTCTCCCGCGGCTCTTCCCGCGCTTTGCCAGGTCCCAGCGGGCGCTAAGCGGGGCCGGGCTGCGTGTGCGGATGGGGGAGCCCCGGGTGTGCGGGTGGAGGGACGGGGGGGGATGGTGGCTCCCGGCGCGCACTGCGAGGGCGGCGGGGCCGAGCGGAGGCAGCAGCTCGGCCAAGGTGACTCTGGGGTTGGAAGTGTCGCCTTTTTTCCTACTTAAACCACGCGAAGAGCGGGATTCACGGTTTGTCTGGGTTGTTCTGTCGCGGTTCCGTACCGAAGGGGTCGCGGAGCTGCAGCCGTGGGATCACGGTGGCCTCGGGTTCAGTGGTTGCTGGAATTTCCCCTCCCCCCATGCTGTTTTAAATAACCTTTGACTACCTCTCTGCTTTAAAGTTTACCTCCAAAGTACATTTTTCTTTCTTCTTATGCATTTATCTTAATAATATCTTAAAGGAAGTCTCTTTTAAATACTTTTCTGGTTTCAGCTCCAAGCTATTTTTTTCCTGCTTATTTAATGCATTTGTTATATCGCTGTGACTAATTTTTTATTCCTCCTTTCGTATTTTATTAATGGTTAAAGTAGTAGTGCCATCATGATCCTGCGGCAGATCTTGCGGCTTTCCTCCCTTTTCCACTCTGCTGTGTCCATTCACCTGCGCAGGAACATTGGGCTCTCTGCGATTGTCTTCAACAAGGCAAAAGAGCTCGACCCCGTCCAGAAGCTCTTCGTGGACAAGATCAGAGAGTACAACACGAAGAGCAAGTAAGTAAAGGAAATTGTCTTAAGGAGAGGGCTGATGGCAAAAGGGGAAGATCTGTTGATTTTGACATAAAAACATCAGACCTGAAGTGTTTGATTTTTCACAGTTTGATACTTCTGTAGGCTGGTCTGTAAATATTTAAGGTGTGTTTTCCTGCAACGCTTATGGTGTCACTAGTGGGAAAGGTTGTTCTTGCATATCTAATAGAAAATACCAATTTTTTTTCCCTTAAGAAAAAAATCTAATGCCATTCTTCTTGGGCAGTTAAGCCACACAGTTAAGGTCTCTTGCACACTGCATAAATGTACTGGTATGTTAATTTGTACCCATCTACATGCTCTATAAATAGAGGGGAAAAAGCAAAACAAACCATTTCTTTCTTTTGGGTGTTTTTTTTTTTTCCTGGGGAAAACAGTTATTCTGTAGTCTTGTTTCCAGAAGCTGAATGAAAATAGCTTCCAAAACCAATTGAGAATTAATGGAATTATCAGGATGGTCCATTTAGCATCTTAAGTTAATAAGCAGTTCCTTCAAATAGAATCTTAGATTCTTGTAATGTTTGAATGAACTGCTGACCAGGAAACGAAAACTATAGTAATTCTGTGTAATTTATTCTTGGGAAGTATTCTCTTAGCTCTGCTGGTATATGTGTCTATCCCTACCTACAAACCCATCTGTGTAGGGAGGCAGATATTTGGTGGTTTTACCTGAGTGCTGGCAATCTAAAGAGTTACTATTTCAAAATGCATTTTCTTGGTAAGAACAGTTAAGCTTTACTAACTGAGATAACTAGTTCAGAGACAGAAGAGGTGCAAATCACAGTTTTGTTAGGAATTCACACCTGGAACAAACAAAATTAAACGCTGGAGAGCCTCCATACTCATCAGTGGTTTTGCCTTATAAGACCACCTTTTGTCTCAAAAGGCTTGGATTTTCATCCCTGATAATTGGATTTTCTTCACTGACAGCAGAAAACCTTTACCCTGAGAATCTTGTTTGTGTGTAAGGTAAGGAGGCCCTAAGGTGTCATATATTGAGTTTTGGAAATATTTTAAATTATTTCCTTTGGCTGGCTGTTAGAAAGGTTTTAATTTATAAATGGGCTTGAAAACGTAGAATTTTCCATGTGAAATACTAGAACTGAATTGTTAATCACAAGTTTTAATGTTTATTAGGCAGGCTGGAGGGCCTGTTGATGCAGGACCTGAGTTTCAAAAAGATATGAATGAATCCCTTGCAAGACTCCAACGGGCGTATGGTGAAGGAGATCTCACCAAATTTCCAGAATTTAAATTTGAGGGTGAGTTAACAATCTTACTGAATTCTAATTGCAAGTAGATTCACTCACAGGTTTCTTAAATTCCCCTTTAGTTTATATTTGTACCATTAATTTGGTGTAAAATGTCCTCTGGGAATCTTACGCTTTTGCACAGTTCACATCTGTTTCCATGTGACTCCTATTTTGATTATTTGCCTTTTCTAGCAGGGATGTGGTCTTCATTATACTAATGATAAACAAAATTTGCAGTCAGATCAGTCTATCTTAATTGTCCTTCAGGCACTCTAAAGAAAGAGCTCTGATAGAAATAGCCTAGGGTCTGTATTTTTCTCACCTTGCCAAAAAGATCTGCTGTTTATAATGTGAATATCAGTTAGTCTTAACGTCATCCAAACTGTGACTTTTTTGATTTTGTAAGCTTCTCTGGAAAGCCAGTAATTTCAGAAAATTAACATAGGACTAAACTTCCTTACTTATGAATATTTTGTAGCTAAATTATATTAAACATTTTTCTTCAGCTATTTGGATATGATTTCTGTGTAACTGCTCTAAGTTTGTTTTAGCGTGGAAGGGAAAGGGCAAACAGCATAAGGCTTGGTGAGTATCTGGCAGCCAGCCAAGGCCAAGCAACCATAGTCAGCAACTTGTAGTTCTGATCAGAGTGTCTGGGAATTCTAATTTAGTCTTGGAACACACCTGAAAATGTTCTGGGTTTTGGTAGTATTTCAGTTGGGCAAAGTTGGGGTCAGGTTGTTACTGGTGCAGATAAAACAGAGTACCTGTAAAGTAGGATCTATGGTTTATTTTTCCACAATTTTAGGGATCTAGTTTCTCTACATTCAGTTTTATTTCTGTGTCGTATGTGAAACTATGCATATTAAAATTTTACTTGTTTTTGTAAGGAAAAAGAATTTGTTTGACCGTAGGAACGGAGCAAAGCACAGACACAACGTGACTTTGTTCTTTTGCCACCTGTTGCCTATCCTTTATCTAATTTCAATTAGGTTTCAAATTGTAATTAATATGAGCAATTATATGAGTAGGAACATCAATTTTTTTTACCTTAGGGATGCTTACTATAAGCTGACCCTTGTCTCTCAGACTTCGTATTAAAGACAGCAGGCATTGGTAGCCCAAGTGCCCAAAGCCCTAACCTTTGTGAGCCTGTACCTTTGCCATCAAGAACTCCTTGGTCAGTGTTTGCATGAGGAGAGTATCTTGCTGAGTTGAGTTGAATTTGTGTGCTCCTTTCTGTTAATGTACACTGATGATACACTAATGAAAGGGAGAGAAGAGAGATTACTTGTTCTTAGAGCTATGTTGGAAATACTTGTCCAGTAATGTTCTGGTTGACTTCTTCAGTTTCTCTGCTGTCTTCTCCCATATCCCAGGTGTCACTAAAAGCTGTTTAGGCAGAATATTGCTGAGGCTTAGCCTTTATACATAACTCCCACAAGGTGAAAAAGACCTGTCTCCAGCCTAGTTGCTGTTTACTGCTGCCCCCATTTAATCAGTCAGGAGGGAGTGTAGACTGTAATGTACTGCTTTAGCTTGCCAATGTAATGGTTAGTTTTCTTTGAATTACAAATTAATTGTGGTGTTTGAAGATGGAATAAAAAGAGACTAATAGGAATTTTCTCTCTCCCATTCCTCCTGTAGAGCCCAAGTTTGAGGAGACTCCAAAGTGATCTCTGCAGCTTGTACACCAGACAGCAATGTACAGCCATGGAGTTGCTGAACATGGCACCGATTGTAATTTAATAAATGTAGTACTTCAGTTTGATTTCAGTGGTGTCAAGAAGCTCTTAATTGCATGGTGAGTGTAGCTAGCTGTGATCATCAACTCTTACAAGACAGAGGCAGCTGAGCAGTGCTGCTCAGTGTTAACTGCAAAACTCTTTTGTGTATTATGTTTTAATGCTTAGATATTATAACACTTGTAATGATATACCAGGAAGGAACTATTTGTTTTGTTGAGTTTATCCAAAAAGTTTCTGCTGAAAAAAAAAAATCTTCATGAACTTTAAGTCTGTAGCAAAGCTCTACAGTAGTGATGGAGGTCAAAAGCATAGGCACAAATGCCCTAATTCTACACTGCATCAATGAACACAAAGGTGATGAAGTTAATCTTCCAGAAGAAAAGGAAATCTGCTAAAGAGGTTGTAAGGTGTGAATTTCTGCGACTGAACTATTGACACAAACACTTTAGCTTCTGAGGAGCTATTTATTTAGAATAATTATATCTGAGAAACTACATAAACACTTTGACAGAGTCTTCATACTACAGTTTGAATTGTATTGACATGATTTTTCTTCAGAATGAAACTACATATGCAGTCTACAGAGAGAGAGACTTCCACATTGAACACTGAAGCACTGCTTGAGCTTTTATTACAGGAAGATTTATTTCGTCAGCATAGTGAGTTTACTTCTACACGCTTTGAAATTGTATCAGATTTGCCAAAATCATCTCTTTAAGTCCTAATAAAACAGAATTGCAGGAGAAATTGAGCCCTTGATGATGGTTGAGACACAAGTAGTGAGATCATCTATGAAAACTATTTGAATAGATTGTTCCAAGCTGCAAGAGTGAATCTTGTATTGCTGCATGTACATATGAACAAAATGAGAAGCTTTCAGACAGAACTAAATTGAATATACAAGTTAATTTGTCTTTAAGTTTATTTGGGGATTGGTTTTTTTTTTTAAATGCCATCACAGCTAGGTTGACTAAATATTCGCAGTTTCTATTTTCAGCATGTAAGACATGGAATATTTACAGAGCAGAGGCCAAAAGATCCCTTGGTGTTGTGGTGTAACCCTAGCCAGCAACTAAGCATCTCATAGCCTCTGGCTCACTCCCTGTCCCTTCCTCCTACTGTAGGGAAGGGAATTAGAAACAAAATTTTTGGGTTGAGATAAAGCACTTAAATAATTGAACCAAAGTAATAATATGGGGAAAAGAGAGAAAGAGAAAACCTGAGAAGCACAAGTGATGCAGAGCACAAGTGCTCATCACCACTCACTGACTGATGCTCAGCCTGTTCCCCAGCAGCAAAATGGCCCCTCCCAGCCAACTTCCCCCCAGTTTAAATACTGGGCATGATGTTTCGTCCCTTTGTCCAGTTCAGGTCAGGGTCCTGGCCCTGTTCCCTTGTGGCTTGAGCACCTTCTCACTGCCAGAGCATCAGACACTGAGAAGTCTTTGAATTGGGGTAAGTACTACTGAGCAACAACTGAAACATTATTGTGTTATTGACATTAATAATAATTAAAAAAACAGCTCTGTACCAGCTATTAGGAAGAAAATTAAATCCCAGCTGAAACCAGAAAAGTACCAGCTGCTTACTCCATACCATTTACGTCACACTGGATCCCACACTTCCCAATATACCAGCACCTTTCCCATCTTTTTATAGATGCACACACAGATACCATTTCCTTAATCTATAGACAATCCCTGTAGAAGTCTATTGACTTCATTCAGTCATGACTTTTGGCTTACACAATCATGACTTGTGAGTGTCATAAACAGTCTTTCAGGGAAGGAAAGAGGGTGTCTGGTGTTGGACTGTTGCATGTTGAAGCCAGTTCTGATTCCGTCACTGCCCTGCTTGTCCAGTTACAACGAAGTTCATTAATATAGCAGTTGAAAGGGAGCTGGGTTCAGATCCCCAAAGCTGGAGGCGTGGAGACAGGCACCTTGAGGTGCCCAGTGCAATCGTGGGCATGCAGCTGATGTAGAAGTGCTAATACACAGCATTTCTCAGCAATTAACATCACATAATGCACTGGCTATTCAGTGAAATCCACCCTGCACAAACCAGACTTGCCCATTCGCTCATCTTAACAAGTGTGCCCAAGCCCTTGAGCAAAAACAGTCCCACAGGTGAGTTTGCCTTTGCCCAAGGCAGGAACAACCCAGACTGTCTTCCACAGCACAGTTTTCATGTGCACTATAGGAACTTTATTTTCTTCTACAGTAAAAGTTTTGATTGGGCAGGGCCAGCCCACTTGGCAGATCTTCTAGTGCTGACTCACCAGGTGGCCTTTGTCAATGTGCATCCCAATGTTTGAAGGTTCCTTCTGGCCATTGCTCTCAGTGTAGTCTAACAGTCCATTGGATCATGTGGCTTTCTCAGCTGGTGCATGATACAATATACTCATGTTCCTCTATAAATGTCATGTTCCTTGGCCCAAGCATCTGTGAGTGTTTTCCAAGTATTTCTAGTTTATTCTGTTGAAAAGCTTGGTGTTGCTCAGGGCCCCATGTGAAATCATTCTTCTGAATCATTGATAAAAAGGGCTTACAATCAGACTAGTTTGGAATATGCATTTTCAAAAAACCCACATCTAAGCTTACATTTGGAAGAAATGGATTAGAATTTCTTTCCATAGGATCAGGAGTAAATTTAGCCCTTCCACTCTGCCTGGGAAACCATCCAGTGGAGAAGGGAGTAGCAGCTTTTCTGGAAGAACCCCCATTTGGGATTGTTTTCTTTACAATTCATGTCTCTAGGGTTGCGGTAGGTCTCCCATCCCAATTCTTCATGCCTTCTCTGTGGTCTCTCAGCTAAACCCACAGGGTATCCCATGGCGTGTCCCTTCCATATCCTCCCTCTTGCGCCAATGCTTACTGTCATTAGCATGGGTCTGTAGAGGTGAGGAATAGAACATAACCTCTTTGAACTGATGAAACTCCTGGGATAGTTTATCGAATAGTTTCTCCACAGATGAGAGAGGAAGAGAGGCTGTCTTCAAATTCCCAGAAATGGCAAGCCACTGTATCCACAGATGGTGGTATGATGTCTTTTCAGATTAATGTTGCCAGTGGGTTGGTGTGTACTCTTGGTACACTCTATAAACTTCCACCACATGGGTCATGTGCAAATGAATTGGTCTGGATCTGTGGGGGACCTTGTATTGTCCAGGTCAAAATAAATCTCTAGCATGGCTAATTCCCTCAAGTACTGGATATCTTTCCACTTGCATGATGACATGTAGTATCATTCTTGTAAGGATACCTTTCCTTCAGGCTTGACAGGAGTCACTTCCAGAGGCTGGGGACTTGTGTCTCTCTTGCAATCACCTTGTCAATGCTTGCTTTCTTAGAAAGTGATTCCTATGCTCTAATTCCAATCCGTTAGTCCTGTTATCCCAGCATCACAAGAGCTAGTGGTAGTGTGCTCATCAGTTCAACAGCTTAAATATTTATGTATATCCTGCAGCTCACTCAGGAATAAGGATTGAGTGGTTGCCTCTTGTTATCCTGTTACTGAAGTTTGTGTCGGTACAGTACATGTCAGTGAGGTTTTGATTGTCACAGATCATTTCCTAACCCTAAAGAAGGCCTGAACCATATGCAGCAACATACCGATTGTTACCAAAAGGACCACGTTGGTTTCAAGGGTAGTCACCGGATATGCAAAGTCTTTAAAATTCTCAAATGCTATTGTAATCATCCTGGAGGGGAAGGAAGGTGTTTTTCCCATGGGTTGGCTCTCTGAGGGTAAAAGGCAGTAGCTGTAACTGTGGATAGTTTCCAGCAGATGGCTCCCAAAGGACAGTGGGGACACACACCAGACAGGCTCATGACCAGCCATTCTATCATATCACAAGCCAGTACAACACAGAACAACACAGTGATAACCTTAGCCCAGGCCTAGAGCAAATGAATCGATATGGTGACCAGCAACTATTAAACCAATACAATGAAGGCTTATAACAAACTTGTTTTACCATGCTCTAGTCAGATCTGGTTTTAGCTCAACCTTTTGAGTGCCACGTTGGATGCCAAAAAGCACTGCCAGCTGCTCAGCCCCATGTGGCTGCTTGCTCACTGTCCCCACCCCAGTCCAGTGGGAGAACTGGGGAAAAAAAGTAAAACTAGTGGGTTGAGAAAACAACAGTTTAATTGAAACAAAGTAAAATAAGATACTAATAATACTAATGATAATAAAAACAACAATAATATGAATTGTAGTGAAAAGGAGAGAGAGGAGTAAAGCCCAAGAAAGGCAAGTGATGCACAACAGTTTCTCACCACCCACAGACTGAAGACCAGCCTGTTCCCCAGCAGCAGTTGGCTCCTCCTGGCCAAGGTCCCCAGTTTAAATCCTGGGTGTGATGTTCTGGCGTGGAGGCAGTCACCAAGCACCAAGCCTGCTTGAGTTCCAGAAATGTTTGGACAACGTGACAGGCACATGGTGTGATTCCTGGGGTGTCTTGTGCAGGGCCAGGAGTTGGACTTCATGATCTTGATGGGTCTCTTCCAATTCAGCTTATTTGATGATTCTGTGATTCTGTGCATATCCCTTTGGACAACTCAGATCAGCTGTCCCAGCTGTGCCTTGTCCCTGCTTCTTTTGTCCTCCTCACTAGAAGACCATGGGAATCTGAGGACTCCTTGACTTGGAGTAAGCACTACTCAGCAGCAACTAAAACATCAGTGTGTTATCAACTTTATTCTCATATTAAATCCAAAACACAGCTACTATGAAGAAAATTATCCCAGCTGAAACCAGGACATTGATACTTTTGTATAACAAGTAGTAATTTGATGTCCCTCACAGAGGCTGAAATCTTCTAAATAACAAAGGACTTGGTATGCTTGAAATCCTAAATGAAGCAAACAAAGTTACAATAAAAAATAGCTCAAAGATTTTAAGCAGGTTAATGTTCGTGTACATTTCAGAAGGAACTAAGGCACTGAGCTTGACAAGAAATGTGTCTGATGTGCTGTTAGTAAATGTTCTTTTCTGAGATGGGAGGTCTACAAAATGCACTCTTACACAGAAGTAGCAACCTAATCATAAATACAGGTATCAAACAGCTCTGTTCAGAGCATCCGATTTTAAAGTGCATTAACAATGATAAACAGATACCATACCTCTTCAAAGCTTTAGCTTTCTCACCCAGAGAAAATAGTTGGTTTCAGGAAGTTTCTTATATGCATACTTGGTCAAGGATTAAGCTTATGCAATTTAGTATGTTTTGTTTTGATTAAGAAAATGGGTGGTGTTCAGGGATCTTTTAAGGTTATATCAGTATTACTTATGCTACTTTAACTCCTCTTGTCCTTAAGCTGTAGATAGTGATATTAAGTCACTCCTAGTTGAAATTTTACTTAGAACTCTATTCCTTTTGCACTATTCTGAAAAGCTGGAAAGTTGTGGATGTAGTAAAAGCCCTTTGAGCCGACTCAAGGAAGTGGGGGTGGAAGTAGTAAATTCAGCTTCCATATTTAGTTAAGTCTTTTGACCCACATTATTCTTAGAAGAGTTAGGGCCCAATCTTTCTCTCATTGCTGTCTTGGACTGTGTCTCAGTTAGTTAATCAATATGTACAAGAAGATGCAAAGTATGCAGCAAAGTGCTGCACCTGTGTTGCATTTAAAACTATGCAACAGGAAGCTGTAAATACAGATATAGTGTTGCCAGGTACGGGCACAGCAGGAGTGAGGAGTTTGTGTACATGTGGAAAGACATTACAGATCTAAGGAACTTTGAAGATATCTAAAACACACTAATGAACACAAAAGACTTGCCTTTTCACTTGTAGATTGATAGTTTGTCTTCTTTCTGTTAACAGAGCAGGAAAGGAATACAGGTTAAATAGTGACTTTTCTGGGGTTGGGTTTACCCCTTTGGGAGCCTTATATATGAATGCATTTTTCCAGATTTCCAGCAATCCTCAGGGATTTTTCCTCTCCTCTTAGAAAAAACTTACAATAACAAATCCATTGAATGGTTTTAGGTATCAGTCATTATCTCATAAACCACTGCCAAACTCCTTCTCTAGCTCATCTTTCCAAGTCTTCCAGTTACACTTTTTGTCTAGCTCATGGTCAGAACTAAAACAGCTTGAAGAATTCTGACTTGCTACTAAGAAATTTGAATGAAATAAATCCATATCAAAGGAATAGTCCAGGTACTGTCAGCAAGTTTCTACAAGTTATATTTTCACAAAACACTTCCTGAAATAACTTGTAGATATGGATTTGAGAGTAGTTCAATTTGGTTCTGATTGTCTTTTGTCTAGTTTGAAGAGGAGACACATGAATAGCTGAGTTAGAAGTGTAAGCTGTAACTATGTAAAAAGACACGTCTCTGTGTATTTACCACAGCAATGTAATGATTCACTTTCTGACCAGCACACTGGTTTCTATTAAGGAAACCAGCTAGTGTGTAGGATCAGGTTTATCTCAGCGTCAAGAAAGCTATTGCACAAAAATCATGTTAGAAAGACTGTAAAAATCATTATAGTTACTAAATCATCTGAAATGTAAATGAGGTTTGCAGTGATTTATGTACTACTTGCATACTTACTGGGAAGAACTTTCCTCTGAAAAAGAAAGGAAAAAAAAAAAAAGAATTAGCACAAGAACAGTTTTCCTTAGCTATTTTAAAGTTCTTTGAAATAGTTATTTCTAGAATATTCAGCTCTTCAGTTTCTAGAAGAGTTTCTGAACCAAATGTCTCTTTTGGTGTAGTGAGTTTATGCAGAAGAAAGATTAGGTTTCAAGGGTCAATGAAGCTCCAAGTGAACTCTAACGAGCCGCTCTGCAGCCTCTGGTAATTTCAGGCAGCTGACCTTTTCAGACCCCAATGTTTGGCATCTATTGTTGCTGTGCTCAAGCCTATAGGTACCAATGTAAAGGCTACAGAGAGGCTTGCTGGATGTCAAGCTTTATGCAGCAACCCCTAAAAGCAAGCTTTTTCCATGACCCAGAGCAAGAAGACAGTTAATTTAGTCTCCCTTTCATCAGAACTTAGTTGGTCAGGCACTGTTGACTAAAACAGGTTTAATTTGATTTTGCCTTTCTTAGGCATTCCTTATCAAAACTAGGGTGGAGATGTTCAAAGAACCAGAGTCAGGCTCATTGCTTTCTGTAGGTTGTTGTTTGGTAACCTTAAGCAACTGCACAAACATCTCCATGTCATTTGCAAAGTACCTTTTGCAGTAGATATTGGCAGAATAAAAATGTCGGCACAAAATATTGCTGTTTTAATGTTCTTCAGCTTCAGTACCATGGAGTTAGAACCTTCATGGAAAGGAGGGCATCATCAGAATCATAAAATCATGGAATGGTTAGGGTGGGAAGGGACCTTAAAGATCATCTGGTTCCAACTGTCTGCCATAAGCAGGGAGACCTTCCACAAGATCCAGTTGCTCAGGACTCCCTCCAACCTGTCCTTGAACACTTCTAGGGTTAGTGTCATGGAAACACTGCTAAAGACAGACATTTTTTGACTCAAGGAAGGAGTGATTTTATTCTACTTACTTGCAAAGTAGCCCTTTTTTTGGGCATAGAATACTCCAAGGCCACACAGCACCATCACCAGAGCCACAATTACTACAGCCACAATGATACCGCTTACATTAAGGTCATCTGTAATTATAAAGCAGAAGTCCTATGTACTAAATTGTAAAAATTTCCACTGGCTGGATTTTTCCCTAATTACCACAGACATTTTTGTATCTATAGGTGGGCTTTGGCCCAAGATGCATAAGTTAATTAGTAACAGTTAGATGTATTTAAGCGGTAAAAAAAAACCAATGTGCCACAGCCACTTTAACAGAAGTGCTTGGTATGCATCAACTGCTTAGTTTGGGTCAAAAGTAAGGAAAGAATAAGAAAGACAAAGGGATACATATTCCTTATCATATCTACCCCAGATAAGTATTACCCAAGTCATATGTCTCTGAGGAAAAACATCTTGAAATTTTTGTAAATGTTAAGCAAGTTTTTTCATATAGTTATTTGCTTAACACAACTGAAACAGCTGATGGCAATTGAGTTCCACTTCTAAAGAACTCTTCAAATAAGTTTTTTGAAATGCAGTGATTTTTACATTTTTAAATAGCAAGGCTTTAAAAATACAACACAGTAAAGCTGAGTTGCCTGAAGTTAAACTCTACAGCAGGCTACTGAAACGTCTGGCCATTTTTATTTTTAAGGTGATGGCTTGACTTCAACCATGACAAAGACCACAGCCATATCCTGATATACTAAGAGCTTCAGAATATCACACATTTTAGGAAAACCAAAATTATCAAGAACCAGAAACATTTTCATAGGTTTTTGTTATGTTTCCAATTATTTGGATCCTAACTTTAAGCATATTTTAATATATGGTTGGGATTTTTTACCCCAAAACCTAACAAATGTTTGCACAATTTAGGGTGACAGCAATTTAGGACTTAGTGCATATTTTCACAAAGTGATTGTATCTCAGTAGCTTGAGGAACATTTGCCCATAATCCACCAAGAATGCAGGAACAGCCATGACACAGTGATTTTCAGCTAAGTTCCATGAAAGCACCATATGGAACTTTGCAGTTCTGTGTGCTGCTTTATGGAACACTTGGCCAGGATCTTCCCTGTAGTAGTTACTAGGATTTGTTATCACTTGCTTTCCTATGATATCTGCAAGAACCAGTTGTATATTTCGCAAAAAAACCCCTCACACATTTTGGGTTGTTACAGACTGTTACATTAAGATTTCCCATGAATGAATCCCAAAAGGGAGGCTTTATGTGAAGAAAACACCCCAGTGGACTGGCACACTCTTCTGTAAGCCTTCCACAAAAGCATTTGGAAATATTAAAGTTCTCATAGGACTGATGATCTTCTGTGAATTCAGTGTTTAGCAATCTAAGCCCTAATTATGGTGATAAGGAACTTATTATTTCTCCTCCCCCCAAATGCCATAATCAAATAGAAATATTTAATTCAATCTGGTCTTACGTTCTTAGTTGTACCATGCAATGACATAAATCCTACTGCAAGACTGTTTTCCACCATTATTTTCTTTAATACATACCAACTTGCATTCGCTTCACTGAGCATTTCTGAGATAATCCAATCCCATTGGAGGCTTCACAGAAATACTCTCCAGTGTCATTCTTTGTAACTGTATTAAACAGCTGTTAAGAAAGAGTCCAAAACCATTATCAGAACAGGGGAAAAAAATCGTGTAGGATAGAAATTTTGACATGTTAATGTAGATTTGTTTGTTTTAAACAAATGAAACCCAAAAAACTCTGAAGGCAAGTAAGAAATTCTGATCCATTTCAACCTTGTAACAGCTCCCTGGTCACATTCCCTGGTCCTTCAACTTCTGCTTGTTGCTTAAGAGGTTCCTTTAGATGGACATTTAACTCAGTGGAGTGTATCTACAAGGAATTAATTTTCAGTGGACCAGAACTTTCCAATAATATCCACTTTTTTAGATATGCTCTAATTTCAGAATACCTGAAATCAAACAGTTTCTTCATTTTATCAAAACAACCCCATTAACTGTTCCTTCAAAAAACTTGTCACATACTACTTACGATGCATTGTCAACTGAAATTTTTCAGAAGTAAAGAGTTGTTTGGGTGGTTCTCAACCCTCCAAAAATGCACTTTGTCTTCTTCCAACAGAGAAATGCTAAACCATACTATTTATCAAATACTACTACTGTAAAAATGAAAATGAAATGAAAATGAGACTGTGGCAGGACATCTCCCCCCACCACAGAAGATCTTATCTGTTGCTTGTTAGTTGGTGTAATAACTCAGAGCATCTTGCTCTCACACGAGCCTCACATGAGCCTTGGTGAAGTAACTCAATCAGGACAGTTTATCTTGCAGTGAATTATTTCATTGCCATGGGATTGATGCTTTCAGCTGACAGTAAACATCTTGCTGTGGAAGCAGATATGGAAAGACAAGCTGGAATTTCTGACTGACATACACTTCACTTTACAAATTATAAAAGCTACACCATATTTTCACAAAGCAGAAATGTTCTGCACATTCTCTGGAAATGTGTGGGGTCTCCCCCCAAAGTCAGGACCCCACTTTGTGGTTCCTCTCCTGGGGGCTGAGTGTAAGGACAGTGTGTATGCTATCAGCAATTCGGTGGTAAGTTACAATGACTCCTAACCTATACTGTTTCCTTGCTAGCTGTAATACAGGTACCTTAATGTCATGCACACTTTTATGTAATCTACAAGTAGTTCTTTTATTTTACACTGTGTAACAAATAACTGTTTAAGGCCTCTTGTCTGTTACTTTCTGTTAATTCAATAAGTAACTCATTTTATAATAGACCAAACTGTCTACTTAAGAACTTGTGAGCCAGAGCGATTTAGGTGCAGGTCACCTAAGTAGAGCTGCTGCAAAGAGTCTAAGCCTAAGGCAGGGCTTTTCTAAAGCTCTCACTTGATCTGTAACAAGGAGATAGATAGAAAATGACCTCATGTCAGTTCCAGTATTTCTAATTTCCCAATTATTAGACTTGTTAACTGTTTCTTTTTAATGTATGCCATACTTTGATATTTTCAGAAGTGATTTGGAAGTTTGACTAGTCCACCTGATTTCTGTGATTGTTTTCAGAACATCTAAATGCTTAGTCATGCTTCTGTTTCCATGTTTGATTTTGCACAAGAGTAGTGTTCTTAGAACAACTCTTCTGCAAAATCTCAGCTCCTTAAGTAGCATCAAGTTCTTTTGAAGGATCAGCTAACAGGGGAAGAATGAGAGAGACAGCCAGCTCTGAAGGAAAATAGAACCCAACACCACAAACCACAAAACAAACTACAACTAAAATGAAGAACTAAGCTTGCTTACAGTCCCAGCTCATTCCCCCTGACTTCACAGGTGCTGAATGGGAACTTGTAAATGGCAGTGGATTGCAGAGATTCTGTACTGCCCTGAGTGCTGCACTCCCCTTTAAGTGTATGAAGCTACTATTCCAAATTCAGGGTTCTGTCAAATATATCTCTGTTGCCATACCAAAACCTCATTCTCACCTGGCACTAGTTTACCAACTGACAAGGCAAAATTTTTTATGCATTTCTAGACTCAGTTATCACTACTGCAGCCTGGCACCTCACCCAGTTTGTGTGTATCATTCAATGTCTATGGCTTGTCACTGGTTTGAGGCAGAAACCACCTTCTACATTCCTCAGCACATTTCAGCATGACATTAACCTCCAGCAAAGACCTTGTGAATTTTCAGATTCAGACCCCTGTGTGTCATTTTACTGAACAGTAAATTTGGTCTCCTTGATAGCTGTCTATGACAGAGTTGGTTATTACACTTACCAGAGTGCCAGACTTTTTATTCATGGTGTAAGTTATGTTTGCTGCTCTAGCACTGCCTGTTCCTGTCTTCTCCAGCAAGGCAACACCATTCTTGTACCACTGGTACTCCGATGGAGGGGAGCCCTCAGTTTCCTTACAACTCATCTGCACGACCGTTCCTGTCATTGCGGAGCTGGGTACCTCACACACCGGAGTAGTCGGAGCAACTGGACAGTGAAATTGAACTTGTTACACATGTACTTATACTGTCCACATCTGTCAGAGTCTGAAATAGTCCATGCCTCAAACATTGATACAAAGTTTTTCCCATTATAACAAAAATTGTATAAAGAAGCTACAACCAAAGAAGCCTCCCTGACGATAGCTGACTGGGACTTCGGACTGAAAGTCAAAGTGCTGAGATTAAATAAAGTGAAAACTCGTTCTTCAATCACCTGAAACAAGCAAGTAAACAAGGAAAAGAATGTAAGCCAAACCCATCAGCCGTGCTAAGAATCATCTTGGGCTTGCTTTGGGGTGAGGGAGGCTGTGGCCTGTCACTGATGGTGGAGACAGGAATGTCACATATACACAGCGAGGTTCATGCAGCAACAGCCAGAGTTTATTGATGTGTGCCCTCTTTGTGTGGGCTTTGAATTTCCCATGCTTACAGATATTATTGGTCAAAGGTCTTAACTCTGCCCAGCTCACTGGCCAATGATACAGGTGCGTTCCTGGTTCAAAGGGATTGGCTGGGGTGCCCTTGTTTGAACTCGAATTCAGCATATCACCTTAAAACTTGGGGACTTGTTTTCTCCTTATTCTCTAACGAGCTAGGCTGGTTGAGTTGGTATCTGTTGTGGCCTAATTATCTGTGCAGCTATAGACCAGCTATAGCTGTCACAGTAGCCCACAGACCCATTTGTTGGGAGCAGGTTTGCAGAGATTTCCCCCCAACCAAGGTGGGGAGAGGAAGTTTTGGTGTGTTGTAACCTCTGCTCAGGGGCAGGGAACCCATCCTCCCTTACACGAACTGGCTATGGAACCCCCAACCTTGGCAAGGCCACATCCATGGGACATTCATGTGAGAGGCAGATGAGGGGGTGCCTTAATCCATCAAAGGCCCCCTAAAGTGCTCCCCAGAGTCATTCCTGAAGCCTTGCACCACAGGACTGCATGTGATGCAACAAACCCAGAGTCTGTTGTAAGGGACAATGGCAAACTCCCCCTGCCCCCCAAGGCAGGTGCCTGGGTTTTCCTAACCAGACTGAGTGTATATTAACCCATCAGATTCTCTGCATTTCTTCTTCACCACCAAGAAGACCAGCTGGAGAGGATCAGTGAAACATCATTGGGATTTTCCTTATTCTGTCCCTGTTACTCTCTGTCCCTCACAGCTATTTTTTATTTCTCTCTCTCTCCTTCTCTCATATATTTACTATTAAATAAACCCCATACTATTGTCACTGGCATTTGGTCTCATTTGCACCTTGATTTGGGCAGGGGCATTTCTAAGAACTTTGCTAATGGGATCATGACAACATGACAGCAGGCTGACAGTCATTGTGAGGAGGTGAGCACTTGATAACTACTACATCAATGAAATGAAGTGTAGGAGAAGGATTGGAAGGCACAACCCTGCTACTGAGAGCACAGTAAAATTTATGAGTTGCTAAAAATGAAAGTGGTGCTTACTGCCAGCCTCCCCCCACCATATGCTGTGTCATCCTCTCTCCAATCTGTTCACTTTCATCCAACCCCAGAGAGTTTGTTTCACTTTGTTTCTTTTATGCAAGAGACGGGATAACTTGGAATCTGTAGTCCAGCAATTGGTCCCTTCCCTACCTTATTATTTGAAAACAGAAGTGAGGAAGAGGAAAAAGAGTTTTTATATTAAAAGGAGTAAATTTCTGAGAAGTGAATGTCAGAAAGATTCACTGAGACATCAGCAGTCATCATAGGCACTTTATAAACCCCAGTCTGAGGACCAAAACCAATTGGTTACTACATTCCAGTTTAAATTAAAAATGAACATTCCCCTACACAGATGAAGGAAAACTGTTTGTTCCCTCTCCTATGAAGATGAACATATCTTTTTTGATTTTTAATATGTGAACAGAAAAGAAATTAAATTTTTTATTTTTTGGTACTTAACATTATATAGAAGAAAAATAATGGTGAAGAGGCATCCATGGAAGATGGCTCCCCAGTAGGCATCACCATCTCTCCTGTAAATAAAGTCCACTGATTGCCAGCTCTCTGGCTGTCACTGCACAAAAACTCTCTCCTTCCAAAACCAGGAGGAGATTGTAGCATCTTGGAACGAACTTCTGCTTATGAATATTTGATAAGTGTTGACAGATGCTGACTTTCCAGTGCCAAACACCATGATCATCTTATCCAGATTCTCAGTCACTGAGCGATTTCAATTTAGAGAACCAAAACTCACTTTGATTTCATAAAACCCTAGTTATGTCCCTTTCTAATACAAGTGTGACTTTTGCCAAGCTGTTTTGTGATGTTGTAGAATGTTCATGTGCAGGTGTGTTTATAAACCCAGCCTGAAGAAGACCCAAAAACCCAGCAGCCACACACTGTGTGGACAGCCCTACCTTCAACATCCCAACACCCCATCATCCAGTTTCTTTAAAAAGCCTAAGTAATAAAGGGTGTACCCAATACTGTGAGAGTAATTGTAGCCTCTCCCAGGCGTTGCCCCTCTTCACTCTTGGCACTGATTTCACAGCGGTAGGTCCCAGAATCCCTTCTGGTCACGTTCCTAATTCGGATTCCTGTATTCAGCATCTCTGCTCGGCCTCGAAGATCACCTTCAGGGAGAACAGACAGAGAGGTTTCTGCTCTTTGCTTACAGAATCATAGAATCACAGAGTGGTTTGGATTGGAAGGGACCTTGAAGATCATCTTGTTCCATTCCCACTGCCATGGGCAGGGACACCTTCCACTAGACCAGGTTGTTCCCAGCCCCATCCAACCTGGTCTGGAACACTTCCAGGCAGGGGCAGCCACAGTTTCTCTGGCCAACCTGTGCCAGTGCCTCACCATCCTCCCAGGGAAGAACTTCCTTTGTATATTTCCTCTGCATATCTAACATAAATTTCCCCTCTTTCACTCTGAAGCAAATATCTGTGGCTCATTGGCTTATTCTGAAATCATGTGCAATTTATTGATATTTTATGTCATAATATACATGAAACTATTGCTCACTTGTTCAGTGTTAGTTACCTATCAGCAAAGAGCAATATGTAATTCCCTTCTCAAAACAGTATGAACCTTCCATTTAGTCCAAAAACCCACCCTCAATTCAAAATACCTCCATCTGCCATACATTATTCACTTGGAAGATGGAATGCATTTTTCTGCAGGTGTTTCAAGAAAATATGTACAGCAGTAGTGAGGTGACTGAAAGATACCCCTTTCCACTAGACACATGGCAATCACTAACTTAATTACCTTAAAAAAAAGTTGTGTGACCACAGCAGAATATTTGACATTTTAACTTGGCAAGAAAAACTTGATGGATTTAGCAAAAATACTGCTATCAAACTTCTAACAACAAAGAAGTTTTTTTAATTCTACAGCTTATTATGAAATTTACATGCACACACAGAAGCATGAGTTCCAGTGTTTCTCTAAATTAAATATATGCAGGAAAAAACCAAGTTCATCAAGGTCAACACATCTTCAAGCTCTACAAACTAACAAAAATCTCTGTGCTTTTATTTTACTTCTCAGCCTTCGTTTATTGTGTAAGTGTAACAGAGACCCATATGTTCTCCAACACACAAAGCTTAAGTAACTCCCTTTTAAAACATACAATGAGAAATTCTACTTCTGAAAAGAATACAAATAATTTATAATATACAGCTGAGTTTATATTTTATGTATATAAAAAATGCTGCATTATTCATATCTAAGCCTCCTGCTTTACAGGAGGCTTCAGAAACCTCTTTTTAGGATAGGAGTGCAGAGCCTGCAGTAGTTAGTAGTTCAGGGGAGTTTACATCCGCATGTAATTTCATTGCTGAAAAATCCCAAGAAATCTGCAGTACCATATCTTAGTCTTTAATTTTATTCTATTTAACTTAATTAAAAGGTAACTAATAATTGATGATTTTATAAAATATGCCTTTTTTCCCCCCAGAGAACAATTCTCTTTCTCAAAACGACAGCTCTTCTATATGAACAACCAAGAGCTTTCTTGTTCAGTCTTATTCTTGGTGGTGTTCCCCACGAAAGAGTCAGTAGCTAGAGAATGACATGTTGAACCATCCATTTGCAGTACTGTACCTGTAAATTCACTGTTGTAGTAGACAAATGAGACTCCTTGAGATTGGATTTTCTTCCACTCTATTCTTAAACTCATCCCTTTTGAAAATTTGTGTTTGCAACTAAGAATAGCCTCTAGAGGGAAGAAAAAAAAATAAAGACAAAAGGGAAAATTAGAGATTTTAGTATTGTGTTGGTATACATTCTGGCTCCGTGAAATTCATGTTCCTTCTTCAAAAGAACTTGTACAGTCAGCAATGGCCAGATCTACTTCTCAAAGTGATGCTTCTCCAGATTTACACACACACAGGGGGGAAAAAAGAAAACAGTAATGTTCCTATACGTCAGTGGCTTTTGGGTCAAACTTCAGATGCTGGGGATTCCCATGCTGGATACAGTTTATTACTTTTCCCATGTAATATGGGAATATCTACTTTATCAATTACATTCTTTATTACTACCCTCATTTTAGTTTAAACATTTCTGAGCAGATCACCCTTAAAAAAGGGGACTCTGACCCTGTTACAAACATATTTTTTGAATTACCATTCTGAATTCAGTCTCAATAGCTTTTCTGTTTAAATGTGTAACTTATTGGAGATGAAAAATATTCCAGTAAGATGGTTAAAGAAACAAATGCAATATAGACCTTGCTACCTGTAAGCTACTAATTTTCCAATACAGGCCACAATATCCAGAGCAAAAGCCTTTATAGTTTTGACAAGGCCTGTCTAGCTTTCATAATGCCAACATGCACTGCTCAAACATAATCAACCATCATCCTCCTTTCCAGTCTAAACAAATGAGGCTGGAAGGTAATTAGGAGCTACAGACAGTTCTACTCCCTTGCCTTTCAGAGTCTGATTTCCTAGGTCTGCTCTGAAAAGAAACAAAAACCCCAGACTGGTAGCCTTGGTGATACCTCACAGGGGGAAAAAATATCCAGACTTGAAAGAAAAATTGAGGCAGGAGGGCATTCCTTGCCAGAAACATGTTACACGTGCACTGACTGTTTTGAAAAACATACTGTGCACTCAGGAAGTCTGAGGTTCCTGACTTCAGGTTGAGTGTATGGGTGGAGGCTTCCTGAATCTTAAGATTTGCTAGTTTCCTTCCCATTTTGTTTTTATATCCTTCTAACAAAGAAAAAACATCAGTCAAGCTCAGCTTGCTTTTGCTACTGGCCTTGTGACAGCTGGCTTGTCAAATGAGCTGGTCTCTATTAGCTGACACAGAGACAGCTCAGCTGAAGTGTTCTCAGCTGAACAAGTCACCTCTGTCTCAAATGAGCTGTCCCTTTCTCTCATGCCACATGTTTCTGTTTCAGAAAAAAGCCTAGCACTGATGCCCACCCACTAATCTTATTCAGAGAAAAGGAATGGATGGAAGAAAGGGAGTGTGCACAGAACAGAGACAACATAATAAAGGTGTCCTTAGTTATAGCTCCCCTCTCCTGCTTTTCCCCATAATAATGGAGTCAGGGAGCAGTATTTTCCAGACTTGCATTAAGGTAGGTCCACAGGATACTGTGCATCAGCACTGGTACTGCTAGGCCTGCAAAAGCCCTCTGGAATCTTGGAGAGATCTACACAGTATTTAAATTGGATTTACGTCTGGTCTGGAGACTATAATTGGTGATAGAATTATAGAATATCTCAAGTTAGAAGGAATGCCAAGAATCAGGGAGCCCAACTCCCTGCTCCTTGCAGAACTACTAAAATAAAACCATGACTAGGAGTGTCACCTAGATGCTCCTTGAACTCTGTCAGGCTTGGTACCATGACCACTCCCCTGGGAACCCTGTCCCAGTGCCTGACCATTCTCCTCTACAGTAAGAGGAGTTAGAGGAGAAAAGGAAAATGCATTCAGAGCAGCTGCACTCAGTGGAGTAACTGTCTATTGGCCCCACCATCCCTTAGTGCTGCTCCACAGGGAGAACTTGGCTTGGCATCTGGGCTGTGCTAAACTGATTCCATTCAATGTACAAATAACAAAAGAAAAAATGCAAGCCATACTCCATATAAAAAGACAGAACCTAATCAAGCTTTAATGTTAGCTGCAGCATTTCTCTCTGCTTTTGCCTGCCTTGAGCTCTAAATGCATTCTGTCAAGAGAAGAATACTTAACAGAAGTCCAGATGACAGTTTTAGAGACCTCTAAAATATTTGATTATTACCTCAAGAAGCTGAATAAGGTTTAAATCTCAGAGAACAGTTTTTTTGATCCCAAATTCCCACCTCTCTTCACTCAGACCAAATTCAAAAAACAAACCCACATAACAAACCTCACACTACAGTACTCCCCTTTCTCATCTACCCAGCAAATAGGTTTTCTTCTTTTCCTCTGCAAGTTCTCCACCTCAATATTAGAAGTAATTTGCTATTTTATATATGACACATATATAAATACATATATAACTATGTAAATAGCCATTACAGCTACTGACAAGTAAAAATAGCCATTAAATTATTGTTACTTACAATTAACTAACATATCTGTTCTTTCTAGTCCTTCACTTTTCTGTCTTGTAAGATATTTAATGTTTCTCCTTTCCATCAGCTCCCATAATATTGTGTGGAAGGAAACCAGGCAGAAGTTACAGGACTGACAAACAAGTCATAGAACCACAGAACAGGTGAGGTTGAAAAGGATCTCTGGGGTCCACCTGGGTCAACCCCACCTCGAGTAAGAGAAAATGGGAACAAGACCAAGATAAGGCAGAATCAATGGAAAGAGTAGGCACAAGACCCCTCAGGAAAGAGGAAGAAAGCATCAACAGCTGCACAGCTTCTGTATACACAGTTTGCATGTATTGTGTATATATTAAAAATTATCACAACAATGCCTATACTGTACCTTTGAACTCCTCTGCTTTTACATTTTTGTTATCTGTTTCAATGGAGATTCCAGACACATCAGGATCTGCAAAGGGACAGCAGAAAAAGACAATTCAGCAATAAACATTTGTGATTTCACACAAAACACATTGCTTGTGCTTTGGCAGCTACAAGCAATATTTCTGAGACCTCCTCACACTGTACAAGTTAGACATTGCCTACGAGAAAGAGTAAAAACTAAGAGCTAGACCAGGGCTGGCCTTGAACAGTTCATCTTTTTTCTCCAGGTTCTGGCATCTGTAAAAATTAAGTAATTCTTTTTTACAATGGCATAATGACATTAACATGTAAGAAGTTCTATATAAACAGTAAACATTTTATGCTATGGTATTGTCTGTTTATAACTGGGGAGACATCTATTAATCCATAACTAACACTGCAAGGAGCACTTGTACAGTCCCCCCACCTCCGGTAATTTCAAACAATATTGAGACAGAACTCAAATTTAAATTGGTTCCTCACACTCATGTATTGGGAACACTGAAATTCCAGAAAGAAGAAGTGAAATACCCACTAGACCTACACCAACCCCCACCCAGCTCCCAGGAGTTGGGCATGGGTATTACAATTAATCCATGTCTGGCTAGCAAGTGCTTAACAACAGCTGAACACAGTTCTTTACACAGGTCTACTTTTTTTGTTTTTCCCCAAAAGCATCTCAGGTTCTCTTGGTTTAGTTCTCTTTAGTTTTGAAGACATCACAGACACTTCTAATGCAGTCTGTTTCCTCCGTCTGCATCAGCCAACTGAACAATTGCTATGGTGGATATGGACAAGAACTGAGAACATGTTTCCATCAATGTTTAGAAATTTGACTTGGTTAAAAACAATCTTCTTTTGACTGATAGAAACTAGGAAAACAGCAAAATTAGATGCTCTTAAGCACACAGACCTCCTTTGTCCATCCCTAAATAATTTCTCTTTCTCCTGCCTAGTGGGGAAAGAGTTGCACACACCCTAGCAGATTAATATATAGTCTTGACCTGAAGGCACAAAACAAATTAACAATTTCTTGATTCTTATGGCTGTCTTTTAACAGTTGATTACTTTTGTTGAAGTTAGTGCCTCACTTCTGCTTTGAGTGAGTCCATTTGGGCTTTCAGTGCTCAAAGTTTTGTTTGTTTGAAGATATCATCATAGGATCTCAGAATGGTTTGTGTTGAAAGGGATCTCTAAAGATCATCTAGTTCAAGCTCCCTGCAAATGAGCAGGAACATCTTCGACATGAGTAGGTTGCTCAGAGCCCTATCCAGCCAAACCTTGAATGTTTCCAGGGATGGGGCATCCACTCCCACTCTGTCTTTGGGTAATATGTGTCAGTGTTTCACCACTCTCACTATAAAACCTTTCTTCCTTGTATCTAGTCTGAATCAACTCTCTTTTAGTTTAAGCCATTACCCCTTGCCCTAACCCACAACAGGCCCTACTAAAAATTTTGTCCACATCTTTCTTATAAGTCCCCTGTAAGTACTGAAAGGCTGCAATAAGGTATTCCCAGAGCCTTCCCTTTCACAGGGTGAACAACACAAATTTTCTCTGACTGTTTTCACAGAAGGCATGCCATATCCCCAAAATCATTTTAGTGGCCCTCTGGCCTGGCTCCAGCAGGTCCCTGTCCTTGCTGTGCTGGGAGCCCAGAGCTGGATGCAGCCCTGCAGGTGGGGTCTCAGCAGAGGGGCCAGAGGGGCAGAATCCCCTCCCTGCCCTGCTGCCCACAGGGCTCTGGATGAGCCCAGCACACGGGGGGCTCTGGGCTCCCAGTGCACACGGCCAGGGCATGTTCAGCTTCTCACCCACCAGCACCCCCAGGTCCTTCTTGCAGGGCTGTTCTGTTCATCCCCCAGACTAAACTGATACCAGAGGTTGGCCTGACCCAGGTGGAGCACCTTGAAGTCAGTCTTTTTAAACATCATGACATTCCAATAGGCCAGTTCTTGAGCTAGTCCAGGTCCTTCTGGATGACAATCAAATCCTTCAAGTGTGGCAACAGCACCACTCATCTTGGTGTCATCAGCAAATCTGCCGAGGGTGCGCTTGGTCCCTTTGTCTATGTCAATTATGAAGACATTAAAGAGCACTGATCCCATCCACCAGAGTACCCTATCATAGTTTTCTTCTCAATTAAAGATCATTCCTTACGGTTTAAGTCATTCATTCTGTTCCGATGCCCTTTTTCCTACTTAAATTACTAGAGATTTTTTCAGCATCCTTTAAAAATACAAATTACAGTTCTACAGGTATCTGTAACCACTGCCTCAGAGGCATGGAGCAACACTCAGAAATGGTTTCTGAGGCCCTGGCACTGTACCAAGAGTTCAGTCATCCATTCACTGTATATTGTGGTGGCTTGACCTTGGGTGGCTGCTGGACACCCACTCAGCTCCTCCTCCTCAACATGACCAGGGAGAAAATAAGATTAAAAATCTCATGGGTCAATAGAAAGACAGGGAATCAGGGAGTTTAGTTAGCAGTCACCATCACAGGCAAAACAGACTAAATTTAGGGAAAAAAATTAAATTTATTGCCAGTTTAAAACAGAGTAAATGCAGTAGTTGTGGGAATGTGCTCTTCTCTGCTGCTCCTTCCTCTGCATGCTCTCCTGTACTCCAGCATGGGCTGCTTTCTATAGGTCACAGTTACTTCCAGGAGCCTGCTCCAACATGGATTCTCTGTGGTGCTTTCTTGCTATCTTACATTCCCTTCCAAATACATGTTCAACAATTCTTGTGTCTAAAAGAACACAGCCTCACCTGACAGTGTAAAGTGAATTTTCATGTGTGCAATTACCAAAAGATCCAAATTGTGTATAGCTATCCTGTCTGTAATATGTTTCAATTTTATCCACTTTATGTTACCCCAAAAGTTACAATCAGAAGTTTATAATATGAAATAAATAAGACATGAAGAATTCTAGCAATGACAATGAGAATACTGAAATAGCAAAAGAATATTTGCACTACAAATAGCACTTAGAAATTTTTTCCATCCCTCCAAGAAAAGAAAACTTTCTTACTGAACTTTAAAGAAAGAAATTTTAAAAATCCTCTGTATAAGCCCCCTCACACCCTGTTGAAACTGGAGGAGGAAACCATTTCTCCAGCTTCTCCCAAAGCAACCATTTCTCCTGCAAGTCCATACATAGCCCAGCTCTTTTTTGATCAGTCTAGGTCTAGAATAGCCTGGAATCAGCAAGTAATTTTCTTTTTAACCTATTAGGTCCTATTTAGATTTACGGAAAAAAAATTATTGCATGACTTTTACCCAAACCATATTTCTAGAACAATACCCCCCTTGCCCCCTCTTTTCCCCTATTCTAGATGCCAATAGTTGACAAATCACATTTATCTATTGAAATAACATCTTCCTTCATGATGGGGAGGAGCATTTTATTCTGAGACTGCCAGCAGCTAACGCTTGATAACACTAAAAGGAAGCCTTTCTAGGTGTCCAACATGTGGATAAAACCATTTATAAATTATTGCCTCATCAGCCTCTTCTCTCTGGACACAAAACAGCTCTAGTACATGCAATTCACCACTGTATTACATTCTCTGTTTCATGGCCCTGGAAATTTCTCTGCTTCTCATTAATACAGGCGTCATGCAGCTCACTGTCATGATCAAAATATTCAGAGAATATGAAGCCACAAAAGGAAAATGCATTTTATGACTTCTGGGGCAGGACCATGATATTTACCTTCCACTATGGAAGTCATTACAGAATTACTTTGAATGCTTTTTATTGGGAGCTTGCAACTGCAGAAAGTCCATATTTACCCTTCCAACAAGGGATTTATAGAATACATGAAGATTCTATTATACAATACAATTAAGGAGAAAAGTATGAGAAAGAGGGGGGGATGGGGAGAGAAAGAAGTTCAGTGTACACACAGCCCTCCTCCTCCCACACACAAACCACACATATACATGACCCTTTTTAAAAAGCTGTAAAGTTCAAACAGTAATGTAACATGGTGCAGAGACAGCTGACTATATTAAAACCATTATAGATTCTAATCAAGCAGAAAGACAGAAGAGGTCCTTAAAGCTAGAGCATCTCTTCCCTTAGACATCCTTCGAGAAATGTCTGTGCCAAATATTCAGAATCCAAGTCTTCAGCTTTGGATTTTAATTCGCCATATAAAGAGCAATAGTGAAAAGATGACATATTAGGGTACCAGTAAACCTTTTATTCAGGCTGCTTTTTAAAGACCAGGAAAAAAAATAGAAAAAAGAAAAAAAGTTGCTTTTACATGTCAGTAGCTATGTTTGTTTAGAAGTAAACTCCAAAAAACCACACTTTCCATTTGATAAACACACACAGCTGTAAACCGAAACTACTAGCTAGACGAATCATTAAGGAAAAACATTAGTCAAATCAAATCAAAAGAAACAGTGTGCCTGGAAGAAATTACATGAGAACAGAATCAAAACAAAGTTATAAGCACAAGAGAAAAAACAGTCTTGCATTTGTTTTGCCAAGTTCTAAACAACAGGTGGTCTAAAGGAAAGTTTAACAAAGGGTTTCTGAGGATACTGTAAATTTAGGAAGTCCAGCATCTCAAGAATAAAGCCAATTCTCTTACTGAAGTCCCTGAAACAGAATAGGAAACCAGACATCTGTTTGGTGCTAGCATCCTTCAGACGTGACCACTTCAGGATAAAGCCTCAGCTACAGAATTAGGTGCTGATGCAAACTTCTCAGCCATGAAACTACCTACCACAAGGCACTCAAATGATACCTGGGGTTTTGCCATTGTCACATCATTTAAGCACACCTATTTTGGCTCCCTTTTTGCCATACTTCACAGAATCACAGAATCACAAGGTTGGAAGAGACCTTCAAGATCATCGAGTCCACCCCATGCCCCAACACCTCAACTAAACCACAGCACCAAGTGCCACATCCAGTCTTTTCTTAAAAACACATCCAGGGATGGTGACTCCACCACCTCCCTGGGCAGGCCATTCCAGTATTTCATCACTCTTTCTGTGAAAAAATTTTTCCTTATATCCAGCCTATATTCCCTTTTACACAGCTTGAGACTGTGACCTCTCATCTGTCAGTTGCTGCCTGGAAAAAGAGACCAACCCCACCTGGCTCCAGCCACCTTTCAGGAAGCTGTAGAGAGTGATAAGGTCACCCCTGAGTCTCCTTTTCTCCAGGCTAAACACCCCCAGCTCCCTCAGTCACTCCTCACAGGGTTTGTGTTCCAAGCCCCTCTCCAGCCTCGTTGCCTCCTCTGGACGCGCTCAAGCGTCTCCAGGTCCTTCCCAAACTGAGGGGCCAGAGCTGGACACAGCACTCAAGGTGTGGCCTCACCAGTGCCAGGTACAGGGGAAGAATGACCTCCCTGCTCCTGCTGGCCACACTGTTCCTAACACAGGCCAGGAGCCATTGGCCTTCTTGGCCACCAGGGCACACTGCTGGCTCATGTCCATGTCAGCCAGTACCCCCAGGTCCCTTTCTGCCTGGGCACTGTCCAGCCACACTGTCCCCAGCCTATAGTGCTGCAGGTGGTTATTGTGGCCAAAATGCAGTACTCAGCACCTGGACTTACTAAACTTCATCCCATTGGACTCTGCCCATCCATCCAACCATTCCAGGTCTCTCTGCAGAGCCCTCCTACCATCCAACAGATTGACACACTCCCAGCTTGGTGTCATCTGCAAATTTACCAATGAAGGACTCAATCCCCTCATCTATGTCATCAATAAAAACATTGAACAGAACTGGCCCCAGCTCTGACCCCTGAGGACACCACTGGTGACTGGCCCCAGCTGGGTGCAGCACTGCTCACCACCACTCTGGGCTTGGCCATCCAGCCAGTTCCTAACCCAGCACAGAGTACCCTGTCTAAGCCCTGGGCTGCCAGCTTTTCCAGGAGTGTGCTGTGGGAGACAGTGTCAAAGGCCTTGCTGAAATCCAGGTACACAACATCCACAGCCTTTCCTGCATCCACCAGATGGGTCACTTGGTCATAAAAGAAGTTCAAGTGGGTCAAACATGACCTACCCCTCCTGAACCCCCGCTGGCTGGGTCTGATACCCTGGCCATCGTGCAAGTGCTGTGTGATGACACTCAGTACAAACTGTTCCTTACCAGGCACTGAGATCAGACTGACTGGCCTATAATTTCCAGGATCCTCCACCCACCCTTGTTGTGAATGGGCATCACACTGACCAGCTTCCAGTCCTCTGGAACTTCCCCAGTGAGACAGGACTGTTGGTAGATGATGGAGACCTGCTTCTCAGGCTCATCTGTCAGCTCCTTCATCACCCTGGGATGGATCCCACCTGGTCCCATGGATTTATGAACATCCAAGCAGCTCAGCAGTTCTCTAGAAGTAGCCCACAGACTGCATAGTCCATAAAAGGGGAAGAGGAAGGAAAAGCTGCCTACCTTTGGAGAGCACAAGTTATGAATTATCAAAAAACACCCAGACTAATAACTCCCATTCTTCTTAGTAGTCCAAGATGTGGCTGCTACAACCCAAAGGCTACCAGCCCTGTTTGGAGTGGCACCAGCAGGCTGGACCATTTTAACTCTGACAGCTGTTGACAGGCACCCAGGGCTCAGACACACCACTCTTCCCCACCCACTCTTCTGTCAGGGTCTGTGTTTAGCAGCCTTCCCCTTCCATCAGCTCTGCTTGGTGAATGCCAACCTCTGCCAGTGCATGCTGGAGAGAGACTGGGAGTATTCACAGCTGGAAAGGAAGAGAGAGAGGGAGGGAGGGAGGGAAGGAAGGAAGGAAGGAAGTGGCGGAAGGAAGGAAGTGGTGGAAAGAAGTGGTGGAAGGAAGGAAGGAAGTGGCGGAAGGAAGTGGCGGAAGTGGCGGAAGGAAGTGGCGGAAGTGGCGGAAGGAAGTGGCGGAAGGAAGTGGCGGAAGGAAGTGGAAGGAAGTGGTGGAAGGAAGGAAGGAAGGAAGTGGCGGAAGGAAGGAAGTAAGTGGCGGAAGGAAGGAAGTGGCAGAAGGAAGGAAGGAAGGAAGTGGCGGAAAGAAGGAAGGAAGTGGCAGAAGGAAGTGGTGGAAGGAAGGAAGTGGCGGAAGGAAGTGGAAGGAAGGAAGGAAGGAAGGAAGGAAGTGGCGGAAGGAAGTGGCGGAAGGAAGTGGCGGAAGGAAGTGGCGGAAGTGGCGGAAGTGGCGGAAGGAAGGAAGGAAGGAAGGAAGGAAGGAAGGAAGGAAGGAAGGAAGGAAGGAAGGAAGGAAGGAAGGAAGGAAGGAAGGAAGGAAGGAAGGAAGGGAGGGAGGGAGGGAGGGAGGGAGGGAGGTGTGTGGGGAACAGGGAGAGTGGCAGAGATCAAGTAGAAATGTATCACCCCTTCCAAGGTCCCCAGTGATGTCTCCCTGCTTCCCTTCATCTCGTCTTCTTGGCAATGAAGGTCATCCACCAAAAAGTCGTAGAATCCAATGGATAATTATACATTTGGGCAGTTGAGAACACAGGGGAACCTCCTGGTGGGCAGTGGGCAAGTTTCACACTGTCCCTTGCAAGACTGAGGATCTGTTGCATCACGTAGGATCATGTGCAGTGCAGGGTCTGGGGACCCCTTTGGTGAGGGGCCTTTGATGAGCCATGACACCCCCTCAGTTGTCCCTCACACAGATGTGGCCTTCCAGGGGTGGAAGGCCCCACAGCTGGGCCAGTCTGCCCAGTGGAGGATGGGTGTTCACTGCATCTGGCCAGAGGCCATGCCACACACCCAAAATCTCTCCTCCTTCCCTGCTTTGGTGTAGGGATCTGTGTGAGCCTGGCAGCAGAAAAACCTGGGGCTGGGGCTTCTACCCCAAAGGTGCTGGGCTGGGCCCTGTGGTGGATGCTCTTCCAGATGCTTCACACAATAATGTCTTTTTATCTCAATCTGCCTTAGGTGGTTAAACCACAGTTCAGGGTTTTCAGTCAGGAGGCCCATCCAGGGTGGGCTTTGCTGGTGCAGTGTTGTTATTGTTATACACCTTTGCTGTAATAGGCAAAAGTCCTTCATAAAGATGTTTAAGCCATAAATCATAACATTTCAGTCTCCAACAAGGTCCCCGCTATCCATTCTGTGACCCTGTGATTAAGTTAACAACATAAACACAGCATTAAGACCTCAAATTTTGAACAAGAGCTAGAGGAAGTTATCCCACATCACTGGAAGGAAAATAGGCAAAAACCCCTGAATTTCAGTCACTCAGTTACCTTAATCCTTAGCTTTGTGGGGACTGTTAAGTGAAATCTGGAAAGTCAGCACATCCGTCATGGTGTTTTAGTCTTAGTTTTCAAGTTAAGAAAAAGAAAAAAAAAAAGAAAAAGTCTTTAAAGTAAAAGTAACAAAAGACTTTTGTTAAGACTTTTGAAGCTTCCAGAGCCAATTATCTAAAGTTATCAGTGGGAGTCCTAAGAATTTAAGGTCATGGTAATGGTTAATTTCATTTCAGAGCCCCAAGGACAGTTGGCTCTGGAAACACAAAACTTGAAGTGCTTGTAGAGAAGAAAGTGGAAGGGAAAAAAAGTCAAGTGGCGCAGGGCAAGAAAGCAAGAGATTATGTAGGTCAGCCTTTCTGAAAAACTGAACACAGAAGTACAACAATTTTAGATAAACTCAACAGCCTCCTAAGTGCTTTCAGTAGTCCCCAACACTGAAAGAGTACTTCATGAGAGGGGGAAATACTGAGGAAAAATTATAATTTAATTTTTTATAATTAATAATCAAAATGTAAAATTTAATTCCCTTCAATGTTTATATTACTTCCTTCTTTTCTACTCACAGAAGAGAGGAAGGGTTTGAATGCACAGAATGCACAACTTGCAAAGGTTCAATGTAGCATGGAGTTTATTCCAACAGAGAGACACCACAGAAAGCATATGCTGTTAGCCAAATAAATATTTATAGCTCTCACTTTTACAAGTCTCAAAACACCAGTACTCCTCTTGTCTCCATGGCAATTCAGAGGGAGCTTCTGCAAATGGGGGATGGGGGTTTAAACTAGTCAGGCTCTCAAAAAAAGCCTATTTTCCAGCCATCTCCTGGTCCTGCTCAGCAATGGTTTCCACAGCAACTCATCGGCAGCTCAAAGACAGCTTATAAATGCAGTGAGAGCCTATAGCTGCTTCAGCTGTTGCCTATTTTAAGATGCATCAGGATGCTGAGAACATGTGTCTAGTGCCACTATTTTTCAATAGACTATGTGAATAGGCCATTGGTGTAGAAGCCCCTTACCACTGCTGTCCCACCCCCCTCATATCACACAGAGCAAAGCTGAAGCTGGACAAACAGATTTCCCTTTGCATTTCTAGGGGTAACAATCCAGCAGAAACAGGTGTTTCCCTGTGCAAACACCTAGTGAAACTGCATAATGTAATTAAATTTGCAAAATAAAGCTTGGTACCCAGGGCAAACCAGCGTGTCCCTCTGAAGTCAGTAGTACCAAGACTGATTTACATCAACTGTAAAATCAGCTCTGAAGCACAAGAAAGTTGGAAAACTAGAAGAAACAAACAATACCCCACCACTCCCCAGATGAACACAACCATTCTGGCCCCCAGTTTGTGACAGAGATCTCTGAAGTCTCCCACAACCTTTAAGTGACTTTTGCTGGAATTGCCAAACAATTTGGAAAGAATAAACGCTTTCATGAAGTCATCTCATTTATAAACCTATAAATACACACATTATTTATCTTAAAATCCTGAAAACAGATTTTGTTTACTTTCAAACTGTATCAACCAGTATTACTTACAATTCCAGTATACTCCATATGAAACTTGAGCCCTTGCTCATTCAGAACCAGTGAAGTCAGACAAGTTCCCAAACTGTTGGAGCATGTTTCCAGATGTTTAGGAGGAACACCTTGACAGTATAATTTAAAATTGTTCTAAGTAAATACATTGGTAAAGTGAGGGGGTGTTTCATCCTGTAGTTAGTCCTCTTAATTTAAGCTGAAACCGAATTTCCTGTTCATCATAGAATCATATAATGATTTGGGTTGGGAAAAACCTTAAAGATCATCCAGTTTCAACCTGTCTGTCATCCTCAGTCCCTCTCAAATGGATCTTCTCAACAACACCTTTTTGATTAATCTCAATATTACTACAAAACACACTGCAGAGGATGAGTACATACAACACTGTATTAAGTTCTGGCTTCTAAAGGTATAGGAGTAGCTAACTAACCAGAACTATGCACAGAAAATCTCTCAAATAGCAGGCAGGATAGCTAATTTGGCCAACTACAAACAAATGTCTCATTTGCAGCAAAGTATAACGACCAAGTCAGCATTGCCACCTTATATCCCACTCTGTTCCACCAATGAAGGAGATAAAACATCTGAAAGAGTTTAATTTTTTAAAAAATCCCATTCTCTCTGAAGCCAATATTGACCTAGAATATTCTTCTATATGCAATGTGTGTAACTCCTTGAGGTGAGTTTTTAAAAAGGGTGTTACACATGCTTTTTCTCATTCAAATTTTTCTGACTTTGGGACACACTACTATGACTTCATTCTATTTAGCATGCCCATTTAAAAGAAAAAAAATCCTCCAACACTAGTAGGCTGCTCTCTAAATATTCAGCAAAGGTCTTGTGCAATGCTTTGTGAATTTAGGACTTCTGAGGTGTTTCCAGTAACTGGAGGTGGGAGTGGTGGTTTCACTTGTGTAAATGTCACTTGAACCATGAATTTTAGGACTGCATCCTATTAGACAGCACAGAACTTAGTTTTAAAGCTTTTTGTCCTCCAGACTAAAGACCAGGTTCTTTGCCAATATGAGCAGGGAACATGATTTCCAGTTCTCACAGCTAAAAGAATATTGTGAACCCTTCCTAAAATCCAAATGCAATGGCCAAATTGCTCATCCCATTTTCATTCACAAGTTCTTTTACATTGCCAAGGTTGCTCAATAGTCCCTTCCTGGCAGAAGCAACTAACAGCCATGTTTGATGACCAGTACCTTCAATCAACTTTGTAGTTTAGAGTATGAATGCATATTTTAAATTTTAATTCTACAGGCCTTTAATAGATAATTTAGTTGTTTAATGCCAAATTTTATAGAAACATCTTCTGTCATATTTGAACCAGACAAGCTACTCTAATTCCATTAAGGCTAACACATACCAAGAGAAGCTACAGCAAACAGAAGATGTTTTTCACACTCTAAGGAGAAGGTTGATTAGAAGAAATCCTCCGGAAGGTAGAGCTAGGAACAATAGGTCACAGTATAAGAGATGCCAAGTTTTCTTTAAAGGGGACAAAGAAAATTAAAACACCCAACTACAAAACACTGCAGTCTTCATCACAGTAAAAGCTACACAAGCAAAGCAGCATACAGGTATTCAGATTAGAAAACATTAGAACAATACTGGTAAGTTAGACAGGAAACAGGAACGAACAAACTCTATGTCTTATCTATTTTTAAATCAAGCATAAGTTTTAACTCAGTGATCATCCCAGCTTTCCACAGGAAAGATGTTTTAGGAGCCACATCCTCTAAAGTACTTCCCTGATGAAACAGTTTACAGCTTTGCACCAGAAGAAGGGAAAGCTCAGTACATGAGCCAATATTCACAATTCAGTGGTTTGCTCCTTCATGTAATGGGATTTGATGATCTTGTCTGCAGGTACTTACACTAAGCTGTTTCACTGTTGCAAAATTGTCTTAAAGTGATTTATTATGGTAGTGTATTCCACAATCCTCGGGTCTGTGCCCAAAAATGGGGATTGTATCTTTAAGACCCTGTAGCCCAAGACCTGGTGTGTGGGGGACCAGGGAGATGACGAGTATTGCTTTTGTATGAGCATTTTTAAAAGCTCCTGCGCAGCATTTTCATGGCTCTGTGCAGCGTGGGTTTTGCTGGGCTGGTTTGGTTTTTGGATCAGCCAAAAAGCTTTTCCTTTCCTTGGCTTGGAGATGCTGCAGTAGCAGCCTTTGGGCTCCCTTAAGGTGACCTGAGCAGCTCCTGGTCAGAGACCAGGGACATTGTGTCAGCAGGAGCAGAGCTGCCCTGCTCCGATGGAAGCCAGACTCCATGAACCATGCCGAGCTGGGAAGAAAACACACTGAGAGGCTCCAGCCCAGCTGCTTTACCTGCTGTGGTCTGCTGTACTTTGTCCTGGGGAGAAGGCTGATGCCAGATGAGCCACCAGGCCTCCGTCTGCTGCTGGAACTGCTCCGTGAAAGCTTCTGCCTTCCCAAGACAGAAGCTGACACCATCCCGTATTGCATGTTGAGAGCAGGTAATTTCTGGAATTTTGGGTCTTTGTTCCAGTGTGTTGGGGGTGAAATCTAACAGTTTGATATCTAGCAGTTATTTACTTTTTCCCCTGCCTTGAGGACATTCTGTTTGTTAACCACACTTGTTGTGTGTTTGTTTTTTTTTTTTCATCTATTAGTATTCATTTCTATTGCTGGAAAGGAATTGCTGGAATCCTTTAGAGGAGGCAACTCATTCCAGTGTTCTTTAAATTGTCTCAAACTGAGACAAAAATAAAACCAAAAAAAAGTCAGCAATCCTGCAATTCTATAAAAAGACAATAAAAATATTTTTTAAAGCCATGATTTCTTTTTATTTTTTTTAGAGTAAACCACATGTAACTAAGGGCTCTGCCCCCTGTGTCACTACTATCTCCAGCAGAACTTCCGTTCTTAAAAGTTTGGTGGTTAAAGTGGCTGTCTGCAAAACCTCGATAACACATATAATATCATCAATTTAGTTTTTAATTTGGTTGTTTAATACCAAATTTTATAGAAACATCTTCTGGCACATTTGAACAAGATTGAAGCTACTCTAATTCCATTAAGGCTAACACATGCCTAGAGAAGCTAGAACAAAAAGAAGATGTTTCTCACACTCAAAGGAGAAGGTTGATTAGAAGAAATCAACATTGTTAGAGTCAATAGATCAACATATGTTATTAAGCCATGTCTGCCATATAAGCATATATGCTGCTTTAAGCTAATGTTTTGTCATGTACTTTGCCTACTTCTGCCTGTATTCCCTTTATAACCAAGTGCTTATGGCATATTGATGCTCTAGAAACTTGGGTGACACAATTATTGCTTAAAGGTTCCTTTAGAAGTCACAGAATCATTAAGGCTGAAAAAGACCTCCAAGACCATCAAGTCCATCCTGTGACCAATCCCTATATTGTCTCAGACCAGAGCACTGAGTGCCATGTCCAGCCACTCATTGGACACCTCCCTGGGCACCCCATTCCAATACTTGAGATCACTTCTAAAGAAGAATTTCTTCCCAATGTCCAACCTGAATGTTCCCTGACACAACTTGAGGCCATTCCTGTTGTCCTGTCACTTGTTCTCTGGGAGAGAGCATGGCCCAGCCTGGCTACACCTTCCTTTCAGGGAGTTTTACAAAGTGAGAAGTTGCCCCCTGAGCCTCCTTTTCCCAGGCTGAAAATTCCCAGCTCCCTCAGCAGCTCCTCATCAGACTTGTGCTCCAGACTCTTCTCAAGCTCTCTTGCCCTTCTCTGGACATGCTCCAGCACTTCCATGTCTTTCTTGCAGTGAGGGCCCAGAACTGGACACAGGATTTGAGGGGTGGCCTCACCAGTGCCCAGGACAGGATGACAATCATTGTCCTGGTCCTGATTACAATAGGACAAAATAATACCACTTTGACTGAGGATCAGTCCAAGGACTATACTGGGAAACAACTTATTCAGGCATCAGCATAAATACTGTGATCACAAAATAAGGTCTTCAGAGTTCAGCTCGAAATTCACAGAACAGTTTTGTTTTTATAACAGGATCTAGCACATTTACAGATTTATTCCCACTGTCGTTGCAGGGCTGAACTTATTGCAATGAGCCTGGATGGTACAGAGCATCAGCAGTTCTATGAGTGGCCAAGAAATCAAGAAAGGGAACAAGATGGCTTGTTGAATAATACATTGCTACCAGAATTTCTCTTCCCAAAGACAAACTCATTGCCAACTCAGCCAAAGTTCAACAGTTCTGCTGAAAGAACCCTTTGAAAAATAAGCCCGTAAGTTTTTATTGTTTATGAGCATCAGGTGTTGTTCTGTTTAGGCAGAAATGGAATAGGTTCTTTACAGGACAAAATTAATTACTCTTATACAGGAAAGATTATCCACTTCAGAGTTTACAGATATGTATTGCAACTCTTTGTATGCAACTCTTCATAGCCAAGTCTACACATATCTTCTACTTAAACAGTCTAATTTTATAACAGAGCCTCTTGTCCTATTTAGCCATAAAACTTCCTTGGAGATAATTGTCCACCCAGCACATGTATCCCATCCCACAGCAGAGGCAGCTTAAGAATGAACTGTCTACCCTTCAGTCAACACAACTGGCAATCTACAATAACCAGATTTTTTTTTTTTTACATGCAAGATTTCAGCAGGGCTTCATAAACGTACGAGGGATTCAAACACAGCATGCAGATGCAAGATTGCAGCTTTAACAGCAACACAAAGCAGTAGATAATTTTCCCCATTTCAAAACTGATTAGTCCCATTCCAAAACTGAGAGTGTTTAAGTCACTAATATATCTACACCGAACACACTATTTAAATAGTGTGCCTTGTGACAGAGCTAACTCAGGAAATATGTTCTGCACCTGAAAGTCTGTACCTACAAAAGAGTTGACTGTCTCCCTCCTCTTTCTCTGCTCTCTTTCACATAGCTTTCAAAAGCTTTGAATAAACTTTAAATATGTGCAAATGCTTACAGAAGCATCACTTCATTCTTTTCTCGCAAAAATCAGTCCTCCCAACAGCTACTTATGTTAGAAAGCCTCTGTCTTTCAGCAATTGGGCAAAGCCTCTGTAGCACCGTTTTCCCTCCCTTCTTACCCCTTAGAAAGGTGGCTAAGAACTTAAACACAACTGGAAAGTGAGTAGTAACTGTGTGGATTGTTCCTGTTTTGACAACACAGCTAGAGATACAACTGGAACATAAATGAAATAAGAAACAGTGTGCAGTGGCAGGGAAAAATCAAAGCTGAAAAAATCTTTAGTCAGTCTCTACAAATATTGCTGATTCCCTGTTGTCAGAGCTTTCCCAGATGACTTTTTATCCCCCAAAACAAGAGTCTGAAGACAACTGAAAGAGTCTGAAGACAACTGCTATAGAAGACAAGTACATTAACTTCTGCAAATACTCCTGAGTCATCATTTCAACAACACTTCATTGAACACATAGAGAATAATTCCATTTACTCTTTATGCCTAATACATTTCAGAAATACATTTCAGGGCACTAGCTGATATCCAGGACATAGATCTTATTTATGAAAGGGAGGAAAAAAAAAAAGGCAAGTTACTTAGAAGTGGAATTATGTGAAGGCTTCTAAGACTGGCAAGTAACAAAACCATGAACTACTTCAGCCCAAAAGGCCACTTTTTGATATTTAACCCTATTTCCACTACAGCTGCATCTCCCTACTTTACATCAGAGATGTCTCTCTTTTATAGTCTTTGGGTTTAGGGATAATCCTCTTCTATTTAATCATTCCTACAAGTGTTGCAAACATCTCAAACAAGATGGAGTTGTTCATGTGCAGTATGAATTCCTCACTGGAAACGTCTATGTTTCAAGCAATTGAACAATAGGCATTTACCTGGTGGAAGTTATTAAAGAATATATCTTCTTCCAGATCTTGTTCCATCCTTCTGCCATGGCTACGGACACCTTCCACTAGAGCAGGTTGCTCCAAGCCCCACCCAACCTGGCCTTGGACTCTTCCAGGGATGAGGCAGCCACAGCTTCTCTGGGCAACCTGTGCCAGGGCCTCACCATCCTCAGAGGGAAGCACTGCAGGGATTCCTGGCCAGCAGTGCTCCTGTGTCCTGCCACATCAAAGCCATCACTTCTCATCCCCACCCAGACTTTTCTCTATTTAGGCAGGGAACCAGACTGCCCAAATACAGAATATTGCCTTTTGTTATTAAATAGCTTGGACAGCTTGCATGAATCCCAGTTTCAGAAGTGCTCAGCACCACTGTTCTGGACAGTATCAAAGCTGAACCAAAGTCCTGTCACACTTCCCAAAATCCCAGTCAATCTGGCTCAGGGGTACATTAAACAAGAGACACAAAAAAGCCAGGAGTTTAAGAGAATTTCTCTCCTTTGTCGGTGACCTCCTCAAAGACTGGAGAAAGAGCAGAAAAATCAGCTTAGATGGCCCAATAGTTTAAAGTGCAAATAATCAATATTTACTGTTAAGACCATTTTATGGAAACAGTAAGGGTACTAGAGCACAAGAGCGACCCAGAGCATGCACCTGAACATACCAATACATTCTACACATATAGTTTTAGAGATGTTTTTGTCTTGGTTTGAAAGACAGGTGCCTGCCATGCAAGGTAGGAACCTCCCTTGGAATGGAAAATATGACCACCTTCCCTTCAAATTATTATGACTTCGAAATTCCAGGGCTTTCAGGTAAAGATATGGGAAAAGGAATAACAGTTCTTTACTAGAAAGTGTATATATATATATGTGTATATATATATATATATATATATATATATATATATATATATATATATATATATATATATAAAACAACATGTTATAGATGAGTAATGAGATGGTTGGCTCTCACAATTAAGAGGTGAAGATTGTAGGTATGTTAAAAGAAGTTTTATAAATGTATAGTTATGTTACTGCAATGTGTCCCCCCCCAGCATGGCAATCTGGGCACTTGGGAAGGTTGGCTTGTTACTATGACAGCACCTGATTTCCTATCAGAATGTAAGAAAGTGACTTCCACCACTGGACAGCAAGGAAGGAGTTGACTGACAAGGTTCTAGGAGGGGCTAGAGATATAAAAGACGAAGCATCCAAGTTGAAGAAGAGCCAGCCATGTGGTAGCCAGCCACAGGGCAGCTTCCAGCGCTGGTTTTCCTTATTTAGTCCTCTTGTTGTACTTTTTGTTTTGGTTGAAATAAACCTTTAAAAATGTTTAAAGTGAGCAGTCGTTTCTCACAAATGCAAGCAAACAACAACATCAGCAGCAGCAAACAGAAAAAAATCCCTTGAGACCGTATAACAGCTTCAGTCCATCAAGCGCTTTCCCCTTCGGTGCAGTTCCGGTCACAGCCAGCAGGGGCGCTGCTGGCCCCCGGCCGTGCAGGTGCGATGATTCCCCCGCAGCTGCAGGGGGCGCTGTGGCATGAGCTCGGCCGCCTCTGTACATGGCCTTGGCGGGTGGGCTGGCGGGAGAGATGGAAAAGGGGATTCCTTTAAAAAATCATGGCAGGGCTGCGGCAGCCAGTCCCAGTGCCACTCCAGATGGCAATATGGACTACAGCAGGAACCTCGGAGCAGAAGACTGGAACAGCAGAGGCGAGAACAACTGGGGTGACAAAACAAGGTGTAGCAAAAGCTCTGGAGCTGTGGCATGCCTGGGCGGGCACCACGGGCTGTTAGGTTAAAGTGTAGCAAAAAGCGGTAGAAGACAGCGGAGCTGCATATGGCAGCCAGGAGATGCTTCCTCCCCAAGGGTCCCGGGTCATCTGCTAAGGCACCCAAGCTGATGACCTCGTCCTTTCCAGTGAGGTCGGGTGTTGAAAGGTACCAGTACAATGGCCCCTCTTATGATCAAAGCCTCACCCACAGTAAGAGAAGCAGTGAAGGACATGAGGGACAGAGCTCTGTGGAGGCAGCGAATTCTCCCCACAGCAGCACCAGCCTGACCATTCTTCTCTGTCCCGAAGGTGACAGAGAACAAGGAGCTGAGCCTAGCTCCAGTGACCAGCCAAAACCACATGGTATCTCTGCTCTTCCCAAGAGAAAGCCTTCCAGCTAAGAGGGTGGCTAACTGCACCCTTCCCCCCACTCCTCCTCCTCCTCTCAGCCACATCTTTCGTCTCATAAGTATCATCATTATCATCTCTTAGGCAACAAATGGAAGAAAATTCCCTGAGAGAAAGAAGAAAAAAAAAGGAAACATTCTAACTTCCAACATTTTTTTACTCATTTTTGCTAGCTACTAGAAGGCTTCAGTTACGAGACAGGGCCTCCAGAGAAAAGCACTGTCTATACATTCTAGTGGCAAACTGCTGTCTGCCTCACATAGTAGGCATTAAATTGCTGTTTTTCTGCATGTTATAGATGGGTAATGCAATGGTTGGCTCTCACAATTAGGAGATTAATATTATGCGTATGTTAAGAAGTTTTATTGATGTATAGTTATGTTATTGTGAGGTGTTCTCCCCATAGTGCTCTTTCCCCTCCCATTTTATTGTTGTCACGGGATGGCTTTGGTAGTCAGGGCATTTGTGGGGAGGGCAGGCTTGTTGCTGGGGGGCACAGCATGGCAACACCTGACCTTCCATCAAACTGCAAGAAAGGAGTCTCCACCAGTGGACAGAGAAGAGCTGACTGACAGACTTTGGGAGGGGCTGGGGTTACCTGATGCAACACCAGGAGTATAAAAGGTGGAGCAGCCATTTTGTGGGTGAGCACGTGGTGGTTTAGTTCCACGCTCCCAGTGCTGTTCTTTCTCCTTATTCAGTCATTTGTTGTATTTGTTAAGGTTTAGTAAACCTTTGAAATTTTAAAGTGAGTGGTTGTTTCTCACACTGCCTATATTTTCCTCATAGTTTTACAAGTAATCCAAACACAAATGCTTGTCCAACTCCAACAAACATACACAAGTCTGCATAACATCCCCAAGATTGTCTCCCAGTTCATACTGGGCACTTTCTGCAGGCTGAGGTACAATAATTTTGGCTTGTATATTATATTAATTTGAGCAAATGTGATTTCTCAGGAATTTTCCATCATTACCTCCAAGAAGTATATCAGAAGTTTGTGAACAACAAATATAGCCTGTTTCGTTATAATTATCTAGTATCAAAAAAATATAATAAATCATTTTTCCATCCAGACAGTAATATGTTTTGTCCCCCTTTAAATCTGATCCAGTGGTTTGGATGGGGTCAAAAGCATTTTCAATCCTTAAGATGTTAATCCACCTAAGAGCTATGAAATATATCTATTGAAACTTCATACTTGTAGGGTCTGTTCTTTCCAGGTAAAAATCTCACCATTTTGTACCTCTTTAAGCAACCAGAATAAAATTGTAGCTATTTTAATTCAAGTTTTATTTTAATCTCTCTTACTGAAAACTGCTAAGTTTTGAACTTCTAAAAAGGAATAATTCAAAAAGGTTCAGTACCAGATTTTTTTTTTCCATGTTTTTCCCCTACAAAAAAATCTTTGGGAGAAATTGGATGCCTGCTTTAATTTTTATTAACCAGAAAGGTTTACAGACTTACTAGTGCTTCAACAACTACGACTGTTATATGACATGCTCTTTTCAGAAATTGCCATTTTCCCCTTCTTCTTTCTCCAAAAGCTCCTCCACTTCCCACTGTGTTAGAAACCAACAAGTGAGCAGGACCAGATGTTCAGCTGCCAAGCTTACTTTCTGCCCAGTTAAAGAAATTTTATGTAAGCACTTGAGCGCTTGATGATATATTGTGAGCATAGAGGTCACAAAACTAGATGGAATCCTCCAGGAAAAAAAGTGACTTTGGAAATACAGGTGAGTGCAAGCAATGGCAATCATCCAAATGCTTCTCCAGCCTCATCTGCTGTCTCATTTCTTTGAAATACATATTCCATTCTCTAAAAAAACCCAGCATTTAGATGAAGGAAACAAATAATTTGTCTTGATTACAAGACACCATAATATTTGCTTTAAGCTTCCTGAAGTTGAATTACAGAACAATCACAGTGCTTTGAGGAAGATGTGACTGGCTTTTCTGCAGAAATGCTTTGCTGGTTCTTTCAAAAGTACCGGGGATGGGAGAAGACCTGCTAGAAAGTAAAACTGTAACAAAGTTAGCTTAACAAAAGTGGGGTGGGAGAGGGGGTGAGCTAACCAGAATAGAATGAATGACTTGCAAAAAAATAAACAGCTTCCACATAACATTTCCCTCAGTTTCCATTAAAGTGCTCTCCCCATGGTACTGAACCAGAACTAAACTAGCCCATGAACTAGGCAGCAAGAACTTGTAAACCATCTCTTTTCCAACATATATACAAAACTGCCACAATGTTAACATGGTGGGAAAAAAACCCCAGCAAAACAAGAAAAAACAGCAGTAAGACAGCTCATTGTACACATCCACAAGGACACTATTTTATGCAAATTTTGTTTTGCTTGATACTATTATATAACTTCAAGGGAGTTCAGCCATTCCATATGGCCCTGGCAAAGAGTCTGCAAGGACAAATACATATGTCTGCCTTGTGCTTCAATTGCTTTAATATACAAGATATTTATTTTCTAAGTAACCTTCCTTTACATAAGCATTTGTACTGGAGTCACCTCTAGCATTCCTAAGGGAAAGTATATGACACTAAGCCTTACTTTAAGAAAAGTGTTCCTAAAAGGGTTCACCATGTGCAGGGAGCAAGTGTCTTCAGAAGTGCTCCAACACAAGGATTACATTTTGAGTGTTGATGGATTCTAAGTAGATCATACCAGATGGAAACTTTTACATCTCAACTGCAGAACTATATTACTAGCTGTTCCTGGCTCTCTAAAAGCACCACCAACTCAAATCTCTTCCCCCTCGAACAAAGGAAGCTTGCTTACTGCTGCTGCAGAAGGTTCACATGCATGTCACTGTCTATCTTCAGTGAAGAAACACTACTATTATTTACTCATGTGAATTTATGAGGAAACTGAATTTTCTTAATATCAAATGTACAAGAAGATTCTCCCATACTTCGCAAGAGGACTTCTGTCTTACAGACTTCTCCTCAGTGACCACCAGCACTTGAGAAAAATTAAAGGACCTGGGATACCCTTGGAGGAAGGGTAAGTGTCTGCTGTAATGTTTTTAGTTCACTTCTTTAAAAACAGGTCTGCACACACCCCAAATAACATTTGGAGTTAGTCAGTGAACACAGACAAGTTCGGTTGCTCTAGGTCATGAAAGATGAAACCAGGTGTTCTGTTAAATCAATCAACTGAAAAGATGATGTCAAAATTCAGCTACTTCTGTATTCTCACCAAATCATTTGCACTGGCATCAGCCAGTTTCTGAAACAGAACCTGGCAGCTACCAAAACAGGCTGCAGCAGGAATTACAGGTGTAATACAGGAAATAATCACATAAATATCTTTGTGTAATTCAGTTAAATAGCCAATGGGAAGACCTCATCCAGGCTCAATTAGATCTGTGACTCACAGTGGTAGTTTTAATTGTCATTATGAATGCCAGATGCCCTATGATATTCACAATCCCCAGAAATATGTATCCTACAACATGAACAAAGAATTGTTGCAACTTTAAAGCTGAGAAAACAGGACCTCAGAGGCCAAGCAATTACAAAATCAAATCCTCCTCTTGCATTCATCCACCTTAAAAAAGAAACAAGGAATTGCAACTGTCTTGATGCAACATTTCCAGGCATGTTTCTTGTCTCCTCCATACAGTGAGGGAAGACAGCCACCCTCATTTTCTCTTTTGCACATGCAATAGTAGTCTGTGGGGCCAGCAGCCTAGAAGAATGATACCATGGGGCCAACCAAGGAAGAGCTGTCTCTGCCTCCTCTCTGCTGGAGAGAGGGAGAGACAGAACAGCAACACTTGTGGCTGGGCCCTCTCAGGAATACAGAGCCCCTTCTAAGCAGCATGCCCAGGTTTAGGGAAAACAGCATGACTTGCTGTTTTGAAATGCAGCAAAAGCCATGATTTCTGTGAGACATACCAGTAACTCACAGCCAGTTTCTTCTGAGGCATGAGAATCTAAGCAAGAGGGTGAAATTGTAAAGGTTATTAAAAAAGCAAGAGAGAAGCATGTATCCCTTTTAAAGACAGAAATAGCCTTTCCTGCCATGTCAATTTGTGTCAGTTTTAGAAGCATATGGATATCTTGAGCAGTCTCACCACAGTCATAAATGGAAAATGTTAGGCTGAGACCAGAAACAAGCATTGCTCTTCTGTACCTAGTTTTTATTTGTTTGTTTATATATTAGCAGTTTACTATCCTCCTCCAGCTTGTGTTGTAGTGTCTAAGAGTCTGTGCATGTTTCTAAAACTTGAGCAGCCTTTAGCAAAGAAATACTGCTTCTCACCCAACTCAGCAAGAGGATGAACATTCAGTTGATGCCTCTTCCCCCACTGCTCCTCCAAAACCAGGCTGTCTGCTTTATAGCATTATGCTGAACAGATATTACTAGAGAAGTATAAAGTCTTGCAAATTTAAGAAATCCCATCTCACCTGAACATGGCCTAATTTAGAAATCAGTTCCTACCAAGCTAATCCAGGGTTCAACAAAAGGCTGAGGGTTGACAATAGTCTCAATTTTGAGTACATCAGTTGTGTATCACATATAGTCAAAAAAGCATAGTTTAAACACTTCCACTGTCAATTCCTACAGCAATACAGTCATGCTTTATGATGGTCAGGGTTGGGGGAGGGAAAGAAACAAAAGTCTTCTTTGGTCTAGAATCTCTGTATCTGAGTGAAAGGTTTCTGAGAAATAAGGAGTGGGGTTTTCTTGAGTCAAAACAAATAAACAAAATATCACCTTACTTACTGCTCAAGCTACCCCAGTGAGCTCCATCAAATATTTAGGTAAGACTACTATTTATTGTCTCTGCATTGTCCTCACACACACATATTGTTCTGCATTTGCTTCCAGCATCACCACCTGAAGTCTAATTTCAATGTGCACTAATATTAAGAAAAATCACACCTAAACACTACTCAGAAAGGCCAATTGGTCAGCACATGCTATCTTCTCCCATGAAGCCATGATGGTTAATAACAATTTCTGTACATTTTCTGCCTTGCCAACAGAGCTCACAAGTCTTACGCTGTGGCACCTTTTACAACTTTGAGATGTCAATTCCAGAAGCTTGTGCTGAGAGAGAACATGATTAAAGACTCCCAGCTCCCTTACTTTCCCTAAATTAAAGGTGGAAGGGAAGATTAGCTCACAGAAACTACAATTTGTTCAGGTCATGAATATTTCTTAGCAAGTCCTCACTGAAAAGCAATTCAAACATCATCTGCCTTGGCTATGCTGATGTCCTATGACCAACTTACACAGCTTTTGATATCTGCAGCTCAGCTACCAAGAAAGTTCTCTATACCTGCTCCACAATTTAACCACAGAATTGTAGAACCATTTAGGCTGGAAAAGATCTCTAAGATCTTTGAGTCCAACCTTTGACCAATCACCACCTTCACAACTAGACCAGGGCACTGAGTGCCACATCCAATTGCTTCTTGAACACTTCCAGGGATGGTGACCCTACCACTCCCCGAGAGCCCATTCCAATGCTCAACAACCTTTTCCATGCTCTTCCTGACGTCCTCCCTGGACTCAGCCTGAGGCTATGTCCTCTTGCCACGTTGCTGGTTGCTTGGGGGTAGAGGCCAACCCCTATGCTGCTTTGAGGCATCCACCACTACTTCTTTTTCCTCACTAGTTTCTGCCCATTCCCCACCATCTCAAGAGCACATGGGTCCCACATAAGAGACTGCTCAGCCCATATGCCTGACTTGGACACCTGAATTACTCAGCCCTACTGTTCATGTAAACACACTCCAGCCACAGGAGCAGCAGCAGACTTCTGGTTGCCTGGATTTCTTCCTGGGTTTCCTCTGGCTCCCACAAACAATTGGCATTTGCACACCCATGCACCTACAATCACTTTCTTCATGAAAAGAAAGGTTCTTATCAGCACCTTGCTTGTAAACTTGCTTTCCACCTAGTGTTTCCTTGGAATTGGGAGAGGAAGGGGAAAAAAGCCCACCAAGAAGAAACCTCCAAGTCTGATAACAATCTAGGCACCAGACTTTGATGCACTGCATTGCATGCTTTATCATTTCCTTAGCAGTCAAAGCCAGCACTGCCAACAGACAACTAAGCAGAAGGCTGAGCAGCCTGAACACACTGAAACCTGTCGCCAGAAAAAATCACAGCAGTCTCATCTGCTCAGATATATCATGCAAATAAGAAGAAATGAAGTTAAACCCCCCCCATGTTTATTATTATTATTATTATTATTATTTACTATGTGAAAGAGAATTTCTGCACTAGCTGCTCATTTAACAGCCCAACATTTCCATAAAGTCTTGTAGGAGAAAAAAGAGAGGAAAAAAAAATTTCCAAGCCAAAGACCTATCAGACATGCATTACTTCATGTATCTCCACTGCAGGACTCTGGGAAAAAAAGGGAGTTTGCACACACAGAGCTTTCTGTTAGGTAACGTTCTCTTAAGAGGAATGAAAGGTAAACCTCAAAATATACCCAGCATCAGTACCATGGATGTTCCACATCTACAATGGATTGAGAACCCATTCTGGGCTGGTCCTGGGTGGTCATTTCATTGGAAGACAGTGCTACGTAAGTTTTTCAAAACATTATTTTCATGTACAGCCCTTTCCCCAAATATGAGTAAGACAGAAAAAAAGCATAGAACAGAAGCACTGTAAGATATGATCTGAAAGTGACAACCTTATCACAACTGGCACTACTAACATTAGTGTTAATTCAGTGGTTCTCTGTAGGTATGTGCTGCACATATCCCTTTTTTCCTATTATTTATGCGTGCTTTCCGGCGAGGGAATCTTTGTTCAACTTATTCTAACCTTACCCTTTTGTTTTTAAGGAGTTAGGAGCATAAAAATACTGGAAACTCAAGTCTGTTCCGAAGATGCAGCATCCAGTGCTGGCAACAGAAAACGCCCTCCCGCCCCTTTTTCATTCACCTTGCAAAGGCCATCAGAAAAACAAACTATGCAGCCCGCATCCTAAAGTTTGCACGGCGGCAGACGGCCGCTGACTTGCACTTAACCAGGCCGGCCTTAAACAGGTTACATCTGCGCGAAAACATGGAAAGACACATGGAAAGAATCAGAGCGCACCGCCCCGGCTGTGGCGGGGGACGCGCTCGTTTGCGTTTCGTTCTTGGAGACGCGACTTGGCTCCTCTCGCTCCGGGATGAGGGAGGGGAAGCGACACCTCTGGGAGCCATCCCCCTCAACACACACACAGAGATTCCGCGGGGACCGTCCCCCGCAGCCCAGCGCCGGAGCGGCTCGGGAAGCCCGGGGAGCCCCCCAAGGCGGCGGTTCGCGATAGCCCCGCGGGACAGGGACACTTACAGCTCAGGAGCCCCACGCAAAGCAGGAGCAGCATGCACAGGCTGCTGCTCGCCATCTTCCCGCGGCGGCGGCGGCGTGGGGCGGTGCCCGGGGCCGGGGGCTCGGCGCCCGCGGAGCTCTTAGAGCGCCCGGCCGCGCTCTGCCTCCTCCGGAGCCGGAGCCGCCCCAAACTTTTAACGTGTCCGAGGAGGCGTCTCCCCGCTCGGAGCGCAGGAGCCGGGGCTTGAGGCGGGGATGTGCCCTGGCAGCCAGCCCGCCCGCCCGGAGCGGGGAGCCGCGGCGGGCTGCGGTGCCGAGAGCATCCCTCTCCTCTGCCGCCCCCGCAGTGCCCCCGCGCATCCCGGGGACTGAGCTGTGTTGAATCCAGAAGTTCTTCTCTCCGTTTTGTTAATTTATTTGTTTTTAAGCGGGGACATCTTCATAAACTCAAGGACATTTGTTGCAACAGAATAAACTTTTCGTTAGGAAAAGATTTAATTTCTCAAAGAAGAGCGTTGTCCCTGTTGGTGCGTTTCCCTCAGGCAAATCCCCCCAGGGAGGAAGTGGGGATAACGGGGTGAAATCACGGAACAAACATTTGGATATTTCGGCTAACAAAAAAGCCGTGTGACGGCGAGGCGAGGCGCTGTTTTAAGGCGAAAGAAGTCACAGTGACTCCTTGTGCCTCTCTGTACAGCTGGATTGGACAGAATCCCACCTACAGCAGGAGATGGCTCACACGGTGACCTTCAAAACAGTTTTATTGTGTTATTATTTTATACCAGAATAGGAGAGTTTTTTGTTAAATATACAGGTGGTGTAATGGTTCTTTAAATTTATGAATCAAGGAAAATTACTCATCTTGACAGTTAATCTGAGTAGTTTCCAATGACATCTTAAAAATGCATTACCACTGTTGTAAAGCAGTTCTATAACAAGAAAAGTATCACAAGTATTTTTTTTTTGGTAATCAGAACAGCAATGTCGGCTATATTTTGTTAGAGGGCAACAAAATGAAGAAAGATCATTTATATATAAAATCTCTAACAGCTATTTTAATGAAGAGCAAGGAAGTAGGATGCCATGATGCTCTTCATGGCAAAATCTTCTTAGTTTATTTTTCACGTGGAAAAAATGTATACAGAACACAAGTAATACTTCTTTTTAAAAATCTGCATACATATATGTATGTATGTATGTATGTATGTATGTCCAGTATATATTACTGGCATCATGACATGCATTTAATAAAATCAAAACTGTCCCAGTAAAAACAGAAAAGTTTTTTGTGTGTCCCAGCACATCATAGCTTTAGGCAAGTACAAAGGTTCATTGATTTCAGCAGGACTGTTTTACTATTTAGTCAGACAGTGATGGAAATGTTGTCTTGATATAACATTTAAATATAGCAAGAGTCTGGTGGAAAAGTTATAAACGTGGGGAATGTTAGGAAATGGCAGTATGGAATTAAATTAAAGGATAGGTGATAGGATGTTATTAATACTGATGGTTGACGAAAAACTAACATGCCCTGGCTGTGTGTGCTGGAAGTCCAACCCCCCCCTCCCCCCCCCCCCTTGAGCTGGGCTGCCTCCAGAGCCCCGTGGGCAGCAAGGAAGGGAGGGGATTCTGCCCCTACACCCCACTCTGCTGAGACCCCACCTGCAGGGCTGCATCCAGCTCTGCGCTCCTAGCACAGGAAGGACATGGATCTGTTGGAGTGGGTCCAGAGGAGACCACCAAGGTGATGGGGGGCTGGAGCACCTCTCTGATGAAGACAGGCTAAGAGATTTGGGGCTGTTAAGTCTGGAAAAGAGAAGGTTGCATGGACAACTCACAGCAACTTTCTAGTATCTGAAGGGAGGCAGGAGAGGGACTCTTCATCAGAAAATGTAGTGATAGGATAATGGGTTCAAACTGAAAGAGGGAAAAATTAGGTTTATACATATGGAAGAAATTCTTTACAGAGAGCATGATGGCATGGATTGCCCAGAGCAGCTGTGGCTGCCTCATCCCTGGAAGTGTCCAAGGCCAGGCTGGATGAGGCTCTGAGCAACTTGGTCTAATGAAAGGTGTCCCTGCCCATAGCAGGAGATGGAATGAGATGGACTTTAAGGTCCCTTCCAACCTAAAGCTTTCTGTGATTCTTTAATACAGCTCTTATACTATAGTAAATCCATTTAAATGAAAATGTTTTAGACATGCAGGAGGTCAGACTAAATTTCCTTTCTTCTGTTCACTATTTTGTTTCTCTTGCAGGTGAAGCAAATTCCTAGTGTTTCCCCCACATTTCTCTGACTTTTTCTAGTACAGTTCATATTTTCTTTCCATTAATTTCTTTTATTTCAGCAATGACTAGATCATGGTTTCTCCGCTTGCTTTATACAATTACAGGACACATCGGGAGTTAAATGTAAGTATTTTGAAAGCATTTACAGAATTACTGGAAAAGTGGTTGTGAGACATATAGTTCATTCAATAGATACAGTTTTTCTCTATGTACTTTGCTCAACAATTGTATTCTTAAAAATACTGTTAAGTACTTTGTTAGAAGGGCACAAGACTGCTAATCCATATTTCTTACCTTTTAAAGTTGGAGTAGAAATGTTTTCATCAAATTACACATAGAGCCCAAAATGGAAGAATTTGTTTGAGATGCTCAGTTTAACAGTTATTTTTGGAGAACTTTCCATAGACACTCCTTTTTAGAATAATAAAAATAGTCTATAATTAACATCTGCACACAAAATGTTAGTCAAGAATAGCTATCTTATTTTGTGATAGCTGTTCCAGGCAAGTTCTTTGTATAGAAAAGCCTTGAAAAATTGACTGTAACTGCAACATGATTTCAAGATTTGGATGTTTTGTAGCAATCCCAGGAATTAATAAAATGAAAGACTGCTCTCATTTTATTAGGCAATATTTTAGATAAATCTACATTCTTACATTGCAATGGAATTCTTCCTCTTTTTGATGAAACTTTCTATTGCAAATGTGAAGTGCTGATGATAATCTGTTCTAATAATGAGTTGACCTCTTTTATTATTGCACCATCACTGTGTTATGGTCCAATTTTTAGAGTTATTAGAAATGCCTCTGCTTGAATTAAGGTGCAAACAAGACCATATGCCAAAGTCAATAATATGGGTTTTATTTAATTAGAAATATGAGAGAGACAGAAAGAGAGAAGGAGAGAGAGAAAGAAAGAAATAGAAAAGAGGTGAGGGACAGAAAGAGAATGACAAAGACGGATCAAAGAAAATATCACTACTGTGTGAATCCCAGCAATGTTCTGTTGATCCTCTTCCAGCTGGTCTTCTTGGTGGTGAAGGTCCCCCCTGAAAAGTATAGAATCCTATGGATTAATGTACCCTCAGGCCAGGCCAGCTGAGAATGCCCAGGTACCTCCCCTGGAAGGAGGCAGTCTCTTGCAGCAGACTCAGGATCTCTTGCATCGTTTTGCATCCATGCAGTGCTGTGGTGCTGGGGAACACTTTCAGGATCATTGATGGATTATGACACCCCCTCAGCTGCCTCCCATGTGAATGTCCCATGGATGTGGCCTGTGGGGCTGGAGGTTCCACAGCTGGGCTGGTTTGTGTAAGGGAGGATGGGTGTTCACATCCGAAACCTCCTCCTCACCCCTCGGGTGGGGGAGTCGGTGCAAACCTGGCCTCTGTGGGCTGTGGTCTCCCCCAGCCCAAAGCCAGCCAGGGATGGTTCTTTGCTGCATTTGGCTTTCTTGTGGATGAATTCATTTCTCTCAGCCTTGTTTGTTTCTCCCCAGACTTGAGATGATTGAACATAATGTTGCATTTATCTTATCTGGGCTGCTTAACTCACAGTCCAAAGTTCCAGTCAGGCATCTTCAAGGAGGGATGGGCTTCTGAGGCTGTAACTTCTTTATACAGTTTTTGCTATAAAGGGCAAAACTCCTTCATAACAATGTTTAAGGCATGAACCACTTCAGTCTGTGACATACTGTCAAAGAGTTCTGTTCTCCTCACCTAACAGAAAAACTGTCTTGAAAAATAATTTGTAAAAATTCTGTGAAAGACCATAAGACTCTGGCTCTTCACTTTCACTCTTCACATTTTATCTTTCCTAGCTGTGGGATGCTAAAAATGAATAAAGAGAAATTAAGTTATATTAAGAGAATCCTCCTTTTGGTTATATCTCCACTCAAAATATATCTTATTTTGCAGGAGGAACAAAAACGCTCTAGATTTATTCTTATACAATTAGCATGCTGATTTCTACAATAGCTCTGATGTAAAATAACATCAACAAAAAATCAGTATAACAAATTGGAACTGCTAAATTTGGTTGCAAAGGTGTAGCCAGGCTGGTCTCTACTCCCAAGTGACAAGTGATAGGACAGGAGAAAATGGTCTTAAGTCATGCCAGGGGAGGTTCAAGTTGGATATTAGGAAAAATTTTGTCACAGAAAGGGTTGTAAAGCATTGAAACGCTGCACAGGGAAGTGGTGGAAGTGTTCAGAAAGTAAGCAGGTGTGGTACTTTGTCATATGGTTTAGTAGATATGATGGTATTCAGTTAAAGACTGGACTTGATGGTCTTGGAGGTCTTTTCCAGCTTCAATGATTCCATGACTCTATAATTCTATGGTGTTATGAAGAATACACCTCTTAAGATGTAGTTACACTGCATGTTGTCTTACAAGGCTATTGCTGCTTCTGGTCATGGATTACTGCTCTCACTTTGCTTGTGCATGAAAATTAGTATAAGAAATTATGTTAATCATATGAATAAAAAAATTATCTTTCAGTACTCATCCTGCAAATTGTATCACTTCAGCGACCTTGCATTCAGTGCCTTGTACAGTGCTGCCACAGTTGTTTACCTAGAGGATGAGCAGAGAGAAACAGCCAAGAATGGCAAAGGGAGGCACAGGAATTTTTAAGCCAATTTTACTTTTGAAGCCATCTTTAAGTGAGCTCAGAGCTGGCTTTGGGACTATGAGGCTGATAAACAGTCATGGTTTGTTGCTTACACTCTTCTGTGGGGTCGCATACCATGGCATAAGAGCAGTTAAAGGGTTCCTGTTGCTTCAGAGGGAAACCTCATATTTTCTTACCATTATAAAATAATAGACATTGTTTTCCTGAAAGTTAAAGGGCTTTATGGAAACTGGTAGGTTGTAATTATTCTTGGACCGTTCTGTTGAGCAATGTCTTCTTTGTTTTTCTTTAGGCATTGAGGGTGGGCTGCCCAGGCTCCTTTGGATGCAGCCCAGGACACAGTTGGCTTTCTGGGCTATGAGCACTCACTGCTGGCCCATGTTCAGTTTTTCATCAACCATCATTCCTAAATCCTTCTACACAAAGCTACTCTCAATGAACCCTGGGTGAAATTTCCAGCACTTTTGGATGTATTTTGATTGTCTCTGGGTGGGACAGCTTTGCACTGTCATTGGCTGAGGGTTACCAAAAGGCAGATAACCTTGCTCCTCTCTGTAGTCTTCAATGTGTTACAAATCCCAGATTTTTTTAAATCTACATTGTGCTTCCAGAGCTACACCAAACATGGAAAAGGACAGAGCAGATATGCTACCATCAATTCTTTCTGAAGATTTAGCTGAATAAAAAGTTGCAAATACTTGTACAAAAGAAGGTTTAGAGATTAGGAAGTGCCAGTTTAATGTAGATATGTATAACAAAGTGTGCAGTATTAAGTAGGACTTAACTCCTGTCATTCAATACTCCCTCTGAGTGACAGAACAGGGTTGTTTCTGTCTCCCATTCTCTGAACATGCTGAATTATCTACTTATAGAATAAAAGTGTTCTTTTGATACCGTACTCTAGTAACCTTGTTTTGCTTATGGTTTTTTAACCATTTAGACCAAAATGATTTGTCATATGGTCATTGACTGCATATGATTCCTTGAGTTAACAGGAGAAATGGTGTAGTTGAGGTGTAATTACGCAAACACTGGCATCACTCTATGTAACTTGTATTTAACTCATTTTAAAAATGAGGAAGCAGGATGATTGAGTTGCTGAAATTCTTAACCTATCAAATAATGTAACCAAAGGCACAAACAGCTACCTTACTCACACCCCCGGTTTTATGGATAAGAGCCCAGGTAAAGAGGGAAGCCAGTGCAGGTACCAAACCAAGGGGAGCCAGCTGTCCCCTTGTGTGTTTCCACAGTGGAAAATGACATGTCTTTAATTTTTTTTGATGTTGAGTTTAATTACATGCTTTAGATCTTAATGACACTAATTCAAAGTAACTGTCTGACATTGGCTTCATGATGGCTACTTATATCATTGCCAGCTGAGGATTGCAATGAAGGCCATCATCAGCTAAACTGTAAAGCATCAAAATGAACTCTTCAGTTATTTAATAAATTTATTTTTTGATGTGAACTATAGTTTTCCTACATGGGCAGCAGCTAGCTTCTACTTGTATTCAATCTTCTGGGGAGGAAGGACAGTTGGGAGGTGTGAGGGGTTGGCCTTGGCTGGACACCAAGTGCTCCCTAATCCACTTAATCTCTTCCCCCCTCAACTGGACAGGGAAGAGAAAATATAGTGAAAGGCTTGCTGGTTGAAAGATCACTCACAAATGACCGTTACCAGCAAACCAGACTGAACTGAGGAAAGTTCATCTAATTTATTGACAAATCAGAGTAGGGAACTGAGAAATAAAAACAAGTCTTCTCTCATCTCTCCCTTCTTCCCTGGGTTCACCTTTACTCCTGATTTCCCAACTTTACCTCATTCCTCTCCTCAGTGGTGCAGGAGGATGGGGAATGAGGGCTGCAGTCAGTCTGTCACATATTGTCTCTGCTGCTGCTTGATCCTCATGAGGAGGACCCACACTTTTCCAATGTGGGCAGTGGAACCTCTGCTCTGGCCCCTGGAGCACATTCTCTCTCTCCATCTGCACTGACCTTGATGTCCACAGGGCTGCTCCTCTCATGCATTCTCAGTCCCTCCTTATCTACCTGCAATTGCTGCTTAAGAGTGAAGAGTAACTCTTTTCTCTTCTTAAATCTGTTAGCCCTGAGCACTACCACTATCACTGATGGTTAATTTTGGCCAGCAGTGGGACTGCCTTAGATCCAGCTGGCATTGGCTCTATTGGTCACCAGGAAAGTGTATCTGATATCTTCTCACATAAAAATAGAGGGGTCCTCCCCTTTAGCTCCCCTGCTCCACTCCTGTGTTGGTTTTGCATCATGGAAGTGATGTTTTGGGAGAGGCTGCTGGCAGCTTCTTTCGTGTCTGATAGAAAACAATCAGTGGTTGACTTTGGGAATTGACAATCGGATGAACCACTGCAAAGCTGTACATGCCTCTGTGAAAAACACATGTTAAAGATGAAAGAAACCCGTGAACTTTCTCTTTTCTCTCCTGGCCAGCAAAGAGGTCTCAGCCAGGCTGGGCCAGATGGCTCCTGCTGGGCCCCACTTTTGGCTGCCAGGCAGGGGAAAGGAGAAGCCCATGTGTGTTGGCTGCTGAGGTTGCAGTCACTCCGAGCCACAGTTCCTGCCCCAAGCTACTGAGCCCAGCCAGGTTAGTGACCATCTGCAGGCCCCAGGCAGGACATTACCACTTGCAATGCTTCAATCCTCCCTCAAGTGAGAGAATGAGACAAAAGTGCAGACATGTAAAGAAACAACATGAAGATGCTGATGTCAGTGAAGAAGAAGTCAAGAAGTCCTCATCCTTCCCATCCAGATGGGAAGGATGAGGAGATGCCTTTAGTTTTAAGCTGAAATCTTCTTGTAAAGCTTTCCCTATAGCGCATGAAGGTATGGGGATATTAAAGTGCCCAAATTATAAATATCAAGCAAAGATCCCCATCTAAAGTAAGTAGATTTTAAAGTAGCTGTGATTCTATAAGAAGTTTGAACTTCTAATAGAGAAAGAGTGAAAAGTGATGAAGATCCTGTACCCCCAGGGAGAGAAGAAGATGATCTCTGTTCCTAGAGATGAAGATGATTTCAGAGATAGATAATGAGAACCTTTGCATTTGAACAGCTCACCTTTAAATCAGTACCCCATAAGTTGACATGGCCCATAAATGCAGCTGTAGGAAAAGCTTGTGGAACATGGGAGTGATTTCATGATTGCAGATGTCCCTGGGCAGCTGCTATTCATAGAAATTGAGAGCCACAAGAGAACTGTTTTCTTGTAGAGAAGTCCCCATAACATTAACAAGAGGGACTTCTCTCCCTAAGTGAACTGAAGAAACACTATTCTAGAGGTGGTAAACCGACTGAAAATTGTAAGTTTTTCTGTTTACATTGTCAACGTGAAAGAAAAGGTTGTAGGGGGAGGAGAATTGTCATGAAGGTTTTTGTTCTGATTCTTATTACTCTTTCTTTTAGCTGCTGTTAACAAATTTTTCTTTATACTCTTTTTTAAGTCTTGAGCCTGCTTTGCCTTTCTTCTAATCCTACCCCACAGAAAGAGACGAGTGAGTACACTAGTGATTGGCCAGCACTGAACCCACCACACTAATTAGTGCATTGGCTGAAAAATCTCAAATTAGCAAACCTAAACCACTACACGAAATTGGTGTTTCCGCCTTGTTTCAAACTGAAACTGCCACATCTTCCCAAATCCTAGCCATCCAGGTGAGCAGTGTTAGCAAAGGGGAGCAGGCGGCCAGTGGTAGAGGTACAACATTCTGGGATGATGTTTCTGCCTAGAGTAATGCTCAGAACTACTCTCCAGGACACTGGAAACAGCACCAAGACTGTCGGAGTTCACAGTGTTTGGACAATGCTCTCAGAATCACAGAATGGAATTGGGAGACACTACCTAGTTCAACCTCCCTGCTTAAGCAGGGTCATGCCAGAGCACATGGCACAGGATTATGTCCAGATGGTTGTGGAATATCTCCAGTGAGGGAGACTCCAGAATTTCTCTGAGCAAACATGGTGTGACTCCACAACCTCTGTCTCAGGCATATGGTGGTGGGATTCTTGGGGTAGTCCTGTGCAGGGCCAGGAGCTGGACTGGAATCACAGTCATAGATTCACAGAATGGTTTGGGTTGGAAAGGACCTTGAAGGTCATGTAGTTTCAACCCCTTGCCATGGACAGGGACACCATTCACTAGACCCGGTTGCTCCACGCCCCTCCAACCTGGCTATGAACAATTCCAGGGATGAGGCAGTCACAGCTTCTCTGAGCAACCTCTACCAGGGCCTCACCACCCTCACAGGGAAGAATGCTTTCCTTGTATCTAATCTAAACCTACTGTCTTTCAATTCAGGTCATTTTTCCTTCTTCTGTCACTACAAGCCCTGGTAAATAGTCTTGCCTCTCTTTTCTGTAAGTTTTCTTCAGGTGCTGGAAGGCCACAACCAGGACACCCAAAAGCTTTCTCTTTTCCAGGCTGAACAATCCCAATTCTCTCAGCCTTTCCTCATAGCGGATGTTCTCCATCCTCTGATAAACTTGGTGGCCTCCTCTGGCCTGGCTCCAGCAGGTCCCTGTCCTTGCTGTGCTGGGAGCCCAGAGCTGGATGCAGCCCTGCAGGTGGGGTCTCAGCAGAGGGGGCGGAGGGGCAGAATCCCCTCCCTGCCCTGCTGCCCACGGGGCTCTGGATGAGCCCAGCACTCGGGGGGCTCTGGGCTCCCAGAGCACAAGGGCGGGGCATGTCCAGCCTCTCACCCACCAGGATGAGATCGTCTGATGATCGCTGCGGGTCCCTTCCAAGGGAGAATACGCTTTTGTGGCTCGGAGTTGTGGAGGGGCTGCTAGAAGTGGCGGTGGCAGCGGGACCCGGAGGCTCCCGCCGCCCGGCGGCCGCGCTCGGGACAGCGGCGGAACGGCGCAGCTGCGGCCGGTGTTCCTGCCGGAGCGCGGGAGGTGGCACCGGGGCTGCGGGAGCATGGCCGCGCCGTGGGCCGCCCGCGGGCTGCGGGCCGGGAAACGTGAGTGCGGGAGGGAGCCGGGAGTGCGGGAGGGAGCCGGGAGCCGGGAGTGCGGGGCCGCGCCGAGCTCGGGCTGGTACTGCGGCGGCGCTTTCAGGGGCTGAGGGGGCCTTATTAGGCCGCGGGGGAGTTGGCCTGTGTGAGGGAAGGGCCTTTGCAGCCAGGGAGCGACATTAACCTTTGCATAGAACGAACTACCCAGAGTAGTTAGGGCTGGAAGAGACGTCTGGAGATCATCCAGTCCTGCCACGAGCAGGTGACACAGGAACATGATTTGGAATGTCTCCAGGAAGATACTCCACACCCTCCCAGGGCAGCTTATTCCAGTGCTCTGCCCTTTTCCATGGAAAGAATTTCTTCCTCATGTTGAAGTGAAACTATTTGTGTTTTAGTTTATGGCCATTGCTTCTCATCCTGTTGCTGGTCACCACTGAAAGGAGCCTGGCACCAAACTCCTGGCACCTGCCTTTAAGATATTTATGTGCATTAATGAGATTTCCTTTCAGTCTACTCCTCTCCAAACTAAACAGGCCCAGCTCCTGCGGTCTCTACTCATAAGAGAGATGCTTGAGACCCCTCATCATTTTTTTGACCCCTTTTGTTGCCTCAGTCTTGTGTTGTGACTTTGGGCAGGCAGTGCAGGGTCCCAGCGTGCTGGAGCTGCAGAAGTGCTACATTGCACATATTGAGACAGACAGGTGGGTGATCGGTAGTGTGGTAAAAACCAAAACCTTATAAAGAAGCTTTGAAAATTCAGAATGAGTCGCAGAATGTTTGAGGTTGGAAGGGACCACAGTGGGTAATCTGGTCCAACCTCTCTGCTCAAGTAGGATCATCCCAGAGCACATGGCACAGGATTGCATCCAGATGGTTCTGAAATATCTCCAGTTAGGGAGACTCCACACCCTCTCTGGGCAATCTGTTTTAGTGCCTGGTCACTGTCCAGGAAAGTTCTTCATGTTCATGTAGAACTTCTGTGCATCTGTTTCTGCCCCTTGCTTCTTGTCCCATTGCTGGGCACCACTGAGCAGAGCCTGGTCCCTGCTCTGACCCCTCCCTGCAGGCACTGACAGACACTGATGAGGTCCCCTCTCACTCATCCCTTTTTGAGGCTGAACAGCCCCAGTTCACTCAGGCTTTCCTCACAGGAGGGATGCTCTGTTGGTCTCACCCCAGGGTTGCTTGCTCTGGGATGATTGCTTACTCAGTGTCTCTCCTGTTCCCAGGGTACATCTCCACGCCAGCTTTCTCTCGGCTGACGCCCGATGAGGTGGTTCGGATGCGAAATGAGCTCTTCACCAAAGAGAAAGAGAGACAATTGTCTCTTCACCCACGGATTGAGAAGATTGAAGTGAAATACACTGGGAAGCTGCACCCTGGCAGTGTGTTTGTCATGAACAAGGCTCTGTCCACACCGTATAACTGTGCCATGCGTAAGTGGATGGATTTCTGAACTGGCCCCTCATGGAGAATGTAGTGCTGCCAGTTGAAATAGAAACAGTTAATTTTTGGAGGCTTATTTCGTAGTTCATCCTTCCAGGTCATTTACAAATATGAAACTTGTAGTTGTTAGAAATGCAGCAGTCTGAACTGCTAATCCTGAAAATTATGGTTAATAACTAACTAATACTTCAGGGTTTCTTTATTTTCTTCAGATTTAAGTGAATGGCATTGCAAGAACTCTGTTCTGGCTTTTGTGGATGGTGAAATCTGGGACATGTACAGACCCCTGACCAAATCATGTGAAATTCAGTTCCTTACCTTCAAAGATGAAGATCCAGAGGAAGTAAACAAGGTAAGTTATTATCGTGTTCCATTGTAGGTGACCCTGTCTCATTGCAGGTGGCCCTAATTATGCCTTCTTGGTTTTTGATTCTGTGTGCACCTTTCAGTTCCATGCCTGTCTGCTTTTTTGAACTTTGTTGTCATTTAAGTTCAGACATTTTAATGCCTTTTTAATGGTGCACTATGGCTATCATTAGCTGGACTAGTGTGTGGGCTAGGTGAATTGTTGACTTTCCTTTCAACTGTTGTATTATTCTGGGATTTCAGATTTAAATAACTCCAGGGTTATATCTGGCTTGCATTCTAAGTGCAGTTTTGATTTTTTTTTAATTTGGTTCTGTTTGGAGAATCATCTCTGAATTGAATTTTAAGTTTTAAAGAAAGTAATCATAGAATCATGGAAAAGCTTGGGTTGGAAGGGACATTAGAAGCTCATCCAGTTCCACCCCCTGCCATGGGCACGGATGCCTCTCCACTAGACCAGGTTGCTCATAGCCCTGTCCACCCTGGCCTTGAACACTTCAGGGGTGAAATGCTTGAGTTGGCAGCTAGGTTTGTGCATCATCCAGTTAAGCTTTGGGAGATTTTTTGGGAATATTTAGCTTCTAGGCATTAAGTTCCTGTCCTGAAATTCTCTTTGCAGGCATATTGGCGTTCCTGTGCCATGATCATGGCGTGTGTGCTAAAGAGAGCATTCAAGGATGAATACTCAGTCAATCTAGTTAAAGCTCCAGAAGTGCCAGGTGGTAAAAATGTTTTATATTGATTGTCTTTTGCTGCTTCTCAAGTGAAAACTTAGAAAAAATTATTTCCAATGATTGATGGTACTTAGCATTGATATGTGTATTGCATGCTGTTGTAATTGCCTTTAATTTATAATAACCACACTGAAAACAATTTTGTTATCAATGTTCAGAAAATAGATCTGTGTGGCCACTGGGTTTCAGACCACTTAGGATTTCATAGCTGATTAGTAACTAATTGTGAAGTGACATGAGCAAGGTTTCCAGATGTGATGAGACAGATATGTTTCTGTGGAATTTGCTCTAATTACTGCATAACCTTGTCCATCACTTGAGTTTCTAAAAATGACCGTCTACACCAAATTGGAAGATTATTGAGGTACAAACAAGCTTAGTAACAACTGCTCATCTGTGATCTTATTTAAGATTTAGAAAAGTGAGAAAATGCACAAGAGAAGAGGTTGTTTCAATAACAAAATCTGCATAATTATGCATTTAATATATGAGAAGATTGGTTGCTGGTCATATGGACTGCTATAACTGCTTCTCTTTTTAGCAGTTTTAGCATTTGTTGTAATTAGTAAGTACAGGTAAATATTTCAGTTCTACCAGAGTTTGGAATAATCTTGGATATACTCAGCTATATCATTATACTGCATGTATAGAAATACTGTGATCTTACTGTGTTCATATATTTGATTTCTAAATAGCCATAAGTCAATATACACAAAAAAGTGTTCTAACAACTGTCAGATAAATTTGTGTTGCCTTTACCAGAAACTTGTGCATTGCTTGTGTCATGGTTAAACAGCTCTAATGTTGTCTGATTTCTCTATGCAAAAAATTCCTCTTTGTTATTTAATAGCTCACATTTATTGTATGAGGCATAGAATAGAAAAATGGTGAAGTATTTTTAAAGTGAGTGGTTTTGGTTTTTTTTGCAGAGTTAGATGCAGTTTTGTGAAGCAGTTTATTTTTTCCCCTCTTTATTGGGATTCTCTTATACTGATGTTGCATTAAAACTCCTTTCAAATTACTTTCTCATTCAGTGAAGTGAAATTAAAACAACACAAGTTCAATCTGTTATTTTATAGTATAATCAGACCTGAAAACTTTTATGATGAATTTCTAGAAGTAATTCTGTTTTTCTTTTTCTTCTAATTTATTTTGTTGTAAGAATATAGTATGATTGTGAGATCATACTTTGTTACAAACATGAATGTTTTTCTCTTTGGATTGGAATTGCAGTGATCTCTGGAGCTTTCTGTTATGATGTGGTTTTGGACAATAAACTGAATGACTGGAAACCAACAAACGTAAGCACTTTTCCGGCATAAACCCAAAAAGTTCTAGAGCTTGTGTCCTTGTCCAGTTGTTCTTTTTTGATAGGGGAGAAGAGACAGAGCTTTTTTCCCTTTCTGTTAGTGCACATTTGGAGTAGTCTTTGGGAGCTGATCTCTGCATTTACCACACACTGGTGCTATGGCATAGTGCTCTCCATTTCCTTTCAGACAAAAATAAACCTTGTGCTGTCTTCCACATGCTTTCAGGCTTTAGGTCTGTGGAGCTAGAGAAAATTCTAGTCTGAAGTACAAGTTCAGAAACATTTGATGGGGCCTTTGGGACCTCAGTGCCATATTTGTTACTGTACAGATCTGTTCCTCCTCAGCTGCTCTTGCCTGGTAATGTAGATGCAGCCACAGTCTTTGTGTGAGTAGAGTCTCTGAAAATAAAAGTGTCTATAAGGCATATTTTCTGGTGGTTTACAGCAGAATCAGTTTGTTGTTGAATAAAATCTGTGAGCACATTCAGCTGCAGCTCTCCTTTATAGCTTGCTTATGTTTCATGCTCTGCAGTAAATCTAATAATCTCAATGCTCTAAGTCTCACAGCCATTTGTAATCACAAATGTTTTACCCATCTGGGGCCCATTCTTGTTCTTATGCCCAAAAAGCAGCAGAGGGGTGTATGGCTAGCAAAGCAGTGTTGGTACAATGCAGAATTTTTCTTCAATATGATCTTGTGGCTGAAGTAATTTAGTTAGAAATAATTTCTACATGACATTTTAAATGTAATTCCACCTCATAACAATTTCTTATTTACGAGTAAATCTGAATTATGCAGAACCTCAGATTCCAAGGTGGCAAATTTTTATTTATTAAATATTCATTACTTTTTTTTCACTTTGATCTATCATAATAGAGCTTATTTATAAGTGAAGACTCTACTCTGGGAAACAAGATTTATAAATGAGTATTCAACAGTAGCAAGACTGTGTTTGTAGTACCATGTAGGTAAAACCTACTATTAAACATGCCTACTGCCTATTAATTAAACTGCAGTTTAATTAATATATATTGTTTTTGATGGAAAATGACTATTTCTCATTGAAATGACTGGGCACTGAGTTTGTCCATTAAAACAGTGGTGATCTGTAGTGCTCTTATGATACTAGTAAGACACTCCTACAGTAAAATTGCTGTATTTATAGTTTTATATTTGTATTTATATATATTTAAAATTGCTGTATTATAGGGTTTATAGTAGATGATCTTTGTTGGTTTGAGTAATATTTAGTGTTTGCTCTGCTTTGTCTGTTCACTACAGCTGTGAAAAGATGGTTACAGTTTTTATGTTCTTTTATTAGGACAACTTCTGTTCTCTTACACGGGATGCCAAAAAGCTAATCCATCAAGACCTGCCCTTTGAAACACTGCATGTTGAAGCAAAAGTAGCTCGTGAAATGTTTCAGCATAATAAGTGAGTGTCTGAATTTGCCTTTCTTTCAAAGAGGCAATTAGAAATCAAGTCAAATCTCTGGTTGGTTTTATAAATCTAAAATTAGATGTGATAGGTGAAGTAAGAAGGTACTTCTCCCACTGCTCTGAATGAGCCTGCCTCCATTCTCTTCCTACCAACTTACTCACACCAGCTTACTTAGTTCTTGTTGTTCTCTTCAGAGGCCAGCACCAGGCACCTTTACTGGATGTAGATTTGTGACAAACTGAAAGTCTGAAAATTCTTTTGTTCACTAGTGAGCTTCAAGATTCCACTACTATTAAGTTGAAAACTCTGGTGGTTAGCCTTGACATGGTAGCCTTTTCTGAAAGGCTTCCATATTTAAAGAAATGTGTATTTTTCACGTCCTGGTATCTTCAAATGGAGATTTAATGAAATGCGGTTTTTGAATTGTGCAGGGGAAAATGGGTAAAATGCTTTGGTCTGTGTTTTAAAAAAAAAGGTTTGTTCAAAGGTGTTCAAGGTGTGTCTTTTTTGCTGAAAAAAATACCTCAGCCATGTTTGGGTCCACAGCTTTTTGGCAGTTGGAGAGATGTAGGGGAAAATGAGAAATTATTTATCATTTTGTGAACCAAAATTAAACTATAATGAAGCTAAAGTTGCAAAATAGCAAATTTTTTAGCTCTATGCTGAAGGTCATTTTAATGTGACATATGGATCATCATCTCCACTTTGTTGGCTGCATTGACAGCAGGTGAGAGCTGACTTTTGATGGTCCCTTTAGATTTTGTGTGTAGAAAGCACAGAGAACACTTCCCTGTATTGCAGGAGACCAGCTGTTAAGGGCTGCACATTGCATCAAGTCAGTTTAGGTGGTGTCATGGTGTCTTCTAGTCTTACAGGTGACCTGAAAAACTCTTATTTGTAGTAGTAGGTCCATTGTATCTTTCTGAATTAAACTGCCATGGGAGCATAGCTCTTTTATAAAATAAGCACAGAATAGACTGGTGTAGATATTTCAATAGGAAGGGACCTACAACAACCACCTAGTTCAGCTGGCTGACTGATGCGGAGCTGACAAGTTACAGCAAATTATTAAAGTCATTTCTCAGATGCCTCTTAGTCAGTGACAGTCTTGGGACATTGACCACCTCTCCAAAAAGCCTGTTCAGTGTTTGAACATTGTCTCCTAAGGAAATGCTTTCTCATGTCCAATTTGACCTGCTTCCCAGCACAGCATTAAACTATTCCCAAACATCCTGTCTCAGGATCCCATGTTGACTGTGCCTGATGATTGCACTATTTTTAAAGTGCCTTTCAGTAGTGCTCAGTAAAATCTCTGTAGTTTTCCATGAACTGAGGTTAACTAACAGGTCTGTTAATGAAGCATGTCAATATGTGTTCTCATTAGGAATTTAAACCAGTCTCAAAGCTCACATAAATACAAGCATGATTTTTAGGAGTTTTAAATGAATTAAATTAGTTTCTGAAGTGCTCTTATAAGAGCAAGGTGTTAAAGGTGAGGATTTTTAAAATATTTTTTTTTCTTGTCCAGATACAAAATGGAGATGATAGAAAGAAAAGCTTCTCAGAATATGGAAGGAATTGTACCATTACATAGGTAAGCAAAACTGAACTTTCATTCTGTAATGATTCACTGGAACATTTGAGTATATTGCAAGTACTCTCTGCAAGTGAGAAGAGCAAGTTACTTGGGATGGTTTTAAATTTAAAGATCACTTGTATTCATTACTGTCTGTGGTCTATCTTAAGTTAGTGTGGTTTGTTTCCTTGGTTTTTTTAATGTAACCATTATTTTGTGATACTTTGTGATAGTACGTTTCTATTTCTTATTGTGTTAAGGGTGGTAAGTGCCAGAGAAGTCTTAGCGTTTCCTTGCTTTTACATGGAAACTAAATACATCTCTAGAGCTTGACAGGCTAAATAAAATACAAACCAAATACTGTTTGAAAACAAGAGTTAGCATTGTATAATGAATTTTTCTTTCAAAGTTGTCAAGATCTTCCTAACTTGCAATCTACTGCTTTGTAGTGGTGGAGATTAGAATAGAACAGCATCCTGGGGATTCAGTGTAAGATACAGAGGCAGGATAATTGCCTGTATCTCAGGCAGTTCTCTGTCTTAGGCTATTATAGGATATTCGGTTGTGTAGATGTCTAAAGAGTTCCTAATTTGTTTTTGTTCTATCTAAAGGAGCATCATCTATCTAAAGGAACAGCTGTCTTTGCAGTGGTGGTTCTTGAAATTCTAGAACAATGTTGTGTCATTCTTTCCTTCCTTCCATTCTGATTTGCTCAATAAAGGGGAAAATGGGCTTACCCATTGATTTCTGGGAGAGGTTCATTCTCAGTATTTCTTTGCTGTACTATGCTGTCTCTCTTTTCTTAATTGATTTGCAGTTTTCCAAGAACTGGAAAGGGAAATAACTGTGCAGGTTGTAAGCACTGTACTGTGGAAAACAGGTGATCTTGGAGACAAATCTTTTTCTGGCAAATGACATCCCAGTTTTAGAGCCAACATGGCAGCAAAGACTTTTTAAACCTAAGATCCTTTACTAGACTTTAGGTTTAAATTTTCTAAGTTCATTTAAGGAAATTGTGTGACCTGTACTTTTGGTTTAGGAAACTTCAAAATGCTGAGCTGGAGGTTTGTTTAGATTTGGTTTGGGATTTGTGTGGATTATCTTTCTGTTGATTGGAATTTGCTAATCAAAAATAAAACCTAATCTCCTTGTATTTTACTCAAACTATATTTGGTATATAAACTGGGGTTTTTTTCATCCCTCCAGGTTTGGTGACTTTGTAGATGTCAGTGAAGGTCCTCATATTCCAAGGACAAGTTTCTGTTTCCAGTATGAGATAACAGCAGCCCATAATCTTCAGACTGACCAGTCTGAATTGATAAGGAGATTCCAGGGTGTGTCCTTGCCAGTCCATTTGAAGGTAAGTAATCCATTTTGCACAGGTTTTCTTTCTTTAAATTAGAGCATTTTACCTGTGTTTCCATTTTTCTAAGGTGCTGTGTTGGTAGCTAAAAGGAATTCATAGTTGAGAGCCGTAGAAAGGGAGGGCCCCTGATGGTGACTGTGTTGGATATTTAGGTTCATATTCCTGAAACAGTTGTGGATGTGCAGTCAGAACTAGAAAAGTTTGCATGAGAGGGCCCATGATGTTATTTTTCAGTATGGAAGGTACTGTTTCGGTTGTATAATTCCTGCATGGATATTTCATTCTGCTTGCCTAAGTTGTGTATGCCAGTCTTCTGACATCCAGGCTACTGACAGTGCTTAAAAGAGCAGAACTTTGTATTTGTACTCATGATAAATATACCATTCAAACAATTTCATGACAGCAAAGTAAAAAGTAGCATCAACAAAAAATGTCCTAACTCTAATGAGTCTTCTTAAACAAAGAACTGAAGGTGGAGGCAGGAGTCTTTATTCCCATTAGTGTTGGCTTACATGATTTTGACATTGTGATCTAGGACATGTACTATTGTCTTAGTTGGGGAAATTTTCAAGGGTTCCTCAGCTGATCTCTGTGTTCCCTTCCTAAGCATAATTCCTTTTTCTGCCAGTTAATTCCTAAAGGATTCCACACTGTGGATGAAATCATAGAACCATAAAATGGTTTGGGTTAGAAGGGACCTTAAAGTTTGTGCAGTTCCAATTCCCCTTCCATGGGGAGGGGCACCTTCCACTGGACCGGGTTGCTCAAAGCTCCATTCACCCTGGCCATGAACATTTCAGGGATGGGCCATGTGATGGGTAGACATTTATTCAAGTTCCCCATGTGAATATGGGCAAATTGGACACCAAAATTTTAAGTTGTTAGAACATTTGAACTGGGCATTATTATGGTTTTGTGCCATCATGTCTATACATTTGTCAAATCTATTCTATGATAAATTATTTTTTACCTCTGCTAACATCATTTAATGACATTTCACACAGGCTCACCACACTGTGTGGCACAAACTGCTGGAAAGATCAAAGAGGCTGGTAAGTCTCACAAGTGGTAAAGTACAGGTTACCAAATACAAAGGTATGCTGTGATGGAGGACACTCTGAATGATTAGTGGTAGGTAGTATACTCAAGAACATATCTTTAGGAATGGAAATATTCACAGGTGAATGGAAATCAGAAATCTAACTGCTTGTTTATTGAAGGATGTGGTAGCACTGTTTCTGAGGTCTGTTATTAAAAAGCATTGCGCCATTTAAAAAACATATACTAATTGATTGATAGGATTTGTCCAATTAAAAAATACTTCAAGGTAAATTAAACTATAAGGTATTATAACCCACATATAACCAAATAACCACTATCAAGAAATATTTAAACATAGGAAGTCTTTGTAAGAATTAAAGAGCAGCTGTTGTAGAGCCTTTTGATCAATAATTTTACTTGTTTGGTAAGAGACAGAAAAAAAAGTACTTCATGTCTTCTGAAACTTGTTAGCCATGGATATGTTCTGAGCCTGCCCCATGGCATTTTCCCTGAACTTAGTTTGAATATTCTTGTCCTTTTGGTTGTTTAATTTTGGAGAAGATGATAGTCTTTGTAGGTTGTCCTTTCTTGTTACAGTGACAGAATGAGGGGAGGAATTTCAGGACCAAGGAAAGGGAAATAATTTTTAAAAATATAACAAAATTGATTTCTTTCTGCAGGTCACTGAAGAATATTTGGAAACAGCAGCACAATGTCTTGAGGCGAAAGATGGAACTGAAGAAGGAAAACATATCAATTTAAATTAAGTTGAACCTCTAAATGTACATAATAAAACATGTATTTTTACATGACTTGTTTGTGCCTCTTACAGAAATGTCTTGGGTAATTAATTTGAATTCTGTGACATAAATCGTAGATAAGTATAGACACAGGTATACACAAAATGTTTCAGTCCACTTTAAAGGTTTCCTTAAAGAGAAAAAGGGCGGGTGGAGGGAAGTTAATTTTTTATCTGCAATAACTTGCAAGTTGCCCCTGTCCTTATCTTGACAACAGTAATTGCATGTGTCCATCCATATGTTGTTGCCTACTGCAACCAAAAGTTGAGACAAATAGTGTCTTAAAAAGATACCCTTAAAAGTATGTAAAGGTATAATTGCCACTGCTTTACCAATAAAAAATAGTAGAATGTAAAAGCCAGAAGGTTCTTGGAGTTTAATGATTTCTTTCTGCTGCACAAGTGCTGTTAAAGATAATTTTCCAGAATAATACCAGGAATTTAGTTCATTACTTGGATCCCTAGTGTACTAAGATTTATTATGCATTTTCTTTGTTTGACATTTAAATGTGGTGACTTCAATTAAATTTTGCAAGGGGCTTTTGTTAGATGATGTTTTCTGATGTTTTGTATTTTCATCCCTAACTCATTATACTGAACTGTTCTCATTATACCAGAGGAAATTTTTATTACTTTTTGAAGTGCAAATATTTTCTCTGAATTTCATCCCAATTATTATTTTTACCATTAACTGCATCACATGGTTCCGAATCCTGTTGACACCACAGTTTTGTGAGAGCAGGGTAGTAGTTCAGTAAGATACATTTAGGTGTAACCCATGTCTTCTCAGGACACTTGGAAAATGGATGGTGCTTTTTCCTCTTGATTAATGTTGCAGAGGACTGTTTATAATGGTATCAGATGCTTATTATTTTTTTAAGTCAGATTTTTGATTCAAAGTTTACCTTCAATGAACACATATGCATTTACACATTCTGTATATTTTCATTAAATTGAACTTGCTGGAGTGTACTTTGGCTTTGAACCTGTTGTTCTTTTGCTGTTGAAGAAGCAGGCATTGTTTCTTGTCTTAAGAAACACAAAAATTTGTCGTTTGTGTTGTTCTTTTGGGTTTTGTTGTGGCTTTCTTTTAGTTTTGCTTGATTGGTTGGTTTTTGTTTGTTGTTTAATGCAGTACTTGCCATCTTTGATTAACCCAAGACTGGTGAAATTTTGCCATCTGAATTTTGGGATCCAATCCAGGTGGTCTGTTTTGAATCTTAAGCTTGTTCTATTATAACCCAGAAAGCCCCGATACCTGCTTGCCATTTTGGGTATCCAAAATTCCTCCTGGATTCCACCAGCTGCAGAGGAAGGTGAGATGGCTGCTATCACTTAGGAGTATCCTTTTTTAACCCTGTCTAGAATTTCAGAGTTTTCCTGGCATGTTCTTTTTTGGGCAGCTGGGGAGAGGGTTGGTTGTTTGTTTGTTTGTTGTGCTTGGGGTTTGAATTTTATTGGTTGGAGCACCAGGAAAGTCACCCCACAGGTGAATCCCCACAAAAGCGGGATTCAAGTGCAAGTGTAGTCACACACGTGACTACAATACTGAAAATGTTTTGACATCTGTAGCAGACCCTTCCATGGAGGTCATGCATAAAATGTTGGAAGCTCAAACTCCCATAGAACTCTGTGCTATCTCACACCTTGGCTTCCATGGGGTCCAGAAGACAGATCTTCCTTCGGGAGAGATGTAGCTGGAGGGTGCCTTTGAAAAGCACCAGGATCCTCACAGAGCACAGCAACAGTTCAGAGAACTGGGCAATATTGTTCATTTCTTTCTCACCATAGCAGATTTTGAAATGAGAAATTAAGGTTGAGGTCTGTTCTGCCAATGTGGGATTCAGAGCCACACGTGCAGAGAAGAACATCTGTGGTTTTTGGGGGGATGTTTCATATGGTGTTTTGAGTACTCTGCCTGATCTGTATTAAGTGATGGCACTGCTAGAAAAGTCCTGAACATTTCTGAAACGAACATGAGAACAAATGGAAGCAGTGCTCAGTGCCCCCAGCAGCCACAGAGCAGCAGGGAGATACCACCCTGAGCTCAAGGCCATTTATTTTACCATTGACTGTTGGTGCATAAAATGCTGAAATTGTCTACTGAGAAGGCTCAGCAGCAGGTGAGCCAGAGTGATGCTTCCTTACTCTTTTTGACTTAGGTTTTCTGAACTTCAGCTGAACTGCAGGGTGGTTCCAGACTGGCTGGCTCTTTGGGGCTGTGCTCAGACACACCTGCAACTATCACTGTATACCTAACTTAAAGATATGGGCTTATATAAAATACCAAAATGGGCATGGTGAAGCTCTGAATGAGTGTGGATTCTGGATGTTTGTGCTCTCTCCTGCCCTCCCTGGGGCCTGGCCCAATCTTCTCCTTTGGAAATAGAAGACACCATCATTGATCAGTTCAAAAAGAGACAAGAAAGTAGATGTTGTTATTTTCTATACTGAATGCTATAGGAAACTGCAGGGATCAGGGGTGAATAGATGGACAAAAGAGACTGCAGAATTTAGCCAAGTTCCCTTCTTGGCTATTTCTTTTTATTAAATTTCTGTGTGTAAAGAGGCCATTTTTACTCAGCAAAAGAACTGCAGAACCAGCTAAAAGTAAGGAAGTATCTAGGAGAACACAATGCTGTGAAGTGGAGAAAGGGGAGGGCAGGGTCACTTAGGCCAATATACATGAGCAGAAGCCGATACTGGCCAGATTCTGATAAGGAAAAAGAATTTTTTGTGGTGAAAGTGGTGCAACACTGGAACGTGTCGTTCAAAGAACTTGTGAGTACCTCAGCCTTGGAAATGTTCAAGGATGGGTTAGATGGAGCTTGGTGCATCCTGATCTAGTGGAAAGTGTCCCTGCCAGTGGCAGGGGGTTTGGAACAGTATGATCTTTAAGGTCTCTTTGAACCAACCCATTCCAGGATTCTATAATGACAGAGGAAAAGGCCTGAAGCCTTCTTCCTTGTTGCACATCTCAGCAATAGTTTAATGGCTTCTCACATTCAAATTGTTCCTCCTTCTGCCTCTTGTTTGAAAGAGTTGAAACTTTTAATTTTTCCCTTTTCTTTACTGGTTTTATCCAAAAAAAGAAAACCCTATATTAAGGTTAAAGCTATATGGTGTCTTGATCCAAATAGGTGGCAGTAGGAAGGTTGAAAGTATCAGCTGACACATATAACCAACTGAGAAATTTTTTTCCAAAGAAATATTCTATATTTCATGTTATCATGGATTTTGGAGGTAGAAAAGGCAATAGGGATATAGTATGACTTATTTAATAACAGAAGGGATTAAATGCTAAGAAAGAGTTGGTTTTTCTTTTTTTTCTTACCAGGCAGTAAAGGTCTTCCCTGGGAAATTGAACACATGCAAGTGATGAAAACAATCATCAGTAGACATCAAGTACTTTCATGACAGCAGCCAGAACAAGTTTCCCTTTCAATTTTAACTTCTGTCAAGGAGTAATCTTCTACTGCTTTTTGATAACTTATCTAGGACTACTGTGCTCAGCACAGTATTTTGTTATGTTTGAAGCCAGTGAACTTGCTACATTTATTTTATTAGTTTTTACAGACACAGGAACTTGGCAGCATAAAGGTGTTTTATGGGAAGAGGTGACAGTGGGTATTTCTTGAAGAACACCAACCATCTGAAAATGGTAATGCTATCATGCTGTGGTTTTTCATGAGACTTAACCCCAGTCATGGACAGCATTAACATTTTTTCAGAGTGAAAAGAAAACCTATTGTTTTAGTATCTGCTAATATAATATCCACAACCTAACTACATCCTAACTACACTTTTCAGGGGAACCAGCTGTGCAGAAAGAATACACATAATTGGTCTAACATTTGACCATATTTATAATAGCTATCTATTTCTTAAGTTTGCAAGTTACTCGCATTTTAAAGAGAGAAAATGTGAGGGAACAAATATTTGATTTTTATGGCATGACTATGAATCAGGATGGTGAGGGGAAAGATCTGTTTTCTTCCTTAAGACACCTTCTATTGACACGTGTCTATACAGCATAGACACTCTAGGATCATCTTTGCTTCAACAAACCAAGGCTGCTGAATGTGGCCTCAAATGCACGGGGAAATCCAACCGAGCTTCAATGCCACCCAAGAAATGAGACTGTCTCTGGACTCTCCTCTCTTTTGCCACAATCTTCTTCCTGCTTTTATAGCCATTTTCTCTGGAAATTTAATAGGAGTATGCTTTTCTTTACCAAAATATGCTGCACCACTTTGAGAGCTCCCTCTCAGAGCTATGGCTATGACTTTGGAAAGGGTATAAGTGGCTTTTCCTTTTTGGTGGTTATGGCCCCCTCAGCTGTATGCATCCTGGTGGAGCCACTTAACCTAGAGCCTGATTTGGAAAACATTTATGCCCTGCAGCAGTTCTGTCTGAATGTAAAATCACTTTCAGTGCGACTCTTTGTATGGGACACTTTTTTATAAGACCATTGATTTGTAAGTTTCTGTGGTCTCGAGTGCTCTGTGATCATTCCTTGTACTGGGGATTCACAGGCAGAGCATTGCTAACAGAAGGAGGTGTTTATTTTGATACATCACAAACATTAACCATATTTCTTAATTTATGGTGAGTACTTTGAGTTTTTTAGTTTTCCCTTTTGTTCTCCCGTCAAATTAATGTTTCATAGCTAAACTATTTCCCAAGCAGATTTAAGTAGAGATAAGAGAGAGTATTAAGGACTGACTCTGTCATTCAGGTTTTGTGATGGTGAATATTCAGGCACTATTTTGACCTTCCACAAAATAAATATAACAATATTTTCCTGTTTCTTTAAAATTTTCTAAGACCTCTTGAAGTTTGTAATCAGGATTACCAGTTTGCACAGGTAATCCTAAAGTAAACTAAAAATACTTCCATTTTCTCCTAATGACCTATTGACCCATTTCTCCTAAAGAACTGACAACAGAATCTCAAAGAAACGTTTTCTGTCAGTTTTTCTCTTATGTATAATAAATTCTATAGAAATTAATAGAAGTTGTACATGCCAGAAGTTTAATTCATAAATTTTCTTTCCTAAATAAAAACAAAGAAATGAAATATTTGTATAGGAAGTAAAAACAAAAAAGCTAAAAAGTGATAAAGTAAAACACAGGTTGTTTTGTTGAAAATGTTACACATTTGACATCCTAGTAAGAACCTGCTAATACACAAAGCTGCTTTTTTTCACTGCTTTTCCAGACTCTATACCTAGCAAGCAAGCCTGTATGCAGAACAACATGTCTTTTTACATGTAGACCAGAGGTTTTTCCCAGCATAGCACTGACTGATTCATGATTTCTGTTCTCCTCCCACAGCACCAGTTTGTTCCGTGTGAATTCTGGTAAGAGGCATGGTACAGTGTTAATGCTAACGTGTAGGAGTCAGTCATAGGTAAAAACCCCTATCACGATTAGCATTAACAACATACAGCCAGCAGAACTCCAGAGACTGGAGTTTGAGACATAAAGAACTCAAAGCACTGGGTTTTCCCCTTGACATACCTAAAGAAAAAAAAAAGAAAAAAAAATAAAAGAAAAAAAAATACATATCAAGAAATTATGGCAGAGGATGGAGAAATATCAGAGAGGGAATTATTGCAGTTAAATACACAGGAACCATCTGCTGTACATTTAAACCCAGTCAAACTTGCCATTGTTTTAGTTAGAGAGAGAACCAGGCTGCATTGAGCAGTGAGTGCATTGAGCTTGCTGTGAGCAGGCAGAATACAGATTGCAGCATGGTCTTGCTTAACTTTGTATCCCTTTAGACATCAGTGAATGAAGACTTCTAATACAAACCCAGTTCCTCAAAATGTTTTAAACTCCCCAAAAAACAAAACCAAAAATGAGTTGGTCTATTCTGATTTAGCTAAGAAAAAATGCCTCTCAGGAGAGCTGACTGTTTAACAGGAAGTGTGAAACAGAGCTAAAACACAATCATACTTTCATCAGTATACAAGGTTGATGATTAGGCAAAAAATATTCCTTTGGATTCTGGTATAAATAAGCAAACAGAGAAAAAACCTTTTGGACAGACTTAGTTGCTGGTCTAGAATCCATATTCAGGGCTCCAACTCCCTCATACCTACCTCTAACCAGTACGTCAGCATGAGATGAATTACTATAATTGCATGGGTTGAACCATTTGCTAATTGCTCCATAATATTAACCAGTCCATTAACTTATGCTTTGACCATAAAATTTATGCGCTGAATCTTTTTGACCAAAGTTCAACAATTTTTTTACTTATTTCAGCCTATTATCAGTTCTCCTCTGGAAACAAACAAGCATATACAGTTTTAGAAAACAGCAATTTCAAATATCTGCAAAGAAATCACATAATGAAATAGAAATACACTCAGTAAAAGCAAGGGTAGAGAATCATAATTATATATTAAACTACCTGATTTATTTTTACAATTTTCAGTTACTTACATCAGTAATAAAGGTTGAATTGTTGAGACAGTCTTTCCAAGCAGTTCTAAAAAGGCCTAAGTAATGCCCATTTAGCTCTCTGCTAAGTATGTCTTGATTGAAATATATTTTTCTTTATCTATCCTTCTGAAATAAATATCAGCTCCTGTGCAGAGTTCATAAATAGTTGAATCTTGTTTGTTTTCTCTTTGGTCTCCCAGTAACCGCTTAAAAAAAACAACCACTTTTTTGTTGTTTAATCAAAAAGTAACAAGAAAGCTTGTGTGAGAAATGAGACATTATATATGAGGCAGTTTTGGAGATCTTTTTGTGTATGTAAATTTAAAGAAACTGATGTACTTTTATAACTTCCTTACTGTTACTAACACATGTTTTAAGGGGAAGTTAAAATGTCATTGTAAGAGTGTGATCTAATTTAGAGATTTTAGGGAAATTACCTTTCACTTTGTGCCACTCTAAATGAAACCAGCCTCATACATGCTGCAATGTGTGAGTGGCAAGCAAAAATTCCAAGGTGAATAAAAAATTTTGGTAGGCAGAAAAAAAGCGGTTTAGAAATTTCCAAACCTCGGGTTTAAGGTGATGATTCAGAGCTCTGGTGAGTGTTCAGAGTAAACTCCCACTAAAGCTGGGCACAGAGAGCTGTGGTGTAACATTTGCATTTGTGGGCAGTGAAGTGAACAGTTTTTAAACCTGTGATAAAATGTTGCATGTCTATTTGTGGTATGTGTTTGTAAGATGAGGGACAAAGGCCAGGGAAGAAGGATAAAAGTTCCAAGTTAAGGTATTAACTTTTAGTGGGTTTTTGTTTGTTTGGTTTGGTTTGGGGCTTTGTTTGTTTGTTTGTTTTAAAGGAAGAAAGCAAACCTGTAATTTCTGTCAACAAAAGGTTATTGTCTTACCTAAATTCATAATGCATTGAACCTTCTTTGAGCAGGGCTTTGAATTTGATGATCTTCAGAGAATCTTTTTAATCTAAATTATTCTTGAATTCAATTACTGTGCTTTTAATGTCTCTAAGTCCCTAAGCCCTTATTCACTTGATGTCACCCAGTGAGCAAAGGTGTGTATGAAGGGCTCAATGCAAAACATCAGTTCCTACTGTGGAAACACTAAATTTCTCTTCATTAAGCTTTGGATAAAGATCACTTTAGGCAATAGAACAAGAGCTTTCATACCAAAAGCTTCTGTCACTTCCAAGTCCACTGCCCCTAGAATATTTGTAGAATCTGTTTGCTAATTTGCATTCTCTTGAATGTATTCCAGGTTGCTATTCTTTACACCATGCTTTCAAATTCTAATTATTTAACGTCTTACATGGGTTTTGCTAAAAAGCAAATGATTTTATCTGTGGTTTGCAGCAGCCATTTGTGACTGACAGTACTTTTCAGTCTGCCTGTGTTCAGTCTTGGAGAAGAGATAGTTTTGAAACTGATCACTTAAATAATCTAATAATTGTTTCTCTAGAAGCTGAATGAGTGCTGTACTTGCCCATGCCCACTTCCAGCAGTATTGTTGAGCAGTGATAGAAGTGAGAGACTTTGGGTAACACTTGGTCTCTGCAGCTTTACTCCAGAGCCAGCCCTTCCTGGCAAGCATGGGGCCTTAACCACAGATGAGAATTTACTTTGAGGCTTTTCAACTCCCATGAACTTGGATTTATGTAATGGAATAGTTTGCCTAGGCTGCTATACTTGCATTTCAGTTTAGGAGTTAAAAGCTGCATAGCATCTCCAACACTGCCAACTGTCTGGCTTCTGTGTGCTAAAGGCAGAAATACAAATCATGCTTTGTCAGGAAGTGGTGAGAAATGACACGTGTTTCCTCTTGCTGAACCTTTGTAACAGCCTTTTGTACAGCTGTCAGGTTTCCTTTACATGAACAAATACCTGTGTTGCTCCCTGCTGTCTTCTCAAACAGCTCTAAAAATGTGGCCTTGACATCAGTGGAAACAGTGACCATCTCCTCAGGTTTAAATATAATGAAATAAAATCCCCTGTTATTTCCCTTGCAACATTAATAAAGAAAAAGCTCATAAGATCTGGTGTGACTTTCCTCTTCCCTTTTCCAGCACTGTCTTTCTTCCCCTGTAATCAGAATAAAACATGTATCCTTCCTATCTTGTCTGCTGACCTCTGGTCATTAGGTCCCACCCACCCATCTGCTTCTCTGTTCCTTCATCTGTTGCAGTGACCTCACACAGGTGTGTGTTTTATTTTCATTTTCAGACTTCATATCTGCTCTCAATGCCACTGCCTCCATGGAAGCTGTCCAATTAAAAAGTCAGATTCCCTTCAGAAGCATCATCAAAAGTATAGTTCAAAGTACTTAATTAAACTGTGACAAATGCTTCTTTCCCCACCTGTACATTTGGACATTTTTGTGTGGTACCTAAAGGCTCTGAGGGGATTTACAGTAGCCCACTGAAGGATCAGAAGTGTCTAGCTCATTAGTCAGGTTATGTGAATCTTAGCCAGTTTTACCTCTCCAGTTCCAATGACCAAATTCTTATTTACTTATTACCCAGCTGGAGGGGCTTTTTTGCCACAAATCTGGAACAAAATTCAACTTTTTGTCCCTGGCTTGATAGGAAGAAGACATGCAAGCTTCTTTGGTAGTACTTCCCAATATTTTTTATTTTTTTTTATAAATGAAAAGCATGTGCAGCTTAGGAAAGTAATGCCAACTCTGCAAAATTCAGTAGCCAGTTTAGAAAGATAAAAGGCGTTTCTCCAAACAGCAAAAATAATGTAGAACTTGCCTTTTGGGAAGCCTTATCTGCTGATGCTTAGGGTTGTGCTGTCACATCTACCAAGTCCTTTTCTGGTGGGAGGAAAGGCAGTTCACAAAGGCCAGAAATCTGCAGTGTGTAAGTATATAAACTCATGTATAAGTGTGTAAACTCACAGTCATGTTGGAAGAATTGAACTGTGGTAGACCCCTAGCCTGATGCTTTGGTAGTGTGAGAGTGTCTTTTGAATCTTTATTGTTCTGCAGTTCATGGAAAACCCCATTTTTTGTAAAAAAAAATAATACCAAAGTGGAATGTACCAATTTTAGCTTTGAATAGCAAAAATCTAATTTTGACTGAAAGAGAATTAGTTAATACAATTAACAATTCTATGAATGTTTTAATCACCTACAAAAGGCTGTTACATATGAACAGTACACAACCACCCATTTTCAGATATCCTGTTTACATTTTCAGGAGGTTTTTAAGTCTTCTCATCTAATTTCTCAGAAAGCAAAGCTATTCTTTTAAAAACATTAAAAAAATATTGAATTCAGGTTTTCAAGATACTGGAAGAGCTCCAATGATGTGTATGCAGATAGAAGAAGCTTTCCTCTGCCAGAAATGGTCCTGTATAATAAAACATGCCTCCACTTTGTGGCTCAGTAGCTGGATAATACTAACTTTCAGCTTTTTTAATACTAACTTTCAGCTACTTTGCTTGCTCCTTTGTAAATTAAGAATTGCCATATTGAAAAACTAGTGGAATAAATTACTGATCCTAGATATTTGCTGCCAAAATTTTGCAGCAAATCCAGAGGAAATTATATCATCAAATAAAACCTTAGTTTTTGCCAGACAGGTATTAATGATGAGCATGGAGATCCTGTTTTGTGGATATGATTAGGGATTTCAAGAAAGCTATGTTGAGTTCTTATATCAGCATTTGAATCATGTTAATTTTAAAAAGAATTAAAACAAACCATAGCAAATAATGCAAATCTAATGGGTATATTTTAAAGAAGGCATTTCTCTGCTGCTTATTTATGAAATGAGGACAAAAAATTGACACATTATCCAAAACTACTTCTTTGGTCAAAATTTAGCTAGTTTTGCCTCTGACAGGCTGTAGGCAAGACAGTGACTGCAGATGCATCATGAAACTCTTCCAAGTAGGCAATTGAAATGCTGTAGAAATTCTATTCCATGCTGGATGGTCTTCTAAACTATTGACCTCAGAGCAAAAGGAGGAGAGCATGAGCTAACAAGCAGCATGCAGGCACCTTTCCTGTGTGTGCTGTCCCACCTGGTAAATGAGCTCTCCATGAAGGAGAATTCACAACCAGCAAGGAACTGCCTTTGGGTTCTCTGGAGGCTGCGTGAGTCTGGATGGCTGGAGGCATATTCCATAAGGATGCCTGCTAGAGTATTTCTGCATGTGTGCAAAAGTTTGAAGTTCAGCCTCCCTGACTCTTGAGTCCTCTAAGCCCTGCCCTGGGGGCCCCTCCCCAGTCTGGTCCCATCTCCTTTAGATCACGAGCTTCTCATTTTTAAAAAAGAGCACATGCAAAAATAAACAAACACCAAAGAACCAAGCTAAAAAAACCTACCTGCTATGAGGCAGTGTCTGTACACAGAGATACAAGCAAAACCAATGCAGCAAGAAGGCCACAGACTTCCTTTGTTCCATCTCACAGGTTAACCATGATCACTCAGCTTGGCTTTTTTTTTTTTTTCCCTTTTTAAGGAGAGAGAGAGAGCAAAAGAGAGAGACAGAGAAAGAAGGTAAATGGAAAACGAGTCAGGAATAGTTGCCACAGAGAAATGTTGGTCTGGCTGGCTCCTGATATCCCTTCAGTATGAGTTAGGTGAAGAAAGCCCGCTCCAAACAACTTGAGACCCTTTATAAGACATGAAGGTGACTCATAACTAACCGACTTGCCTTGCTTTTAGTAAATCCCCCGCTTTCCTTTTCTTAGAACAGAGCTTAAAAAAAAAAAAAAAAGAAGAAAAAAAAGTAGAGAAACCCCAAGGAAAACAGAAAACTCCAATCAAATTGAGGACTTTTTAAAAATACACCATGTACTTTCCTTGCCTCAGACATCTTGACATCAGCCTTTGAATTGAGTAACAATAATAATAATAAATGCAAATGATTGTTTAGTGGTGCTGGTACACTTAAACACATTGTGTGTATGTTGTGTGAGAGAGAGAGAGTTCATGCCAGTATCTTCTGACTGAAGAGGGAGATCACTGTGGTGAGGTGTTTCCCACTTTTCTCTGTATTCCTCTTGCATCCAGGGCTGTCCTGCATGGATTTTTTGTGTAACAATTAACCCTGGCAGATCTAGGCAAAAAAAAACCTCAAAAAATGTTCAGAGACACTGGACAGCTGTAGCTGGAACAGCTACAAAACCTCTAAAACCAGGGACATACTTTAGTGAAATTAGGGTGTATGTGGAGGACTGTAAACCAGTGGGTTGTGGAAACCTATTACTGAAATTATATAGCTTTTTTAGCACCATTGAAAGACCGCTGCAGATGACTGGAAAGACAGGTAGGTCTAAATGGACAGGAGATACAGTATTATACAGTCCTTAGGTTTGGAACATATTCTCTGAAAAATCCAGTTTATTTTAATTTCCAGCAGCAAAAATGGTGGCTGCTACTGCCTGATTTTTCTCAGACACTGGGGTTTGTATCTTCTCAAAATTAGTACATTTTCACTGTGAATACAGGATCTTTTTGCCCTGAGCTTTGGAAGTTCTATGATGCTTTTAATAATATTTTGTTTCAGATCCGACTAAGATGGCTGAAATAAAATAGTTCCATTAACCAACCACTGAAATATAAGGAAAAAACGCCATCAAATCCCATCTTAAACATACTGTTCTTCTCTTTGTTTTAAGTGTGTGATTACAAATGTCTTAATTTTCCCTAGTAAGCCCACATAGGTTTCTGGTGTTTGCCCTCATATCTGCGCTTCCATGGTTCCATCAGACCTTCACTGCTCATTAAAAACGGGATAGGGTTTGACTTCCATGGTTATAGAGCCGAGTTTGAAGCTGTGGCTGGAGCAGTGGTGTTACCCAGGCAAAGCAGCTCTTAGAAACACAAACAATTCTGTCTCCCAGGGCCCCTTCTTTGGGAACACTGCTGGAGGAGAGGAGAGCAGTCAGCAGGGCTGAGCTCTAGTGCTCATGCCTCTGGATAGGTGGGGAGGCTATGGCAGACACCTCTCTGTGTTCTTCCTGCACCTGTGCCTTGAAACAAGGCTGGATTTCTCTTGGGCACTTACTGAGGAAAAAGAAAAAGTCCTGAGATACTTGGTCCTATTCCCCAATGATCTTCTCCCATGTGATATTTGATGTAGGGCCAAAACTTGGGGCCAGATTTTATGGGAAGGAAATGTGAGATTAGACACCGAGATTGTCTCCAACCTGATCATATCACAAGACAATTGCCACAATTTCTTAATTTTTACCACATATTCTTTTTTTTTTTAAACTTGCTTGATTAGCTTGATTTCAGTATAAATTGTAAACCTATATTCCTAAGGAGATGAGACTTAGGGAATTATTTTGTATGTCTGTGAGCATATCCGTTGGTCTCCTCTCTAATAACTTGAAATCAGGGATTAATTTGGACACATTTGATGATGAAGGGGTATTTCTAGGATATGAAGATCTTATAATTTCTGTGAAAGCAAATGTGGAGATTAGACAGGACGTTATTAAAACTCCCTTTTGTGGCAAGGATTGTAATTGGAGTTCAACTCTTATTAAGTATCGCAATTTTGCAATTCTATAGGCAATAAGATTTTGTTCATTTTACCACTCAAAAAATGACCAGGTTTGTAAGGGATTATTTTATATGCATGAAAACACCACTTGATACATTGATTGATACATAATTTTGGGCTAAACAACATATAAAATCCTAATGTTGCTAAGAACAATATGCACAGGTAATTTAGCAGGATAACTGCCAGCTAGGTATTGATGCCTACAGAGGGTTAGACTGTTTAGGGCTCTGTACATACATTTGTTTAAAGGCAGGTAAAAAAGCAGCTCCAAATGCTCAGGCCACAGATGCTGTGAGGTGGTCTGGTGGCATTCCTGTGGGCTGGGTTGCTGCTGAGGCCGTCCCAAGCTCTCTTCCTGCTCCTCTGGGTTTCACTCCCTAAACACTATTTTCCACCTTTCAGCAATTATCAACATGGCTCTGCACTTGAGCATGGTGCAGCATACTTTCCAGGGAGAGGAGAAACACTATTTGTATTTTCAGATGTGTCCATATGATTCCAAAGTCTACTCTGAGGCCCAGAGGAACATCACCTTGCAGAAACATAATAAAGCCCTGGAGTCTTTCTAGTTGTCCAGCTTACATAGAAACATAAATCTCCCGGAGGACAAGGCAAAGATGCTCAGGTTTCCTGTCTTCTATGAGCAATATATTGATACAAGGAATAGATTCCAGTCCAAAACTGATGGGATTTAAGGTGAGTTTGAGCTGAGTGTGACACTGGTCAGACCCATAACACTCAGCACTAACTTCCCTTGAGGTAGTGGTTAAGGCTCAAAATAACTTACCAGAGACAGGAGCAAATCACAATTTGGGCTCTATTAGAAAATAGACAATGGAGGAGGTGGACATGCTAGGTTTAATTTAAGTTGCTTAATGACAGAAGTACTATTTTCAAACAGAGTTTCTTCATGAGTAACTGCAGAGCTTTAAAAAATGGGTCATTGGGAAAGGTAATAAAAATCTACATGTAACCAGCTTCTCTTTTAATTAGCTGCAATTTTTTTCAAACTGTCCAGACTTATCTTCTCCTTTTTGAATTAGGTTTTGTTCCTTAATGAGGCTTTTTCCATTGAAAATTTCAAAATTGCTAAAACTTGCCTTTGCAATAAGAGCTGCCTGTAAATTTTTATTTTCAGCACCCTTTTTATATTTTCATGGAAATTTTGACATTTATTAGACAAGATATTTTTGAACAAAAGTTCCTGAAATGTTACCACTTCAGTTAGCCAAAAAGTATTCCATATAGTTTAATCAGTTCTTGTCACACTGTGTAGTCTAAAACATTTGAGATGGATGTTTGAAGCTTTTTAAAATAATCTCTCCCCATTCTCCTGAATTCCTTTGCCACAGTTCCTGGTTCTTCAATTCGTGCAATCCTGGGTCTTAATGTAAAATTAATTGCTTTTAAAGGAACATATGTTTTTCTTGTGGACACCAAAATTCTGCCCAAGTTACTCTTTTAAGTGCCTACTGTGATAATGAAATGATGAGCCAAAGAGAGGACAGAATGTGATTGCTCAGATCTATCTCCCTTTTCTGGTGGAGCTTTAAAACTGATGAACAGTGCCTTCTCTTCCTTTTCCATCTTCTTGTCCTTGCAATGGAGATGCTGCTTTCTAAATCTGCCACAAAAGCAAGATGCTCTGCAGGACCTCCTTGGAACTTCTTTTCTGAGGACCTAGAGCTAGAGCCAGTGCCCCAGGAGATGTGCAGGCTCAGGAAAACCTTGTGGTCCTCCTCCATGCATGTCAAAATGGACAGTGAGGAATCCAGGAGCACATACCAGAACAATAAGTAGGTGGTGCAGATGGTGGAGTGCAGCTTGGAGGGTGTTCCAGTGAAAAAAATGGGCATCAGAATTTGAACACGAACTCCAAAGTCCCCATGCCCAAGCCCTGGAAAGACAAAGTAGTGGTGGAGAAAACTGCTTGAAAAGCTGGATCCTATGGAAAACAGATTTCTTCTACTTTAAAGGAAAGACTCAGTCCCAGAAAGCAATGAAAACTGGAAATAGTAAGCAGTTTTTAAAACAAGAAGGAAATGGTTGTTAATGTGAATTGCTTTTGAGATTAACTTTACATGGTAGAATGGGCTATGGTCATAAAATACGCATTTTAATGCATCCTGGATAAGTCTAAATGTGACTGAATAGAATTCAGGTATTATTAAAAAATGGGTTTTAATGCCTAAATAATCAGTGTAATTTTTAAGTGCTTTGAATTGTATCCAGACATCAAAGAATAATGTTTGCATTTATATCCCAATGTCATTTTTCCTAACAGAGTCCTCAACTTACAGTTGGAGCTTGCATAGTTTCTGGACGTTTTCTTTATTACAGCCTTTCATTCTTAAAGGAGAACCAGGCTTTCAGTAATTTTAATTTCTATCAGACTGTGACACAATTCTTTATTTTTCATTATGTTTATCATCCATGCTTTTTCCACTTTGTTTCTAGGAAGGAAGGGACAATATAGGACAGGTAGAAGAGAAATCCCTGCTGGGCTTGGCAGGAGGAAAAGGGAGAGGGAAGTGCTGCCTGTGTAATGAAATGGCAAAAGATGTTTTTGTAGCAGAGTTCAGAAAAGTTGAATTTCCATGTGTCTCCTCATGAAGAACCTATTGGAACTTTACTGTTCAGCTGTATAATGTAGTCTACAATTGCATTAGGCATTGAAAAAATGACTGAGGAAGTTAATCACCCCAAAGTGTGTTTAGTCCAAGCTGCAACCACAAAAATATATATGTAACCTTAAGCAGGGACGTTTTATGTTTCTGTGGCATTTTTTACCCTTGGTGTTGGTAGGCATGGGACAGCATGGCACCATCTTGGAGAAATGACCTTCAGGAACCCCTCAGGTCCCTCGCTAACCTAAAACATCTGGTATGTGTCCTAGTAGGGATCACAGCAAAGCTTCAACGCTAAACTAAAAGGGGATTTTTTCTCTCATCCTAGCCCAACTGTTGCACTTGTATTTTCACAGAGAAGGTGTAGCCACATTTCTCTTCACAGAGAAAAGCAAGGCACAATTCTTCCCAAGAATATTCTTATCTCATTTGCTGTGCCTGTGTTGTGCCAAATAGAATGCAATACAGAGATTGTTTGCCCAAAGTGAAGATGTTTTGTTTCCTTGGCCTGTCAGGGCCACGTGTGGGTGTGTGTGTCAGGACTGTCATCTGACAGTCACGAGATTCAGTGTTGTGTGCAGAGTTGAGTGCTTGGCAGATTCAGTTTAGATGTAATGTCATATAGTATAGAATAGTATAATAGAGTAATTAATTAGCCTTCTGATATGATGGAGTCAAATGCATCATTTCTCATTCCTCCTTTGTCAGGGCCTTCTCAATGCAGCCCTAAGAAGGGGAAACCAGAGAACTCTGACTGCCTTCACTGTTGTGGAACCTCCTTCTCTCTGTAGGCCATTTACTACTGTATGCCTCCCTTGTGTGGCATTTGAGAATAAGTACCCTTAGTAGTCAGAACAGCAGTTGTATGATTTTTAGACAGGTTACACAGAAAAATGTGTCAGTCACAGGTAAATGCTCCCAAGGGCAGACCTGGTATCAAATCCTTCAGTTTTCACTTCCTTCTGAAAAGTCAGAATTAAATTTTTGTGAATCAGAAGAACACTTCTATAGACTATTGATCACCTAAGCTGAAGAAAACTGCAAGTCTGTGGAATTTATTTCTTAGAAGTTTTATTGTATTTCTGAGGGTTGTAATTGTGGGGTTTTTTTGCATAAACCAGGTTAGTGCTGTGAAAGAAATGCTGTATTCTCTTGTTCCCACCTTTCCCCAAACAAGTAGTTTTAGATGTGAAATTGGACCAAGGGACATCTGCCTTCAAAAATAATCACTAACTGTTTGAGCTTACTGAAATATTATTATTAAATTCCAAAAGTACAGGGTCACATATCCTCAGCAAAAGTGTGGGAAGTAGAACAGCAGTTCAGAAGTTACGAGAATGTAAGACTGAATACAAGGAAGAAGAATGGCAATCCTCTTGTTTCCTCACAAGAGAAGAGCTGGCAATGTTTTAGGGGCTATCTGAAGCTTTTTCTGAGTGCTACTGGAAAGACAAAAATCCTTTCCCTGAAATAAGACCTATTTTGCCTTTAAAGATGATTTGCATGCTGTTCCTTCTGAGCTGCATCTGTGTTCTCTTTGGTGGTTGTGTTTACTCACTTTGCCCTAAGGCCAGATGCTGCAAGATTAGGTTGATCTTGTAATTGAATTTCCTTCCAATCTGGTGTTATACAGTGGTTCCAACAGGAGAATTCAGGTAGAATATAGCACAGATAAAGGATTTCTTGGAAAAGAATGCAAAACTCACAGATAATAGACAAAACATTCTGATAGAAGATGAAGGTAATGGTACACATTTTGGGTTTTGAATCCTGAGTTTATGATCACTGCTCACCTCTTGTTATGGTGTAAGCTAAGGACCTCTGCCCTGTCTTCTCCCCTTTGTATCACAAATTTTATCCATATGAAATATTAGGAAACTTCTAAGTGAGTATCTATTTTGACGAGCCATTATCTGCAGAACATTAGGAATCATTAAGAATTCCGCAGTGCAACGTATCCCCACAGCTCCAGAATTTCTCTTTGTCTATATGTCTAGGAAAATTTAGATAAGGATTATGAATTTGCATTGTTTTATTCACAGCTCCTAATCTCTTGCATTCTGCCCATCTCTACTCATCCAGCAAAAGATTTCAGCAAGAACTAAATCAGAAATATCTACCATGAGTTGATAATTTAGAGCTGGGTCTGAGCTCATGACACAGCTCTGTTTCAACAACATACTAGAACATACTAGGCTGCCAAATCAAGAAGAAAAACAGAAGTTAATTTTCTAGGCTGAGAGACTATGCTAAAGTTTTGTATGAGAAAAATATTTTGCAGCTGTTAGAAAAAGCAATGTTGTAAAGAACATGAAAACACCCACAAATATTTTCTGTGGATAAATAAATTACCCAATGAGTAGAACAAAAAGTTCATAAAGAAAAAAAACCCTCCCCACAGCCACTGCTGTTTCCCACTGAGACTGTTTTTCTTTGCTGTAAGACGTGCTATGTTACAAGTGTGTAAATATAATGTGTACTGAAAGGGTTAATGGAGTTTATTTCCTTCTTTTATACTCACAGGAAAATGACTTAGGTCAATTTCCTGTACGATAGAGAGCTGTATCACACCATGAAACACCCAGCTGACAGTTTTATGGCAAGAAATGGAAGGAGCAGCTCTGTGAGGTCTTCAAAGACAATAATGTGGGTGGGGAATTTTTACAAGCTACACAAAAGTTCAAAAATTTCTGAAGAAGTCAGTCTTCAATCAATGATTTTTCTTTCTGTAAAGTACATGGGATTTTGTGCTTTTTTCTCCATGATGAATATTTCCTTCCCAGGATGCCCTTAATGACAACATTGGTTGGTACTACAGAGACATGAGATCAATGAAAGAAAAAAGATTGCCTGGTAATATGGTAGTAAGTATTTTTGTGTCAGAGAGGGAGAGGGATGTTGAATAAAAAATTACATGTTTAGATGTAGTCTATGCTTTTCTGTGTTTCTAGGAAAATGTAAAACTTTATAAATTGTTCCACAATTGTATTTTCTTTTAAAATGTTAGCAAGGTGTATTAATAAACATCAATAAAGTTTATTAATAAAGTAGCAGTAGCAATAGAGTAGGAACAACAACAAACTATTTAAAAACTCATTTTCTGAATCACAGTCATTAAAAAATTTTATTAGATGCAAGCCTTCTGCATTCAAGACATGGGTAAATAGGTAAGTAAAACAAAAGCAATACATAAACAAGTGGAGAGGGTTTTCAGGGAGGTAACACATCTCTGAGAATGTTTTTTAGGCAGGAGAGTGTCACAAAATCACAGCTGGAGCAGAAACTCATTGTGTAGGAAAGATGTCACTATAGCCAATATCACTATAACTTCACTTCTATTTGGGAAAGGAAAAATGGGGTCTACCTTTCCTGGGCTGTCATCCTGGAAGCTCATGGCTGCAGGGAGGACAGGGTGTTTCAATGCCGTGAGGAGCTCTAGGGCTCCTAATCACAGCCTTCTCTAAGTGGCAGTGGCAGAACTACAATAATCAAGCCTTGAGGCTATAACAGCATGTGGTGCCAGCATCAGGTTGTCTTGGGAAACCAGCTAGTAATTATGTACCTAAAAATCATGTTATTACATCACACCTAACATGGACTTCAAAGGAGAGGCAGTGGTCTTCAGTGCGGCCATCACTTTTATTTTGAGTCACAGCCTCAACAGATTTCTTCTCTGTTGGAGGGAGGGATGAAGTAATATATCTGTCTTGTCAGAAAGAGAGCAAAAAAACCTTTCACTGAGAAAAGTTACAGCTGCATGTACCAGCATGAGCTCTTTAAAAAAGGACATGGTAGCACTGAGGATTGTGAGATGAGAGTCCTTCCTCACACAGCCAGCCATGTGTGGGGTTAAACACTTGTGTCTGTTAACAGTAAGATCTGGATAATCTACATTTCTGGAACTAGAAAAAAACAAATTAAAATACTCCAGTCCAGAGCTTTCCTCAATACATATGAGCAAACACATATGAGCAGAGAAGTAGCATTATACCTAATAAACTGGCTGACAATGTGACAGTGTAGCAGAATCTATCTATCTATCTATCTATCTATCTATCTATCTATCTATCTATCTATCTATCTATCTATTGTCTATCTATCTATTTCCATGTAGGTTGTAGTTCTATGAACTCTCATATTTCAAGTTACCTCAGCCTAAGAATGGCTAACCTGGACACACAGGTCACTGCATGAAAGTGAAGTGGAAGTGGGGTTCCTCAAATGTGATGCAGTTGGAGCACTGGGCAAATCAGTGGCTGCTAGAAGCAGCCATCAAATTGTGGGCAGGTATTTCAATCCAGAGAATCTCTGTCACACAGGAGTGGTTGATCCCTGGTATGAAGTGCAAAGCCCAAGAGAATAGCTGGCTTCAGAAGAGACTCCATAAAACCCTACATATGTGTGGGGCACAGCAGGGACCAAGGTTCCATCTCCTCCAGAACTGCTGGAGTTTTTGCTAAGGCATCTTAAAAGTCCTACTTTAATTCAGGGCAGTTTGGTCCTGGGGCAGTCCTAGTGGAAGGGAAGTAATAGTCTGGGGCCAGAAGCTTCAGTGAGCAGAGCTCACTGGGAGAGACAAGGTGTCAGGAAACCAGGGGAAATGCTGCTTCCAACTTAGTAAGAGTTTTTTGAAACACAAATGTTTCCACGAGGCCTATGGTCATCATAAACTTGCACTATGTTGTTGGATTCTTGACCAACTCTATGTGATGTCTCCAAGTGCAAAAGCTTTGGTCAGAAGCAAAATGCCAGCATATTCACTTAGAAGTGGTAAACCATTTTTTTTCCTGATCCTTCATGTATTCTCCATTTCAGGACAATTTTTTCACTTTCTTTGTGCACAGCCATGAGGGCTTGCAGGGTTCCCTGAATGAAAACTGGAACTATGGTGCTACTACAGAATTCTTGAGTCCAAGTTTGCTAAGGAAAACACCCAACAACCCAACACTTCAGTGTTGTGTTCTGCCCAGTGAAATGTGGCCACAGCAGAACCTCATTCTTTTAGCTTGTGCTCCTTTACCATGCATCCTCCTATCCTGCAGGAAGAGCAGGTGGCAGAGTAGAACAAGGAAGATCTGGTATCAGCCAGAACATTTACCTCTGTCATTTCAGCTCCATGCAGTAGCTACCAGCTACTAAGCACAAGGGAAACTTTGTGGGACATAGTCTCTTCTAATGATTCAAAACATCAGACAACTGTGTTGCTGTGCATTGGATGCTACAAAGAGATAAATTGGTATGAATTTCCAGTTTTCCGCCTGCAAAAGAACATTTATTTGGCCAGAAAGTTTGCTGCCAAGGCAGAGCTGGTGAGATGGAAAGGGATGATCTAGTTGGGAGAGATGAGACAGATCAGTAGCTGTAAAACCTCTTAACCCAAGGGAAGATAGTTTGAGATGAAGAAACTGGTTGCAAGCAAAAGTCCACTCCTCTTAGGACATGTAAAGACCTTGCTCAGTCTGCCCTTGGAGGTTGAATGTAATCATTGTAAGTGTGTACATTAACATGGATTTATCTCTTTTGTCTCCACCCCAGCCAATAGTGGTCATTGCTGTAGGTCCTCAGATGACTGTGGGCACTTCTCAGAATGATAAATGTGTTGATGAATGATTTTCAGAAAAAAAAAGACAACATCAGATGGAGGATCTGTAGATCTGTAAATTAATTTATGATTACAGAAAATGTACAAGGTTAAAACTCACCGACACACATGCACACACTTCTTGCCCCAGATCGTATAATACCTTTCTACAGGGTGTACCTACATTCTAGCATAAAAAGAAAACCTTCAGGCATTAAATGTTACATATTTCTCTGAAATTTCAGTCTTTGAAAGATGAACATTTATAAAGGACAGCCCAAAACTAATAACAAGAAGTGTGTCTAGTATTTCCTTGCCCCCCACATAGATATCCTCTTTTCAAAGTGACATAGCTTCATGCACAAAATTTGAATTTCTGAAGTGACTCATGAAATGTATGCAGGCTCTGTTTATGACTTCTTCACCTTCTTAAACAAAGAATGCCAAACCACTGAACGTTAGGAAGCATTCCTACTTCATTTCTTAGAAGTTTTTGCTGTTCCCCTTTCCAACGAAGGCTGCCGTTACAGTCATATGTCAAGAATGATTCATATAACACAAGATAAGTTTACTTATGCCTAACTTTGTGTACTTTCACTTATTCATAAACTTACACACTCAATCTTGTTTTAGATTTTATTTTAATCCTGGATAAGTATGTGTGTTCATTTACTTACAGACACACCATTTATCATATTGCATGGACTTTTGTGCATAACATATATTACCTGGGCACTTGGGTTCTTTATTTAAAAAAAACCCAGACATTTAAAAATGAACTCTAAAAACTAGCTTGTCCAGATACATGTAGTTTTGTCTCCTGTATGTCATACTAGAGGTACATGGCTTTATTTTACATTTACTGTCCTAATTTGACTGGTTTAAGCAATTGATAGTCATTTGTATAGTAGTTATTTTGCCCTATTGCAGCACATGGTGACCTCACAGATTTCCAGATGTTTGCCAACACAGGCTACTGGATATTTCAAAATCCCAGTAAAAGATGTCTAGGGCAGAGTTTAACTATTTCATATGTAAACTAGAACTGGGTGGATCTGGATGCATGGAAAATGTCAGTTCTTGCTCAAGATTTACTGCATATGCAGGTGAACAAGTAGGTTAATGGAGTCCTTTGCTGCCAGTGATGTTCCAGGGACAATAATTTTAATGGACAGGAGCAGGGTGATTCTGAAGTCTCTTTGGGCTTGAATGCAAGCAGGTTTAGGTTGTTGACAAGGGATTAATCTCATGAGATGGACTTTAATGATATTGATATGTGTGTCTGTGTTAGATTCTCTGTACAGTTTGTAAGCGGGAAGAAACAAACTTTTTTGGACACAGTTCTTCTGGCCTGGTTTAGATTACTACTTTAGAGGGACGTGACTTGTAATCTAGAAGACCTATTTATCTCCATGCCTATGTAGAAAACCTAGATATTTACCTCAGATGCTCAGGTCTACTTATGCTAGATACTACATTTTTTCAGACTAATCCTATTCCTGGAGCCCAGCCTAAATCATAGATTAACCAGAAGAGCCCAAGGAAGTGCACTAATCTCAGCATCCTACTGAAGCAGGGGGTTAGATAGGTATAATAACTGAGATCCAGTGTTGATTCCAACTTTACCAACATGAACACAATTCCAAACTTTTTGTAGAGTTATTCTAAAATATTTCAGGTGTGTATTAACAAAATTGATTTATTTTAAACATATGATGTTGCAGATGAATACATGAATTTGCTGTAACAAGATCCAAATAAGTCTCTAAGATTCCACAGTTAAAAGGCAAAGAAAACGTCTGAAATCCATTTATGAAAGCTACTACATGGACTTTATCAATTTGTGGTTTTATCTACAGCTGGCTCAAAAAAATCATCTGAGTAAATGTACCTGTATTGACCTCTATTTGCCAAAGGCTGTAAATAAGGAGAAAGGCTGGACATCTTCTGGCACAATGAGGCTTTCTGGACAGGCAGTGATTGCAGCTAACTGATTAGCTTCTTATTTACAGAGTACAATGCAAGAACATTTATCTTGATCTAAACATCAAATCTTTCTGTGGATGTTTATATGCAGAAGTCCAAATTATGATACCCATATTTGAGCCCTTAAAGGCTTGTCATACTCAGATGATCAGATTTGTTTGGAGTTAGTAGACTGGATCCATAATCTAGATCTAATCTAATCTAGATCGTAACCTATGGCACTGCCATAATCTAGGAATGCCGCAGACATAAAAAGGTGGATAGAGAAGGAATTTACTTACAGCTTTGCAGAAGTACACATTACACCTTTATTTAGATGTGCCACTAAGGACCTCCTCTGATGGCATTCATACCTCCTGGTAAAATAGGTAAGACAATACACATGGGTATTGAGTGCAGGGGATGCTTTTTCTTACATTCTGAGCTGTAAACAAAGGTTACTCCATACCCCACAGCTCAGAGCACTGTGCTATGAAAGCAGCTGCACCACTTGAGTGCTTCTGGCATTGCATGCTCCTGAAAGACTCTGTTGCTCCCCTCTTTCAAACAGGAAATGCCACTCAATTTTATCAGATTTTTTAAAATAGGACTGTGTTTTAGCCACAGCATTTTTTCTATGAAACAAAATTACTATATTCTGACTGACTTCTGAGACTTGCACATGCACAGGGAAAAAAAGTAATTATTTTTTAAAGAAAAGTCTAACTTGGATTTCAGCAAAAGTTAGAATCAAAGAATCATAGAATATTCTGAGTTAGAAGGGGCTCATCAGGACCATGGAGTCCAAATCCTGGCTCTGCACAGGTTACCCCAAGAATCCCACCATGTGCCCAACAGTCTTGTCCAAACACTTCTGGAACTTTGTCAGGTTTGGGGCTGCGACCATTTCCCTGAGGAGCCAGTTCCAGTGCCCAACCACCATCTGGGTGAAGAACCTTTTCCTCATATCCAATCTCAACCTTCCCTGACTCAGGTCCAGCCATTCCTTTGAGTCCTGCCACTGGTCACGAGAGTGAAGAGATTAACTTGTGGACTAGGGTGACCTCGAAGGACTTGGAAAAGAAAAGATGCTTCATTCCAATCAATTATATCAATGGAAATCTGGCACTCTCAGTTCCTTCTGGGAAGTAGGCTACTAAGAAAGGTAATTTGTCCATTAAATATCAAACACATGAGTGATATTTAATTTCAAACCACAACAATAAAACTTTTGCATTGGCATACATGTTCCTACTTATTTTTTAAAAGTAGTATGAGTTTTCCAGACTTTTCCCTTGGAACAGATTTGTTAAGAAACTATAAAATAAAGCTAAATAGAAAGAAATGTTTTATCATCTGGAATATATAATTAAATTTAACACTGATGGAGTATGAAACCAATTTTCTTGCAGGGTATAACATGGCATTAACAACAAACAGTGATTACTCATTAGTTGAATGGATTCCTAAAAATAGTTGGTTATTCAAACCCATATTACCTAGTGTCTTGTGATCTTAATACTGGATCCCATGGGACATATGCCATAAGAATATCAGGTTTCATTTTGTCTGAATATTATGTAAAATTAATAAAGATTGACTGGAGAGAATGAATGGATTTATTCATGCTGTTCCTACATATATATCATAATGCTGTATCTATTGAAGACTCTCACTTTCTTCACTGTGACTTGGAAAAAGCTGGGTCCAAATATATGAAGACAGAAAATATGAACTATTTCTAAGAACAAAGAGTTTATATATATATATATATATATATATATATATATACACATATATATATACATATACACACACACACACATATATATATATATATATACACACATATATATATATATGATATGTATAGACCTTGATACATACACATACTCAGAGACACTGTGAAAACATAATGTTAAATTAAATAGAAGATCTTGTGTAATCTTACTTTTTGTCACATGCAACTCTTACTTATTTTTGATTTTCCAATGTCTCAATGGCTAGAAAAACCATGTGGAGACAGATTTCGCTATTTAAAGTAGAAAATCTCATCTGGGATTATTTTTTTAAATTGAATTGAATTGAATTGAATTGAATTAAATCAAATTAAATTAAATTAAATTAAATTAAATTAAATTAAATTAAATTAAATTAATTTAATTCTATTCAAAATTAAAAATAAGGTCCCAGAATGAAAACCTAGTTGAAACTGAAAGAATATGGAGTCTTACTCAAGTGTCACTTCTTCATGTTTCCGTTCAAGAAATGAAACTGATTTTTGTAGTGGCCTGTGGTTATTTGAAGCTGAGAATCTCACTGGTGTGAGGATGGTTTGATAGCTCTTTTAGGAATGTTACAGGGAAAATCTAAAACTTCTCGCTTTTACACCTTTCATGCTGAAACTTGGTGCTTTAATATGAAATTACTCAGGGTTCTTACCAGCCATAGGAGAAGAGTGTGCTCCCAAACTTGTCTTCTGCTCTCAGAGAGGATGAAGTGATGCCTTCCCTTCATTTCTTCTGGTCTACAGGCCTACTGCTGTGGTTGTGGCACACAGAAGTGAGAGCTGCTCTGTTCAACATGTCAGAAGACAGTGCTTCTATTATCTTTTTGTGAAGCATTAAGTGTAGTAAAAGTAATGATACCCATTCTCACTACTTTTTTTTTATTAGTGTCACTAATAATTTCTTGAATACACTTCAAATTATTTTATTCATTAGGAGCATGTCCAGATAAAATATGCTCAGCAATTTTCAGGTATTTCAGCAATATTCAGTGTGTGTGTAGCTCTCCTTAGCATGACATGAAATGTCCTTCATCTCCTTTACACTCCTAGTGGCCTACTCAGCAACATGCTTCTTTGAAAGATATTTTAATGAGCTTTGGAAACTTTCCTGTAGTCACAGAAATCCTGATAACAGCGCTTGGCTTCTTGTGAAAGAGGAATTGTAGCAAACCTAATGGGACTATTGAAAAGTTTAAGGTAGAGTAAATGTTTGTAGGATCAGAACCTGATTTTCTGCAAGATCCATGGAGATCACCATGATGCACGAGAAGACAGTGAAATGATCTTTTAGATCCCTTGTAATATACCCTTGAGAAAGGCTATTACCCAAAGAACATTTACCTCTCATTTTTGGCTGGTAATCTGTTTCCTTCCTGGGACCTGCACCTGCAATGAGTCATTTTTTTTGTATTTTAAGGCCTCTAAATCACAGATAGAGAGAGAAGATTGGGAGACAACAATTATTTCCTTTGGATAACTACATGCCATTAAGTTCCCTTATAATTCCAGCTGTTTCTTCCATCCCAGGGTGGAGATGTTTTACTGTGTGATATATATGAGTATTCTTCAGTGATCATTCTGACTAATTAATGTCATGTCTTGAAATCTGCTTATGTTAATTTTTGCATCTCTTCATGCTTTTTCCACAAAGAGAAAAAAAACTAAATCGTTTGCCACCAAACTACAGGCAACAATTTAAAAAGAATTATTAATTTTGTATATATATATGAATACATGTATCCCTTTGCTATTACTACAGTCTTAGAGCTACGATGAAGCAACATGGCTTATGCAGAGCGGACTTAAAATACATACAGAAATAATGGCAAATGAAAGCTTTGACTTAAAAAAACAACATATTTTTTAGTGATTTTAAGCCCAAGGTGTCTGGAACAGCATCTCTGGTTTTGGCTAGGACAGGTTGAACCACGGCTATGATTCATCCTGGCAATTCTCAGTTGATTTTTTACATTGAATGGGGATTCCCACTGAACAAGGGTAATTCTAAAAGAGTGGTTGAAAGTGAATTTCTGCATCTCAGCAGATTTCTGATCTCAGCCCTGTTGTGAAGATCAGGACTTTATCATCCTACATGTGCATCTGCTGATGTGTTCTCTCTGACACTCACGTTCCCTCTATCTAAACCTGGGGGGGCACTGAACTCTGCAGTGGAGGGGCATGGTACCATTTCCTTGTAAGAGTTGACTTCTTACTTTCATACTGTTTTCCTCATTGTCCATACCTTCTTTTCCTTTTCAAAAAATCTTCATCAGAAACAATAAAGAAAAACTCTTTTCGATCTCACTCTCTTGTCTTCCTGAGTTTTTTATCCAAGACATTTTCAGTCATTTACCAGCAGCCCTGGTTAACCCAGAAAGGTCTCAGTTGACTGGAAATTGGCAAATATGTCATTTACCTATAAGGAGGGCTGGAAAGCGTATAGGGGGAACTACAGGGCTGTCAGCCTGACCTCAGTGCTGGGGAAGGTCATGGAGCAGACCATCCTGAGTGCAATCACACAGCATGAGTAGGACAGCCAGCAGATCAGACCCAGCAGCATTGTTTGTGAAAGGCAGGTCCTGCCTGACCAATCCAATGGCCTTCCATGAGAAGGTGACTTGCTTAGCAAATGAAGGAAAGGATGAGGGTGTTGTCTTACCTGGCCTGTAATAAAACCTTTGACACCATTTCCCACAGCATTCTCCTGGAGAAACTGGCTGCTTATGGCTTGGACAGGTGTATTCTTCACTGAGTTAAAAACTGTCTGGATGGCCAGGCCCAGAGAGTGGTGGGGAAGGGAGATAAATCCAGTTGGCTGCTGGTCACAGGTGGTGTCCCCAGGGCTCAGTAATACCCTGTTCCACCTCTTTATCAGTGATTTGGATGAGGGAATCGAGTGCACCCTCAGGCAGTTTGCAGATGACACTTAGCTGGACAGGAGTGCTGATCTGCTAGAGGGCAGGAAGGGTCTGAAGAGGCATCAGATTAGATGAATGGGCTGAGGTCATTGGTCTGAGGTTCAACCAGGCCAATTACTGGATCCTGCCCTTAGGTCACAAGATCCCCAGTCAGTGCCACAGGCTGGGGACAGAGGGGCTGGAAAGCAGGAAAAGGACCAGGGGGTGCTGGTTACAGCAGCTGAACTTGAGCCCAAGTGTGCTTAGGTGCCAAGGCACCAAACTTCATCCTGGCCTGTATCAGTGATAGTGTGGCAGCAGGACCAGGGCAGTAATTGTCCCTCTGGGGACACCAGTGCTGGGCTCTGGTGAGGCCACATCTTGAATCCTGTATTCAGTTTTGGGCCCCTCACTACAAAAATGACATTGATGGCTGGAGTGTGTCCAGAGAAGGGCAACAGAGCTAGGGAAAGGTCTGGAGCACAAGAATGATGGAGCTAAGGGCACTCAGCCTGGAGAAAAGGAGACTTGAGGGTAACTTTCTCACCTCTACAATGCCCTGACAGAAGGGTACAGCCATGAGATGATTGGGCTCTTTTCCCAAGTAACAAGTGGCAGGACAAGAGTTGTGCCAGGAGAGATTTATGTTGCATTCTAGGAAAACATTCTTCATTGAAAGAAGAAATCAAGCGCTAGAAGAAGTGTTTAAGTCATCCCTAGAGGTGTTTGAAAGACACATAAATGTGGCACTCCAGGACATGGATTAGCAGTGAACATGGTAATCCTGGGTTTACTCAATGGTTTTGGAGGTCTTTTCCAGTCTAAAGGATTTTATGATTCTATCTAGTTCCCTCTGCTGTCAACATTTCAGTGACTATGAAGACTGTCAAAACTGTCTCTGGAAATTTGGCTTCTGAAGAATTTCCAGAATACAACAAACATGTGAATACTAGAGGAGACACGTTGAGGAGTAGAAAGCAATCAAAATAGTGCTGTTTAAAGCAGCATATGTGACTGACTTTCTAGCACTTTCAACATGGAGCTGTTTTTTTAGTTCCAAGAAGTAAATTAGGACATTACTGCTAAAAGCAGATAAAGAAAATATGTTTCTTGAATGCAGCACAGATGAAATTTCATTGAAAAGCTGAATCTGAGCAGATGAACTGTCCTCGTTTGAAAAGGAAGTGAGTTTTTTCGGAGTTTGGTGGTCAAACCAAAAGGTGCTGAGATTTTAATATTGGCACCTGGTGTAGCCACTGAGGACATGGATACGCCTCTGAGACCACAGGGGGTTAAAAGCTGAGAACTCCCCTGGGGAAGCTCTCTTGGTTCCAGTGGGTGAAAGCGGTCAGAGTGCCCCTGCCCAGCTGCAGGGTGGGTGCAGGAGAGGAAGCCATGAGACCGGGTGAGGTACGCTGGACCTTGGACAGAGAAGGGAGGTGAAGGCCCCTGCAGGATGGAAGGGTGGAGGAACCCTGAGAGACATTGGGCAGCCCCAGAGAGAGAGAGGGAGAGAGAGAGCCTGTGTCTGTGCCTGTGCCACCTTGAAATTCAATATGATGTGCTGGCAGCACGGGCCCAGAGAGAAGGTGCCCAGCAGCCTTGGGAGAGTTCTGGGCGGGCAGAGCCCGAGGTTTTAACCCTTTTCTTGGATGATGGAAACCTTACAAATGCTGATCCTCCTGCAGCTGAATGAGAAGAGAGATAGAGATGGAATAGCAGGAAATGGGCAAATGTGATGCAAGTTGGTGCAAGCGAAAGATGTCTGAGAGAAGCTGAGAAGAATCCTAGGTGGGAGGGGATGATGGAGTGGCCACTGGCTGGACTTTTCTTGTATAGCTATGGACAGAACCAATTTTTCTTTTCCTGTAACACAGGCTGCATTTAGGGGTAGGCAATGGCTTGGAGCCAAGAGAGGGCAGTGATATGATGTGAAGGAGTGCGTGAACAGAGACGACGGGTGAGGAGGGTGGTGGTGGTGGTGCCCTCCATCTTCAGAGAAGGAGAAGAAGATCTCTGTTCTCGAGAACCCTTGGCCCCAGGGGGTGAAATCTGGGGGGTACAGGTGTCCCGAAAGTGAGAGACTGTGCTTTTTGGAACTGGGCAAAGCACCCTTTAAAAAGGAAAACCCTAGAAGCAGCTCTGGTCCATGTGCAGTCATGAGAGCACTGGGCATGGAAGGAAGATGTCACAATGGGAAGCGTTCTCCGGGTGGTGCCACGTGTGACATGGAAACACAAGAGATTTCAACTGTGTTTCCTGGGGAAGTCTATGGTACAAGGGGGACTCGTTTCTCCTTGATGAACTGAGAATTGATTATCTGAAGGGTCTTGATGAACTGAGAGTTTGTTATCTGAGGGGTGGTAGCTGAATTGAGAATCCAAGGTTTTGTCTCACTGTGCTGTGTTGGAAATTTGGTAGGGGGGAGGAGGAATGTTTTTGGAAGGTTTTCATCCTGAGTTCTGTGTGTTTCTTTTATATATTGTAAGTTAATAAAGTTTCTTTTTCCCTTTATTCCTAAGCTGGAGCCTGCTTTGCTCTATTTTTGGTCACATCTCATAGTAGACACCAGGGAGAATGTCTTTTCATGGGGTCACTGGCATTGTGCCAGCGTCAAGCCATGACATGAACTCATGTGTGCTGCAATCTTAATCAATTGATAAACCAAACTGAAAATCTGGATATTCATGAGTGAACTGAAGCATGTTAGAACACACTTGCTTCCTGTTTTTTCTCAGTATCTACTTTTCTTCAACACCTCCTTTCCCCACCAAACACTGGGTCTCATCCTGAAGTGCAGCTGAAACACCTCTGGAGTGACTCTTTACATGGGAAAGCTCTTAGTGTTGACATAGATGATAAACTGGTGAAGAGAATGTTTGTCCTGGGAAAATATTCCAGGCACACTTCAACTCAGCCTTTGCTTCAAGGTGATTATTTAAACCTGGAGATGGAAATCTGTTGATGATGTTCCAGGTTATAGCAGAAAGATTAGCATCAAGTTTCTCAGTTTGTCTTGAGAAGTTTTTTACTTTCTTCCATCTAGAGCATGGGTGGACATGTTAACCTCTCTGCTGGGAATGGAAAAACAATGATAATAATTGTGCATCCTTGGCTTTAAAAAGACTTTTTTATAGGTGATAATAATAATATATAGGTGATAATACTTTGGTTTAGATTATTGTTGCTAAAGATGTATTTGCTTTATTTTGCTCTTCCAAAAAACCAAATATTTGGCTAGAAAATGTACATCTAAAACTACGGCATATGGGTTTAACCTATGCTACCTCAGGGCAGGCTGTTTTCATTCCCTGCAGAGACTGCATTTCTTTCAGGAAGGAAAGTATTGCAGTGACCTCAATGAATTCAATAAGGAAGATGACTGACTTCCTCTAACTTTTTCTTGAAGACAGTGGACGAGATACTTCTGACAGCATCTGCGAGATCTACCACACCCAGCTGTGTTGGAAAAGAGTCAAAAAGGAATGAGACAGTAACACACAAAATTCTTAACTTCTATAAGAAAAAACATAACTCCTTTAAGGGTCCTCTTCTTTAGCAAGTGGTGTCTTTGTCTTTTGTCAGCTATCCATGGGATTTAGTGTCTGGGAAAATGTCAGCATGTGGTCCACAGGACAGTCATGCAGGGGGTCACTTCCTACTCCACACCCCTGAAAGTGCAAATGGGGGTAAAAGGGAGTGATGAGGTCTACAGGCAGGTTTTGTTGGACCTGGTTTGTGTCTGGGGCAGCTATTTGAAATGAGAGAGCAAGCTTGACATGGGCTTAAAATCATTCACAGTTCTCATTGTAAACCTTTAGAAAACAGGTGATGCTAAAAAAGTCCGCAGGAGGGCAGGCACATCACAAAGGGAATCTAGGGAGTTACAGACACTTATCTTTTATTACCAAAAAATACTGAGACAAAGAATAAAACATGGAATTTATAACCCCCTACAAGTATAGATTAATTAAAGACAAATTGAGTCGAGCAGTTTCATTCATGATGGTGAACTTGGTTTTGTGCTAGGAAAGATGCTTGATTTTACATCTTTTTACACTTTCTTACATGACATTGCCATAAGTAAACCGTAGAAAAATTATCTAGATGAAACTGCTGTAGAGTGCAAAACTGGTTGGAAAACTGTTCTTACAGAGTATCAATTAGTGATTCTTCACCAGAAGAGGACAATAAATTTTCATTAGTGTCCATGATGAAGTAATAGGGAGCATGACTTATATTTACAGATGACATGAATGACACTAGAAGATAGCATTAAAATTCAAACTGGTAAACTTCCAAAAATAATTCGAAAAAGGTGCTATACAATAAAGAAAAATGCCAGGTTGTGCCTTGAAGGTCAACTTTCTGGTATATTTACCATGCGTTCATCAACCAGAGTATTTCTTTCAATCCTCATGCTACACAGGCAATACAGGACAATTGGAGAAGATTTAAAAATGAACAGCAAGAATTGTTGACCTTCTAAAGCATGTGACCTACAAGGAAATCTTGAAGGATCTGGAGTTGTTTAGTCAGGAAGGAAATGAGAGAGGTAGCAATTAATCAGTTTTAAAAACCAGAAGAAAGAGGAAAAAAAATAATCTGTTCTCTGTGTTCTTGATTGTTAGGATAAGAAATAATAGACTCTGAGGTAGAAGAAATAACAGACTCTGATGTAAACTCTTTCAGTTAAGAAGCTTACACAAAACCCTAAATAATTTCCAACAGGGCATGTATCTTAGGCTTATGCCTTATATAAAGCCATTACTTGAGATTTTTCAGATCAGCTTTTAGGAATAGCAGCAGTTGTACAGCATTTGGTACAGGTGAATATACTAGATGGTGTCTTTAAACCTTTTCCTCTCCTGGTTTCTGTGGTTCTGTGATACAGCTTTTGATAGACAAATCAAAAGTTGCTGCTTATAGAAGTATTAGTCTTGAATTTAAGAACTGTTTTTTGTGCTTCCTGTGTCTCTTTGGTTAGAAATGACTGTTTTTGTCTTGCTCTGGTTGGGGACAATCATGCCAATATTTAGCTTGTATTTATGTACTGGAAAAACCAAGAACCCATAGCCTGGCATGGCTGTGTTCCTTCTGACTCCATTATCAGGGCCTTATATAGACTATTAAGCCATAAACCCCCTGACCAGCCTCACCTGGGGCTTCCACCCACACTTGTGGTTCCAGGAGCTCTATATAAGATCAGCCCCAAGCCTGCTCTATGTGGCTGAGCTGGGATCCTCAGCTCAGGCACAGCCTTGCCTTGGCCTCTACACAGAGCCCTCTGAGCTGGGGGCCATGTGCTGTGGAAGGCAAATTTTTCATAGCACAAAGAAGTACTGTGGATGAATATCAGGACAGCAATAATTTCTGTTTAGATGGGCAATACATACATGTGGTTTTGATTCACCTCTCCAAAGTGTAAACCTCTGAAGTACTCATTTTTATATGACAATTTGGACCTTTTGCCTATGCCGTGCCTATCGTGATGCTCCTGAAGGATTTCACAAAATGAAGGTGGCAAAAGGGGACCCAGAATAAAAATCTTCACATGGAGGATGTATTTTACATTATAAATTCCCAATCATGTCAGGACTTCAAACTGCTTTTTTTTCTACAAATGACATCAGCTTGGAAATAACCTATGACTTCTCTGGATAGAAGATATTAGTACAGACTCTTGATCGTAGTATTAATCATATTTTTCACTTCTGTTATGCATAACCTTGGTAGCACAGACAAAGTGAAAAACTTTGAACTACAAGATTAAATAACAGGTTACGTATATAAGGGACACACCTAAATTAGCACTTAAAAGCATAGGCATTAAATTCCTGAGGGAACACAGAAAAACTGCAAACAACAAATGAAGCAATATAGTTGTATTGTGAATTTTAGTGTAGTACTTTCCAAGGCCCTTATTTAACTTGGATGTATATACTTACTATTTTTTCACTCTTTAAATCTTGTTTGTGCTGAAACTAAAACAATTAACACTGACATTTAGTAGACATGTAATTTATATATTCTTATTTTTTTAAAGAAGGCTTGAAGAAATTAGGAACAGAAATTATGAAAAAACCCTAACCCTTTCTATACCCAAATGTTCCCTTTCCATGTCAGTCTTGGAAAATATTACTTGAGTTGTTTTCCTCTTCTTTGTAAGTTTTGGGTTTTTTTCACTTATAACCTCCTGACTGTAAAAGAAACAAAATACTCAGAGGAATTGAAAAAAAAAAAAAAAAAAACCTTTGAGATTTACGAGCTCTACTTCAAAGAATGAGGAAACAATGGAGAAGCTAGGAAAAAGCAGTCTTTAAGGGTTTTCCAAGGAAAGTTATATCAATCTTTATCAAGACAGAAGGTGGCAATGTTTGGATTTTCAGGTATTTTTTAGTGCTGAACTACTTATTTGTGTTTGTTGAATTTTTGGTGATCCTGGAATGACTAAAAGAAGCATCTGCCACTTGTCAGAGCTCTGCCCCTCATAGCAAACTGTTCATTTACAATCCATTTATAGTAAAAGGTTGCAGATACTTTTTTGATACTACAGAAAGAATAAAATTGTAAAATGTTCTATAAAATTTCAGTACAGCAGTAGAAATGATGTTCAAGAAGATGACACTGACCGCTGAGGAATAGTAACAAAATAGTAAGGCCCTGATCAGTGAAGAAATATATTGGGTTTCATCAAGTGTGACTGTCTAACAGATATCTGGTTGCACTAAGACTTTTTTTAAACCTTATTTATTAATATGGTTATTTTTCTAAAAATAATTGGTAAAGATAGCTCCTACCAGCTGTTGATTCAGCCTTACTTTCTTACAGACCTATATTAAGATGCAATTAATTACCCTGTGGGTGTGACTGTATGACACAACTTTTCTATCAATAAATGCTCATTGGGCTCTTGGACAGCTATGACTGCATAATTTTTAATTTGCATTTCTTGCTGTCTCTTTAAAGAGAATTAGAAAAGAAACTTGATCCTACTATGCATTTCTACTAGGCAGCTTGAGCAAGATGCCAGGCCCTGCTGAGTGCCCAGTGTTATAACTGTGGACAGGGATGTCACACATATGATATCCACATTTCTGCAGTAATTCTTGGCTGAAGAGGCACAGGAAGGTCGCTTGAATATGCAAAATGAACTGCTTCCACTGGGGATTTCCAAGCACCTTGCATCTCATATGACAAGGTATGAGCAATGCATCCAGTAACCACAGTGAATCTATTTCCTGCACAGTCTAACTGGTAATGCTGTAGCCTGCATCCCTAATACTCAGTATTCCTATATTCTCTAATGCCAAAGGATTTGTTTTTCTTCCTGTGCTGATATCACCAGTGCTTTACAACTGTATATATTACTGATAATTTTTCAAGTACCATTAGCTAAATTGCTTTAAAATATTTTTGAGTATAAGAGTCCCCTGCAGAGCTACACATATGCTCATAGCTCTGCTCCATACACTAAAGAATAATAATTTGGGGGCATTGGGGGCAGCTCAGATTTTTTGGGGGAGAAAAACCCTGTACCAAAATGTGAGAATGATTGCTCATGGAGTTTAATTTTTAAAAAGCAGAAGCTGCTGCTTCTTGCTTCTGAAGGGTCACTTTCCAGCCCCTCTTAGGATTGTCCTTTCTACATACTGTGATTTATCTTCTTCCTCATCTTTAATAATTCAGCAGTACCTTTTCTTTTCAAACTTAGCATTCCTCTTTAGTATCTGGATATTAAAACAGAATTTTCATGCTCAGGTGATTCTCTGTTTATAGTCACAGGGAGGTATATCCTCTCCCTAGACTTTTTAAATGTATTCAGTTTTGATGTTTTTTCTTACTTTAAAATCCCTCAAGTAGAAAAAGATTGCTTTTTCACAATTTAAAAATGGGACCTCCCTTTTAGCAAAAATTTTTTATGTTGGCAGTTTTGTTATAGTAAGTCATCACCTATTATCAAAAAAATCCTCACAATTTTAGTCATAAAACCTCAGTTTATTTTCTTATCATTTTGCCAGTATATGATCAGTAAAACCAAAATTTTGCAAGTTGGTCATCTTCCATCCAAAAGTTTTGCTTCAGTTAATTTGGTAACAAGTGGCCATGAAGATGCATCAGTTGTGAGGACAGCTTTAAGAGCTGAACCTGTGATAGTTGGTCTGAAAGTTTACGTTTGGATCATAGGGCTAGATTAGCTTTGGAATGAGATGGATATTTCTGGTTAGTCCTCCACTGTTCTTTTGAATGTTCAGTAATCAGTGCAGGAAGTATTGGTAGTTAGTAATTTGGAAAAAGAAAAAAGTGTCTCAACCACAGGAGCAACGTTTTCGATAAAATTTCCTTTTAAATGTTAAACAGTCTGTACAACAAGTGAGTAAAGACTTAATCATAAGTATCACTAAAGGCAGTTTGGGGAGCTGGATTGAAGCCAATCTACCACAAAAAAGCACACCACATATAGTTCTGGTATATGAAAGATTATTTTTGAACTTTCCAGTCTTCTGCCTTTTTCAGAAGCTGATGAAAATTCAGTCTCAGAAAATCAGCTTCTAGTGTTATTAATACAAAAAGCTACAGTCTTTCTTGGTGCTCAACACAGACACAGTCATGTAAATACAAATTTCTACTTTTGGTTTACCTGCTGCAATTATCTTTGTATCTGAGTGATTACTTTTGTCTGCTTCAATAAACACTAGCAACAGCCAAGTTTCCATGACAATAAAGCCATACACTTCATTTTTTTGCTGATTAATTTCTGTAGTCTATCCCAGTGACAGGAGCTTTAAAATGTAACAGTCTTGTGAGACAAAAAACGCTGAACCAAATGAAGTGATTTATTTGGAACTCTTGTAGTTATGAGGTGCTACTGATAAGCTGCAATTGTGAGTTTGCCCTATTCTAGAAATGAAGAAAAAAAGGTTACAATTTGATGGCAATATCACATATAAATATGCTGATTCTTGCAAAGGTGTCAAAATTATTCTGTATTTGTAATTCAATCAATGACTAGATTGAAGGGGATTACATGAAATTTAAATATTAAAAATCTAATCTCTCTTATGTAAAAAGGAGCCTGCTCCAAGATCAAGTATCTTGAGCATAAAAGAAGAAAAACTAAGGATTTCTCTGTGTGTGAAACCTTACTGCTTGGCAACACCCTTATGCATATTTTCCTTGAGGTATTCTGTTTATTTTTCATTGTTTCAAATTTATGCTTACTTAGTGAGAAGTTATTTAATATTTTATTAATATCACGGTGTGATTCACTGCAATATTTACTCTAATTTGCCTTCTTTGAAGACAAAATAATAACTTGTGATCTTGATTATTGAAGTATGATAAATTTTTTTAGTATACTACATGTCTAGAGACATGTAAAATTATCAGCTTGCTTTACACAGATGGGAAACTGAGGTACAATATGATTTTAGGTTTGAAGTGTTTCAGTTTTGGATGCCAACTTCAGGTTGTCTGGAGCTTGATTTTTATCCAGGGATTTAATGAGAAACTTATGATTAGTAGACGCCCGAGAAAGTAATTTAAAAACTTTTCTGATCAGCTGATGAGTCTCTTTGACATGGGCAGGGATAAAATGTGATTCAGTAGGATAGATTTCAGTTGTCTTACTCAGAAGGCCATCTTGATTTTGATTTCAGTTTACATCTCCTAGTGTCAATGACAAATCAAACCAAGGTGTTATTAGCAAGTGCTTATTTTGCTGCAAAGTAGTGATGTGTTCCAAGAAATAATTTGTACTCTATACTGAGAGAGGTAGAAATCTGCACAACATGTGATAGTATGATTAAGACCTTTACAGTGCATTCAACCAGGAGTATGAAATAGTGTGACAGACACCACTTTAATCCTCACATTTCTTAATTTTAGTGTAATTAATTGTACAGTAGTCACTTAAAAATATGTAATTGTTCATAATTTTCAAGGTCTTATATCACAAGACAAAGAGTTAAGAAAGAAAATTAGGGCCTATAGCAACATACAACTACAAGGCCAGTTGCTACTCTTAAATCAGTAACTCATACTTCTGGCATTTAAGTTAAAAGCAACTGATAAAACTGACACTTATTATCTGTGTACTGCTACTAAAGTGGTGCTAAAACTTTCATTTGGCCAGTGGATTTCACGCTTTCTCTCTAATATCAGAGGAACTTGACCTTGGAAATTTTAGTCACTGATAGAGGACCTAGATTATTTTAATATGTTACTAATTTCAGATTTTTTTTTCATGTTGATGTTCTTGGAAATTATTTAGCATTTTTCTCTGTTTTCTCTTGTCCTGGTCCTAGATAGTATTTGCTTGAGGCAGAGACAGTCTTTGTCTGCTGTACATAGTCCTCATTGCTACAGGATTCTGGTGATGAGGCAGGCTGGTGCGGGGCTGCCATTCTGGTATGTGCTGTTGCAATACAGTTAAACACATATATTCACTCTTCTTTCTCAAAATTAGGCATGGCCATCCACCAATGAAGTATGTTTCATGGAGATCTTGCACACTGTAATGTATTATATATCCAGTTTTCAATTATCATAGCTCATCCAATTCCAGCTCATCTGCAGAATGTATTTGCTCATGGTTAAAGTTTTTTTCCTCCAGCATATTTGAGCCAAATAAAGGTGGAAAGTATTATAATATTTTATTATTTTCAGCAATATCCTCTCAGTATTATAATATATATTCATGCTCCTCCAATTTTCTGCAATAATTTATAAACAAGACAAGAGGACACAAGACTTCAGCTAGAGAAAAGTTGTTCAGAAGAATGAAAGTGCCTGGAAACATAACTGTTTTGAGGAAAAATCAGTCTGTTTCTCAGAGCACCTGAAAACTCCCCCTTTCAGTAGAGCTTGTTATTACCTGTCAAATATTTTATGTGAGCTATTCTTCAGAAACCTGAAGACTCCAGATATTAACTTCTAAATATTTTTGAACAAAGATTTGAAAACTGCATCTTTCTCATAATTATCAGGGTTTTGGGTTTTTTTTTTTAGTATATGCAAAGAATATTTTATAGTATTAATATCAAGTTTCAAGATATAATTCCTGTCTGAACTGATATCCTAGGGACAGAAAGGCTGTACAAAAATTGTACGCTGATTCCTCAACTTCAGGATCCTTAGATACCAACCAGAATCTGCTGTATGCTATGGTAGTCAGATTGGTGAAACGATGGAGCCCTCATCCAGACTCTGGGTTTCTGACTGTCAAGAAAGGGGTTCACAAGTTGAACATGCATGAGCAAAGTGCAATGAAGGAAAGAACCACCCATATCCACTGTATCAGTGTAAAAGTGTAGTCAGCAGGCTCAGAGAAGTCATTGTTCCCTTCTGGGGAAGGCTGGACTACTGTGGCCTGTTTGGGGCTTCCCCAAAGAATGTACAAGAAAGACATAGGCATACTGGAGAAAGTTCCCTGGAGGGCAACTGGAACGAAGGGTGGGCTGGAACATGTGGTGTACCACGTGCTGTCTTTGTTCTGTGTGGAGATAAAAAGGCTGAGATGGGGGGATTTTAATTGCTGCTTTCAGATAGTGAATGAGCAAATATAATGAGGATGGAGCTAGAGTCTTATTTCAGTTGAACAGTGAAGGGCTGAGAGATAAAGGGCATAAAGAGCAGTACAGGAAACTCCAATGAGATAGTAGAGTTTTTTTTTTTTTTTTTTTTTTTTTTTTTTTTTTTTTTTTTTTTTTTTTTTTTTTCAATAAGGTTATTTAAGTAATAGAGCAGATGTTCTAAAGAGATTGTGAAATCTCCAGCCTTGGAGGTGTCCATAATTCAACTAAGCAGCTGGCTCTGAGTTCATCCTGCTTTGAGCAGGCCTCCAGAGGTCTTTTACAAGCTATACAGATCTAAATTCTCTAAAAAAGTCTCTTTGCCTGGGCAAGACAAACTTTTAAAGTAAGACTCATCAATATTTTTTTTACTAGCAATCATATGTTGGTTCTTAGGGTTACAATATAGTAAACATGCTCATCTATCTATGATAAAGTTCTGGGTGATCAAAGTGAGAAACACTTGCACACTGAACTCTTCTGAGTGCAAAGCAGTTTGCTGATGCCATATGTCACAGTCACTTTTTTGGGATAGCACACCTGTGAGACACAGGTATGGTGATTATAAAAAGGGAGTAAAGTCTTCCAGTAGCTGCTTTGTTAAAATGATGGTGGAATGGGAGTCTGATCTGTATTTTCCAATCATGTGAGTCAGTACAGTCCCTGTGTTAGGACTGTTTTCACGGCTGGTAAAACACTCCTGCACAGAGTCAAGGAGTCAAATGGCTTTTTCAATTTCCATTTTAACCACTCATCCCAGCTGTGTATGAGAAATTGTCACAGTTGCTAACTATTTGTGTCACTTGGCACAAAAGAATATTCAGTGAACCAGCAGCAATATCCTCTCAGTGAACACCTGTAATTTCTTTACCATGGTAAAAATTCTTGAATGATATTATGAGTTATAGTCTCCTGAAGATGCTGATTCAATCCTTTCTCTCCAAATCAGAAAGAGAAAGGGCTATCTACAGCTGAGTGGTCTTGGCAGTGCTCTCATGGACCAATCCTTTCACATAAAAATTAAGAGCCTTTAATATATTGTCATAAGATATGGTCAGGACGCAATGGTAAACACTTTATTCCTTCTCTGCAGTAGGAATTGCACGGACCTTCTCTGTAGGGTAATATCTGCTAAATTCCCATAGCATGGCCTCTTCTTTTCAAGAAGCCATTGTGGGACCCCAAGAACATGGCCACCCATTGCTCACGCTCTAATTTCTTTCCGGGTCTGTGGGGTGTGCATTATTAGCTCTATGGAACTGGTGGCATATGAACTATGTAAGCCTTGATCTTAGGTGGTCAGGCTTGAAGTTCTCAGGACAGAGAGATATTGTTAGTTTCTATGTTTGGGCTCCAAGGTAAAATTAATTGTGGTAGGTTCAGTGCTGGCCAATCACTAGTGTACTCACTAGAATGTTCTTACTCATCTCCTTCTGTGAGGTAGGATTAGAAGAAAGGCAAAGCAGGCTCAAAACTTTAAAAGGGTAAAAAAAAAAATTTGTTAACAGTAACTAAAAGAAAGAGTAATAAGAATCAGAACAAAACCTTCAGAACACTTCCCCCCACAACATTTTCTTTCCTACTGACAATGTACAGAAACACATCCTAAAATTTTCAGTCAGTTTACCACCTCTAAAATAGTCTTTCTTAAGGTCACTTAGGGAGAGAAGTCCCTCTTGTTAATGTTATGGAGACTTCTACACAAGTTATCTTGTGGCTCTCAATTTCCATGAATAGCAGCCGCTCAGAAAAATCTGCAATCGCCAAGTCCCTCCTATTTTTTCACAGTTTTTCCCACAACTGTGTCTATAGGCCATGTCAATTTATGGGATACTATTTTCAAGATGAGCTGTTCAAGAGCAAAGGTTTTCTTCATCTATTTAGTCTCTGAGAACAGACGTCTTCTCTCTCTGGGGGCACAGGGTCTCATCACTCTTCTCTCTTTCTCTGTTCAAACTTCTCATGAGGTCACAGCTACTTCAGCCTTTGCTTACTTTAGCATGGAGGCCTTTGCCTACTGCTCGAACAAGTCATCCCCCCATACTTGCATGTGTTACACGGAAAAAGAGTCTGATGTATCAAGTACATCCTTCTCCATAGTTTTACAAGAGGATTTCAGCCCTAAGATCCAGGCATCTCCTCCTCATCCTTCCCATCTATTCATCCCTCCCATCTGGGACTTTACTCTTTCTTCACTGACTTTGGTGTCTTCATGTTACTCCTCTATTTGCCTGTACTTGTCCTTTTCTCTCATTTGAGGGAGGATTGAAGCACTGAAAGAATTAATATCTCACCTGGGGCCTGCAGATGGTCGTGTGAGCCCGGCTGGGCTCCGCAGCTTGTGGCAGGAACTGCGGCTGTGGTGGGGAAGCGACTCGGATTTCAGCAGCCAACATGCCAGGGCTGATGGCTTCTCCTCCCCCCGGCCCAGTGGTTGTGGGTGAATCTCAGTGGTGGCAGAATCTTGGTGGAGCTGGCCTGGCCCGGGGCTGCTCCTGGGGCCCTGCGGAGCCCGGCTCGGCCTGGGCCGGGCAGGGGGGCAGGACTCATGTCAGCAAGATGTTATCAACCACGGCCCAACCCCATCTTGGCTGGAGGCCTCTCCCAGCCACCGGGCCGGGACTCGGGGGGAGAACCTCTCTTTCCAGGCCCAGCAAGGAAAAAGAGGGAGTTTCCGGGTTTCTTTTGTCTCTACCACGTATTTCTCTCAGAGGCGTGAACCAGCTTTCCAGTGGTTCAACAGATTGTTGATTCCCAAAACCAACCACTGATTGGTTTCCTGTCAGACACGGAGGAAACTGCCAGCAGCCTCTCCCAAAACATCACTTTCAAGGTGCAAAACTAGCACATGAATTAAGCCAGCAGTTTCCATTCATACTGAATTGATCAGCTGGTGGCTTTTGCTTAGATCTGATTAAAGCTTTCTAATGTAAACCGAGCATGACCACAATGAGTTGAGCAAACCAAAGTCGGCAAAATTGATATTTTCAGTGCTTAGGTTTCAATTTTGTTGCAATGTGTTGCTTCCAATTGGGAAAACCAGCTCAATATTTCATTTCAGACTGAATCTCTCTGAATGGAAATATGGTGGTTTGTTGAATTGAGTTAAATGGTTTCCATTCAGGTCAGATTGTCTGAGGTGATGTGGTAGCTCCTAGAAGCAGCAGTTCTGGGGAAAGTAATCATATGTCTTGATTTTCTTAGGAAGAGTGAAATTGAGAAAAGTAAGGCTGACCATGTACTTTATCTTCTGGCATCTTGAGGTCCAACTAAGAATCACAGATATTTAAATACATACATTTTGAATGGTACATATATGTACAAATGTATGTATTTCTAGGAGGAAAATACATTAAAATACTTTTACATATAGATAAATATATATATATAATTTATATATAACATATATATATAATATTAAATATATATAGCATATAAATAATATTTAATAATATATCATAATATAATAGACAATATAGTATAATATCAATAAAATATCATTAATATATTAATATTTTATTATTATAAAAGTATTTAATTACTATAATGTAATATTAATATATTAGTAATGTATATTATTAATAATGTGGTTTTATATATATATATATATATATATATATATATATATATATATATATATGTTATAGAAAAAAATATATATAACATTTAAACTGTTGTACTGTTATACTTGTGTTTCTAGAAATGTGGTTTTCTGTCCTTTGCAAAGGATGGTTGGAGCCCAGAGGAGAAGTAAAGAGGTCTACAAAGTAAGAATCTCTATCTCTTTCCAGGTATGATGTCCTGATACATAGTGTTTTGTATTTTGATACATGGCTATGCTTTATCTGAGCTGTTCATGTGTACACTGGCAATCCTGTGCCACACATAGGGATTAGGAAATCCAATACTGGAACTTAGATGAAGTAGAGAAATGAATGAGTTTATGTTCTTAGGACTCTGTGCAACACAGCCACAAGGTGGCAGGAGAACAATATCAGTTTATTTTCACAGCCCTTCCATCCTATTTTCCTAGTTTTCTGGAATTGCATTGCAATTTACATAGTTTTGATGGTTTTAAAAGCCAACTCAGTTCAACAGCAAGTAGTTTTAAAGGTTTCAAGTCTGTTACCATATATGCCAGAATCCAGAGTAAATGCAATAGTAACATTAAAAGCTTAAGTGTTGTACTAATGAAAGAATGAGCCATCCAAATCCATAATATTTTCTTTATTTAGAAAATAAATTGTATCACCATAAAATTTTTAACTCCATAGGAAATTAACTTTCTCTTTCTTGATCAAGTTCATGATGTTAAAAAGTTCTAATGAACTGAAAATCTCTCCTAATCTATTCCTCGCATTTGAATTTTGGAAAAAAATTTGCAAACAGCTCCTTAACCAAGTTAATGAGAGGCTACTATAATCTTGTACTACTGAAGAAAAGAGCACCAGGTGCAGAGCTATCAGTGTCTCACACAGAGCTAGTGCAGATATGGAATGTTGCCCACAATTTGACAGGTGTAAGCAGTTTTGGAAGGCTTCAGCAAAGTAAAATTAGCTTTAAAACTCTGCACACTCTTAAATATATTAAGCAGTGATTTATGAGGCATGTCTAGAATATCTGTGATTTGAAGAACTGTTAAAAAGAGGAAGGGACCCTTCAGTATCAACAATTTTCACCATCTCTAGGAAATGGGCTCACATTTGACCATATGATTAGCCCAGATGATTATCATTGTCCAAGTACCTAGCAGAACTCTATTAAGAGCTTGGAAATGTCAGTATTTGGTGTGTCTTCTTGCCTAAGTGCATTCCAAGTACTTCACAGGTTTTTTCTGTGTATGTGGATAGACACAATGTCCAACTGAGTAATCTGTGCCTCAGCCCTCCTGTGCTCCAGGGACTGAGCAGGCTTTCCCCTTCAGTTGTGGATGCTCCCTATCCTTCTGCTCAGTGTGAGACCAAGGTCCTGCAGGAAAGACAGCATATGCCCAGTGTGTCATCAGCGACTGCATAGAAAGATTATGTAGGTGGTGCAGAGAAGAACAAAAACTGAAGTAGAAGGAAACCACACTTGTGTGAAAGAGAAAGGAATATGATGGGGTGGGTTTTGTTTGTCTGGGTTTTTTTTTTTTTTAATAGAAGGATTAGGAAGCAATAAGATGAATTTTAAAAGAGAATGTAGAAAAGGTGTATTGCACTGCTTGGTAAAAGAGGAAAAAAAGCATGAGACATTTGCAAGGGTGGCCTGATGGAGCCAGTGTAGAAATGACATCTCATGCAGCATCCTAAGAGTCTCTGGGGCCTTCCTGCTTCTGTCTAACAAAGCCCATCCACCTTGGATCCTAAGGATACCACTCACAAGTGCAGGTATAATACAGGTATTTTTAGGAGGTTTTTTTCCCTCAAAAGGTGAAAGTAATTTTACACACACAAATATGGTTCCTTTACAGCAGACCATGATTGTGAGAGGCACATTGGCAGCTTACCACTTGCTGAAACTACTGGACTGAAAGAAACATCCTTGCCTTCTCCTTCCTCCTCAGTGCTCCTCAGAAGATGTAGACTGGTGGAGGGAGCCTGATGTATCTGCCCTGCAGTGCTGTGCTGGCTGTTGGAGATACTGATGTTCTTTACAAAGCTCAACTCAGTACTCCCCCCAGCAAAACCTTTGCTCAGGCATTGAGCAGCAAGACAAAGCCAGGGTGATTTCCCACCCCCCTCCACAGCGTGTGTAGGCAGGGACTGCATCTAAAATCTGACTTTCTTTTGTATTGAGATCTTGTTTTCAGTTTCTTAGAAGATTTCACAGCTTAAAATGCTCTCTGTGAAAATGCCCATGCAGGGTGTCATTCTTTTATTTGTATAAGATGTACAACTGCATGGCTAGACAATTTCCCAGAATGTAAATAGGGAGAAGTACATTTGGCCTTTAAAGAGATCTTAAATGTTTAACTGAGATGAAATGGCACTTCTGTGTTTGGAAACATCTCTTGTGGGACTTGTTTCTGAATAAGGGAATTGCCTTTTCTTTATGGAAAAGAGATGACAATTGATTAAATTATGCATAATTAAGAAAACCTTGCTGTACACATGGTGATTCATGTACATAGAAAAAGACCTGGTAAGCCAGGTTGACTACATCTACTTCCTCTTAGTGTTATATAGGCTGGTTGCTTCTGCTACTGGCTGGAAAGGAGATAGCTCCTTGCTAGCAGCACTCCTCAAGGAGTGACACTGAAGGATCTGTAAATCTTGATTCTAAATTATCTCCTCCCTTGTCTTTTACCCTGCTCTCCTCACCCATTTGTTTGCCCCCTGTCCCTCTGCATCCTGTTTCTGTTTTGAGAGGGTCAGGAAAATTAAACTTATATTTCTGAGACGCTCTAAACTAGCTCAGACTAGTCCTCCCAGATGGAAAATCAGGGAGGACTTTACCATGAAACATCTGAGGAAGACCTGTTTAACAGAGGTCTGAGAGAATTTAAAGTGCTAGGATAATTGGTGTAACACCTACAGATAGCACCACTTCCTATGGCAAACACATAATTAATTTGACAGAAAATCTTAACTTTTACATTTATAAACTCCTAGAGGCATCACACAGTAGCTTTTCTTTTTGACCTTTGATGCAACAAAAGCATGTGCATGTACATAAAATGTTTGTGTTTGTCTACTGCCACCTATTTATCCAGCTATCTAGTTCTCTTGACATGAATTATAATCTATTCTAATACAAACCCACAGCTTTGCATTTCTTCGTAAAGTAGAAAATATAAGTGGTAATTTTGCCAGCAGAGAAAATCTATTTGAAGGTTTTCTCTTGATGGCAGTTGCTTCTTGAATTTTTATCTTCTTTAACATAATGTGGGATGTTAAAATACACACCTATCCAGAGGGATCATAATCCATTATACCTGTTCAAACATTATGCGATTAAAGGACTTCTGATTTCTGAGCCTTCTTACTCTACTGGATTTTTTTTTTACTACAGCACTATATTTTGTCTCATTCTAGTCCATTTTATACCCGCTTTCTGTTGTAATCTTGTATTATTTACTGTAAGTGTTGCATATAATCATCTGCAATTTGTATTGTTACATTTATTTAACACATTTTAGAACCAAAACCTAGATAAATACCAAAGAAAAAGCAGAAATTGACCTGCTCCCTTCTGTCCCCATCTCAATCACTTATCCTCTAGTGTTTCAAAAGGAGAAAAATAATTTGGAAATTGGGGGATTGACCTTTTCATCTTTATCAAATGAAGGCTCTGTTTGTGACACCTGTTGTGTGTTTCAGCTCTTTACTGAACTCCCAGAGCTATTTATGCAATTTATACCCGCGATGTAGCTGCTGCAGGGATCTCAGTCGTGTTGTTTGGAGTAGGTCGCCTAGAAGGAATCCAATTAGAAACACAAATATCTGTGAACATATTTGAACTTCTTATTTTACTAAGAATTTGAAGGAAGAAAGAGATAGTGTATACTTTTACTGCCTGTAGTGTAGCTATAATCCCAAAATGCATACAAAAAAACTATATAGCATTAACTGTAAAATGGAATTATTTCCATCACTGAACAGGATAATGTACCAAGCATTATTCTTTGCATCTTCCCTTATGCTTGGTTTGTCATGTCATGCTTTGATAAGCCTCCAGAATTGCAATGTATCTTTTTTTTTTGTGTGTGTGTTAAGAATTTAAAATAATTTGAATTTAGTTTTCTGAAAGATTACAATCTTTTCGTGCCATTTCACTAAATGGAATAGTAAATATGGAGCTGCTGCATAACAACTCTTCTCAGCACATCCTTAATCCTTATGGAGGCTCATGGGAGTTCATGCTAAATACAAGGTTTCTTTCTGCTGCCTTTGCTTATGAAACCAGATGAAAATGTTTGTAAAAACATGAGGATATATAGGGAGATAAAATTCAGACATTTTATGTCTTTTATGAAGCTTGGGAAAGGCAATGTCAGCTGTGGTGTCTATTAAGGAAATCTCCAGGAAAAAGAGGACACCCCTGTAATCTGTCACACTTAGTGACTACCTTCCCATAACACCCTGTTTATACTGAAAATTCTTCTTTCCATATGAAGTCTGCAAATATGGCACTCTGCTGGTCTAGCCTGTGCACATCCTCTGGACTGAGGATGAGTAAAATTAATATTTCCTTTTTTAACACTACAGGATAAGTGATTGAGATGAAGACAGAAGGGAGCAGGTCAATTTTTGCTTTTTCTTTAGTATTTATCTAGGTTTTGGTTCTAAAATGTGTTAAATCAATGTAAAAATACAAGTTGCAGATTATTATATGCAACACTTATAGTAAATAATACGAGATTACAACAGACAGCGGGTATAAAATGGGCTAGAATGAGACAAAATATACTGCTGCAGTAAAAAAAAAATCCAGTAGAGTAAGAAGGCTCAGAAATCAGAAGTCCTTTAATGAGTAAAGCCAGTGCTTTATCCTGGAAAAAGAGGCTGGAAAGGGTGAATTTATCTATGGAACAGCCAAAATCCCATCATACAGAGCCATTGTTTATGTTGAAAAAAGAGACTATTTTGGGGAACAGTAGGCAGTAACTGTAAGAGTGGTTAATTTTGAAATAATCTCTAAAATATGGGTTTTTTTCAAATAAAAAAAGATGGTTTGTTAGTTGCACTGAAGAATTTGTCCATGTCATAGAAGAGTACTGATGAGTAATTGAATATATAATTTTATTTGTATTTGACCTTTGAAAAGAAAAGAAAAAGACTCCTTCACAAGCTATTAAGAAGATAAGCCCTTGTTTGTTAGGCAAATTAAATGAAATAAAACCTGTATAATTGATCTTCACAGTTACAACTAAATATTAGACATCAACTTATTTATTGTCCCTTTGGTATCTAACTTGTAAAATATTTTTCACTAAATAACTGGAAACAGTTCATGAGAAGGATCATATTGCAAGAAGCTTCTGTCTCAGTTTTCCATTGAACAAATCTGTAGATTTCATTAAAAATGTTTTTTTTCCAGGGTATTCATAAAAATATCTCTATTCTTATTACCACAGTTTTCCAGTCTTCATTGTTAGAAATAAATGTCATAGTGACTAATAAGAAACCATTTTGCCCTTTAACTTTTGCTTAAAAAAATAGAAATCAGGTTTCACAGATGGGTTGGACTCCATCACAATAATGAGAGAAAACAAATATCTAATAAGGGTTGTTCACATAAACCTTTACATGTATCGACATACATTTTTCAGGTGTACATTTTCAAAGCATAATACTGAGGAATAAAACCTTTACCATTAACATTTAACCCTGCATTTTCCTTATTAGGAATATATAAGATGTATGGTATAGGATCATATTTAGAAGCATTTCTTAAAGAGAAATTAAATGTTAACTTTTGTGTGCTCAGATTTAGTACAGAACTGTACGGTACTTAGCAAAGGTTTATATTTTTTTTTAAAGGGGGTTTTTTGTTTGTTTTTCAGCAGGGAAATGTTTTAACTGTGTTACTTGGGAGTACAGATGGACCAAAATATTAATTTTTTGATCAGTGAATATTTTCTTATAACCTTTATCCATCCCGAAACCCCCTGTGCCTCAAATTGCAAAGAAGATTCATAACCCTCACTCAAAACCTCCTATAACCTAAATCCCATCTGTAGCAGTGTTAATGATGTTGTGAATAATTTGAAGCATAATTTTCTGATGTAAATATTTTTTTACATTATAAGCATTAGTTCAGAGTTGTCATTTAGACACCATGTATGCAGACACCTGAGAAAGCCATAGGGTAACTTCCCTCTCGGTGGGGCAAGGGTGTCCCATGGAAGTTCTTCAGCAGTCCAGAATGCAGGAGGAATGGGCAGTCAGAGCTGTGACTGTGAGGATGCTTTCACTGCATCTGTAACAGGACAGAGCTGATGCAGCCCTTAAGGCCAAGAATTATAAATTGAGAACTGGAGACCTCGAGTGCAAAGAATCTGAATTGCTAATAATCAGAATAATAGGAATTGCTAATAATCACGCAATTTACCTGCTCCTGCACATAATATAAGAAAGACGTAATAAATTGAGACCTTTAATAAACAGATGTTTTAGGGCAAGAACTGCTTAAACAGCATGATCTGTTGTGTTTTCTAGTGATTACAGATTTTGAAATGTAATATTACAAGATCATGGACCTGATGTTACTCTGGGGCTGATCATTGCTTAAGTCAAGCAAGTGAAATGATTTTCACAGGTATGAGGGAGTGTAGTCCATATTCAAGAAGGCAGCTTCATGAATACCAGATAGTTTTTCCAAAACAACTGACTTTTACCTCTTTATTGGCTTTTTCTGCTACTGTGTACTAGTTTGAAAACAAACCAGTGGGAGATTCCAAGTAAGAACTAAAATTTAATGGTAAAATTAAAATAAAGGTAATAGTACAGAAACACTGGCTTAAACTGTCAAAGTCAAAATATGACCAGGGTGGTGTTGACAGTCCAATTAAATGGTGGCTACAATCCTGTTGGGAGTGATGGATGTGGTTTTGTCAAAGCAGTGATCCTGGAGAAAGATTTGGTCCTTCTCTGGAGGTCCAATGGTGGTAATTGAGCTCTTCTCCTCTAAGAATCCAGTGGTAGCGCGGGGCTCCAACTCTCAGATTACAGACAGGTAGGAATGTTCTGTTCTTCCTCTCAGGGTAGGGCATATCACAATGGGATGATATAATTCTATGAGTCATGCAGTGAGACCTTGATGGCCAGTTATGGAGATGGCCCCCCACAAAGCGGCTGCTGCTTCTCCAGAGGGTGTTATCAGGGCTGAGTCACGGAGAAGATAAAGAACACTGCCCCACCCATTTGAACATCTTATATAGATGGTAACAGAATACATACTTTTGGTTACATCTTGCATTCTAACCCAAGACATGCAGTCACCCTGAATAATGGAAAAAATAATCTAATATTAAACATCTGGACTCGAATTGCCCAAGACCTGATAAAAAAGGAAGTATAGGAGAGGAACCAACATTTTTAGACTGTGTGATGAAAAATTCTGGGGTTCCTTCAAACCGTGATGTGTATTTACAGATTGGGAGCTCCACTTTTTTTGTCAGCCTATAAATCCAAAACTTCTCTTGCTTTTTTTCCTGTATGAGATTGGACTGAATGAGAAAATTAGAGGCTCTTTCCTCTTCTTTGTGCCACTTGTGTCTAGCTCTCCATTTTCTGTGAGAATGCTGGTTTGCCTAATGAATCATGATTTTAAAAATTTTAAATTTTAGCTGAGGGTTAGAACCAATTCATATTGAAGTTAGATACACCAACGATAAATTAATGATTATTAGATGCTTAAGCTAAAGCTAATTGTTAGATTATGAGCTTATTTGTAGAAAGAAGTGGAGCAAGTGAACCATTATAGGAACATATTGAAATCAGTAGAACAATGCCCAACACCTGGATTCTTATGTTAATCCATCACAAAGCAGGGGGCCTTGGATCATGCCAGAGGGTAACAGAGACCTGATGAAGATGTTCCTGACTTCATCCCTGGGACCACTGACCCAATTCGAGACCACTGACCCAATTCAAGAGAAGAACTGCACACACATGAAGGACTAATTACCTCATTTTAATGCAAGGGGGGGGGGTGGGAGGTGCTGGGGTTATGCATATGAATTATTTTGGGAAATAAATGGAAGGCAAAGAACCTTGTGTGGTGAGGTCATGCATTTTGGGGATGACTCCCCACCATGCCGCCCACTGGTGTAACAAACATACTACTTTCTAACTTTCTAACTTTGACTAGTTAGAGAGTCTTTGTCCACGATCCTCGGTTTTAGCAATTCACTATGTCCTTTTAGATTATGCCTCCCTTTCTATCCATGGTTTTCCTGAAGAGCAGCTGATTAACATCCACAACATTCTTCACCACTTACAAACAATGAGTCAAATAATTTGATCAAGGAGATGCAAAACTGCTTGAACACCTGTTGATTTGTAAATATTTTTGTATATAGTTCAATGATCACTATTCATAAAATCACAGGATTTAGTTGCTGTTTGCAGCTTACCTCTGTCATCAGTATTGTGATAGGCAATTAATTTGCTGCTGTATTAGTAACAATAATATTAATTAATAATACAAAGTAATACTCTCTTAAAATTGCTTCAGATATTTGTCTCTATTGAACTTAAATATTGTAATTAAAGCCAAAACTTATGACTTGTAAACCTCAAAAAGTGCAAAAAAGTCCCAGAAACATGTTGCTTAATGGCTTTTCCCACATATTTGTCTATTTACTGTGATATTAGTTTGCAGCATCCTGCAAAGATAAAATTAATTCTGCAGAGAATTATTCATGTCCCTGTTCATATGTCACAAAAGAGAAGAACACATGTGCTTACAGAGTGATGCTGTCCCTGTAAAAATACCATTTACTAGTAAGAAAATCACTCAAGTATTCTAACAGGCATTGTTCAAACTGAGTGAGGCTGGTGAACAATGACAGTATGTGCTACACAGCAGTGTTTTATTACATTACAAATTCTCAAGGCAGTGACATCAATATTCATCTTCTCCAGTATAATACAGAAGTCATTGCAATTATGAACAAAGCCTTCCACAAGTGATTGCTGTGCTGGGTTGTGTGTAAAATAAAATCAATATTAACAACTTAGAAGAAAAATGCTAAATGAAAAGGGTAGTTGCTAATGCAATATAAGAAAATCTTTCAAAATGTGGCATTTCATTTTTCCCTCTCTTTTTTCAGCTCAAAGGGGAACAAGACAATGACATCATAAAGGGAATGTTACCTCAGTAGCCTCATATGCCATTCAAATTTTAGATGCTCATTTTCAGGTCTCTGTGGATTTTGATTGAATTAGTTGCTTGGAAGTATTAGTTATCTGCTTCTTCCTTGAAGCCCACATGTTCTTCTTAAAGAACCTTTATTTTTACAGGACTATTGTATACAGTATCTCAAAAATGCCTGGTCTCCTATAATGGGAAATAAAACATGAAGATTAGCAAAGCATAACTTCCTCCAAAATCTAATGTTAAATGTATTCCTTACTACAATTAATTATAGCCAGCACATGTAAAAAGGAAAAAAAGCACAGGCACCATAATTTTTTGTGTCTTCTAGGGTCAAACAGAACAAACAAGTTCTTCTATTGTATCTTTATGTGACTGTTTTGACCAAGTTTATATGGGTTGTGAAATAAGGAAGATGAAAGTTGTGGTGGAAATTATATGTGGAAATTATATAAATTTTAGAAGGTGTAAGACCAACAAAGGAAACTGGTGAATCATTGTTATTCTGCAGGCTAGAGGCAATAGGCAGAATGGTTTACTCTCTGAAAAGTTGTAGAAACAATCTTTTGCTGATTTATATGTTGGACTCTTTTAAGGCCAGGGTACTGGATGTTTCTTTCTCCATAATCTTTCATCATCCAATGGCCTTTAAGACCATGGGATTCTGGCTTGGCAGTTTGGAAAAAATTGCTGGAAATCTCCTAAATGCTGTATTTCTGTTTATGGTAAAATGATATTTAGAATGGAGAGATGGCTGAGATGTTAATCTCCAAAGTAAGCAACACATCTGTGGTACATGATATGATTCCTTAGAAAGAGAGGGTGGATGGCACAGAAGAAAATGAGCCATTTCCTTGTGGAAATACACATCCCTCCAAAATGAATATGCAGTATACTCTGCATTCTCCCTTTCTCTGTTTCTCTCTCTCCCCCTCAAATGGACAGTGAAACATTTTTAGCTGTAATAATTTTCTGTCTCTTGAAAAACCTTTTTATTATAATCTTTGAAGATAATTACTAAAGTAAGAACGTAATTTGTGACCACATAGAGTCAAAACTAAACCAAACAATAATCCACTGTCCCATTATGTTACTATGGAGTTGAACTCAATAGCCACAAATTTAAGGTAAAATCTATGAAACAGGTATGATTACCACATGTGTATCTCACAACAAGTATTTTGAAGTCTGCTTAAAGCACACAACCTAAATTCTGAAAAAAGTTGTAAGCCATTAAATAGATATAGAAAGACAATCAAGCAACTTCAACACTCAGCACTTCCCTTGTATATTTTCCAGCTCTTGGGGAAAATTTAGTACCTTCTCTGAAGAATCACATTTGACATTCTCTCTCTACCATTACACAGTTATGTCCCTAGAAAGTATATCCCCTTTCTAAACACATTTCTGGGAGCTGCAGGTATGGGAGTCTGATTGCTGATTGCTACAGGCTGTACATTATTTAGTTTCATCTAGTAAGGACTCCAAAGATTTTGCACTGTTTTCCTTTCCCTTAGTCTTGTGGAAACATTTACTAGCTCAGCCACTGTGCCATAGTTCACTGCAGCAGGAATAGCTAAGAAGTCACATTTTATGAAATTTGCAACACCAGCACAGCAGTCAGAGAGCTTTTTTTAACCCACTGATAAATGTGTACAATTCTGCTTGTTGCAGAGAAGATATGTGTCTTCTCACTTGTTTTTCAGGACTAGCATATGAACTTTAGTAATTTCATCTCTGGAGCTCCAGAGTGTATTAGACATGGGCTTTGTATGGATTGCTCCTCTGTAATTCTGCTAACAGTGTCATTTGAAAGAGGCTCAGGATCTCTTAACATTCTGTTTAGGTAGCTCTTGGATGAGCGCATCTCCTAAGAGCTCTTCAGGAGTGACATTTGCATTCTTCATACTTCCTGCCCTTATCAGTTAGTCTTAGGAAAATAGTTCCTATTAATGACTTCTTCACTGGTTTTCTGAAGCAGCAGTGGAGATGAAGAGACAGCAGGGTTTTTATGTAAAAGAGCTGAATTCCAGTGAGATAACAGAGATCCTATGGGCAACATTATGCTAGACATGGTTCTGACTACATTAGGTACTGATGAGTGTATGAGATGCTCAACACTCATCAGGTTTAAATCTTAAGAGAGAAATTTCTTGAGAATCCTCATTCTTGATCAGATCCCTGATTTTGATGTTCCTTGATGACAGGCTCAATCTGTGATGTATAGCTATTCCTGCCAATAGATGTACTTAGAGGTAGTTAGTAGTATTTGAAGTTGAGGAGAGAAAACAAAACCAGTATCATGCTGAATGCAAAGGAAGTCAAATTATTTCTAACCACTTAAAGAGATCTTTTTAAATGAAGGCAGTAAACATATGGTTTTCTTATGATTGGCTGGTGGGTCAGAAAACTGGATAGAGGCACCTATTTTCTGAACTTATCTGTATCAGCTTCTAACGTGCTAAATGACAACTCAGGTTATGCTTTTTTTCCCAAGTTTAGCTTTTCTTTTCTAGCAATTTCTTTTCAAGGTTCCTTCAATCATATGGTTTAGCAAACTGTGTGCCCTGTGTGTACTGACAGTTATGGTGACTGTACAGGTTCTGATAATAATATTGATAGTAGCATATCTATAACTCCAGGATTTTTCCACCCTTTTCTGGGAAAGATTTTAACAAGGGATTATACATGAACCTGAGATATCATTCTGAAATATGTATTTGAATATGTGTTAAACCTCATTTTGAGGAAGTGAAAGAGATGTAAGGAATTTTCCATGAGGGTATGTCCTGGTTTAGGGCAAACTGGGGAGAAAAACTTCAAAAGGGGTTCCTCTAGAAAGCAGATTCAAGCGGCTGGTTTGGGAAAACATTTCCTTGGAGAAAAGTGGAAAAAACCTGTTTGTTTAACAGGCAAAGCACTCACCAGCAAAAAAAATGAACAATATTAAACAATAAAATCTCTTGCCAATCTGAAGAGATGACAAACTAAGAAAGCCCTTTTCGTGGGCTGTAGCTCAGCTCACTCAGTCTCTTATCAGTCCCTCCGGTGCTGGAAATGCCACAGCCCAGGCCCGGCCCGGTGGCCACAGGTGTGAGCTGCTGGTTCTTCTGGGCTTTCAGTCCAGAGCAGGTTTAAACAAGTCCAAGAAAAATAAAAATCCCAGTCCAGGGAACTTCTCTGCCTCTCATTTATTTTAGTTAGCTAAAACTAACTAAAAACAAAGGAGAACCCTGTCCTGCTGTCTGTCTGTGCTGCAGACAGCACAGTCCAGGAGCAGGATGTGGGGGAGCAAGTGCAGCTTCTGATAACAAACTCTGCACTTCTTCTCTTCCCCGTTTGCTCTCCGGACAAGTCTTAAAGGTGCGAAACTTATTTTCCAGCATAAACAGAACAGACCACTGGGGATACACGCATCACACAGCCAACCCAGGACAGGGTACTAAATTAGATGTACTGTTTTCATACATCTATGATGCCTCACTCAGGGTTTGAGGTTTTATCATGCAGACTTCAAACAACAATCTATACAGAGTGAGCTCACTGACAAGCAGTGTCTGTTTTTTACTAAATCAGGATGTGAAGATACTGACTATAGATAACTGGAATATCAATGAGCCTGGAGGAAAGATTCAGAGGTGATGAGAGGATGTTTGCTCCCTGTTCCCCTGCTTGTTTAGGATGATGCCCTTTGGGTCTGTGACTCTGTGATGAGGGAAAGAAAGAGCAGTGGAAGGAGTGGGAAGCTAAGTCTGGGTGACATTAGACATAAGTCTGGGTGACATAAGCCCAGATAGGAATTGCACAGACTAGAGACACATTTTAAGGCAGGACTGTCTATTATTTAATCAGCTAGTAAAATCTAGCAAAGACTTGGAATTAAAGAAGGAGAAAAAGATCTTCCAGAAGCACAAGCCTGTATCTGGACAAGGCACACTAATTCTTGACTTCTCTTGAGTGCCTCTTCAAGACTAGAACTGCAAAAATGATGGCAGCTCCAAAACTGAGAAGACATGACCTGTCTATATTTCAGGGTGTTATTCCTTTTATTAGTGGCAGTGTGGCACCAAATTTAGCAGAATAAATACATTCTATGGTATCCCTGGTATCTAGCCTCTACCTTAACTAAAGACACACCTGACTTCAATATGTGTGTAATATTTGTCTTAATAAAAGAATTTGCTTTTTAAAAGCCCTTATCTCTGATTTAACTGAGATATGAACTGATCTATGCTTTCCTTTTCCCCCACTGTATTGGCATAATATACATAAATATCTTAATTTTACATTAATTGAAGGTAGTTCCTTGGAGTGCTGAAGCAGCAGATGCATGCTTGCTAACAATGAAAACACAGAATCACTGGCAAACAAAATATAATCCATCATAAACAGCATAAAATGGAATATGCTTCCCTGATGCATCACTTCCAATCACACACAGACTCATTTAGAATACGAATTTTCCTCAGGGCTTCTTCAGTTTGTAAGACTTGCTGACTATTCATACACAGATAATGCCCATTCTCTCTTCTCTTTGCAGGGTATTTAAATTAATAGTGCCCATTAGTGTTAATAGGAAAGCTTCAGATTTATTCTTTTAAAACTGTATTCAGAAAAATATGCTGTTGGTCTTGACACAGAATATCCGTACATTAGCTGTATTTCACTACCCCAATTGAAGAAGTGAACTGTGTATTTGTGAAAACATGTGCCTCTTTCAACAGAAAAATGTTTCTGATCTGAAAGTGAGCCGCCAGGAGAGCAACTAAAACTCAGCATTTTTGTGCTGGGGAAATTCTGACACCCTGAAAATGCTTACATTGTGCTTCAGTACAGCACAGCATCTGGAATCTGCTTTGCGAGCAAAGAGCTGGAGAAAGTTTTGGGTTGGTTTTTAAAATCTTCAACTTCTGCTGTTTCTGGGGGAAAATAGAAAATATATCTATGACTTTAAAGATTTCCTTGCTTCCATCAGTAGGAGAAGGAGGTGGGAATGTCTGAAACCATTACTCTTATTGGAGTCCCAATGCTGCTGGGATGAAAGGATTAGATGGGGCAGAGGTGCAGATACTGAAATGTCCTGGGCTAGACTGTTTGGGTCCTGGCATCTTTAGCTGTTGATCTAAGAAGCTTAGATTCATAAGCAGTCTGGTAAGAGAGGGAGCAGAGGTGTGTCAAAAACTTGAGATATTTTTCATAGGTGTTTATGGGTGCCGGTGATATACAAAACTTCATTTCCTTAGACTGGATTTTCCTTTAGGTTCAGCTTTGACACAGGACTTGCAGATGTACCTGCTGAGTTTGGATTTGCCCACTTATTTTTAACATACCTGCAGGAATGTCAGGGGATTTACCTCCTCTGTTTCACTCTGTAATATTCCATTGTGAGTCTTGCAAAATAGGTTCAAATTATTATGTACATGGAAATTCCTTATTTGAATGTATTTTGGACCCGAGTTGCTCAACAATAACTGGTAAGGTAGCATTGACAAACTATTGTGATCTGAGGAATTAAATAAGATGCCTGTATGCAGCTATTCACTAAAGAACTCTTCCCATCTTTCTCCAGCTTCACAGCTTTTTGCTTTTGCCTCCTCAGAAGGAATCAATCCTTGCCTTCCTTGTGGAATCAATCACATTGCATGTGCACCCAGTAATTCCATCTGTGCACATCAAGGTGCAGGAGGCTGGGAAGCCAAGCTACTCTGGCACAATTTACCTTTGCCTCTCATTCCCTCACTTGGGTTTGTTCTCATATATATAGTGAAGTCAACAGAGAATATGGGAGAAATGCATCTCTCGAAGCTTGCCTGATAATTTTCCTTATAAGACATTCTTCCTTGCACTTATATGTTAGTCACCTCAGGTTCCTGAAAATGCCTGCTTTGTCCTCTGAGAGTGCCTACAATTACATGCTGTCTAACTGAAATATCATCCTGCAATTTGACACAAATGCCCAGTGGACAATGTGTTAGGATTTACTATTGTGACATAAAACCCCCAGTATCTTATAGCTGGAGGTGTCCAGCAACATGAATGAAAACCTTTGTTCTTGGCTCAGATTCTGCGTAATCTGCACAAAGTAACCTCCTGAACTTTAAAGGGTGCTGTTAGGACAACAGTGACAAATAGCATTGGTGTCTGGAAAATACTTAGTGCTAATTAAACCTGAAGCACTGTAATTAGTTTATTTGCTTATTTCTTGAAACTTTTGTGGTTTTGTTATCGATTTTGTACATGCAGAGATGGTTTAGACAAGGCTATTGATTTATGTCCTCTTAAGACCTTCCACTGACCTATGCAGTAATATATAGAATATTTGGAGTGAGGGAAGTAAAACAGCAGTATCTTTAAAATGTCAGCTTCTAGAGCCCTTTGTGCTAAGTCCATGATACTTTACTAGTTGCTTACAAGTGACTTAGGTATGTAGATACTTGATTTCTTAAAAGAACTCAAAATGCTATGGTGACACCCCTGGGAAAGCACAGCAACACATGCAAAAAGAGAAAAACACATGCAGGATCCAAGTTTGATGAACAGATCATAAATGCAGAATGTGAGAAACTATGTCTTGGTCTCTCTGCTTGCCTAGGAGGAATTAAAATTCAGATGACTTCCTAGAAGCGCAGTCATAGTAACAATCTTCTATCCTTTTTATTGGCAGTGTACCTCAGTACAGGAAATCAAGATTTCTTGGGCCACAAGGAGAAGAAAAGATTACTTGTAGTTTCTGCCATGTCTCCTCCCAGGGCAACCTTGAGTGCTGTGCTTCGGCGAGTCTGGTCTGCAGAGCTTCAGATGCCATGGGTGGGATGTGTCCCTGTCCAAAACAGCCTTTTAACAATGTGTGAATGTGCTCTCCTGGCTCATGGGAATCTTCAAAGAGCACCTCAATGTTCTGGAGGAGGACTACAGCCAACAATCCAATTGGACTGCTACCAACACCCTGACCAACAGGGTGTCAGGTCGTATTCTGACTCTGTCAGTGTTGTTTTGTTTTCATGCATTATTTATTTTATTTTTATTTTCTTCCCTAGTAAAAAACTGTTATTCTTGCTCCCATATCTTTGCCTGAGAGCCCCCCTTAATTTCAAAATTATAACAATTTGGAGGGAGGGGGTTTACATTTTTCATTTCAGGGGCCGCTCCTGCCTTCCTTAGCAGACACCTGTCTTTTCAAACCAAGACACATTGCAATTACAAAATAAACTGGTAAATAGAAATTGCATTTTCGATCACCTGAGTCTGTTGGCGTGTATGATTTGTGCGTATTAGGAACCAGAAGCTGTGGAGTACTATTGCACTGTGCTAGAGATGACTGCTGGGGATACTTCTCCTCAGAGACACCTTTAGCTTGCAGGCAGCTGCAGCCAGGCACTCGGAATGAGCCCATGCAAAGTAGAAACTCAGTTTACCTCTAGTGGAAAAAGTTCAGGCGATGGTGAAGAGAAAGAGAGCGAGTTCTGCCGGAGAGTTAAATCCAGAGTTTATTCCAAGGTGACACAGTTCGGAATCTCACTACAGCTCCAACAGACCCCAACGGCATGTTTCAAAAACCTTTTAAGCCCACAGGGAGGGGGGAGGGAGAGGATAGGGGAGCCACCAACCAGGTGGGAGGGGGAGGGTCTCAGGGGACAATGACACCTGGACAGGCCAATGATCCCAGGCCTGAGAAGCATCTTTTGAACTTCTGCCAATCACACGATGCCCTTGCTGGAATGTGGAACTTGACAGACAGCAGTTAGGAAGAGGGTAGGGGGAAGGGAAAGAGGAAGTAGTCACAGCTGGGGGACAGTATTTAGCTTCATACCACAACAGTGGAGTGCTTGGCTTTGGATCCCAACAAGGATAAATTTTTGCTGAGCTGTTCAAGTGAGGTACAACAGAGGCACTTCTAAACATGCATAGAAAGTATACTTTTAGGTCTATGGGGAAACAGTAATGTGCACTGAATGTAGCTGTTTCTATGGAAAGTGGTAACTGAATAGTGAGAATTTTCAGGATTGTATCAAAAGGTACAACGCAGTTAAAGTCTTCCAAGATTTTCTCTCTCAAACATGCATGCTTTTTTTGTTCTCCTAGCCATTGATTTTTCTAATGCAACTTCATAATCCAATGTTGCTAGAGACAGCAGTACTTTGAGTTATGAAATCTACACAAATTATATTCTTACATATTGTTGCATTTCCAGAGGAATGGAGTGCCCCTTTTATGTGATGAAGGACCTTTATGTAATTCATTGACATTAGCTCGTAAATTTCTATTGTTTTGATATTTGTTCTGCCCCACTGTCATATCTTAGTTGATGAATGTCCTAATTTCCATTCTTAAAAATCTTTTGTCAAGTGATAGGTTACACAGTTGTTAAACAGAATAGCACCTTCAAGGTTTTATACGGAAAACCATGTAAAACCTTTTGTAGCTTATATTTGCCTTGATTTTGGCAGCTAAGGTCTTTGGGTGGAAGGGCTGCTTCTTCTGTATCTTTTTAGTGGCTATCCTATTTTTGACACTGTTAGTTGTGACATTACTTTTTGGTATGTTCTCCCGGATTTTACCTGCTTTACTTTACTTTACTTTAGATGTCCTGTTAACTTTTTTTTTGATCAATGCATAATGTGCTCATGACTTTGAGATCTCCCTATATTTCTTGTCTTCAAAATTCAACCTACTGGCAGTAAGAATTTTTGTTATTCTAGATCATTCTGACTGGGATTTAATTATCTGATCACCTTTCTGTTGTTTACTTTTTATTAAGAACTATCTCTCTGTGCAGGAAAAAAACATTTTTCACAACTTTCTTAATTAAAACATTATACTTTATTTTTTAACATAGATGTAAAAGGCCTCCTCCAAAATTTTTAATATTAAATATAATTAATTATTATGCTTATAATAAAAGTTAGTATTCCAGGCAGAATATTCAGTGCCTCTTTAAATTTGTTTATGCTTTTATTGAACTCTAGTGCCAAAAGAGCAACATAGCTGGGGAGGAAAAGTCTGGAGGACAAGTCTGATGAGGTATACCTGAGGGAGCTGTAGGTGTTTGCCCTGGAGAAAAGGAGGCTCAAGGGATGCCTTATCACGCTCTACAACTACCTGGCGGGAAGGTGTAACCAGGTGAGGTTTGGGCTCTTCTCCCAATTAACAAGTGATGGGACAAGAGGAAATGGCCCTGAGCTACACAAGGGGAGGTTTAGTTCAGGTATTAGGAAAAATTGTCTCACTGAAAGGGCAGACAAACAGTGAAACAGGTGCCTCAGGGAAATAGTGAAATAGCTGTCTCTGGAAGTGTTCAAAACCTGTGTAGCTATGCTGCTTATGGATATGGCATAGTGATGGACCTGGCAGTGCTGAGTTAATGGTTGACTCCTTTATCTCAGAGGCCTTGTCCAAACTTAATGATTTGATGATGCTGCCTATTCTGGTGGCACTTTTTATCTTTTTGGTGGGCTGTGTGTCATAATACAATTAAGTAGGTCTTGTTACAAATTCAGTTGTGTTTGGGAGGTTTATTCAGTACTTGTAAATTGTCTGGTGACTGATTTACACTGTGGGTATTTTTTTCTTACAGATATTTATGAAATATTTCAGGCAGACTTCTTTGAAGATATATGCTATTCATCATCTGTTTACTTTAAATTATCCACCTGCCCGAAAAACTTGTTCTGTCACTCTGTCTTTCTCTGAGGTCCATGTTCCCATGTAGACCTCTGAAATTTGGTCCACACATTTACTCATTCTCTAGGTTTGTGCATCTCTCATTTAAAGAGTATCCCACCTGAAGCAAACCTAGAGTGAGGTAAGGTGTAATTTTGCCCCTGATGCTTTTCAAGCTTAAATCATGATTTAGGCTTAATTACAAATGAGATTAAGGACTAAAAGTCTTCTTTAATAAGCTTATATGGGCAATAGTGAATGCACAGATACATGGAAAAAAAAAAAAAGACTGTCAGAATTTAAAAAAAATGTTTCCAATAAGAAGATTCAAGATACAGTATTTATCAAGTTACAGAACTTGTCAATGAAACAAGGTGTTTAACATGGTGGCTGAGTTTGAAGGAAGTTATTCTTACATCTCTGATTCTTTGTTCTGCTGATAAACTCGATTTTTTTTAAATTGCTATTAAAGTCTGATTTTTGGCTAATGGTAAATACTCTGGTCCTTCATCAAAATCAATCCAAAAGAAAATTTTTTTGCATTCACTTGTTGTGTTTCTGCTGCCACAGTTAGACAAGAGCAAAATAAGGGTTAATACACATACAGTTTTAGTAAGTATGAGAAAAAAAAATACATTTACATTTTCAACCTTTTAGGTAGTTGAAAGAAAGAGTTTGTCTTCTGTTCAGACTTGGAAATGAAGCATCTTTTCACGCCGTCCATGACCCACATTAAAAGAGCATTTGGTCTCCTCTCTCTCTGAAACTGTGAAAAGAGCTTTAGCAGCTGACTGAGGACGCTGAAGGCAGCACATACAGCCACACTCCCTCACGGACTCTCCAAAGTCTTTTCAGAAAGTTGTTCAGTCAGACCAGTGCAAGATGAAGGATCAGAAGACAAAAGTGAGTGTAAAATACAAAGGGCCATATGTTATGTAGTTTTGCCTTATTTATCCCATCTCCTCCCTTTTTCCTTGCCTCTCCCTGTCTCTTTCCTCATTCCCACTCCACTCTTGATAGAGTCCTTCAGATGGCCTTTCCTACAATCTTTTAACTTCATTCTTTATCTCTTTTTACCTCATTCCTTACCTTACAACAGTGTTTTAATTTTTGTTTCCCTTTCCTCTAGGCATTGCCACAGCTTAGTCAATCTTTTGGATTCTACCCTTTGGATCTTCCTTCAGCTTAAATCTGATATTTGCTTTTATGGAACCTTAGGGTCCATAGGTTCCATTTGTTCGTCTCTGTCTCCAGAGCATAGAACACATTTTAGTCAAGGATGCATGGCTTTCTGTCTGACTGGAAATTAAAGATGCTGGCCTTTTAAGAAAGTCTGATCTAGCCTGTGCTGAGTTAGAATGGCTTAGCCAAATGCCAGGCTTGTCTCCTTTGTAGCATTAAATGATTGTCTGCTTCATGATTATTACATAGCTGTAGGAAGGGTGCTATCCAGAAAACTTCTTAGTTTCTCCTTTCTTTTCCATTTTCCCAGATCTGCAAATATTTAATCTTTTCTGCTTTGCTAAGCTAAGGTAACTATCTGGCCAGGACACACTCCTTTAATACATAAATAAATAAATAAATAAATAAATAAATTTACTTATTTTCCTTCTCTCTATTTTTCCACTTATTTCCCTGGAGATCATTCTTGGAGGCTTTTTCCAAATTATAATATATAATTTATTTTATAGTTCTGGGTATAATTCCTTCTGGACTGTTTCCTTTTTCCTTGTAGCCTCTCTTATACAATGGAATAATTCAAAAGAACCTATTGTAACATATCATCAGTTATGACTGTTTTTTTCAGTTTTGGTTGGAGTGCCTCAACAGCTCCTAAAATAAATAGTAAGAGTTAATTTTTCAGGCAAAAAGAAATTGATCTCAGTTATAAGTGGTTCTGGCATATGAAGACAAAAATCTCAGGACAACCCATATTGCATGTCTTTCTTCTGCCTAGTTTTAAAACTGCACAGTTGGCTAATCACACTTGTCTTTCTGTCTCTCCCATGGTTTAACTTGATCTCTTTATTGATGCTGTCTGTAGCAACATCATATTTTCAGATTTTTTTTCAATTTGTGTTCATGTTTTGCTATTCTTTTTATTAGAATTATTAGCAGTAGCAGTAATTCTGTGGCCCACTTCTATCAAGTATCCTTCAGAGAATGTTGCAATTTTCTTTAGCAAGGCAGGCTGTCTGAATCCAGAGACAGTAAATCTACCCTTTAGGAAATAATGTGTTTTTATGATACATAAGGAAAAAGCTTGTCTTGAATTTATGAATTTGTTCTCCTATCCATTATGATATTCAAAAGTGAATCACAATATCCTCTACTTTCTAGCCATAATATACAGCATATTCTTCTACCTCTGACACTAATTTCTTTTTGCAATGTTTCATATACATTTTCTTGAGAAGCCTTGGAAAAGGATGACTCAAAAAGCCAATAAAGGACAGATAAATTCTATGTGTACAATAAGCATTCTCATTATCTTCTCAGAATATCTCAAAAGAATAAAAAAAATTACTTGAGACCTGTGAAATATGACAAAAGGAGCATCTTCAGAAATGAACATTTGTCTTCAATCTCTTTGGGGAGTTGATTGCCTGCTGCAGTATCCCTACAAAGAAATACAAACTCTTTAAATTAGCTTCCTGTGTTCCCTGATAGGAGTAAAACCTTGCTTTCTCTACAAAGGTAGTATTTTGCACCTTTGTGAAGAGTGTCTGTCATTGGCTTGCTAGATGTGTTCCTTATTTAGACAGTATGTTTTTCTTTTTAAACAGCAAATTTGTTGTGAGTCAATAAACATTCTCTTCTCTGTAGTCAGTATCCTTGCCCTCTTCCTCTGTACCTTTGGAACACATGGAAAAGGGCTTGTACTTTGGTAAGTAACCTACTATATAAATGTTTATTCATTGCTAGTTAAACAAGAAAATATAATTCATCTTTTTTTTGTTGTTGTTTCGTCTTAAAATAACCCCTTTTTTTTTTCCTGTGTCTGCCTCCAACTTTCTGCTAGACTGGCTTAATACAGGATCTATATAGTGGGATGAGGTAAGAAACATATTTTAAATCTGAAATCTTATATTCTGCTGAATGTAACAAACATCATTAAAGGAGCACCAAATGTTCAGAATATGTCAATTTTAAGCCCACATGCACTGCAGATAGTCCTGCCAGGGATTAAAAAAATGTCAGAATGCAGATATGAATCTTAGGAAAAGTTATCTTTTAGTGTACATTATGGTCATTAATGTGACATCCCAGTATAGTAATTATGTACAGCACATTATGTTCCTGGCTTTTTCTGTGATTATACTGTATAACACACTCAACCATTTTCATTATTATTATCTTATATTTTCTGGAATTGTGTTTATTATAATATTCAGAAACTATTATTGTACAAGGCAAGGTGATTCCTATAGCCTGGGAACTTCAGGCATCCAGTGGTGAGCTGGAAGTGTGCCAATGAGTGTTGTGGTAGGAGGATAGAGCTTTGGCAGAAAAATCCCCCCCCTTGCTTTGCAGCCAGTCCTCACATTTCAGAGGTGCTCACTGCAGCTGGGCTGAATTTCCAACGCCAAACTTGACACTATAAATATGGTTGCATTTAATAAGATCCCCGAAGAACCAACAGTGTGGGTTACACTCTGTTTGATCTCATTCATGATCACAGATTCAGCAATAGTGTGGTTTATTATGAGCAACAGATTACATACTCTTATTATTGCAGTGATAGCTTGATCTAGATAATGTGATAAATGCACTAGATCTGCAAAATATCAATGTTTATCTCTCTGTAGAAGTGTCCCCAAGTTAAAAGGGCACAAATCTTACCAAAGAGGTGTCCCTGTTTTGGGTAGGAGAGAGGAGCAAGTATGTCGACTTGTCTGCAAGGTGATTGTATTCTCCTCCTCCATCATGGAGGATTTCAAATGTCACTTTATACTTTTGGGAGACGTGGAGGTGAGACTGTAGTCAAATGTCTTGTTACTGATGTCATTAATGGGGGGGTAGAACATTATGTGTAAATGACTACTACAATGGGAGAGATTACAAAGCCTGTGAGTCCTGCATAGGGGAAGGGTAGAACTGTGATATGTTGGGATCACTCCCTCTTCCAAGTGGCCAATGGCAGTGATAATGGTCTGATAACTTCTTAACCCAACAGCATGCCTTTGTACTCAGGGAAATCCCTTCACTGGATATCTCAGGACATAAGTCATGGAGATCCCTTCACCACACACATATCTCACAGCAACAGGCCTCATTTGATCCTTAGAAATTTGATCCCTGCAACTGGAATATTTTTAAAATACTTTTTATATTACAGACTTTCATGTTGGTCTGTCATCCAGTCCTTGATTTCTATATTTTGAATAGCAAAGAACTGTTCTTTAAAGCCAGGGGCTGAGCATACCTAGCACTTGGAATTGCTGAAGAGTTTGATGTTTTCTAAGGTTGTGATTTAGTCTTTTACAGCCAAGTTCTGATCATTTCTATGCTTATCTGGATCTACAGTCTCTTTTGATAGTGAGTTTACTGACACTCTGTAAAGAAGTGAACACTGAATTGCTAAATAAATGAACATCAAAATGTTAAAGAACAAATAAAAAGAATCCAAATGAGAGAACAGGAAGGAAGAATAGGGAACTATGCAGTCAGGTGTGCCAGGTATTGTGTTGCAGTGACTTGCCAGTTTAGTACGCTGAAAACACACCCTGATTCAGGGACTGCTGGAGGGTACAAATGAGTCTTGCTGCTTGGTTTGTTTATATGCTTCTTTTTCAAAAGAGAAACTTAACTGTTATAAAATACCCCCATAAAAAGCATTTAGCAACTGTTTTATTGGTTACTAACCTTCTGGTTTAATAAATATTAGAACGATGTCAACATTTTAATTAGTGTTTTGGAATTTTGTCTGTCAGGAAAACCATGCTTGTTCTTCGAGATTTTAGGGAGCCATCAAAGAGGATACTGACAGGAAAAAAGGTGTGACATCACTGTAAGTATGTGATTCATTCAGAGTTGCCACTGGATTTATTATGGACTGAACAAAACTTTTAGTTAGTAACTTTCAAAATAAGTGATGTACAAAAAATAAAATCATCAAAGAAATATGCAACCCTTGTATTCATTGCAATGGTGATGAGTTTTTCTTCCTCAAAATCATGTTCATTAAATAAAAAACAAGTTGAAATTCATTACCCTCTAAAAATATCCAGAATCTAGCCTTGAAGATTACACTGCCTTGTGGGACTCTTGTGTGGTGAGACATGAACTTATGGGATATTTTAATGATGAGCTCTACAAAATTACTGAGTAACTATAGTAACATCCATATTATCACAAGTAAAGTTGACAAAATATTTCTTGTTTAATCCTTATAATTTGCCCAGGGATGTTTCTATTCAGCACCAAATCAGTCTTGCATAAATTTGAATTAGCCCTAGAGGGAGATATGGTTACTCAAAACCGTAGGCAAGTCAAGAAAATAATTATAAAAGGAATATGTGTGTTTGCATTTTATTCTAACTAAAGGGCAAGACATTAATAATGAGTAGAATATTTTTAGTAATTTCATAGTGAGTTTACCTTTCTATTTCCTTTGGGTTCACAAAGACACAAAGTGTTAATATATAACAAAGGTATATACAAGAAAAGGACATCGTTAGACCTAGAATATGCGCAGGAAAAAAAAATCAGAAAAAAATATGTGATTAGTAGAAGTATGGAGCATTTTAAATTGTTGGTGGCCTTTTGGAGCTTATTTCTAAACACTAAATTTTATCCCATTAGTTTACAAATCTGTCCTCTTTTTTTCTGTCTTTCATGGCTATATTCTTGTAGTTAGAGTAATGCAATATTTTTTAGTAACTTTTTTATATGTCACAAAGGTGTTTTCTGACTGTTTCTGAGAGGAAAACAGAATAGCAGAAATACTGAATCTTGGCTTCCAGGGTTTGACTGGGAGGCTACAGAGGTTGTGGGAAACTGACTCCACTGAGGAACAGCAATTGTGTCAAAAAGACTTTCAGAAATCATTTAAGTCACTTTTCATGCATCGCAAAGAGGAGCACAGGGTACATTTTATTTTACATTGTCAATATGCATGCCTGGAGTTAGCTATTACTTTGGAAGACCATTACCCATCTGTTAGAAGTTTCATAAACATATATAAGTAATGACAGAATAATTTGTGAGCTTGTGAATCACTGCTTGAAGTGGCACAGGAGGAAGAAAACACAGAATAACGGAGAGAGGGCATGACAAATTCTGTTATCTGTGGTGAAGTGAGTTGTGTGGGAAGGAAAAAAGGAAGAGCTGAGCATCAAAGAGGAGGAAGACTGGAAGGATGAAGGAGCTAGTGGATGAAAACTGTGTGCACAGTGAGGTGTGATGATCTGCCCCAAAGAGCAGCTTATGTCATGAACTGAGTTCCTGGTGTAGCAGTCAAGCTTTTTTCAGTGCTTGCAATTTTCTTTACAACAGCTCTGGCTCATGTGGCTAACTTTGGGCTCAAGTTCCCTGTTTTCCACTGGTGCAATACAAAAAGGTAACTAGAGCAGGTTCTAGACCCCTTTGGAGGAGGGGCATTGGCCTTGCCCCTTGCTACCTTGACTTTGTTCAGCCTGAGTTTCCTTACTATGTCCAGCATTTCTGTGGCCTCTCAGTGGCCTTGGGTGTTCCTGTGAGGAAAAAAAAGTCTTTTGAACATTTGAATGTTGAACTCCCCTGGAAAGAGTTAAGAGAATGGGAAGTTTTGGTTGGAAATGTTTAAAAGAGAAAACCTGAAAAAAGCAAACAAAACCACCAGCTTTGGTATTTGTGAGTTTTGTCTGTAAATCACTTGCTTCTTTTCTTGGCGTTTCCTGTAGGTAGGAAGCAATAAAAATAATTCTCATTGGTTAGAGAACCAAATGCATGCAGAATTTACTTTGGTGCAGAAATAAAACATTATTATGGCTGGTAGATCAACAAGACCTATCTGTCAGTAACTTACTGCAAGTGTAGGGGGTTTATAAGCTAAATAAGTGTCCCTTAAAAAGCCTAGCTAACTTTCTTGAAGTGTTTTTTCAAAGGAGTATTACAACTATCTTTTTAGACATGGGTACAGTGCTGTAATGAGGAAAAGTAGTGGCTTCAGTAGTCCCAAGGGCAAAGACAAAACAGGAACTGAATGAGTGAAGCTGAAACTTTAAATAAATTCAAGTGAAGCATTTAAAAAGCGCAATCACACCGGCAGCTTCCATCCCGCTACTAATTAATTCTGATTTTTGCTGCAATCCATGTATAATGTGCATCATCCTCGAATAAATGAAGAAATGCATATGGAATGCTGTCTGCTCAAAATTGATACAAGTCGAAGACAGAAATTGTGTACCCCAAAGATATATTTTATTTTAAAAAAAAAGGTAATTGCTCTACTAACAGTTTTGAAGACAGAGCTTTTCAGTTGGCTCATTTAGTCTTACCAGGAAAGAAAGGAAAGAAATGCGGGAGAGATATGAACTACGTTTTGTGAGCATATGAAAGAGCAGCTGTTAAATTAATTCCAAAACTGAATCATTGTGCATTAAGGATATCCTATAGCAGAATAGAAACATACCCCAGTGGTTTTATTTTTCAGAAAATTACTTTCAAAACATGTTGTTTTACCACCTTGTGTGTGTATCTGTGCACGATTTTTTTTTTTTTTTAATTTTGAATTAAACCTTTATGAATTGCCAATTCCAAGAGTGGCTAGTAAACATGATTTCAGTGTGTGCTGAGAGAATTTTATGGAAAAAAAAGTCATGCTAGAGGATCTAAAGTTTCAGCAAGCAATCTAGAGATGTGTGAAAGAGCTGATGAATTAAATAATTATTTAATCTAATTTATCATAAGGCTTTTGCTCACAAGACATGAAAGCAACCTCAGCATTCTAATGCCTGATAGCTTTATGGGATTGGTCCTTAAAAGGGAGTGGACAGATGTGTGGCAATTATAAAAATTAAACAAGTATTACAAAATTGAAGTTGTCTAAAATCCATGCATGGCCTTTTATATTTTGATTATGCTAAACAAATTTAAACGTAAATGAAGACATTTATAGTGATATATCATGACATGAGTGCATGCTACCTTGATTATGCATTTAGAAATTACCTGATGAGAACAGTTTACACTCTCAGCAAGTGGAAAATCAAACTGCAGTTGATTGAAGGGCTCCATTTACAGATATCTGGGAAACAGTCACAGAACTGTAGTGTGCAGTACATAATTGCCTTTCCCTGCAAGTCAGAAATTTATATTAGGAAGGTAAAACTCTAAAAAAAGTTAGCTGCATATGCACTGATTCAACTTCCTAGCAGTGGAAGGGGACTACAATCTTGAGACCTGAAGTAGCATGTTCTGAGATAGTGTGGTATTTTCTAAGTCCCCCATCATTGATAAGAATGATGAATCTGACTCCATGTTCTTAGAAGGCTAATTTATCATTTCATGATCTATATAATATTAAAGAATGCTATGCTAAAACTATACTAAAGAATACAGAAAAGATACAGACAGAAGGCTACAAAGAAGGATAATGATAACTCGTGACTCCTTCCAGAGTCCTGACACAACCTGCTATGATTGGTCATTAAGTCAAAACAATTAACATGAAACCAATGAAACAACCTGTTAGTAAACAGTCTCCAAACCACATTTCAAAGCAGCAAAACACAGGAGAAGCAAATGAGATAATATTTTCCTTTTCCTCTGAGTCTTCTCAGCTTCCCATGAGAGAAATCCTGGGCAAGGGGATTTTTCAGAAAAAAGTAAAGGTGACAAGATAGTTTGAATGTCTCTGTAGAAATTGAAATGTAGATTGAAACTGTAAAAATTACTCACTATAAAAATGAGGATTCAGAAAGACAGTAACAAAGAGTGATCAGTCTCATTGATTTTCATCACACCAATGGTTCCTCTTTCATTTGGAGTGTAAGTTAAGAACACACCTGAAGAAAAGGGGACCATCTGAGGGGAGAGGATGAGGGTGCAGTTTTCTTTCTGAGCAGAGAATCACAGTTTGGACCAGTTTCAGGATGGACACCGACAGGGATAAAAAACACAACGTGTATGGAGGTAGGAATATGTGTCTCTGTTGGAGGCTTAGGGACTGATGAAGAGAGCAGGGAACATACAGCATTAGAGGTGACAGAAAGAGAAACACTGTGGGAATCAGCAGGGAGTCTTCTAAACTTGCTGAAACCATCAGAGACAATGAACCACCTGAAACTATTTGCTGTGGAGTGTCCTTCCAGGCACCCTTAAGTTTGTAACTAATGACAGAAGTCTCAGTATGCCAAATAAATCTCTACAGTTAAAAAAAAAGAAAGGATAACAAAGAAAGAAAAGAAAAAAACTCAAACACTGAGTTTCTGTTCCAGACTACCAAGTGTTTGTTTACATTTATACCACCTGTAGCACAACATTTTCTGGAGGCACTGCTGACCTTCCTGTGTGAAATTTCTCTTTACTCCACCTTTCTCAAAGTAAGGAACATGATAGTTTCTAGTTGTTCTTGTTTCTGTTCAGTGTACTTTCAAAAAAATTTACTAAATTAATTAAAATTGTTTCTCTTTCTCTTCACTTAGTGACAATATTTGAGTTCTGGTACGAATCTAGAATGTTAAGAGTGAGACATTGCTCTGGTATCTTGAGTTTGGACTGTATCCCCAATATCCAGTATCAGAGAATTTCTGTCATTTTCTTTTGGGATGAGCTGATCTATGGACCTGGGAAAAAACCCACAAGCTCTTCAGGCTTTTTCTTTTTTTTGAGTCTGAGCTTTGTGGGTAACTCAAAATGTTCATGTATTCTTTTATAATGGAAAGAGGAAGTAAAGCTTCAGCTAACCACAGAGGAGAAATAACTTGTTTCATATCAAAAACATAATGTTTCAGTCTCTGTCTTTCTTTTCAGACATCAGCACCTTTTCTCCTCAATGTGTTACTGCCTCCTTCCAACTGATTGCTATTGCCACCTATGTCACTGTCATAACCCCTTTATAATCTGAGACTGGATCTAGTTGATACTTCTGACTTTTTTCTTTCCTCTTTTTTGTAGTCCATGTGTTTGGAAATGGGGCTGTGTGTGCTGCCCCATTCACCTTCCAGATACAGTGCAGCATTTCTCCATCTGTGTGGAAATTAAAGAAAAAGAGCACAGCAGGTCTTAGGGAACTCCTGGAATTTGTTTTAACCACTTGAATTGTTTTTGACTATTTAGATCCTGTTTGATCTGGTTTGAACCTGACTTGTGAGCAAACGTCCATTGACTTTTTAATCTATTTATTGTTTATGAATTTATGAAAGGGATAACGGTCTGAATAGGGGTTAACATTATACATTTTATTCTAGTTCTAATGCTACTAAATTTTATTCTAGTTCTAATGCATGCTGCTAATCCAACCTAGCATGGCGATCCAGCTGGTTTCTCAGATGCTGTCAAAATGCAGTATGTGGGTGTGTGTATGTGTAAATATACACACTGTAGAAGAACAAATCAAGAAACTGTTATATCAACTTAAGACCAAATTATGGCTGAAAACTATCTATATTCAACTGGCATTTCAACCACTGTTTTGGAATGCAATATGTTCTAGGATAAAAATGAAGTAAGTGGCTCTTGGTCATCATGACATTAGAACGCCCAGAATTCAAAATTTTTTTGTTCTTCTCTCCACAAGGCATAATAAGCCAACACCTAATCCACTTATACTTTTTTATGTTTTTCTTTCCTTCAAGGTGAATAATGGGATGATTCTATTTTTTGGTGCAGATCTTACCTGCTTCCAAATATTCCAAAGAATATTTTACCCTTTGGAATTGTTTTTAATATCAATCCTTTAAGGAAGTATATTGCTATGTATTGCTAAAGGAGAGGCAGCTTCCTGAGCATTTGACTCATATGTGAAAATATCTTCCATAACATTGATTATCATCCTACTCAATTTTGGGCACCACAATCTAAAAAAGATATAAAACTATTAGAAAGCATCCAAAGGACAGCCATGAAGTTGGTGAAGGGCCTTAAGGGGAAGCTGTAAGAGGAGTGGCTGAGGTCACTTGGTCTGTTCAGCCTGGAGAAGACTGAGGAGACCTCATTGCAGTTACAACTTCCCCTTGCTCATGAGGGGAAGTAGATGGGCAGACTCTCTGCTCTGTGGTAATCAGGGACAGAATCTAAGGCAATGGCCTGAACTAGTATCAGAGAAGGTTTAAGTCTGATATGAGGAGAGGGTTCTTCCACTAGAGGGTGGTGAGGCACTGGAACAGGCTCCCCAGGGAATGGTGACAGCCCTAAGGCTGCCAGAGCTCAAGAAGTGTTTGACAATGCTCTCAGGCACAGGGTGGGATTGTTGGGGTCTCCTGTGCAGGGCCAGGAAGTGGACTTTGATGATCCTTATGGGTCCCTTCCAACTCAGCTTATTCTATGGTTCTGTGACCTACTGAGGCTGTTCCTCAGGCTGCCCAGATGGTGGCTTGAAGGCCATGGTGGTGGCTGAAGACTTTTGTCGAGTTGGCAAAAGTAGCAACCTGAATAGTCTGTTCAAGGAGGACTTGCCCAGTGGGCTCAATCTGTCACACAGGCTTGTCCCTTCAGATGTGGCTCAGCGCCCTTCTGCAGTCCCTGCTCATTGTAGGGATTCCAAGGACCGCAGCAGCTGGGTATGGTTAGAGCAGCCCCGAGGCTGCCAGCAGTCCAGGTGAGCTGGGATCTGAGCCCAAACTGCCTTTGTCTGGCACATCTCTCTCTGTGCCTATGGGAGACTCTACCACAGCAAGCAAATACTTCTGGTTCAATGGGTAAATAAGTAATATCCATCTCATGTGGCTTGTAGTTGCCAAAATTTGTTCATGTTGAGCAGATTTCCTGCTAGGTTAAATAATATATTTCATGTAGCAGTACATACATATATTTGTTTTTCTTTCCAAATTATTTTACTACTGCACCTGCAGGTATTTTTAGATTTCTGCTGGATGCAGCTGCAATTTTTTGTTCCCATCACATATGCCCTCTTAAAGGAAAAGCTTTTGTCTGTGTGCCTTCTCTCACTTCTTTCCTTTCCTTTTGCCTTCTGCAAAAAAAACAGAATTATAAACAAACATACACTGTTGGCATTTTGCATATGGAAAATACAGTTCATATTTTTTCTTAGAACCATGGAATGGCTTGGATTGGAAGGGACCTTAAAGATCATCTCATTCCCACACCCTGCCATGGGGAGGTGCCTGCCACTAGACCAGGTTGGTCCAAGCCCGGTACAACTTGTCCTTGAACACTTCCAGGGATGGGGCACCCACAGCTTCACTGGGAAACCTGTGCCAGTGTGTTACCATGCTCATATAAAAGAAATAATGATATTTAATATTATTATAATAATAATAATAATAATAATTTCCTAATATCTAATCTAAACTAATACAGATAATCTCAACCACGTACAGAATAATCACATTACATAATAATAGCAGATATAATAAAATATATTAAAAATACATACATTTTCTAATAATACAATAACTATACAGTAATACAAGAAATAGAACAATATATAACATTACATGTAATATATACTAATAAATTATACAATAATAATTGAATTCAATTATAATAATACATCATAGAAACTAAGATTTTGTTCTATCTCGTCTATTCTGCCTACACAGTAAGTCCGTGTCAACCAATGTAAAGAGTGAATGGAAATAAATGTGATGTGATAATTCAACATTTATTTCCCAAAATTACTTAATACTGAAAACACAAATCCAATACTTATCAGGAGCAGGAAGCCTTTGGTAAATGTTTTCCCTCTCTGGACTGGTGGATCTTAATCAGCTAATCAAGCAGATAATTTTCTTTCTCATACTGATTACATGGTGTTTTGGATTTGAGCAGAGATGGATGATGGCAGCCATTCATTTAGGTAATGTGGTAGCTTCCCAAAATACCTGATGCCTATGGAAATTTCCTCCTTCACCACTATTCCTTCTGTTACTCTCATATTAATTTTCAATACTGAAAAGAAACAGTTGGCTCAGGCTCATGGTTCATATTGTAGATGAATTTGCTTGTCAGGACAGTGACCTAAACAGGAAATTTGTAAGTAACAAGAACTTGCCTTTACAATAATCAATCAACAGGCAATTATCACTTTATCACAACGATGTAGTTTAGAGGAGAGGGAATTTGCTTTACTGTCATCTACCCTTGATATTGTCCTAGGTTACAATATGGAGATATATTCTATTCCCATCCTGAAGAGCTGTTGAAACCAGGAGGGGCATTGTTTTTTTTCCTTCTCTCCTGTTAATGGGCCCATCAATGCCTTGCCCATGACTCAGAGACAACTCCCTCCAGGAGCCATTTCTGTTTAATGGTCCCACCCCATGACTCAGAATGATAACAGCCCACTGGGAGATGCTCTGCCCAGGGGGAAGGAGCTAAGCATCCCCACCTGGATAGAATCTGGGATTTGGGACAGAACAAGCAGTCTTTCCACTGGATTCCCAGAGGAATGGCTGCCTTTTCCACTGGATCTTCAGAGGAAGACTACACCCTTCTACAGGATCACTGCTCCAACAGAACCACATCTGTCACTCCAGGAGAACTGCAGTCTCCAATCCAACTGGTCTGCTACCAACACCCTGATCAACAGGGTGTCAGGTTGAATTTTTTTTTTCCTTTTCCTAATAAACTGTACTTCTGACCTGGAGTCTCTCACTGGTTTTTCTTTCAAACCAGAACAGATATAATTGAGTTTTAAAGTAATAGTCCACCTTCTATTAGAAAAGAAAAATGGCAACTATAAAGGATAGTGATTTTTTCCAAGTTGCTTGGTATCTGTGGGCTGGGATGTCAAACCTTTGATTTCATCCTTGCAACAACCCTGACAATGGAATGTGTTTTTTTCCTTCTGCTTAATATCAAATCCCAGCAGGAGTTCTTACTTTCAAAGGCATTTGGTAAAGGACCCCACTCATGGAGCTGAGAGGAAATCAGTTAAACTTTTTTGTTTAATGGGGCTGTGATGCTTAAGTCCCATGGTATAATGCATTGCTTTTATGGGATTTTTCTGACAGTGTTCTTTCTTCTGGCTTACTCTGCCTTTTGTCTCATGCTCACATTTATTTTAGGCTGTGAAATCTAGGATATGGCATAGCACTATGTTGACACACTCTAATGATATTTTAAGTACTTTTTGTATGCAGAACCTATTGAGGTGTTTTAGCAGGGTGTCCCCAGCCGAGAAATGATTAGCATTGACTCCATGGTTCCAGAAGGCTGATCAATCACTTTATTATACTATACTTATTAAGAAACCCATCACTCTTACCAGTCCGATACAGGCAGACAAGATTGGTCCTTGAATCCAAACAACATCACCAATTAAGAAATCACCCTTTGGTAAACCAATCTCCATAACACATTCTACATGCTCACAACAACAGGTGCAGCTAGTGAAGATAAGAATTGTTCATCATTCTTTTCTCTGATCTTCTCACAGCCTTCCCCAGGACAATGCCTGGGAAAGTTGTGCCTTAATCTCTGTGGCCAGAGAGCTGCAACCACATGAGAGCTGAATAGCACTGTTATCACTAAATGAGCTCAAGAAGGAAATCTTCTGTGGCCCTAATACATATTCTCCCATGCCTACCTTCAAACTTGAAAATGTACAATAACAAGAAAATAATCCCTGTTGCCCATTGGAAATTCCTGGCCTAAGATAGGGATGACCTGTGATATTTATCTTTCTCTTCTTTCCCTGGGAGCAATGCTAATAATTTAACCTGGAGGTTGCCAGGCACCGATGAGCCGGCAGGAGCATATAAAGTCCCATTTGGCTGCTGATGGATGTTGGAGTTTTTGTGGAATGGGCCGTGTGCCACAACCGGTGGCTCCACAGAGCTCATGCAGGCACAGGACCAGGAGCTGCTTGGTTTGCTGGTGAGGCATTTGAAGGCTAGTTCATGTCCTGGCTGTGCTGTACAGGTTCATTGTGTAATTTCTCTTATGCCTCTCAGCACACACTTATGAAAGGAGGGCTCTGGATTCTATGCCTGTCTTCCCTGATCAGGGAAGTTTACTGGAGAATCATGAAAGAGCAAAGCTGGGATTTAATGAGGGTGCCACACAATTGGACACAACTTGGAGTTGTAAGCAAAAAAAAAAATTAAGTTAAAACCTACTATACATTCACAGATTCACAGAATCGCAGAATCACAGAATAAGCTGATTTGGAAGGCACCCTCTGGAACCATTGAATCCAGCTCTTGGCCCTGCACAGGACCATCCCCAAGAGTCACACCATATGGCTGAGACCATTGTCCAAATGCTTCCCGAACTCTGTAAGGCTCGGTGCTGTGACCTCTGCCCTGGGGAGCCTGTTCCAGTGTCCAGCCACCCTCTGAGTGAAGAACTTTTTCTTGATATCCTACCTAAACCTTCCCTGACACAACTTCAGGCCATTCCCTCAGGTGCTGAAGGGGCATCACAGAGAAGAGATCGGTGTCTGCCTCTCCTCTTCCCCTCATGAGGAAGTTGTAGTTACAGTCCTTATTTGTACACACAAAGGCTGAACAGCTTTTTGCTGGAGGCTGGTCCAACATTCAAGATCAAAGCTTGCCTTGGTTTTTTCTCACATCCTCTTGGATGCCCTTGTTTCCAAATTAGGAAGTCTGTACTTTCATCTGAGCACATAAAAGCCACATTCCTTAGAGAGGCTTTTCAGGAGAGAAGGTGTCCTACTGCTCTTTGCCTGTCAGCAATCCCTGCCCTCAAACAGCAGCTGCTGGTGCAGTCTTTGATGTGTGGATTCTGGACAGCCTGATGTTGCCATAACCTCCTTTCTGGCCAGGTGTCCTGCCCAGTGATCTCCAGCCAAACCCTGTGGCATGTGCTCCCCACTGGTGTGGGTGTCCCTTCACCTGTTATGTGGTGTGTTTGTGGTGTGGGGAAAAGAGGTGCCTTCTGATACACAGCTTAGATTTTACCCAGATTTTATAGTATTTCATCCCTGTGTCTATCACTTTCTAGTGGCTCTAGCACACACCCTCACTTTAATTCCTGAATTGCTTTCCTAGCTGTCCCTGTTATGAATTGTTAGCCTTGGATGGACTAGAAGGAGAACAGAGAAACCTTTCACAGGATGTGATTAATTTAATTGTAGTCAAGAGAAACGGAATTGATGGAAGAAAAGTGAAAAAACTACATTTTTTCTTTTGGATGCATTTTTTGTTTAATTTCATAATGTTGAACAAATTTTACATCTTATAGCTGTGGGACACACAGGAAAACCCCCAGCTTGTTTGGAAGCCTGTGCTGACAGAAAAGGAGCAATTGTGGAGAGATAATACAATCTCTAAGATCCATAGGACCTAGGCAACTGCTAAGCTTTATTTCAGTCAAGTCTCATTCTGGTTTAAAGAAGAAAAAGAAAAAAGAAAAAAAGCTGGAACATACATACAGAGAAGAATTTATAGTTAGAAAATCACCACAGTGAGAAGATACAGGAAACCATCTGAAAAATCATAGAGTCACAGACAGTGTGAGAAGAGTTCTTAGAGAACATCTAGTTCCAACTCTCTGCTATGGACAGAAACACAAAATAACCTACTTTTGACTTTGATTTACCATAGGAATGTTGTTGTTTGTTTAAATGCAGTGCAATAAGGTGGAGAAAGGTCGAGGAAGAGCAGCTAGAGAAAGTATTGAAAAATCTGTGTCACCATGGTTCTGTTTATACTGTGCAGATGGTTTATGTTGCTGTGCTTTTTCTCCCCTTGGATGCTATTATTCTCCTTTCCTGATAGTCTGAAGGGAAATAAAAAAAATCCTAGGGTCAGCTTATTGATTTAGAGCTACCAAATTCTCCTGATGTGCCATTCTAACAGCTAATTGAAAGGTTTCTGTTGTGTAATCAAAAGTATGCTTTTGGGAGCTGAAACATCCTGTTTTGTTTCTCAACTTTTTGATCTGAAATAACTCTGTGAGCTGTTCCAGGCAGCTGACTACGGAGATGTATGTCCCTAATTTCCTCCTTTCACTGGCCCCAACTGTGCTAGCCTTTTTAGCTCCTTTTAACTAACTGTCATTAAAAGAACCTAATTGGCTTTGGATGCTTCTATTCTTCAAAACCTCATTAGATCTTGAAAACATGTTTTCTTCTCAAAATTCCACTTTCCATCTTCAGTGAAGAAATAGACATTGTTGTTTAACTCTGTAGGAAAAAAAAATATTCTTAAGCCTCTGTATCTCATTAATGTTTCTGACTGTCTCTCTAGCCTGTGTGAGAAACATAGTGATTGAAAGGCTACATCAAACTAAAAAGGCACTTCTTTTCCAAATCAGGCTGTCTCTTTCTTCTGCCTGCAAGTACCTCAGCTTTGCCATAACTTTATTTAAGTGAATTAATCCAATATACATCTAAGAAGAATGAGACTTCTAATGCTCTTGAAATAATTTCCCATATTTAAAGTATATTTATATATTTTCTTGCCAATGTACGTATGGTCAAAAGTAGATTATTATTTTTAAAAATGTGATGGTCCAGCTTTAGCAGTGAGCACCTGCTCCATTAGTCTCTGTTTCTGGAAGTATGAAGTCAGGCAAAGCAAGTATCTAATCCTATAACGTTTTCATTTTTATCAGTATTGGGCTTTGTCACAGGTATTGCTCCTTCTTTCCCACAACTGACGGTTTCATGTCAGGGTGATCTTTTTATCATTAAATTGCTATTATTTACATTGTTGCAGTGTTTAATTGTGCTTGTCTGAGATTTGAGTCTTTGTAACAGACTTTGTTTTCTAGATGTGAATTTTCCTTGTAGAATCTAATGGGATTAACAATTTCAGAACAGCAAATATTTTAAATCTCTGTTAGATCTTATACTGTGCCCATCCCTTTCCAGATGTCTCTTTGTGACTGTAGGATGTGGGAACAGTGGCTTGAAGGTTTCCAGGGCAAGACTGCAATGCCAGTGAGCTGGAATTTTTCATCACAAAAAATGCCTACTTACACTGACTGTTAGATGTCCTGCTGTCTTTAGGACTTCTGCAAGGTACACTGTAAGTATTCTCTAGCAAATTCAGAAAATTCTGTGTCATAGAATAAATGAAGGCATAAGGGTTTTACCTGGCAAGCCCCATGCCTTTTTTGCTCCATAATGAAATTGGTTTTAATACGAGATTTAAAAAAAAAAAAAAAAAAAAAAAATCAAGTTCTCTCTCTTTTTTTTTTTTTTTTTTATTTATATAAGTATATAAGTACTTTGATTACCTATTTCCAGGTTTCTGGAAGAGTGGTAGCAGGTGAAAATTACAAAATTACACTTCACAAAACTAAAATAAGATTCCCAAGCCCTTGTGATTTCACAAGCATTCTAACAGGCAAGATAACATACTGAAAGATAGAAGTACTGCAGCTAAAAAGTTCAGCTGTGAGCATTCAATCTCAGAAAAAGATAAGAGAATTTTCTCCCCAGAAAACATCACTTTCAAGTTAAACTGGAAGAACTACATTTAAATGTAATGTTGAGATTCCTGTTTAAAATGAATTATGATCTCTTTATAAAGGCATTCTGCAAAAATCACTAAACTCTTTTAGTATTAGTCCTCCAAATACTAGAGTTGTCAGAATTTTCTACAAAAAGGTAGAAAATTCTAATATTTTCCTTAAAGATAAAAATATCCAAGAGATAAAAAGATATTTTATAGTAGTGCCAAATACATTACTGCAGTGTTAGGCACAGGCTCAGAAACAACTCAAAAAGCCCATGAATGATTCAGCCATAACATTAGTTAATGTGTCATCCAAAAGTCCCTTCATATACTCTTGATTTGAAAGGTCAAGTTTTGCTAAAAAAGAACATTCTCGATGGTCCCAGGAGCTCTCATCTATCATAAACAACCGAGCTGCATGAGACAAGAAACACAGTGGGCAGAAAAACCAGCCAGTCCTCAGCTGTGGAGGGGCAGCAAGATCTGCGGGAGTCAGAACAAGGGCAAACACTTTCTGTTTTCATTCATTTCCCCCTCTATTACAAAATGTTCTGCTCAGGACTCAGGGAGTGACATCAAGTGTGTCACAGAACACAGCTGTCCTTGGCTGAATGACAACAGGGTGTCTTGACCTCGGTGAGGTGTTTTGAAGACAGATTTGTGTTCCAGTAGATTGGCTGTCTGAAATTATTTGAGTATATAAATGCTAAAGGTGCTGAAGCAGTGTTTCCCCCTTTAATGTAATTTCTGGTGTGTAGAACAGACTGCCTTCTTCAGCTGGAAATTCCATTGGGAAATTTGTCATGAGAAGGGAAGAGCTCAGTCTCCACAGGTGGGGTCCCAGTGTGAATCTTAGAGTGTCCAGTCAAGTTTTTCTGGACTTTATGTGCTCATGTTCCACCAGACAGAGCGAGGTAAGGACAGAACATGGATGTACAGGTGGAAGAGAGACTCCACTACCCTGCTTGCCATTTTAAAATAAAAATTGTTTCTGTCTCCTTGGGTGGAAAGGCTTAAGTGGGCTCAATTTCTGAAGCTGACAGATTAAAGCAACATAAAGATTCCCTTGTTCAAACAGTTTTCACAGCAGTATGATCAAAAGACTAGAGCAAATGGCAACTTTACAATGTCAACTGCATTTTTCTAGTTAAAAAGGTGACTAAATTACATAAATACTACTTTTAAAATGTGTTTTTCTTAAAAAATTACAAACATTTAATTAAAAAAACCAACATGGACAAACCAAATACTGAAAAGCTAGTGAATTCTTTTTATCTAGAGGCCATTTACTTCAAGAAGTCATGCTCTTAACTGCATGTCCCAAGGAGAGCAGTGACTAGGAGCTCCTGTAGTATAACTGCCTTCACTTTTCAAGATAGGAGATGGGAATCAGCACTGGAAGAATATTCTGGATATGATGCACCATTTTTGGAGAGGAACAGAAGTCTGAGGAAAGCATAATGTCAACATTTCCTATAGAAATTGTCCTTTTCCCCCTGTTTTTTAAAAAATATTTCCTCTGTAAAAATGAGGCTTTACTTACCCCTTACAGTATAAATTCAAAATGTGCTCTTCTCAAAATTGTTCTATATAGTAGAATAGATTTGGCAGTCATGGAGATCTGAAAACTTGCTCTATCTACTGCTTTTTAGAACCATTATGTGACAGTACCACCAACCTGCTTAGAAGACCTGCCTGATTTTGTAAATTCATTCAATCTAAACAAATGTTTAGATTCAATGAATTTACAAAATCTGGGTGGCCAAGCTCTGTGTTTACACCATAATGAACTGATTTTTCAAATACTCTGTAAGTGAATCAAATTAATGCAAATCTGTGATAGGATATTCCCTAACAAAAAAACCCCAAAAACCCTGAATCAATGCTTAATCTCTTTAATTCTTAGGCTTCTTGCTCTTGCAGTGCTTGTTAGGCTATTGATACTAGTCCATGCAATGCTGCCCACAGACTTTTTGACTGCCATTCATAAATACTGGAAACTTGAAGGTGAATTCTGATAATAAATGTCTTACAGAAACATATTTGTGCACAATGTAGTACAGACCTTTGCCTATTCTTCAAGGTTATGGACTTTGTAATGTAGCACAAGCTCCCTTCCAGAGAGGCATGATTTCATCCTGGAATGTGGGGAATAATGCTCATCTCAGAAATTTCTGGCAAATACATCAGTCTGTGTCTTGATGGATGACTAGATCTGTGCCAAAGATTTGAGTGTCAACAGCACCTCCTCGTGTTGAAAACTTAACTTTTTAAACGTTCCTGACTGCCTTACTGACATACATTTAAAACACTGTATTTTCTATAAATAAAGAATTAAAAATACTTCTATGCTTCACAGAAGAGCCCATTTCTGGGGATTATTAGTAAAAATATGTGAACATTGCTAATGAAAATGTTAAAGATTTGGCCTTAAGGCAGCACTTATGGGGTCCTACTGTACCTTGAGACTGGCTGTGAGTGGAGATCCTGAGAGATCTCCCATTAAATGGCTTTACCAATGCCATTGCCCTTGGCAAGTCTGTGGATCATAGAAACTTGTAGGATGCTATCTAAATTCTCAAAAAGCAGAGTGACCATTTAAAATGAGTCTTGCATACTGCAGGAATGAGCCAGTAGGAATTTCAACACAAGCAAACACAAAGTACTATACCAGAGATGGGGTAACCCTCTGGAATGCCACTGACTGGCTGAGGATCAGCTCTGTGGGAAAGGACTTGGGCATACTGATGCACAGGAAGCTGAACAAGAACCAGCATGGAAAGGAGACAGAGGAGGAGTCATCAGAGAAGTCATCAGGGGGACACAGCCAGGGTTTTGGCAGCTGTGTGTGGAAGGACAAGAAGATGACAGTGGGAATACGGAGGGGAGACTTCTAACAGACAGAGGGAAAAATGTCTCTCCATGAAGACAGCCAAGCAACAAAGCAGATTGCCCAGTGAAGTTTTGCAGGCTCCATCCTTCAAAGTTTCAAGAAGGAAGCCCTGAACAACATGGTCCTTGAGATGAACTGCTCTGGACGGGGGCTTGGGCTGATTCTGTAATTCTCCTTGCTCATCTGAGACTCAGTATTCTCTGATATTTTGTGCAAGACAGCCAGAAATGCAACTTCAGTGGTCAAAGCATACAGTAAGAATTTGCAGAGAAATTTATTCTTGTGCAAAAGGAGGCAGTTCCAATCTGGTATTTAGAAAGAGAGTCCAGACCTTCTCCTCACCTTTCTTTCCCTCTCTCTTGATACCTGTGCCCTTGAATAGCACAGGTATCAAAAGCCTTGAATTATTTTTCATCCCAGTTGGGATATCCTGTCTGAAATTCTTTCATCCATGAATGTAGGGGGCTAAACAGGGAAACTGGAATGATATGGCATGGTCTCCTAAGAAGATAAGAGTGTCATGTTAGTCTTTGACTAACTAACTTTAACTAAGACTTTGGTCTTTCAGGTTAAAGAATTGTATGTTAAATCCAGATTATCTTCCAGAGAATTTCACTCTGATTCTATAGAAAACTGACAGAATTTGACAGTGTTAAAAGAAGAAACAAACTAACAGTCAAAATTAGAATAATCCCTACCAGAGCATATTTTTTCTGCAACCAGGAGCAACTGGTGGGGGTAGGAAGAAAAAGAAGAAATTATTAATAAAAGAATAAGGCAGAGTAGATAAAAAGAGATATATACAGTGCTACACTAACATAGCATCATTGAGGGTGAACTATATGACAGATGGCAGAGCAGACAGCCTATCCAAGAAGCAAAACAGAAGTGTAAAAAGTACTTGAGTGTCCTGTTTTCAAAAACTACTAGGTGTTTATGGAGCTTGGAATCTGATCAACACCATTGAAACTCAGGCAATCAAAGCACATAAAAGCAGATTTGTTGAAATCTATGGGAAATAATCACCTATCTGTTTATCCATCAAAAATTCCCATTAAGCATTCATCTGAAACACTGATCACTTTAATAACTTTGAAAAAGTTGATCACTTTTCTAAAAGAGTTCTGGCATAAAAATAGGTTAGAGTTTTTGAAAGGATTTTCCATAAGGTTTTTTTTTTACCAACTAGTACATAACCACCTGCTTGGCTTTGATGTTCAGAATTATCAGGTTATGCTAATATTAGTGGTAGTTATATTGCTAGAAACTTCATTTGTATGATATGTCATTCTGAATGCCTAGCTTTTGTGAAAAATATTGCCTTGTATTAGTCGTTGTCACACATAAATGGGTGTATGTTAGTTTAAGAATACATTTTCTCATGTAGTTATGTAATGTCTCTCCACAACTGTGACAAATCTGTCTTGTCTGAAAACAGGTTCAGATTTCTTAGGTCTTGTTTGGGTGACTTTAATCATAACACTGTGCTTTTCTCTCCTCTTCTGGGACATTTGTATTACCTAACTGTGCAGTTAGATTGCAAATCTTCATCTGTAACATATTTCTTTTCCTGCCCTGGAATTTGGCTTGGATTCCAGTTCTAAATTTAAATGGAACTCTATTTTCCTTGTCTAATAAACACTGAGTAATTAGGTTTCTACATAGAAAAAGAATTATCTAAAGAAATGTGTTCCTAAAATGACATTTTGAGCACTGTAGATATATGCCTCCTCTGCCAGGTTACTTGCAGAGTGCAGAAAAAAAGTCTTAAAGATACAGATGTATTTGTACATATCCAGTCCCTGTAATTTGTAATACTCACTTCCATTATTTGTGTATCTTATCTCTTTCATATTACTGGACAATATTCTTACTTCCTAAAAGAGACATTTGTTTCTAATGGGGTGGCTGATTTAAAGAATCACATAATAATATCTTCACAAAAAATGCAGCTGTATAGCTCAATGGGTCTTTGTCCAGTTCCAGCCCCTCCCCAACCCCCCTCAACTATTCTAATGGTACCTGGATGGAAGCAGATCCGATTGTTACTAATTGTTTCCATTGTCTTATTCAGGTAAGTCTCTATCTTATTTTTGTTACTGGCCAAATTTGTGGGCTGATATTTGGAATGAACTTTGTCTAAAGTTCTAATATGCTGCTGTATAGTGCTGTATATCTTAATGTGCTCTTCAGATTTTGGACCCAATAATTTGCAGTAATGCCAGTGAGGATTCCACCACTGGATGTGAATCTGCACTGCAGTGGATTATGGAGATAGGTTATTGCAGATGTATGGCTCAAAAAGGTCTCTGGATATTTGATGGCCTTTGGGTGCCCCCAGCCTGGATCCTCCAGCTCAGTACCCCACAGTTCTGAGTGAAACGTTGTTCACAGTGAAACATTCTAGTGGCTGCTCCTGCCTCTAATTGCTCTTCCTGGCTGGTGCTGCACAGATCTGCAGTGCCTCATTTCCCATATCAGTATCAGCATCCAGCAAGACTCTGGTGTGTTTGGCCTCATTTAGTGTTTCCCTCAGCCTGCACCGAGCTCCCGTTCTGCTTGCATGAGTAGACAAGATTGTGGGAATTCATAAAATCAGAGGGTTTTGGGAAAGCTGCGAAAGGCAGGCCTCAGAGACAGAAGAACTGTGATTAGAGCTGAGCAGTAGCCATGAGAGAGGTCAGCAGAAAAATTATGTAAAAAGTAGGAAAGTAAGGACAAATAGAACAATGGTCTGTGTATTGCTGCTTGTCTAGAATAACTTCCTAAGCTGCAGAAAAGTATTTCTAGTGAGACATTAGGAAGTTGTAAGCTTACTAATGGAGCTCTATGCATTGTGTTTTAAGGCTCACAAGCAGGTATTGTATTCAAAATAAACAAGCATTGTTTTAACCAAAGGTACGTGTGCTTATAGTGGTTGGATGGGACTGTCAGTATGCTTTTGCTTTGTGTGATTGGTTAAAAAACTTATAAAGTGAGTTGTAACATTAAGTTCTTGGTTTGCTGCCTGGGATGGGAGCTGATGGCATCTTCCCATTGTCATAGCCATGTAACACTGAGACTGATGCTGGCAAATAAAACAGCTGAAAGCACGTTCCTAGCAGTCCCATCCTGTTCATGATTTGTATGTAGTGCTCGGCCAGCGATAAAGATGACTGACTTTGGTGTTTCAGAACATGTCCAGCTGGAACATACAGGTAATTATTAGTGTTGGACTGAGTTCAATCTGAATAAACACAGCAAAATCAGCAATGAACAATTATTTCTAAGTACTTGACCTAGTTTTGGCCATTCCACATGAGAAAGCTTGGAAGGCACTCACATGGGCAGCTCAGCTGCCAGATCAGAGAGAATGGCTCTTCCTGGGAGAGGAGAGGTGATGATCATGTGGAGGAGGCAGTTTCATCCATATGCAAATGCAGGTAAGGAAGGTTCATGCCCAGATGGTCAAATGGTAGCTTTTACCAGGCAAGTGGCAGTAATCTTAAAGCACATTGTTTTATGGGACATAGAACTGGGAGAGCATGGCTTCCTATTTTTCTGCGATTTGTGTCCTGCTTTGCTCTCTGGCTGACAGTATTCCCATTTTCCCGTTACAAGGCACAGTCACTCTGTGGCATTGGGATGTTGCCTGGCCAACAAGCCTTTGGCTGCTGATTTTCCATCTAAATGTGTGAATTGGTGGGAGACTGCTGTCTTCCTTTGGGAGTCCACTCTCTGCTACTTAATCTTTGGAGAGACTTGAGATCCTTGAGCCCCTGTCCCTCGTGTCAAATTGAAAATTGATCAGTAGCTTCAAAGGCCTCTGGGAGATATGGGTATGAGGACCAAAAATTAAGTGATCGTATGTGCTTCATTTCCTTTGCAAGTTGAGGGAGCAAGCATTTTCCAATTTGTTTTTCATTAAACTATCTCTCAAGCAAAAGATTAGATACAGTACCAAGAGAATTGTATGATATACAGCACAATTTTTCAGAATATGTGAACAAATAAAGGCAAATATCACACAAACTGATAGTGATGGACTCTTGGGCTAAGGCTGTTTAAGACCAGATGTCATAAAAATCCTCATGAGACCATTAGCTATAAACAACTCTTTATTTTTAACCATCCTGCTGCTTGTTTCCATGTCATTTTTCATGAAAATCTGAATGCTTTTCCTTTCAAATATTGACAAGGGTTTACGAAAAGATTTTAGAAAAGGTTATCAGTGCATGAGTTCTTTGTAGCCAGTAATTCCCAAGGCAGCTGTGAATTTGGAAAAGCAAACAGCACTTGGCAAATGTATCTTGGAGATAAAACCCCAGACAAAAGCTCCTTTCCTGCAGATATGTGTTTGGTGGGTGTGAACCATAGAAAAATTCAATCATGGCTAAATTATTTTCCATACTCTGGAAAGGAGCAGAAAATGAGTCCTGAGCAGCTTTTATAAACCCAAAAATTCAGAGTATGTGTGTAAAGCACCCGTAGAGGGCATTAGCAGTCCATGAAGAAAGTACTGCAGCAGTAATAAATTATGAAATGTATTTGTTTTAGAATTAAAGTTGTAAGAGCTGTAAGCTGTATGCTTTTGCATCCTTTTTGCATCAAAGCATTTGCCTGCTTTTAACCCTGAATGTGTAACTTCATTTAGCTATTTTCATTTAACTGGCAACAAGTAAAGCTTCTGAAATTTTTCATATCCCTCATCTGGAATGTAGTTTGCAACCTATTCAGTATTCAAACTGTATACTGCAGTACTATTTCCTCTTTCTGACAAACATGCACTAATTGGGCTTTTCAACAGACAAGTGATTACCTGATAAATGACCTTCTGCAAAAGGCTGCAGTAAAATAAATTAAAAGGCAGATTTAGCACAAATGATGGCCAAGCAACGAAGTGCAGGAACAAAAGAGAAGCTTTGCAAAACCAATCTGCTTCAGAAGCTTTGGAAAGAATGGAAATGTTTGCTAATGATGTAAGTCTGACTCTGTGCGTACATTCTTAAACACAAAATAGGATAGGCTGCTTGTCATACTGGCCACTATTTCCCTTGAAATCCTAGTTACAGCAGGAAGGAAGCATGATCACTTTTCACAGGATACTTATCACCTGTGGTCGTTCCTGAAACAAAATGTGAGCAGCAAGCAGATGACAGAAGAAAATGGCCGAATTGCACATAGCTTCCACTGCCTTTTTTTTCCATTGGTCTTGGCGGATGGTTTTTGGGGTCTTTGATCTGTCTTGTTTTGTGCTCAGGGACGGTGGCTGTCCCAACCCCTTACCCCATCCTCCCTGGCTCCGGGGCTGCGGCGATGGAGCGGAGCTGAGCCGCGCTTCCAGGGGGAGCCGGGGCGGGGCGAGAGGCAGAGTCTCCCTCTCCCTCTCACTCTGCCGCTCCGACCAGACACATTCAGCTGCTATCTCTGACTGGGGCTCCTGCTGCTTCCGTGGGATTTGCCTGCTTCTTTTTGTGGTTTTTTTTTGGTTTTTTTTTTTTTTTCTGTTGGGGATTTTTGTATTGTGTTTTTTTTTTTTTTTTTTTTTTTTTGTTTTGTTTTGTTTTGTTTGGTTTGGTTTGGTTTACTTTGTTTTGGTTTGTTTTTTTCTTCGCTCGGGCACTGTGGCTCTGTGACTGAGCTTGCCGGCTGGGCTCCTTTGGTGCTCTGCTGTCGGGCAGCCCGAAGCCAGGACGCGCTCCGGCAGGACCCGGCGCTGCCCTCCTTTCATGCCCGGGGGTGCCCCCGCCACCGCACAGCCCGCATCCGAAGGACCAGCCAGCGCCGGTGAGAAAATCCCGAAGAGTTGCATTGCGATCAGGAGCCGAACTGCTACTGCCTGACCCCCGTCGTACCTCCAGGATTGCTCCGAGCTTGTTCTACACCGCAGCTTTTCGCCCTCTGCCTGCCTTGAGCTCCTGCTGTTCCAGCTTGCTTCTCCTGAGGTTCCTGCTACAGCTCCTTTCGCTATCCAAAGGGGGCACCAATATACTTGCAGGGATATCAAAGGAAAGAAATGTAAAGAGAATGTCATTGAATTATTGTTTTCATGGAATGTCCAATCTCAGTCTGCTCAGATTAAGTAAGTTTCAAAGTGTGCCACGATGCAATCTTCATGTGTGTATTCTGACACCCTTTCATCATCTATCCCTTCACCAATTTTGCCATGTGCCTCTGAAAGCAAAACAAAACAAAACATACCACTTAGTGTTCCTCCAGAATCAGTCTTAGTGCTTGAGGGATGAAAACATTTCTTTTTATCTGGCAAAGAAATTAAACCTTCAGGAAACAAAATATTTTTTTCTCAGTACTGAAAAAAGTTATAGTTGTGAGAAAATATTTCAGCCATTGAATCCTGCAAATACTTCAAAAGTTAATTTCGGACTTTTCAAGATGTAAGGAAAAAAAGAATTGTGGAAGTGTGAAACCTGACTGTTTTTCTCAGCATGTCAGCAGTCCCCAGAGTGTGTTTTAGGCTCATCTACTGCTGCTTGATCAGATGTGTCACAAACAGGTACGGCTCAAGAGCTGAATTTTTACTTGGCATACAGGTCTGCTGATTTCTGACTCCAGAATCCCTGATCTCACAGAACATTCAGTGATACAAGAACCCAGCCTTCACTGAAAATGCCAGGGCCATTTCCACGTGTATCCACTGCTGTATGTGAAAGAAAAAGAAACCAGAGGCCGGTATGCTCAGTGTTTACTTCCCAGCTCCTACTTCAGCTAAATTAGCAGCCAATTTTCATTGGCTCATTAAATTGTTGCAGAAAGAAAGCTCCTCCTGAGGGTAGTACAGAACAAAGGACTATGTTAGGCCCTCTATCAGTGTAGTTTTACTGCTCCCATTATATTTTTCCAGATTTTTCCACAGTAGAAACAGTGCATTAAAAAAAAAAAAAATAAAGTGGAATGTGAAAAAAAAATCCTACCTTCTTTTTTTTTTTAGGATTGCTGAGGTCAATTGCTAAATGAGAGCTTGAAATATTTTGCTCCCTTCCTCTAATATATCCTAATTTGAAGCACAGATTCAGGCCATTGAAGAAGATAAAGAACACTGTACATTGCTTTTAGGTGTACTTTGTTTTCTCAAAGCATAAACAGAAGGCAGTTGTTTGTCTCTCTGATCTGTAGTCTCCAAGACTTCTTTGATCCCTTGGTATTGCAGGACTAATGAGTGTCAGAATAGCAAATACGTTTTAATACATTTTCTGGCTCAGAGTTGTCCTAGAAATTGACAAAAGAATGTCCAACATTTCAGAGGACCACTGCCATCTAAACCTGCTTAGATGCCTTTAGCTGAGAATACAGAGAAGTATATAATGAAAATTCAAAAACATCATACAGAATATTTGGCTTGTAGGGCTTTTTAACAAGGCATTGGTAATCATTCAGATTCAATACCAATCATTCAGATAACAGCACAGATCTTCCTGTGCTAAAAAGCCCTGTCCCCTCTTAGTGTTGGCACAACCAAGTCATTTAGGCCACAGTGATGATTTACAGGGAGAGAAGGAAGGAGTAGGAACGTGCCACAAAATGCAGTAATGGCCAGCTGGCATCAGTTCACTTCTTTTGTTTCTGCTTACCTTGTGTGTTCCCTTTTTATTGAAGAAGTCTTGTAAGAATATATGTTTTCCCCAGATATGTATACCATGATACAACTGCTTGGCTGTTGGGCAGCAATGAATGGCCTCTCTTGGGTTCTCCACACTCAGTACCAGAAAATAAATGGACTCCTGTCTTGCTATGGATGTACTAACCTAAAAATAAATTATGGAATATCATTATGCATTTAGAAATATTTAGAAATACTGCTGAAGAGTTACTGCACCTATATTTTTGCTATTATCATGAAATTTGATTTCAGCTGGCCTTTCTTAATTCATCTCAAGACACCTTATGGCCTCATGTATCTCTTTGGAGTAGATAATTAATTGTGATATTTAAATTACATTCTTGAGATGAAGCCAAGAGATGGAGTGGAAGGTTGAAAACTCCAACCTTTCAGAATTCATGCAGGAGTGAGTATTTTTTTGAGTCTCCTGGCAGCCTGTATTGCTGTATCCTGCTGAGAAAATCCACTCCCCTAATCATGGCTCAGCATAATACATGGTTCTGTGAAAATAAGAAATAAGGGTGGGCAATTTCCTGCCCAGGTTATTTTTTTTTCCCATTTGCTTCTACATAGTTTGAGGATTTTGTCCTCAAATTTTAATGCGATTTGAGGGTGTTTGGCACTTCATCAGACTGGATTATTTCCTTGGTTTCTTGTTGGGGTCCAAGCACATAAAAAAAGACATTTAGCTTAAAATAAAAGAGCAGAAATAACACACTTTCCTCTTGCTCTGCCCCCAGGTACAAAGATAAGGATAGGTGAAAAGATGTGTCTGTCATGGTTATATTTAATAGATGACAGTGTTGTTACAGAAACTGAGGTGGGGAAATGCATTTTTTAGCTTTATATTGACAGTGCTCCTTTAAACAATAAAGGGAAAAGTAGAAAATGGCATTTCAAAAAAAGTCAAAATATAGCTCATAAAAGGCCATATTTCAATTTTGCAGATGAGTTGTTTCTTTGTGTATAATCTGCATATCTATGACTTTTCACTCTGAAGTCAGTGTTTAGTAGGCACAGGCTATAGTGACACATGACATACAATGTCTTGGTGCAAATATTTACAAGTGTTTAGTATCAATAATAATTACAATATTGTTGTTAAGATATACTGTAATTCAAATGCAAGATTTTAATGAAATTTAGCAAAAGTTTGTATTATACCTCAAACTACTTTGTAACATTTTGTTGTGTTTCATAATTTTGTTGTATAAGGAACAACTGTATTAGTTTCACATAAATAATTGATTTATGAAATAATAAAGCCATGGAAAAACCTGTAACAGTTTAAAAGAAAGTGTTCAACTTTGAAATTCAAGATACTAATTTTCTTCTGAACCCAACTTAAAACACAGCTTTTGTCTTTTTAGGGATCTGGATTTGGCTTCCTGTAAGATGCAAATATCTTATGGAACATTACCCTTTAAGATACTAGTTGGCAAATGAAATTATTTTTTTTTGTCCAAGCACTAATTTTTTGTTGAAAATTATATTAATTTCATTTTTCTTACGTGAATGCTGCCATTTAAATGTCATTAATGGCATGAGACCATTATAATCAATTTTCATCCAAACAGTTTATTTGAGATGTGAGTCATTCTTAAAAGCTATTGGAATCCTGAAGATTTAATTTAAATAAGGCTTATGAGTATTTGAAATAAAAGTTCTGTCTGTGCTTCAGGTGAAGACTGTGCAACAGACCTTAGAATTCAATTCAGCAAAACACTTAAAATTGCATTTAGCTTTAAGGTCATGACTTGTTGCCTTTATTTTGTTCCTCTATTTAATGGTTCTTCCTGCTGTTATAATTCATCCAAGATGCAATTTGGAATCTCTATCATTTGCAGATAACTCTCATTTGACAATAATTAAAAGCCTTCTTGGAATCAGCATAATAAATATTTTTCTTTATGAGCAGTTATACTCCTGCTTGATCTTTAATGAATTCTAAGCTGTGTGGAAGTGATAGTCAAATCCATTCATTCATCCATCAGTAGTAGCAGAAAGATCCTCCTCATTAAATATATAGTAAACAGCTAGGGGGGAAATAGATATGAGATCAGGGGCATTGTACCTTTTTTATAAAATTTTCATGGCGTGGTGGTTTATGAATAAGATCTGTGAAGATTTATCTGTCTTCCAAATGGGTATTTCTTAGGCTTTCTCCTGAAAGTACAGTGTGGCACCAGCGTGGTAACTACATAATATGACTACACCAAAACATTTTTCCCCCTTGATGGATATTGCTGTAGGAACTGCAGATCCCATGAGGACCCCACACTGGAGCAGGGGAAAAAGGGGAGAAGAAAGGAGCAGAGAGAAACACCTTTGTGCTGACGACAGCCAATGTCCCCCACCTAGTAAGAACTTTAAGAGCACAGTTGCCTATCTGAAACTCTGCCAAGGCCACAGAAGGAACTTGCCTTGAGATCAGCCCCTGAAACATAAATTTGACAAAAGCACAGAAAGGAGGAATCTGTGATGGGACAGAGCTAATTCCAGGCCTGGTGAGGCAAGCTGTGGTTTTGTACCGCTTGGTTAATGCATCTGGACAAAAATTGCCACTGTGGCAGACTAGGAAAAGAAGCAACTGCTCACACATATCACCTCAAGTTATGTGATGGCATCTGGGAGCACCCCATGGGTACCCAGAACTTGGACTGTATAAAGTGGTGTCCCCAGAAGAATGACCCTGGACCCCCATAACTGAGAAGCCCTGGGTGAAGAAGGACAAATGTGGAGACTCTGGATCCATGGATGGTGATAATCTTCTGTGTGATCCTTGTCTCTCTCTCTCTCTCTCTCTCTCTTTCCACCCTCCCCTCCATCTTTCTTTCTCTCCCTTCCTCTCCCCTCTTTTCTATTTTTTTTTCAATCTCTCTACTTCACATTTACTGTTAAATAAAATCCCTACTATTGACTTTGGCATATGGACTCATTTGCACCTTAATTTAGGCAGGTAATTTGGGCAGGCAATCTCATTAATTGGATCATAACACACCTCCTGCCTCTCCTCACCTTGCTGAAGGGACTGATTAATCTGTGGGGATAAGAGGGAAGGAGTGGACTTTGGAGTGATGGAATAAAAGCTGGGAAAAGGTGGAGGACAGGTATTTCTTTTAAGAGGGCGAATATTTTCCCCATTTGAATGTAAAATCCACATTTCCTTCACAAGTGTCAAGTGTCTGCTGAATTGTGCAGCTCTTCCTATGCACAGAGCTGATCAATGTTGACTTTGTCCAGAAAAAATGCCTTTGTCTTGATACACATGGGTAGCCTTTGAATTCTGTGAGGCTCAACCTACTCCAGCAAACAGTATGATCATACACTTGAAGCTGAAGAATGAAGCATTCCCCACATTCTGTGGAGTTTTCAAGATGCTCAGTAACCATAAATAGAGCTATTAAAAAATTATCAGTCTTGTGAACATTCTGATATTTTGGGAGTAGAACAGGATGAGATGTACAAAAAGATATTAATTTCTGAGTCTTCTGCTATGTTTACCTACTCTTACAATGCCTTAATCTCAGTGGGATCCTAATTCACAGCTCCACTGATGCCATGGTTTAACCCAGCTTGTTCTGAGCAGAAATTAGGTGAAAGCTTAGTGAAAAACATCCTGGTTTTGAGCTGGGTTGAATAAGAACATATTTTAAGACAAAGAACAACTAAGCTTTCTGCACAATATCTGCACTTCTGAAAATCCTGGAACAATTATATATTCACATTTGTTAATTCTGCTTTTTGTCACTTTGACAAATGTCAAATGTTTTTACTGAAAAATAGCTTTTGCAGTATTGAAAATTTTAATGGATGTAGTAATGGAGAAAACTTCCCTCTTTTCAGTTTATTAAAAAGTTATATTTGGTATCAGTGGGCAAAATGAAACTGCAGTTCTTTCAATCCCCTTTTCAGTCCCCTACTGTTGATTATTCTGTGCATTGTTGTGGGTTATTTATTTCCTCAGTTGCAGACAGGATGATTTAGAAAAAAATCCAACAGTTTTCAAACAAAGAAAACACTTGGTTTGGGGAAAAAATATCAGGGAAATGAAATTTTAAACATAGCCCATAAACGCAATTTAAAAAGTTGTAAAAATGAAAGAAATTTCACAATTACAAATTTCCTCAAGCAGCTGATATTTATAAAAATTAAAAACTACAAAAAAATCTGTTTTCTTACAGATGAGTCTCCATAACATTAACAAAAAATATTTCTCTCACTGAAAAAACTAAAAAAAAGACTATTCTTAAAGTAATAAACTGATTAATAATTTTAAGTTTTATCTCTTTACATTGCCAATAAGAAAGAAAAGCGTTATAAGGAAAAGTGGTCTAAAAGTTTTTTTCTAATTCTTATTGCTCTTTCTTTTAATTACTATTGATAAATTTTTCTTTATACCCTTTTAAAGTTTTAAGCCTACTTTACCTTCCTCCTAATCCTATCTCACAACAAAAAATGAATAAATACATTTTAGTGAGTACACTAATAATTAACCAACACTAAACCCATCACATTAATTAGTACATTAGCCAAGAAATCTAAAATTAACAAACCTAAACAACTACAATCTGTCTTGTAAATAACTGACTGGACCAGTGCTGTCCTGCCTATTCCAAACTGAACTTCATTGTGAGCTGGGCGAATGCAATATTCTGTGTAGAATTCCACATCAGCAAACTGTATCCCTTTTCCTTTCTTGGGGAAGAGAAACAAGCCATTTTTTTACAATTGAATAAACAAACAGGGCTATGGCTGTTGGATAGGTGGGATGTCCTTCTGGAGCACTACTTGATATGCAGTAGCAATCTTTTGTTTTGATGCAACAGCCACTTACTTGGCTCTGAAGATTTTGATTTTTTTTTTTTTTTGTGTTTTCTTTTTTTTTCCCCCTGTTTTTTGTGTGTCTGTTTTTCTTGTTTGTGTTTGGTTTTGTTTGGGTTTCTTTAGAGCTACAATATAGCATTTTGAACAGAAACCTTTCTGAGTTTAATCATCATAGAACTGGGAATTCAGATCTACTATTTTCTCTATTTTTAGTCAGGTTTCTGACTTATCCAGTGTCTGTATTAAAACTGAAATTAAGGGGCAATTACTAAGCTTTCCTTGATATACAAAGATGATTAGTGTTAGGTGGGTGCTAGTTAAAAGAAGAGTAAACAACACTCCCAACAATTGTTCTGATTTTTCAGGTTCCTAGTCTAGATATTCCAGCCAGCTGACTGTTGCTCAGACTATTGGGTCACAAGCAGAGGTTGAACATGGATCTTTCTGGCTTGATTACTCTGGAAGACTAAATGGAATTTTGGGTTGATTCCCCACACGCTGATTTTAAACTGGCATTACTGAGATTCTAACAAGTATTAGTTTGTTTCAGAATGGTGTTCCTGGGAATGTCTTTTGCAGGTAATATTCTCAAAACCCACATGTAGCCTAAAATGACAAATGTTTTCTAAGACAGTATTTGGAGAAAATGCAGTACATATATCAGTGGACAGTTCAGCTAAGGATTTATCTTTCTTTGCTTACAGGCATTGTAATGTCTTCTTTTTCCCCAGGGTGAAAAATTTAAGTCAGCCAAACAGATCAGAAATCCTTAATGTTGTAAGGATGTTGTTCATTTTTTGAGGATCAGTGCCAGAAATCAGTCAGTTTAGGTAGCAGAGCTCTTCAGTGCTAGCATAACAACAGAGGTTAATAAACATTTAGTTGTTGTATTTCTTTAGATGAAATATGAGTTTTTAATTTGCCCTTCAGGTTTAAATTGTTGTACAAACAATTTAAACCTCAGATAGGCAAGTCAAGCAAAATCTAATCTATTGATAGCTGTGAAGGACATGCTGGAGCATTTGAATTATACTCCTAGTTTAATTCTCCAGATTGAGATTATTCAAATGGTTTGAATGAAATAGCTATCAGCACTCACTGAAAGGTCAAACATGCTTGCAAAATAGGATTTAAATTTGTCTTTATGGTGTTTAAGGTACCTACTCTTATTTTTAATGATGGAATTCCATATTTTAAAGCAATTAAATTTACTATGTTAGATTAATCTGTGATTTGTAGCTTTTACAAACCTCATAAAAATGAAGTGGAGCTTCATTAAAATTAGTAGAGCTTTTAACCTGATCTTTTTATAATAATGGGATTAAACCCTGCTCCCATAGAATTCCTCAAGAGGAAAGTAGGGGGAATTTTAGCACTGGCTTCAGTGGGATGCACAGCTGTTCCCCATGTGATAGAGTTATTGATGGAATTCACCGTGGTCCTTGGCAGTGATTTAATTCATGACAACAGTGCTGACAAGATTGATACTTATGGCAAATATTCAAGCAACTGACCATATCAATAAGGTCCACTGAATGCCTGAAAAGAATTTGATGATGTTTATATCTGTCAATCACCTGAAGACATTTATTGAATCTACTGAGTATTCACTATATTTGTAATTGCCACTAAGTACCTCAATATATTATAGTGTTCCTGGAAAACCACATAATACTCAATAAGTTTCATGTTTTCAAGTTCAATATAATAAATATTACTGTTCTGGTATTTTTTTGACATCTGGCTTACTAATATATGATGAAGTTTGAAGTCCATGCCCCTTTTGAATTATTATGGATCAGCTAAAATAACTAAATTTAAAAACAAAAGCCTTTTCCTTTTTCTTGTTTTCTCTTTTTTTTCCCCTTCTCTTTTTCCTCTTTTCCCTTTTTTATTGTCATTTTTTCTTTTTCAGGGTAGAACTCCACGAGAAGGTGATTTCTACTTTCTCATTCTGTCCCTCTTCCATTGATATCCTTCTACAAGGAAAAGAATCCCACCAGTAACCAAGGGAAAAAATAATAAAAACAACAACAACAACAACAACAAAAAACCCAAACAAATTGTTTTCTGATTTACAAAATGTTTTTTAGCCTAAGATATATTTCTGTATATTGGAGACATTAGAGGTAATCTTACAAATTCAGTCACTAGAAGCTGTATGGCAGCTTTGGAGATACTGGATTTGGGTTTTGAAAATTGTTGGTTTAAACAGTGGTTAAAATTCTTCATCCACAGAAATGCTAAGCACAGGGTGAGACAGCAGAATGTGTGTGGTTGTATCACTGGTCCATCCTCCCAGCTGCCATGCACAGGCTGTGGCACTCGGTGTAGAGTTCTATGGAAGTGTGCTTGGTTGGAACAAAGTCTTTTTTCCAGCTTAACATAAATGGAATTTTTCATGGTGCTACTTGCCCTCATGCAGCATCTCCTTTGGGAGTATTAAATAGTTATTATATCCTTTATAAAAGCTAAATGCCATTCATGGAGGCTCAAAGAGGAAAAACTACATGAGCTGTGCAAAATTTTGCTCAATAGTAAACCAGTCTTTAAATACTTAAATTTGCACAAAGCACTAATCAGGCAAGGGGAAAAATGCTTGAATTATTTAAACTAATTTATCTAACAGAAAAAAACACCACCACCTTCCAATGCAGGACTTCCATCTGTCTCCAATGGTAAACAGCTACCACCTGCTTCCTATAAATGGCAGTATGAGATTATCACTCAGTAAATGTCACAATTTCCATTTCAAAACTCCTTTTCAGCTCTCTTTCTGCAGCAAAAAAATAATAAATCACCTGCTACCATGGCCAGAATAGATCCCCTATCTATGAAATAAAGGGAAAGACAGCTAGAAAAATATTAATTTTTTGGTTTTTGCTTTCAGTTATGTAGAATTGTACCTATATGATGATGTGTGAGACATATATTCCACTGCATACTTTAGAAAATAGAATATTTTTTAGTCCTAATGCTCTATTAACATAAAAGGAGAAAAATTGCATGTATGTATGTGCAATGGCACCCATCAGTGACCTCTAAATCCATGCAAATATGTTGTAAACCATTGCTGTTAGTACAAGGAAGAAAAATGTGCTTTAGGAAAAGCCATTTATTTTCTAGAATTGCCTTGCCTTTGTTAATTAATTCCTCATGTCAAGATATTCCTCAAGCTCTGCAGTAACTGTAAGGATCCATATTCACCAGATTTATTTCGAGAGGCTGTAAGTGGAAAGTCAGGCTGCAGTGGGTGTGGACAGAAGAATACTTTAGTGCCTGGTTAGCCAGGGCCTTCAGTTTCAAGTCAGTTGTGGCAGTCATATTTAGTGGAAAAATCCCTTTGCCCATCATTCTTCTCCTGGGAAGCTGAGATGCCTCAGAGAAAAAGGAAAACAATAATTATCTGATTTACTTCTATGTTTTGCTGCTTTGGAATGTTTTTGGAGATTGTTTACCAACAGGTGCTTGTTTCATTGGTTTAATGTGAATTGTTTTGACGTTTTGGCCAATCAGGGTCAAGCTGTGTCGAGGCTCTCAAAAGAGTCACGAGATTTCATTATTATCTTTTTAGCCTTCTGTAAGTATCTTTTCTGTATTCTTTAGTATTGTTTAATATAGTATTCTTTAATATAATATAGTATCTTAAAATAATAAACTAGTCTTCTAAGTACATGGAGTCAGATTCATCACTCCTTCCTCTGTCTGGGGAACCCCACAAATACAATAGTCAGTGATCAGCAGTCAAAGCAGAGGCCTGTATGATATTGCATGCTCCACTGACATTCTGGTTCCTGACTGAAAGGCAGTGAGATTCAGTATCATAAAAGAATCATACCATGGACTGTAGTGATGTTGTCACTTGTGCATTGGCAAGTGACAACATCATTGTTATTAATATATGTCTTAATGCAAAGCATATCCTTCTGTGTTGGGAAGGATGAAAGTTTGACAAGAAAGTGTCACAGATATGCATACTTAAGGAGAAAGATTTTTGAATGTAGAATCTGAAGAAGGAATAGAGATGGAAGCAAGTTTTGATATAGAAGAAAAGAATTTCTGAGCCAGTCTTACTGGATAACCAAGGAGGCAAAGGGTATGTTAGTTAGAGGGGGTTTTTATGGCTTATAGCAAAGGTTAAACCCACCTCAAACAAGAAGATGTTTTTACCAAGCAGAAAGATAGCACAGGCAAACAAGCCTGCCAATGTGGCAAGTAGAAAAAAGGTCTCAGAATTTTCCACTGCAAGAAAACTGAAAAACAGCTTCTAGCTTAAACTGTAATGTACTGACTTCTAGTGATTGGAGAATAGTGACATGAATATGGTAATTATAGTAGTTTTGATAGGCTATAGGTAAAAGTTAAGGTCTAGATTGGTTCTTCTGTATTAAGATGCTCAGCAAAAAACAAGTATATAATGCATTGTAACCAAAACCAAAGAGTCTCCAGGCCTGCCTGCAGCTGGAGCTGACAGCTGTAGGCACAGGCTCTGTCACCCACGACCCTGGACTGCTGTAATATCTTGGATACAATAAACTGCATTTTGGAGAGCCTCCTGGAGTCCTGCATTCCTCATTACGGCTCTTACATTTCTGTATTATTTGCACTGTGATTAAAATACTCAGTACCGTTCAACCTTATTTTTGGGGGCACTTCCTACCAGTGTACTCCCATTTTTCCCCTTTTCAAATCCATCATGGTTACTTCATGGCTCAGTCATGCTTAAGATGCAGGTGATAAGGGAACCTGCTTGAGAAAAGGGTTTTAAATATGGTAGCAGTTTCCTGTGCTCCAGATCCAGAATTCGATGTACCTTTTTGTGTCCTCCTTTTCCTCCAACATAGAGTCTTGTCACCGACATGTTTTAGGAAAAATCCTTTCCTTAGGATTTTTCCCTCCTGAGAAGCTGAGAGGCCTCAGGAACAAACTGTAAACAATTCTTATCTGCTGCTGTGGAATGCAACAGGGGGAATCTGTGATTGGTCTCATCTGGTTGTTTCTAATTAATGGCCAATCACAGTCCAGCTGTCCAGACCGTCTCGGTCCGGGCCAAGCCTTTGTTATTCATTCCTTTCCTATTCTTAGCTTAGCCTTCTGATGAAATCTTTTCTCTCTGTTCTTTTAGTATAGTTTTAATATATTTTCTATCATAAAATAATAAACCTAGCTTGCTGATACATGGAGTCAATTTTCTCGTCTCTTCCCTCATCCTAGGACCCTTGTGGACAATACTACAGAGTCCCACCAAGAATTTTTCTGACCCGGTCTCTGTGTCTCAAGGAGCAATTTTGCAGTGTTTTACCTGTTTAGAGACACTTTTATTTCCAAACATTTCCATATATTTGTAATGTTCAAATGATGAGGAACACACGCAACAGATGGTTTTTCTTCTGGCTAGTAACCTGTGCTGTTTGTTTTGCATGGATCTAAAGGTGTATATTTACTAACAATTCTTTTACTATAAAATTAAGATTTTTTTAAGTCCGTGCTTTTCTCAGAAAACTCACATCTTCTGAATAGGTGTCTGACTTCAGACACACTTGTATTTCCCTTCTGTGACAAAGACACAAATTTCTAGGATATGAGCCAGATGCTGACGAATGGATTCCTTCAGAGATGACTATTCTTTTCTACTTTATACTCAGAACTGAGAACAGGTATGCTTTTATTTTGGGTGCTTCTCTTTGATACTGAAATCGAGATAGCAGAACCAGGGTTCTTCTGTCATTGTTCTGTTCTTTCCTGCTCCTATTGCTTTCATAAGAGTAAAGTGAATATTTTATGCATAACATGAACAATTACTACAGAATATTTATACAGAAACACAACAGAGAATGCAAGCACAGTTTAGGTTTGTGTATCTATCTTGTATATCTATCCCAGCGTTCTGAACATAATTATGGAAAGTGATCATAATTTAAACCATTCATATTAAATCTCTGCAAAACAATCTGCTGTTAAGAAGGAGGTAGAATCCCCTGAGTTTTGCATCCTTGAAGTACAAGAAAGGTATTGATGAATGTGTTAGACCACAGAGGAGGACCACTATGGAAGTGAGGTGCCTTAGGTGTATGTCACATGAGAAAATGCTGAGGAGAAGAGGGTGCTGCAGGTGAATCTGATAGCAGGCTGAAACTACTTTGTGGAGCAGATGGAGCCTGGCTTTTCTCAGAGGTGCCCACTGAAAGAGAGACAACAGTCATGGGTTGCAACCAAAAAAATCTGAATCAGACCTAAAGAATGAATATATCATGATGTTAATAGTGCATCACTGGAAATGGTTGCCCTGGCAGGTTCCTAGGAAGGCACCCACAATTATATAGATTATATATATAATTATATCAGGCTCTTTGGACCAAGCTCTTGGCAATCTGATCTAACAGAAGTTAACTCCATTTTAATGAGGAGGTTTCATTAGATGACATCTATAGGCCCCTTCCAAGCTAATTTTTCTATGACTGTACATGCCTTTTCCCTTAATTTCACAGGACAATTCTCTAGTCTGCAGTGAAGAAGGAACTCTTAGTATGTGTGTCCCTGCTCTGGGGAGTCCTGTGTCCTCCTGGTAGTAATCTGAGCCCACACTAATTTGTCCCATTAGCACCTTTGCTAGCAGTTTATGTGGCTTATACTCAAGATTATCCTGCCTTTGTGAGGACGTTATTCAAAAAGGATTAGAGCTCCTCTACTGTGAGGAAAGGCTGAGAGAACTGGGATTGTTCTGCCTGGAAAAGGGAAGGCTCTAGGGTGACCTTACTGTGGCCTTTCAGTACCTGAAGGGAGCCCAGAAAAAAGATGAAGAGAGACTACTGACAAGGGCCTGGAGTGACAGGATGAGGGGGGAATGGCTTCAAACTGACAGATAGTAGAAAATGACTTAAACTATTTCTAAGACTGACTTTATCAAATGTGTTTCAGCATTTTAATTTCATAAGTAGAAATCATCAATTTTAATAATTGAAGTACAAACCAAATTAACCCAATGATACAATGTCATTAGGAATGTAATACATGGGGTACTATTATAATCTGATTAAATATGTCTTAGAAGACTCTTTTCTAAAAAACCATTTTATTAAAGATTTGTAATATAATCACACAGAAATTAACTGCTTCTTCCATAGCTTCATTCTGAGGTAATCTGAATTAGTTTATTCAAAATAAATATGCAAGAAATTAAGTTTGTCTTGCAACACCTTCAACAATTTTTGAGAAGGATAAAAGAAGTTACATTGAAGTTAAAAGTGGTGATATTAGAATAGAATGCAATAAAACAAGTTAACAGTGGAAAATCTAAAGGTTTTTTTGAAAATTTTAGAAAAAGTGATTAGAGCTAACCTATATGAACCATCACATGCTGCAGGCTATCAGTGTTTCTGGCTTCCCTGGGAAGCTCTTGTGAGAAACGACTGCTCACTTTAAAAATTTTAAAAGGTTTATTAAACCTTAAAAAAATACAACAAAAGGACTAAATAAGGAAACACTGTAGCACTGGGAGCTGCCCTTGTGGCTGCCTACCATGTGGCTGGCTTGTCTTCAAGAAGGATGCTCAGTCTTTTATACCCCTGGGGGTTGCATCAGCCAGCCCAGCCCTCCCAAACTCTGTCAGTCAGCTCTTCTTTGCCATCTATCAGTGGAGACTGCTCTCTTGTAACTTGACTGGAGGTCAGGTGTTGCCATGCTGCACCCCCTAAGCACACCCTGAGCTTTTCCATTCCCCACTGCCCCATGCAAGGGACACACGTGCAGCCTTCTTTGTACCAGTCCTAGACAACCCCAGCTGTCTGATGGCAACAATACAGGGGGGAAGGGAACTGTGGGGAGAACAGAGGACATCTAAACTACAATAACATAACTATACATCACTAAAGCTTTTCTTAATATTCACACAATAGTCATCCCTTAATTGCGAGAGCCAATCATCTCATTATCCATCTATAACACTCTCTTGTGGCTGAAATTGTAAATGCCCAAGTCCTAGGGCTTGAATTAATATGCTCAAATGAATATTTTTTATTGTTGCCATTGTTTTCTAAATATTTTATAACAATTCTCCTATTTTATAGCCAGACTCCTCCTTAAATGTCTTTTAGTAAAGCTAAACAGAGTCTTCTCTGACAATTTTGTTTCTCCCCTCAATGTATAGGTTTGAAAATAATTACTCAGTGAAAGATTTACTGAAGATGAATGCCCTGCTGTCAGGCTATTATCATTGTTCACATTTCAGAATACAAGATCTTAAAGCAAAATAAGATAATCAAGCAGAAGGGCTTCATTATGAAGCTCTGTAGTGGCTCTTTGAAACACTTTACAGAATGCATCCAGATTTGACACTGCATTCACAGATGCTGGCATAAATTACCATAGTGGCACAAAAAAGAATGATTGTTCACAGAGTTACAGCAGTGGATACTCAGAATTTGGATTTTTTTACTGCCTACTTCATCAGGAACTCTCTTGTTCTTGATGTTAGTACTCATTGTGTCTGTGTGTGACTTAGTGCCTTTCCTTGCTGAAATAATGTAGGGACTAGACCCTGTAGTGTTAAGATACCTTACCTAACAGATTAGGAAAGCACCTGTTTTTTTTTTTTTTTTCTCAAAAAAAGCACCTGTTTTTTTTTTTTTTTTTTTTTTCTATTTCTTAGAATAAATAATACATAATTTAAAATAAATATCAACAAGACAGTTTGGAGATGTAAAGTCTGATAGTCTGGCAAAGGCACTTTTTAATAAAGGAGAAAATGTTGATATTGACTCTTCTGGCAGAAAGGCGTGAAAATCTAAACGAATTCCTGAATGGTCTATCTTCTGCCAAAAGGAAATGTTGCAGATTTTGTGATAGAAGTTTTTTAAAGTAGAAATTAAGAATTGTAGAACTGTTTTGGTTGGAAAGTTCCTTAAAGATCATCCAATTCCACCCCCTGCCATGGGCAGGGACACCTTCCACTTGACCAGGTTGCTATTTGCCTCATCCAACCTGGCCCTGAATATTTCTAGGGCTGGGGCAGCCACAGCTTCACTGGAAAACCTGCGCCAGGGCCTCACCACCCTCACAGGAAATTCGTTCTAATACCTTATCTAAACTTGCTATCATTCAGTTTGAAGCAATTTCCCCCCTTGTCCTGTCAGTCCATGCCCTCATTAATAGTCTCCCTCCATATTGTCTCCCTTCAGGTCATAGTTAGGTAATTCTGGAGCCTTCTCTTTTCCAGGCTGAGCAATGCCAATAAGTGGTTTTAATAAATGATGTCAATTTCTAGTGTGTTCTCCAAAAAACCTCTAATTGACAACTACTGAATAGTGATTACTGATATATACATTACAGATGAGGTCTATGCACCTGGCCAGAACTCTTTTAATAGAAGATTCTAAGTTGTAAAAACAAACATTTAGAACCCCACAAAAAGCCACAAATAAAACAGACTATGTTAAGAATGGGGATGAGGGAAGAGAGTGAAAATAACTGTGATGTTTAGGTGCAGAGTAATTTATTGGTTTATTTTGTTTGAACTTCCATGCTGTACCAGACATCATTGTACTGAAGATGACATGCTCACTGTTCACAGCAGCTGCAATAAATTAGCCTAATGGATTGGAATTATAGGTTGCCTTAGGAATTGTCTATTTTGTGCCAAATCCAAATGTAAATCATACTGTGAAAACTCTTGATACTATTACATTTGATAAAATATGATGTCTTTGGAAAGAAAAAAACCCCAAACCCTAGAGGAATGGTGGGAAGAATAACAAAGCATGGCTAAAATTACAAAACCAATAGCTGGTCAAATGAAGAAACGTGACCGAATAAAAATTTCATTTAATTTTTTATTAAATGTATGACATCTATTAAAATACTTTGGACCTCATGAATTTGTATTCATAAGGTAGAAATGCAAAGATTCAGTAGTTACTAGATACTGGGGAAATCTATATTTAAGTGGCCCTTCTTAGCACAAGGTCAGAGCACCTGAATTATCTTCATACAAACTTGAATGTTAGCAAAACAGAATGTGATGCTGTAGAGTTTCACTACAGGAAATGTTAGAAACTTACCTTACTTGTTGCTAAAGCATCTCCTTTTTCTCTGAAACATTTTTGGTACCATTTAGGAGGATTATCTGCATTTATCTGTACTTCATAGTGTGGCTACAGTGGAAAGACTTGATGCGCAGCAGAAGACAAAGATGCTAAAGTACCTACCAAACTGGTATGCTCTAATTTTGGGGATAAATTATGACCTCAGTGAATTTGCATATGTATGCTGAGCAAATGACCGCCTTGAAAGTGTGGAAAGAGTCATGGGTCTCCATGAAGAAAAGAGTTTCTACCATTCCTATATCATTTGAAAAGGTTAATGAGCAACTTAGTTTCCAAATTCACATCCTGCTTTCCAATAAAAATAACTTAAAACATTTAGAATTTTATATATGTTCTAGTCTGCATAAATTTTTGGGCTGCATGGTATGAAAATAATGCTATAATTATTCAGTTCAATCTTAACCTGTAACTCTGCTTATTGATCTTACATACCCTCTATTAAAATATCCTATCTTGCTTGAAAGACAAGAAATATTTTGAGTGAAAGATAATTCACAATGTTCCAGGGTAGGCAGTAGTTTTATTAAAAATAATTAAAAAATTGAATAATTCCACAGTGAATTTTGGTAACTTCTCTTATAAGATCCTGGAATGCATGACAATGTTGTTCAATAGCTTAGAGTCCCAGAGTGTCTGCTGGTTTTCATTGTTAATATGTATGATAAAATCTCTACTGCTGCCAGTAGAACTTTTACCTCTTACATCTGCAGGATAAGGCAGACTGAAATGTATTGACTAGGACTGGATTGACCTGAAGGTGTGTTGACACTGCCATGACTCTCAGTTGGGGTGTGCCCTCATGGGTACCTCACAGGTGGTCATTGCTTCAGCACATCTGACTGTAGGGAAAAGCTGAGATAATTCTGAAGTGATGCCTCATGTATGGAGGAGACAGCAGGCTCTGAAGCTTCTTTTAGTGATACATTCTTTAGTTGCCCATTTAAAGTTTTTTTTTTTTTTGCATTCATTATGTTTTGTACTTTTTGTTCCAAGTCTAGTCCTGCAGTTAATCTTTTTTGAGTCTTTCATTTTCCCAACTGAACAACTTAATTCCTAATTCACGTCCTGAATAATATTATTTGTTTTGTAGACAATGTGGAGGTGTTGGATCACTTAATGAACTTCTGTTTGAAGTGTCTACTTTGAGTTGATATGTTTCTGAAATACCTCTGAGTATGTATTACTCATATCTTTCCAATTCATGTGTCCACAAATTAAAGAAAAAATAATTTCTTAGATGAAGAGTTTTCTTCAGTCATTACATTTTAAACATAAAAAGAGCATTTTTTTTTTTAATTATAGGAAATGCAACAATATGTTTAAAAAATTGCAAAGTAATTCCTATCTGGACTGTTGTGTTAGATTACAAGATGCTGTCAAGTTTTTAGTTTTATAGAATCATAGAATGCCTAGGGTTGGAAAGGACCTTGAAGAACATCCCATTCCAATATCCTGCCAGGCTCAGGGACACCTTTCACTAGACCAGGTTGCTCAGAGCCCCATCCAACCTGGCCTTGAACGCTTCCAGGGATGGGGCAGCCACAGCTTCTGAGGGAAACCTCTGCCAGGGCCTCACCACCCTCCCAGGGAAGAATTTCTTCCTCACATCTATTCTAAACTTGCCTTATTTCAGTTTAAAGTTGTTCCTCTTGTCCTGTCACTGTATGTTTTGAAATCCCCAGGGTTAAATGAATTACATGCTATGAAATGGAAAGACCTCTTTGATTGAATTGCAGAGTCATTACTTGTGACCTTTCAAAACTCGTGTAAATCTGGTGAAGTAGGAAAAGCTCAGAAAAGGATAAATATATAGCTTACCTTTGAAAAACAAAAATAAAAGGAACTGGAAACTCTTGGGCTTAACTAAGCTAAAGGAAAAATCTTTATTTCTGTATGAAAGTAACTAAGGCAATGATGAAGGCAAATAAGACTTAACCCAAACTTTCAAGAGCAAATCCTGTAAAACACTGTCTTCTGTATGACTTCATGGGAGTAAAACAAAAGTTGCAGGGGTGACACATCTTGAGCTTTGGTGTGGTTAAAAGCAACTTAAGAAAGCAGAATATTAAAAACAATGTTATATTAAAAGCAGCAGGAAAATCATATACAGAAAGCAAGAAACAATGGCTTACCATGAAATAGAGAGAAATACTGACTTATGAGTCCTGGGTCAGGTCCTACTCGCTGTTGTTCACAAATAAGGAAATTGATATTTATTATACATACTGATGAGAAGAGAGAATGCAAATACATTTTATAAAAAGATGCCTGAAAAAATAACGTGTTTTTCAGACAAACAAATGCACAGTGTTCCTATTAGGAGAGACTGAGCTCATAAGATTGAGGAGTTACTAAATAGAAAAGTTGTTTGTTCCAAAACCCCAAGAACTATGGTTACAGAGAACACAAAAAGGCTCCAGCCCAGCTGCTTGTGAGTGCTATGGAGAGGAGCTCACTGCCACAGGGCCACCGGGTTTTCACTGCTGCTGGAACTCTTGTGGAATCTCCACCTTCCTCAGTGTGAAAGCTGGCACCATCTCACACCAGGTGCCAGGAAGGGTATTTCTCCAACATTTGCCCCATTTTCTGGACATTTTTGGGTCTTTGTTCCTCTGTGTGGGTGCATGGCAGGCTTGTGGAGTTCTGATGGTTTGGTGTTTAGCAGCAATTTACTTTTCTTCCTTGCCTTGTGGGCATTCTGTTGTTAATAAACTGTTGGGGGAGGATTTTGTTTGTTTCTTTTGGGGTTATTTTTTTTTTAAACTTTTCTCTGTTAGTATTAATTTTCTATTATTGGAGGAAGATTGTTGAAACCCTTTAGAAGAGACTACTCATTGCAGTGTGTCCTCTTTTAAATTTGTCTGAATACTGAGATACCCTGAATATCAGCGCCTATTCTTTGCAGACAGGAGCATATAATTCATGTTTTTAAAGCCAGCCTTGATGGTAATGGCTTCTTGTGGTGTGCTGATCCCTGCAAGAGTCAATAGAAATGTATTTCACCAGTCTTACATAGAAAATGAGGCAACAGCAGGAATGTAAAATGCTTGTGTTAACCATACATACGCTCTCATTACCAAGAATGAGATGACGATTACTCATCTTCATGCTGTTTTTTATTATTCTACCATTTTTTAATCCTGCCTAGCATTTCATGGAGGAAAAAAAAAATCTTCTTCTTTAGATTACTTGAATTATGCATGTGCATTGTGGAATCCAATGAGTCTGAATCACCAAATATTAACTCTCAGTTCTGAGAGATGCCAGTAAACAGCCAAAGAGTTAGAACTGGTGGCTCTTATTTAGGCCATGATAGCATGAAAAAAATCAGGCTGATCCAAGTGGAAACTGCATTTGAAAATTGTCAGAAGGTGGTAAGTCTGAAACATCAAATAACAGGAAAAGGCATGTAAGCTCTATTTGCAAACTGTTCAGCTCAGATTAGAGGAAACACATGAATAAATAATGCAACCATGTTTTCCAAAAATAATAATGGCATGTAACTGACAGCTCATCTTCACATTTTTATATAAAGTTTCTTCTAGACCAAGGAAATACCATTACAAAGATATGAGAAAGTTTTGTCTTGTGAAGTAAGAAGTATTTCAAAATACTCATGCTGAGGGCTGAAATGAGATATTAGAGATGAAAGGGAGAAGCCTCAAGTGTCAAGGGCCTCAGACTTTCATAGTTTCATAGGTTTCTATAAAATATCAGGTGACTTCTCATTAAGTATAGTTTTCTCATTAGGGATAATTTTTCTTATAATTTCCTTCTAATGGGTAATAACTAGCTTTTCCTGATCTTTTTGAATGATACTGCAAATACAAATCCTAAAACTGAGGGGGCACCAGCAAATACTTATTTTACTTGCTTTCTGAAAGAACAAAAGTTCAGATCAACCACCAATAGTGTAATCTTACTTATTTTATTTTAAAAAAAGTATCAAAAGAAAGAAAATGTTGTAAGATTGAACCCCAATACTAACTGAATTTGAAAAAAAATGCATTTTTTTTGATAGACTGGTACTGTCTTTGATAGAGTGCTATTCTTGTTGCCAAGCAACAATGATGATTGTGAAGCATTCAACCTTGATGCTATGGATGAAATGAGTCCTCACCAAAACATGTTGCTATGGGAGAGCAAGGAAAGGTGGAAGCTGACTCAGGCACAAAAGTAGACAAAGAGAGAGGAGAGAGTAAGAAGTTTGAAAATAAAATGGAAAATACATGTGTTAATATTTATATAGGTAAACATGATGAACATTTTCCTCTTGAGGAACAGTTCAAAAAAAGCAGTTTAAAAGCAGTTGGACCAAGCTTTTGGATTACATGGACCTCATTGGTGCTTGAAGGAAATGTTTGTATTCTTGTTCAACAAAAAACCATCTGATTCTGCTACCAAGAGACAATAGCAAGTGTTCTCTTGAGAAATGTGTCATCAGCCTGTCCCATATGCAGGTATTTCAGCAAGCAAAGAAATTTTAAAATCCTCAGCATATGGCCTTTTCAACTGTCACTGATTTTCATGGGCATAAAAATTAGATAGAGATTGACACCTGTTTTAGAGGTGGGCATCTAGCTAAAAGGGATGGCGGGATGTCAGCTAATATATGGGCAGGTTTTGGTTGTTAAGCCCAATCCTTAAATCTTTTGATACTTCTAACACCTGTTTTGGGATAAAACCCTTCAGAATCTCAAGGTGGATGAATTAGCCTTAATTGGCCCAGCCTCACTTGGAGTCCCCAGCCACCCCTATGGATATTTAAGCTGAGCTCTGGGATTTTTTTTTTTTTTTAATTTTTTTTTAATTTTTTTTTTTTTTTTTACTCTTTTCCTGGCCTAAGTGTGAGAAGAGTTTGCTTTCAGCTTTGGTACAGCTGCATTTTTGACTGTTTGTGGGCCCTGTGAACTGGACTTCACCATGTAGGTTTGTTGCATCTATCTGCACCCTTTTCTAGTTTATTAGTCAGACAATACTGAAATGGTTTCCATGTGAGACATGAATAGATCTGTAAATAGCAAAGAATGTAAAACATGTTATTATTTCTTGAGAAAGATCTTTCTGATGTATCAGTCTATGTATGTTATGAAGGAATAACATACAAGTTGAAAGTATGAAAAGTAAAGATTCTGTGTAGCCCAGTAGAGCTATAGAAGTCTGCAACTCTTAAAACAGAATGTTATTCTGACAAGGATAAAGAAAAAATATGTAGTCTGTGGCTCAGAGACTTGAGAAAGTTTTTGTAAGTACTCTTGCTTCTGTTGATCTGCTCCAGATCTAAAAGTCTTTTCTTAGTAAAACAAAGTAGGCCTTTTAGGATAGCATTTATGCTATCATCAAATGCCATGAAAACTCCATGTAGAATAGATTTTATTGCTAGGAGAAAAAAATGCTGTGTATCAGAAATGTGAACTTTTAATTATTAAGTCATTTATATCACACTTCATTTTTGAAAACTGAAGTTTTATTTTCCCCAGTGCCCACTTAAATGTGAAATGGCTTAAGTGTCCTGACTGCTATGATGGCAAAACACGAGCTTCATCCATTTTGTAGTGTATTTGCAGTCTTGGGTGAAGTGATGTTACTCAGTGAATTATTCCACACAAATGAATGTATATTTCTGAATAGGAATCTACAGGAACTGCATAATATTCAATACAGGGTAATGAAAATGATTTTAAAAATCCATCCCCAGTCTTTTTATGAAACCTAATTATTCTTAAACATCAATGGAAATTTAATTTTTGCTACAGGACTTAGTGCAGTCAGCTGTGTTGTTATTAATTATAGAGCTGTTACTAATGCCCAGGAATTATATTTAAATAAGATTTAATCTTCTTTTTCCACATTCTAGTGTATTGTATAATTATGTTTTTCCCTTACTTTGCTTTTGCCATATTTATTTAGAAACGAAGCCAGCCCTATTTCAAGTAAGTTATGCATTTATGGTTCTGGACAAAGAAAAGTTATACTGCAAATTGCTAATGCAGGGAATTTAAGCTAGTTACTACAATCAAAAAGCCCCCCAGCTTATCTGTGATCAAGTCTAGAACCTTTCTGGAATACTGGGGAGTTTTGTCATGCCTTGGTTTTACTTGAAATCATCCTTGTAGCTTGGGCTCCTAATGTCACTTGTCTTTTGCTAAAAGAAGTTTAAAGTCTGGAGGGAGGATTACTCATGTCTCAGTTGCTCTTAATCAGGGCTGATGTTCTTTAGATAACCACTGAAGGAAACTGGAAAAGGACAAATAGTTCATTTCTTCACCTAAGCTTCTATTACCACCTTTAAAGTTGCTATGCTGTAACATATTTACTAGACCCAAATGTTTTAAAAGTTAGAAGCCACAGTCCAAAGACCTTGTTCAATATAAACAGAAACTAGCAAAATATCAATGAAAAATGAATCTGTAACAGCTGTTTAAGCCCTGCAGTTTAGCTACTGCTGCATGTTGGGGCAGCATCAGCTCTTGGGTCAGTTCTACCAAGGAAAGAGATCTTGGGTCAGAGATGACAACTTGCTTTCCAAGCTTTCTCTGTATTGAAAAAATCTGTATCTCATTTATTCAGAGCAACCTATGTCTAAAGCTTGCATAGATTTGCAGGCTGGTGCAGTGAGATAGCAAATCTAATTCCATGGCAAAACCAGTGATGTGTTTCTAGAAGCAGTTTTCTGCTTTAAAGATAGGTGGTAAGGGGATACTTTACACTTTTTTTAGGTCCATGTTAAAACAAATATCAAAATGGCCTTTTTATGAATTATGCCTAGATTTATGGCTTTTCTGCTATGAGTATTTAATGTTTTCATTTTAAGCACTGTCGTTATTCACCTTTCCCTTTAAATATCCAGTGAAAAGGAAAATCTAGTCACAGGGAAATGTGTTGCTACTATGAGCTAATCCTGCACCAGAAAAGGGAGGAAAAGTAATTGTCTGCTTTTGTCTCAGATCCTTTTGTTGTCATTAGGTAACAAAAGAATCTCAGGAGAAGATAACTGGGGTAGGGCTTAACTCACTCAGGTGAAACATGTTATTATATATTTGTTTTTATAATGAGATTGAAGACATGAGATTCTGTGAACCAGCTTCTTTAAGTTTGCTTTCAAAGGCTTGTGTTTTATCTTGCATTTTTAGAATGCAAGATAAAAGGAACTGGGCTGAAAACCACCAGTTCTAACCCTAACAGCAGCAAAAAGGAGGAGCAAGAGTGCACTGCCAGAATAATGCAGGGAACTGAACCTGACTCCTTCTTGTTTGCTGCCTGGAAAATCAGAGGGACTCACAGAAGCCACCAACCATCCTCTCCTGTTGCCTGTGTACTTGCCTCTGCAAGTGCTCCTGGTGGCAGGAGGTAGGTAACAGATGGTGGAGACTGGGTAGGCTGCCATTTGCACATTCACTGCCATTGTTCATGTTCAAGCATCATGTATTATCAATTTTAATATTGACATCATATTATGCTATTTACAGATATATGGCAGTCTTTGTCATAATCCTTATTTAAGATGCATTATAGAATGCATTTGTCATAACTTCACCTATGTTGAATTGATAGGAAATAATACAATGTAAGGTAAAAGGTCTGAGGAATTTAGAATTTCCAACTGAATTTGTTAAGCCCTGAACTGCAGGCCTAAGGCTGAGTTGACTTAGAAGATGAATCTTGAGCATGATGCTATTCATACCATCAAGGTTCTTTAGTTAAAAATAGATTATTAAAGGATTTTTATTAGTTGTTCTTAATGCCAAACCGGCTGTTGTAGAGATGTTTGTATAACATTGTATAAGATATATTAAAAAATTATCCCAACCAATATCCCTAAAGGCTTCTTGCTAAGAGAAACCCTCCCAGCTGATAACTCTACAGGCTTGTTAGTAGAATATTTTAGGCAAAAATCCTCTCACTGTGGCCTGGGCTCTGGCCAAGCCTTGGCCCTGGCTGGTTGGGAAATGTGCCATCAGAACCAGATGTTTTCTGCTGATTTGAACCTATAAAAGCTGGACCCCTATTTTGGGTGAACTGGAGACCTCATCCATGAGTGGTCACACTGGGTGGGATTTTCCCAGTTGCCAGGAAGGGTTCTCCAGGTCTTTGCTGTGAAACAGGACTCCTCAGTGACTGCAGACTCTGGATGATGGTAAAGTATTGGTGATGTATCTTTCTCAAACACTATTCTCTCTCTCTTGTATAATAGTGAATAGATGCATTACCTTGCTTTTGTTTGCTTGTTGCTGAAGCTGAGTGATTTTATCAAATATATCCTTTTACTTCTGTTTTGCCTCAATATTAATAGTAATCTAGGACTATTCTTTCAATTGGTTTCTCTGTCCATTCTCTTGTCCCCTGTCAACTGGCAAAACACCAGATCAAGGAAGGAAATCAGGGTTGTGAATGCAGAGAGTAACTGTGAACAGGAGTAGCAGAAGTAGCAGATGGCTGCTCTGTGACCAACCCATGGTCTCAGGGAACTTGCAAGTAGGCAAATGTTGTTTTTGCAAAATGAGTGTGGCCACAAATGTGTTGGCATGTTGGTAGTCTAGTGGAATAGTCAGGGAGTAGTCATGTAGGTATGTGGTCAATTCAGATTGTTAATAGTTTTATTTACCAATAATGTAGACTTTGGCGCGCTGAACAGAAGTATGTTAACAAAAATAGGACACAAACTTGATATTGCCACTGATGCCAAAGGGTTTGCATTGATCAGAGAATAAGGACTTCATTTTTCATTATTATTGAATCAGCATAATGCAAAGAAGGGGAAACCTGAAGTATGACAAAAGTAGTAGTTAACTAGGAAAAATCAGTCTTCAGAAACTGCAGTTGAAAAAATGGAGTTGTCCATCTATCTCTGCATGTGATAAGTAATGCTTTTAAAATAAGAGTAACAGCAGGTGTTTTGTATCTTGTGAATCTCAGCATTGCCATTTTATTAGTAAATATCTTTAGTGGTTCAATTTATTGTTCCCTGTTTTCCTTCTCCATACCTGCATTTCCTGGGTAGGGATTTATCTTCATAACAAGAAAAATACCGTAAACACCGTCATTGAAGAAAAAATGGAAAGCAATTTGTACATTCGAGATATGGCAGCAAACCAAGCCATGCATTTTAGGAATAGTTATAAGCATTACATATTAGGCTGTGTAAGGTGTCTTGTACTATTAAAGTTATTTCTCCCATATAGTTTCAGGTTTGTATTTTGTATATTAACGTGTGAACCCTCTTTCTTTTGGATAGGATTTTACTTTTCTCAAATCCACCTTAGTTACATGACTAATGTGCTTGGGATACTGAAACAAGTGTGCTCTTTAAAGGAGAAATATTTCCTTTATTTTCTGTGAAGGCTTTGGTACTTCAGGCTTTCTTTAGTTACAATTGCTGACATACATTTGTGGTCCCCTCTGTCACACTGGAGAGAGCAGAGGTAATTACAATCATTGTGGCAGCTGGCATTGATCAGTTAACATGAGATGACTCCTTCTTGTCCTGTATTTGCTATAATTCTAATTCAGTGGATCATTTTTCTGAGCATAAACTCACATGCATAGTGGGCTTAGTTAAAGGTGTTGCAAGGGAATTGTAGGCTCCAGTGCTTGAGGCAGAGGCAGCGCATCAAGGAACACAGAAAATATAGGAATGTACATGTAGGAATGGTAAGGAAACTCAAGAGAAGAATGCCTTTTGGAGGAGTTCCTTGGCATTTATGTGGAGAAAGCTCCTTAACTGGTTTTATAGGGTTCTTGAGAAGCTGCCTTTCTGATGTTTATGGGGTTCGTCAAGAGAGGACCTTTCAGAGATTTATATGGTTTAAGAGGAGAGTGTCTCCATGAGCTTTATGTCCTTTATGAATTTTGTAAGGGGTTTATAAAGAGAGTGCCTTAAGGAGGGGAAGGCCTTTATGAGGTTTTGGTGTTTGTGAGGAGAGTGCCTTTAGAAGGTTTAAGCCCTTCATGAGATATTGTAAAAGCAGGGGTGACCACTGTGGCGAGGAGAAATGACAAGGAGGACTCCATGATATCAGAAGGCTAATTAATTACTTTATTATACTATATTATTCTATACTATATTACACTACATCTAAACTGAAACTGCACGAGCACTCAACTGAACAAAATCTTGTGACTGTCTCCTGCCCAACAGTCTGGACACACGCTTGGCCCTGATAGACCAAGGAAACCAAACACCTTCACTTTGGGTAAACAATCTCCACATTGCATTCTACTTTGGCACAACACGGGCACAGCAAATGAGATAAGAATTGTTTTGATCATTCTTTTCTCTGCTTCTCTCAGGTTCAGAGAATGTGAATCACACAATGAGGAGAGCAGCGTTACGATATTTACAGGGCTCATGAAGAGATTTCTTTTGTGAATCTTAGGGATTTATAAAGACAGCATCCTTGAAGGTTTATGGGAATTATGAGAAAATCCCATTTCTGAGGCTTTTCTCTTGATGAGGAGACTACTTTTATGAAGTTGATGTGGTTTTTGAAGAGAGAACCTCAATGAAGAGAGTGCCTTTATGATTTTTATAGTGTTTATGAAGATAGTATCTTCAGGAGGAGATACCTTCATGAGGTGACAACTTTATGAAATTTCTGGGTTTTATAAGGATATTGTGTTTATGTTGTTTATGATGAGAGCATCTTTATGAGGAGATTGCCTTTATGAGTTTTACGGCCTTTTTGATGTTTATGGAGTTTATGAGTTGAGTACCTCTGTGAGGTTTATGGCATTTATAAGTTGAGTGCTTTTATGAGGTATAGATGGTTTATTAAAAGAGTGCCTTTATGTGGTTCCTGATTTTTATGAGGAGATCTCCTTTAGGAAGTTTATGGGGCTTATGAGGAGAGCACCTGCATTAGGACAGTACCTTTATGAGGTTTATGGTGTTTCTGAGGTGGATGCCTTAAGGAGGAGAGTGCCTTTGTGAGGATTATGGGGTTTCTGAGAACACCACCCTTATGAGGTTTATGTGCTTTCTGAGGAGAAGGCCTCTATGAGGAGAACGTTTTATGAGGTTTATGGGGCTTATGTCAAGAGGCACTCTCCTCACAAACCTTATAACCCAAATAAAACTCATAAAAGCACTCTCGTCAGAGGTGCTCTTCTCATAAGCCCCACAAATATCATAAAAGCACTTTCCTTGTGGAGACTATCTCCTCATGAAGGCCATAAATCTCTTAAAGACACTCTTCTCATAAACCCCCTTATTTTCATAAAGATATTCTCCTCATCAATTCCATAAAATTCAAAAAGGCCTGTAATGCTATGAAGGCCATAAAGGTCATAAAGACACTCTCCTCCTAAACTCCATTAAGCTCGTATTGGTGCTTTCCTCCTCAATACCATAAAATTCATAGAGACCCTGTCCTTGTAAAGCCAATAAATGTTATAAATAAAAGCATATATACAATCACCTGAAAATGGCTTTGTCTTCATAACCCCCATAATCCTTATAATGGTGCTCTCCTCATAAAGCCTACAAACCTCATAAAAACACTCTCATTAAAAAAGCAGTCTCCACATAAACCCCATAAACCTCATGAAGGCACTCTCCTAATATACCCCATAAACCTCATAAAAGTACTCCTCATCAACACCATGCTTTCCTCATAATCCAAATAATTCTCATAAAGGCGCCCTTATGAGTATTATGGGGTTTATGAGGAAAGCACCTTTATGAGGTGAGCACCTTTATGTGCCCTTATGTTTATAGGGTTTACAAGGAGATCTCTTTTATGAAGTTGATGGGGATTATGAGGAAAGCACTTTTCTAAGGTTTATGGTCTTGATGAGGAGACTGCATTTATGAAATTTGTGGTTTAGGCAGGGAGTGCCTTTATGAAGTTCATGGTGCTTTTGAGGAGAGTCTTTATGAGCTTTATGAGGACTGCACCTTTATGAGATTAATTAAGTTTTTGTGGGAAGCGCCTCAATTAGGAGAGTATATTTTAAGGTTTATGGGGTTTATTAGGTGAGTGCCTTTATGAGGATTTTGGGGTTTATGAGGTGAGTGCCCTTATGAGATTTAAGGTGTTTATTAAGAAGGGACCTTTTAGAGAACTTCTGGTTTTTATGAGGAGATATTGTTTATGGGGTTTATGGGTAAAGCGCCAGTAAGAGGTTAATAAGGTTTATCAGGAGAGCACCTATATGACCTTTATGAGGTTAGTGATCTCTCATGAATTTAATGGGGTTGATGAGGGGAGTGCCTTTATGATGTGAAATGGGTTTGTGAAGAGAGCACCTTTATGTGGAATGCACCTGTATGAGGTTTTCAGGGTTTAAAAGGCAAGCAGCTTTAAAAGGTTTAAGGCCTTTGTGACCAGACCCACCACATGAGCAGATGGCCTTCATGAGAAAAAGTGCCTTTATGATTTTTACAGGGCTTATGAGGAAAGTGCCTGTTACAGCCCAGATACTTAAATCCAGGGGTTAAACTCAAGGTTCCTTTACCACAGCTGATGTGGAGGAGAAATCCCCACCAGATATTTTCAAGAAGTGACAATCACACAAAAGTATCTGGCAAAAAGTATCGAAAATTAGGAAACTTTGGCAAAGGAGTAAATACAGCTCCAAATCCAATATAAAACACCTATTATAGCATTATTTAGTATTTATGTAGTATTGACTTAAAAGAAACTTAGCATTTGCTTAGCATAAACATAGCCCATTCAACCTAGAAATGTTTAAATCCATAATATGTTAAGTTATCCCCAAAAAAATCCATGTAAAAAGGATTAGGAGAAGAAGAAAGAGAGAGACAGAAAGAAAGATGGAAGAGATACCAAAATACACACATATAGCTAGCAACTCCGAGGACTCCAGCGTGAACTCCAAGGAAGCTGGCATATTCCAGACCTGTGTAACTCCCCTCCTGGGGGGTTTTAAGCCCTTGGCCCTTCATGGGACCCTCTTCCAGGTGGGACTTCTGGTCATTTGGCCAGTCAGGGGCTGGGTCAGCACTGCCCCTGGTGTGTGATTGATTGATTGATTGATTGACAGCTTGGCCAGAGCTGGGACCATGGCTCTAGGCTGGGGGTGGGGCATTTCACTGTGTTGCTTTCACAGGACCTGATCTGTCCCTGCCACCAAATCCACAGGAGCATTCCAAAACATTTCAAAATGTGCTGCTAAGACATAAAAGTTATCTAGTCCCTGGCAACCACCCCATGTCTCGAAACATTGACTGGCACCACCATCCTGGGACCTTTCCTCTTGTGTCTAATCAGGGTACCGTTCCTCTCCTAGTCCAGTGTAGCAGACAGAGCAGAAAGCAAAGAAGAGAAAAGCATACTGGAACTCATATAATGGGCAATTGCTATTCATAAATTTAGATAGTATCCTTCTATGCCCTTCACACACACACCCCTACATTCCCCCCCTTTCCCCATCCCATGAGTCCAAAAATTACAGGACAATCAGGTTCTGGGAGGGAGAGTTCATGCAGCAGTCTTTCAGCACCCAGAGTCCAGCAGATTGGTCCATGGTGTATTCCTGGAGACATGATGTATTTCTGATTCCAGATTGGCCCATGGTGTATTCCTGATTTCTGGAGTATCTTTGGAGACAGCACTTTCTTTCTATGAGATTTAGTGTTCACTAACATTAGATAATTTACACAACAATTTTTGAAAATTTGTGGACTTGTAAGCTGGGCTCCAAAACAGCTTGGCAAATTCAATTTAGGCCGCCTTGCCTTTTGCAGTTGACAATCTTACAGATCCAGGTATCCCCACAACCCAAACAAATGCACATGTCCCAGATTTACCACCTTAATCCCTCCCACCAACCAAGTTTCAAGGAGATTCCCAGAGCCTGTACTCAAGGGGACAGAAAAGGTCAGTGGACATCATGGGAAACAAGCAAAGTACAATTCTACTATCTAAAATTATCTGGATTGCCTCAGGGATGGGAGTCAAATATATAGTAACACTCATTCATTCCAATCTCCATAGTGTATTATTTTCATGGTCCTGATTCAGACCAAAAACGTTTTCAACTTAACCAAAACCTTCAGTGGTTCTCCAGCCAAAAATCTTTTAGTCACTTCTACAGCTGGAGAGAACTTTCCAGCTGCCGCTGTTGACAGAACAAAGAGTCTCCAGTCTTCAGAAGGTGAACAGAAGGCGTTTATTAGAAAGTAGCGTGTCTTTTATAACCTGACTTGCTCAGCTGAGACAATTATTCTTGCAAACTAATGGTGTCATAAGAATCTGCTTCTGTGTCAGTTTGGTGCTACAAGTTCAATATGTGCCCAGACTTTAAAAAGGCAGCAAAATGCATTGCTGATTGTACCAAGGAAAGGAAGTGCCTTGTGATGTGGAAATCTTTGGGCCCCAGTCAAGAGGACAAATTGGCCCTTTAGTCTGAATCCCAGCTGTATTTCTCTTGAATGGAAACCTTCACAAGTGTCTACAATACTAGGAGATGTTTACTGAAGGGAAAAGATGGAACACTTGTACAAATGAAATCGCCTAAGACAGTAGTGTTTACATGGGGTTATACTTGCTGAAGGAGGTGATCCTTGATACAAAGGAGGAACGACTGAAGCAGCATGAATTCAGGCAGAAATGCTTGTTCTTATTCTTCATATGATAATAAGATGTGAGGAGAATTTCCTACTCTTTTAACTGTCACTTCACTATTAAAAATCTTGCCCTTATATTTTTGCTTTTTCTCCAAAGTGTCTTTGGATGACTAACCTTTAGTCCCAAGGGATTTTGATCAATGAAGACACCCTGATGAGAACCTTGAGAGCTGCTGGGCAATGACTTCCATGCCAAAGTTATGTGGTCAATGAGACCATGTAAAACAGGAGCATGTTCTAAGGTGACAATTCTCTATCCCTCCTGTATTGAAGACGTAAGATGCAAAAAGTGTAAAACTGTCTGTAGCTGCAATATACTTATCCTGAGCTATAAAATTTGAAATAATTTTCTGGTTACATTTTTATTAATTTTTTTAAAATTCAGATGAATTGGCTCCTGAGAAAATCTTCTACAAAAAATAATGGACAATCAGCTCTCCATGAACTTCTCTAATGTGAGTCCTTCCCACAGGTTTCAGTTGTTCAGAGACAGGCTGAGTTTGTGAGTTATCTCCTCCTTTCTTCTCTTTCCTCTTTGAACATTTTTTATTATTTTCAAATAGAAAAGGCAGCAGCAAAAATTTCAAGAACTTATGGAATGTCATGGAAATAGATCGTATGAGCCACTGTTAGCTACTGAAAAAATCATTTTGCTATAAACATAACATTTTGGAGTAAGAGAGATTATAAATGCATGTGAAGCTTTTATAGCACTCAAAATATCTCTTGTGTTACTTTGATGCTTTTTCATGTGTGAGTTTACATTAAGGTTCTCCTATGTCTCTTGCAAAATTGAATAGAAATCTAGTGGAAAACTAGTCTTATTTGATAGTGCTTGTTGAAGTACTTGCTTAATTGTTGCATATAGGTAAAACCTTACAAAATAAAGGCCTTGTTACCCTTGTAAAATGATGGCTCAGGCCTGATAATTTGGCAAAGTAGAAAAGGACTATGGGAAAGTGACTTGACTGAATTAGAGGTAGAAAAACAAGTTATATAATCATTATGTGTTCACATCATGGTTTGTGGTGGTTGGTTGAATTACATTTGTTGTGCTTAAATGGAATATAATTGATAACAGCCTAAGTGCTTTAAAAGGCCTGGTTTGTGCAATAAATGGCTCCCTCTTGCACCTCCCTGAAGACTGTGCATTGCTTGGCTTTGTAACACATGTGCTTTCCTGCATGTTTTGTAAGATGGATATTAATAAAACCTCTACACTTAGAGGCTGTTTTGAAACTTAAACACATCGACCTCCTCTCCCAGTTTGGAGACCAGTCAGGTACAGATTTGCTAAAGGGATGACCTAGGACTGGGCTCCTTATATTTGCTTTTTTTTTTGCAGTATAGCTGCAGCTGTGCAGATGTGAATCCTTGCCCTTCTGCTTATTTCTGACTTGATCTGAAAGTTGGTACCCAAATTGTATTTACAGATCTTGTATGATGTAGGATATAGGGTTATAATTATTAAAGTGGTTAAGGCTTATGCTCAGCAGAAGGTCCTGTGGGAAAGGCACAGCTGCAGGCTGGATGGTTGGAAGTTGGTTGTGGCGTGAGAGGTGATTATGAGTGAGGAGAAAGTCTCAGTTGAGTGACAGCTGGAAGTGTGATTGTGATCAGCTGGAGGAATGCAAGGACAGCACAGGAACGGGAAGCTGATCGAGTGACAGGACCCATGGACAGCAGCATTGCAGCTGAACCAGCCAATGGGTGCCTTGTTTTGTGGGAGACAGTGTTGGCACTGTCAAGTCTGGGATGCCTTGGGAGAACTCCCCACTTTAGTTTATGTGTGAAAAGCACTAAATATGAAAAACCAGGAAGTTCTTGCTTTGTTAGGATCTAGTACTGTACTAAAAGTTAAATGAGTTAAACTTTGTCTTGTGCAACTCTTTGTTTTATTTGATAGCCAGTGTTTTTTCCCTTCTTCGCTTTGTACTTTCTTTCTTTCACCTTTATTCATTCACTCAGAAGCAAGCTAGCTGTGAATTTCCCACTACAAATAGGAACAGAAATACCAAAAGGCACTTTTTGATTAATGTCTCTCAGAGAACATATTTTGTACAGATGAAGGCTGAGTGAAAAAAGAAAGTGAGAGATCACAGGAAAATTCTGAGAGAACAGATGAAAAGTCCTGAATTAAGATTGAACTGAAACACTTTGAAAATCCAGAACCTCTCATAGCTTTGTCATTAGGGTGATGAACATATTAAAACTTTCTGTGACTTTCTCTGTGTCCCCAGAGAATGCAGATATAATGATAATCAGTATTATTTTATAAGGAATTTTTCAGGTGGGCCCAGACAGGTAGGATGATCTTGCTGAATCACCTGAGTGCAGAGCTGCCTGCGGTTACCACTGTTGTAACAGAAGTGGTGAACTGGAGCATCTGCTGGTGTAAAAACCTATTAGCTGAAAGTGCAGGTCTGGCTGTCAACTTTGGACCTCTGTCACCATGCAGACAGGAGATCCTGAAAATAAAATCACCATGCCTTTGGCTACATGATACTTCTGGACACATGTAGGGACACACCTGTTTTATGTCATCGCTGGAAAGCCTATCCTTGGCAATCCATCTTGCAATCCCATGTAAGCAACTGCACTAACTTCAGTGACTCTGTACGTTTAAAACAAAAATATTTTCTCCTAAATTAATTAGACCTGTACATTTTATTTACTTAACTATTTAATACACTGGATTTCCCTACTGTGAATAATTTTCTTCTTGCTGCCTAGATTTTTTAGACCAAGGCTTTTTTATTACTCATTGTTCACTGACAAATTTTTACATTTTCATGTAGATTTAAGCATTTAGAAACTCCAGAGAGAAAAATACAAAGCTAAACTGGTACAGAATCTCTGAGTACATAATGAATAACTACTTGATACAAATTCCCTAATGTGCGAGGGTAAAGGCTGCATAAATTTTTACTGAAGCAAGACTCATTGCTCAGGAAACTATGAAATTTTTCTTGCTGTTGTGTTGTAGTGAGGATGGTTCTATACCCTGTGGTTTTACAGTTTGCTTGGGTAGGCTCTAAAGCATGAAATCTATTAAAATATTAAAAATTATGAATTATTAAATTGAAGTTCATTACAATAAGATAAAAGAAGTCTCTGGGCTGTTTCTAGATTAAGATGCAATCAAAGCTTTAAAGTTTTCAATGCTTCAGTGTCATTTAAAACTGAGTTAAGTCCCATTTGTCAAAGAAGTCACAATATCTGTGACTTTTGGGAACTGTAATATTTTGCCATGATTGTTAATCTTTGTTTTGAAGTTTATAGGTATCTCTGACAAAAGTATTCCAGCAGCCTTTCTGCATGAAAATCAGCATGAAGTCTTTTCACTGAAGTGCCAATCAGCTCATTGCTCTTGCAACTGCACAATTTTGAATGGAAAGAAGATAAATTACTTTGTGCATTTGTTATTGTATCTGATCTGAAATAATGAACAATACTTGGCCTTTTTCAATAGGCTGAATAAAACTTTAAAATTATTTCTAAGCATGTCAAACACTGGAAAGGTTGGTTGGGTTTTTTTTTTTTGTTTGTTTGGTTTGGTTTTTGTTTTGTTTTTTCCCCACCTTTATTTTATCCAGGGAATTATTGCATTGCCATACACTGTTATATTTTCAGATATGTGCCAGTGGTGCTTTTAAACTGAAATTTCATACCTTCATTTATTTTTAAGTTCCACGATTATTTTTTTGGGTTCAAGACAACAGAATGTTGTCTTGGCAGTTCATATAGAATGTAGAGCATATAGGAATGATTTGGATTTTTCAAAAAAACACCAAAATGTGTCCTGATTTTGGCTGGGATAGAGTTGATTTTGTCTTGGTAGCTATATAGTGCTTTATGATTCAGTATGAGAATGATGTTGATAATACACAGATGTTTTGGCTGTTGCCAACAAGTTTTTTACCTTAAGTCAAGGACTTCATGATCTGCCAGTGGGCAGGTGCACAAGAAGCTGGGAGGGAGCACAGCTGGCACAGCTGATCAGAACTGGCCCAAGGGATATCCCACACCATAGAATGTCATGTTCAGTACAAAAATGGGGACAGTTGGCCAGGAGGAGCCAATCCCTGCTGGGGGATGTCCTGGGCATGGTCAGCAGGTGATGAGAAACTCTATTGTGCATCACTTGTCTTTCTTGAGTTTTCTTTCTCTCTATCCCCCTCTCCTTTTTTTTAATAATATTAGTAATAGTAGTGGTCTTATCATCATTTTTATAATAGTTTAATTTCTTTCAAATATTAAACCTTTCTTATCTTTTTTTTGGTCCCATCCAACAAGGGAAGGGAGGGATGTGAGTGAGCAGCTGTATGGTATGTAATTGCCAGCTGGAGTTAAAAGAGAACAAAAAGTTTTTTGCTGTCATTTCAGATACATTACTTCAGCTGCATCTTTAACCTATATTCTTCTGTCAAATATATCACTTTCCAGTTATCTTCTATTTAGCAACACAAGAGAGGTGAATAGTGAGAAGAGTTTGTTTGCATACTTCCTCACTTAAAAAAACCCCAACTTTATAACTTTTAATGGTACCTGATGTCTCTTTAATACTGAAATTGAAGAATTGTCATAAAAAAAACCCCCAAAAAACGAGACTGTCCATGAAAATGCCCTGTGATATAATTAAATTTAGGAAATACAAATGCATACTTTTATTTGCTTGCTTATAGTACTTTTATATGCAATTTAACTCAAGTGAGATGGTTTGCTCTGGGAACATAACTGCTTCTTGTAGAGAAGGACAGGAATTTGCACTGTAAGACAAAGATCATTAAAAGTGTGACTGTCTTGGAAATAGTTTTCTGGTGGAAATACAAGCTTTTGATTGTGTTTACTTACAGAATCAAAGGAAAATGTATTGTCACTTTCTGAATTTTCAACTGTTTACAAAATAATCACAAATGCTAGCAAGGCAGAGAAATATTAATTGATGACTTTTTTCAAATACTTGCTGCTACACAATATACAATAAATTTCCAACAGCTGTGGGTGTTTAAAAGGCAAAGGAGCATTACAGTTAGTGTAACAAATCTCATTGCAGGCTGCACAAAAATGAAAGGTTTTAATTTGTTTATTTTGAATAGAACTGGGGATATTGACTTATACCTATGCTCCCTTCTGTGTGGTGGCAGTAACGGTGTTTGTCTAGGGCGTGTGGGTGGGATTACTTGTGACAGCACAGAGGAAAAGAGTCACTGACCATGAAGGGTCTGTCTCATATCTGCCACACTGTTTTCATTTAGCAATCATGTGCCTGTACTTTGCACGTGCCTCTTATGCCTTCAAGTAGCTGATGGCAATTTTTATCATTTTCCCTTTCCTCCTGTCCCTCCACTAGGGAATTCTGCTGATCTACTCAAAGGCATTGTTTCCCTCTCTGGTTGTCGTCTGCCTTTTGTTTTTCTGCTTTGAACATCTTGAAGTTGCATGTAGAGATAATATATGATGGCCTGGTGATTTTAGCACCATCCAACACCTGTTCTTTCTTTGTTCCTTATTTGTGATATTTCTTCTTGTGCTGTCATTCACATGTTCCTAGTTACACATAATTCACATAATTCTTAAAGGTTTTAGTCACAAGTCTCTGCAAAAAGTGCATTTTACTTCTTAGAAAATCTAGATGTGAACAATATTCACAATTTATCTTAGTGCAGCTGTTGTTGTGCTAGCCCATCTGGATTTTTTTAATCTTGTGAAATAATTTCCTATGCAGCTTAATGAAAGTTTTGAGACAGGTACAGCATGGGATATGTATGAGAGCAAAGATCAGTTAATTTCAATTTTCTATTTATGATGGCTGAGGACGAAAAAAGGCTGCCTCTCCAAACCTTTCTTGTTTGCTTTGTTTCATGCAGCAGCTTCAAATATGGCTATCCATGGCCTAAAAGATGCTGATGATATTATCTTACTCTATCTAGATTGAAGGCTATATAACAAATTGATGAACAAGAATTCAAAGGTTGACTAGATACTAATAGTTCATTTTGCATGAAATTTTTATTTAAATGGATCACTTCAATACTGTGGAGAGTAACTCACAAAAGTACGGTATTTGGTAAGCCAAGCTACATGGAGTATCACTTATTTTCACACTAACAGAATGAAAATTTCATTGTTAAGAAATCCAGTTTCATTGGCAGTATTCAAAAGCATTTCTAATGCTTCCCATGCAGGACTACAGGGTGGGGGAAGAGTGTCTGGAAATCTGCCCAGAGGAAAAGGACCTGGGGTGCTGCTTACAGCTGAACAGGAGCCTGTGTGGGCCCAGGTGGCCAAGAAGGCCAATGGCACTAGGCTTGTATCAGCAATGGTGTGGCCAGCAGGACCAGGACAGGGATTGTCCCCAGTACTGGGCACTGGTGAGGCCACACCTCAAGTCCCGTGTGCACTTCTGGACCCCTCCCTGCAAGAAAGACACTGAGGTGCCAGAGCATGTCCAGAGGAGACAGCAGAAGTGAGGAAGGGTCTAGAGAGAGGGTAACTCCTGTGAGGAGTGGCTGAGGGATCTGGGGGCATTTAGCCTTGAGCAAAGGAGGCTCAGGGAAAACCTTCTCACTCTTTGCAACTCCCTGAGAGTGTATCCACATGGGGTTGGGCAACTAGTGACAGGATTAAAGGACACAGCTGTGCCAGTGGAGGTACAGGCTGGACATCAGGAAGAATTTTTTTTCAGAAAAAGTTGTTAAACTTTTGAATGGATTTAATCGTTGCCCAAAGTTGTGCCATGGTTGACAAGGTGATGATCAATCCAGAGTTGGACTTTGTGATCTTGGAGGTCTTTTTCAGTCTAAATGATTTAGTTTTATTCTATGTGATTCTGTGTTTTGGTGTTTATTTTTTCACCCCCCTCACAGAGAAGAGGATGTCTTATGGAATAATTAGTGTTCTACATCTGTAATTCTTTTACCAATTTGCTGCATTTTTGTGTCTCTGAAACTGTGTGTATCATGAGAGGAGGTATCTAGACAGGATTGCACAGCTGATGTTTTTGGGAAGCCAGTTAGTATGATTTTCTGGATTTTTACCCTGTCTTATCAAGTGTAAATTCACAGTGTGGTGCATTCAATGAAATGTCCAGTTTTAAACCTTATTAAAAAAATTCGAATCAGTGTACAGCAGTGAAAAATGTAACAGTGGTCATATTATATCTGCAGTTGCCCAGAAGGAAGAACAGCTTGCTCTGTTAAAACCTGAAGTGCATCCAGAACAATGCTAAAATTGCACAACAGATATTTCTGCAAATATTGAAGCAGTTAAGGTGCAAACAACTCCTAGTATTTGCTTTCCTTGGGAGAATTTATCATGATTTCTGTACAATGGAAATTTATGTTTAATGTTCTTAATTTGCATTTTTAGTAATATAATGGGATTTATAAAGACAGATGTCATTCATGATTTCTTTTATGAGAGCTAGTAATTTGGTTGAGCTTGTGGTGTATTGCCTACTTAATGTGGAACTAGAATGGGCTGTTTTATGTACCATAGTCACAATAAAACAACCCATGAAAGAATAGTTGAATAGCGGATATAATGTGCCTCGTGAAATAAAAGTGGTTTGTGTTGCTGTAACTTACATCTACTTTGCCAAATGCAGATGCAGAATTCAGGTGTTTAAAAGGAGTTCTGCTGCTTTGTTACAGCTCTCCCTGTGAATATCTATGTACAACATGCATGGTTTTAGGTAAATCCTATACACATACATACATATATATATATATATGAAAAATATATAAATCAAGTCAAGTTTAGAACAAAGTCATGGATCCTTTCTTAGTCTGTTGACATACAAAGAAAATTTGTTTAGCTGTCCACATAAAAAATATCAATGCAATATCCACAGTTGGAACTTTCCTATTCCTGGATTAAGATTGACCATGAATAATATTTGACTGAAAGGCAACTGAATATTTCCAGCAAAGAGAACAGTGAGTTACAATTGAGAAAATGTTGTTTTATTGAAGGAGCAGGTGTTTTAACAATGTGCATGTTGATTGTGCTGGTTTTGGTTGTGGCAGAGGTAATTTTCTTCACAGTGGCTGGTGTGGAGCTGTGTTTTGGGTTTATGCTGAACATGGGGCTGATAATACAGAGATGTTTTTGTTATTGCTGAGCAGGGATTCTACAGAACCAACATCTTTACTACTTTTTGTACTGCCTCTCTGGTGAAGAGGTTGGGGATGCGTGGGAGCTTGATTTTAGTGTATATCCTAAAATAATATGGGAAAATATTTATCAACATTAGCCCCTGCCGCTTTTTAATAGTTTCATAAAACACAAAAATATTTTTGTTTCTATTGATAATCAAAAGAAAGACAGAAATTTGGGTTTAGAAAACATATTTAGGAAACCTCTGAAACCTCATTTGTAGCTTTACCAAGGCTGTCTGCTTTATAACAGAAATTTATATATTTTTGCTAGAAATTTTAATTCTGTAGTAGAGCATGCACAAGTAGTTTATATGTTTTCTGTCTGTCAAACTAGTGACAAAGACTTCTTTGTAGCATTTAAAATGTGTGTGGGAAAAGAACAGTAGGTTTTGGTCACCAAGAAGTGTAAGAAGGGGAAGGAATTGCTTTGGTTTATTTTGTTATGCTTACCTTTTTTTTTTTTTTTTTTTTTTAGGAAAAACTAATGGAGATTTAAAGAAGCATTTAGAGTTTTTTGGGAACACAAGTGGGAAATTTATCTTTCACCTCATCTCAGATGAGTTTTGCTATCGGGAGTTAAAGAATTGTTTAAAGGATCTATACCCCTATACTTTCACCCAAGCTGTCTCAATATTTTTTTAAGGAGAAATTGTACAGTTGGAGAGAACACATGGAAACCCATTCTCTGTAGGTACATAGAGAAATAACTTTTTGGGGAGAGTAGAATTTTGTCTTTTCCTTCCTGAGGCATCATAGGCAGTAAATCCACTAAGTTTTGCTGAAAAGAGAGTAATGTATTTGCCCTTTGGAAGGTTCCTTGTACTTTACGTACTATAACAAAAGATTAAAGTGATTGTTTTCCTCCTGAACTTCTGCTGAGGTTTAAAGTACTTGTTTCCAGTGTCCACACAATTTGGTTGGGATTTGTGTTTTTCTCCCATGTACATTTGTGGAGAATTCTCTGTTTTATCAGACTACATTTTATTAGATAGGAGGATAGAAGTTCTTTTGGTCTCTTCTTGGAACAAACCACTGCAGCACTTCAATATTCATGAGATTATTTTCCTGCTTTAAAAACTTACAGAATACAGTTTTAAAACTGCTTCTTCAGCAAATAATCCATAATTATAAAAGAATTACCCTTTCCATGACCAGACTTATTTACTTGTGAATGCCCAGAAAAAAATGTGTTTCAGAGGGGAAAGGCAGTGTGGTACAATGCATTCTTGCTAAATTACTTTTTCTAAAGGATTGTTATTTTCAAAACTTTTTTGCAGTGTTTGAAACTTGGCAGAAAAGAATCAATGCTGAAAAGGGGAAATATGTCATTCTGTTTTCCAAAGCCCTAAGTTTGATTTTTCTTGCTCTCTTCACAATATATGTAAACACTGATGAATTATCATCTGTATTTAGCTGAACTATGTGATGAAGTTATTTCCTCTGGGAACAATTGCTTTGGTACACATTTCTTACATAATATGATACACATTTCTTACATAATAGGGTTTCTGTTTGTGTGTATTTCCCTTTCATGAGTCTTGTTGTCCCTTTTCTCTTAATGAGGAAGATTTTGGGAGAAATTAATGAGTTTCCAAACCCAGAAACCTGCTGCTTTTCTTCCTGTTTTGATGGCTGAACTTTCTGCTTGATAATACTGCTATTGTTCATAGTTTGCATTCATGTGGAAAATTGATGGTTATTTGACAGCCTTGAGAATCTTTGATCCTGTCATTTTTCAAATGTTTGACCATCTATTTCAATTCTCCATGCCACAGATTGACAGAACAGATAGGGTCACATTTTGGAGTGAAAAGTCTAAAAGGGTCACCATTCTAAATCAAAGACCTATATCTTTTGAATGCTGGATGATTAAGATACAGCATCCCCTTTTATTCTGTTCTCACAGTAATGAGCCCTGTTTCCAAGGCAGATTCACCCTTTTGAAGTACACTATGAGAAGGAATTAGATTAGGTACAAATGAGTCCCAATAACACATTCTGAAGCAAGCAGCTCACTCAGAGGTGCAGTTGCACTCTGAAAAGGGTTCTGGCACTGCTGGAAACCCAAAATGGTGCTTGTGTGCAAAACCTTGTCTCTTTCTGACTCCCAAGTCAAATGTTAAATGAGGAGAAAAACAGGACTAGATTGATGTGGAGTTCTGCTTATGTATTTATCTTTTTTTAGGTTTCCACTGTAAGTAGTGTGAAGTACAGTGAAATCCTTTTTTGTGTTTTTTTAAAGTTACAGAGCAGCACTAAGTATTAGATCATAATGTCCTAGACCTCATGCCACAGTGTTACTCAAACTGACACATAGTGAGAAATGAAAAAAACAGCCAAGCAAAAAACTACCCCAAACCAAAACACATTCTCTGCTTTCTTTCCTTAAAGCTTTGTTGGTGGCTGTAATTTTCACCTCCTCTGCCCTGTCTGACTTAAGGGCAAAAACCAGAGAATGCTTTATTTCTTTCTCCATCTTTTTGTTGTTTTTTTTTTTAGGCACACTGGTTCAAAAATAATTTAAAGAAAAACATGTAGAAATGGACCCCACCAGCTCCTGTAATACCATTTAGTTTTCTGCTCACTCCTGTTTTCTCTGGCTGATGGTTTTTTCTCTTCTGGAGAGTGAGCACAATGTCAGCGAGCTGACTAGAACTCGCATTTAGAGAGCTGCTCTATAAGGAAAACTGTGAACACTCAGTGTTGATAATCTCAATATCCCAAAGCAAAAAGTGAATAACAAGGAATGAAAATGTATCAGATTAATGCATACGAAATAGATCATTTGGCTTTGTCTCCACTTACAGGTGTACTGCCTCCTGAAGTCTCCTGTCATGCAAGTGCAATGTTATCAATACATTCTTTTCTCATAATAGACTTTTTTCATCTGTTCACTTGCAGAACACTCAGTTTTCTTGTCTGAAACTGCAGCTTCCAGTTATTCTAATCCTTGAAAAATGAATGCATTAATTGTCCTCTTCATTTACAACATTTGCTTGTCTTTGACTCCAACAATTGATGGTTTTCTCATTTCTCATACTGATTTTGACATTTCAGCTTTCGAGGACCCTTAACTAAGTTTTCTGTTCTCCAGTTCCCTGAGTGGCATGAACTCTCAGAGGTGAACACACACTTATATTTGCTGCTTCTGGCATATATGGAAAGAAGCAAAAAGAAAATCTTGCATTTTTTCCCAAGCAGAAAATAAAATTTGAGGTCAAAAATCATTTTGCATGGGGAATATCTTATGAAATAGTGATAGGTTGTAAATAGCCTGGAGGTTTTTTTCCTGAATAATCACTTTGGTAACTCAGGTATTTCCATCAGTGTCAGGAGACTCTAAAATATGTGATCTTGCAAAAGCATTCACCACCTCTTCTGCTCTATTTGTGATCTTGTTTGATTCCAAATTCAGGGTAGACCAAGATTGTCATGTGAGTGAATGAGAATGATATCTTGTCTGCAAAGAAAGGTGAGTTAAAGCTTTCAGGGGAAACCAAAATACTCTGTAGAATATCTGTGGGTATTGCAATGAACCAGGAAATCAGTTTACCAAGATTTTTTTTTTTTTTCTATCAAAACATAGATGCTTTCTTAATAGACAAGTTTATTTGTTAGGGTTTTGTGTAGATGTGATTTCTGAGACTTGACATTTCTTTCAGCACAGTAATAGGCTTTTTTAGACAAAGTGACACAGTTTAATTAAAAATATGAGATAAGTAGTTAACAAAAAAGTCAAATTTTGATTTCTGATCTTTGTATAATATTTGGGATTAGCTCAATATACTTCACTCATGAATTTCTGAATAGCTCAGAGGCCAATTATCAATCTTAACTAAGCAGAACAACTGCTTTCCTTGTGGCAATTTATGTTAATTTATAGATACACATGCCGTAAGGCTAAACCTTTACACAGGAGGTATTGAAGTTCATAATGATGCATGCAATCCAGGCTGGGAGCTTTTCAATCTCAAGAAGAAAGTAACAGATTGATATTTTAGAACCGTGGGGGGAAATAAGCTTGTTTTTACAAACAAATTAACTCATCCATGACCTCATGGCATTAAAATTTCCCATTTAGAATTACAGGTTATGCTTCCATCTCACTTAGAGAAGGGAAATACAATGTGTGGCAAAGCCTCACAGCCTTTTCTGTTTGGCTACTACTGTGAGTAAACAGATGAAACAAATGCATGGTGGCAGGAATTTCAGGGCCTCTTCTCCTCCTTAATTTCCTGCCACTGGATTAGATTTACTTGTTGGGTGTAAATTTATGATACCTTTATCAGCAAAGAAGCTGCCTCCCTGAGTCAGTGGGCAAGGTTGGATGGTTGCTGGTGGCTGGATTGTTGGATGGCAGGGAGGGATGGTTGCTGGCTATTTAGGAATCTAGTTCTTGGAAGCAAACATGCTGAGGGAAATACAACTACCTTTGTTTTACAAGTGTAGCACCTCAGGAAAGCAAACTGTCTTTTATTGTTTGGGATGACAATCAGATCAGTCATCTTTTGTTTCACCTTTAAGTGCTAAAAAGGTGCTTCAGCACTGCACACTTTGAGATCTAAAAGCAGTAAAAATATCAACTAACAGTCAGAAATCTAGAGAAAAAAGATTTACAAAGGAAATCTTTCTAGTAGCAGGGAGGTCACTCTTTCTGTGCATCACTTTATTACTCAATAACAAAAAACCCTCTGAAAGGGATGTTTTATTTTTCATCCAGTGGTAGTGCTAAAGAATATTGGATATTTAGTATTTCTTTTACCCAAGGGTATGAGATATCTCCTTTTCTCACATCATCTTTCCCTGCCACAAGCATTATCTCTCATGGACTGTTGGGAAGGGATGAGAGTTGAGATCTCTTTTTAGTGTAGGGAAAGGAGAGAGGTGGGACTTGATGGGAGAGAGGTGTTCATTTGTGGGAGAAGCTGTGCTGGCTGTATTGGCTGCTCTTTTGGGATGGCCTGTCTCTGCATTCCTCTGGCATTTTGGCAAAGTTGTCCTTGATGTTTGCCTCTTTCCCCTGCTGTCACTGCCCTGCTCCCTGCCATCTGGCATAATTGCAGATATTCTCCCTGCTTCCAGGGTGATAAAAAAGATTTTCACCAGGCTAATTTCTTCAGAAAAATCCTGACAAAAAGTAGTGGCTAGTATTCTTTATTCAACTGATCCAAGCCTCCATAATGACAACAATAGAGGTTTTCTTTGACCAGATAAAAAATCTGGCTTTGGCCAAAGGTTATCTGTAAAAAAGCTAAAGTTGAAGGAGATACTTGGATCTTCTTCCACAGATTTTCTAGGTATCTCACCTTACATAATTGTTTACTGCACAAGTGTATGTGAACATTTGTCTTCAAACTAATAAACATCTGTGTTGGTTTTGCACAGCCTGGTTTTTGGGAGCAGGGCACAGAGGTGACTTCTGTGAGAAGCTGCTAGGAGCTTCCACCATGTCCAGCAGAGCCGATCCCTGATGGCTCTGAAGGTGGACATGCTGCTGGCCAAGCCTGGCCCAGCTAGAGAGGTTGGTAACACCTCTGTGATAACATATATAAGAAGAAAATCAAAACAAAAAGGCTTATCACTGTTAATTTCAGCCAGAGAAGAGGAGGAGGTGAGGACCTGTGAGGGAAACAACATGGGGACACCAAGCTCAGTGGAGAAGGAGGGAGGAGAGGTACTTAATCATTATTATTTAAATAGTTGTGCCTGCTACACTTACATGATTCTGTAGGACAAGCAACATTATCAAAGATTACTGGGGCACACAGCATACTTGCTGTTTGAAGAGGAGTATACTGTCAGAGATGCAGGAATAATTTTAGAATCATAAGAACAAATCACTCTGCAAAGACCACATAGCCTATCAAATTGTGCAGTCAAAACAGGATTATTTTGATTTGTGTCCTCAGATAAGGAAGCTGAGAAAAGCCAATGTTTGGCAAGAACTGGATGCCTAATTGGAGCATAACAGCCTAATTTATGCAGATTTGGTGTTATGTTGTAATCATGACGACACAGGATCATTTTAAGGAAGCCTCAGGTATGGTTTATGTTTAGATTGTCTTCCATACAGGTAGTTCTGATGAACAAAATTAAAGAACAAACCCAAACCTATAGAAACCTTACTCTTCCTCAAATAATCCTCTTTTGGTAATAATTGGCTGGAGAGGAATTCAAAGAAAAGTGATGGAATAAATTCTGTGCTTACAGCTGGACAGGGATGACAGAGGAAGCACATGTTCTCTAGGTCCCAGCTTCCTCTCTTTTTTGCCACTTGGAAGGAACAGTATTGGTGGATTCAGTATTCTTAGGGTAAAATACCTTATAGCATTGCCTGTTGCCTGCTGGGTGTTAATCCAGCAAATGAAATGGAAGTTTTACCTGTCAGTGTCAGTTTGGTTGCCATGTCCTTTGCTGGTTTCTCAAGGCTGTGGTGCTTTCTTTTTGAGCCAGCTATTTATTAGTTGATTAGTTGAATGTGGTTGTCTAGTGAAGAAGAGCCCTTTATATGGTGAGAAAAATGAGCAGAGATGATCAGAGGAATAGATATTGACTGTGGACATTCTTAAGGACAATGCAAACAGCTCACTCACTCTGTTAGGTGAGGTTGGTTTTTTCCCTCTGGAGTGCACTTATCTGCCTTTCAAGGTAAACAAGGGGACATATGTTAGGAATGTCAGTGAAGTTATGAATGTCTTCGATGTGAAATTGTCACTGCCTCAAATAAGTGATAGCAATTTTTGTTATTGTTGAAGTTGTTGTTGCTTCTTTTTTTTCCCCTCCTGTGTCTTGTTTCAGCTCTGCCTCTTTAATGTCAAGGAATTTTTCTTTCTTTGTGCCCTCCTGCTTCTTTCATGTCAGTGTTACTCTTTTATTTCCTTTCTCCCTGATTTTGATATCATTGCCAGCCCTCCTTGTATCACTTGTATCCAAAGATCACAGGGGCCAGCAATGTTAGATCTCTATATATAGAAATTTGTTCTGTGGAAGCTTTGAGATTTTTCAAAATCCTTCTTCTTTCTATCCAGTTAAAGTGAAGAAAAAAAGAAATGAGAAGGTGAAGAACAATGTTCATCACCTTTCCCCCCTCCCAGAATATCCAGTAGCTTTTTTATCAGGGCACTTGCTTTTGACATCAGGGACCCATGTTCCAGGTATGTTCCAACCTCTAAGTTTTTTCAAAATGCTCCTCTACCTAATCCATAACAGGGAATTTGCACCTAATCTATAACAGGGAATTTGCACATCTCCTTGGGCTCTGGATCTACACCCTAAATAAATAGTTGTTCTGTAATGAATATGTTTTTTGCCTCTCACTGGAGCTGCACTTTTTTGTAAAAGGTAATCATTCACTGAATGAAATAAAGGAAAAAATATGTAGGTCAGAGTCTGGATTTAGACATGTAAAGTCTATTTAAGTTCTTACTCTCAATCTATGAATGTCCTTTCTGGAGAAGGGTATCTTGGAATGTGTCTCATACATATTTGGCTACAGACATGGTTAGCTTGGAGGAGACATCACCAGCAGCTCTGACTTGTGAAATTTTCCACCGAGGGACAGAGATATGTTTGCCTGTTTTCTCCCCTTGCCTATTTCAACCAGAAGTCACATACACCCTGATGATTTTAAGAACTAATTTTAAGAATTTTTATCCTTCTGAAACTAAGTCATACACTCGTTAGAAGTATTTCTGTGTGAACAAAGGAATATTTTCTAACAAAAAAAATCCTTCAGAAAACTTCATCAACACATGGACTACTTCATTTAATCTCTTGCATTGAATGACAAATTAATGTGGAAACTTCTTCTAGTTTGGGATCTTATTTCTTTGGCCTCTTTTATTTATATATCTATATCTATATCTATCTATATGTGTGTATATATATATATATATATATATATATATTAATATAATTTTTAAAATTAACTAGAGTTTATAACCTGATAAATTATGGGCTGAAACAGAAAAAAAATTCTCAGAATTATAAATTGTCTCTTTGGGTTCTGGCCTGCTCTTCCATGTCATGCCTGGTGTATATGAAAGTTGAGTAAAGTCAGCATAAGTTTTTGAACCACATACAAATTAACTGTTGCTAAGTTAAATAATTTTAATTTTGAATGAGCATCAGTAATGGCAGTTATGCTGCCAGGGTAGAAAGGGTAGGCTGGCAGTGAAGTTGTAATCTGTTTTAGTTCTTGATAACTGGATGGATTAATGTATTTTTTAATCCATTAAATCTGATGGCAGATAAAAGGATCAGAGGGAATGGCATGAAGTTTTGTCAGGAGAGGCATCAGCTGGGTATCAGGAAAAAAACATTCAGTCAGAGGGTGGTCAGGCACTGGAACAGGCTCCCTGGGGAGGTCGTCACAGCACCAAGCCTTGCAGAGCTCAAGAAGTGTTTGGACAACACTCACTGGTACATGGTTGTGCAGACCCACAAGTTGGCCTCAATGATCCTTATGGGTTCCTTCCAACTCAGGATAATCTATGATTCAATTAAATCCTTTGTCAGGTTGCTCCCTCTCTGTTCTTCAGAAAGGGAATAAATGCATAAAGATATGTAGCTCGAAAAAACATGTTGTAAAACCCCCAAACACTTTGTAAATATTTCTAGTCACATCTTCTATTATGTTTCTGGGAAGGGAGGTACTCCCTACAGGATAAAGGCTAGTGTAACATATGGTCATGTTATGAGGCTAATCTGGGTACCTCTATCTGCTGCAATTGCAGCAGAAGATGGCAGTCTTTATTCAGTCTAGAATGCCTTGAATAGATATTTTGATTTCAAAGGAGCAGTAAACACTCATCTGTTAAGCAAACCTATATGCAAATAGTAATATAGTAAATCTTTTTTAAGCATGTCATTTCTGCATTAACAGCTATGTAATAAAGCAGAAACTATGTTTTGCATTATTAAAGCATCAAACGAATCAAATTATGCCACACTAATGCTTCATTGAGCATCATTAAGCTAAGCTGTCTTGTGTTTTGTACAATGTTTACATTTTTTTGTTAACAGAAGGATGCTTCGAGGGGGAAAGTTTACAGTCCAATAAAGATGAATAACTGGTTCTTCTTCCAGTTTAGATGTAGTGGAAACTTCTGACAGTGTAATAGGAGACACCCTTCTTAAACTAAAGGTAAATTATTTCAAACAGGTGTTTATTCTGTATACTTCAGATAAGTCTACATGTGGCAGACCTCTCATTCATAAAAGCTGGATCAACAGCTGGAAGGAGTGTCCCCTGGATTCTTTTCCACTCTTTATTTTCTTGGAGATAATGATAGGTACTCATCAAACATAAATTATTTTCTGTACACTTCCATTCTGTCCTCTAAATTTTTGAATGGTACCAATCACAATTCTTATTCAAGTGGGTCCTTGTAGACCCACTTGTAGACACTGCATTCATGCTAAGAGAAGCAGGAGTCCTGGTAAGGTCTTTTACCTTCAAAGATTGCAATTCTCTGGTGTGTTGTCCACTGTTCTGTAATGTAATGTGTAAGAGCTTCCTGGATTTGCTTCCTTGTCATCAACATAAACTGTGGTAGATTAGTTCAAGAATTAATAGATACATGATCCACAACTTGCTCAACATACTTCTGTCTTTTCATGCTCTTCAAAGAAAAAATTTCTTTTTCTTTAATTGGTTTCTGATTAATTCTGGAAAATTATGCATGTTTTTAAGTGTTGAAGTCAGGGAGGCTCACTGGAGTCACTGAAGTTTTAAAGGTGTGGTCTTTCCCTGAATAATCACAGAGGTAATTTAACTCTCTTTTGTGAAATAGAATATGCTGTCTTCTGTGATTTTTGGGGGGTGAAAGTTTATTTACATCTCTGTTGTTAGGTCTTTGTCTGGTTTGACATTTGATTTTTGGGTTTTTTTGTTTGGTTTGGTTTTGGTTTTAGTTGTTTTGGGTTTTTTGTACCTATAAGAGGAGGATTATTATTATAACCCATGAGGAAATACTGCATTTATTTTCTTGAGGTAAAACTTTCCACTAAAATCTGTTGCAGATTCTCTACTCTAATGAAATAGAGGTTCACAGGAGAGGAACCAGCTAGTTTTATAAAGGCAGTGAGAGATTTGTCAGTTCCAAATACAGTGACATACATATACTCCAGTGTGCTACAAATGAACTGGATGGAAGATACTTTTCATCTTGTAGGAGTTTGACTTTCTTGTATTTCTTTTCTCCTTTCAGATAAAGCCCAAACCTTTCCATGCAGAGTTAGAATCATAAAGATTGGAAAAGACCTCCAAGATCACTGAGTTTAACCCTTGACTGATACCAGATGTCAAGTACACCATAGCCCTAAATGACATGTCCAGTCATTCCTTGAGCACCTCCAGGATTGTGAGCAGTTGGATAGCATATCTCAAAACATTGAAAAAATTTTACTCACCTGAGAATATCACAGTTCAAAATATTCCTTTTCTTGAATCATTGTCCAGACTTGCTACACTCTCTGGGAGAATTATGCTTTTGTCTAATCAAAGTTTTCATCAACTCCCCTCAAATTTCTAGTGATTTTCACATGTAAAAGACTAATCCTGCAAGGTTTTGTGTAAATTGAAGCACTGGCAAAATATCTTTCTGTTAATTATGACCAACGTGGTAACTAACAGAAGGAATCCTGCTGTAGCATGGTCAAGATATACTTTCTCAATTCTTCCATGCCTTAAAACAAATTAGATTTCAACAGTTTTTTGTTTTGGCAGTTCTTCAAAATAGATTGTTATATTTTATTAGTTCATAGGCTATATAAAAGTATCCTACCTTTCTCTTATTTCTTTGCATGTTTTTCTTTTCTTTCTTCTTCATCTTATTTCCTTCTTTTTCCATTCTTTCTACCTCAGAAACCTTTGTGATACTTTCAAAATTATTAACTTACCCATTGTTGAAAGAATGAAGCTTATGCTGAAAGACCTCTAAAATTTTAAAAATTGACAGATTATTTCATCTGTGACTAAGGCTGCCTACCTACTAGGAGGTAGGTAGAGGTTAATGATGCTATAATGACATATTGATTTAATTAAAAATATCTTTCACTATTGCAAGGTATTATCCTGCAACAGTCTTGTATTCCAGTCTGATGTCCTTTATCATCTTTGCCCAGCAAAGACAGCACCAACCTTGAAGGAAAACAGCTGCATTTTGCACTGTGCCAGTCTAAAAAGCCCCGTTCCACCTCCACTTAACCAGCACTAGTTTGGCAATCTCTGCCCTCCAGTATGCACTATAAACACATAATTTCAAAACTAAGTGGTTCTGCCATGAGAGAGCTATACAGGTAGAGTGCATTCAGTCAAGCAAGAAAGGTGCTTGACTAATCATTCATGAATGCTGTAATTTTATTTTGAGGGACATGACATCTCTGTGATATTGGATGAACTTCAGATGCCAAGGTCATAATCAGTGTTATGATGGCTACTGGGTAGCATGAAGCAGGAAGTGAATGGCAGAAGGAAATGTAGTGTCTGATAGGCTTTTCTGAGCTGAGCAGAAATCAGTGATAATGTCTAAAATGTCTAAATGTCTACATTTTAGATGTCTACATTCCCTGAATACAGGCACAAGTAGCAATTTTCATGGTTGATTCAGTAGTTCCCTATCTCTTTTGCTCTGCTGTCCCTCCTGTCAAATACAGAAAGTCCATGACATGATGGAAATCCTCCAATAGTATAAATATAAACATTGTAGTGATGTTATTGTAGCTGTTTTGTGAGAGGATGATGAAACAATAACTAAATATATAATCTTCCACTTGTCAGGGCTTACTGTACCACCCTTTTACTCATGGGCAGTTTTTATTCTTGACATAAGGCATCCCATCAGTTCATCTGCTACTTCAAATCAGAATGTGTTAGCAGCACCCTGAGGTTTCTCCTGTTTATGCCTGTAGTTAATTGTAGCAGAAACTATATTTCCTGTTGTTTGATACAGACAGGTGCTATGTCTTAAATTTTGCAGTTCTTAATGTCCTTGGAATTTTATGACACATTTGGGACCCTACCAACTTAGGATATTCTATGAGTCTACAATTAAGTTTCTTCTAAATTATAGTTTAGATTTGAGAAGCTAACAAAATTTACTCAAACTTATTTTCCGCTATGAAAGTGGACCTTACTTTCCCTAATTAAATGTGCTTAGCTGCTGTATTTGTTATTTTTAGGAACATTTGAAGTTTGTGTGGCTACAGTATCAGAGGAAAAAAAAGACTTTTTTTTTCTTTAGTAAATAGGTAATTATTAATTTTGCTGATGCTGGTTCTATGCCAACAGGAGCTAAATAAATAACTTTACTTCCATTAGTGGCTTACCAGCTGTATCTGAGGGTTAAGGAGCACAAGTCAGACTATCTCCCATTGCTGAATTTGACCCTGTAAGCGTTCAGCTCTCTCATGCCATATCTCAGTCACTTACCTTTGTTTTCAAGGCTTAATTTATTCACTTTTTGTGGTCTCTGGACTGACTGATCACCTAGAGACTCAACCATCAATTTGTTGATTTTCAGTCAAATATTTCAGCATTATCCTCTTGCCTGTCCTTATTTTTAGAAAAGAGCTTTCCCGAATTGTATGTTAAACCTCAAGTGTAGCTGTCTTTGAGCTTAGCCTTTCATTTTTTGATATCTGTGATTCATTATGCACAAATCCTTTCTATCTGCCTGATGAATGCTGTATCACTGTTCACTTTTATTTCTGTCTTCTCTCTTTATCAGTCTGTCTCTTACTTCAGATTAAATGCACTTAAAAAAAATAGAATGTCTTTTTATCCTCTTTTTGTGTAATCTCTGAACAAGAGATTTGCTCTTGGGAGACACTCTGAGGCTCTGTAGTATTGTCTCCATCTTTCTTATTGTATATTCCTTGCACATTAAAGTGGTGTCCTAGAGTGACTGTATGGTGTGGTATCCCCATTGTCTGTCTTTCTGTGCAGATACAAGTCTAGTGCCTTTAAGAGCAAAAGTGGGGAGAGAAGCAGTGGAATGAGTTTTTGGGCATGCAGTTTGTGTGCAGCAGCTTCACTTCCTCCCTGTCATGATCCACGAGGGCAAGCGAGTCGTGATGGTTCATTTCCAGATCCCAAAAGTGCAAAAGACAAACAGCAGGGGACTGTCAGTTTATTCACAACAAATGCACCTTTATTGAGGGCCGACAGCAAATGCCATAGATGGATCAGAAGGGAAAATAAAGGATAGAAAGAAAAAGAGGGGAGGGGGAATATAGCTACCAACTAGACGGAATCCTCATGGTCCAGCCACACAGATTTGCTGTCGTCAGTGGGGGGGTCACCAAAGTCGTCTCAAAAGTTACTGTTCATATAGTCTCAATCCAAAGTGGCATCTGGCCAAAAGGTGGGGAAGATTCATGGGCCATTGTGTTGAGACCCCTTGGTCTGTGAGGCAGGTGTGAGCATGCAGGGACAAGCCACTGCTTGTCAGAACCCGTTCAAAGCAGTGTTCTGTGAAGGCACAGCGAGCACACCTGCAAACAATCACTTGGCATAACATCCAGAAAACATCCATCTCAGCCAGGGCAGAGCTCCTGTCGGGGGTCTTCAGGGTCCTCATGACAATCATGAGGCAAATTAAGGAAACTACAGACTGTCTCTTACACTCCCCCAGATTCCTTTCTCTTGGCGTGTTGTCTGCAGCATGGATAGAGGGAGGACAGCTTTCCTTTGCTTTTTAAGCTGGTTTCTTGTCTGTGAGCTGAGTCAAGAAAGTTTTTCCTGGGACAGTGGCTTTTTCTGGAACTGTTCATCTCTTCTCTGGTCTGGAACATCATCTGCCATGAGCCTCCTCCTGCTGAGAGCCTGGAGGGGCCCGGGCCAGGGATGCTGAATCCCAGGTCCAAGGAGAGAGAAAGAGAGAAAGAGAGAGAGAGAAAAAGAGAAAGAGAAGGAGCCAAGCCACACCCAAAGAAAGGACTTTGGACTCTGAGTCTACCATCTCTCTAGAGCAACAAGAGGTTTTATTGTTTAACATTGTTAATTTCTTTTTCTCTTGTAAAATAAACAGTTATTTTTCCACTTTTGCCAAGGAAATATTTCCTGAACTGGGTGGGGGAGGGGCTGGCCAGAATCTGCTTTTTCAGAGGAGACACCTTTCAAACGTTTCCTCCCAAATTTGTCTCAAAGCAGGACAAGTGGTCAGTAAGGTTACTTCAAAACCTTCAGATAAAATGGTGGGAGAGGATTTTCATTTCACAAATTAATCTTCTTATGAGCATACAGAGATGCCAATAGGAAATGAAGGTCAGGGTTCTGTTTGTTTGGAATATTATGGGTTTGCAAAATGTTATTTTCTTCTTATATTTTAGCAAGTTACCTGTATTTTCCAAAATAAAATATCTGTAATATTAATTTGGCAGCAACAGAATGTTTATGTGGTATCCAAATCGTATTTTATTTAATTAGGAAATAGAAAAAAAGAAGACACTAAAAGATGAAATCATCCATCAGAAAAAAATAGCAACAAATACTTTAAATGGTTTCTGCTGAAAATTTCATTCAGATCAGTACAATCCTATGAAATTGTGGATTTTGATGAAAGCAGATTTTCCTGTGAGATCTATACTTTTTTACAAATTCTGCAAGCAAAGTAGCCTTTGTTATCTCACAATTAACAGAACTTAATGACAACATTACTTCTGTCCTATACTTTTTATATTTGCTGTGGTTTTATTACATTCCTTTCACACACCAGCTTTATGTTTCTACCTTTTATTGTCAATATCAGTGATGTTTAGGCATTCTTGACATTTATGAAGCTGCCCTGTATGCCTGTTGATTAAAACCCCTTTGAATTACATGTTCAAAGAATACAGGGGAACTATCAGAATACAGTAAATCCTGCTCAAAGGCCACCCAAAATATACAGCACATTTGTAGCTTTAGACATTTACATTATCCAGTGGACTATGACAATTCCTGTTTAATTTAGTGTCCTCTTTCCTCATAATATGACTGTAAGAATATTGATCCCCTTTTTAATTCTTAATTTTTATTCTCTTCCTTTTGTCACTGAAGCAAACTTTTAAGGTACCATTATCCACATGATTGAGAACAGACTGAAGTGTTGTGGAAAAATGCCATTTCACAGGCTTCAGAACCTCTGAGCTTTTCTAAGTAGGTGTCTGATTAAATTGAAGGATGCCATAAGATTGATTTATTGCCTTGTCCAAACTTTGGTTGATGGGTATGGAAGTTATAGGAAAATCCTTGACACTTTGTGTTCCTTTACAGACTGTACATCTTTAATGAACAACTGTGTTCCATAGCATTGGGCATTTAGTAGGCCATGCCTTACTTACACCTGAAAATTTGGCACAGATTTCAGTACAGACAAATAAATAGAAAGCTCTAATTCTAAGTTCTAGAGAAGTCATATGTGACTAGAACTTTCAGGAAAGTGACAGGAAAAACACCTATAAAAGGATCTTGGCATCATAGAGGGTTTTGATGAATTTTATCCCAAGTGTATTTTCTTCAGTGTGAGGTATGGGGCATGACCATAATTCTCTCTAACACTGACTGGCCAGTTTTTGCAGAGATACCTAAATGACCTTTCTGCAGCAAGAGAAATGCCCAGGAAGGTCAACATGTGCCACATTCCACTGAGGGAAACTGTGAATAGTTATTTTAGATTAGATAGCCAGGAAAAAAATTAAGCCAAATGAGATAAACCTTGTATCTGAGAACTGTTTATTGATCACGAAGAACAAAAAGAAAAAGGCAAATGAAAGAGGGCTAAGAAACACAGAAAAGAAGGAATGAAAATGAAAAAGGAATGGGAAGAGGGGAGAGAGAGAGAGAAAGAGGGGAGGCAGAGAACAAGAGGGCTTTGCCACCAGCTGATCAGGGAAGTGCTGTTGGCAGCCAGGGAATGGGGGCTGTGAGTGCTGCCTGCCTATGGACAGGGTGGGTCCTAATGAGCCTGTGCAGCTCTCAGAGAGGTGCAGCTTCACAGGAGCGGGTCCCACAGTGATGGCACCAGACTTACAGTGAGTGGGCACCTGGGTGAGAGGTCCTGGACCCTGGACATGGTTGCAGCAAGGATCACTGGCTCAGGATGGCAGGGTGGGCTGGATTGGAGTGGTAGGGTTGAACACAGTTAGCTCAAGCAGAGATGCTGGGCCAAAGCACCAGGGTGGTGGCCAGGGACATGGGGACACAGGGACACAGGACAGATGTGAGGGCGAGCAAGAGGCAGAGAGGGCAGGAGAGACAAAAGGCAGGCTGGGGCCAGGGCAAAAGAGGGAGCAAGCAAGCCAATGAACAGCAGTGAACAACAATTTGGCCCAGTGAGCAGCAGTGAGCTCGTGACATGGTTGGTTTTTATACTAGTTGGTAACTGGCCCCTCCCAAAATCTGCCCACTGACAGGAGACCATTGGGCCAGTCCAACTTTTCTTTGCCATCCATTGGTGGACACTTTTTCCATCTGATTGGAAAAGCCCCTCCACAGTGTTTCCTACTAACTTTCCTATACGTGAGGTGTTGCCAGGTGAAGTCTTCTCAGGGATGAGGCTTCCCCCACTCCTCGCTGCCTCCTGCAAGTGGCACATGTACACTCTCTCCCACCACATGCCTCTGACAGCCCTCACCAGACCAGGGCTGAAGCAAACTAAATTGGCTAAATCAAAACTAAATTGGCTAGCATGTCAGATGACAGTACTCAGCCCCAGTGTTAGAAATACTGGGAGAAGTGGGATGTTGTCTTAATGTATTAAAAATCTATCAAATTATATTTTCCAACTCTCCTCACGGCTGGTAAATCTTATTTAACTTTTGAGTAATTTCTTTGCTGTATTCCTGGAAGTTAGTAGCAGTGCTTAAGTCATACCCTACCACAGAATAACAAGATTAAAGCTGAGTGTCTGTAAAGACTTGATGATACTGATGGGTCCCTTCAACTCAGCATATTCTTTGATTCTATGAAAAATCACAGAATTTTCACAGAAAAGAGTGAAGACCGTATTCTGACTGAAACCACTGGGAACATTTTCATGATTTCACTAAAATACAAACTATACAGAATGAACAACAACTTGAAGAAGAGGCCTCTTATGACACTGTCTTGGTTTGAAAGACAGGTGTCTCCCAAGGAAGGCGGTAACCTCCCTTGCAATGTAAAATGTGACCCCCTTTCCCTCTGAATTATTATAACTTTGAAATGACGAGGCTTTCAGGCAAAGGTACAAAAAAAGGAATTGCAGTTCCTTACTAATATATATCTCTCTCTATCAAGACAAACAAAAAAACCCAACAATGGCAGCAACAACAAACTGTGGTATTTTCTGGGTCCCCCATGGCAGGAAGGAAAGATGAATCTGACTCCATGTTCCTAGAATGCGTATTTATTATATGATATGATATGATATGATATGATATGATATGATATGATTGATATTATATGATATTATATTGTGCTATACTAAACTATACTAAAGAATAGAGAAAGGATACAGACAGAAGGCTTAACAAGATACTGATGAAAAACTCATGACTCTCTCCAGAGCCTTGACACAGCTGGCTGTGATTGGTCATTAAGTTAAAACAATTCACATGAAGCCAATGAAACAATGACCAGTTGGTAAACAATGTCCAAATCACATTCCAAAGCAGAAAAACAGGAGAAGCAATCAGATAATTATTGTTTTAATTTTTCTCTGAGGCTTCTCAGCTTCCCAGGAGAAGAAATCCTGGCGAGGGGATTTTTCCAGTAAATATGATGGTGACAGCAAACCAAAACAGAAAACCCAATAAACGATCTTGTCCTGCTCTTTAAGCGCTTTCCCCTTCGGTGCAGTTCCGGTCATGGCCAGCAGGGGGGCTGGTGGCTCCCAGTGGGCAGAGCAGGTGCGATGATTCCTCCAAGGCTGCAGGGGGCGCTGTGGTGCGCGCTTGGCCACCTCGCCATGCGGTAATGGCGGTCTGGCTGACAGTGGAAGTCATGGCCGCAGCTGGTTTTGATTGCCAGGCTACCATGCAGAAAAGTTGCCCATAAGGGGACTAAGGGGACACCCCGCACGTTGGTTCCAGACACCCCCCACCCCCAATGGCCAGGACACAAAAAAATAATCAAGCAGACTTGCAGTGCAGGAAAGCCGCAGCAGACTGGAATCTCAGAGTGCGACGCACAGGAGTGGCTGCACCACATGCTGTGGGCAGAGGGCCCAGCAGGGAGCAACCCCGATGTTTCGGCTGGTTCTGAGCTCCGAGTGGCCAGGTGCAGGGAAGAGAGCAAACAGCTCCTTAAACCTGGAACCAGGACCAAGCAAAACCCAGCCCCTTCACCTTTTTTCTTGTGGTATCACCCGCAACCCATCCCCAGCAAGGGCTATTTCAATGGAATGCAGCTACATCTTTTATTTCCTAATTGCTCCCGTTGTGTCTCAGCCAATGCCCTCCCTGTGTATTATCCTTCTTCAGGGTAGCAGATGGCAGGAAAAATGACTGAAAAAACCAAGACCATAACAGACACTAAACTGTCCCCCAAAAACTTCCTTACATAGCAAAACTGTGAATTAAATTCAGATGTCACACTTGTACTGCTGGGCAGCTAAAAGGCATTCAGTTTTATTGGAAAACCACACACGCTGCAAAATTTTATATGTGGAGGAGTTAAGAGCCCCTTAGGAGCTTATTTACATTTGATGAATGGTAGTGAAGGGCCAAGTGCACTTTTTCACCCAGTATTTCTTTTTTTAGTGCAGCCCGTGTAATTCTGAAGGCTCTGTTACAGAGAAATGTTTCTGATTGAACAAAACACCTTGACTGTATCTTTACCAGTCCTATGGATGGTGTACCAAACTTAAATACTTGGGTATCTGACTTTGTTTGTTTACAAAATAGGAAAGACTTGCTTTTTAACACTTTGACTGTTTGTCATCTCTTAATGTCTATGATGGACTTTTAAATCCCATGAAAAATTAATATTCAGCAGTTACTTTTCTGATCTACCCTGTAATTTTCTATGTCGATTCAAGGACAATCTGAAGTACCTACTCAAAATACATCCCTCAACAAAAATAACATAGTTTAATTTCAGTTTTTGATAGCACAAAAACTTCCAAACTCTTATTGTGGCCAGTTTAGCACAATAATGTGTTTAGCATAAAAGAAAACCAATAATTTTGTAGGTTTCACAGAGGTACTAATGGGCTTTGAAACTGGTAAATTAGATGGCACTTATGCTATTCTAAATTGGAAAATAGCTGTTAAAGCAAAGCTGATTTCTCTGGTAAAAATATTAGGAATTCTACATAAAAATACAGTTCCCCTAATGCTAAATCAATCCATTAGGTTGGTACCTGTGAAGCAGAAAACTGTCCATGGTTGTTTAAAAGTATGTCTGCAGAATTGCTTTTATGGGTAGATGTTTGTTTGAACAATTCTACAAGAGCTGTACTTTTTGCAGCTGTTTCTTTTTAGCAGCATGAACTTTGGGGCAGGAATGTATTTCCTGACCTCAGAGTCAACATTCTAAGGGCAGAAGGAAAACACCAGAGTTTTGTACAGGTTAACAGATATTGGCAATGATGAGAGAGACAGGGAGACTCCAATATGCTCAGAAGAATCCAAATTTATTGTGGAATACCTATGCTTATATACTATTTTAGGAAGGCTAATAATGTTTTACTACAATGATTGGGTTAATCATCATATAAACAAACTTATGCATATTACATCTCTTGCTTGCAGAAGTTTTTATGTAATTTTCTTTTCCAGTAAGTCAGTCTAACTTAATCTTCTTGCAATCTTCAAAGCTGTTTGCTCTTGTCAAGGCATCCTGATTATCAAATCTCTTATGCTAACCAAGTCCAAAGTCCATCATCTGTCTTGTGTGCCCAATAAACAGGATTGATAATTGTGGCAGAAGTCTGCATTCAAAAAGGACTTGAACAGGGTTGTGTAAAGTCTCATACTTGAACTTGATCAGTCACAGTTTAGCAAGTCATGAACTGGATCAGACAAGTGTGGAAATATCTCAGAGTGGCAGGGGAAGAGCAAAGAAATATAGTGCCGGAGTTCACTTTTATAAAAATTGAAATACCAGTGGTGATGAGATAAGGGTATGTTCAGTGTGATAAAGGAAAGGCCATCACAGGTAATTTCCCTTTTGGAAAATGGAGCAGTGTCATTGGCAACAAAAGCCCAGACATTCACCATTTGGAGGGTAGGAAAGTGGTGCGTGTGAAAGTGTTAAGTGTCCATGTGTATTCAGGAGTAAATCTCAGGAGAATATGCAGCACTAAGAAAAAAACAACATATTGTGGAGGCAAGATCTGGATGTGGAAAAGAAAACAGAAGCTTTATGTCTTTGAAATGGAGAAACTATTTTGGTTAAGACCTGAGCAAAAAAAGTTAGTAAGCAGGGGCTGGTAGTCCAGTCTGGACTGTGTGTACTCTGAAAGGTTATTCTAGGCAGTATCCAACAGACCTCCATAGGCTGAAACACCTTCACAGAGAGAATTAACAGAACCATTTGAAGTGAATAAACATGTTTCTAAATAGCAAGATCCATTTTTGCATACCATAGTCAGGATGTTCGGAGGGAAAAAAATATGTTCTTTATTTGAGGGAGCAACAGATCCCTAAAGATCCAACTTCCAAAATAATTTTTACCTTTAAGTAACATACCTCAGGTGTGAAGACTTTCTTGATCATTTACAGGATGTATTTTTCAGGTAATATAAAGCCTAATTATGACCTTCACACAACTTTCAGGGAAACTCCTGAAAGACAATGAAAATAACTTATTAACACCATCGTAATAAAGAGCAGAATTTGATCCAGAAAGAATAAACTCTCTATCAGAGGTGCAGTCATACTGTGCAGTAAAAAATAGTTTCAAAATCTGTGTCATGTATTGGTAACCAAAAGGATGTTTTGGATTATTGTCCTCATTATCAGTCAATATATGTAATTCCAAATTATATACTTTTAACCTTTTCCCCATATGTGAGCTGGGACTAGGTCAAAATATGTCATTAAGGAAGGACAAAAGGTGTAGCTCTCTAGGGTTGAGTATATCCTTTATTTAATTCTCCTGAAACCTGAAAGATTGCATTCTTAGACAGTAATGAGAAATGAAGTTACAACATTTAGTGATTTGGAATAGGTACTATTTCTTGGTTTATAGAATAACACAGTTTTCATTCAGCCTGGAGCAGTTGGATATTGTCAGAGCACAAAAATATTGAATTAATATTAATTTAGCACTCAGTTACTGGCTTAGGCTTAGACATGTTGATTTCAACGAAAAATTAAAATATCTCCCTCTACTGAATATTAAAATTGTGTTGCAAATAAGCTCCCCAGTAACTCATAGATTTTTTTTTTTCAGACGTTTACTAACAGGTATGTATATATGTGTTTTAAATTGTGTAATATAAGCTATTGGCCTTCCTTCTTGTGAAGGAAATTGTTTTAGAGTCCCTGAAATTTCAGCTAGGAGCGGTTGGACGAAAGTTGATCATCTGGACAATCATATGGCTGCTTCTATTTTGTGACTTTGAGTCCTTAAAAGATAAATGAAAACACTATCCATTCAAAATTAAAACTTATGGCAGGTTTCTGTAGTGAAAACTGATTAGCTATGGATTATCACCCACTCTTGCAATTAAATATACTTTATTATAATGACTTGCCTTGTTGCGTGAATTGCTTAAAAACAATCTGAAGTGTTATTTTATGTTGCAACCGTTAGTATGTTGTTCTTGACCATTAAACTTTGTATTGCTGTTTTTAAAAGATTAACTTCTAAAAAGAGAAAAGCATGTGTTGAATTATTCAATGTATCTGTCATTATCATACCTCACTGTTTTAACTCTTGTCTAAATTTACATGTCCAAATACACTTCATCAGAATTTATTGCAGCATATTAGGAAATTTGCTCCCCTTCAGCTTTTAAAATCTCAATTCAACACATCATTAAAGCACAAACTTAAATGCATCCCTCTTCAGGAAAGCTAAATCACTGAAGCACATACTTAAGTTCACTTCTAGAAATGAATTGGCAGCTGGAGCAGAGCCTAAGGATTTAAGCCCAACCAAGCTGAAGTCAATAGAACAAATGCCATTGATTTCAATTGTCTTTGTCTTGGCTCCCAAATACATCTTGCTTGTGTGATTAAATGAGCCCTGTTTCTAATAATAGGCAAATTCTTGGAATCATGAATTTTGTGAGAATTGAGTGCATTTATGTTCTCAAAAGAACTTGGCTGGAACAACATACTGTAATAACATTCTTACCAGGATTTTTAGGGTGGTTTTTGTCAGATAAACTCTGGGGTTTACACACTGCTCCATAATCTCTCAGCCCATGGCATAGGTCCAGTTAAACTGCTAATATTGCTAAACTTGATTTGTACAGATCTACATGCACAGGAAGTTTGAAGAACCACACCCCCCCCCCTGCAAAACCCATGAAAGATTTTCTTTATCTGATTAAAATTTACAGCGGGAAGACTTACAGAAGGAAAGTTTCTAACAAGTTACTTCTCAGGAATCACATCCCACTAAGACAGTCCCAGAACTAAAGAAGCTTTGAGACAGGAAGAGCACAAAAGAGAGTTGTCTTTTGCAGCTCTTCTTGTCCTGGCCCTTCTCCAGACATTGGTGGTGTTTCACAAAATTGATCTGTTTTGCAAACTGGACACAGGGCTGAGGGTGGACTTTTGGTGGCATGTATGATAACTATTGTTATGTTCCCAAGTCACACCAAGAATTAATGTCCTCAAAGCTTTTCCTGGTAAATTATTGCCATGTTTTTAAATACTAGGTTGTAACAACACTGTGGTCTCATTATTTAAATTAAAAGCTGCCAGAAGACTTATAAAATTTTTCTTTGTGATAAGTTAAGACTCAGATAAAATAATAGGTTCTTTGATAACTTAATATAGAGCAGATGGGCTTTGACAAAGCTGGATTTCAAACAGAGTAGCAGTATCTCATGTTTTGTACCCAGGCAAACTTGGAGGTTAAGAAAAGCAATGCAAAGGATCATCTTGACCCTTTACCTCCAGCGATAATAGCTGACACTGAATAAGATTTTTTTGAAAGCCTTTTTGGTTTCTTTTGATTATTCTTAGAATGGATTCTGAGCTGGAGAGATGTGATTTCCCAAATGTAATGATTGCTTTAACACTGCTTCAGGTGGTATAGCTTATACGAAAAGTCTGTGATAGCCTACATGAAAGAGATTTCCCTGTGAAATTGTGCATTTTTCTCAAATCTAAGCACTGATAAAGTGCTGATTCTGACAAATTTTTAGCAGCAAAAATTCAAAGCACTTAGACTTGCACTGTAAAGTCTAACCCTAGTGCTTTAATTTTGAATGGAGACAATATTTTATATATTTTTTGTTTTATAGAACAAGATCTATTTAATTAAAATTGTATTTATATTCCTAAGTGTTCTCTTTCATTTCTGTTCAGAAATTCTAAACTTTTCCTCAGCTTGGTCTCATATCAAATTTCAGAATGTCAGAATTTTTAAGGGAAGGAGTGCTCTTTTATGATGTGTCTTAATGGTCTTTTTTTTTCTCAACAGATTACTTATGAAACAACCCATTATACATGAAATAAAACTCCATGCTATCATACTGTAGTTGGCAGCATTGTGAGAGATGTTTTCCACTCAGTAGAGTTATACCCTTAACAACATGAGCTCCTTGGATTCACAGAACCACAAAATATTTTGAATTGGAAGGGACCCACAAGAATCATCAAGTGCAACTCTTGTCCCTAGCACAGAACAGCTCCCCAAAATCCCACCCTGTGCCTGAGAGCATTGTCCAAATGCTTCTTGAACTCTGTCAGGTTTGGAGCTGTGACCATTTCCCTGGGGAACCTGTTTCAAGTGCCCAACCACTCTCTGGGTGAAAAACTTTTTCTGATACCCTGCCTAATCCTCACTGGCACAGGTTCAGGCCATTCCCTTGGCTCTTGTCACTGTCACCACAGAGATCAGTGCCTGCCCCTCCTCTTCCCCTCATGAGGAAATTGTAACAGCAATAAGGTAAACCCTCAGTCTCCTCTGCTCCAGGCTGAATATTTCACTCACTATATTTCAAAATGTTCATTTTAATTGGTTGGGATTTTAGGATTATTATTTTAGGATTTTTTTTTCCTAGTTGTTCAAGTAACCACATTGTGTCAACAAATTTTTCTAAGACTTTTTAATTTGTGTTCTATGACTGTGCAACTCTCTCCTGTGGCCCTCTACAGTCATTTATTAATGCATGGGATTACCTCATTGTATCATAGAATGGTCTAGGTGGGAAAGGAATTTTAAGATCATCTTGTTCCAACCCCTTTACACTGGCAGGAAACCTTCTGCTAGACTCGGTTGCTCAGAGCCCCATCCAACCTGGTCTTGGACGCATCCAGGGCCACAGCTTCTCTGGGCAGCCTGTGAGACCTCACTACCTTCACAGGGAAGAATTTCTCTCTGATATCTCATCTTAACCTACTCTTCCACATGGAAGCCATTCCCCCTTTTCCTGTCACTAATTTCCCTTGGAAAAGTGTCCCATTCAGCTTTCTCTGTAGGCCCTCTTTCCATGCTGGAAGGCCACAGTAAGGTGTCCCCAAACCCTTTTCTTCTCTTCTTCTGGTTTAACAGCCCCATCTGCTCCTCTCTCAGTGTATCTCCTTAGGAAGAGGTGCTCCAGCACTCTGATCATCTCTGTGGCTTCCTCTGGACTCGCTTCAACAGGTCAATGTCCCAGACTGGAGATCCCAGAGCACAATGAAGTGCTGCAGATGGATCTTCCAATGTTGGAGCAAAAGGACAGAATTCCTTCCCTTGATCTGCCGCCTATGCTTCTTGTGATATAGCCCAGGATGTGGTTAGCTTTCTCAGCTATGAGTGAACATGACAGGTCATATTGAGCATCTCATCAACCAACACCCCCAAATCCTTCTCCTCAGGGTGACTACCAATCCATTTTCTGTCCAGCCTGTACTTGTGCTTGGGATTTCCATCATCCAGACGCAGAACCTTCCACTTGGCCTTGTTGAACTTCATGAGGATCATACAGACCCACCTCTCCAACCTGTTCAGGTCCCTTTGGATCCATCCCTTCCCTCCAGCATGTGACTGCACCCACAACTCAGTGTCATCAGCAATCCTGAGGTGACTCTATCCCACTGTCCCTGTCTCCAGTAAAGATGTTAAACAGTGCCAGTCTCAACACCACCCCGTGACGGACATCACTCACCACTGGTTTGCACTGGGACATGAAGAGAGGTTGACCGCAACTTTTTGGGTGTGGCCATCAACTTGATGATCCTGATGGGCCCCTTTGAACTCAACATAAAGCATGATTCTATGATCCAGCCAATTCCTTATCCACTGAGTGATCCATCCATCCAAACCATGTGTCTCCAGTGTACATTTGAATGTGCTGCTCCAGGAAATGTGCAGGAAGTGCAAAGGTTGTACCAGACTCTCCGACTACACATGCAGAGATATCTTGGCAGTTTTATAGCCCTGGGTCCTTATGGAAATCATTTACCAGAAGGCAATTCCCTCTTCTGCTCCAAATCCAAAATTTTCTACTGGGAAAAAAGACATACTTGTTTTAATACTGTATGAAGTCATGAAATTTACTTTCACTCACAGCGTGTGAGGTAAGAAGTGAAAATAAAAAAAGTCTGATGGGATTTTCCTGGATAGTCTCTGTTGTGAAGTCTTGTCTCTGACTCAGAGAAGAGCTGCATGAGCCAGATCCAGCAAACAGTCCATGGTAAGGCAGGATGTATTTGGGTCAGAGGGAATATCATGCATATAGCTAGCCTTGTCACCTTGAAATTAAAGCACTACTCATGGATTTGTGGGTGGAGGGACACTTCAACTCCAGGCTGGAGGACCAGGACTGTATTGATCAGGGAGTCCTAATGTATTGGCATTGGCATGTGATTTGTACTATTATAATTATCTTTCTTTGTGGATGGGAACTACTAGTGTCTGCTGAATGGGAAGGGCCTGGGGGACAGTGAAAAGGCCGTAATAGAAGAAGTGCCAAAAACAATTAAATTGGGAATTTGCAAAGGGAAAGTGACAAAGTCGCAGAGGGCAAGACCAGGCTGGCCTCTGTACTTGCCTCCAAGAAGATCATGCTGCCAGGAGTACACCCACTACACCACCTGCTATGGGTAGCAACCCCACAGGCATGGTAGGTCCTCTGTTACTCCCTTTTGCCACATCAGACCTCTGTTACTCCCTTTTGTCTGCTATTTGTCTCTTCGTTTTGGGAAGTGAAACAAATTCATGTCACAAATACCACCAATCATTTTGCTTAGGGAAACCCCAAGGTCTTCTTTTTTCCACCGTCCTCACCCACATTAACAGATGCTATTATGACTCATCCAAAATTCAAATTTGACTTACAAGAAGCATAAGTGGATCACCAAAATCAAAAATGGGAATTATTGCTTGAGCCAAATGACTTATAAAAAGGAAAAGGGGGGATTATTATAGATGGGTGGAGTGGTGATTGGCTCTCACAAATGAGAAATGGATAATATGTGTGTTAAAAGAAGTTTTGTTAAGGTTTAAACTTCATTGATGTGTGACTTTGTTGTAGGTTGTTTTTCGACCCCTTTTTGTCCTCCCTTTAATCCTCTCTTCTCCCCTCTGTATTGCTGCCACCAGACAACCCTGGTCATCAGGGCTGTCAGAGACATCTGGGGGAAGGGTGTGTACGTGTGCCCCTTGCATGAGGCAGCTGGGAATGGGGGAAGCTTCTCAGTGGGGGGACTTGGCATGAAAACAACTCACCTCCAATGAAGTTGCAAGGTCTCCACCAAGGGACAGCAAAGAAGGTTTGACTGGTGGACCTTGGGAGGGCCAGGGTTGGCTGATGCAACACCAGGGATATAAAAGGTGGAGCAGCCATTTTATGGATGACCCTCTGGCAATCCCCTTGACCACACTCCCAGTGCTGTCACTTTTTCCTTATTCAGTTCTTTGTTGTGTTTGTTGAAGTTTAGTAAACCTTTGAAATTTTAAAGTGAGCGGTCATTTCTTGCGTTAGAGGAGTCTGCCTTGGGAGAAACAGCAAGAACAGGTCTTGTTTACCCTTCTTTCATGTAACATCTACAGAGATAAATGAATAGAGTTGGAATCCTTGTAACCTGAAAAACTTTAAAAGAAGGGCCAAGTCTAGCTGTGAGGAGATGGTAAAGGCAGGCAGTCTCTGTCCTTCCCATAAGGATAAAGGAGTTACACTTTATGTTGTCTTGAACTCTAACACATAATAAACCTGCCACTGCTTAGCTGCACAATTTTGGTTTATCTTGTGCAAACTGAATCTTGTCTGATGAAACTTCCTCTAGGAATTCCTGTAAGAAAGGAGTGCTTCCTCTCATGAATGAGATTTCACTGTCTTCCAGTGCAAAATTAGAATTTCATACACACTTGCATTTAGAGATTCACTTACAACTTTCAAACATGTGCAGGGTACTTGGGAAAACCTTAAATAATAGGAGTTAAATAGACCACAAGCTATGACTGATACTAAGTTGTACTAATAAAAAAATCCTGGAAAAGTTCTGGAAGCTCTGGTTTATTCAGAAATATGGAAGCAGTACATTTTAAAAATCAACTGAAATTACATGACGACCCATATATTTATTTTGCTACACAGCTTCTCTGGATGTATTTGATATGAATAATCTCCAACAAAGGGAAAAAATCTTCTGTACTCCACAGATGATACTAGACTCAGTAGGAACCACCACTTTCCAAATCCCTGGAGACAGTATTTGCATTCAGTGTGTTGGTGATGGAAAAGCAGTGAGAAGGGAGGAGTCCTGGCCCACAAAGCTTCTGAGGATAAGTTTCTGCCCAGCAGTGCTTGTGATGAGCTGCCTGTCCCTGGCCTCCATAACTGACATTCCTGAGTTTTACCCTTGCTGGACTTGAATGGCAGTGGAAAAATTGTCTGGCTACTTTTATACCTCATCCTCCAGCTCCAGCATTCTTGCAGCAAAATGTGATTCTGGAATATTCCATAGCTATCAAAACATGTGCAAAGTACTAAAATAGTAGTAAATATAAATTACCCATCTAGATAAATAAGCCTTTGCTGCAGAATGGTGAAAAGAGGCAGACAATGGGAGGCAGGACTAGCCAAATAACTGTTTCCATTATATCCCTTCAGCTGTGAGAATACCACTAAAAGGTACAATTGTTCTTGTCAATCACATCTTTGTCTCACTTTGACTAAAACCTTCTACCTACATTACAAACCCATTAGCCATGCTCCTTTTATGACAGGTTTGTTGCTCATGGAGGGGGTTGATTTCATCCGTTTTAGGAAATCATTCTTTATTCTCAATTTTTGTGTCTATTTTACATGGTAGTGTGAAATCACTGAGCTGCCTCTGTGTAATGGTCTCAAGCAACTCAAACGGGACCAGACAAAATAGGTGGTCACTATGAATAATTCATAATGTATGCTCAGTTTGCTTCAGCAGTTTATGTAAAGTCTTACTGTGGATGGTAGGACAAATTTTTGGTTATGAGGGTATTGTGAAGATCAGTAATTGTAGGCAAAAAAGAAATCTCAGTCCTCAACAGGAGTTCAAATGATAAATTCATTAAAAAAAATTATATCCCCTGGTTCAGGACGGAAACTGGGAAGTCTGTACTGACCAGTGATTGTGAGCATCTAATCTCAGCCTAATCTCAGTTTTTTTCCTAAAATGAAAAGATTTCCAGAGAGAATACTTCACTTTTTGAAAATTAGGTTTCATGAGGATTTCAAGCCTAATGCCATAGGCTACCATGGATGCAACATTGCCTTGATTTTGCTTTTTATTTAATGTTGAAAAGTGACTGGAATGTTTTTTGTTGTTTCTTTAAGATACAACCACTATTTAAAAAAGGGTCCTTAAATGCTTCTGAAAAATACACCCTTCGCATATTGCAAAAGTAAGAAGAAGGGAAAAAAAAGGCTTGAAAGACTATCAAGCTGTGACCTCTCAGAAGTTAAACCACTTTTTGTCGCAGTTACATTTTTGTGCTTGTGTGTCTGTGTGTGTGTCTGTGTATATGTGTGTCCATACAATGGTGGTAATCCAAATAACAAAGTTAATACAAAATACTTTGTATAAATTATGAAATAGATTTTTAGTAAGAAAAAAAATTCCATTTCAAAATATGAATAGCCTCATATAGAAATTTACATATGATTGTGATGAACTCAAAATAAAGAAGCAGTAGTGGTTTTTTTCACACTAAAGAGAAAACAGCAATGTGCTTATGAAGCACAGGTATTATTGAGTAGTTTCTTGAACACTATGATGTTTCCTATGCAGAGATGAATCTCAGATTAACAAATTATTCACCTTTAGAATTTCAGAGCGTTGTTGACCATGTTAAAGATCTGACAATGGCCCACCATTTCCTCAAAAATATTAGTCATGATCATAACCCACAGTGTTAGTTTGGTTGTTTGGGGGAGTGGAGCAAGGGAAAAAAACCAACTGATTCCCCACAGGCAAAAAAAAAAAAAAAAAAAAAAAAGTAAGATTATTTACAATTCTGAGTTGTATTTGAAAAATAATTCTGATCACTGGGAAGAACTTACTAAATGCATTTGCCATTTTCCAAATTACAATTTCTGGAAAGTCAAAACATTTTGTTTCCAAGTGATGTTATAACTTGAAATTAGTCTATAAGCTGGGAGGCAGTGTTTGGTTTTGTTTATTTGGTGTTTGTTTCCTTTTTTTTTTTTTTTTGAGAAAAAGATTAGATTATAAAACAAAAAGACAAATATTGAATTTTGAAGGTAAAAAAGTTTGATTTGTCCAGAAATAAAATTTAGTATTAAAAATAAACCTGCAACAAAATGTTTATCTTTGGTGACTGCCACACTATCTCTGCAAATTCTGTTTGAACCAACATTTTTAGTTTTGTTAAATCTTAGGTGGTATTGTGCCTCCTGCAGACAGAAATGTGGGGAAAACACATTAAATTTGAAAAAAAAAAAATTTAGAACTGAGCCTCTATATCATCGAAATGTGTTGTCAAAGATCCTTTAAAAACAGCCTAGATTTTTTTTCCCCGAACACCAATACTTCAATAGCAATGTGGAAGCTTTGGGAAGAACAGATTCTTTTCTACAGAAAGGTAATTTTTAGCTTATTGTGCAGTTAACTAAATTTATAGCTAGGTGTTGACTGGATGGAACCATTGAAGTGTTCAAGTGGCTTTCTTTCAATGTAGCTGAGGTATTACCTGGTGAGATAATATGAGGAACAAGTAATTTTATAGGTTCATGACCTTACTGCACTATCTACAGGTAAAGATTAAAATAAAGTGAAAAGGCTGCTATTTAGACTGGTAAAATGATTTTCTTTCTTTTTTCTTTCCCTTGTGTATCATACTTGTCACCTGCTAACATTCTTTCTCCTACACTGGACACTTTTAATCTTTTTTTCTCTTTTTTAACATATGCTTTTCAAGGTCTTTTATAGTCCTTTATTTTCTATATGTGTCTATCTTGTTATCTAGGACACTGCAAATGCTTTGTAAAACTTTCTTTCTTCCTCATCAGTACTTTAAAGGAGAGAGGTGCTTGGAAAGACCTGTTTTCAAGAGCTGTTTTGAACCTGAGTCAGTCTTGAAATATGTTTCTTAAAGTCTTGGTGTGTGTGTACTTGTTATGGAACATAGGAGATAAAAGTTGCTGCATAAATGGCTTGGCATGCAAGTCCATGCATGGTCCTTCCTTTTCCTGCTTGCCAGTGACACTATGCCACACTTCCACATTTGGGATTTTTTGGGGTTTTTTTTTCTTTTTTTTTTCTTGTCCAAAACAAAAAGCATTTTAAACCAAAAAGAATTTCAAATCAAGAACCAGGATTTAACTTGGAGAGACATGGATTTGATGGATGGACCACTCAGTGCACACGAAACTGGCTGGATGGCCTCACACAGAGTTGTGGCCAGTGGCTCGTTGTCCATGTAGAGCCACTGACCCCCAGGTCAGTGCTGGGGCTGATTCTGTTCAACAGCTTTGTTGGTGCCAGTGGACATTGGGGTCACTGATGACACCAAGCTCTGTGGTGCAGTCACATGCTGGAGAGAAGGAGTGGATCCAGAGGGACTGGGGCAGGCTGGAGAGGTGAGAACTGCATGAAGTTCAACAAGACCAAGTGCAAAATCCTACACCTGGGATGAGGAACTCCCAGACACACCAACAGGCTGGGTGGAGAAGTGATTGGGAACAGCACTGAAGGGAAGAACTCGGGGGTGTTGGTTGATGAAAACACAACATGAGCCAGCAGTGAGTGCTCATAGCCCAGAAAGCCAAAAATATCCTGGGCTGCATCCAAAGCCCCATGGGCAGCAGAGGAGGGAGGGAATTCAGCCCCTCTAGTCTGCTCTGGGGAGGACCCACCTGCAGGGCTGTGTCCAGCTCTGAGGTCCCAGCACAGGAAGGACAGGGGACTTTTGGAGCAAGTCCAAAGGAGGCCATGCAGATGGTAAGAGGACTGGAGCACCTCCCCTAGGAAGACCGACTGAGAGAGTTGGGTCTATTCAGCGTGGAGAAGAGAAGATTGTGTGGAAAACTCATTGCAACATTCTCGTATCTGAAGGGGTCTTACAGGGAAGCTGGAAAATAGCTTTTGTCAGGAACTGTAGTGACAGGACAGGGAGTGATGAATATGAATTGAAAGAGGAAATCTAGATTAACTATTATGAAGAAATTCTTTATTGTGAGGGTGGTGAGGTGTTGGCACAGGTTGACCAGGGAAGTTGTGGATGCTTGTTGTGATTTGGTACTGGCCAAACACCAGGCAGCTACAAAAGTCTTTCACTCACTCTCTTCTGCTGTAGCTGGGCAGAGGAGAGGAAAACAAAAAATAATAAAGGATTCATGAGTTAAGGACTGGGAGAAAACTACTCTAAGGGCAAATCAGGTTCAAATTTAAAGGTTTAAGGGAAATTTATTATTAACAGAGGAGGATAATGAGAAATAAAATAAGCCTTTAAAACAGCTTTTTCCCCCCCCAGTCCCTTCATCTTTCTCACTGACAGTACAGGGAAACAGGGTGTGTGGGTTTTGGTCAGTTTGTCACTCGAGATCTTCTATTCACTCAGGGAAAGGAGTTTATTCTCAGCTATGCTATGGGGTCCCTTCCACAGGCAAACAGTCTTCCCAAAACTATTGTGGCATGGGTTACTCATCCATGGGGTTCAGTCTTTTAAGGATAGACTGCTCTAGTTTGGAAGCAAGGGTTCTCTATCTCTGGGAGCAGGGGCCCTCTCTCTGTATTAGGGTCTCCCACTGGGTTACCACTTTCTCTGGCATGCCCCTGCTCTGGTATGAGCATTTTTCCCACAGGCTGCAAGTGGATCTCTGCATCCCCCATGGACTTCATGCAGTACCAGGGAACAGTTTGTTTTGCCATGGTCCTCACCACAGCTTGCAGAGGAATCTCAGCTCCGATGCTTGAAGCACCTCCTCCCCTTCTATTTTTTTCCCCCCACTGACCTTGGTGGGGAAAGTTTTTTTTCCCCAAACTGACCTTGGTTGTTTTCTCTCACATGTCCTCACTTCTTCTTCTTCTCTGACTAGAAGTACTCCTGCTGCTTATAAGCATCATTGCTAACAAGTTCCCCCAGTTAAAAGATTCTACAGGATCCCGCAGCACTGAGAGGCTGATCTTGTCTAGGTTCCATGTCAGGGAATTGCTCACCATTTTTCACCACCAGCTGTGCAGCCCTGCCACCACCAGGTGGGCAGTGCCAGCCGCCACAGCACTGCCATTGTTTAACACCTCTCCTCATGTGGGATGCTGGGAAAGAGAAGCCACCACCACTCTCCCTGCCCTTCTGCCCCCAGCAAGGCTGGCCAGGGGTGGCCAGGCAGGCAGGGCTTACTGTGGGTCAGGCTGAGATGGTGGCAGCCATGGCACATTGCTGCCTTGCCACCCCTGGAAAAAAAACCTTGTGCTTGCACTACTTTGGTTTTCTTCTTAAATATGTCATCACAGAGGAGTTACCAACCTTTTTAATTAGCCCAGTAGCATGGCCACCTTCAGAGCCATCAGAGATTGGCTTTGTCAGACATGGTGGAAACTTCTAGCTGCTTCTCACAGAAGCCACTTCTGTGGCCCTCTCCTGCTGCCAAAAAATCAACACAATGCCCCATCTCTGGATGTGCTCAAAGCCAGGTTGGATGGGGCCCTGAGTAACCTGGTCTAGTGGAAGATTACCCAATTAAAAGTAATTTCTTTGAAATTTGAGTTACTGAAGGTATGTGGAAGCAATGTATGGCAAAGACATTATTTTCCCTTTTCTCAGTACATTCTCTATTACTGTTTTTAGGGGAAGTAGGCAATTGCATTTTGCAGGAAGTCATGACCTATTCCTGCAATAACATCCATCTGAATTTTGAGATAATGCAATAGTTGTAGTATCTAAAAATAGAAGAAGAGGCAGAAGTGAGGGTGAGAGGGATGGTAATTTATTAGTCCATTTCAGCCTCCTTGCCACACACCTTAGGATACCGAAAAGGAATTTTGAATGAGCCATAAGAAGGGGTCAGTACTGCACCCTGAAACACATCAAACTAGTTAGTAATTTCCACAACCACTGGCTGCTTCTGGATAGGTTAAAACACACAAAAAATTGTCATTGTATCAAAATATTGAAAGAAAGTGATTTAGTGAATATAATTTGTAAAAACTGTGTTAAAACAAAAACTTACCACATAACTGCTCTGCACAGGAATCATAAAAAGCACAGGATAACTCTTACCATCCTAAGATTTAGAGTACAATGTAAGTACTCTGTTAAATATGTTAAGTGGTTTATTTAACTAGAAAAGCTTTGTTGGAATTATGTAACTCAGACTCACAGGGAGTGTTCCTTTGATAAGGGCACTGGATAGCAGAGCTCATGTTGTTGGATTATATGAATGATTTATAGATGCATTTTGATAAACACAGATTGTGTCTCTCCATCTTCATACTGTTTCTGAGTATTCAGTAGTTGAAAATGCTTCTGAAATTCTATTTTTTTTTTTGTAGTACACACTTTGGAGGAGACATAAAAATATGTGTGATAACATGAAAATCCGTGTTTCTTTATATGTGCCTGATCCTTTTCCTTGGGACTGCTGAATGTTGTTAACTTGCTTTTGCTAAATCATACTTGATGAAGTAGCAGAGAACAAAAAAGAGAACAAAAACAGGGAAGAAGGAACCAAATAAACTGTTTTACCAAACTTATTTTGGGCATTCTCTGTTGAACTAAAGATTCTGTAGCAAATAGTGTCTCTTAAGACACAATCTGTACTCTGTTAATTCCTTACACAAGTCTTATTTGTGAAACTCACATAAATATGAAGGAAAGTGCCAAAGCTTAAAATCAGAGTAAATGTTCTGTGAGACAAGCATGGAGCTATTCAGTTTGGGCTATACTAGGCCTTTATACCTCTTGTAAATAATTTATTTTCTTTTAGATACTAAGAACAGATGCTTCACCTTTATTTTCTTCAGGAAAATAAGTAAAATTACTTGGACTTGATGAAAAAATGCAAGTATGTGGACTAAGAAGCACCCATTGAAATGATTAAGTTTGGTGAAATTACAAGAATCAGCATCTAAGAGCAGAATAATTTAGATTAATTTAACAATTAGGAATCTTTCTGCTTCTCTTACTTTGAGACACACATTATAAATACATGAAGGATTCATGCATTTCAAAGCCATAAGATAATGGAATATACGTTTCTTTCAACAGTAGTCTGCCCTTAAACATTACTTCAAAAATAGGGAACATTTCTCATGTTATAAATAAATAAATCCACATTAGAATAACACCAATACATTGTAAATTAAGTAACCTATTTCTTAGGAAATGCTGGAATCAGAGTGATGCCTTGTGAAGGCTGACCTGGAACAGAGACTAGGCAGGAGTTATAAAATAAAGCAGGGATTTATTAGAAGGCCTCAGTGGATTCACCTTGGGCAGTACAAGAGCCCAGCCAGGGCTGCACCGAAGATGAACCCAAAATGGTCACAAAATGGATGACTGGTCACGAGGTCCCACGTTTTTATAAGTTCTGGTCCATTAGCATATTGGAGTTAATTGTCCAATTACAGCTTTAAATTATGAAGTCCTATCCTTCTTGTTTTTCTCTTTTCAGTCCACATTGTTTATGCTCTTGGGCCTGAAATTTGGATCATTTGTCCTTGGTCCCAAGCTAGAAAAGGAATTGTTTTGTCTCCCTGCTCTGTGAAGAGATCTTACTGTCCCCTAATATGAAGCTCAGAACTACACACTAAAGCAGCACAGAATCTGAAAAATATAAAAGCTAAAACCTGAGGCATCAAGAATAGAGGTTGTCTTCATTTTTGTCTATTTTACTTATGCATTCTAATCCCGTTCTAATCTTGTTGCTTTCCCTGTTGTCTGCAGCACAGGCTTTTTGCAGAATTCACAATGCTGCTCTAGTGAGCATGGTTTTGTAGCATTTGGCTCAACAACCTCTACCTCCACAGAGGCCAAATTGATTTTCCTCATGGATTTTTCTTTGGGACTTATCATATTCACAGATGAACGGTTCATAAACAGAAATGTCAGTGTTCTGACATCACCATGATAAATGGCTTTTTAAAATCTGTTCTAAACAGATGGGGACTGATAGTCAGAGAGGTTATTGTCTAAAGAACTATTGCTTTTACGTTGTGTAATTTGGTGCATATGGGATTTATCCTGTCTGTCGCTAACACTGGATAGGATTCACATATTTCTGCATGGTTCACATTGACTTGATGTGCAGCCATCAGTTTACAACAACTCTGGAACTTAGGCTGCAGATGTTTTAAGTCAAATAAGGAACATATAATTAGCAAATAAGGAACATATAATTAGATTGAGCTTTACCAACAGTGCTCACTAGAGCTGCTTCCTACCATGAATGTAGTTTGAGATCTTGTTTCTTTCCATAGCTCATCCTTAGACCTGATCTCTTCTGTATGATGAGGTTATTTTCATAGCACTCAGTGTAAAAATTTCCCCAGTACATGGTTTTAATGTACAAGAGAGGCTGAATTAAATTTACAAACATTGTCACCATTCTGGCTTTTCCAACATGTGAAATAATTTTATTTTACCTGTTTTACTATAGACTTTAAATTCAAGTCTTCTGAGTATATGCATGCATGCGTGAAATTTCTTCTGTTTTACTTTCTGCTTTTTAGTATTTTATTTTATTTTATTTTATTTTATTTTATTTTATTTTATTTTATTTTATTTTATTTACCTAATTATGTTAACATTCATATGAATCATCAGCACTGTTGAAACTTTTGATTCCCCATATAAATTTTTGTCACCTGAGATAACACAGTAGCTGATAAAGTTAGTTGTAATTGTCTCTGGTCCTTCATGAGAGGATGAAACTTTTGGATAATAAAATAAGAAAAAAAAGTACTGAATTCTGGTTGTGGTTGTGGAGTGAGCACATACTTCTCAATAGGGAAATTACAATATATTTTCCTTGGCCTCATTGTCTAAAATGACTAAAATTCTTGAAAAATTACAATAAAAACAAGCCTAATATCTAGAGCACCACCACTCTAGGCAAAAAACTGGGAATATCCTGGAATCATATCATCAGTAGTGTGGCCAGCAGGACCAGGGCAGTGAAAAGAAATCACAGATGATAGGTGCAGTAAATACCTCAACATGTCATGATGACCATTACCCACACAAAAGTGGGATTTGTTGCATCAAATCAGGGGAACTTTTTTGGTTTGTTTGTTTTGTTTTAAGGTTGCAAGGCTTGAAATGGAATATATTTCATTGATGTTGATTTCCAATAGTTCTGTGCCTTGTTGAGCTTAATTTCAATTTCCCTTCCTCCATTTCAGCTGTCTATTGTCTGTTCTTCCCACAAATGACAAGAAAAAAGGTTTATTCTATTTTTTATAACTAAACAATCAACAGTTGCATATCAGTGTCAATACCTCAATGTTTTTCATGTGTCTTCATCAGTCAGATTTTCCAGACCTCTGCTGTTTCTCTAAACTCATCTTTGGGCTTTCCACAGTTGATCCAAATCTTCCTGAAAAGCAGCATCCAAACCCAGACTTCTTCAAGAAACAGCAGATAAAAAGAAGTTTCCCAAACCAGGGAAACCTCAGGAAGAGCTGAGGGAGATGCCACGACCCTGAAGCTCATGTGGCAGTGTCTGAGAAGTCCTGGACAGTCACAGAAATGTGTTGGAATGACTTGCACAACTGGAGTTCTGCACTGGATGGTTATAAACCTTTCAGAAGGGATAAAAGTATTTTCCAACCTAAAATGAATGTGTGACTCTATAGTTCTATGATTCTATCTATCCTTCAAAGTATTCTGAAGTATAACCCACTTTTCAGGCTAGTGCTCCAATTGAAACAATCTGAATAATTAGCCTGAGCTCCTATGTACCTGCCTTGCTGTATCTTGGAGTAGTTTGTAAATTTAGTAAGTTTGTGCTCTACTTTTCTTTCAGAAATAAAAATCTGAATCTTAGCAGGAACTGAATAGATCATTGTGAAATTCTATTCTTCTCCTTAACCCTATATTTTCTAGCAATTTTTAAATGAAATAAGCATATTTTTAAATAGTTCCAACAAGCAGTTTACAGTTAGTTGGTCAAAGTAGTATTTGATAGAAAATTTGCTTCTTCTGTATTATGTAGCTGCCTACAAATATTTTGGTATTGAGTCAGATTTTTGTTGCCATGAAGCTCATGAAATGTCCCTGCCCATAGGAAGGTGGTTGGATCCAGATCATCTTTAAGGTCCCTTCCAACCCAAACTGTTCTACGATTCTGTAAATAAGCTTACTGGGTGTGAATCATAAAGCCCAACAAGTTCCCTGGTGACAAATGCATTTCATATTTTACACATACCTTCTGTACGTTTAAAATAACACTTTGCCTCCCTGTATTACTTTCATTACTGCCTCAGCCACCACATCAAACAATATAAACTTGTCTCTGCAGATGAGAAAGCTGAAGGACCCAAGAGATTTGTTTCAGCTCATAGGTGAAACAAAGGTATAGCCTCTGTTTCCTGAAATGAATCTTTAACCAGTGTCTGTGCTTGACGAACACAGTAGAATTCCTGGGTATGCTTTTACACAGTACTGTAATTTTTGCTGACAAACACCACTTAAAGTTTAATTGACTTACCATTCAGAATTTTCTTATATTTTCTTTAGAATTAAAATAAAGGAAAACAAAACACTTCCCAAAGACTTGCCTGATTTTGATTTTTTTCCTTATGTTTGGTTAAAATATTGTTAGCAAGCATTTTTAAGTGTCCTTGGGAACCCCAAATATTTTGGTTAGTTTTTGGTGCTTTTCTGATTTGTATAGCATGAACATGTACTTTTTTATTTTACATGTTCATCTCCAACTATACTGTGTGTAAAGCAAGCCATACATAATTAGGACTCTGTTATCTCCATCTTCTCTTTTTGCTTTAGCTGTAGATACAGATTTATGCTCTACTTTTGTACATTCAGTATGAATATTTTAATGAGCCATGTAACTGTAGTTGTGTCAATATTGCATTTCCTTATGGGTTTATGCTCTGAAAAATTTGCATGCTAGATATGCCAGCAAGGCTATTGGGACTGAAAAAATAAAGTGAAGAAAATATTCAGTAGCATGATACTCAGTAGCATGGTATGTTGCACTGTCTGGACTGAATATAGTTTCTTTCTCTGGCATATAGTACCACTGGCTGAAACAAAGGTGTTTTCCTATTAACATAAAGACAAAGCAAGTCAGAATAGAAAGAGCATTTTTCCTGTCCCAGAAGGGGTAGCACAGCTTGCTTCTTACTTCCTTGTATAACAGAAATGTTTCCCTGGAGGCCTGTGTTTATTGAATGATGATGCTAACGTAGTACTTTTGTCCTCTGGGACTACTCATGAATCCAAAACTCTACTCCTAAACCATGCCCTTGTGACCACCACAAACACTTTTTCTTTGGTTTTGCTTATATCAGTCACATTTCTTTGGGTGCCATCACAGCCTTTTTTTTCTCCTTGAAAACTAGACTGGAGAATTTCCTTCACATGTGTTCTTCAGGTATAACTGTGAGGTGAGGAGAGGAGAGAATACAGCTTTTGTTCAAAATGAAACTATCAAGCTGAAACAACTGAATGGATGATCTCAGTTTCTCAACTTATGGATTTCTCTTAGCTATATTTGTGCTCAAGACTTTCTAGTTACTGAGATGGCATAGACATATCAATGGTTTGGCTGAGGGAGAAAGGAATTATATGATATGACTTACAAGTTGAGCATTTTTATTAGAACAAACGAACTGGTCTTTCTGTTGAAATTTTATGTATAACTTATAAACTGTGTATCCTGCTCTACTTCTCAGATTAAAGACAAATTTGATTAATTGGTTTCTGCTGGAACTGAGGAAATTCTTACATCACTGTCGTGGATTTAGTGTTGGTGAATCACTAGTTCACTCCCTTCCTGCTGTGCGGTAGGATTAGGAGAAAGGTAATGTAAGCTCAAAACTTTAAAAGGGTATAAAGAAAAATTTATTAACAGTAACTAAAAGGAAGAGTAATAAGAACGAGAACAAACTTTCAGAATACTTCTTTTCCCCCCACAAGCTTTTTCTTCTTACTATAACAATGTAAAGAAACAAAACCTAAAATTTTGGTTAGTTTACTACTTCTAGAATAGTCTCTCTGTAGTTTACTAAGGGAGAAAAGTTGTTCTTGTTAATGTTATGGACATTTTTCTGTGTGGTCTGGAGATCCGGCGAGGGAAAGGCTTGCTGCACATCCCTGGAGGACCAGCCCCCGGACCACAAACCTTTGGTTAGGGTTAGCTCCCAGAAGACTTTGTGACCCTCTGTTGATTCTTTATAACTCATTGGCCCTTCCCCTTTACTCCACCCCTGCACCCTTACCCCATTGGTCCCCAAGATTTGTCTTGCCCCTCAATTTCCCTATATAAAGCAGTTTTTCCCTGGCTCTTTGGCACTTCTGTCCCTTGCACCCTTCACAAGAGTGCTCTGCTCTCCAATAAAGGCTGTAACTCTGTGGAATGCCATACAAGGCTCTAGTCTCTTTCTCTGTGTTGCCCTGAGGAAGAAGCAGAAGCTGAACATCACTCCCTGGGCTGGGGGAAAGACATGCTTGTGCTTGTGAGCCATACTTCTTGGGACACTTCTCAGGAGAGTCGTGGCACCCTCTCCCCTGCTACCACTGTAGCATTTTTCTATAAGGAAAATAGTTTTCTCATGGTTCTCAATTTTTTTCATCAATAGCAGCTGTCCGGGGAAATCTGTAATTGTGAAGTCCCTCTTATTTTCTATAAGCTTTTCTCATGGCTGAGTTTATGGGTCATGTTAACTTAGGGGTTATTGTTTTAAAGATTAGTTTAAAGGTAAAAATTCTTATTGCCTACCTCTAAAATCATCTTCATTTCTAGGAACAGCGATCTTTTACTTCTCGGGGGTATGGGACTACTCTTTTTTTCTGTTTAAATTTCTCATAGGATCATAGCTACTTTAACATCTGTTTACTTACAAGGTATGGAGGCCTTTTCTTGATATCAATTTGAACTTTTCATCTCTCCATGCTTTTATGTGTTATAGGGAAACAGTCTTTTCTTTATAGCGTTACAAGGGGATTTTAGATCAAGGTCTCTTCATCCCCCCCCATCTGGGACTTTTCTTCTTCTTTACTGACTTTGATGTCTTCATGTTGCTTTTTTACGAGTTTGTATCTTGTTTCTTGTTCCTTTCTCGCAGTCAAGGGAGGATTGAAGTACTGAAAGAGTTAATATCTCTGCCCGGGGCTTGCATATGGTCACCCGACCCTGGCTGGGCTGGGTGTTTGTGGCCGGAGCAGGCGGGGGTGCTTGATTGATGGTTTTTCCTCTCCCCTGCCCGGTGGTTCCCAGCAAGCAAATCTGTGGCCCAGCCTGGGACTGCTTGTATCCCACAGGATGGGCCTCAGGCTGGGGAGGGGAACAGGGCTGTGAAAAATGTGTATGGTATGATTGGCTTTTCACAAATAATAAAATGAATATTATATGTGTTGTGTTAGAAAGTTATGCTGTATTAATTCTCTTAAGCAGTGTGTTAAATATGGTTTTAGGTTATAACAAGAGAAACTGTGCTATGTAAGATACTTTTTTAAAGAAAGGACTCGCAGCAAGATAGCAGCCACAGAACACCTAAATCTTTCAGGGAAAGAGAATTTATTGCCCTCTTATCAGAAGAAACTAACTGCCTACCTTGCTCAGGCTTAATGGTGGAATTCATTAGGATTAAGAGGAAGAAGTTGACACTGACCAGACAGAATCCTGTGTTTGAATGGAATTTTTGCATTGTGTATGAGATGTATGAATACGCAACAGGTTATTGTTTTGAAGAGTTAATCCTCTGTTAACGGGAGTCCCTTTTCAGACTAATTTTGCCCTGAAAAAGGTACCCTGACATCCTTAACTCTTTGTTTCTCTTGTCTCATATTGTCCTAATCCAAATTGTCCAAAATTATTACTCTAATTATATTGCTATTTTTATAACCATTTTATTACTATTAAACTTTTAAAATTTTAAAAACAAGTGATTGGTGTTTTTCACAGGGCTTAGCAAGGTGTTAGAATCACAGCTACAACCCAGCCCAGCATGGGTTCCACGGCCTTGCCTCTCCTTCCTGGCCAGGATGGCAGCGGGCGCCCCGGGAAGGGACCCGGCAGAGCCTGCCCGGCCTGGCCCGGCTGAGACAGAGGCTGGGCTGGCCCTTGCTACCTGTTCCCAGGAGGGAAGGAAAAGAGGAAGTTCCCGTGTTTCTTTCATCTTTTAAATGTGTTTCCACACAAGCGTGTACAGATTTGCAGCGGCTAGAAGCTTTGCATCACTTCCGTAAATGCAAAATAAGTGATGCTTTGCATCACTTCTGTAAATGTATACAAAACTAGGACAGTCACCTAACTTAAAAAGCATTTAAAAATTAATTTATGATTATTACATAAATATTAGCAACCTAATTTATCTTTTCTTCTGCCAGCCCAGGAGCAGGAGAGGGAAAAAACCCCGTGCTTGTAAGGTTGAACATCCTTTGGAGCCCCTAGATAAAGGGATCTGATCCCAGAACTGCAAAAATCTTACAGATTAAAATTTAGTACTATGTTACATATAATCCAGGAGCTTTAAAGTAGCGATTTTAGTGCTGGAAATTACATCTCAGAAGCTTATGGTGCAGTCCTCCTAATCTCTACCGGCACTAAAAAGCATTTCATTTAGGTCAGTTTTGCCCCAACTAGTTTATTTTTATAAGCAGAAAGAAAAGAAGACCTGTCTTGGGTCCTGGAAGACTCTTTGAAAACTTAATTGATTTGCTCTAAAATAATACCACTGGGGTTTTCACTCTGTCCCTTACACGCTTCTAAATTCTCTGCTCCCTATACAGAGCAAATGAATACAGAGCTGGATAAATTTTCTTTATTTAGCTACAGTAGTAAGTTCCAAGAGATTTTGGCACCACCTACAGCTACATTTGAAGGCAGTTAAGAAAGCAGGTGCTTACAGTGTCTCAAATCTTGGTGCTTCAATACAGCACAAAGTAAATCCAAATTGAGTAGTATTAATACAGAATGAAAACAGGACATATTGTGGTTTCCTGTACTTCTTACATCCTTTGTTGCTGACAATACTTCTGGTGTCCTGTACGTGGAAGGAAGATTTGAATTTGTATATGAAAAGACTTTAAAGTACATTAACTGTTCTTTTTCCTGTGCAAAATGCATATTAGTTTTCCTTGGCATGTTTCTCCTTGGCAAGTTTTGCTGCTCCCTGGAGCCAAATTGCTAGCCAGCCCTCTGGGCAAAGCCCACAGCTTTCCAAACAGGAATTTGCCTTAGCATAGACCAACTTTTCCCCAGTTCCTGCTTTCACATGATTAATAACTGTTAGGCATTTGTGACTCCTTTTTGTTCTTCTGAAGCCTAATCAGTGCCAAGGTCCTTCATGTTCTGTGGCTGGAATAAGCCAGAGCTGCAATGTAGGGCAGTGCTTTCCAGCTGGTGTCTGATAAGCCTGGACACACATCAGAGTAGCCTAAGCTGCCTGGGACTAAGCTCTTTTCTGCCACCACAGAATATAAAGCATACTTGCTGTTCAGCATAAATGGCTGTAAATGAGTTGAGATCTTGTCAAGAAATTGGGCAGATATTTTATGCTCAGTGTAATGTTTTAATGAAACCCATTACTTCTCTCTTGGTTTTTTTTTAAACCACTGTCTTGCTTTGCAGGTTATAGGTTTATATTATTCCATAAATTGTAATTACCAAGCTTTCATATGCATGTCCCTGAAACTTTTTATGACTCCTTCTGCCATCCATAAGGTGAAGAAAGAAAACATATTTATTCAACTGCCAAAAGCATTTAACTTATTGGTGACAAGTCTTAATTAGAAGGCTGAAATATTTTGTGAACAAAGGACTGATCTGAAGCTCTGAAAAATATATTGCATTACCCAGCTGAGTCACAGACTTGCTCTGTGACCCAGGACTTCATATTTACTCTTCAGTGTCTCTGAAAAATGGAAACAGTGCTTCCTTTCCTCGAACTGGTATTTAGAGGATATACAATGATATTATGTGGATTGAGAAATCATGACAAAAGGGAAGAGATGGAAGAAGAGAAAGGAAGAAAGGACATCTATTCATGGCTCCATAGGGTGCTGGTATGCTGTGTTCCTTATATGCAGAAGTAATTTTTAAACAACTCTGTTTCTTGTTCTGTTCAGTCTACAGTTGTATCCTTTCTATAAAAAAGTGTTCAAAGATTTAATAAGGCTCTTCCTTTCTTCCTAATAGTGGTTGAAATATTTTCAGAATTTCCTACATATTTTGTTCTGGTTAAATATTTAATCCCCACATCAAATCAAATAATTTAAAAAATGCTTCCAGGTGAGATAACAGTTCTTTTAAAGCATCAGTTATACATATCAATATACATATCTCTAGTCTTGATTATTTTTTTTTTTCCTATAAAGCAAGGTAATCACTCCTTGACTTATTGTACTTATACCATACAAAAGTTGAATTTGACTGTCAGTGGTTATCCTTCCAAGGCAAATAACCTCCAAGTGTATGTATATGTCAGAGGAGGAGCTCCAAATTGGAATGATTAATGACAAATCCCCATGTATGCTTACCCTGCAGATTTCAGATTTGTAGTCTCAGGAGTATGGGGTGCTTTCTTTCATTAGCTCTGCAAATGTCCTCCAAATTTTGTAAATCTTATTCCAGTGAGAAATGTCGGTGAATAAAATAAATATAGGCATAAATACTCTAAAAAATTTTAGCTATTCTGACTGTGGCAGGACCCCTCTACCACAGAAGACCTTGCTGCACTGTCCATCAGCTGGTGTGATAGCTCTGGACTTTCTTCCCCCACCATGAATTGATGAGATAACCCAGGCCAGGTGATTTGACTAGTAGGTCCTCACTGGCTAGTTAGTAATTTCTCTCTCTGGTGTCAGGGGTAGAATTCCCAATAAACAACTGGGCATGAGAACAGATGTGGGGAGATAAACTGGAATCCCTGACAAACGCTACTTTACAAACTGTAAGAGCTACACAAACTTTCACAGAGGCAGAGGCCTCCTCCACACACCCTGGAAATATGTAGGACCATCAATTTGGTGGTAAGTTACATTGAATCCTAATCTAAACTATTTCTTTGCCACCTGTAATATAAGTGCCTTTATTGTGCACTGTATTTTATCTACTAATAATTATTTTTATTTTATTCCTGTGTAGTAAGTAGTCTGTTTGAAATCTTATGTCTGTTAATTTTGTGCCAATTCAATAAATAATTCATTTTGTAATAGACCTAATCAGCCATTATTAAGAACCTGTGAGTGAGAGCAACCTGGGGCTCAGGCCACCTCAATCAGAGCTACTGCCAAAAATCTGATTCAAAGGCAGGACTTGTTCAAGCTCCCCTCTCACTGACAAAATGCATTTTTCAGACATTCCCCTAAGTATCTACAGTCAGATCAGACTGGTTGATCTTTGTTTAAGTTCTTTACAGTCCTTCATGGAATAAAGATGAGCATTTATGCAAGCACTGTAGTATCCCATTCCCACTCTGTATTTCCCCAGCTGAAGAAATAGCAAGCCTGCAGCTTCTGGCAAAGGTCCAACCTAGTACTGAGTTATGTGCTATTCCCAGTGTATCCCCAAGCATTTGTCATGCATACAATGCAGAGTAGGACATCTAGGGCACTCAAGGAAGTTCAAGAACACAAATACAGATAGGAATCTTCTTCTATATAATGGCCATGTACTTCCAAAATATTAAAATCACCACCTTTTCAATGTGAATGCTTCTAGAAAGCAACTTCTCTCACAAAAGAGATAGAACAAAATTCTTGGAATGCCTGCCCTATTAACTGAAGGTTCCACAAATAAGAAGAGTCATTAAGGAAAAAAGGAAATTAATCTTGCTGCTGCTTGCATCTTGCACATTCAAGTGAATATTTGCTGCTAAAATCAATATCAATTACTCATGTTAAGCATTTTTACAGCTATTGTGAGCATCTTAGGTGTGATTTTAGCAGTGAAAGTGAGGGTCTTCTATGGATAGAGTAATTTTCATCAGAGCAGAAGACTCTGGGGTTTATTGTTTGAATAACTGTGTTTGAGCTCTGGAACTTTGCACAGTGGTGGTAGTGATGGTGGAAAATTGGATCTTGTCTTTGGCTTGAAAAATTTTAGAGGCTTATTGATATCCCTGTTAGGCTACAATTGCTCATTTAGTTTTGCTTATTGCCTTTAAATTGCAAGGTTTTTAATTTAAAATTTTATTAAACATATATATTTACAGTGTATGCATTATCTTCATAGATTGAAAGTGCCAGGTATATCCACCTGCTCATTAATACCTGGGGATGAGCAAGTGCTGCACTGGAGTTGTGGTCATTGGTGCTTTCCCAGTTCAGGGGACACTCTCAGGGTCAGAGAGTGACAGGACATGTCCATCCTACTAACTGACATGCCAAATTGCTGGTGGTTTACAAGGTTTTGGGAACTGACTCCTGCCTACCCACTTTTTCTGGAATGCTTGTATAACAAAGAAACCACCTCAATCATAGTTTTGCTTTACTGAACAATTCCATGTATCTCCTTGGAAATAACCTTGGACTTCAGGGCTGAGGTCTTGGACCTGAGTGCTGACTCCTGACTATCCCTTCTAAAAAATTAATAGTGCTTCCCTTGGCACATTTTATGGGTGACAATAGGGAGACTCAAATTCTATGTGCAGTTCTACTCAATGTATTTATCAATTATCTCAATGCCAGAGTTGAGTTCACCATTAGCAGGTTTGCTGTTTGATACCAATCTGGGAGGTGCTCTTGGGACTCCTGGGAGACCAGAGGCCTTGCAGAGGGGTCTAGATAGATTTGAGCATTGAGCAAACATTAATGGAATGAAATTTAACAAGACAAAATTCTGCACCTAGAGTACTGCCAGGTGCAATTACAAACTGTGGAAGGAGTGGCTGGAGGGCAGCCCTGCAGAAAGGGATCTGGGAATGCTGGTTGGCTGCAGGCTCAGTGTGAGCCAGCCCTGTATGCCCAGGCAGCCCAAAGGACAAACCTCATCCTGGGGGCATCAAACACGGCATCATCAGCTGTCAAAGGAGGTGACTGTCCTCCTGTATTTGGCCTTGGTGTGACCTCAACTTGAGTATGTGTGCAGTTCTGGGCTGTATAATTCAAGAGGAATGTGGAGTTCCTTGAATGCATCCAGAGGAGGGCAACAAAGCTGGTGAAAGGGCTGGGAGGAATTGCATCCAATGAGGAATATCTGAGGACTCTGGACATGTCTAGTTTGGAGACAAAGAGGCTGAGTGGTGATCGCATTGCTCTCTACAACTTCCTGAGGAGGAAAGTGAAGAAGGAAAGTGCTGAGCTCTTTGCCCTGAGATCCAGTGATGGGACATGATAATGGTTCAAAGATTCTCCAGAGAAGGTTCAGACTGGATATCAGGAAGCATTTATTTACTGAGAAGGTGGTGAAATACTGAAGCAGCTTTCCTGCAGAGGTCGTCGATGCCCCAAGCCTGTCAGTGTTTAAAAGAGGCATTTATACAACGTCTTTAAAAATATGGTTTTTTACTTTAGGTCAGCCCTAGGGTGGTCAGGCAATTAGGCTGGGTGATTGCTGTAGGTCTCTTGCAAGTGAAATTATTCTATTCTATTCTATTCTATTCTATTCTATTCTATTCTATTCTATTCTATTCTATTCTATTCTATTCTAATGTCACAGAATGCATATGTTAATGACCATTGCAACAGCCAGTTCTAACAATCTACCTTTGGTAGGAAGAAAAGAGACTTCAATCTTATGGATGTGAGCTGTGCCATGCCTTATGAAGCCTTATGGCTCCAGAATACTGTCCCTCAGCCATTCTAACAAGGACTACAGATATAGCTTTGAGGTTGAAATAGAAAAATCATGGCTCTGCAAATACATGTAATCCAGGTTGGCAGTTAATAAATTGAAAGCAGACAAAATTAAATTAGAAGAAACCAGAGAGAAAATAATAGACATGAAGAGCACATAAAGATCTCCAACTCAAAAGAATCAAAAATATGAAGTATAGATAGAAATAATATTAAATTGACTTGCCATGTAAACAGTGTAAAAATGAATTGCAGCAGTTGTTGGTCCCAAGTGTTTGGTACTCAACCAAACTTCAAATGAGTATTGGTTTACTGTCTAAGTATTAATCAATCAAGTAGGGAGAGTGCATAAGATTCAATAATGTACAAGGTAGGAAAGTTAAGTTTTATCTCCTGCACATTTAGTAAAAACTACATCATATATCCTCATAAAAATAGAGTCAAAAGTAAAAAAATTATAGAAAAAAATTATAGACTGAATTTTTGGTGGGGAGCACATAAAATTATTTCACTTAGATAATCACAAACCTACATTTTTTATGTCAACATCATCTTTCTTTAATAATTTTTACTAAACACAGCTTTAAAATTAAAAGTGGTTGTCCATAAGAATTTGATTTACCTGTTGATTTTCAGCTGAAATTTTTCTTCAAATAAATCTGAACTCAATAAAATATCTCTCATAATTTTCAATAAAAATGTGTGTTTTAATAACTTCATTTCTTAAAGAGAAATTGTTTGGCCTAAAACTTCTGGCCAACTCAGATACAGCTCCTTGATTCAGTGGTACTGAAAACTCAGTTTTAGCCAGAGTCAAGTTCAAATTAAATCTCTTAACAAGAGGATTGATCAGAACACCACAGCTTCTTAGTGTTGGTTAGACATAGACTTTTTAAAAGGTCACACTTTTCCCATATCTAAATGATATCTGCTTTTAATCTTGGTCAGTCTCGGAGATAACCTACTGCAATCTCGTAAACATTCTGAAATTTATAAGGATTCATTCCTTTTTTTTTTTTTTGTTAGTCAAAACTATGGTAGAGTCTAAACATATTTAGGAAGAGCTGAGATTTTAGGTCATTGAAATGAAAGACTTAGATTGTTTCTCTGCATTGAGCTCTTGACAGAACCACACTGACTTTGAACATAGGTTTATATTTTCCACTCTATTTTTGATCCAACACTATGGCCCTTATGTGAGAATCTTGGTTTTATTCTCTCTTATTTTGGCAACAGAATACATACAAGCAAAAGGAGCAGATTCAGCTGAAACTGTTTGCTAGTGCACCTATGGCCAGATGGCTCATCACAAGACCTCTAAAATTCAAGTAGTCATATTTATGTGTACTTATATTTATACAAGTAATCCTGTATTGTGCAACTTTTATTTGCTACATATTTGAAATTTATAGTAGCTTGAACCCGGCATTTTGCTTCTAGTTTTGTTACTAAATTTGATGAAGAATTGTGTATATAACTGTTTAGAACTATTTTAGAATTTGATATTTGAGACGGATTCAGTCTTTACATATAAAATACCGCAGGGAAATCAGAATGAAACTCTGCACATTTGTGCATATCTATTTACTTGGAGTAAGCAGCACATTCTTGTGTCTTAACACCCTTTGATAAACTTGTTTATTGCTCTGCTAGGTCATTTGATGAAAATAAACACTCCAGCAATTGCTTCTTGCTGAGATAGCTAGTAGCTGTTATATTTGAAGCTGTGGGCAGGAAGAATGGATGAAGCATTTGGTCTCTTATCTCTCATAAGAGTCTGCAAATCAAAGATTCTTACTGTATTTAAAGGGCCTCATGAATTATCCTTGGGCATTTGGGTCAACAGAAATAAATGCATGTATTCATGCATTCAATGAGAATTTTTTTCTATTAAAAGTTAGATCTCCATGTTAGAAAACTTGTAACTGGGGGATGTTGATATAATCTCAAATTTCCACATTTTTCTCTACTCTCAGTCTGTCTGTGAAGTATTTGCACTGCAGATGTAAATCTTCTGAATGCATTGTGCTATATTTACACTGCTTCTTCATTGAGGACTTTCAAAAGTGTCTGTGCAATTTTGGGACTTACTAAACAGCAAGCAATGATGAAGAGTAAAGCAACATCTACACTTATGACCTGTTCTCTGTATTTCCTGCATGGTGGTCTTAGGGAAATATAATAATTAAGATCTGCTTTTAGTCCAGAAATGAGGGAAACTTTTCTGCTTTTCTGGAAAGACTCTGAAGAGTATTGCCAGCAGGTCAAGGGAGATGAACCTGCCCTTCTGCTCAGCCCTGCTGAAGAACATCTGGAGTGCTGTGTCCAGTTTTGGGCTCCTCAGGACAAGAGAGACATGGGACTCCTGGAGCAGCTCCAGTGGAGGTTTGCAGACATGATGAAGGGTCTGGAGCATCTCTCTTGTGAGTAAAGGCTGAGGGAGCTGAGATTGTTCAGGCTTGAGAAAAGAAAACTTAGAAAAGACTTCATCAAGAAGAAAAAGGAAACAACCAGCCAACCAAATAAGTATCAGCAGTAATGGGCTAAAACAGATGTACTTTCTGACTGAATTTGGCTGGAAAAAGCAATGTGCTTCCAATAATGGAAAAGATCAAAAGTCCCTTTATTTGTAGCTTTCTCTTTTTCCCACTGAACTTGGATGGAAAAAGCAATGTGCTTACAATAATGAAAAATATTAAAAGTTGCTTTCTTTTGTAGCTTTCTCTTGTTTTGCTTTGCTTCCTGGCTAGGGTCTACTTGGACTGCCACAAAGCTGACTCAAAGAAAGAAATTATTTCAAATGTGTTTTCATAAGCTATGGAATAGTGTATCTACAATAATTATTTTGTATTACAGTGAGGGGAAGGTAATTTCTGGAAACAGCTCCTGTTCAATATTTAAATTACTATGATGAACTATGCAGTCTGTTGAACCTGTGGTATTTGAAATAGGAACCCAGACAGTGTTAATGGCAGTGTTAACCTACTGCTAAGAATTCCCTGTTCACTCCTAAGAAACTCAGTACAAGTTTTGAAATTGTTAATTTGAGATGTTCTTTGTGCCTTTTTACCTCAGTAAAGGACACACTGGTTCATAGACTCCATTTCTCTGTAAAATGTTTGTTAGGTGTCTGTAGTGAATTTAGCAATACCTATTATCCTCACTCAAGCAAAAAAACTGAAAATGTTCTAAAATGTAAGTGTTGGGGTTTATGATTTTTAATTTTGTTTCTTTCTCTTATGGAATTTCCTCCCATTTTGTTGATAAGAAACAATAATGACTGGCACTTGAGAGAGACAGAAGAAGTAACCACAGAGGAGGGGGAGGAATGCAGCTGGCTTTACCGTCATAGCTGAGGGACATTCTCCTGGGGAGGGCAGATATACCATGAGACTTGAGCTGGGGAAAAGGGGTTGGGTGCAGCTCCCAGCCCTCTTGTGCTCTCGGCATGCACAGGGGAGAAGAGGCTGCAGTTGCTGTGGGCAGAATTCGCCGCCACTGCAGGGTTCCATCTCCTGCTGCTTTCTTCTCCTGTGAGTGTGTTATGAACAAGCTTATAGGTTAGCTCAGTTAATCAGTAGTTACCATGTTTGTTGGTTGTTAAATGCTAATCACCAGGTTGAATGCATTGATTCTGTTAATTATCAATATTGTTAATCACCCTACCCAGCAGTCCCTTACCTGTACCCTTTTTTAATCCATGGAGTATTACCTCCGCTGCTTCCCAAATGGCCCTAGCTATTACGAAGAAGGTAACGTCACAGGCATATATGTAAATTGGGAGACCTCTGGTACCTTTCAAAGGAATAACACCCTAGAAAAGATGAGCCAACCTGCAGTTCAAGAGACTAAGTGACTTGTCCTGCTTGAGAACTGTCCTTCTATTCCATCTGTGTAATTCCAGGTTGTCACATAACCCGACAAGAACTAGACCAGGGTAAGGACCTTAGACAATGAACTCAAAGGCATCTTCCTAGGCACGCTGGTGAGGATGGAAGCCCCAGCTCTGCTATACAGCAAAGCTGCCAACCTCCTCCTCCACATTGCCAAGGGGAGCAGCAGCGGTGTGTGCGACCCCTCGGGCCCTCACCCAGAGCTGATTTCACAATAAAGGCGTCAAAAAGGAGCAGGTCTCCTTGCCCACTTCTTTCAAGTGGAGCTCTGCTTATGAGAGTGGCTGTTCACTGGGACTTTATTAGCACCCTACCTCACCAAACAGGGGACCCTTCACCATCTGCTGGGGTGCCTCAGGGGAAACCCCAGGACCCCTGAGCCCCTTCCCCCGCCAATGCTGAAATGGCCGAGCCCGCGCCACAGCGCCCCCTGCAGGCGCGGGGGATCATTGCACAGGCCCTGCCCACCCGGGAGCCACCATCGCCCCTGCTGGCCATGAGTGGAACTGCACCCAAGGGGAGAAGAGACTGCTGCCGCTGATTTTCTGGTTTTGTTTGTTGTTGTTGCTGCTTTTGTTGTTTGTTTGCCTTGTTATCCATATGTGTTCTACACATAGTAAAGAACTGTTATTCCTTTTTCCATATGTTTGCCTGAAAGCCCCTCAATTTCAAAGTTATAACAATATTGAGGGAAGGGGGTCATACTCTCCTTTCCAAGGGAGGTTCCCACCTTCCTTGAAAGACATCTGTCTTTCAAATCAAAGCAGGTTTAAGAGTAGTATTTGTAGTGAGGTATTTAAAATGCATCCAGCTGTTACTGTCTGCTCTTACAAAGGGTTAAAATGCCTGCAAAGAGTTGCAATATATAGATATTTATTTTTCATTAATATGCATTGAGTAGGTGTCAAAAATTTAATGTGTAAAGGTTTCCAAAGTGTTTGATTTGAAAAATTTTTATTTAGACCATACTAGGAAATTTTCCCTACAGTGTAAGGGAGGAAAAAACTCCTATTAAAGAAGTACAACTTGGGCTATTGTGAACAATCACAAATAACCTTCAGAAGTTCTTATAACACTTTAGAATGAGGCAAAGCTTCACTAGGTAAAGATGAGAGGTAGAAAGTTTGAAATGAAACTTCAGTTTGTTCTCTAAGTGGCTGCGCTCTTAAATTCCTGATAAAACTGTTAGTTAAGTTTGCTGAGTTTTTCTTCTCCAATCTCTCTTTGCTGTTTAGTGAGGTAGATGTTCCCTAAATATTCTATAACAATAGCTCTAAACCTACTTTACTCCTTTTAATGTTGAAATTACAGCATAGCTGCATATAAATTAAAGTATAACAAATCATTATATATAATACATCCAAAATGGTCAAATTTTGCTTTTATCTTGATTCAGTCACGTTCTTGTTTCCTGTTTGTACTGCATCCTAAGTGTGTCATTCACCATCTTAATTTCTGCCTTTTTTCATACTCTAATTTTCAACACTGGAGTATATAAAAATGTCAACATGACATTTAATTTTTGGCAACAGAAAATAATTACTGGAAGTGTCATTAGTCAATTGTAGAAAACTATAGATAGTATTGCCACAAAAATAAGGGTTTTTTTGGCTGGTGTTTCAGTCTGGGGTTGGCTTTTTTGTGTTGTTGTTATTGTTGTTGCTGTTTGGTTGGGTTTTTTGTTAGTTTGATTATTTGTTTCCCCACAAAAATGACTGAAATATGGGGCTGAGATAGTTAAGCAAACTTTCAACTGGCGGGTTTGTCTGCTGGTTGCAGTCTAACTATGAATATAAAATATAGTAAAAAAGACTGATTCATGAATCAGATGAGAGCATTTGTGCCACTCCCAGTCTTCTATAGATAGACAAACAAGCTAAAAATAAGCTAAAATAAGATATTCTCTACATTTTCTGCAGTGAGGAAGACTTTGACTGATTCATCCTACCAGAAATGCACCACTCTCTTGAGAGATGCCATGTTTTGCTCACATTCAACACAATTATTTCCATGGTCCTTCAGCAGCTGTTAAAATTTGAACCTCAATCATCCAAAATGTGTCAGGAGTCAAATTTGATATTTTGGAAGTGACTTAAAAGGCAAATTTACAACCAGTGCAAAATATCTAGGGCTAGTCACCAACAGTACAATCTGAAAGTCCCAGGAGAACAGATTTGTCATTTATGGATTTTGCTTTGTGAGAAGAAAATCCTTAGGAAGAGTATGCCTATATATTTTAAAAAGATATATTTAAATGAGTTGAAAGACCATTTCATATCTCTGGTTCACAAAAATAGTCTGGCACAGAAATAGCAGTCTGCATTCTTTATCTAGAGAAATTAAAAATAAAGGAGGAAGGCAACAATCTTAATGAAAAGAAACATTCAGAAAATATATTCAGCAGAGTTTGAATTCTGTTTGGTATGACATTAAAATGTGCTTGGCTGAAGTGCTGTGGTGCATTACAGACATTCAAAACACTTGCCACAGGGCTGTGCTCTCTTTTTGAAGCTGAATTTCTTTATCATGAGGTAGGGACAATACACCCACAACACACAAGTGGTTATAGATACAGTAAATTTTATTATGCAGTCATAGGAGGGAGCTTAAATATCATCCAGGTCCAACTCCCCTGCCATGGGCAGGCACACCTTCCACTGGATCAGATTGCTCAATACCCCATTCAGTTTGGTGTCTCCCCACCCTCAGAGTAAAGAATTTCCTCCTAATATCCATTCTTAACCCACTCTCTCTCAGTTTTATATTATTACCTCCTGTCCTTTCACTGCATGCTGTTGGAAACAGTTCTTCTCCTGCTCTTGTAGCCCCTTCAGGTACTGTAAAGCTTCTAGAAGGTCTCTCCAGAGTTTTCTCTTCTCCAGGCTGAACAGCCTTAAGTCTCAGGCTTTCTAGGATAGGTGTCCAGCCCTCTGGTTGTCTTTCTGGCCTCCCTCTGGTCTTCCTCCAGAGATCCATGTACTTATGTTGGGTTCCTCAGATCTGGACTCAGTACTCCAGATGGGTATCGTGACAGCAGACCAGAGGGGCAGAATCACATTCCTCAACATGCTCACCACACTGCATTTAATGCAGCCCAGGATTATGCTTGATTTTCAGGGCTGTAAGCACATATTTCTGGGTTATATTGAGTTTTTCTTTCTTCACTCCAAGTTCTTTCCCTCAGGGCTGCTCATGTAAAAGAAAAATATACAAGGCATCATGTGAGAGACAGACACTTAAAGAAGTCTATTCTAAAACAATTCCTAAATAATAACATGATGTATTATCATGTCATATAATATATAACATAATACAAAAAATAGTAAGCAATATAATAAAATTTCTAAATGACACTGTATTTAATTTATCATAGTGTAATCTGTCTGTAACTTTGCAGCCAGATCTCAGCTACCCCCAGGCAGAGCCCCAACTCTTCCCAAGGTCCACACAGATATTGTGTGACTAATGTTTTACTATACTGCAGGAAAGCCAGGATCAGCTATGTGAAAGAACAGAACCTGTAAAATCAGCTAAGGGAGTGTAGCTGAATATTTGCCGTGTGTTCATGTCTGAATTGGGCATTTTGTGTCCAGATCTGGATGGGAGCACAGCCTGGGCAGTTAGCTGCAGACTGCAACCAGCAGAAAACAGGGAGTGCACCCAAGGTGTGACTCCAGCCCTAGAGGAAACAGGGCTTGTGCTCCTCTGTTTGTGCCTTGCAAGTACAGATCATTTCAGGGCCACAGTGAGAGATTCTCTAAGGAGCATCAGTGTAAAGCTAAGACAGGAGCAATCCCTGCAGTTTTCACAGGTGTTCCAGTCAGGGGCCTGGCATGGGCATTGTCTCAAACGGTGTAAAACAAAGCGAGGTTATTTAGAATTACTCACAATCATTAGAATATGCCATTTAATTTTCTACAATGTAAAACACAGGTTATTTACATTTCATTAAGCATGATTTTAAAAAGGATCTGGGGTAATATTTCTTGCCCCTTGTCCAGTCTCAGGCACATCAGCATTTTAGTAAACAAGTCCGAGGACCGGGTGCGTTGCTTTGCCATAGAGGGTGGGTTTTCTTGCACCTCCAATAACATTTTTATATTTTTGTGGGTTGTAGTGCAACAAAATAATGCTAGTAAAAGGGATGTGTTTAGGAGAAATGAGGAGGGCTCACTCTTTTTTTTTTCTTCTTTTTAATTGTCTTGGCATGCTGCAAAACTCTTTAGGTGGAGAAGGAGACTACCCGATCCCTGGGAAGAGATGTGTCTCATCAATGACAAAATTAAGCTAGAATTTAAATGCTCCTTTTTTTTTAAGCTCTATTTTGCCCTTGATATGCTAATTAGGAGTGCACAAGCAATCACACTAGTACTCTTTTTACCTTGATTTTGTAGATTTCCTACCAATGTCTTGTAAGTTAAGAGCAGTTCACGAAGCAGTGAATGAGAAATACAGGTCTGGTAACAAACAGAATGCAATAAGATTGATTTACAGCCTTTTCAATGCTGTTTAGATGCTGCATGGCCATGGTGCAATCTCTCCATCTTTCTGTACATCTATTTTCTAATAGAAAAAATAGACCCTAATTTTGTCCTCTTTCATTAGTAAGCTGCTTGTGGCTTTTCACAGCATCACTGTGACTCTGTGATGCTGAACAGAATTCACATCTGATCCCATTAGGACACCTGGGCACCACTCTAGCACACACAGTAGTGTGTGTCACTTGCAAGATGAAGAGTGTCATTTTGCACTAGCCTGGTAGTAGCTGGCATAACAAAGAAAAATGGCCATACTCTCTCCAGGAAATGGTTTCTAGCACTAGCACAGAAGATGACAAGTAATCCAGACAGACATTAACATGGGCAGTCTGTAAGTGATGAACAGGAGTGAAGTTTCAATAGCACTGTAACAATTTTATGCAAAGCAATTATGATGCATTATGGTATTGATCTGCACTGAAAAACTCAGCAAGATTCTTTAAAAGAATGGCACTGCTAAATTTTTATTCACATTGCTAACAAATTTTTCTACAGTATTTCCTGAATTTATCCTTTGTCTTTTTACTAGTGATTATGGATCAAGACTGATGATTGTTGTGTACCTTCAACAATGATTTTGCTGTGGGCATAGTGCCAATAGATATTGTGAAATGAAATCACAATATCTATTGGCACTTTAAAAACTTCCTTTGAAGTCCTTTGAAACTTGCCCTGTTCTCTTCAATGTGATAAGGATTTTGTCTTGTGCTAGGAATACTAGTGGGAAATCTCTTGGTAATTCAGACTGGTTAGTCATTCAGGGGTAGGTCCACATAGAACATAAAGTGGAATGAATTGGATTTGATTACATCTGGTAAGTAGAAACTCAAAGGCTCTCTTTAGCTGTTGACTCCCATTCAAGCATTTTGAAAAATTTCAGTTCACTTCATGTCCAATATATTTTTTGGTCATTATGTTTCTTGAGGGAGGACAGGGGGGAAATTAATGGCTTTGGGCCTAATCCATGCAGCTGAAAGCATTACTCTCACAGGTATTCACACTTTGCCTAAACTGCTTAGACGGGAGCATAGTGAAGCTCAACAATGTCCAACAAAACCTCAAAGTTAAAGAAAAATCAATGTTCCTTTGACCAATACAACAGATCAAAGCTTTTTTGCTATTTGCAAGGGCACTTGAGAGAGAAATATGTGTTCAGGTTAGCTAAATCTACCTTTCAAATGAATAGATATTTAACACAAAATTCATTGCAGCATCTTGAACCTAGTATTAGGAGGAAAATTTTTGGAGCTACTTAAAATTAAAATAGTATACCATCATATTGTTTCCTAATTTAAGGAAAAAAGTGAGAATTTGCTCATGCAGAGATGAGGACTGCATTTGATAAGGCTTATACCATGGCTGTGGTATTCAAGACAGAAAAAACAGAGTAGATAAATTAATTTTTTACTATAGGATCTGTGTTCTTCTATGGAGTTTAGGTGATTTGGGTGAAAATTCTACCTTCTAATGTTTATAACAACATTTATATACTTGTATGGTTGTTTTTCTCCCTTCAGGTTACCCCACCCAAACTCAGGAAATTTCCTTTGGCTGTTGAGACATGCACATTTAGACATAGTGAGAGAGATATTTCAAAATAACTCATTAGCCAGGGGTAGCATATTGCTGTACTGCCTTGGAAGAAAATCAGTGAAAAACACAGCAATGGAAGTCACAGTACATTTACTTTGTGTCTATTTACTCCAGGAAGAGCATTACTTCTAACAGCAAATGATTTGTCCCTTCATGTTTACTCATTTCTGGTATCTGGCACACTACAAGGAAAGTAATATTTTGCATATTTCTCAGTGTCATTTCTTTATTTCACCTCCAGTACAAAAGGAAAAAGAGGAGTAACTACAAAGAGATTTCTCTACATATCTTATGTCCTATATTATGCCTTGCAGACAACCAAACCAGCAAGGAATTAAAAGACTTCTGTATTTCTTTACTCCCCAGTGTCTCTGGAAGACAGTATTGCCTTTAAATACTGATTTTCTAAATCACCAAGAGTATTCCAAAGCAGGCATGTACTGGAGATTAATGAAGAATTAAAACCTCTAGAATGTCGCAAGTTCTTTATATTAAGAAGCCATAGATTAAGTCAAGCCCTAAGGATCTTGCTCCTAGTCGTGGCTATAGATTTTTTAAAGGAAGACTTATCGTGAAAAGCCAGTAGATGATTCCTTTTAGTGCTTAAAACTTGGTTTACAGTGGTTTTAATGCAGTACCTGTCATGGATTTTCATTTTACAGAACAAGAGCTGCAACATAACGGAATATCTGCATATCCCAGGGGTTTTATGGGCATACATTATTTTTATAGTATTGTGTTTTTAATGTATTATACTTTTCTTTTTCTGTAATTCTTTTCTCACAGAGGACCATATATTGCTATTCATAATAAATAATTGTGCAGTGCTTAAAAATGAGAGAGTAGGCATTCAGCTAATCATTACCTCTTGAATGCTTTAGAGCTCATTAGTTGTAAACAGTCCTGTGAAGCAAAGTTAAAAGAAATATTTTATTGACTGACGTCCAGATGACAGCACTGGAGAATTATTTCTGCACATAAAGACAATATAAGATGATATCTCAGTTTGAGAGTAATACATTATTCTTTCTCTTGTCATAGGAAAAACTGTTCTCGCCTCCTCACCCATTGCATCAAAGATTTTTTATGCATTAAAATGATTTTGGAACTCTTGAGCTAGCTTTTCTTCCTGCTAATATTATACAAGCAACTGTCTCTAGCTAACACTTTCTTTCTTTACTGGTAAACCACGAAAAAAATCATAAAATGTAACAGAAGTATGGCACCATGTGATCTCCTTGCTGAGTTTAGGCACTTTGTAATGAGGCTGTATAAAATTTTCTTTAAGTGGGAGCACAATATGTTTGTTGCACCAAGTACTGATCTGGGCTGAAACAGACAGACTATGAGCAGACTGGTTTGCTGCCTTTCCATAAATTTGGTGGATTCTTTTAAGGGGATTAGCTGGAAGTAAGAAACACTTTAACATGATTTTGCAGAAACAAGCATTACAACGCCCTGACACTTACAAATAACAAATAAAATGCTTATTTTCAAGAATGCTCCCTTGTTCTTCTAATGCTCTTTCCAAAGGAGTAATCTTTGGCTGAAATAATGATTCATATGTATAAGGCTCTTTCCTTAGGACAGTTAGAATAGTTACATGCTCAATGATATTGATGGCATCTATTTTCTTTTATAAAGTCATTGGAATATTTTAGGTTAACTTCAAATAACACAATCAAACAAAGTAAAGATTTCTTTAACTGGAACATCAGATGCAAAGCTTGAAGTAATTATTGTGTCATCAGGTCAAATGTTGTGGTGCTGACACCTGGAGTAGAAGATGGATGTATTTGCTTGTATGTGCTATCCACACTGACCTGTGCTAAATTTGTTTCTGTTCTGATTTAGAAGATTCATTTCCCTTTGTCTAGGGTGAGTACTGCTAATGTGTTTAACTCTTTAGTCTGATGCTGGCTGCAGAGTAACTAGGGAAATAGATAAATACCTTTCTGAGAAAAAAGAGAAGAACACGTGTAGACCACTATTTCAGCATTCTGCTACAGTATGGGAGAAGGAGCTGAAACTACTGCATGTTTCTCACACTTTATACCAGTGACTTGTAGTTTTAAGAGAAGGTACACTGTATTTTTCAAGTGAGGATATTCAGAATTAGCAATGCAAGGATATTCAGAATTAGCAATGCAAGAAAAAAAAGACACCCAAGCGAAGATTTTTGAAGGATCTGCAAGTATTTCTCTCATTATGCCAACCTTGCTACTTGTCAAGGTTACAGTAATGCTTTTAGTGAAGGTAGAAGGTTTGTCTTTCTCTGGATTCATTTTCTGGCGATTCCATTGAGTAATCTAGTAAAGGCAACACTGGAGACAGGAAACTAGATCAGATGAACTTTTGACCTGATCCACTAGGGCATACATATCTGCACACTTCCTATGGATTCCTGCCTTTGAAGGAACAAATTTCCATCATTTTTTATGGGTCTAGAAATGCATACTTGAAGTTGGCATGAAATAAATTCTTTGAAAATTTTAACTCTAGTATTTTATGGGAACAGTGTTTTGAGACCTGTAAGTGCATTCTTTAAGTCCTCACAATCACAAGGTCCAATGAAAGGATTCTCTCATGTTTTTGTCCTGTCAAAACCATTTCTTTGCTACATTTTATCAAGAACTTCTATCAGAATCTCTGAACCCATTTTTGTTTCCTGCTGAGCCTGTATTTCACGTTTGGACATTCTTTTTTCATATGATACTACCATACCTTCTTCAGTGGATATCCAGCTTCACTGCTTTTAAGGTGATCTTGTGCTCTCCTAATTGTGGTGCAACAACACTGCACTTCCTTTTCAAGTTCAGGTTGCTTTGATCCTTTTACAAGGACTCCTCTTTGGTACATTATGCTTGTGACGTAGAACCCTGTCCTTGAATCAACCTGAGAAAATGGGATACCAGACTGGGCTTCAGCAAGCAGGGCTTGCAGCCTTTGGAAAGAGCATTGGCTTTTGGTTGTGGGTTTTTTTTGGAATTTATTGGGGGGGTGGTGTGTCTATTTTTTTTCTGCTTTTTTGGTTTTGTGAGTTGTATTTTCTTTTGGTGGGGATTGTTTGAGGGGTTTTTTGTTGTTTGTTTGGTTTTGTTTTTCTATTTTTTTTAAATTTTATTTTTAATCATGCAACATTCTCAATATCTAAATCTTTGTATTGCACAAACCCATTTTTTGTTACCTCCTAACCTGTAGAAGAATTTGTGGTCATCAAGACACTTACACAAGGGCTTTTTTCAATGACTTTGACTTCCTTTGAAATGCAGAATCATTTTGGGCTCAGTAATCCATACACTCAGTATTCAAGCTACACTCTCATTTTTTCCCCACCCTTTTCCCCCCTTTCTTCTCTCTTGAGTCAAACCTGCAAATGAAGGTCTCACAAATTTCTTTGTCACATCCTGAGTCTCTCTCACTCCTTCGCAGAATGAATGTTTTTTTCATCTGCCAGTTTCAACAGCAGCTGTTTCCAAAATTTTTTCCAGAGGTCAGTTATACCATTTCCTTTATTGAAGTGAAAAATCAAAGAATGGTATGCAAATAGATGACCTGGTCTCTTATTATGTGACCTTTCCATTATGTCAATACTTATCAATATTTATTAATAATTTTTGTATTGGACAATGTGGTTATGTGATAGGTCAATGCAGAGAGATTCAACTTTTTTACCTAAAAGCCTTACAAAATGCTTACCCTGATGCCTTTGTGGGAAATGATAAATGTCATCAAACAAGGTGATATAAAAATAATGCAACTGATTTTCTTTTAAAAACACATATCTGATTTCTCTTTTGTAGATCTCTAAACCTCTGTATGGTTTTATTTATGGCTGGTCATGAAGTATTCTGTAAACCACAGATGCTGTGACTTAAATTTCTGTACTTATCCTGGTTGACTGAGGGCAAGTGACCCATTTAAGAAATAGAAAACAAATGGGGGGAAAATGCTTTAAGAAAGTATTTCTATTGAAGCATTTTGTAGCACTTTTGCTTCATGATTAATGTCAATAATCAATGTCAATGTCAATGTTATTAATGTCAATATAATTTCAGAAATGATTACATTAACATACCCTAAAAGAAACTCATAAAATATGTCTATATTTTATGCATAAATGGCTTCTAGCACAAATAAAGCAATTTAGATATCATTTAGTTCACCTATTCAAACTCAAGGGAGAATTTCAAAATATTTTCCTGAAGCTGTTCCTGTTTCCATACCAGTTTCTAGATTTGTCTCTACCTTTGGTGGCTTGCCCACTGAAAGTTACTTAATTTTGTGTAAACAATACTAGGGAAAATGTTTTAACTTTGCACCTGTCCAGTAGCTTGGACTTTAAGTCTCACAGAAAGACATTTTTGCTGCTGTGTGGCCCCATGAGGGCGAAAGCTCTTATAGAAGCTCTGATTTCAGCTTCAGGGACAAACCTTGCAAAGGTTTTTAGTTTAAATGTTTTAACCTATTCCATTATCAAATTAAATTTTATTAAACAACATTTTTTCTGGGTTGGAATGTTTTCAGCTAATTATCTGAAAGGGCTTTACAATTTTAATTAGGCTCTCAGTTCTTGTGATCTCAAGAAACATTTGGTGGGTGTGACAATCTTGTGTTTGTGGTTGGATGAGATGATCTTAAGGGTCTTTTCCAAATTAAATGATTATAGAATTGAAATAAATACTTTCTCCTGTTGGAAAATGGTTTTCTCTATTAACTGAAAAATAAAATTTTCCTACTTTTTAAGAAAAAAAATTTAAACTGAAAAATGAAAATCCCCAAACATTTTTAAAAGTGATTATCAAACATAAAAACAATGAAGAAAAAAGTGTCGCTTTGAAGTTTTGAAATACAGATAGTGCAGATTTCCCTCTTCTGGAGGGATTAAGGGCTAATAGCAGTCTTCCCAAGTTTAATTTTGAAAGAGATTTCACAGCACTAAAATCCTTCTGAAAGAAATGTACTATAGAGCATGAAATGTTCATGATCAGCAGTAGCTGGGATTCCTGAATAGACAAATATTTTTCATTACATGATACCTCTTGCTGACCAAGGACTTGCAAAGAGATTAGGTGACTTATGTATACATGAAGCTGAACACTGTTTGATCAGTTAACAGAAGTTAGCTTATTCTGCTTCTGATTTTTTTATGTGACCCATTACAATAAAAAAGTTGTCCGATGTATGTGAAGCTGAGTTCAATCACTGTGGTGTTGCAATATCTGTGAAAGGGTAATCTTTTCCATTTGCAGACACACACAGCAAGTGCATGCACAGGTGAGTAAGAGACCATCCTTTCTAAGTAAATGCTTCAATGAGAAAATAAGAGAAAACAGCATGATAGACAGGCCTAATCACTCAAAGCAAAAATCCTCTGTACTGTGATGAGTTGGAATTTCACAAGGTACCAGTGTCAGAGAATTTCCTGAAATAAACTGGGTGCCTGGTTACCATGTTGCAGTCATATTTTCTTTCATGAAGCAGAGGAGCAGCTGACTGAAAGGCTGCACAGAAACAGACACGCTCCTAGGAGAACCTTTGGGCTTCTCTATTTCTTGTCATGTGCTGTTGAAATGTCTGAGTGTCACAAGGAGTGTTCTTAGTGTTGGAAGTAGGCAGCAGCTCAGGTCCTGAAGTACTATAGCCACGTTAGCATAGTCCTGGAAAAAGAGAGTTCAGTAGTGCTGGGCTAGTTCTTCACAGTCTTCACAGCCTCCTCGTCCAGAGATGCTCACACCCGTCCAGCTCATTTTGCATTTCCACCAAAGCTGCTGCCATGCAGGCTGCCTCAGGCAAACCCCTGATCTGTCTTGGTGAGCTTTTCAAAAGGGTCTTAAAGCACTTAGATTCCCTGGGGATGCACAAAGGAGAACCCTTCTCAGGAGGCTGAACAACAAACCATTACTTGCAAATTTTAGAGCGTTAAGGTCTAAAAAGATACTTGACAAAATTTTAAAGCAACAATCAGTTAAAATAAGGCATTTCACAAAGCACTGACTGAGGAAACTCTAAGTCATCCGATTTTAAGATACCCAGATTTTAAGAAGAGGAATTAAGGAGGAGAAAGAGAGGGAAAGAGAGAGGAAAAGAAAAATACAGAGAATGATTAATATTCACCCCTTGAATTTTAGTGCAATCCCAACTACTATGCAATCAAAAATATTGGGTGGTGACCGCGTGTGTGCTTGTGTGATTGCTTTAATCTGTTCTGGTCTCCTGTGTCGGAACTCAGGACATCCCTCTGGGAGTCCAGAGTCTCTGGGACCCTTGCCAGGGGGCTCAGAGACCCTGGCACACAGCCCAGAACACCAGTGGGTTCGATTACAGAACAACTTACCACCTTTACATGAAGAGATAAAAGCCACGGAAGTTTAGATAATGTAAAAATAAAGTACTCACAGGGTTTAAATATAGGTTTTAGGATTTTTGGTATAGGGGCTTTTGGGGACAAGATGGAGGGTTTTGGGTTTTGGTCTAGCCTTCCTTCTTCTTCTTCTTCTTCTTCTTCTTCTTCTTCTTCTTCTTCTTCTTCTTCCTCTTCTTCCTCTTCCTCTTCTTCTTCTTCTTCTTCTTCTTCCTCTTCCTCCTCTTCTTCTTCTTCTTCTTCTTCTTCTTCCTCCATTTTCACTGGTGATGTTGGTACTTTTAGATTGGTCTAGAGTAGAATAGATATTGGAAAATAATTGTAAATATTGTACACCTAGTTTGTAGTATATAAAGATAACACTGCCCTGGGGGCAGGCGGAGTGCCTCTGGCTGTCTTGCTGAGCGGACCTCGGCTGGACAGGGAGAAAATTTTATAGATAAGATGCAATAAACAACCTTGAGACCGAGAAATTAAGAACTCTGACTCCTTCTTCAAGTGATGGGCTGGGAAAAGAAACTTTTGAACTTTTCTCGGCGTCACTCTGACCAGCTAGAGAGAGAGACCCGACACTCCTGGGGCTCTTCCACCCGGGTGGGGCTTTGGGTGTGACAGGGGCTTGACCCATTCCGGGCTGGACTAGGAGCTTCAAGGATTGGAGGCTAGAGCGGTGACCATCCCTTTTCTCATAAGTTACCTCCCTTCTTTCCCCTTACTTTAGTTGTTTTGAGCCACCAAATATTTTCTCCAGTCTCCCACACCTTGCATATTTGTGCCACCCTTCTAAGCCTTTCTGGCTTCATTTGTAGGGAGATCAGGGTAATACAGATGTGCGTAAGAAATGAAATTGCTGTTCACATGTTGAAAACATTTTACTTAAGCTTAAAATTATTTGTATCTATGATGCTAATGGAAAATAATTAATGTATAATTTTGGGGCAAGACTCTGATTGTAGTTTTGCTCAGAGAGACCAGCTAAGTATCTCTGCACAAGAAGAGTCAGCACATCCTGGGGTACAGCATAACTATTTATTTTGCATTTTCTGCTCTTTTGTGGCTGGGGTGCGGATATTTTAGGAAACTGGATGAAAAAAAATTTGAAGAAATACTGATATTCCCAGCATGCACTTTCATACTTTACAATTTTAGGAGGAAATCTTTACTCTCTCTAGACCCTTCCACACACAGAACAGTGAAGGATGATGACAAATTGGAACTGTGCTTGAGAATGAAAGCACTGTTCACGAGGCAGAAATTGCTTCACATAGGCAGAAAAATAGTAAGTCTCCAAACACTAAAGGATCATAAGTGACTTCTGTTGATCTCCTGCTGATGCCCAAAAGTCCACAGGCTCATAGAGCTGAAATAAATATGTATTTTACTGCAACTGATTCCTTCTTCATGTGGCTTAGATGGCAATTTGCATTCAGGCATGCTTTGCATGCTTCTAACAGCCATCCCTCTGCACAGTGCCTGGGCACTGCAGATGCCTCTGCCCTCTGCCTGGGTGATTTCAGCCTTAGCTTCCTTGATATTTAGGATCTCAGAAGCACTGAAATGCAGAGGAAAGCAAGGAACAATCCAGTGAGTTCACAGATAAAATTAGCTTGAGTAGTCACAATTCATTTATATGACATTTTACATTTTTTTAGAGTTTCATTTCCTTGGACCTACTGAAAGGAAAGGTAACTAGATATATACTGGAGAATCCCATAACACAAGGGAAATAAATATGTCAGAAATCCTCAGTCTGATCTTTGAAAGAGAAGGACAGCTGAATCACAGTTTAGTGTTTGAGAAAGGGGAGAGAATAAAGATCTGGTTTAAGAAAATGAATTTCAGTTTTTGATGTGGAATTGGGCTCAGATGTTAGATATACCTCCTTTGCCTTGCAAGAAAGATATGAAGAAGAGATGAAGAGGGATATGACTCTTCACCTATGACTCTTTATATGCCTAACTGAGATTCCTTCCTGTACTTAGTATCCAATCTGAGTAATTCAGCTGAGGTCACTGTGGTAAAGATGTAAAGATGTGCAGAATAAGAACAGGATTCCACTGTGAATTAGAATCCAGTATGCAAAGAAAGATCTTGCTTTACCCTTCTTGGCACAATGGAGAAGGAGCAATGTGTCTGTGGCACTGATCTTCCCTTATGAGTTATTCCACTGGACACTAAAAAGATAGAAAACTGTTGTTTCAAAACAGAATCATACTTATTTACCTGTGACTACCAGTGTGACCTTGAGCAAGAACAAGCATTTCATGTTCAGCCCCAAAAAGATTTCCAGTATCCCTCAATTGTTAAAAATAAACCAGGACTCTGCTGTGTCTGAAAAGACCTGTCTAGAAACAGGAAAGTGTGGTTGGGGTACAGAACCTTTGGTAAAAGAAAACTGAGGAGTGTCACTGTGTGATGAAAAGTGTTTATCCAAAGAGCAGAACACCATAGATAGATAAGAACGAAAGATGGATAGGCTTTTTTCCTTTTATATTTTTTTTTTTTAATGTGAAAGCAAGCAATGCTTTTGAAGACAGTAGAGTGAAATCCAGCTTTACCCACAATGACAATGTGCCCTCATGTAAACAGACTCTATTTGGCACACCATGGGTGTGCACAGACTGAAGAACCCAGGAGCACTTTGCTGTTCCCAGAATGGATCTGCACACTTGCTGTTTCTGGCTTGTGTGTCAGGATCAGACTCCATGTGTACACACACTCTGTCCTTCAGGGCAATGGCAGTCAGGGAGCATGGGCCAGGCTAAAAGATTTATTCCTTTCATGTTTATAGGGGTGTCTCATCTAGATTAATGAGTTCAAGACATTACATAGCAGGAACACACCTTTTTATGACTGGAATGACCTCCACCTACACTCAGAAGTTATTGAAAAATTATTTTTTGACAAATAAATCTACAATCTAAAAGGTGAAGCACCCCTGACACCACCCTGTCAAAATTCCCCAATCCCAACTTCATTTTTTGGCCAAGATATGTTGATTAAAGGAACATAAAATGTTCACTGGTTGAGGTGCTGAGACAGCTGTTGTAATACGTACATATCTTCAAGTTAAAACTCTGTATTCTTGATTAAAGGTGCTCTAGCCAACATGTGGTTGAGTGGCTACACATCATGATCATCTAGAATGTGAGTAAGGTGTTTGTGCCTGAAGTGCTCTCACAGCAGGGGAAACAGCAAGAGTACATTGATTTGGAACACCTGGCACAGGCATATCCTTCAGCAATAGAGAGAGCTAATACTTTCCTGCTCCAGGTCACTCCTCCCAAGGAGTCACAACAGATGTTTTGTCACCCATCAGCTTAATAGAACACAGAGAGGACAATTGTTCTTTGCAGTTCTAGCTTTGAAAGTAAACCAGTCTTAGAAAAGGGAGCCTGAAATTTTGCAACAAGGCAAAACAGCTGCCACGTCGATGAACAAACAACAAATCAAGTCAAATGTGTTCCATATTCTTGCTGATATCAATGTAATGCTGAGGAAACACAGGTATGACAGCCATGGAACTAAATTCTGCTAATTCGTTCAGCAGACATGCTTTATTCTTTGTTCTGAGGGGGAATCTGGGCCTTGTGGCAAGACAAAAAGGCTGATGGAAGACAGGTGTATTGACAGAAGGACTGCATTCAGCCATTAAAAATCTTGTTTTCACATTTTGGAGGACAGAATCATTGAACAGCTTCTATGTTTATGGATAATTTACAGAGAAGTGAAGCTTAGATCATCAAACCAGTGAACAGTACTAATACTTGAGTCTTCAAAGAAGTCATACAGTATAAGGAAAATAAAAGCTTCAGATCCCTTCAAATTGAAGAAGGTTCTAATTGTCATACAAACCCACTTCTCAACTGTGTGCAAAAAATAAGTTTTCATATGAGTAAACAATCCACTAAGACATATGGGTTAATTAAAAATATTTATTAATAGCTAAAGCACAATCAGAAATACATTTTAAAGTCAATTATAAGTAATACAATGCAGTATTTGGGCCAAAACGGATTTTCTCATGATTTTTACCTTTCTACTTATTCCAAATCATGCAGACATATCTCACTGCAATGAGTACAGGAAATATTTTAACTTCGTAGGCAACAGTTTAGCCTTCTAATCAGTGCAATTAATGACAGATTTTGGTATGACTCTAACTGGGAAAATATTTTTTGAGAAAATTTGCTTATGCTGTTACAATATGTTCCAGTTAGTTCGTTCAAAAGCATTTCGAGGTCAATCAGAAATAGAAAGTTCTTTTCTGAAACTTAATAAGCCTCTACCATAACAGAGAATTAATTGGATTTTCTTCTGCTTGTGATCTTCACAGACAATGTTCAATACATTTTACTTGCAAGCGGTCTAAGTAGTATCTCTACAAAGCTTTTCCTCTGTACGTGTTCAAAAGCAAATGAGATGGTGGGCTGGCCAGCAGAAAGAGTTGAAGCTGGTTTTATGGTTCGTGTTTTGCTGAAGCAGTGTGGAGGGGGCTGAGTTCAGCAAACATTTGGAATGGCATAGTTTATACCTGGAATCCTCTTTAAAGTACAAAGAATTACTGGAGTGTCTAATCTGAGCACCTGCATGAGAAAAGCTCTAGAATTTCATGGAGTTATTTATTAAGTCCAGAATTTATCAGGGGGAATAGGTTAGACCCTCATTAAAGGCTCATTTACATTAGTAGATATATGCATAACAAATCCATGTATTGAATTCCTACTTTGAGGAAGAAGTTTGGAAGCTCTCTCTCTGCCAATGTTCTGCACACTGCTGAGAGGGGCTTCACCTTCAGGAGGAGCTGCTGTTGATGCACTCTGAAGATTTGGTAATTTTATTTTGGCATCTAGATCCCTGCAATCCACAAGATGGTGTGGTTGCTGAAGACAGCATTTAGCTTTTACCAACATTATGGAAACTAATTTGCATCATTTCACTTCATTACACATGGTGTATTTTCTACTTGACCAATGAAATTTAAAGAATAGGAGTAAAATAATTAACCAATATTGGCTAACAAAATGAAAACAGATAACTTTTGTAGATGTTTTGTAGATGGTTTCAATGCACCTTTTCATTTTCATCTTTGTTGCCTAGAAACCATAATGTCAAGTGCATTATTACTGCCTATATAAATAAATCTGCTAGAACTAATTCTTGAACATACTCTTCTTTCTTGTCGTTCTAGAAGGATCTTGAAAATCATTAAATGGTTCATATAATGTGATATGACATCTACATGACACAGGGCAGCTGTAATGCCTGTTGTCTCACAGACTGGCCAGTGGTGGTTGCCCTGTGCTGGGCCTGACTGGGATGGAATTAAATCTGCAGTAACAGTAAGGTATTTGGTACCATAAGACCTTGTGATTTACAATAAAAAGCCATGGTAGAGAACAGAGAGTGTGGGAGGATTGGGTTTGAAGGTGTTTGGCTGATCAAACACTGGCCAAGTAGAGATTTGCCTGTGGGGAGTGGTGAGCAATTTGATTTGCTTTGCTTGTTTTGTGCCTTTTGCTGGTTGGTTTTGGTTTTTTATTCCACCCCTCTTTTTTTTAACATTTTAAACTGCCTTGGTCTTGACCCATAAGTTTTCTTGCATTTACACTTCCTGTTTTCTCCACCCATCTTGCTGGGGATGGGAGTAGAAGAACAGCTCTGTGCACAGCTGCTGCCTGGGTTAAAATCACCAAATCACCTCATATGTGTAACATGAAGAAGATTGCTGGCAGGGGGTGTATGCATGCAACAGAAAGGAAGAAAATATGAAATATTTTCTTTCTGGTGTAAAACAAGAAAGAAAGGTTTATAGTTCTGGAGCTAGTGAAATCTAAAAAATGTGGCAAAAAAGCACACTCTGTCTTTTTTTTCTGAAAGAGAAAAACATATTCAGAGCATTGATGATCCCTTTGATCCCTAAGTCTCTTGAAAGTGTCTTCTTTACTATGGATTTTTTTTCTAGTGTATTATTAGAATTCCCTTGAAATTTGGCAAGGCCATACAAGTGTATCCCAAAAATAGCCAAAATATTAATATGTTCACCTTATGGTATCTTTCTTTCTTCTACTCCTTTCAAATTTGTATTATTAAAAGATGCTATGTTTTCTTTTTTTTTTTTTGACTTCTAATGGGATGCACAAGCCCAAATACATTTTGATAAAACCATATTATATAATCTTAATCTGAAATCTTTTTTGTAAATTGTCACACAAAATGCTGTGCATGTGTGCACAGTAGTCACAATGCTTTCATTGTCAAAGAGAAATAATTCATGGGACATTTAAAAGACCCAGAAGTAACAGAGACCTAAATCCCTGGAAAACTGATTATTCCGTGCTTACCTCCCTTGAGTTGTTGGGTGTTAAAATGCTGCTCAGTGTGGCAAAAATATTGGAGCATCTGACCATATGATTACATTTTTGCAAAATTTTAATCACAACAATTGTTCTATTTTAAAATATAGCAAACTCTGAATATGATAATTTATTTTTCATTTGATCTAGGCTGGAATTATATTATGCCCTAGGCTACTAATAAATTGAAATATAGTTCCCCTCCTCCCTGCGCCTCTCCCCAAATCCTCTTAATGTAGAGCTTGTTGAAGACAATCCCAACAAACAGCAAATCTCAGTTTTTCCTGGATCCCCCAAGGCAAATTCCTGTCTGTGGAGTCGTTGAGGAGGGTCAGTGTTTGCCAGTCCGTGGTGTTCCATGGCGTCCTGCTTTAGAGGAAGGAGCTGCTCACCGGAGGCTGGCAGGATCTCAGCAAGGGATGCAGCCTGGTGCCAGAGTGAGGCGTGGCCAGGCAGCTGATCCTGCTGGGATCCTCCAAGCAGGGAAGAGCAGGGTGCCTTCTGCAAATACAGACAGCCTCTGACAGGCACAAGGGCAACAGACACAGGGAGGCCCTGCTTTTCCCAGCAGGAGTATCAATCTTGGCATGGCACCTCTTTCCTATTAGCAGATGTTAAATTAAGCTTTTGATGTTCCTCTTTTCCGAATCTCTGGGATACACTGCAGCTGTTGTAGCTCCACATGCACTTCTTTTCCTCATTCCCTCACACCTTTCACTGTGCAATGAATAAGCAACATTTGAAAGACTAATAGCAAATTAATTAGTTGTAAATATTAGAGCTTGATTCCAAAAATCAATTCAATTCAATCATCATTTTTGGCTTAGTTAGGAAATCATTCAGAAAAATAGTTAAATGAGATTATTAAGTTTATATTCAGCTGATTCTGCTTATCATATTTTATGGCACACACACATACACACACACACACACACACACACACACACACACACATACACACACTCATGCACAATATAGATTTGGCTGCAATGAACATCTATAGGAAATGCTTTTATTTTAATCTTGTGTGAACCTACATATTTATTTTCTGGGATATGTGATTATTAAATACCTCTGACCTGAAATTTGACTGAATGTTGTGAAATTTTGTTTTCTGCAAGGTACAGCTTAAAGCTGTGTATTTATTGAAGTGTATTTTGAGAGCCCCTCCAACACACATGGACGATGCTCTCCAATAGTGCTTCACAATACATCTCTTTGAGTGTGGCTTGAAATCATTAGGGACAATTAGGGAACACAACCACTCACAGCAATGTGATGCCAAATGCCTCCTTGACAATGGATGCAGTGATGCTAGATGTGTCAAGGAGATGAGAGCAAAACACAACACAGATTTGCATAAATTTAAAAAAAAAGGTCATCCACTAAAATCACAATTTGTAATGCAAACATGCCTACCTCTACTGAAAAACAATACCATGCCCTAACCATTAGAACTTTACTGCTTTTTTCTTCCCAATTACTTGACTCATAGTCACAAAATTGTCCTATTTATAGTATAGACATGTGTATTACACTGATCCCAGTGGGATACTCTCATGAGCATGATAAATCACACCAATGTGCTTATTCATTACAATTCTTGATTAACCAGGTTTTCATAATTTATCATTAATTAATTAAAATAATCAGAGTAAAAATATTGAAGAATCTTAAATTAAACATTAAATGGCAATTAAAAATTATGTGTTATGATGGGGAAAATTCATAAAAAAAGGATATGAAACTGAAGTAGTAACAAATTAAACTGATAAATTAATATTACCCCACAGTGAAACATTTTATTTATATTATGTTCTGCTTCTCTGGAAAGTGATTTTATTATTGGCAGAGAACATTGACTCTTAATAAAGATGTTATCAATAGGCTGATCACAATTTATTTTGATCAAAATTTGATGCATTATATGCCACAATCACAGATATTTCTAAACACAGAAATTTTGAAAAATTCATTACTGAAACAGATAGTCAACATTTCCATCCAGGTCACAATAATTCATAGAAAAAAACCTTTTTTCAAATAGGGAAATCAATATAAACCTTGCCCTGCAAAGGACAATGATGTTATTTGAATTCAGTTTTCCATGTATGCTTTAAAAGCAACATTACAAGAATGTCAGAAAACTGTGTAATGTTTTTTATCTTGTATTTAATATATTTTTAAATGTTTTTTACTCCCGAAGATTCTTCCTCAGTTTTAATGTGAATCCCACCTACTTCCTCATATATAAAGGAAACAAGGATGTATGAATTCTATTTTCTTTTCCTTAGTTTTTAGTAATCTTTTCTCATCTAGACAAACAAAGGGCTCCTAAGTGTTTGGGAGCAAAATCAGACCAGTCATTTGGTATTAAAAAACGAAAGCAAAATATTAAAGACAAAATGAACCACAGGTTCAAAAATTTAGAAAATTAAAATCCAAACAAAAATCAGAAGTAAAGCCCTAATTGTTTTTTTACATTATTTCTTTTTGGAAAATAAAATTTTTACTTCCTGGAAAAAAAAGAGTTTTGTGAAAACTAATTTTTTGCAGAACACACCACCACATTTTTAGCCACTCATAAAGCTCCGAGGGCTTAATAACAATATAAAATATATAAAATATATAAATTATATAAAATATATCAGGCTATAAACACATGAAACATTCTCCCACAGCTGTCATTTTCCACAATGCTTATTTACAGATTTTCGGAATGAGTAAATCTAGCAATGGTGAAAGCCTAAGCAAACTGTGCTGAAAATTATCCAGTGAAAGACAAAGGCACAGAACAAGGGTCTCTGGTTCCTGGCTTTCTCTTTGAAACCATCGCTGAGGAAAAGGCCACACACGGTTCAAAGACCTCTTGTCCACCAAGGTCTCCATTTAAGAGCCAGATTTGTCATCTGGTTCCTTGGCCATTCCCCTCTCCATGGGCTCATGGAAAGGGAGCTGTGCCAGCCCTGCCTGCCCTGGGTTTGGTGTCAGCTGAGATGTCCCAGCAACCACAGGATGTGTCAGAACAAGGTGAATGAGCCTTTGTCCATCCATTCCCTTGTGTACAAAGGATGGAATTTCCAACAGTCTCCCTGGCATATGAAAAGCTCCAGTAGACAGGGTGCCCTCCAAACATTCCTGCATATGGAAGGTCCTTATCAGGCTTTGAAGGCAATGCTCCATGGCTCTGGCCTCTGATGCCTGCTTCCCAGTGAGGTCTTGTTGGTTCTTTTCTGTCATTCTTGGTTGCTTCCACATAGGATGAATGGTGCTGTAGTTGCTTTCATTGCATTGATAGAGAACAAAATCTGTGTTTGCATTTCTGCAGGTATTCACATGCACAAATAAAGATTAAAAACCAGTCAAAAAACAATGAAATTGCAAGAACTTATATAAGGAAAAAGCAATCACTCCCTAGGGGAAACATCTACCTATACCGTGAGATCAGATTTCAAAGAGAAATAATGGATTTGTTTTTCTGTTAATCATAAATTAAAGTTAATAATGATGTAAAATAAAAAATTTTAGATTAGGTGTTACATAGAAATTCTTTACTGTGAAGATGGTGAGGCCTGGCACAGGTTGCCCAGAGAAGCTGTGGCTGCCCCATCCCTGGAAGTGTTCCAGGCCAGGTTGGATGGATCTCTGAGCAACCTGGTCAGTTAGGAGATGTCTCTGCCCATGGCAGGAGGTGGAACAGGGGGATCTTTAAGGTCCCTTCCAATTTAGGCCATTATGATTCTATGATAAACAATTAAGAACAAATATTTTGCAGGTTCATTGCTGACTAATTTATAGATTAAGAAAAAATGTGTAAAACATCAACTCCTGTTTCTCCACATTGTTGTGGTAAACATGGATGTGGGCAGATTTGATTCATATTTTTGCAAAGCTGGACAATTATTGGCATATATATACTAAGATTTATTTCAATGGCAAGTATGGCAATATAAGGTAGAAATTATATTTTTTATTCTTTATTTTAATGACAAAAATACAGAAAATATGTAAAATTATTTTAAAAATAATTGCATCAGAATTTTCATCTTGCTTCTCATCTAAATTAAAACCTTGTTTGCATCACTCTCTCTGTCAAAGCTTGTATCTCTTTGTGCACTAGTTGGCTATTGGTAAGCATGTTATTGAGAATTAGTTTTTGTCCAGAATATTGTCAGGGACTGAAGCAGTTCATGCCTTAAACATTGTTATGAAGGAGTTTTGCCCATTATAGCAAAAGTGTATAAAGAAGTTACAACCTCAGAGGCCCATCCCTCCTTGAAGATGCCCGACTGGAACTTTGCCCTGTGAGTTAAGCTAGATAAGATAAAGGGGACACTATTGTTTAATCATCTCAGGTCTAGGGAGAAGTAAACAAGGCTGAAGGAAAAGGATTCATCCACAAGAAAGCCAAATGCAGCAGAGAACCATCCCTGGCTGGCTTTGGGCTGGGGGAGACCACAGCCCACAGAGGCCAGGTTTGCACAGACTCCCCCACCCGAGGGGTGAGGAGGAGGTTTCGGATATGAACACCCATCCTCCCTCACACAAACCAGCCCAGCTGTGGAACACCCAACCCCACAGGTCACATCCATGGGACATTCACATGGGAGGCAGCTGAGGGGGTGCCATAATCCATCAATGACCCTGAAAGTGTTCCCCAGAGGCCCTGCACCACAGCACTGCATGGATGCAAAATGATGCAACAGATCCAGAGTCTGCTGCAAGAGACTGTGTCAAACTGCCCCACCCCCAGCCCCCACCCTGGGGAGGTACCTGGGCATTCCCAGCTCGCCTGAGCACCTGAGCATATATTAATCCACTGGATTCTATGCTTTTTGAGGGGGACCCTCCCCACCAAGAAAACCACTTGGAGAGGATCAGTGGAGCATCATGTGGGTCCATACAGTGATGATATTTTCTTCATTCTGTCTCTGTCACTCTCTTTCTGTCTCCCTACTTCTTTTCAATTTCTTTCTCTTCCTTTGTTTCTCTTTTTCTTTCTCTCGCTCTCATATTTACTGTCAAATCAAACCCACACTCTTGACTTTGGCACATGGTCTTGTTTGCACCCTCATTTGGTCAGAGTTATTTCTAATAACTTTAAAAACCGGACTGGTAACAAGTATTTCAGCCAACAGTGCTAAAATGATTCATTTTCTATTAAAATATGTAATTAGAAAATATAGATGCAACCAACATTCTGAGCACTTTAAAAGTGATTAAAATCAAATAAATTCTTGAAATATTTTCTGGTAATAGCTTAAAATATTCTTCCAAGGCAAGAAGAAATCTAAAATATGCTACCGAGAAAGAATAAATATGAATTTTTGATACAAAAAGGGCCTCACTTAAATTGCAAATACTTTATATTCTCTTCTGAGCAGACAAATTTATGGTAGGTTTACCTACAACTGACCATAATGGATCTTGGATGAAAGTTGTTCTTGAGGGACTTTGTGACATGGATGTTAAAATGATAATGCTATAGCTTTACAGACTCAAAAAGTAGTTTTTCAAGGCAATGTATTGATTCTAGAAGTCCTTATTAAGTATGATGGTTCATTCAAAAAATGTATTTAAAAAAATAGAAAATTAGAATATTCCATTAAGTTATACTGATTTATATTGTGTGCATGTCCATCGTCTTCCAGACATATACAAAAGGAATTTTGCACTGAAAGCAAACTATTTCTACCTTGTTTCCATTTGCATTTCATTTAATCTTGAATGACTGCAGGTCAACTCATTCAAATGTTCATGTTTTATTGAATCTGATTATAGACCACCCAGGAGAACTGAGATGGATTCACATCCAGCCCTCACCTTGTCACTCCAGGAAAGAGCCACAGAGCTACATTGCTTTCATCTTCCTCTGCTCTGTCCCACGCCAATTCTCTTCTCCTTTTCTTGGGTACATTAATGATATTTGTTTTGAAGAAAATAGAGAGGGAAAAAAACCAGACACTTAAGAGTGCTAGTTAATTGGAAACTCCTCTGTTTGCTATAAGTAAGTGAATTCAGACATAGCCATTCTTTTTTTTTACTCTGAAGAGAATATTGCTATTTGGGGAATAGAGTATGAAAATAAAAGAGCACATTTGGCTTAAATGATAAGATATCAACACTGTTGATAAGATATCAACATTGTTGTCTAACCAGGAATTTTTATAATCTACTTGAAAGGTTAAGCTGTAATACTAATTTAGCTATGGTCACAGGGGTTAAAACTGTTGAGATAGATTTGATGTAAGTGTAATTTAGGTATTTTTACATTCATGGAACATCCTTAGATGCTCATTGTATTGGCACAAATGTTTGTAGAGTGACTATATGGGTAAGGTAGATAAAATAATGAATAAAAGACCATTTAAGGATTTTTGTGTTCATGTGTTTGACATTTCCTCAGGCTCTTCTTTATTGTAAAGACTAAAATATTAAGTTAAAACCACAAAAAGTGCAAAGTAAAGCAAGTGTGACTCATCCCTTTTCTGCATTGATAAAAGCACTTTTGATTTTAACAAAACAAACAAATAAATAATCATGATTTATATCTCATTATATTTTTCTGGATTAACTGTGAGTATCTATAAAAAGATTGTACAGTGACTAATCAGAATAAAACCAAAACCAAGCAAAAATAACCCCCAAATAATAAATGTTTCTAATTTATCTGAGCTAAATAAGTCTGACCCACAGCCCGATTTCAGGCTATGTTTTTCATTGTAGGATTTTGTTTATGTGGACTGAATGCAGAGAGGAGGCATAATAGGAGCACAGGAAAGCTGGGATGTGGCTGGTCTGATATTTATCTTAATAAACAGTAAGATCAAGTTGCAAGAAAATTCCTGTTCTCTTTCTGCAATTCCCTAATGGAAACTACTTGGACTGTTTGTAGGGACTGTATGGCAAGCACCAGATCAGAGCCAGTTACACAATTGAGTCCACTACAAAATTCTTATAAAGCCATCACAGCTGTAGCCAACCGAAATTTTTGTAAACACAGAAACATTTTCTGATGATGGCGGAATTGCTTTGCTCTAAATTCCAAAATATAGACAAAAAAGTAAACTGTAGACATAGATTAATTTCAGCAATAGAAATGCAGCCATAACAAAGTTATAAACTGACAAGTATTTATTATAATGTCACAGTTTTCACCAGGTTTTATGTTAATTCCATGTAACAAATAGAAACTGATTAATTACCTTAAAATTCTCTTGACAATACCAGTAGAAAAGTTTTTTACCCCTCATTTTTTCCAAAATAAGGTTTGTGTTGCTCTTGCATATGCAATATATTTTAACAGCATCTAGCATTACATTTCAGAAAATGGTCCCTTCAGTTCTTCTATTCACCTGCACTTGCTGCACTCTTTTTGTTGTGTTACATTTCTTCTTGCTGTGGTATTATAAAGACCAAAAATCAGTCTAGCAACTGATGTAGTCATGTTCATTACAGTGGGATAATCTATGAGGTCTAAGTTATTATCTTTTTTAAGTATTTGAAAATCTTAAAACTGCAAGAGAAGAGTCTTCATGAAGAAAGTGAGACTGTGCTGCTTTTTTTTTCCAAAGCCCACCAAGACCAGAGTTGTACCCATGGTACTGTTATGAAGGCTCTTGCACTAATCTTAACTTTTTTCTTGCATCTCCATGACATCTTTTATCTCCTACACGGTTGCAGACATTTGTGTATGAGAATTGTCCTTTCTGTAATCAACACTAGGAGCCTGACCTGTATTAGGGATTGCTGTGCTTTGTTTTACAGAGCACAAATAATGAGTGAAATAAAACTGAATGCTAGACACTGCTTAGCCAAAAACTTGGGAGGTTATGGAGGAAGAACTTTTTCAAGTAAAACATATAAATTATTCTTCTTTCAGATGCTATTATTGACATATGAAGGAGATGCAAGAACTAACCCTTGATATGTGCTTATTTTACAGGTAAAAGTGAATTGACAACATGAAACTTATTGTTATCTGTCCTTGTCACACAAATCTACTTTTGTGCCTTGCACACAATGTAGTGGCTATACACACGCTTAGCTTTATATACAGTCTATACGGCAACATTTAATTGAATTTGTAGCACAGCTGGATAAGTGGCATTATTTTTGATCACAAAAATACTGGGACAATTCTTCAGGTGTTATAGGCAAGCCCAGTGTTTTCGGCAGAAGAATGTTGAGAGCATGAAAGAACCTGATACATAGTTTACACTAAATGCTACATTCTAGTGTCACCTAAAAATGCCTGTTTCACAGTAAAGCAGTGTTTCCTGCTGCTACCTAATTCTGAAGGAAGGACCAAGCTCATGCCACTTGTGCCATCAAGCTCATGCCAAAAGTGCCATCAAGCTCATGGCACTTTTGTGAAATTCCTGCATTAAGCTATATGGTAGACAAAACCACTCAGATTAATAGTTTGTACAACAGCTGAAAGGTCTTCTTGTCCTGGCTGGCACTCTCACAGTGTGAGCTCCTTTTCTGGGGAAAACTCCCTGCCAAAAGATGCTCATCAGGGTGGTAGGTGCAATTCAGCCACCCATAAAGGAGTTGTAGGGGGAGTGGCATAGGTCAAGCTTCCTGTGCCAGATCTCTCCCATTGCTTGGCTAGATGCTCCCCTACAAATCAGATCTAGGGCGGATTAGTGATCTTTTCCCTTGCATTGAATATTCCTTAGGACAAAATCATGGTCCATTAAATGAATATTGCAAAGCTCAATTATCAGCAATGTTTTTCCCCCTAAAGCTGTGTTTAATTGCTATTTGGAATTTGAGTTGGTTGCTTTCACGTTTCATTTCAAGATATCCAGATGATACATGGAATCCCTTATTAATGCCCTGGGAAAGTATAATTCTTGGTTATGGTTTTTCCTCATGTCTGCTTTACAGATGACTGAAACATAAATTAACTTCAATGCTTTGCTGGTACATTTATATAGTTCAGGAATAAACCTTCCATGTAAAAAAAGGTATTTGTAAGACTTTGTTCTACAAAGAATGTGTGAGTTTAAAAATTAACAAATATTGCAGATACCAAGAGTGTGCTCTGCCTCAGTACATCAGTCTGTTTTTTTTACAGAAAATCCTGAAAACTGAATAAAAAACATGCATGCCAAGAGCTCTGTTCCTTGGATATTAGCTGTAGAGCATGTGAACTTGTTCACAATAACGCAGGAAGACTGCACAATTGCAGCATCAGAGACAACAGATGGCAGCCTCAGTCCATGATGTTCCAAGTACTGCAGAAACATCAGCATCTCTTGTCTCTCACCCAATAAGTCACAACTATCTTTCAGCACTTTGTAGGTCAATTTACAAACATGTCAGAAAAGTTCATTTTGAGGATCTTTTCCTTCTACAAGCCTGGCTTGGATTAAATCCACCCTGCTATCACTATAAATGGATATCAAGGCAAGGACTGATGGCATCAGGAAGTCAATGCTTTCCTTGCAGTTAGCTCAGGAGGACAATACAGGGCTGTGGCACGGCGAGTGCAGAATATTTGGCACTATGGGCACAGCCTGGTGAGCAAACCCCCCCAAGTATAAGCACTGCAAACCTCCCTGGATAGATTTTCCTGCATGGTTCACAGAAGGAGAGAGAAGCCCTGCACCTTGTCTTCCTTGTCTTTTGCCTGGGCAGTACTCCTTTTGAGGAGGTCACACAGGAGGGTACTCCTGCCTGCCTTCCCTCAAGCCAAAAAAGCTTGCATAGACCGGCCAAAATGAATTTTGCTATGTGCTGTGACAACTTTCTCTATTTTCTCTCAGCTAAAGGATGGGTCCTCAAGGCACCCATCGCTGAACAGTGATTTTCTTTTCCTGTTCATATTCTGAGAAATAAATTCCTGAAGAAAATTTCTTCCTTTCCCTGCACTTTTACTAGGAATAATATGATTATAAATGCTTCTCAGGATTGCTAAGGGCCTTAATCAGTTAATAAATCAAGTAAATCACTGCTAGCAGAAGCAACTGTGAGTTGGATCTCCAACTTCTATCTGTTTGTTTTTCTGTCTTCTCTGAGTAGAGTTGTGGAGCTGCTGGTACAACTTCCTTGTGCTTTCTGCATTTGTCCTGCAATGGAATGCCAGAGCATTTTTGTCACAGTGAAAAACCATGGAATTCTGGTGACAGAATTGATGTAGAATAATTCTATTTAAGTTACTGTTGGAAAATACAGATATTCTAGGAGGACTATAAGAAGAAAAAACCAATTATACAAGACAATTAATAGTAGCTGACCTTGCTAGCCAAACCTGCTGAAAGCAGCTTAAGAGAAGGGGAAAGAATAAAAAGTCCTTCACTGCATTTCAGAATTTGATTTAGTTTTCCTGTGGCACTGAAAATCAGCCTCACTTGTCAGGCAAAATTTTTGGTTTCCTGTGTTTTGTAATAACAATTAGTAAATTACTTTTTGTAGACAAATCTTTCATTGGTCATTCATAAAACGAACAGAAGCAAATGTCTGACAAACTGGATTCTTTTTTGGTTTTCCAAACATAGAGTTTGTTGTTTGCTGTACAGCAATCTTTTTATCTGTTGTCTAAATATTTTTCTTAATGTTTTCTGCAGAACATGTTATTTTGCTGATTTCTTTCTGTGAAACCCAATATTTATTTTCCAATAATTTGCCATGATTTCTGTTTTATATGTACAAGGCAGCTGCCACTTGCATTTAGGTGCTTATACATGATGGTTAGCAAGTATATACGGTTTCATTAAACTGGACATGGGAGAAGTAACTTATTTCAGAAATACAACTGAGGAGTGAATACTTGGTTTGAAGCCCAATAAAAATCAGTAATTAGCATGTATGTCTCTAGATGGTGATATACAGAAAATGGTGTTTGTCACCCTGTTGATATTTTATTAGGAATGTGTTTCTATACACTGCAGTTTTTCAAGCTGAATTTTAAACAAAAATCTTCTGCATGCCTTCATTCTACAGTTGGATGCTGTGACACAAAGTGGGAGCAATTTATTTCTATTGAAATACACCTTTAACATTCACTATACAAATTTTGGTTTCATAAATTTTTCTTCCTGTAAATAAGTCTTCTGGATAGCACTGCAAAACCGATACAAAAAGATAAGACCCACAAAACCATACCTAATCAAAGCCCCAGAATAAAGAAAAAGGAAAGAAACAAGGAGAATCACAAGCAGACAAGAGTCAATGGGGGAAAAGTGATCCCCAGACCATAAAAAATTAATATGTTCAGCTGTGTTCCATGAAGTGCAGCATTTCCCTGCTGCCCCCCAAATCATCTTTCTCTATTTTTATGTCATTTTGCATATTTTTATTTCATAAGAAAACAAAGAGAGAACTGGAAGTGGGCAAGGCATAGCAATATTTCTGGCAATGACAGGCAATACCAATACCTTGCAAGAAAACTGTGTGGCAGACTGCTATTTCTAATGACTGAACCACTGCACAGTTTTCAATAATGAAAAAAATCAAGTCTAAACCCACCATTATTTAGACAATAATTTACTCACAATTAAGAGCTAAATTAATCCACTCTCTCTGTGTGCCCTGAATTGTTCACCCAGCAGCTCTGTCGGTTCATCTGCAGTTGTTATTAAGCTCTGATTAATTTCATAAGCATAATTCTAAATCAGAGAGTTTGGTTAACATAGCTGCTTGGGATTTTTCAGAGAAACATTTTTGTCATGGAAAATACCAGCTGCTGAAAAAAAATACCAATGTTATGCAGAAAAATGTCATGTTGATAAAGAATTCATATGAAGGTCTTCTCAGGTTCAGGACAAAATTTTTATTCAACAAAAGTGATCAGAAAGAGAGAGGGGAAAAGAGGGAGAAGGGAAAATGGGGTCTGAACATTGTAGATTAGGGATTTTGCCCAAGAATCTTCCACATGTCAAAGCCACCAGTTGATTTATTACTCTGAGGTGACTACTGAATTTTAAACAGAAATTACGATTTTGATTGACTAGGTTTCTGCCGTCATTGAAATTTAATGATATACTGCCTGACCATAAACTTTATAATGATGAAATATAAATATCACAGGATCACAGAATCACAAAATATGCTGACTCAGAAGGGACCCACAAGGATTCTTGAGGCCAACTCCTGGCTCTGTACAGGACCATTCCCAAGAATGCCCCCATGTGCCTGAAAGCATGGTCCAAATGCTTTGGGCCAGTTTGGTGGTAAGAATGTAACCAGACTACAAATTGTCTATATCTGGTGAGTTCACACAATGCTTTGTCTACCAAAACCACTGGCCCATGAAACTGCACAGTGCCCATTGAGTAAGAAGGAGAAGTGGAAATTCACCAGCCCTAATGTCCTGACAACTCAACCAGGTCATCTGGAACACTGGGGTCTATTCCCACCAGGGACCACCAGTGAGACCCCCAGGACAGAAGAACACATGCATAAAGGGGAGGGGAAATATGTTAATGATTTTGGGGAAATTTTTATCATATGTATGTTTAGTCAGGGACAATCAATGAATATGCATGCAAAACCCACTATATAAACAGAAAATTTCCTTTACTCAGTATGCATGGCTTTTGGGATGAGCTATTGTCCCCATACATCTGGCAGAATAAAGAAGGCTTGCTTCTTAATGCTACATTGGTCTTAAAGAGTTTTTTTTATTTTACCCAAGTTTTTTTAACAGGAAGGCATTGGTAGTATTTATAATAACCAAAACACTTAAACTATCCCTGAACATGTTGCTAAATCCAAGTTACCAATGCCATACTGCTAATCAAAATAAAAAGCAAAAAGTTCATTATCACAAATTAGTGACTTGATTGGTCCACTCATAACTAATAAGACATAGATACATTTGTATATTTTTCAGGCATTTTAAAATATGTAATGTTCTGCTTTTTCAGAACTAATGAGCTGTTAAAGCTGATGTGTATACCATGAGTAACACACTCAAAGTTGTGTTTTATACCTACTGAACTTCTCTACACCCTAGTCTCACAAAAAAATATTCTGTATTATAAATTGTACCTACCGTGAAATCTGGGAAAATATATGAGCTAGATGACAGCATGGTCTGCTGCACTTTGTTTATGAGAATGCCCTTCTAGCAATCTCCTGTATGTCAGCTTGGAAATGGAAATAACATTTCTGTTCTGTCCTTGAGACATAGATCAAACAATATTGTCAGAAGAGGGGTTTCTCTGTCAAACATTCCTTTGATCCCGCTGGAGACTGCACTGCTGAGCTTGTGTATCCTTCGGATCAGAGAATGTACCTCACTCTGCTTTGTTAAACTGCTCTGTCTATAGGTTTTGGTGTTGCAACCATGGCATTTACTAATAATCATGTACAAGGATAAGAAGCGGTCATTACTGCACTGTTCCAACAGATTTCATGCTCTTTTCTTTCTGTGCTTTTTCTGGGGATTATTCTTTTATGTGTTTTTCTCCAGGATCAAATCTAGTTCTTGTATGATTTTCAGGACTTAGTTTTATTTGTAGTTAGTAAAGCACGTTTTTCCCCCTTGAATGAGGAGAAGACTTGTATTATTGAGAAATTAGCAATCAGAACAGGGGAGATATATCCCTTTCAGGAACAGGAACTTCATAAATATATCTTGCAGCAACTTAGGTACAATGCATTATTCACAAATTCAGAATTCGCCCACTTTTATACCGATTTGACCATAGTCACACAATTTTTATTTACTTTTTGCCACATCACTAGCATAAACAAGTAAACTGCTAATACACTATTATTCCTGGTCAAGGAGGCAAAGAGGATCCTGGGGTGCATTAGGAAGAGCTTGGCCAGCCGGCGGAGGGAGGTGATCCAGCCCCTCTGCACTGCCTGGTGAGGCACATCTGGAGTGCTGTGCCCAGTTCTGGGCTCCTCAGGACAAGAGAGGATATGGAGCTCCTGGGACAGCTCCAGTGGAGGTTTCATAGATGATGAAGTGATGGAGCATCTCTCTCTTGAGATGAGGAAAGACTGAGGGAGCTGGGGCTGTTCAGCCTCAAGAAGAGATAACTGAGAAGGGTCCTCATCAGTGTCTGTCAGTGCCTGCAGGGAGGGGTCAGAGCAGGAACCAGGCTCTGCTCAGTGGTGCCCAGCAATGGGACAAGGGCAGAAACAGATGCATGGGAAGTTCCACCTGATCATGAGGAATAACTTCTTTCCTGTGCAGTGATCAGACAGTGGAACAGATTGCGCAGAGAGGGTGTGGAGTCTCCGTCACTGGAGATGTTCCAGAACCATCTGGATGCAATCCTTTGCCACATGCTCTGGGATGACCCTGCTTCAGCAGGGAGGGGTTGCCCAGATGACCCACTGTCATCCCTTCCAAACTGACCCATGCTGGGATTTTGTGATTCTGTGCCGAGAAATGTTTTTAGGAAGTACATAACACTGTGTGTATCTGTGTATCATAATACTGTGTGTATATTTATGGGATTTTTTTTTCTGGTTATTTTAGATGGTTGGTTTTGGTGTGGGGTTGTGTATGGACAGAACATAGGCTGTGCTGTGTCCTGGGGTCCTGATGATCCCAATTGGTAAGCTAGGCAGAGGGTGTGAAACACTCCCAGAATTCTTGCTGACATGTTGCTGATACTTCTGCTGGCTGGTGGGAGCTGGAGAAGAGGTATACAAAGAAAGAAGCAAGGAATTAAAGACCATTAACTCTTTTGCCTGGACCTGAAAACTAGATGCAGCTGTTTCATGAGCATGAGCCACAACAGCTTGGTGACTCAATGTCCAGACACCACCTCTGGGCTGATGCCACTGCCAGGTGCATACTGAACACTCATCCCCCTCAAGGATGCTGAATTTTTTCAAATAGCCTTATGGCTTCCAGAGGTTCTGAGTACATGTTACACCTGTGAGGGAATGTGACTGCATTTCACCACTGTAACATGCATCTGAAATGTCCTTTGAAATATTTGTCACTTTCACAACTGTAGATTCCAAAGTAAGAAATTTTCAAGTCTGGAAATTAGCTGTGGTCTAATAAATGGAATCATAGCAATCCCTTCATTGACACATGACTAATTCAAGATGTCTGAAGTTTAAATGAAAAAAAAAGAGTCAAGAAAAGATAATTTCTTTGTCTTGTAACACTGACGAAACAAAAATCTACTTAATTTTTAACCCAGACTATGTTTTTTTGTCTTGGACCAGAGCTGACAATCAAAATTTGATTCATCTGTAATTCAGATGCATCAGTTGAGTGGCCCCAAAGAAGGCTATAAGTTTTCTCTGCCATGCAGGGTTTATTTTAGTGACCACATTTTCTGGCCCTGTAGCTCAGACTGGGAGGCTGGCTGGAGGCTGTTCCTCACTGATGGATGGTGCAACAACACTGGTAGTAGTGCTTTTCTGTCTTAGATGTAATGTAATATTTCTTTATGCTTTTTCCAGATTAAAAAATATATCTTGGGGATTATTTTTCTTCTCAAGGAAGGAGAAGGAATTCACTGGGGTCTCAGTTTACCTGCTTTTTAAAAATTTCTATCTAGAAGGGGTAGCTGTGAGAAGAGAAGGGAGGGATATTGTCTGCCTTGTTTCTCAGACATAGAATACTTCTGTTTTCCTTAAACAGTTCCAGTTCACCTGTTCCTATTTTTATTTTATGACTGTGTTAATGTGATCTTGTAAGTTGCTTCTTTTTAAGGAAAAAATATAACTCAACTTACCAAATTTAATTTTTGATTTAACCTTCTTGTCATGTTTTTTGACTAATGGTTCTGGCATTGGACTTAAGAAATTAAGCCCAATTTCAAACTGCTTCCAGAAACTAGGTAATTTCATTTTTGCTCCTCAGTGATTGTGTTGAGACATTACTTGCTGCAGTGCGGCTCACCAATGATTTACTTTTTCACTTATCCTACTTAAAATTTAAAGAAAACTGTGTTAACTAGTGTTGCTGAAAGGGCTTGCAGATCTGAACTAGTATATTGCATACAGCTCTTCTCTGAAAATATTTGTACTTTTTTTGAAAACAATTGCCTGGTAGAATGCTTGGTTTATTTCCTTGAAACTGGAAATTTGCTCGTTCTTTCTAGCTACGGCTCCTGAGCGTATGAGGAGCAACATCTTCCCTGTATTGGGAAGAATGTTATTCTCAGTGTCTAAGGGCAGTAACAGAGATTCTTTTGGAGATATAGATTCTTTTTTTTTGGAGTAGAGATTCTTTCGGAGGTCTACAGGGAAGCCCATTAGTCCTCTTCATGCTCTACTGCCCTGGAAGGTATATCCTTAACCACCTTTGCCACCAGAATAAGCTGCCAAGGCATCGGAACTCCTCAACTTGAGCCCACTCAGGTCATTGCTGAGAAAGAGAACAGGCAGAAATCTGTGTCCTTTCCTCTTGTGCCAGACAAGAATGAGTGGTACAAACAGGCTTATTCCTGCTGCCTACATGGTGCCAGCACCAGAGAGGTGTGAGCAGGCACAGAGGGAATTGTGGATGGGCAGTCATGACAAAAGATTTCAGAGACTGAGATTTCCAGGAAAAAAATATCAATTAACAGATGGGAATTGTGGAGGAAGAAAAAAAGGAGGTTTTCAGAAGGGCTGGTGGTCTGTAGGAGGGAAGAAAAGTGAATTTTCATCCTAGGCTTTTAGGAGACTCTTGTCTCTCTCAGAAATTTGCTCTTCTCCCAAAATTTTCTCTCTGCTTTTCCAGCTGTAATAGCTCATACCCTGCTCCAGAGGAAACCTCAGCCTAGTCTTATTGCCTTGGTCTGTTCCACCACCAAAACTGAGTTTTGCCTATATGATTCACAAACCTTAAATTGACACTGAATATGACTTTCAAGAAATTATATCAACAAACCTGGTACAGTTTTGGTATTCCCATCAGCAGATTCAATTTATTGAAAACTAATCTTTTGAAGTAATGTTTAAGTTAAATTTGCTGATTGTTGGGACTATTACTGAAGTCATAATATCTGTATTTGTGCATATTCATATTTGTACCAACAGAGAGCTTTATCTCCCATATTCCCTGATGTAATGTTTTGTAGGTCATTGGAAAACTTCTGCAAACACAGTCCGTATCCATGGAGCTTTCATATCAAGTAACAAACTGGATAACATATAACTGTAAATATATTTTTTCCTATGCATTTGTGGAAATATGGAAGCATGAATAAGCCAATCTGGAAATAGAATTATCTACAGAAGCTGATGTGTGTTAGTCTTTAATTTTAAACTGAGTTTTGTGGCACTGGTTGTCCTCACTCTTATTAATAACCTTATAACAAAAAGGTTTTCAAATCCAACCGAGGCATCTGCTGTTTGTTTATTTGATAAACATAAAAATATCAAAACTAAATATCAAAACTATTATTTGAAATTGCTAGCAAAAATTGTATGTTTTGCAATACTTTTTAACCATAGTAATTGTTTGTATGAGTCTATTCTCACATTACAAGAAAAATTCTATTTTTTTGTGTCGTAGTGGAAAAATACTTTAAAATCACATTAAACTGGAAAATGTGTCATATCTCCTTCAGCAATTATTCAAATAATTTCAGATAGTGTCCAGTTACTAAGATAGGATTTCTCATTTGCATGTAAAACTGCACATAATCCAGTTAGCAACCAGATTTCTTTCTTAAACACTGTGGCACTTAGTCTACTCGATTCTGCATTCGCCCCTTCAGAAATAAATTTACCATATGAAACCAATTTTTTTAAAGGTTTAGCTACTGTAATTTTGATGCCCTTTGCTTTAACTGCTTATTTAGTTTATCTTAAGAGTGCTTATCATGCTCACATATTGGCTTCTCAACCAGTGAATGTAACAGCAATCTGCTGTCTTTGAGTAGTGGGTATTGGACATTAAAATTCAAACACTAGAAAGTATTTAACCAGCTGTCTTATTAACTTAGTCAATACAGATCTTACTGTGACTTCCTAAATTTGCAATACATTAATGATGGTACTATAAAAATAAAACAATCAAAACATTCAACCTTTTGAGATGACTTTCTGTTCCTAAATACAGGTGACGTATTGTTATAGGACTAAGTGGAGAGAATTTGACTGAATCTAAATTTGGCACCTTGATTACCATGAGCAGTTGTACACTCAGCTGCTTTTTGCCACCTACTGGTCTCCTCACTGTCCTGCACAGTAGTATTATGTAATTGTTTTGTCAAAGTGAAACTACTTCTGTGCCTCTAAGGTGTTTACTAATTTGGGCAGCCTTTATTACTTTTTGTTCCAGGGTTATGTATATGTTGATGCCATTAGATGTCATTCATAGGACAGAAAGGAAGGAGGAAGCAAAACTGACCAAAAAATGCAGCTTTTACTCAACTGTGCATTTTCTCTGATTGTAAAGAAAGCTTTGTAGCCTTCATGTCTTCATAAATGGCTCTTGGGGATGACTGCTTTATTGGATATGGTATGAGCTGGTTGTTGGAAAGACCTTTCTTTGTATTTAATTCCTGTGTGTTTGTACAGTGACGAGAACATGGAAATGGGGGTCCTTATTTTGGCTTCAGACATTACTGATGTAATAGAAACATTTACTAGCAATTTATTACCTTATAATTAATATATAATATATTAAATAATATATTAATTATATATTAATATATTTATGAAGCTGTTCCCAGGTTTGAATATTGAAAACCGTGGGCCACCCATCCTCAGGCCAGATGGAATATACTTATTTGCTAAATATAAATTATACACTTGTCTACATTTTTTGGGCCTTGAACCTTGAAGCAGCTTTTGTTGAACTTTTTTCTGAAAATAAGTAAAATTACCAGTGTTTTCTGCCATGCTGTACTGTCAAGAAGCATGTGGTCAATCTGTTGTTGGTGTTGTTCTTTTGAGTAATACTCAGTCAATTTTCTTTTTTTTTTCAGAACTGGCTTCAACCTCTTAAAAATGTTACTGAGATTGAGAAACACACATGCACATTACTTAATGACCAATTCCTACCTATTGCAACTTTTTGTCACTTAAAACTCTGGCTTATATCTGCAGATAGTCAAGACTCTTCAAATAGAAAAGTATTTGTATTCCTAAATTCTTCTCTTATAATTTCTGATACTTTCTCACAGTTACTCTAAGCTGACAATGCACTTTGATGCGGTTTTCCAGATTATATTTTTTTCTACAACAATAGACAGGAAATTTATTTTAAAAGGCTGTTCTTTATATACAAATGTTAAATAATCAGGAAGCTCTGATGTAACTCTCTCCTAATTTCTTGACTGGAAGTAAATGCTGCTTCTTGTTAAACATGGCCTTCTCTCTGCCTCGTCCTGTTCAGTCTGCTTTATTTTGAAACAAGAGAGTACTTCAAAGGGAGTTAGAAAACACAGGTTTGATCTGTTCTTTGGTTGTGGGAAGACATTTTCTCACACGTCATTTGTTTTAGTTTTTAGAAAAGAATCAAGATTAATTGCTGTGTCTTCTCTTTCTGAAGAAGACACTGTGTCTTGTTCTGAAAAGACTAAGTGAGTGATTTTCCTGTGCATGAATTTCTGATTCTTTTCCTTACTCTTCTGTGAGTTTACACAATTTCTGTTAGGACCTTTTAATTTTACTTCATTCTTAGATGAGGAATTTTGGCTCTCCAGTGTTCTTTAACAACATATTGCTCAAAAATTCCATATTAATGTCATAAAAATGAAAGTTCTCAACATTCCCCACACCCACCCCAACCATATTAAAATACTGAAACTGCCAGATTTCCCAAGAGGGCTTCATCCACAGATTTTCTTGGCAAAGCTAACTGGAAATTGTTTAACTGATCCAAGCTCAATTCCACTTACATTGCTAATAATTCTGTTTTATAATGTGCCTGACTCTTAATTAGAGTAACCTTTAGTAAATCATCAACTAGGATTTTAATAACATCTTCAAGACTCCAAGAGTCAGAAGACCAGTTTGGAATCTAACCATTTCAGAAAAGATGTATATTACAAGAAGAAAGATTTTTTTTACATGTGTTTGTTGGTTTTGTTTTGTTTTTTTTTTAACCCTCTATGAAGGATAATATCTCATTTCTATCTCTGTTTTCAATATGTTACCCATATAGTCTCAAGTGACAATTTGACACTACACTTCAACACAGTAGATGGATTTATCTCTCTTCCTAACAAGTTATTTCTTTCTTGTCTGCTTTGTCTCCTAATCTATAAAGCGACTCTTACTACCTTGTCCTTAGAAGAATATTGTGAATATAAACTCATGGACACTAAGGAATGTTCATGAACAAGAGGATGAAGAATTTACAAATGGAGAGTGTGAAGCATGTGGATGACAGGAAAAGCTTCAGAAGTGATGAAATTAGTACTTATATAATGTATAATAGCATCTTTCTACAGAACGACCAGAGCATACTTTCCAGTCAGAAAGATGAACAGAGCAGACAACTGTTCACATACATTTATGATAATTTTGTTTTGTGGTGAGGGCATATCAGACAATTTTATCCCACAGGTAAGACAGCTTTCAAGTGTTAGGTGCCTATAACATTAAAGCATTAATGAGATTTGACTTGATGCATAACAGGAAGGTTATACAAGCTCAGCCATCCTCTTCTATGACTATTGTTATAAAAAAGATCACAGAATTTATACTAGAGTATTTTTTAGATTTTCCAGTTACCTGAGCAGAACAAATCATTTTCTGTGGGTTATAAATGAAAACTATTTATTTCCTTCCTTTTATCTAAACCATATTTCACAGCTCATGAGACACAAATGGGGAGATGCTTTCCAGAAAATATTCTTGGTATTTGCTCCATGTAAAAATAAACAAATAAAATAAGAAAAGAACTAAGGAAAAGAAAAGAAGGGGAGGCTACAAAAACATGTAACAGAGATAAAAAATTAACAGTTTTTCTTTTGCCATCAGCAAGAATTATATAGAACGAAGGCTGACTGGCAAAACATCAGTATGTTATATTTAATGCAATAAAAATGAATTACAGAAGATCAGAATCAACTTTTTAAAATGCAGTCCTTTTTTCCCTCCTATATTTTTGATATATATTTGCTGGTAAAATATTACCTTATTTAAAATTAAATCTGTTATAGATATGAAGCAAGGGGTAAGTATAGACTAGAAAGTGAGAAGATCTGGGTGAAATATATAAATCTAGAAAATAGGAACATTTTAGAAGCTGCATAGTTCTGCAAGACAGGAAGAGATCAAATGTTTTTAATGAGTAAAACAAAGAAAATGTGCCAGTAATGTAAAAAAAATAGAGAACAGTGTATGATAGGGAGGTCAAAGTGCTTGAAGGTCCTGACCCACTTTGGTAACCAAAAAAAGGTAAAATTTCCCCGACTATATCCTACTAGCCAAGAGAAACTAAATTAATAGCTAGCTTTTACCAACTTCAGTAGAAATGTAGCTGCTCCTCAGTGTGCCAGAGACTCCATTTATATCTGGAGGTCTGTAAATACCACAGTTTCACTTTCCCCAGTATTTCCTCAAATCCTGTTCCAAACGCAGACATGCAGTTCTCATTTTCAAAATACAGATGCCCAACTGCTCCTCACAGAAGTTGATTAACATGATGATTGGCCTACAAGGCAAAGTTCAGGTGCTCGTTTTTGTACATTGAAGTCAAGACATTGAGTGAAAAAAGAACCCCACAAGTCAATTGAGCAGAATTTGTATCCCCTTATAGTGCCTGGAGAAGGAATTACAAGAAGAAGCAATAAAAGTGCTGGTAAGAGTTAATTTGAGTTCATGTGCCAGAGGGCTAAGTCTCTGAAACATGTTGTAGTGGATGTTTTCTTATTCTGCCCGAGTTCAGCTGCATTTCAATGCAGACAGAATTTCTTTCAGGTGGTTGGGTGCAAAGAATTTAAACAAATTCAGGGGCCTAGGGAGAGGGAGAGCATAGCTGTTAAACATACAATTTGGAGTCATGAGAGCAGACTTGTATGCCTAACTCCTAATTTATTTTCTATACATGACTTTCCTTGGCCTCTGCTATCCTTCAATGCAAAAATTAGGAGATGCTTTGAACTCCTAGGCTTGACATATACCTGTGTCATCAACAACCTGTGTCTGAGTTTCTTCATTATTACATGTGCCTTTCTAAGCATGAACAATAATTTAATACTTGTAGAAATTTGTGGGTCCATAGCTGTATTTTGAAAAATGATGATAAACAAAATTTGGGCCTGATTTTTAAGTCTAAGAATAGCCATATAAAAATCTACGGATAATGTTTAATAGGTGGAATTCTCTGATTTGCTTTTCTACAACTGACTGTCATTCGGGCACATGTAAGTTAGTAACAATTATTCAGATATTAGCCTTTAAATAAATTCCATCTACCGACTGTACTAATACTTCAGATACTTGCAATTTCAATGTTCTCCAACGGTTCATACAGGCAGCTGATTGTTGCAAACAAAAAGTGCTCTTCCTCAGACTGCCTTCATTACTTCAAAGCAGTTTTCAATAGTAAAAACGAAGAGAAACTAGATTTTTGAGATGGCAGCTTTTTGGGCACTCATGGGTATTATCAATGCTCAAAAGGAAGAGGGAAAAATTCAGTAATCTCAAAGCAAAACAGAAAAGAAGCAGAAGCTTCCAGTTGCCTGGAATCTGTGTAAGACTAGTCCCTTGACTATCTAAATAGGGTAAAAGACAAGTAATCCATACTTCTCCATGGCTTCATTGCAACTGTCTGCTTTCTAATACCTGATTAAAGAGAGAAACAACATTGTTTACCATTCTTTTGTGCTCTTGAATTTTCTTTAAATCTGTTGCCTGCAAGGCTATGCTGGTAAACCTGCTAATCTTATTTTAATTCCTAACAGATCACTCTACATATAAAAAACCCCCTTATTTATATGACATACTAGATATAGTTAGCAAAACATAGGAGGTTATATTGTCAATGATGGGTGTCCTTTCACTTACATATTTAACTTTGTGTCTACCTGAAAAGGGTGAGAAGTCCTTCAGTGCACATTTAGCTCTGGTTCATCTGTGAAACTCCAGCTCTTCTTTGCAGCTGGGCTGATCTCTTGGAATCATTTGGGCTCAGCATTTCTTGCCAATTAATCCCTTATGGTGCAGTGTAATGACACCTACATCTGTGGAACTCATCCTGAGGCAGCTTATTCCACCTCTATTTTCTTTGAGCTTATATACATGAAGAAATTTTACCAGTTATGTTTACAAAGTGATGGAAGTACAACTTTCTTGCAAGACACTCCAATTTATCCATTAAAATGGTTTTACTCAATTTAATTGAAACACCTTTTCCTGTAACATAAATGAACTGATAAATGCATTTCTGAAATAACCTGTACAAGTGATGCCGAGCCAAAATGTTAGATGTGTCGGTTAAGTGTTTCAGTTCACAATCCCATTTTGGGATTCCCCTACTGTACATAGGGCTTGTGGTATCTTTATGAATAAATATTAGCAATAATACTCAAACATAGAGTTCTAATTTTGTAGAATATTTTAATATTTCTATATTCTGTAGCATAAAATATATTTACAGTCTACAGCTTAAAATAACAGGTCTTTAGCTTATGATTTAACATGCCAAATATGGTGTCAAAAATATTTTCGTCCTTCATGTTCAATGACAAATACAGGTAATATTTTTGAAGAAAGTATTTATGTAGCTACAGCATAAGCAGGACCATGAGGGTTATTAAGGACCTTGTCTCTCCATTAATAATGATTTCAAATTTACCAGGATGACTAAGACCTTGCTTAGTCCCTTAAGTCTTCATGTTTTCAGAGACAGCCATAAATCTTTTTTCTTTGCAGTGCAGCTTTAGGTTTAATCTGATGAAAAATTCTGTTGCTATCCAGTCTGACAAAAGCCAAAACCCACACTGTTCTCAAGAGGGCAGTTACTTGAGTAAACAAATAGTTTGAAAATGTGGATCACATCCTAGAACCAGGTGTGTTAATGAGTTCCACAAAGGGAAAGTATTTGTAAGAAATTCAACAATCATGTAACTGTGCTATATTTCTGGATCAAAGTTACAAAAATTGACAAAGGGTACTTGAACAAAGCCATTACTTAAAATAAATGATGAGGCACTGGAACAGGTTTCCTAGAGAAGTTATAGATGCTCCATCCTTGGAAGTGTTCAAAGCAAGGCTGGATGGGGCTCTGAGCAACATGGTCTAGTGGATGGCCATGGGCAGGGGGTGTGGGAACTAGACTTTTAAAGTCCCTTTCAATCCAAACCATTTCATGATTCAATGATTCTTTGACATAAAATAGATTATCAAGTAGTTCTCTGTAAGCCAGGGAAATCCCCCTTTATAAAACAATTGCATATTCAAATGTTTCCTCTCTCTTGCTGAGATTGTTAATAACAGAAAGTCAGAAGTTCAGTACTGGGTGCTTCAGCACAAGGGTTTTTGATTTTCACATTCAGGCAATTCTTGTGAGGAACCTGATGCATCTGGATAGACTTACTATCTCAAATAAATATGATAATTTTATGTAAAGGCTTATGGAAGAGATTATCAGCTGATGCACATACACTGGTTTCCTCTGAGTTCTTAATGCCTACTAGGAGATAAGAAGGAAATACTGTAAGAAAAGAAAATGTTAAATTTCTTTGTTTTTTGAATGATTTAGTATATTGAAAACTAGCTATTTTTTTTTCCTAATGATACTTGACTATTGAGAAAACTTCAGTTATATTTTCTGTCTCTTATCTCTGTATGCTCGTGCTTTTTGTTGTTTTCAAAAAATATTCCTGTGCTGGAACTGCATGGATGTGAGGAGCCAATTTAATCTTGATTTCTGTCTCACAAGCTCTGGGGCTTTTTGGCTTTGGCTTTTTGAGTCTTGGCTTTTTGGGGCTTTTTTGAGTCAGGGCTTTTTGGGTCTGGGGGTATTTTTGTGTCTAGTGTTTTGCTTTGGCTCCTGTCTGCTGAGGTTGGCTTCTTGCCCTGGCCCTAGATTTTTTCTTGTCCTTTTTGCCCTGGCTATAGCCTGCTTTTTGGCTCTTCTGCCCTCTTTTGCCCTTGCTTGTCTTCGCTCACTGCACACTCCCCCACTCGCTGGGCACTTGGCAGGGCACTGTCTGATCTCCAAGCCTCATGTGTATCTTATGTCCTGCCCTACCCCCTTGCCCATCCCAGTCACTGCCTGTCCTGCCTCCCTGTGTTCCTGCCCGAGGCCGGTGTGCTCCATCCCTACATTCCTTCCGGAGCCTCCTGCCTCTCCCATCCAGCCCATGGTCGCAATCCCGGCCGTGACTCTGTCCAAGGTCCTGGCCCTCCTGCCTGAGCACCCGCTCACTCACCTGCCTCTCTGATCCAGACCCTTCATAAAAACTGAGCACGCATATGAAAATGATCAGGATCAGGCCCCCTTATAACAACTAAAGGGGTGTCTTTTACAGCTATGGAGCTTGTTAAACTGAAAAGTGAATTCAGTCACCACCCCCACAAAACCAAAACTGAATATGTTTGGTGTGTCCTTAAGCGGAGGAGACCAAATTTTGCCCAGTGAGAAGGAAGCAGAGGGTTACTGGGGTCCTGGTGTTTTCCTCACCAGTGGAGACTGCTGGGCACTGTGGTCTTTGACACAGAGGGCAAACTGTGAACTAGTCCCTTCCAAGAATCCCCCATCGCAGTCAATGCTGAGAGAATGACTCCTCTAATTCATGGGCTTCCCAACTCTCTAAAATACCAGTCAGTATTCAATTGCAGGGAAGGACACAGACTTTAGCACCCTTAGAAAAGGTCACTGCTGCTCAGGAAGGTACTACCTCTTCCTTTGCAGGGAATGCCCCGATCCAGGGAGACAAGGTCTGGACCTGGAGAGATGTCACCCAAGAATTAAATAATTTTGGGCAAAATATGGACCCTTAAAAGTAGCTGTGAGCAGGTCTGAGACTCGTGGGGGGAGGCATACCCATCTCAGCCCAAGTCGATCATCCAGAATTCCCCCCTGCCTGCCAAACCAGTCAGGGTGGATGGGATCGCCTGCCCACAAGACAGGCTAAACTGGAAGCAGAGTGGGTGGAAGGGAATCCTGAAAAGGGTGATGGACAGTGTCTCCACAGACATATTGGAAAAGGCCCCAGAGACATTTTACTGACAAGACTGCCAGACTTAAGAAAAAATTACTAGAAGTTTAGTTGACACTGGGGCTCAGGTGTCAGCCCTGACTAAGCAGGATGTTGCCACTCATGGAGCTGACCCATCTAAATGGTCCTTGCTTAGAGTAAATGCGTTGGGGGTATCACAGTCAGCAGACACTGCTGCAGTCAGTCTGATACTACCAGGTGAGGAAACAAGAGTCACAGTTATCATGGCAGTAGGGAAGTTTTCACTAACCTTACTGGGACTGGATGTTTTGAAAGGGAGAATGTGGTTGGACAGCTTGGGGCTACACTGGTCCTTTGGATCCACTAACCACCAAATCTGAGTGTTACAGGTGGCTCCAAATCTTGCCTCTTCAAAACTCACAAATGTTAAACCATATCTATTGCCTTTGGGAGCCCAAGAGGGAATTACCCCAGTCCTTAGAAACACATACTCGGGGTTGTCTTGTCACCAGGGAAAATTGCAGGACATGCATTTCAGCCTGTGAAGAATGCAGAGAATGTCTTGAAAGACACCCCCTAGAGGATCAGGCAAGATTAACCTCTTTCAGTGCTGCAGAATTCCATCTCAGAACAAATAAATCAATGAATGCCAATTTTCTCCCAAGTCAGAGAAAAGAAAAAGTGAAGGCACACGAAGAAAACAAAAGGATAACACCAAGGTCAGTGAAGAAGGAGGGACTGAAGCCCAGAGGAAAGAAGGAGAGAAGATGCTGTGGTTTCAGAACTGAAAACCTTTTGCAGGCTAAGGTGAGAATATAATACACCAGACTATTTGCCTGTAATTCATGCAGTGCATGGGGGGATGCAGCGTTCATCTGCAGCTCAGAAGAGAACTGGACAATACAGATGTTGAAAGAAGTGATTGACTTGAACAAAGAGAGAACTTTTGCTTTCAGAAATAGAAGAAGAGAACATTTGCTTCCAGAAATCAAGGAAGAGAACATTTGCTTTCAGAGATAGAAGAAAACTTTTGCTTCTATACTAGAACAGCTCATCCTTAAGAAATTGCATCCCATAAGACAGTGATCCACAGAGGCAGTTGTGGGAAGACTGCCAAAACATGGGAGGGATGTCACGATTGCAGATTTTCAGGCGTGCTGCTATTCATGAAAATTAAAACCATGAGAAACTGTCTCCTGTGGTATGTCAGGAGAGGGTCCTATACCTAAGCAAACTGAAGAAGAATTTATTCTTTGGAAGTGGTAAACTGACTCAAAATTCTAGGTTTTGTCTCTTTACATTGTTGGTGGGAAGGAAAAAGAGGCTAGGGGAGGAAAGGTGTTCCAGAGGTTTATTTTAGTTCTTATCATTCTCCTTTTAGTTCTGTTATACAAGGTTTCTTTACACATTATTAAGCTTTGAGACTATTTCGCCCCTAAGGCATTTTCTCCTAATCCTTATCTCAGCCCTATGAGTGTGGATATTCTCTGTTCAGTTAAAGAAGGAACAGAGACAATTTCTCCCAGGCTGAGCCTGGGAATCTTAGACAAAAGAATTCAAACAATTATTGTCTCTCTTTCTGTAGCCATTGTTTATAGTTATGGTTCTTCACAGTGTGCTATTCAAAGCGCACCAATAATGTGAGAAGTTTTCTACTTTGAGACCAATCTGGTCCCACTTAGTGAGGGAGACTATAAAGCTCGCTGCTTCTTGCTAATAAAGATTCTTCATGAGCCTTCTGATCCACCTGAAGACTGGAGTCTTTCTTTCTGCCCCTGACTCAACAGCATCATATGAGCTTTAGTTTAACTGTTCCTTTCCCTTCCTCTGCTCCATTATATCAGAGGAAGATGAATAGCTGATTTCGTGAGTGCACTGGCATTTGGCCAGCAGTCAAAATGCTACACCTGTTTTTTGTCCTTTTTGTCCTGGCTCCTGCCTCTTGGCTCTCCTGCCCTCTCTGGCCCTTGCTTGCCCTCTCACACTCCTGACTCACCCTCTCGCCTGGGTGCTTGGTGGCACACTGGCTCACCTCCAAGCCTTGTGTGCATCCTGTGTCCTGCCCTACCCTCTTGCCCATTCCAGCTGCCGCCTATGTTGATTCCCTGTGTTCCTGCCCAATGCCCTGCCTGCTTTATCCCTGCATTCCTGCCTGAGCCGCTCGTCGCTAACCCTGCTTTGCTGATCCAGCCCATCGCCGCCATTCGCTGTCCAAGGTTCTGGACCTCCTGCCCGAGTTCCCTCTCACTCATCTCCTGTCTGGCCACCCATGGCAGGGGAGTTGTGCTTGGGGAGCTCTCCGAGAGCTGCACAGGCTCCTCGGGAGGCAGTGTGCACATTCCCCCACTGCATGGATATTGACAGCACTCACCAACCCTCTGGTACTAATGCCAGCTTTTTCTCCCTGTCTCCCCACCCCCACCCCCTCCCCATCCTTTTCCTTTTTCTTTTCTTTTTCTGTCTTGCCTTGTCCTCTTTAGTAGGGCAACACCTTTTTTCGTGTTTTTTTTCTTTCTTTTTCATTCCCAATAAATAGTTCTCAGATACAACATTGCCTCATCTGACTTAATTTCATCCTAGATCATCTATTTTTAAAAGAACTACTCACTGTTCCCCACAGTGGAGCACAACAATAGGGTTTGTTTTCTTATTATGGTCCTACATCCTTGGAGTTTACACAGAGAGGAAGAAACTTATTTTTATTATTATTATTCACAGGCATCACATTTAAATTGACTCTCATTTTATGTCATATGTTTAATGTTGCTGATGAGTGTAGTAGTGTAGTCTCACTCAAAAAACATAACCAGTAAAATGTTTTCTTGAAGTGCAATAATAATTTGGCAGGGTTCAGTAATTTTTATGGAATTTAACTAAGCTTAAGAGTGATTTACAATGGTTCAATAAGTTTGATGTCAAGGCTCACCTTATTAATTAATGTATGGCAGAAACATACAAGGAAAAGCTGAGTTTAGGGTGATTGATGCAGAGATTGGAAATGCAAAAGATAAGGAAAATCCTCTCATTGAGTAATGAGGTAGAGAATGGACTCCCCTTGTTTTTTAAACTTCGTGTGGATCCTAGGTGCAGTCCATTTCTCTCTTAGTCTCAGACAAAAGTTTATGTCTAAAGGAATTATCTATACAAAGTTTATAATTATTAATATTGAGCAGCTACATTAATTAGTGATGTTTCATTAGTGTTAATGTTATCCATTACTTACTGAAGATTTGTCATGAATAAAGGATCTCTCCACCCTGGGCAAGGAAGGATTTCATTGTCTCAGATAAGTGCTCTCAGACCTTGACAGGAGTTGCTTGGCAAGCAGTCCAGCTTCATTTCAGGGAGATTTTAAACTGGGGCCATCCTGATCAGAGCATTTACAGAGTGAAGCAGTTGGTTGCCAGTCAACAGCATAGACAAGATAGATTTCTTTGTTTTAGCTCTGGTGTCTTGTTCTGTACTTTGTTCCACTTTGATCTAACTTTTCTAATTATTTTTTCTGAGGCTTTCAGTACCATGTCCATGAGTCAGGAGCTTTTCTGCTTAGAGGGTCATCGTGGGACATGAGACCTGCTGCTCCTCAGTCAGACCTGAACAAACTACAACCTGGGGTCAGGTGTACCATCACACTTACCTCTCATTTCATACCTCTTCAAAACTTGGGGGTTTTTTGGGGTTTTATTTTTGGGGTTTTTTTTAGTTTGATCATCACACTTTCAATTTGAATCAGTTAATGAATCAGCTTACCAGTTAATCAGTTAATTAATCAGAATGTAATACATTCATTAGTCTAGCTTCCAAAAGACTAAAAGCATTTGACAGTGGTATCTGATGACCCTGTTGCATTCCCATCATGCTTTATTGCAGTCTGAAATGACTGCATATTAGAGCTATTGCTTCCAACAAAACCATGATCAGTTGTAGCACTTGCATTTAAAGTCCTGTCCAACATGTCTAACATGTAAAATGATACATGTCTAATGCATCATTTCATTACTAACATAATATAGTGTGGTGAAAAGGGCAAAGTTTTCCCAGTGGGAGTGATTTCATTCATTCAAATCACTGATTTGGTGTTTAGATCAAACTAAAGTGTTTGGTTCATGCAATCACGTGATATACAACATTATTGGGAGTTAAGATTGTTTTTATCCTTCTTGTTTCTTTCTCTCATGGAATTTTGTTCCATTTGTTGCTAGCAAGCAATAACTACCAATACTTAAAAAACCAAAGTTGTAGCTAGGTGTCACAACATTCCATTGAAATGGCCCTGCTAGGGGTGGGTGATAATGCAGGTGATAATGTGAGAAAAAAAGGGTGAAGGGGCTACCCCGGAGGTTTGGCAGGGTTTTTGGTCAGTCTGGTTTCTGGCTTCAGGAGAGGAAGGAGCTGTTGGCTGTGTTTTCCCTGCCACCTGAGTGCTCGGAGCTCAGAACCAGCACGTGTGGTACCGAAACATCTCTTCATAGATAAAACTTTCATTGGAAAGTTGCACGTGGTAAGCATCAAACACAGATCAATGCATTCTAATCAGTTCTACTGGCCCCTTTTGAAAGGCTATTATGATGCCTGTAAATACCAAGTGGTCGAAAATAAATTACACCTCTGCTATCTCACCAAAATAAAACACAGAACAAAGAGGCTCCTAAATGCAAAAGCAAAAGTTAAATTTAGATTGATATGTTAGTTGTCCACAGTGTATTTTTATCTTAAAGATCTTAAAGAAGTGTAAGATCAGAGAAAAGAAATCCATTTTCTTTCAAGGACCTTCATGAAATTGTTAAGTATCACACATTCACAGGTGTACAGATTTTCTGTTCATGGTGGCAAAGAATTTATCTGTTTTTACTTGAGGTCAAAGACATTATTTGTCACTTACTCTCAGAAAGCTACTGTGAAAGATTACTGCTAAATGTGGAATGCTGAGAAATATATGTGTGTTTCACAATTTTACTTTACATACCTGAAATTCGAGTAATTTTTTAATATCACTATAAGAATCACAGTGACGTTTGTCTCAATTTCTAATCAGTTCATGAAATTAAAAATTCAAGCATCAAATTTTAAATATAGATTCATATCCTTCATGCATCCTCCTAAATGTAGCAGAATCTACAAAGGAGCTTCTAGACCTAGATTAAAATTCCATGCATGAGAGAATTAAAATCCTTAAAAAAGGATGTTCTAGACCTAGATTAAAATTCCATGCATGAGAGAGTTAAAATCCTTAAAAAAAAAATCACTTGGTCTGTTTTAGAGGAGGAAAATTTCTTCCTGAATTAAGATTGGGATATCAGTTTTGTCCTTAGGCACATAAAGAAATCAGACTGAGGGAGAGAAGAGTGTGTGGGGGTGTACTGTAAACCAAAATCTGTTATGGTAGAGCAGTCCAAAAAGAGATATTTGTTTTTTCTCTCCCTGGACATTTGCTGTTGGAAAAGAAGGAAGTGAGTAAAGAAATCAAAAACTAAGCCCCTCACTAATCTCAATTATATTTTGTTTTTCAAGCTATAAAATAATATAAATATATTTTTATAATATACAAAAATTTCTAGCATTTTTATAAAATTCTATGTTTGAGAAAGTAAGGGCTTGTATGTCCTTTTCAAGTTCAATTGACAGGGGATGACATTAGGATAAACTCTTCTTCATGTGGAAGCCTAAAAGAACATAAGTTAATCACTATAAAAAATATGCATAACTTCCTGGTAAATTGTGGCTGTGCAATATAGAGTGAGAATTGCCCTTTGGTATTTCCAGGAGTTCTGTTCCTTAAATCTTGAATGCTTCAGGTGAGTTTGCTTCTTTAGATGTTTAAGGTGTTCTTGTCTTTCACAATGAGATCATACAATTTTTGTGGGGCTTTGTAATCTAAGATGTCCTTAAATATTCTCTTTAGAAGAAAAATAAGCCTTATATTTGCAGTAGTGGCCAAATGAAGATTGAGTTCCATCTCACCCATTTTAAATCTTTCTGATAAAGTTTTGGCATTGTTCTGTGTTATTTTGAAAACCAGATAAACCTGTGACAAAATACCCCAAAGTTATCTGGAGATGGTGAAATATATAGCAATATCAATAGGACTACTGGAAAAGAATTTCATATCATGTGCTGATTTCCCCCCTATCCCCCTCCAACATGGAAGAAATAAAATAAATCTTGGAAAAAGCTTTTTTCAGAAAATCTTAATGCTAAGCTAGAATTTTTTATTACACAGGGAAGAAAATAAATTAAATAGGCAACAATTCAGAAATGAATGATGAAAATAACAAAATTTTTTAATATGCCAAGAACTGCATCAGAAAGAAAGTCCATTTATTTTTGTATGTTATATCAATTTTCTTCACAACTACCTGGCCTATCAAGCTCAATCTCCAAGAAAGAAAAAGGGAATATGATCTAATTTCTTCCTGGAATAAAAAACCATAATAATTTTCATTATCTGATTATTTTGTTCTTTGTGTATTTTACTTTTGCCAGCAAGGATACACAAATAAATTCCAAACTTTCCAGAAATGTACAGTTTCAGGTATGGTTTGCAATGATGTATCATAGCTCCTTACCTCCTAGGTTCCTACCTTCACTAAAATCTATATTCAATAATAAAAACTAGTTTCAGTAAATTCTTGAAAGCGTCTCCAAATTATAGACTGAATCTTGTCAGGGACTTTTTTCAATAGTAAAAAATACAATACCATTATAAAGGCATTGCTTCACTTGTTATTTCATGTCCCCACGGAAGACAGGCAAATTTGGATGTACCACTTATCTTTCAAATGATCAGTTGATTTCAGATAACAATAGGGTTATCAATAACTTTCTCTTTTTAATGGATACATAGATTTTTATTTTGCTTCCATTTTGGAAAACAAAGGCAGTCAAATCAACCTTTCTATTTCAGACCTCCTAAAAGTTAGACAAATGTATGTGCTTAGCAAAGAAGTGGTGTGAAATCCCTTACATTGTAATAATTCTCTTTTCATTATGCTTTAACACTAGCTGTTATTCCCTATATTGTCACTTACTTGCAGAAGGATAAAAATACTGCATAACATAATAGTAATTTTATCTTAAACACATTTAAACTGATGAAATGTATAATGAAATGAAAGGAAAATTTTAATGTGGTTGCCCTATAAATGAGGAGAAAAAACACCTTAAAATAAAATTCAGTTATACCTAGGGCTTTCAGGATATGTTTCTACTTTCATTACATTATTTAGTTGTCAATTGGATAGTGCTAGGCAGAAAATTCATAGAATGTGAACCCTTTCAAAGCCAAATCAGAGCTATGGCTTTTGTGGAATTACTGATGGCAATGACAGTGCCAGAAAGAGTAGAATATAGAAAAAGTAAAAAGAGTTGTTGCCTGTGTTTTTGCCTTGCCTGGTTAATGAGTTACCAACTTTGCATGAAGAAGTATAGAGCTTTGACCATGACTATTGCAGAAAAAACAAATGAAAAGCTTTGCTTATGCTTTGTTTTCTTACTGTGAACTGAGAGGAATAAAGATTTCTTAACATTTCCACTCACAGAAAACATGTAAAACAGATTTTGTTGAAATGTTGTGCCTAATCTCACAAATTGCTCATATAAGCCTATTAGCATTGAAAAATACATGTTTGGTTCTATATTTTACAGACATTATTTTAGGGATGTGGAGCTAATCAAAGGCCTTGTAGAACCTGAAGATCCTCTATGCTCTTTGCATTCTGCTTTTTTTATAGGTAAGTTGAATAACATGTTCAGGCAACAAATAAATACAGGAAAGTTTATTTTCACTGAAGTCAGCCATCAGAATTAAGGCAAATCCATCTTCATTTCATATAAAAATACTTTTTCCTTCACTTGTAGGTCACATTTATTATGAAAAATGTATAGCTTTAAGAGTGGAATTATGCATTTGAGAATAGGAGTGTAATTTGAGGTTAGTTATGTTCTATTTCTTTCTAATGCAAGAGGCAGAAGACATGATTTTGTTCTTTAGGAAAATGGATGACCAAGAAAGATTTTGTGTTTAGAGACATTTCCTGCTTAGAGAACAAAATTGTTCCTTGTGAGGCTATATAATTCAAAAGAAATGGAACCAAATATACAAATATGTTACATTTTTCCATCTTTGAGAACATCTGTGACAGATGTTATTGTAGCATATATGGAAGAGTATCATTTTATATCATAAATGCTATTTAATTCCAAGGGAGTGACCTCAAATAATCTTCTGTAACTGATAGTGGTGCCCTGGAAAATGCTAAGATAAACTCTGAAATGTTTAGCCTTGTGTTTTGCCTGTGTAAGTAGTATAATTGCTAGCTGAAATGATTGTTTAGTAATTAAAATAATTATTGTATAATCATAAGAAGAACAATGAGAAACTGCATGTTCCTAGTCTAAGGTGGCCATGCTTGGCTGAAATCTATGTATACTATAGAACAATGTAAGTTTAATAATTAACATGAAAGTTATATAACGATAAAATATAAAAGCATATCCATCCTGAACCTATGTTGGAGTCAGATTTGGGTCTGTACCCCTGACACCCAGAGCTCCTCAATAAAAGCACCTGCATATAATCATTTCTCGTGATTATGTGTTCCTGAACGCTAACATAACCATTCATTAATAGTTCATATCTCTCAAAGCTGAAATTGGTAGGATCCATCCTATGTTGTTGCTTCTGTTCTCTGACTGGGGGAGTCTGGAAATTCTACTAGAGAGACTACAATATGAAGGAAACTTTGGTTACCATAATTACTAATAAATGTTTCTTCCAATTTCTGTTCCTGCACACAGTTTTGTCCATAAAGTACAAGCAGTCCCATGAAGAGTGATTTCAGGAAGAATGTGGTAAAATTTTCTGTAATCAGAAAGATTTATAAAGATTTGTGAAATATATATTTTTTTCCATATAATTTGATCATATGTGGTCAGTGAAATATGGTGCCAAATATTTTAAAGATCTAATTATTTTACTGTATACATGACACTAAAACTATAAGGCATAAGGAAAATTTAAGAATTAGTCTCACTGTCATTCTTATTGCATGAATAATTATTGTTTAAATATTTTAAGGTGAAAGACAACTGAATATGTAAATTTAATAATTTTCCATTATAAGTAATAATAAATTGCTTATATATACCATTTCACCAATTGCCTATATATATATATATATATATAAATAAAATAAAATTTCCCAATCTGTTATTTATAAAATAATGGGAAATTATTAAAATTGATGGAATTAATGCATGAATTTTAATACTATTTATGAAATTAACAGGGAAGGAAACAAATGCAATAAATGTGCACATGATTTCAACTTTCTAGCAATAATTGATTACAGAGAATTTGTAACCCATAAAGCTTTAAAGTGCTGCACAATGAGAAAACTCACACTTTTAACTTTACAGTGGAGAACAGGGAGATTGTCAGCAATTTGCTCTAAATTACACATGCAATTGAAAGCACAGATATGAATAGAGCTAAGATGTTCAGGGGAGTAATCCACTGGCCAAGATAGCATTAACACACTTTATTATGTACCTGGAGGCATCAGCTGATAAATCTTTCCAATGACAGAGCAATAAGTGGGAACCCAGATGGTAGTAGTCTTTTTCATTCCTATCACTTCTATTGCTTTTATCACTTTTATCACTTTAAGGCTGCTTTCCTCTAGGGTGAGAGTCATCAGAATCCAAGAACCTGATAACCTGAGAAACAAGAGGTGTTGGAGGGGTGGGGAACATATTACCTCTGGAATTTTTGTGATTGTAATGGAGGAACTTGCAAAGCCCAATTTAGTGGTGCCTGGCTGCTGGGCTTTTTTGGATTTTGAGGCGTGGGAGTTATGTCTACATGTTCATATCAAGGAACTTCTGTTACATTTCATCTGTCTCCTTCAATTTGCAAGTCTTTGCACACTGCCTCAAAGAAATGGAATAAACTAAAGGTTGAAGCTTTGGAGCAGGTATTCTGCTTTCCTAAACATGTTAGCTACTTAGAATATTACAGAAGAGTTTACAAAACCTGAAATAACACTACTAGCTCCTCAGACAGAAAACAAGCAAGATATTTTGTACAAAACAACATATTACTAATTACTAAACCAAGTTACTCCTTTATATTTTTGATCTTTCAGATGTTTTTTGGTTTTTAAGTTACTGAGCGTAACTTAAAGTACACTTCTGATTCTGTGATGCAAGATCACAGATCCTGCCTCCTCATTTGGAGAGGTGAATATTTTGAATTTGACTTAGTAGATAGAACATATCACATGCAGAAAATATTTTTCTGAAACAAATATGCCTGAAGGGCAAGAAGTAATCATCAAAAAAAGCATTTAGATTCCTCCAGGAGGGTACTGAGATGTCTAATGATCTAATGCAACCTAACTTCTAATTTGTTCCAATTTCTACCAAATTAAAATAACTTGCAACCTCTCCTGCTATTGAATATATACTTTTACTGGTAAAAGACAGATAGTAATAATTGATAGAGTGTATTGAATAGAACAAAAAGACATTAGTAGGAACTTCGGCCTATGTTAAATAGAAATGGATAGTGCTTTAATAAATGAAATGATAAAAACCCCCCATACTCATGGTGCTATTTAGAGTGCAGAGCACTAAATGTACCTGCTCAGTTTACTCCCTCTCTAATAAATAAAATCCACTAAACAAAGAGATTTGAACTAAAAAAAGTGACTTTACCAAAATCCAAAACATGTTCACTTGACTTTTCTACCTTTGCTTTAAAGAATAAACTTGCACTTTGAATTACCCATATTATAAGAAATGTAAACAGACTAAATTAATAGAAATGGTCATTTGATTAACATCAATACAGTCACTTAAATCAAGGATTTAATGTTTTGTCTCTCCAAGCTGGTGAGAGTTAAAAAATTGCTGTCTCTCTCAGTGCTTGCTAATAACATAAAAAACTGCAAAAATTAGAATCAGATTCTGAACTATGGGGTTTTTTAAAATGGATTAGCTCATGAAGCATGAAGTAAAAGGAATGAGATGCACACACCAAATGTTTAAGTTACAGGAATAGGTCTGTGATCTATATCTAAACTCACAGGATCTGAAATGCTCACACTTTTGCCAGTGGTAACTAATGCATTACTTCTGAGAATGCATTACCACTTCCAAGACCATACAGGTTTTGTGCAATTTGCTTACTAGGGGACATTGGGAATTACTCTAAGAGAAGCATTTTAGTTAAGGAACAACACTGAATGCTTTTGGTTACTTTTTTTGCTTTCTCTCCTTTTCTCCTGATTTTCTTCTGCAAGTTGCAAGACTAATGAGTGCAAAACCAAACAAACCTTGGATCGTGGTTTTCTATCTTATAACAAGCCTGCCAAAGTAATTTTGTAGCTTTGTAGTAAACAAAAAGTCAGTGCTTCCCAGTTATTGAAAGAGTAAGATTTAGACCATTAAAACAGAGCCCTGCAGATTTATCATTTCCCATGGGGTGCATTAGATATCCCTTTGCTAATGCATTAATCATGTCCCTGGCTGCTGGCATTATTAAATTCTTCTCCATTGTCCCTTATTACCCAACTCTTCTGTGGGGTGGTATGCATTCTAAAATTTACTCCCTAAAGACAAGGCATCTACTCTGAGAGACATCAGCAATTAAACATGAATGATAAGACTGTGTGTCACTGAGACAGAGATAACCTAATTACTTTTTTTAAAAAGGACACTTAGAGAATCCAAGGCTTATTGCAAGTACCTGTGGACCAGAAAACTCCATTTACACACAACAGATATATACTATTTTCTGTATGATACTTGGTGTTTTCCTGAAGACACCTGAGACATGGAATTCCTTTTCTTTTATCACAGACTATGTCCAAAGTTTATTCAAGAGAACCTCTGTGGCTCATAATCTTGTTCCCTAGAAGCCACCACTACTCAGCCCTTAAAAATGTTGAGGGCTGAATTTGACTTTTCCCTTTTGCTTGTGTTTTGAGTTTGACAATGCCATAGCACAAGCTGGTTTGTACTGGGCAATTAATTCAGCTATAAATAAGAAACCCATCTCTGTTCCACAAACAAGTCCCTGGCTGAGTGGTGATAGGATGAATTTGAATACTTACAGGGATTTCAACCAATCATGTTCAACCCTAAGCTGCAGACATCACACTGGCACAAGAGCTGGGCAGTTTCAGCCAGACCAATGAGCTGTCTGGACCAGGAGATTCAAAATCCTCCTTTTTAGGGAAGGCGTGGACAATAACACAGGCTGCTGTTACATGGGAATTCTGAGGGGTGTGTCGTCTCTGTCTCCAACCACCAACTCCATGCAACAGACTGCATTCTGGAAATGTTTTGAAAGGTGTGGACTGATATTTAGAAGGTGTGGAAAGTGAAGTGAGGCTCCCACAGTCACGGCAGGACTGGTCTGTGACCTAGGTAAATGTTTTTATAATTTCCATTTAAAGGAATAAATAGAGTTACATGTGTCTGACTTCCATTTCTAGAGCTGGAAAAAAATATTTTCTCCATCAGTCCACAGAAGAAAACAGATACTTGGGAATCCAATCTAAAAATTCTGGATTTGGTAACTCCATTTCCAGCAATCTAATGGTTACAGACGATAAGATGACAGGGTCCACTGCTTCTTTAGAGGAGCGCAATATCGAGTACACCTTTGGGGCCTAAAGACTAGAAGTCTTACAAAATAATGTTAAGCTTTATATTAACTCAGTAGAAGATTTGCAAATATTGTCAAAGCTTTGCCAAGTTACAAGGATCTAATCTAGCATATGCAGTTGCCTAAATTCTCTTTCATTTTGTTTGTTTTTTTTTTTTTTTTTAATTCCAGAAAGATAGAGAACAGAGATGTGGAAAGGAGATAAGTACAATAAAGAAGTAAAGTTAGACAATACAGATTAGAAGCTAAAAAGACACAGATTTTAATATGTATAGATCCATCAGTGAAAAAGTGACACAGAGTTTTAGTCCTATCTTTTCTTCAGATTTTCTGAGAGGTTTTGCAGTAATTTTTGACTGTTTGGGTCCTCTTTCCCTTGGAGGGCTCTTGAAAGTTTGGTGGCAGCTAATTGATAAATGCAGACAAACTAAATTCGAGGAATGCTGATAGAAAGGTACGAGGGGAAAGCAGCCATTCAGAGAATGGATGTTAAGGATCAGAATGCACTGCAGAGAAAGTATGACAGATGCTATACATCATGGGCAAAAAGTTGAGAAATGCTTGAAGAAATTGATACTGAATTAGGTAAATATTTATGCAAAATAGCATTGTAATTAACTTTAAAATGGTGATTAAAAAGAATCAATAAAACAAAGGAATAATTAAATATCATGTAATCCAAGACAAGGTAAAAAACCAGGCAATTCAGAGTGCATAAATCACAGAATATATTAGCTAATTAGTTTGGTAGTAGACACACCAAGTGGATGATCAATAAATTAATCTATTCATTAAGCAATAAGCTAGTTAGAGATCCATGTAATTAAATAAACAGAAAATATTGAGTTGAAAGAAAAATATCTCAAGAAGTCAGACAACTAGAAGCAGGTGAGAAAAGGGAGAGCTGGAATGCCAAGAGCAGACCAAACCATGGGGGAGAGGAAGGACAATGCCGAAAAGAGGCACAGCAGTGGTGGGAGGCTTGGACAGGATGGCACCTCCAGCAAACACCCAGGTAAGATCTTTCCTCTTGAAAAGCATTGCTGCTGCTGTGGGCAGTTTGTTTAATAATACATGGTATTGCCAGAGAGCAGAGAGAACTTGCCATGAAGGGATGAAAAATTACTTCACTACTTCAATGTGCTGCTCTGTAGCATTTAATTTTAAATATGGAAGACATTTCTAGGGTTTTCTTCCAATGCTAATATCTCTGCAGAGTTACATATTCTACTTTGTATTCCAATCAAGTAAGGAGAAGTTGATATTTCTTGTCCTTTCTTGAACATTTAACTTTCATGCACCACTGCTTTTCACGTTGTGCCTTTAAAATTTCTTCAAACGTACACAGAGGTCTAATTCCAAGTATTGAAGGCACGTGCTGACAGACTTATAATTTAAACACTCTAAATCATGTTACTTGGAATAAACAATTTTTTCTGAAGAAAAATAAAATTCAAATATATTTACTTTTACAGTGCTTTGATCACACTATGCTACAAAAAGCCTGTCAAGCTGCTCAATAATCTCTGTAGGGATTGTAACAGTTTTAAAAGACAAAGTAGTCAGAATAGTTCTTTCTTCTTCAGATTTTGTTTTTGTTTGTGTTTTTGTTTGTTTGTTTGTTTTGGTTTTTTGTTCATTTTGGTTGGTTTGGTTTGGGTTTTTGTTTTTGCAGGTCTTTCTTGTTTTTTTTTTTTTTTAAATGAATTCTTAACATCAAATAAAGATGCAGCTTTAAAAGAATAAAGAGCCTGATACTTTAGGAAAGATTCAGTAGCAAGTAACATGGATTTTCTCAGCTAAACACATCTATATTTCATCATATAGATTTGTACTGGTCGGTCTCTTAAGGACACAAAAGGGCAAAGACTGTAGTGGGAATTCAGCAGTTAATGGCAAAGTCCCTCAGCTTTGAGACATTCTACCATGGGTGCTCTCATATCCTATCTGTCTACTCTTTCTAAAAAAGGAGCCCTCTAACTTCTGTGCAGATAAGGGAGTAACTACTGTGCATTTCTTTTGGTTTTTTTGGTTTTTTTGTCTAGTCTGTATAAATCTCATACTGGTAGTTTATTTTGTGAAGTAGAACAGCTGAAGGGGTCACTGCTTTTTTTGAAAGAGAGTAACAAATAAGGATGCTACATAATCTTAAAAATAAAAATGTGCACTTTTATATTATCTGGACAAGTCTATTATTTGGTTTAATGGCTCGAGATCATTAAAGAGTTATTCAAGGCATTCTTGGGAAGTACAATGTTTTGGTCTTATGGACAGAAGACTATAGGATAGACAGTTCAGCTTTTTGGTACCATAAAGTGTAGGTGTAGAAGATAACAATAAATGTCTTATTTACTTACTGTGATTCCATATGACCATCTCATAATCAGTTTTGTATGCAATAAATGAAATGTTTGTTAGTTGCTGTGCATGTTGCCTTTGACTAAGAAAAGAGAAGACATTCTTCTGAATAAGGTAAAAAGTACCCTTATTTCCTTTTTGCTATTGCTTGTCACTTCTCTTTTTATGAGATTAAAAAATTTCTAACTTGGTTCACAGAAACAGCTTACTAGGAGAAGTTAGGTTTATAACTGGGAAGTTTCATGGTTAGCATAATAAACCCTCTAATTGCAATAAAATAGAATAGTAATTTGTAAAACCACTTTACCACTTTAGACTTAGAAAAAGCACTAATAATTTCATCTGAATAGCTTCTTAAAAACTTAACTGTTGTAGCTGGGTTACTGTTAGGAGCAAGAAGTGATGACAACTCTGTTCACACTTCACAAAAAAAACCCCCAAACAAACCCTTTTGAGAATAGATTATTCAGAAGACATTTAAGAGTGAGAAACATCAAAACCTAATCACCAGTCAGTGAAACTATATTCTGTTTTCGTGTCAGAAACAGAAAAAAGATATGAATAACTATGGTAGAAATGCACATTTTGCCCATTATATTAAAAAAATTCTTAACTAATTTTTTGCCCGATACAAAGCCAGCAGTGTATAAACATGTGGGTTTGAGTCTAGTTTAAAACAAACAAGTAACACAGTGTTGCTTTTTAAATAAATGTTTGCTTCTTCCACTCACTCTGGTCTTTCTTTCTGGAGCAAAGCTTCTGTAATATTTGCAGATAAGCAACTGTAGAGTCCTTTCCTTTTGCTTTAGGTGTAAGTATGAAATGAAATTTAATTAGCTCATGCTTATTGAAGTTTTATACTAAGATGCCAGATGACCATGCTGATTCTCCTATGTCTGTCAACAGCTTTTTTTGGTGTTCATTTACCAGGAGCTCTTATTGAGCTAATTCTCATCTCTGAAGGGGGTGAACTGACGCTGGCTAGCATGTCACAGCTTCTCCTTCCACGGAGCTGCAGATGGCAAAAATATTCAGTTATGCTCTCACACTCAAGGATTTCAGCTCCTTATCTTCTGTGCCTTGAGAGAAGAGAGGGTTTAGGCCAATTGAAGGCCACTCATCAGCCCACAAATTGTGAATCAGCAATGTCAGGAGAGTACACTTGTATCCCGTAGATTCTTTAAAATGCAGAGTGCTTGAATTCTGCCTGTATGTCATGAACATGTGAGGGAGACAGAGCACAGACAGAGAATGAAAAGATCACTTTTTCAGGGCAGGATAAATTATGTCTTCGAGGTCCTTTGAGCTGTAGCCATCTTGATGGGAACTGCTAAAGGAAAAGCTGAAAGTGACAACTCCTTCCAAATGCTCCTTGATATAATCACATTGTTCAGCCTTTCTACCACCGTGAATTTCCAAGGGTAACATTTGTTTCTGTTCTTGTCTGTGATCTTTATCACCTCAGTTCATCTTTTATGACTGTTGTAGAAGTGACTGCTGTTCAATGTTAACATCTGCATGAGAAAGCACACACCAAAGGATCATGACCAAGCCATTGTGGGGACCCTGGGCATTCCCTGGTTCGGGAAGACACAAGAAGCTCCAGTCAAAAAGCTGTTAAGACCCCTTGGCTCCTTCCCCTGTTCCTATGTCCCTGAGCCACTCCCTCCCTGTTCCCTGACTGGCCCTTACCTTTGTACTGCCCCAAGACCAGGGTCACCACTGGGGTCCCTCGGGAGAGAGAAACCTGGACCCTCCATGTGTGTGTGTGCCTGGGACTCTGAACATCTTACCAGGCAGCTGAATTAAACATTGTGGATATCATGCAAAGGCCTTTTTTACTTCCTTACTCTGGACTTTAGTAGCATCAATTCAGGCTTGAACAAGCCATAAATACTTATGTGAGAATGGATGTGCAAGGGATGTGTGAGAGTGTTTGCAATAAGAGCAGAAACATCCTGCTCTGCCATTTGTTTGCAGGTTGGTTAGTGTCCTGCCTGTCTGCACAGTTTTGATCCTAGATTGTAAAGAGCAAAACATAAAAAATCTCTTGTGCCTAATAAAGTGATTCTGTTGCACTATAACAGGGTCCGTGTTTTCACTCAATACAGCTGTTTGTAGATCTTCACTAGAGGTATCCAGACTTGGCATTGGTTATATAAAAATAATTTTGTCTCTAGGTGTTTTTCAAAGCCAGTTTGAAATACCCTTTTTCTACAAGTGTTTTCTTTTTCTTCAAATATTTTTATGAAAAAAAAAAAAAGGATTGATGAATCTGGAAATAATTTTATGTTGGAACAAAGCAGCTAATCAGACATAGATTCTGTCATGCGTTGTTCCCAAATGAACTAGGATAACTAACCAGCCTTGCTGGAAATCTGTCTTTATTTTCTTTGGCCACAGAGTGTATAAAATCCTCCCCTACATGGAGAGCCTTTAGGAATTGCTAATATAATTATTTGTAAAATATGGACATATTTCTATACAATTATTTATTTGTCTTTAGTTTTAATCCCATGTTTAGTGAATGAGGATGAATGCCATGAGACACATTTCAGAGAATTCAAAGCTAGAATTACAGTTTTTAAACTGTAGGTCTGAAAAGCATTAAGAAACAAAAACCACCACATAAAGTGAATCATCTGTGGTTTACACCAACAAGATCTAGCAGATGCAATATGTAAACCTTATGAAAATGTAAGAGTGTGTTGCAGGTGCTCCCTTGGGAACATTATTGGTTGTTTTTTTTTTTTATTTTAATTATATTCTGCTGAAAGATATAATGGACACTGACACAGTGTCTCCTATTTCTTCCATTCCAGCGAGTATTGAGGGAATGTAATGACCAGAGGCAAGCTGTTTCACATCCTCCTTTACTTCCTTTCAGAACTACTTTCCTTTAAACTTCATAAACACAAATCAATGCAAAGGTTTCATGTGGAAATCTGCTGAAATCTTTGCACATTTGAAAAGTGAGAGAGAAATGCAGAGAGCCTGATTTATTTTTCATAGCTTGTGGGATAAATGCACTGTCATTTAAAATATATATATATATATTTGTGAAAGTACAGTTTTTCGAAAAATTATATTTACTAGGCAGTCCTGTTTCAAATATTGCATGGTCTGAAGATGTTCCATTTTGGTTTTGGTTAAGTTCAGGGCAGCTGGATTTTATATTTCTGAGGATATTTTTGGTTGTTGCTTTTTAGCCAGTAAGTATAAGGGATGTTGATCTTCGCTGTGACTATAAACCTCCCACCTTCCATGAATGAATCATTGCATACAGTCAGCAACACAAACCTACATAAAACCTGTGCTGTGTAAATTACTGCCATTCAGGAATCTCTCTCCATTTAACAAGAAAATAGTTAGCTTTGGTGTGTTTTCTATCTATATTATAGTAAAGAAGAAACTTTTCTTTCATGATGCCACAACAAATGAGCAATTGCCTTAAAATAAGAAACAGTCTAAATGATTACTAAAATTGGTGCCATCTTACGTAGTGCAGAGAGAGCTTCAAAAGATTGTAAGAAAATTATCAATAGTCACCCTGAAAGAACTGCATCACAATGTCATTTCAGTTTTTGTTGATTTTTTTTTTTTGTTTTTCTTTCCTGCATGCAAAATAAATACATTTTAGAAGTAGGAAGAAAACCTGTATTTATGTAAGAGGGTATTCCTGCTTTTGTCATTCCCATTTAAAGGATATTAAAATCCTTTAAAGTATTTTTGAAAATATAAATATTTACCCTTTAAATTATTACCTTTTGCAGTACTGATATTTCTACTTCAGATAGGACTGTATTACTAAAAAAAAAAAAAATAGTAAAGATTTGTTTCCATTCAGAATATAGAGTCGCAGAATCATAGAATGGTTTGGGTTTGAGATGAGCTTAGAGATCATCTAAATCCAACCCCCTTGTCATGGACACGGACACCTTTCAGGTTTCTCGGAGCTCCATCCAACCTGGCCTTGAACATTTCCAGGAATAGGGCATCCACAACTTCCCTGGGCAACCTGTGCCAGTTCCTCACCACTCTCACAGGGAAGAATTTCTTCCTGATATCCAAACAAAACCTGCTCTCTTAGTTTGAAGCCCATCCCCCTTGTTCTGTCGCTCCAGGCCCTTAAAAATAGTCTCTCCCTCCATCTTTCCTGATCTATGTGGATGTATCTTCATGGCAAATGTTTGAAGAAAAGAAAGTTTTGAGGCACAACTGCAAATGAGAGAAGCTTTTCAGTGAATAAAATTATTTTGGAAAGTAAAGAAAATGTCTAGCAATCAGTGAAGTGAGGATCTGGAACAGCCTAGAAAATCAAACAAGGGTCAGCAGCCAGAAACCAACCTGCTTTAAGAGAGAGCTCCATACATTCTGTAGGTGGCTATGTGAGCCAACAAGGGTGCTCAATTCAGTGACCCAAAATATTTTGTCTCATGTGGAGGTTATTAGTCATGTAGCAGCTGACCTTTTTTTTTCAAAGATCCCCTACAAATGCATTATCTAAGTCCCCAGTTCAGTGGAAAGAGAAAGGATTTAAGACTGAAATGATGCAGAAAAACTGGATAGAATCTTAGATGGCTTTTATACAAGGTGCCATCTTTTAATGTATGGGTTTTTTTGAAGAACACTTTTCTAGTCTTGCAGAACATGTACTTTTAAAGTCACAGAGGTCACTTTCAAAATATGTTTAGGATTGTTTGTTAATTTACATTTCAAATCTGTTGCATCTTTTATCAGTGTATGACACTTCTACTTTCAAGGGTTTTAAAAAACCAAAACTAGGTACTATATTATCTATAAATATAAATGGCAGTTAATTTTAGAATGGAAAGGTATGCATTTTTCAAACTTATTTCCTTCCTTGATATGCAATAATGTTGAGATTAAGTCCATCTAGACTTTTTGCACTGGTAGATTTTCAAAATGCTATTTCTTAAAGACCTTTCACTGTCATGAAGAAAGTTAATCTGAACCACAATGAAAAACTGCAATGAGTTGCAGTGAAACTTGCAGATACCTTTAATACTCATTTAAAGAATAAAAATGAGCATATTACATAAAATTTAAGATAATTTTTCAGGACCAGTACTATATTTTTTCTCTTTGATTCAATCTTGCTTGTTTTCTTTTTGACCCATTGAGCAAAAACCAATAAAGTGAAAGAAAATTTTTAAAAAACTTAAAGAGATATTTTTCTTTAAACTATGAGACAGGATATGTAACTGTTCTCAACCAAGTGTTCACAGCTGGGAGCTTTGTAACTCAAACTTTCAGTAGTGAAGAAGAGTTTTAAATATTTGGACTAGTAAGGTAAGGGAATAAGCCAAGGCTGCAGAGACTGTTTTAGAAAGGTGGTTTATGGTCAATAACCTGAATCCCAGGAGTAACTCACTGTCTTGAGAGTACAAGGGACACCCTTCCCTCTTTTTATTTTCCTGTAATCTGAGCAGAAACAAAATATACTTATCAAAACGTCTTAATATTAAAACTTAAATTTTCTGTTTCTCTATATGTCTGTAAAAACAAATCTAGATTTCAGTTATTCTTGTTTTGCTTTAAATGAGTTGATAACTAATTTTTTGGAGTAATTCATATTTTCCTCCTTTGGAAAACTGATGGCAGTCACCTCTCTCCCTAAATCTCAGAAAGAACAAAGATTTTAGTTTCTGATAAGTCTTTGCTCAAATCCTGCAGATATTATTTGTGCAGATTTCATAACAGGTATTCTTTTTGTATATTTATGTGTGTATCAGCCACAATGAGCCCTGTAGTAATGCATCAGGTGTAGAGTGTTTTACACCTGTGCTCTTTTGTTACTTTCAAAAAGTCATTCAGTTTCTATTTTCTGAATTGGTCAATTGACTTTTATTGATGCAACAACCTGCTCAAAGAAAAACCAGCAAGACTTTCCTCTCCTAAATTTTCCCATTTATGTCTCTCTCCACACCTACTATCTTCAGTTTTTTACAGCTCAGGCATTGTCAATCAAGGGAATAACTATGAACCTTTCCTCGTGGTCCACAGAAGTAAGAGATTTATTCTGGGGCTACTGTAGCATCAGTATGACTGTTTGTCCTTTGGCCACATACATGAGTTTGATCAGCTCTTGGAATTAGTCACAAAAAGGAGACCCTGCTATATAGAGCAGATAGACAACTTTTCACCTTGAAAATCAACTTGCAAGGCTTTTTATGGCTTGTAGAATTGTATTTCTTCAGAGGAATCAAAAGGGTAGTGGTAATTTACTTAATTCTTGCCATGCTCTTTCCACAGTATTTCTAGCTAATTTGTGTTATGGTAAGGATTCCTTTTGTTTAGTTTTATTTTCTTTATTAAAGACATAATACAGGTTTTTAAAAGACTTATGAAAAGTGTATTTTAACAGAACACATTGTGATGCTTTAAATACACAAAAAATGTCAAGTCAGTTTTAAAATATAAATCTTTGCCATCTTCACTGATATGCTCCTAATACTTAGTGCTGCTCTTGAGAAACACAAAGCAACAATCTAAGTTATTTTAATAATAACATGTACTTTTAGGACAAGACAGAACTTTTATAATTTTGAGTTCCTGATAACTGCAGTTAATGATGTTTAAATTGAGTAAATTTGTGCAACAGATTATTTTTGAAAATCAGTTGTACGTGTCCTATGGTTGTTTTTCTCCTCCCTCTACTTTTCATAATCATCTGTTGCTGAAGGTTGATGCAGTTTCATTTTTGCTTTGCTGCTCTCTCCAGCTGCATTTAATGGTTGCATTACACTAATCTGCACATAAGTACTGTGTTATCCCACTTCTGCAGTTTAAATTAGGAAACTCTGCATCTAACAAACAGAGTCAATACCACCACAGAGACAGTGTCTCTTGTCCTTGGTCTTCGTGTCACTTTAAGGTGTCCATTTGTCTGGAGTAAATCTGATAATTTTCTCACAGAATTTATTGAAAAGAAAATTTGGCATTTTCTTCACTTCAAACCCTCCCAGACTCTTCATGAATCTCCTTCAACAAAGACACATCATCTCTGGAAATCCTCCGTCTGCAAGAATTGTTGTCTCAGCTTTTTGTGTGACAACTGAGCAATCTGGAGCTCTTTATTTTCTCCTTTGCTCTATACACTCATACAGCGACCATGCTCCATCAAGCATTCAAAGCTTCTTCATTTTCATTAATATAGCTCTTTATGCACAGTTTACTGGAATTCATAAAACAAATTCCCTCTCCTACAGTAGTTTTTCATCATCCAGTCCGGTTTTCCTTACCTTTATTATTAATTATCCACCAGCATTTGTCCTTGGAGGGTAGGGGTTTTAACAGAGCTGTGTCCACTTAATTGAATACTGTAAGCATTATATTTTATGGAGAAATCAGGGATACAGGACAGTAGATAAAACATATATCCTATAAAATGTGGTTTAACAGTTTTGGCCACAAGAAGGAATGTTTCTGTAAAAAGTCTCTACAGTCATGTGTGGTGGGGGAAAAAAAAGGAGAGTTATATTGATTTCAACTGCAGTATCAACTGCAGTTCCTAATTTAAAAGTACATGACAGGCATGTCCTGGATTCTCAGAAATGTAATTTCATTCTATTTCATTGTCTTGTATCTGAATATACCTCTGTGAGACCATGTCTGTTTTGGCTGGATCTTCTATGATGCAAACTAATGTTTCCTGAAAGTGATATGTCTAATGGTAGTACTTAGACAAACTAGACTATACTAGAATTGAATGGAATATTTTCAGTTGGAAGGGACCTTGATAATCTTGCAGAGGAAATGGTAATCTATTCTAGCTTCCAATTTAGCTTTCATCCCATCTTATACTTATTTAGTAGCAAGTTGGAGTTTTTTTCTAATGCATCTATTTGTCTATCTATCTATCTATCTATCTATCTATCTATCTATCTATCTATCTAAAATTATTTATTATATGTATATGTATATATTGTGGAATGGTGTCCTTGTTTGTTTGAAGATCTAGGCTTGGTTGATTTTGCATTAAGAGAACGAGATGTAAATGTAAAAAGGAAGCAAAATACTTATTTTTCATGCATGGATGAATGAACTACATATGACCATGGTGGATGGGTGGTGGAACTGAACGAACAGAGAGCTCATAAGCGTTATTAAATAACTTGAGAGAGCAATCCAGCATCCAGACTGTCTCAGAAATGCATGAAGCCCTGAGACATCCCTGGCACCTGTGCAAGGTTGTGGTTTCCTATATATGGCTTCCAGAATGTAGAAATCAGGTGGTAGCCACAAGAACATTGATTTGGCCTCTACATGTCTTATGTGTATAATGGCCATGTTATTAAATTCTATTTCATTATCTCAAAATTGGTTAAAGACATACCTAATGAATATATTTGTGTTATTTGGTAAAATTTCTTGCATAAAAATCGATTCTCAACAATATTTGAAAAATTTTTTCCCCTCAACACCCAGACTCAGAAGAAAACACTGTAAACCTGTAAGTCATCAATCTTATTAATACAGACTTTTCTTCGGAGGGATAAAAGTGTCTTAATAAATTGCAAATGCATGCAGTTAAGTTAAATAAAATATTTCCGGTGTGCAGTAATTTGGCTGTAAACAGAACCACATTCTTATAAATCAGCCCTAATATTCATGGCATTTTCATTAATGTGCTTATAATAAATATGGTGAGGGAGACATAAGCACATTAATAATACACATTGCACTTAATAGCTTTTGCCCTTGGAAATTCTTATCTAGCTCCTACAAAAGCCAATGGAGAATTTGTGCTTGTATGCATTTAAATAAAAATTGAGCCAATGTATGAAAAAGCATGTTTAATGTAAAAGAGTTTAACTGCTGAACTATTGCTCTTCCTTCTCTTCACTGCCTTTTGTTTCAACACCATGACAGATCTATTCTTGTTGTGGGAGATTAATAAAAATAACAGGAATTACAGTTTGTAATTACAGTTTGTAATTCAGATGTGATACCTAATGAGGAATTCTTTCAAATGAGGAAGTTTTTCTCTTAGGTATGCCTCAGACATATAGAGTAATAACTGATGGAAAATGCCTACATCAAATGACTTGACCAACTAAAAGCTGCTATATTTGGTGTCTGTCCAATTTTTGAAAGTTAATAAGATTCATTTTAACACAAGTTCTGAATAAATTTTTACTTTATTTTCTATGCAAGTTTAAAAATTTCTTTTTGCAGGTATGGTGTCTACAAGAGCACACTCCCCCCTCTCCCCCACCTCTCCATAATTTAGCACTTTTCCTAATGGTATTGCACAGGCTCCAGCATTCATTTCTATAACACATTGCTTTTTGCAACAGCTGTTAAGAACATTTCTTAATAGGAATGTGTACAATTAGATAGGGTGGATTAAAAGTTCTAGTAGTTAAGAACCACTCAGGTGTTCGGTAAGTACTCATGTATTTTACAGAAATTGCATGGAAATTGTTGCCATTATCATGGCTCCACCAAGCCCACTAAGGGACATTTTAATCATACCTGGTTTTTCTCTTCATAAAGGTTTACTGTGACCAGCAGCAATGTGACAAGGAGAAATTTCAAATAGAAAATGTGTTACTTTTCCAAAGAAAATGAGAGCTGGAAACCTGAATAAAAGGTACCCCAATTTTTTTCCCCTGGAGGAAACCAGAGCAACAAATAAGAACTCAAGCCCTAACTTTAAACCTTGTGAACTCTAAATGAATTTCCTTTTGAACCACATTTATCTCTATCATGCCCTCTGGATGCAGACAGAAAGATGCTCTTATTCTCAATGATAACTGCCTGAAGTAAGGAAACACTATAATATGATTCATTTCATCCCTCATTGACCTTGAATAAGACAGGACACTGTATAAATACAATGTAAATTTATTCCAGTGTTTGACACCTACTAACTCAAGTTTACTGGAGGGCAGGGGAATCAAATACAAGAATATCCTTTGCTATCACAGGGCAAGAAATATAAACAAGTTGAAGGAAGTACATCTGAGGAGTTTTGGTGTCAAGTGTCGAATGACAGCACCAACAACTGAGCTGGAAGCTGACACAAGCAACACAGATTTCATATAGAACAACAGAAATGTGAACAGCTTATCCTGATTGTTTGCAGATGATTTCAAAGCATGCTGAACAGCTTTTCCTGGAAAACGGAATATATTTGCTTGTTTTTACCATGTGTAATTGTTTTAGTAAAACAAGTTCTGTCAGAAATTAACTTTACAGGAAAATCATGCTGGATTTATGCTAGAGTATACTAATAAGTCTTTTGTCTAACAAGGAAAAGAAACAAAAAATAGAGACTTTTTTAGAGAAATCATACTCGTTTTTAGTAAGAGAGGACAAGGGGCTAAAGAGCCTATGAATACCAGCAAAAGAAAGAATAAATAAAGAAGCTGGGTGAAAATATGGACTCATTTGCTAAGACTATACCTTTGAATTCCTTATCACATGAGCTGAACTGCAGGAAAGCAGGAGGGTGAGCCTTGCAAGAAGACAGGCAAGTCCATCAGTGACCAAACCTGAGCTGATTTTGGCATCCAATAACTCAAAATTGCACACCATCTCTCCTTGTCCCGAGCACCTGCTGTATGAGATGGAACTCAAACCATGGGCTGAATGGGCTCTGGACATTGTATAGACATTTTTCAGGGGTGACCCATAGACTGAGGGACTGACACCTGTGTGTATATCAAAAGAAGAGGAGGGGGGTGTTTAATGAGGGTGTGTTGGGTAGTGTCAGACCCACTAGTGAGCACAACATGAATGGTACAGAATAAGGGGTGGGGTACGACCAGGTTTGTCCATGACACAGATAATTTTCTTCACTGGGGCTGTGATTTTGGTTTCTGACTAAAACACCAGTGGTTGATAACACACTGGGGCTGATTGTTGAACAACTCCCACAGCAAGTAGGATGGTGGTGAGAAAGAGTTTCAGAAGGGATACAGGCAGGACAACAGACCTCAAACAACCACATGGATGATGGTGTGTTTATGGTTTATTTATTTTGAGGAAATATTCTTAGTATTGTTGGGTGGGGTTTTTCTGTGGGAGGGGGGAGCGGTCTTGGCTGTTCAAAAATGTGAAGTCTCTTTCAGATGGGCCACTTGTTGCAGAAAGAAAATATTCTCCCATGCTGTAAAACTTGTTGCTTTATCAAATGTTATTTTTTCCCTTAATTTCTGCAGTTGTTAAACTATGCTGAGAGTAATTTTCCAATCTCTTTAGAGGTGATCTAGGGTTATGATATAAAATCATCAAAATATCAATTATCACTTTTTATATGAACTGTGTGAGGAGACAGGTGAATTTGAACTGACATTGAAAAGAGACTGCTGCAGGAACAAGCAAGTTTGAGCTTAAATTAAATCAAGTGTCAAATATGAATATTGACACTCTTTCTGAAAGAACTTTTTTGACACTAAAATTAAGAGACAAGACAAACCATTGCAATCTGCAATAATTAAAGGCATAAGAGAAAATGGAAGGAAGCAGGCAGAGCTATGGTTGAATTTAGAGAGAAAAATAAAATAATAAATGTAACATTAGTATGAGATATTAATGTTAGATCTCGGTTCTTACTATGAATTTACCTACAGGATTTGCCATTCCACTGTTTTCTATATGGTATCGTTTTATATTCAACCAATTTTAGAGGTGAAAATATGAAAATTTTGCGTGATATTGAAATAACTGAGAAAGGACTGAAAGTATTACATTGCAATTTGCCAGTTAGTTTTTTGGTTTATATGTTCTTTAGGCTGAAATGGTAAAAAAGGCTTTGCTAGGAGAAACAAAGATTATGTGAAAGTGTAGGTCAAAATATTGCATCCAATCCAAGAAATATACATTCGCTTGAAAAATTATTCTATGTGTAAAAATATCCAACTGTGCAAATCTGTCTGATGATCTACTCAGACAAAACCTTTTTTTTTTACCTTCATATGATGAATGCTATGCTTATCATCTCACTATACAAAAGCACAATTCACAAAGAAAACAATTTTTTTTCCTGTTTTTTGAATTTGTGTGAAATGTGGTGATTTAGTTTTATTGATGTAATTTTTAAAATAGCTTAGTCATGTTGATCTAAATCTAAATCCTACAAATAGAAAAAATCAAATACCACAAAATCAAACCTAAAGACTGAATTACTTTGCTAAACTGCAACTCCCTTTCCATCAAGGTATCCATAATTTTAATACAATACAGTTGTACTGTGTAAATAGTGTTTATGGAAAAGGGAAATGTAAATGTATAATATTAGTGGTTTTGTTGAAAAAATATCAGTTAACTTGTTTTTAATGTTTCTGCATAATATTAAAAAATGAAAAACAGGGAAAAATATCACATAACAAGTCAAAGGTGTTTCAAATTTAATTAAATGGTCTTATATTTCTAAATCTGCACATATTTCCCTCATGGTGAAAATTTTTAAATGAAAACAGTAGTCTAATGTAGTATCTGCTAGGCAGCATTGAAAAAAAAAGGAATAGAAGTGTTTACCAACATTTCCACAGAGGTGTCTGTCTTTAACTCCAAATGGATTTATCTGCATAAGTTTGTCCAGCCAAATAAAAATTTCTGATTTCTGAGCCAAATAAATTATTTTGATTTTATATCCCCTTGAGGGTAGGAGTTGCAAGCTCTCTAGAAATATTGCTATTTTTGTTGGGAAATTCCTGCCTGCTAGTTTCATTTGTTTCATTTGAGATTCTGTATAATGGAAAAAAACATTCTTCACACCCTCAAAGATTTAGGAGAGCAAAACTATGATATGCTAATGTTTGCTTGCTTCTGGGAAAACATGAGTTTTCCTTTTTTACCTACTCTTTTTCCACATTAAGGCACTCCTCCTTTTCTTCTGTCAGCTTTCTTTTGGTGAGTGATGCTGCCAAGAGTTAATAAGGACCTGCCACAGCAGACCCCCCTCTCATTTGCCCTTTTGCTGGTGGAAGCCTCCAAAGACAATGTCTCCATGAATTTTGTGGCCCCCCTACCCTTTGTTAAGCCTGTTTTTACTTTTCCCTAGTCCTATTTAGCCAAGTGATTGTTATTTCCATACTTTATAACATCTGCCACCAATTTACTGATATTGGTGAGTTGTTCACAATTCCCTCAATGTATCCTTGGGCTCATTTTAAATAATGATGTCATTATGTGAAAATATTAATGGTGTTTTCCTCAATAAACCTGCCCTTTTAGTACAGAGGGCTCTAAGTTATGTGTTGACATGATGGTTGTGTTATTGCAACATATAATGGTACGCTACGATAAAAATTAAAACATGAAGCATACACAGGCTATAAATTCATAAGTGTATGATTGAATATGTATTATCTCTAATAGCAAGATATATTTTACTGTTCAGGGTAAGTTTGTACTCTGCTGTATCTGTTTCACAGTCACTGTGAAATCTTAGTGGGGGAGTGTTCCTCCCCTTTATTTGCTAGACTTCCAGTTTGTGTGTAAAAGAATTTGACTAAAGCTGTATTTTTTTGAGCACGTGTTACCATATTTTTCTTGAACCACAGAAATGCTCATCTGACTCAGAAGGGTGGAATGAGCTCCAACCTGAACTTTGTCTGTGTGAGCAAATCCTTTCAGTGTAGCAACAGTCAAACAAAACTCCCCAGTGTATGTAGCCTTCAACAGGCGGGTAACACCAAGTGGACTTACATGTTTTTTGAAGTAGAGTATGTATTTTTCTGTACAAGGACAGTAGCGATTCATTCCCTACTTTAAAGTGAGAGTAATAGTATTTGAAATCTCACCAAGCTTTTATGTCACAGTAAGGAATAAATGTTTAATGCTCTCAGATGATATAGTAAAATATTCTCATCTTCTGGCCGCAAATAACATGACTTGGAAAATACAATTTGCTAATTAGGTGAAATTATACTTCCCCTAGGAAATTTGTACCACAAATCTTCCTTGAAGCCACTGCGTGGCAAAAGGTCTCTTGCACATGACTTTTAAAAGATTCTTCATTAAAAGAAAGAATCACAAAGTACATGGTCAGATTGAGAACTTTGGGAGGGATTTCTGGATGTAAATGTCTCCAGTACTGACAGTTTTAAATCTCTGTACTGGTTTTAACTGCAGTAGAGTTAATTTTCTTTTCTTCTTACATGGTACTGTGTTTTGGATCTGTGACTAAAACAGTGTTGAAAACACAAGGGGTTTTAGATGTTGCTGAGCAGAGCTAATACGGGATCAAGGGCTTTTCTGCTTTTCACACCACCCTGACAGAGTGTAGGCTGAGGGTATGCAGGACTTTGGGAGGGGACACAGCCAGGACAGCTGCCCCAGGTGTCCAAAGGGATATTCCATAGCATAAGACATCATGCTCAGTATATAAAACAGGTGGAAGGAGCAAGGGAGAGTATTTGGAATCATGGTGTTTGTCTTCTGAAGTCACAGTTTTATGTGATGGGGCCCTGCTCTCCCAGGGTGAGCACCTCCCAGATGCTGAACACCTGCCTGCCCATGGGAAATAATGAATTAATTCCTTGTTTCACTGTGCTTGTGCGCACAGCTTTTGATTTCCCTGTTAAATTGTCTTTTCTTAATCCTGCCCTTCTGATTCTCTCCTTGATCCCACTTCTGCAGCAGTGGTGTGTGAACAAGCACAGGGCTGAGATGTCTGCATGGGTTAAACAAAAATGGTCTATTTAAAAGAAAGCGAGGAACAGAAAAACTAATTTTCACTACTTCTTTGATATCACAGTGCTCCAATAGAATTTGCAAAACTCAGCAAGCAATGAATTTCTAGGTTTTTTGGCCAGCAGTTACCCTGTTGGAATATTGAGAAAACAATCTGTGATATTTTTTAAAGACTTATTTTTTTTGTCATCCACAACTGTATGGCTTAGGGGATTCAACACAGAATCTTTGTAGGTCAACTCTAAAAGGAAAGCTATTTCTACAATGTCATGGAAAATGTAGGAAATATTGGTGGAATCAAATGTCAGAGGTTAGTCCTGAGCCCATTATTTTTTAATCTGTAGTCAGAGATGATCAAAAGCCCAGATCTGTCCCACTGACACATAAACTGGAAGTAAAATTGGGAATAAGGAATCTGAAATGTAATTTAAACTTCTTTAAATCTTATAGTTTACAATAAAGCCTCTTCAGATACTCAGTATTTTGGATTCTGAAGTCTTCTTTTTAATGCTAGAGCTCTGAAGTTTAGATAAAAGATTCCCTTCCAAAAAACAGGCTTATTTCTTTTAATGAACTATATAGCATTGGACACTGTACAAAGTGTAGCTTCTCTATTAAATAACAGCAATGAAAGCTAGAGTCCTTGCTGAAAAATATTAATTCCATGATAAAAGCAAACATGAATTGTATCATTTTAGTTGTGTTCAGCAGACAGAGGGAATTTTAAATTCTATTATATTAAGCACTGATTGATCTGATTTTGAACCCTGCAGAGTTTTGATTGACTGTTTTCAAGAATAATTAACTTTTACTGAAACAAGAAATTGGTTCAAGGATCACCAAGAGAAAGAAGAGTGTATACAATAAAAGAAGAATAGGCTGGCACTCTCATTTTGTATATGTCCCATGGGGCACGGTGGGAATGTGATGCACACTCCAGAGAGGAAGATCAGAGTCATGCTGGCAGAAGAGAAGATGGATAGAAACTGATTCCAACTAAATTCTGTTTTGGCACTAGAAGGAAACATCTAGAAAGTAGAGTAGTGTGTTTCTGGAGATTCAGTCAAACTAAAAGGTCATGGAGAATAACAGAAAAATTCAAAATTATTTTCAAAATGGAGATCATAACACTTATAAATGTAGTCTTAAAACACAACACACCAACTACACAGACCTGGAAGCCTCCCAGATCTGTGTTTCCAGGGGTATTTACAAATCTTCTTTCTTTGTTCTTGTGCAATTTATATACATGCACACATTAGAATATTTATCTATAAAGAGGCTTGTATGTCAAATATTATTTTTTAAAAATGCTTGCCTAGACCAGTGAAATAGAGAATTCTTCTGGAGAAGATGACCTCAATTTGGGAAAGTGTTGAAACAGAAATATTACCTAAATCTTGTAAGTGAATCTTACATACTCCAGTGTTACCTTGTGTCCATACAGAAGTGTGTGCATTTACAATTTCTTCTGTGAGACCAGCATAACACAGAAATTAAAGGAGTGCATAAGAGAAGCTTGTTGTAGTAGAAGGGAAAAACAGAAACTGTTTGTCTTTTTGTCTGTAATTTTCCATTTTTTTGTATACCTGGTCTTATGGTGATGGTTTTATTTTCATAAGCTTATGGTGAGTTTTGTTGTTTATTTTCAATTATACATCCTTAGAAATACTGTTTTCTTGAATTATCAGAATTTATTCTTTTACCTTTAACTTCAGGGAAATAAATACAATTTTTTCTTGTGGGACAATAATTATTATGTTTTTTAATGTAGAAACATTTTTAAGGTCTTATTGGCTTTACTTTTATGGCGTAGAGAAAACAATGCAGATATAAATCCTATAAAACTGTACAGGTTCTCAGGCTTGGAAGGGCTTTCAACACTTCAGGCACTGCAGGAATGTAGGAATGTTTCACTTGTCAAAAAAAAGTTATTATTTTTGGTTTTAATGTTCCTGTTACAGAAAGATGTTGTGTCTCTTTAAGTAGTTTCCTCTATACAATCAAGAAACCATCATATCGCAATCTGCATGGACAGACAATTTACTGTACTTTCATCCTTTGTGAGGTAAGACTATGATATCTCCTATTGATTTGAAGAAAATGGGGAAATACAGTTCTGTTTTGAAATACATAGTGCTTTTCATGGTTACCAGAGTGTTTTTGGCACTATCTTCATTTCACTGAGTCACTCTAGCAGGTTGCCTTCAACCACAGAAGAAAACAAGAAACGTGAATGGAAGAATAAACTAAAGCTAAATCATGCCATGCAGTATCCTCAAAATATTTTAAAGTTGAGAACCAGGATGAAAAATATAATGGTATTAATTTCAGTTTTCCTGATGTTTAATTGTGCTGGGATAAGGTTCTTAAAATATGAATTGGTTGTTCAAAAGTGGTAGAATGATTTAATGAATGTCCTCTTAAAACCACCACTTTCTGGAAGTAACACTGAAGTTTTAGGCTAAGGAAAAGCCATATTATTCTATTTTCTATAGTACAATGTAGTTTCAGAACAGGCAAACCACAATTTATGGTAGCCATTTTTCAAAACAGAAAATCATAAAATGAGATTACTTTCTGGGGTTAGACTTTCAAGTTATTTCTGGATGTACTCATGGAAAAAGCAAGAATCATGTCTAAGGCTGGTTGCATGGACCTGCAGCTAGTAAATAGATGTAAATCCAATGAGGATTTGTAAATCCTTATGAAGTCAGATATTGTTTCATAATTGAACACCAGTACACTTTGAGAACTTATTTGGGAAAATTTCATAAAAAATTTTAAATCCACAGTGGCCCTAAAGTGAGTCATCCCATTACTTGTGAAAAATAAGGATTTGAAAAGTCAGGTAAGGTAAGAAAATTACTTGTCCTGTTTCCTGTTGCCAGGGCCAGGCTGTTATCAGAACCAGAATTAGCTTTTCACAATTCACTTGTAGATTGTCTGTATCACACACAAGCAAAGATATCACTTTGTAAAGTGTATTACTATGCTCTGCAAGCATGGGCATAATGACTGCATCACCAATCTAAAATGTTTTGGCTTGGTTTTCCCAACAGAAAAAGATTATTTATAAACCTCCAAGAGCAATTTTTTCATGCTAATATTTTGAAAGTCATTATTGTGACAGGCCACTTTAATTGCAAGTTTGTGATTACCCTTGCTGGTGATTAGCTTTTAGAAGTGATTATCACTACAGGTGAAAATACACACATTTATTTAAAATTAGAAGCATTTAAAAATACTGTATAAACAAACTTGCATATCCTTTCTGTGTAAACTTCGTACTAAAAAATTTTGATAGTGCCCAAAGTTGTAAAATACCAAAGGTTCATTTTGTAACTATGCAACGTTATTAGAAATGTTTCACTATAGCAAAATCAGAGCGTGAAACATGATAGAAAGAAGAAATCACACGGTAATGTTTAAGTGTGCATATGCAAACTCAGGCCATGGAGGGTTATTTAAAAGGCTGGGGTACTGTGAATCCATTCACCCCTCAGAAATCACACTCAAAGGTGCAGCTTTTCTTTGGAACTGCTTTCATTCAAGCCAGAAATCTTTTCCTGAGCTGTAGGTTTTTTAGACACACTGTGGAAAAAAAGAAATCTCTGTCTTTTCTGTCTGCTGTCACATAAAATACTGTTGTAAAATGACAAAGCACTCCACATTCACATAATAAGGCTTTCTGTATTTTTTTTTTGACATTCAGAGAAGAATTTTATTGATGATCTCATGAAATATCAGTTTGCATTTATCCTGTTATATCCAAGCATTGAAACTTCATCAAAGACACCTAAATGTTAGATTTTTATATAGTTTTGTCATTAGTGTAGCTCTGAACAGGTAATCCATTTTAAAATCATTTAAAAGCTGGGAAAAATGGGAAGGGTTTTTGCAATTCAATCTAGCAATTCACATTTTGTATTTCTGTATGGTCCAGCAGAGACACAGACATTACTTTCCCAAGACAGTGCTGCTCTTGACAGACACAAAAAACCACTTAGTACAAGAGAATCCAACAAAAATTCCTTATACATTTCTTTTCACAATATCCTAGAAACACTGCCCAGCACTGCTACCACTGAACTCCATTGCCTTCAAATTATCTTCTGCAATAATAAGCAGATTAGAAATTTTTAAGGATATTAAAAGGTCTTTCAACCTGTTGTAAAAGGTTTAAACTAACCTGTTGGCTAAAGGTTAGTGCATTATTAGAATAATTATTAGAATATTTACTTATTTTTTGCTGTGAGATAGGATGTAGGAGGAGAGCAAAGTAGGTTCAAACTTTGAAGGGTATAAACAAAACTTTATTAACAGTACTAAAAGAAAAAAAAAGAGAAATTAGAATAAACCTTTAGAACACTTCTCTTTTTTTTAACCTTTTCTTTCATTTTATCCCTGACAATGTAAAGAGACAAATCTGGTATTTTCAGTTAATTTTCTACTTTAGAATAGTCTTTTATTTTTTTTTTTAGGGAGAGTTATTGGCTAGATAATAAGCCAGCCTTCTCTAAATGCCCTGACTACTGAGGCTATTGCAAGGAGGAGGGGAAAGAGGACTATGGGGGCGACATATTACAATAGCATCACTATACATTTTAACATCTACATAATATCTATCTCTTAATTTTGAGAGCCAACCATTACATTACTCATCTATAACAGTAGGAACACTAATCCCCCTTTTTTTTTAATCAATAAATGGTTCTCAGCTATAATATTGCCTCATTGGCACTTTATTTTTGATCCAAAAATTCTATTAAAATAATCCTCCCCAACTCCTCCTTTTACAGCGGAACGGGACACAGGTGTAGGTATCTGTTTGGGGTTTCAGGGGCACAAAGTATTTAGGGATTATTCTTTATTTGTTTCTTTTATGGGCCATATAAATGAACTGAGATTTTCTACAGGTATTTTCAATCTCTAGCTTTGTCCTTATTTGTATACAAAGCCTGTTTTTTTTTACCAGATCAAAATACACTTTTTGAGTACTGAGACCTGCTTATTATTTCTCCATATTTCCCACTGAAATGCAGATTTGGTTTATTACGCATAGTATCAAAATGGTGTCCTGTAATGAAAGATTTTTTTCAAAGAGTCCTGCTACCTAGAGTGTCATGTTTGCACTCTGAAGCCCTGATGCTTTTCTTTTCATCCTCAGAGTGTGAAAGATCTGTCCAGTGAAATTTAGTTCTGGAATGTTGGACAAAATTGCTGGTGTCGGAAGCAGAGGTTTGATATTTCTCATTAAAAGATAAAAAGAAGAACAAAAATCCAGTAAAAAGCAAATAAGAATAGAAGATCTGATTGGGAAAATCTGGATTATTTTTAAACCAAATTTTAAAAACTCTTACGTGCAGGCCTCCCTGGCTATAACTCCCTGGGTGAAAACTTAAATTTTATATTTGTGTTACTTAAATAGCATAATTTCAAAGTATATCTTATGCTGATTTATGTATTTATTAAAAAAAAAAAAAAAACAACAACTCAGCTCCAGCTGGTCTGCAGTTCTTCAGATCTGATATGTTCATATCCTAAAACATTACTCACATAATATATCTGCCACAAACATGTTGTGTCTGGCGTCACTAGCTTGAAGGAGTCTCCTTAATTCCTTTTTGGGCCCTTTTCAGAGCTGTAAAGAGCAGATAACTGTACTGTGCTTGCCATCATTATCTCCTGCTGTGGGCTCCAATAACTGAACTCTAACACGAATCAGTATCTCACTTTTTCCCTCTTACTCTGTAGTGTAGAAGTCGCACAAGACATTAGTCACTTGGGATTTACTAGATGGATAGATAAATAAGCACAGAAAAAATACAACTTGAAGGGTTCAAAATATTAAATCAGAAGGATCTTCCTTATGAAAAGCAAAATCTATTAGGTCTTTGACCTCGGTGTTGTGTCTGTATTGTACTTTGGAAGGGACTATGTGCCGAGAGTTTTTGACTGACTGCCGTAGCTGCTCTAACACTTCCTGCTTAGCTACTACCAGGAAATAATACTTGGTTGGTGTAAATTGATCAGGCAGCCTGAAACTAAGGAATATTTTTATTGTGATATGGTCTTTTGAGTTGTACTCTTCATCACGTATCTCACACTGCAGAGATGACCTGACAGTTCTTAACGGTGGGGCTGGTGAGGCACTGGCATAGGTGGCACAGAGAAGTTGTGAATGCCCCATCCCTGGAAGTGTTCAGGGCCAGGTTAGATGGGGTTCTGACCAATATGGTGGAAAGTGTCCCTGTCCATGGCAGGGGGGGTGGAATTAGAAGATCTTTAAGGTCCCTTCCAACCCAAACCCTTCTATTATTCCATGATTTTACAGTTTTGACAAAAAAAAAAAAAAAAAAAAAAAAAAAAAAAAAGTGTACACCCACTGGGTCAAGTCTTGAAAATTGAGATGACATACTCATGTTAACTTGGGTATAGACTAATATTAAATGTGGAGAATGCCTTAAAAAAGCTTTTAAATAATCTTATTTCAGATCTCGACAGTTATTTTGGCAACTAATAACAGCACCAACACTGAAAGCATTAGGAAAGATCCATGCATCCTCTTCTCCTGGCAATTATTCAATGTGAATTGACACTAAAATTTTGGGGTCCAAGTCAATGGGTATTTTCCATGGAATACTGGTCATAAGCACCCTTGCCAATACTTCTTAATCATATTGAAAACCTTTAAAACCATGAAGCACTGATATTGCTGCTGTGTGCCACTGTGCCACCAGGCTCTTTAGGTCTGAATTTAAAATACATAAGTAAATAAAAAATCACTGCACGTTGTAGCACAAAATAGCCAGAGAGTGCTGAAAGAGTCTGTTATGCTCCAAGGAAAAACACATGCGCTTTACATATTGCACTTTGTACCTACACAAAGATCAAAAGCTCTGTCTCAGAAACTAACATGATTTCTAGAGCTTGTTAAACCAGTGGCTTAAATGGGCAAAGAAGTCTTTTCAAGTTTCAGATAACTCTTTTCAAAGTTCTTTGAGAAGTGTTCTAAGTAAACATCACTAAGTGAAAACCAGTGTTTTAGAAGGCAATGTGATGAAAGTTTTGCTTTCATCACATCAGAAAAATGTCACATTCTTGTTATACATGGGGGATAGAAATTGGCTCATGCAAATGAGAGGAAGTTATCAATGACGTTGAAAAGTTCTGTTTAAAGTTTGGGGTTCTTTTAACATGTCCCTTTGTTGTTTTCAGTTTGGTTTTGAACCCTTTTCTGTTCTCCCTTCAATCCTCCCCTCCCCATGGGTGGTTGCTGCCTGGCAGCTCGGGCCCACAGAGCTGTCAAAATGTGGGGCAGTGGGGAGGCAGCAGAGGCAGCAGGGATGGGGAGCACTTGTTGCTGGGAGGCTTGGCACAGTAACATCACACCACCAGCCGAGATAGGAAAAAGGCTCCCCAAAGGAAGGACCTGGAGGAGCTGATGGACAAACCTGGGGGGTTCCAATTCTTCATATAAGGACTGCTCATAAATGTTGATGAGGCTGATGCTGTGGAATTTTTCATCGCTCAGGGTCACCAGTTGTGGCATTGTTCACAGGGGCCCCAGGACGAGGGAAGAGATGAGAATCTTGACTCCAACTTTCAGAAGGCTGATTTATTATTTTATGATATATATTATAGTAAAACTGTAGAAAAAGAATAGAAGGAAACATTTCATCAGAAGGCTAGCAAGGAATAGAAAGAAATGGAATGATAATAAAAGCTTGTGACTGACCAGAGAGTCTGAGACAGCTGGACTGTGATTGGCCAATAATTAAACAACCACAAGACCAATCACAGATGCACCTGTTGCATTCCACAGCAGCAGATGATTATTGTTTTTCTTTTCTTCTGAGGCCTCTCAGCTTCTCAGGAGAAAAATCCTAAGGAAAGGATTTTTCATAAAATATGTCTGTGACATGATACCATCTCAGGCATATAAAAGGTGGAGATGCCACTTTGTGAGCCAAGCCTCTGGTGGGCAGGAGTCCCATCAAGCTCCCAGTGTGGCCCCCCTTTTGCTTTGTGTTTTAACTGGGCCTTAATAAATTTTTTATTACTCATTCCTGCCCAGGGTCTTAGTTGTTAATAACATTCTGTTTCCTCTTTCCTTCCCTCTTGCAATACAATTGAGACACTAAAAAAAGAAAAGAGGAAAGGAGAGTAAGTCTCTGTGATCATAAATCTAGGTCAAAAAATAATTGTGAACTTGGTGTTTGGGGAAAGCGTTCTACTGCATACTATTGTAGAAGCAAAGTACTGAAAAACCTGCCCTCAATATTATTTTGATAAAATAAGAAAAATATAGAAAATCTCATATGGTGTTTGGAGAAAGCTAACACAGAATTACCTGAAACAGCTTTTTCAGATCAAAACTGAGTCAATTCATTTGGAGAAAATTTTTCTGATGTTTTATCACTACAGCAGAGATCATTTGGGTATGGTATTTGTGAAAAGAGAGTGAGTGCTACCAGCTAGATATCAATCAATGAAGTTTCCTTTGTCTTTACAGTGAGGTGACAATGGAGGTTTATTTAACCCTGCCAATGACTCAACCTGTTGCGCTCTAGTACACTCTATAGTAAGGACTTTTCACACTATTTGTGTAAATGACTTGCTGTTTAACAGCATCTTTGTGTACGCTATTGTAGCCCAAATTTAAAAGAAGCCCTATTTCCATGGGATCAAACTGGGCAAATAAAATTTGCCTGAGATGCCCTCAATATTATCCAACCCCTGCAAAATTTATACTCCATCAGTCTGATTACCCATTTTTAACTAGCAATATCAGCTAACAGAATTGTTAAAAATTTGTGCTGTTATTTGTGTAATATGAAGGAGTGAGTAGGATGTAATGAATCCATAAAAAGGCAGACCAGGTAAGAATAATTTCCCTTTGAGCCACTTGTGCAACTGCCAGGTTTCACCATAAAAAGAGGGGAAAGAGAATAATTTCTTTTGCTGTGAGGCATAAGGCATTTTTCTCTGAAAAATTAATAAACAGGAGAACACTTCAGGCATTTGTTTTGAGCTGTATATTTTGCTAATTACCCTTGCCTTGCTCAGTTAGAATGATCAGCAGGAATGGGTGAATACTTTGTTGGCTTCAGGAGCTCCACTAATGGCTTTTTCTTTTCCTTCTGTTATCAGCACATCATTCTATTCCAACACCTCCCAGCTGCTTCTTCCTCCCTCTGTATTCTGGTCTCTGACTGTTTTTAATTCTGTCTGATTAATTTTGAATAAATCAAGCTTGCAAATTTTTGTTAATGAAGAAGGTTGAATTCATTAGAATCCATTAAAAATAAAACCTTTGGGGATTTCTAGTAGGATATAATGCTGTTTTTCTGGAGCAAAGACATAAGGCTAGATAAAGCATGCACTTTTCTTAGGTTGGGACACTCTCTATTGGCTGAGGTTGCATATTTAATGTTGATAGTTTCAAATGAATTCATGAGATATTTTCATTTAATATTTTTAATCCTTTTCCCTGAAGTCAGATTGTTTATATTTTTTTTTCTTATGACTACTAGCAATGATTACTAATAAACTAAATGAGAAAATTTGTGGAAAACTGAGCTAAACAAATCTTCTGGAACTCACAATGTCTATGTCAATATGTAAAAATATACTAGGCATTCATTTTATTAGTAGTTCTGATATTTTTGTAGCATTAAGTCAAAATGAGAAGAAAGGAAATTATATATCTAGTCTTCACTATTGCTGCAAAACAGTCTTCTTTCTTCCTCTTTGGTTTATTTTTGGTTGGGATTTTTTGAGTTTTTTGTTTGTTTGTTTAGTCAGTTGGTTGTTTGTTTTTTGGTAAGTGCTCAGTTAAAATCACCACTCCCTACTTTACAAAGTTATGATTGTCACTGTACTAACACATGCAAATGGTAATTGCTGTTCCATTTGCTGGCTGTACATCAATGAAAATTAAGATTGTTATAGTGAGGTAGCCCACAGCTTTTTAATAAGTCAGCACTTTTGAACCTACAAAAAAGGACACCCCCCCATTTAAAATGTAGGTTACTTTTTAAATTATTATTGTAGGTCACTTTATTGTTGAATTATTATTGAAATGATGAATGTTTTATTCAAAATGATTAGAAGAAGTGATTTGATAAAGCCAGATTATATTGTTGCCAGATATTGTGCAGTGCAAAAGTGCAACTGGGTTTAAAAAGGAAAATTCAAAGCCAATACAGGCTTTTAATAGCAAGGATCTAAATTCTACTTAATGAATGATTGACAGAAGGTTGTAAATGGCTGCTTTAGAATTGAGCTCTCTCCCAGACATGTGCTAGTGGTAACTGTCAGAGTGCAGTTGGAGAGGCTGAAGGATACTGGGGATGTACCCACGTTATTTTCCCAGCGTGGTGGAGTAGAAGTGAATCTGCAAACTGAAGCAGCTGATGCTGTGTTGCCTAAATGTAACCCATGAGAATTATCAGGGATTTATGACTGACTCCATTTGGACTGTTCCTAAATATGGAATATTCTTTGATACTCAAAGTTCAAAGTGTCTGAAGGAAAGATCTCCCCCAGGCTCTGTTTTCCTGATGGTGTGTCCTGTGAAGGCCACCTCCAGAAATGCCTGATGTCTATTTACCACCTACCTCATGCCAACGACTTTAGCACTGCCACAAGGACTCACAGGCCTGGTTTCAGCTCTTGCTCCTCTTTTCCCTTATATCTCTTCCCCCTTATCTTGTTCCCTCTCATTTCCATGTGATGTCATGATGCCTGCAGCCTAAACTGCTTCTGAATCGGTCATTGGTGTGGACAAATTCACTGTAAGGGAGAGTGGAGGGCTTAACACTGCAGCTGCAGCAGTTACCACGTGTGGGCATGCCAAAAGTTACTCTTAGGCTGTTTGTTCTTTCACACCTTTTTTGAGCTCTGTCATTGCAATTACATATCTCTAGCTCAGCTGGAAGGTTTAGGACTGATAAAGAAATGCGGACTGATAGTCCAGTGCTGGCTTTGTGATGCTGCACAAGCCACAAATTTTTAGATGTGAAGGGACAAAATAGAGATTGGTATTGACAGCTGATGTCCTAATGTTGTCATGCTTATGTCAAATTTTGGGAATATAAATCCATGTTCACCATTGCATGGTAACCTCTTGATTGTCTCCAGGAATGGCTTATTAGCGTGGTGTGGGTAAACCTGCCAAAGGCAAAGCTGTGATTAAGGCTACCAAGCCTGTTCTCAAAATTCTCTTCCTTTGAACAGAGCAAGTGGGAGACAAATCAAAAATATCCAGGTATTATTATCACCACTTTAATTGAAGGGATGGGATCACAGTTGGGCTAAAAATGATTTATTGCTCAAATAAACATTTACATGCACACATACACACATATGTATATAAACACAAAGTCCTAGTGTATTTTTCTATAGAAGCAGACTTTACTTAGTCTTGCATTCTGTGTGCATAACAGCTGATCTCCATCAGACCAGTCTGACCTGGATTTAATAAAAGAAGCCCCAAATGTAATTACATTCCTGTAAGGGTGATGAAATAAATGGATGTGTAAGGGAGAAAGACTCAGCAAGGGCCCAGTGTGAGCTTTCACCATATTAGACATGAAATGATCCAAATGGCAGGAAAGCTCAGATAAAAGTGAAGCTCTTGAAAGCTCTGAGAGCCTCTTAGTTATCAAAAGAATCAACCACAAGATATAAAAATGTCAGAATAATTAACTCTAATAGGTTTTTTAGTTTCTTCATGAGCAACAACATGATGAAGAAGAGGACACAACAGTTTAGGAATTGAGCAGAGATCTTTAGTATATTTTTGCAGAGCTTTATTTGAGAGAGACAGGCTGAGCAATAGAAATAGAAATTGGAACCTCACCATCTCTTGCAGGGATAAGTATATAAAATATTATTTTATGTTGACTTTGATCTTTCACAACATCTGCTGAAACAGTCATGGCTGAAGACTTTTATGTTGTATTTTCTTTTTTTATCCTTTTTATTGTCCTGTCAGTATTAATAAATCCTGACACATAAAGTTTCAAAGCTTAAAAAAGGTCTCCATACATCTGATTATTATAAAACCCCTGATTAGACCCGTGAGAATGCAAATGTTTCTGGCAAAGTTACTAAGCAAGTTTATTTTGTATCAATGTAATTTCCTATTGACATAATTTTCTATTCAGAAGAATTTGCAATATATTCCACACTTTCTACACCATGACTTCATGATTTTGGCCAGATGCAGCTACTAAATGCTCGACACTGCAATGTTATGCTCAGTTAAAAGTTATTCAAACTGAGGCTCTCTGATGTCAATATCTATAGAGGTTTGTAGATTCTCATAATTGTTCTATAGATTCTCTGCAAATGGGTCTTTCTTGACATGAAAGTCCAGAAAAGGCCTTTTCTGTTTTGGATATGACTATGGCTCATGATAGATCTACATATCATGGTGGGTATGTAGCTCAGAAAAATTTTCTACTGTTTGCTCATTTTGTAATCAAATTGGAGTCTTCAAGCCTTTACTATATACGTTTTATTTAATTAATTGTTCTTGTCATGTATTCAGATAGTTTATTTTCCAATTTACTGAACTAATTTTGAACTCCAATCCTGCCTTCTAGCATAAAATAATTCCCACCTTGTTATGTTTTAAAAATATAAAACATAGCTACACAATCTTCCAGATAATTAAGAAGGGAAAAGTGAAGTGGTAATGCAGACAAATCACATCAGAATTGTACTTGGTAACATCCTCCTCTTTTTATCATGAACTAACCATAACTGTTCTCTGAATGTGCTTTGCCAATGAATTTAGAATCTACTTGTTAGTGAGACACCTACAGTGTCTCACTAATCAGATACATTTCTAATTAATCTATGCTATTTTCTTCTATGCTTAAAACCAAAAATCTATTACTTTTACAAAAATATTTCTGTGAATTTAAAAAATTCCCCAGAATGTGATTCCTCTCTTTCAGCTAAATAAAAGCTATTATTATGGGCTCCTGATCATTTTCACAATTTTCTGTTTTGAAAAGCAGTCTAATATTTAGTCTTAATCTAAGATTTCATCAGCCACGTTTGTGACAAGGTCCAGCTGTATGTGTGACATATTTCTCTTGTCTGCACACTATGTAACCTTTCCTTTTTTCACTTGATGCTGTCAGTGATGGTAACTGTGTTAGCTGTATGCCAGTAGATGACCTTTTTAGTGAAGACTGATTTATAAGGAACCAGTACTTTAGCTTTTTGGGGGTTATCTTTTATTTCCCATTGGAGTGATCGATGTCTGAATCTTTTCCTTGGTATTTCTTGTACTTTCAGTGCTTTGATAGTGTTTAGTTGTTCTTGATCGCTTGTTGCTGTTTACAATTGTGAGCCTTGGATTTTATAATTTTACCTCTAAGCACATATTGCTGTAAGTTTTTGTTTGGCTTTTGGTTATTTAGTCAAAAGCAGTGATTAATTAATTTTGATAATTTGCTCTGTGGGCTGTTCTGCTGTCTACTTTTTCTAATAAAAGTTAAAACAGTTAAACATCAATCATCATCAAGTCCTTTGTATGAATCACATACTCAGGAACAGCATCATTTGCCCAAAATTTCCTTGGATACAGTAGATCACAGATCACGACAATAATAGCAAGTACATTTTTTTTTCTCAGTCATAACCCAGAAAAGGCATTGATAATTGGACCTATTGGGAATACTATCTCATAAATGGGGTCCCCTCCACCCCCCAAAAATGGCCCCCATTTTTGCAGGATAACAGACTTCAGGATGGGAAAGATATTTTTGGTTCCAGGAAGCAGAGAAAGGTGCATTATTGAGGAGATGGGAGGAGAAAAATGCCATTGGTGGCTCTAAGAGAAGTAGTGTTATCATACAAGTCCTGGAGAATCACCCTGTGGATGGTGGAGAGAGCAGGATAATAGACCTGAGCCCAACTAGAGAAGACAGCCTCATCATAAGGATAGCATCTATAACATATTTTTCCCTCATTCCATATGAATGCTAAGAGCTAAGTAGTAGTCACTGAGTTGCTCAATCCACCACTCCTTAGCATGAGTAGCCTCAGTGTAGACTTTTTGGAGGGTGGCTTTTGTTTGATATTGCTATTAGACAATGTATGTCAATAGTATAAAAAACCATCGCACTGCTCAAATCAGTACAGACCCACTGAAATAGATCAGTTTTGTCTGTGAAATGGTTTGTTTGATGTTATTTGCTCCCTCAACCCTCCATGACAGGGTAAATGGAAAAGTGTAAATTCATGACTGGCAAACATAGGAGTTGCTGAGGCACGATATAAAGTTTCCTGTACTATAATACTGTGTTAGAAAAGCATTTGGTATATGATCAATATTCTTATGTGTACTCTTATGTGGAGTCTAGGAGGGGACCTGAGCCTTGGGATGGAGAAGGGATATGTTTTCCCTCAATGTGTAAATATTTGCTTATTTTGTTGTTGTTTTTGTTTCCCCATAGCCAAAAGAATAATTTTCTATTTGTTTTATAGTGCAAGTTAATATTCCCAAGTCAGGTCGGTTTTGTCTGCAACAGTAGCCATTGAGAGATCTTCCTGTCTGTATCTCAACACAACAGCTTTCTCACTCTCATCTTTCCTCATGTCCTTCCTCATCCTAAGGAGGAGGGCATGGGCAGTGAGTGACTGTTTGGGGCCATGGCTGCCAGCTGGGACCAACCCATCATATCATGCAATGAATGTTTTAACATTCTCTGAAATGTCACACAAAAAGATGACATTACTGATTACTGAGCACCTGACTTTCAGGTCTTATGCCATGAAGAGTGATTTTTTAAAAAAAATTTTGCTGTCTTAATGTGTTTCCTAATCACACATATGCACTATTATCCAGAAAATTTAAATCTGTTCTGCATTTCTCAGCTAGTGCTCCTGTAGTTATGTTGTGAAAAGATGTTCTCTAGTTTCACAGGAACATTTAGAATAAATAAAGAAGGATCTTATATTGATGAAATATTCATTGCCACTCAATACCTTTGCTTTGGTTCTCTGTATCTCAATTAGCACATTATGTGGGAGATGACTTAAGATAGGCTTTTGTGCAGTAAGTAACTATAAATTATTAAAGTAGATGAGAGCACAATTCAGAAGGGTCACACAGAGCTGGGAGAAAAAATTGCCAACTTCTTGTGAGATATTCTTTTTTCATGACGGTTATTAAGGTTTTTCTGCCTTCCAAAACTTCTGTCTCATAGTTTATAATAAACAGTGTGAACCTATGAATCCAAACCCTCTGGGCTTGAAGACCTTCAGTTATTGAAAGATGGTACTAAAGGTAAAAACGGGCAATTTTCAAGCATTTAATAAAATTATATGTCCAACATTTTCTTGACATGAACTGGGAATTGTGGTTGAGAGCATATTTTACCAAATGAGAATGAAACATACAACCCTAAATTGCTTCAGCAGCTGTGAAATTCCAGGTTATAAGGGATATTGGTGTTTTATGGAGCTTGGATACGAAGTATTGCATGTGATCAACAGTCATTGCATTTTCATAGGAACTACAGGGAAGTTTTTACTATTTCCTTTTTCTACAATGGATTTACAAAGAGTTTTCAAGTATTTCTTAAGCTTGGACTTAAGAATATATGGGTGTTGCTGCAGAGGTTAAGGCCAGGGATGGCCTTCAAGGAGAAGCACAGCTAAGACATGAGTTTAAGAAGATTTCAACAGGCCTTTGTCTTCCCATACTCTGTTATATTTTCTTGGTCTTTCACACAAGGGAATAAGTGATGACTACTGTATTCAGATACAGGAAGATGTGATCCCCGTATGGTGACAAAAAGTGCAGCAATACAAGAAGCAGAGAAAGTGACTTAATTAATTACCATATGTTTTTCCCTTGCATTTATGATATCCCTTAAGATTTTCTTATGGCAATTACTCATTAAAAAACCAAAAAAACCCAAAAAAACAACAAACCAAAAAAAAAAACCAACCCACCAAATATTTTCCATGGCCAACAATCATAAGGAAAAACAAATGCCTTTTTCTTCCTGTGAAGTTTGTCTAGATTAGGAGAAAATATAAAATAAACCTCAAATTACTTGTCAGACCTTTCTTCGGCTTCAGAGCAGGAATCAGAAATGTAAAATATCGCATTAAAATAGAAATGTCAAGCCTAAGATGAGTTCTGAAGGACAGCAAAAGTTAAAGATTCCTCTTAAATACCATGGCCCTGCTAGTTCATTAAGTTGGGACTAGAATTGTTAACTAAGTTGTCAACTGGTACTGAGAAGGAATTACACTGAAACAGCACTTTGATATACTCTGTGGGTGCAAAGATTTAAATACCACCTTTTTGTGCCTAATGAGAATTAGATATTGAACAAAATGTCCCAAAATGTCAGAACATGTGCTGTTGAGAATTTTTTCAGGAGGCAAGTAGAGGGACCAATTAATTTTTCTAAAACTATAGAAAGGACCTCTTTCTACGGTCTTTAAGGAATATAACAAGAAAATGTGGTGAAGAAATCATTGAGGAATCTTCAATAGCATCATCCAAATAACAAGAATCTTCTGTGAGTTAGAAACCCATTCTCTGTTGCTTAATTAATTTGCAATCAGTATTCCTGTGTTTTAGTTCCTGACATATACATAATAGCAACAACAGCAGAACTAATTAGATAAGGTATTTCTGGGCTATGAATTTTTTAATTTAAACAGATTTTTTTCTATTATTAATTTCAATGATGAACTAAATATTCTTATTAAAAAATTCTAGATAAAACTGTTTGACATAACTGAAATTTTGACATAACTGAAACTTTGCATTCTATTATATTCTACCTGGTTTCTTTTTATTTGATCATTTTGTAAAAAGAACTAATAACAGCCCACTGAACTATGACGCATTAAAATTAAAAGTAATAAGCTCCCTAATATTTTGAAACCACTTTTCCTTGCAAATTAAATTACATCAAACCCTTTACAATTTTAACACAAAAAATATGTTGAACAATATTTGCTACAATTTTTGTCAGTTTGTCTATGAGGACATTATGGGAGACATTGTCAAAAGCCTTATGAAGGTCAAGAGTAACAACATTCCCTTCCTTATCATGGAGCTGCTTTTTTCATTGTAGAAGGTTATCAGTGTGGTTAGGATGATTTGCTCTTCATCAATCTATACTGACTATACTCAGGCAACTTCTTGTCCTTCCTGCAGTTGAGAACGGTTTGCAGGATTATTTCCTCATGGGATCAGTGTGAGCCTGACTGGCCTGTAGTGCTCTGGATCTTCCCTCTTGACATTCTTGAAGGTAGAGCTGACCCTTTCTTTTTTCCAGTTGCCATAGTCTTTCAAATTTGACTATGATAGTGGCCTTACAGTGCTAGTGTCCATCTCCTACAGCACTTCTGGAGTACCCTGTTAGATCCCAGGAACTACTGATAAGTATTCCTTATCAGCATTCAGACTGATAAGGTGTTCCTTAACTTGATCTTCTACTGAGAGGTGGAAGATTGAGATTAGGAGCACCTCAAGGTGTTGCTGTGGGTGTAAGGTACCCAAGATCTCTTGTGCCTAAGATTTCTGAATTTCTTTACTTACTAGTAAAGACTGAGACAAATAAGGTATTCAATACATTTTCTGTGTCTTTGGTCGCCACTTCCTCTGCCCCATTCAGCAGTGGGGCCATAGTTTTCCAAAACTTTGTTTTGCTACTGATAAACCTGTAGAGACCCTTGTTGACCTGCATATTTCCCTTATTACATTCAACTTCAAGTGCCCAGACAGTAATCCTTGTTTATTCAAACAGGCTTTCTACTACCTTAGGCTAGCTCTACATGGTTTTGGACCCTCCTTGGGTGTGGAGGAGGTTATCCTGGATCCTTCTTCTCTACAGAACCATATTCTGGGGTCTTTACAAATGTGTCTCTGAATAAGCCAAAAACCATCTCCTCAAATCCAGGTTCATCATGCTTTTTGGTTTTTTCCCCTTCTGAATACTACAATCCCATGGTCACAGAAGTCATGGCTGCCAACCCTAACCCTCAATCTGCAGCCGCTTCTTTCTTGTTTCTAATTAAAAACTCTGGCTGCTCATCTCTCCTCAAGTGCTGTTAAATGACCTGTGCCAGTCCAGAAAATCTCCTCAGTATACTCCTGAAACCTCATTGTTTTCTTATGCCCGGCTGAGTTCCCCCACCAGAGGTATCAAGGTGGTTCAAATTCTCCATAAGGACAGGAGCCTGCAAATGCAAGACTCCCTCCAGTTATCTGTAAAAGGTCTTACCTGCATCTTCTCCCTGTTTAACCTGTCAGTAGTACACCAGTCTTGTTCTCTAATCCTGACCCTTCCCTCTCAACTATCTCATCATTTCCAGGGTGCATTCCCACTGCTCTCTCATCACCTAAAGGATGACTTCCTGCAAATCCTAAAAGACCTAAAAGACACACCTACTGGCATCAACTGACTCGTGGTAGCCACCTGTGATGACAGTGAGACAGTATATATGTGCTATACAAAATCACACAAACATTCTGGTGAGCAATGAATTATCCTTCCAGGGTAGAACATTGCCGTGCAATCTCTCATGAAGACAATACTAGGGCTGTTATTAAATGTTTTTAATACAAAATGTAGTCTTGGGTACAGGGCAGTAGAAAGAACCCATTTCCAAACTCACAAATGGGGCACATTCAATATGTGCAGCATTTGTTTTGGGGTGTTTTCCCACACAAGGATTGTAAATGCACATGTCCACTTTCGAAAATGAGAGTAGAGTCAGGCCCAGCACCTGTGGAAAAGCTCTGTGAAACAAGCTGAAACCAGATCTAGTGGCTTGTGCAGGAAGTTACTGTGTGATGCAACACATGCACAGCACATACAGCCACCATCATTTCACACTTCCTCTTGGTTAAACAGACTCTAATGCTGAAGCACTTTTTATCAGTCTTCTTTTATTAATCCATTCGGTTTCACTCTCCCCTGTCACAAGGGGTGTAAATTATTTTCTTAACACTTGTTTTCAGTGGTGAATAATTACACCTGTTTAATAAAAAGTGAGTATTTTCTCTTAGTTCACATCTCTGTACTGCTCTGTCTTACTTTTCTAATTGATTTCTGCTATTACTATTGTAAGTGCAAGAGACTAATGTGTCATAACACATAATCATATTGTACATAGTACATAATCATAATGGGCTACTATTATGGATAAATAATGCCTAAGTTTAACAACAATATTTTGCTGTAATCTGTGAGTGATTAAAAGTGAATAGCTATTGTATTTGCCAAAATAAGTATCTGTACTTTCCTACAGCTTTTTAAAATTATGCTTGTTTTCAACTCTAATTGTTGAAACAGTTTTGAAACTGGTTTTTATTGTTTTTTATTAACATATATTTGAATATACCAACATTAAACACAGAGGAAGAATAATTAAGGACTCTGTTTCATCAAAAAAATAGAAATTAACAGTATCTTTTGACATTTTAAAATTAAACAAATAATTGAATGCCTATCCCATGGCTTCAAACAATGATTAAACCTGTTTTGCAAATTCTGACTAGTAACAGGAGAAAAAAATATATCTCATGTCTTCAATCTTCTCCACTTTATGCATTTCACTACTGTAAATACACTAACTGATATAGCAGTGGCAATCAGAAGGGATTTTAAGATATTTTACTGTTGTAATTAATGAAACTTTGCTGTCTGATGGCCCAGAACAATATGAAACTCTACCATACAAGAAAATGATTGAGTTTTTTCTCTTTTCCAAAACCCTGAATGCTGACAGAATCAGCTCTTTTCTCTTTTCAACTTTAAAATATTATTATTTATGAAAAGGAGACACAATAGGTAAAGCCAAGCATTTATTTTTAGTATAGCTGATATCTTAACAGTTTAGACAGAGAATTATGAGCAGTCCATATTTATCTCACCCTTCCAGTGCTCTGAGCTCTCATCTCTGTAACTTCAGGGGATGAAATTACAATCCTTTTATTATAGACATGCTTATGCCTCAATTAAGGTGCAAACAAGATCATATGCTGAAGTCAGTTGTATAGATTTTATTTAATGGTAAATTTGAGGGAGAGAGAGGGAGAGAGAGAAAGAGAAAGAAAGGGGAAGAAGAGAAGGTGTGGAGGAAAGAGAGAGAGTGACAGAGAATTTGTGGTGATTGTCCCATGAAACACAGAGTTCAGTGGGTTAATGTACATTCAGGTTTCTGTGGGGATGCCCAGGTAACTCCTCTGGGAGGGTAGGGGATATTTTATGCTGTGTTTTGCAACACTGTGGATCATGTGCAAGGCCCCAGAAATTAATCTGGGGGCACTGTGTGGGTCTTTGATGGTTTGTGACCCCTTCTAAGATATGACAGCTGCATCTCGTGTCAGTGGAGCTGAGCCAGTTATGGCCCATCCAAAGGGATGAAAATCCTCTGGCCTTTGTGGGAATTGCAATGTCCCATGGGAATGAGAATGTCCAGTGGGAATGTGACTTTTCCAAGAGGGAATGGGGGGAGTTTCACAATTTAGCCAGTTTGTGTAAGGGAGGAGAACTGACATGATAAAAAGCCCCATCTGACCTTGGCAGGCTCTGCTTCTTATCTGTCCCAAAAGTTGACTTGCAGCCTCTGGTGGTGGGTGTTCTACCCCTCTGTCTGATGTGGACAGAAGCTTTGACAACACACAGTCAAAAATTCTTCCTCCCCCTTGGCTGGGGGCACAGTGTGCAAATTTGGCCTCAGCAAGTGGGTCTGTGGGGTATGGCCTCCCCCAGCCTTGGCTGCCTCTCCTGAGATCTGAGATAATTAGACAACAGGACCACCTTTGCCTTATCTCAATTTCTCATCAGGTGGCTTAACTCACAGTCTAAATTCCCAAAATCCAAGGGGAATATTTGGGGGTGGGGTGGGGTGGGCTTTGGTGGTCACAGGATCTTTGTGCAGCTTGCTAGAGTGAGCAAAATCCTTTGGTGATCTTAACAGTGTTTAAGGCAATTATGATTTTCAAGACTTTTACAGATGACAGAGGTAGATGGGGTCTATGCTGAGTTGTCAGCATTTGGAGTCCTCTCCCAAGACCTCCACCATGAAGAATATGATATAAGTGTTGGTTGTTCCTTCTTCTGTGCCCCTTCTTCCTCCCTTTTGTCTTTCCTTCATACATTATTTAATTTTTGTGTTTTCTCACAGGCTTCCACACTTTGTTTTCAATCCAGTGGTCTGCAACTCCCTTGTAATTCCAAGTTTTGCATGTTAGATTCTACATTCTTTTGCCCTCCTTCTTTTGTCTACAAACAGGTTTCTCCAGCTTCACATCTGCATTTTTTAACTGAGCACGGCTGAATTTTACATAGCAGGGGGAAGAGGGAGGAGCAGGCACTCACCTCTTCTGATGTCATGCCTGTATTCTTCTGCATGTATCCTGTGTCCCCACTTCTCCTGGTCTCTGCACTATTAGGTTACAGCATTGCACAAAATGTCACTCTACTTTATACAGTTCTCACTGAGGCAGAAAACTTAAAGTTTGACATCATTCAGAAAATATTTCAAATTCTCTTAATTCCCATTGCCTATTCTCTAATAGCGCAATGTCTGTGATTTTAACCCAAATCTATGCCCTTAAGCTGTAAAACCTTTACTGTTTAAAATGTCATATAAAATGGTTTATTGCTCTAAAATGATTTTGCCATAATGAATCTATTATTTTGAGAAAAAATTTACTAAAATATTTCATTGGGTATCTTTGAAGTATGATTCATAATGTTAAAGGGCATGGAGCTAGGTGCATGAAATTCCTAACAGCAGCCAAAAAATACTGAGAAGAACCCTATAGGCAAAATAGTTACTGCAGAAATTCATATTAGTGGATACACCTGCCAGAAATCCATTTCATTATTATTCATCTGCAATACTTGTCAACAGTGAGTTGAAAATTACCAAGTTTCTGACTTTGTTTTTCATGATCTCTTTTACAAAACCTTCCATGCAAGTTACAATTGGGAAGTACTGTACTTATTGCTCTTTAGAATACACTATACACTAATATCTGAAAGAAAAAAAAAATAGTGAATGATTTTGTTTAAATAAAACAAAGGGAGTTACCTTGGCAGTAGTTACAGACATAGTCTGATTACTGATATGCTATTTAGAAAGCTTCTGTTTAAGATATGACTTTCTATTCTAGGAGCATTTAAAAGATTATCTTAGCTACCTTTGATCTGACAATAATATTAACAAAGACAAAAATTCTTAACTGATTAAATGAATAGCCACTCTGTAAAAAATTCTTCTACCTTAAAACTTGTTTTGCTTTCAGCAAGGAGAGGAAGTCATAATGTCAGTAATAAAAAAATGAATTTTTTTTTAACAGTTCATTAAGAAGCCATTACAGCTTTTTGGTATTTTTGAAATATTTCTCATTATTTTAATGAGCTTGAAACACTATTTCATTGAGGAGAGAACATTAGATACATGACATTAGAAATTCTCTATTTTCACTAAAACATGCTTGGCTTGGTTTACCAATGCAACCTTTGTTTGTTTGCTTGGATTGAAAAAACTTTAACTGTGGTGCCAAAAACCAGAATAATTTGCTTATTTGTGGCTTAGAGGAATATATGCATATGATTAAAATTGTCTCACCATGAAATGAAGAAACCCATTAGCAGTCAGAAATGTGGTAATTAAGAAAGTGACAAACATGGAACAATTGCAATAACTAGAAGGGAAGGTTGTGGCCTTCTGGCTTTAGGAAGTGATAATTGAGCTCTCTTGCTTTGCACCTTAAAAGCAATTTTAGGTGGGTAATACATGCTGACTTGTTTCAGAAATTTGTCTTTGATGTTGATCAATGTTTTCACTGGAGATAAAGGGTTTTTGAGGGCTTGCTTCAAGTGATTTTCATTAGGGAGATTGGTGCAATCAGAAACTTTACCTCGTGCTGCAGTTCTTGACCTGTGAAACAGGGGACATGAAAACCTGATGAGAAGTTACTTTCACGGAACGTATGGAAAGGACAAATTTATGACAGTACTCCAGGAAATTTGAACAACACTATTTAGATCATGATTAACCACTTTTGGCCCATCTAATGGGCTAAAGTAAAGCAGGGAATATTATTAATTTGTAGGGATACATTGGTAGGTTTTGGCAGCATTTATAAGCATAGAAATACATAGTGATTTTTAATGTTGAGAAGGAAAACCCCAGTAATTATCCATGAATATTCCCATAAGCAGGACTCCACCCTGATTAAAACTAAGGATGTGGAGAGACTCTTACCATGTATGTCCACAAGGATGGGCCCTGCCTGGTTGATTCAACAATAGGCTTGGGCCCTAGATAAGTAGATGAACTTCTAAGGTGCATTGCACAGTGCATTCTTTCTTCTTCACCTGAACAGCCTCCTACATCTCTCAAATTTTCATGTGCAATAGATTGATTTAGCTCATAAAACTCTAGAATTTATCATGATTCATAATTCATGTTTCATAATTCATTGTAGAAATAAAGTTGCCACTGACATTTAACACTTTGAAGTGTTTTTGCTTAAAGGTCACTTTTACAAATAAGTACTCTTTTACTTGAATTAAGCATTTTAACAAAACAGGTTGGGGTTTTTTCAGTTTGATAATTCTCATCACAAGAGTTGAAACTCCAAAGAATTCTTCGAAGGAAATGCAGTGTAGGTAGACCAAGTGAGAAATGCTTGATATCAGTATTACTTGCATCTAAAATCTTCTCTGGAAGTTTCTGAAAGGTTATGAATGCTAAGCATGAAGATTGCTGATCTCCAAGAGTATGTTTTTATAATGCCAGATAAGAAATTTTATAAGCTATCTCAGTCTCTGTTTGTACCTCTCAGAACATACACCACTTTGAAATACATATTCGTGGTCTCTTCCTTTTGCAAAGTATAGAGGGACATACAACATGACATTAAGCAAGTTGAATACTATTTTTTTCCATAGTGAGAAAAAAACTCTGTTAAAATTTAAGCAGAAATGTAGATTTCTCTCATGCAAAATGAAAAATTTTATTCTTTAAAGGCTGAAGAATGCAAAACTAAACCAAAACTCTTGACTAGGCACTGGAAGAAATTGAGTCATCTTCCAAAAAAGTACGCTCTTGAGACATCTCAGAAAAAACAGCACAATTCAAAAAGAACAGGAAGGTCACTTCTTAGTGCTTCCTTACTGTTACCTGGGCAAAACACAGCAGTAATGTGTGCCTGTATCCCACGACTGCAATTCTCTGCCCTTACAGTTCCTGAGTGCTGTGGTGAGAGGAAATGGAGGGATAGACAAAGAAATGGGGAAGATTTGTCAGTGACTGCCAAAACACCAGGAAACTGCTGAGGTAACTAGAATATTGTGGTGTCCAGGGTCAGCGGGTGTACTGATGATTATAATAAGAATGATTTAGAGGGTAAAAACCTCCATCAACTTTTGCATCCAACACAGGCAAGATTCATCCAGAAAAACAAAAATAATATTAAAAAAATTTTTAAAAAAATCATGTTTTATGTCCAGAAGTGGGTCCCGTGGCTTTAAATTAGGCCCTGAAAAGGGGTGAAGTGGAGGAATTTTTCACAGCCTGTGTTCAAAACCACAGAAATAAGGTTTCTTTGCAACACTCAGTTGTTGTTTTTTTTTTCTCTGCTTCTTGGGAGAGAGGCAGAGGGTTTTTCCTTGCTTTTTAGTAGCTTCTTTTTGTAAGCGAGGCCAAGAAGTTTTTCCTGGGACTGCTGTGGCTTCTTCTGGAGCTGTTCAGCTTTTCTCTGATCCGAGGGACCAGAATATCACCAGGGGGCACCCCCATGGCCTAGAGGCCAGCTCAGGACTTGGAGAAACTGAGCCACACCTACAGAAGGACTCTGAATTTTCCATCTCTCCAGAGCAGAGCAGTGAGAGGTTTAATTATTTGTTAAATAAACAGTTATTTTTTCACTTTCTCCATAGGAACCTTTTCTAAACCGGTGGGGAGGGGTTGCCAGAATCTGCCTTCTTTGATAAGAGATTCCCCATTTGTGCATTTCCTCCTAAATTTGTCTCAAACTTGGACAGTAGTCTAATTTGACTCTGTGTTGAAACCAAGACCCTTACATAATGAAACCCACAACACAGCAGTATGATTAAATAGGAACCTGTACTTGTGTTATTAGAAATTTCTTAGATAGGTCAGGTGTTACGATCCGGTTTAAACCCAGAGGAGCAAAGAAAACTGAGTCTCTGTGTATCAAATGGAAAGAACTTTGAAGGTTCAAAACATACCCAAAAATGATGGAAAGCAAATGAGGTTAGATGTCGGTGCCAAAAAATTGATACATTTTATTTAGAAGTAAAAGAGGCAAAGAGAGAGAAAATTAAGCAAGAAAGAAATAGAAAAATAAGTATATGCAGGGGTGGGGGGACAAGAGGACAGTGACAGGGGTTAGGTGGAAGTATATTGCTCATCCAAGTGTTCCAACAATGTCTCGTTGCACCCCTCCATCTGGTCTTCTTGGTGGTGAGGGTCCCCTGTCACTGCTGCCACCACCACATGCCACACCATGCCATGCCAAAGAGTATGGAATCCCATTGATAAATTTACCATGGGCCAGGTGGGAATGCCCATGTGCCTCCCTTGCAGGGGGCCAGTTTGACACCGTTCCTTACAACACTGAGGGTCTGCTGCATCATCTGCCGTGCTCTGGGGCAGGGTCTGGGGACCCCTTTGGGGGTGCCTTTGATGGGCCATGACAGCCCTCTGCTGTGGATAAGCTTTCCCTCAGGTGAGGGGGCCCTCACTGGGCTCCTCTGCACAGTGGAGGATGGACAGTCACTGCACCTCTGACCAGAGGCCTTCCAACACACACCCCAAACTTTTTCCTCCCCACCCTTTGGTGTGATGGTCTGTGTTATAAATACATAATATATTGTTAGCTTTTTGCAAATCCTAGGATGAATGCCATATGTATAAAGTTAAAATAACTTTGCTTTTATTTCTGCTGCTAACAAAACCTTAGACAAAGTAGTAGTGGTAGCTGATATAGTTATGAGTGAGCTGTCTGTTTGGTCAGGATAGCATCCAGTGCACGTGCAGTGAGGACCCTGCTGTTGATATGCCAACCATCAGCACCTGCTGTCTGAATGAAGTACACACCGAGGGCCAGGTGTGGAAGCAATAAACAGAAGGATCCAAAACCACAGCCAAGAAACACACATGCTCTAAAAGGGCAGACCCAAGGAAGGGCCGTGTAAAATAGTTCCTGGAATACATAAACTAGTTTATGGAAAAATACGGATAGGCATAAGGGTCTATGAATATGCAACAGACTGATGTAATAGAAAAGGTATTTAAAGGGTATCCCCAAAGGTGATGGTGTGCTCTTGGCTGAGTGCCAAGATGCACCCTACTGCCATCTTTGCTTTACTGTCTTTGTCTCCTTTTGTCCTTTATTAAACTTTTTACATTTTCACGGGAGGGTGAACATGTTTTTCATGGTCTGTGTGAGCTGAGCCTGGCAGCTGATAGCCCTGGGGCTGTGGTCTCTACCCTGAAGGTGTTAAGCTTGTGCTACTCTTCTCCCCCAGCCTGGAGTTGTGTTTTACGTTATCTTCATCGTGGAGCTGTGTAAGGTCTCAGTCAGGGGGCCTATTCAGGGTATGGTGGTCTTTGCTTCTTTTGTAACACAGTTTTAAAAGTCCTTTTTAAAAGTCTTTCATAAAAATGTTTGTCATAAACAATATCTCAGTCTCTGACAGTCAGGTATTCCCCAAAAAGGTGATAGCTCTAAGGTTGTTTGTCAATGCGAAGCAAATTAGTTAAATAATTTGACCTGAAAATAAATTCTTTATGATCTAATTTTTTTCTGAAGTAACATTGAGAATTTTTCTACCCATTGTTTTTGCTGGTCACACACAAAATTTTGAAGTCCTAATTCAACCCCCTTTTTCTTTCCTTTTGAAATCATATGAATCAAGCTTATCTATTCTTCATGGATTTCTATCTTCTTGCAGTGTCAAAACCAAGAAAACCTTTTGATGTGGGATGCTGATATCCATCCACTACTTTAGGGTTTGATTAATAGTTTATATAATTTTGTAGGGCATCAAAAGGTAGTGCTGCACTTAAATGTACCCTTAATCATGGCCTTTAGGCCATTATTCCTTGCAGAGTTCACATCTCCCAGGAAATTAAGTAACTCCCAAGATGGAAGTTTTCACTTCAAATTTTTACTTTACAACTTTTGGATAAAAGAGCTGCACTCGCCTTTCCTACTGAGCTAATTTTTAGTTTCCAGTTACCTTTACACAGACATATGTGCAAACCCCAAGGGCCATTCTGGTTGACTTCTCTTTTCTATTTCAGTGAAAATGGAAAGAAAATACCAATTTTCTCTGAAAGGTTGTTGAACTTTGTTGGTTGGCTTCATCTGAGCTGAAATTTTGTCATCGTACAAATAAAGGAGAAAAATTCAATATTTAATGATATATTAATTTTCAGCAACTAGGACTTCCTGAAATTTAATATTTCAGTGTCCTTCATTAACTAGATTTTCAACAGTGAGAGCCAGCGCTTACTGATATCATAATTTTGATCATTTTCCCAATATGTTTTTCAATGGAAATTAATGGCAATTCCTTAAACCTGTTTTTCCTGTGCCTTATGAAGTACTGCAAGCTACTGTTACCTCTTCAGCTCTTACCTGCTTACAGCAGAGAGTATAATGCTGCAGTATACTAGCAATAACAGTGCTGAAAATTTTGAAAAAAGTAATTTCTATATGCTATAGGAGATATATGGGCAAATCTGCTTTAAATATATAATTTAAAAATAATTTAAATATAAAACCTAATTAAGGTTTTATAATACATTTAAATTATAGGGTTTAATTATACTAATTTAATTATTATAATTTATAATATATTATAAATTATAAGGTTTTATAATATATTTAAATATATTATAAGACCTAATAAAATTATATTTTTGTAATATGTTTAGATTATAACTATATCATAAAATAAAATTTAAAATTTATTTTTATAATATGTTTATAATATACATATGTTATAAAAATATAAATTAAGACCTGAAAAATATAATTTAAGACCTAGATGACCTTTACTTTTTTTTTCCTATTTAATGCAGAGAAGGGCTTCAAACCTTGTGAGGTATCAAATCAGTCTTTATGATGAAATTCTTACCTTTGGGCTTATTTGATAGATAAATCTAGAACAAAGATAACTAAGCCTTAGAGGAGTCCTATATCCAGGTAAAGACCCATGATATTCTGTGCCTGGACATAAAGTTTCAGCAGTAAAATAAGTAGCATTCAGTCCTGAAAAACAGAAGTCTTGGACTTTTCCTTGGTATTGTAACTATTGCTCCACTCCTAAAATACAAGGTATTGATTTCTTAGACATATTTCTACAAGCTTTCAAAATGGAAATAACATTCTGATCAAGCAGCAAATCCAAGAGGGACAAGGGTAGGGTATAATTCTCATTCCTCTTTTCCCTGCTGAGTTCTTTGGATTGCTAGAAAAACAAGCAAGCATACATTTCACTGTCAATCACTCGAAAAAGAAATTACTTTTCCTTCCATCTTTTCAAGATCCTTCAGTGTGTATGCCCAGATGCTTTTCTTTATTATGTATTTGTTCAAAATATGCTGAACTATTTGAAATAGCTTTGGTAGGAGCACAAAGGCCATAAAGGCAGCATCTTGATGAATTTTTATTTTGCGCTGTGTGCTATTCATGTGGAACAGTAGAAAAATGTGTAAAGTTTCGAAATTCACGGATGATAAAGAAACTTCCAAAAAAAAAAGACTTTTTCAGGTCTTCTTGATTTATGAGTCTGGGTTTGTGCCAAGAACAGCAACTAACTGAGATGTTTCAAACACTTAATCACCCATCTTTCTAGTATGGCTGCAGCACCAGAAGCCAGAGCAGCCTTTGGTGCCAGGAAGGACTGACAGTAAGACATTGGACGACCTACTTAACTCTGCAGGGAATGTAACTTCTGACATAGTATAACTAGATACCAGGTGTCAAAACATAGGTCTTACAAGAAGCTTTTGAAGATCAGGTAGTTGCTGCTCTTACAGCATGTCTTGTCTATCTTCTAGTCACTGAAAAACTGCTGAATTTCACTTATATTTGCACTGTGTCGATTTTTTTTAGTATGCCAACTTATAGGAACTAATAAAAATAATTGTGGATAGAATACATTCAAATTTTTTAAAAACTCACAACAGCATACTGGAGGGATTGGTTATCCATTTCCTATTTTTGGTTCTCTGGAACAAAATATTTGATTCTGAAAATTAATCTTCTTGTACTCTTAACACTTTTTAGTCCACATTGATATGAATTAATGCAAAACACAATAAGTTGAAAAAGTGGCTTCAAGAATTCAGAAATCTGTTTCCATTTTCTCAATTAATAAATTAAAGAGTTTAAAAAATTTATTGTAATGCTTTTGATTATTTATATTTATCTTGAAGGCAAAATCTATTCTAGACTTTTAGAAACAAGAAGAGGATATGCTATTTCCTAAATTGGTAAAAAAGGCCTAATCCAAATTCTTGAACCAGAAATCAAAGTCTTAGAAAACCAGAACAGGAAAACTCAAGATATGGTTTAAAAAAGAGGTTTTCATCCTGGGTCAGAACAGCCCTTTTGCATTATGAAATGATGGGAAAATCTTGTGAAACATTTGAGATAAATTCTTATTCCCATTATTCTTCCTAGTTTTGATACTATTTCAAAAAATACTGTTAGTTTTGTCACTACAATGCTAAAGGTTTAAAACATCCTACATGTTTCCACAAATATTCCTAAAAGAGCACAGCTTCTGTTTTAACAGTGTCTCACTCAATTTCTACGACACTGCCTTACATTTATCTTTCATTTTATATACTTGAAAGCAGGGAAAAAAATGCAACTTGATTTTAAAAAGAGTATATCATCCCAAAGAAACATATTACCTAAAAATATACAACAAATTCTCGGTAGAAAAGAACATAAAGTAGCTCAAATTTACCCAAACTATATTTTCCTTGAGACCTCATGTGAAATTATTAAATCAAAATGGAGGACAATGTGATACAGTTTTAGAAGGGTGGGGTGAATGAAACAGATTTATAAACTGACTAAACTGGTTTAACTGCAAGACAGAGAATAATATTTGTACTGAAAGACAAACAACATAGAGAGCTTTTTAAGTGGAGTACCACAGACTGCTCCTCAACTGTATTTAATATTTTATTCAAAAATTTGGCACACAAGCTGAAAAAAAGAATTTAGCAGATGACAAAAATATGTTAAAGAAATTCAAAGAAGGGAATAAAATTTAAAAAGTAGAAATCATAGACACCAAAGCCGCAAATTTTTCATGTCCAGTGCTGTGTTCTTTTTCTGAAAGTGACAGGAGGAACGAGATGTAGTTACATGTCACAGACTGTGGGATTCATTTGTACCCTTTCCATTTAACATTTAACATCTATTAACATTTCTATTTTCTGATGACAAGCAAGATTGGTTATACTGAGAGTTAGAGGGTGCCAGCTTTCCATATAATATTGTATAAATGTTCCAGATCACTCAGAGCTAGTTTTGGCATCTTTATGTCTTTCTCTCTCACACGAAATAATTTCATCTGAGGAGGATGTGATTGCAGTTTACTTGTGGGATTGCAATTCATCTAGCAGATAAGAACAGAATTACATTATTGGCATAAGAAGAAATGGACCAATTTTTCAGTGGGAGCCCCACTGAAATTGGAAGACAAAAGATTTTTTTTAAGAAGAATGTCTAGGACAAGAAATTGAATAGTTAGAAGACTGATTCCAACATTTATGATCAGATGATGAGCTCAATGAAATAATAGTAAATTTCTAGTCCTCTACTTTTCTATTCCATTGGATCTGTAATTTCCATGAGACAATATGATATCATTTGAATCAGATTACATTGAGTACTGTAGAAACTTAAATAACTGAGGGATGAGAGCTTTATGGTTTTATAGGTGGAGCCTCCTGAGTAAAAACAGAAGATGAAGAATAATTTTAATGATGTGCTAGCTATTCCTGCCTACAAAGCTGCCGGAATGTTGCTTTTAAGTCATTAAATTAATTTCAGTTTTATCATAATTTTTGAGCTTTTTACTGTGTGGAAAGATTTATTTTTCCATTACTTTTAAGTGGAACGTGATTATAATCTCACAATAAAAATATGGTAGAAGAATAATAAGCTCTAACAAAGTAATAAAAATTTTCCACTAAAACTTTAAAAAAATTGGGAGAGAGATATCTAACATGGGTGGATTTGGAAAAGAAAAATCAGACTTATTTAGTTGGAAAGCTGATTACTCAAGAGAAAAAAAATCACATGAGGTGAACTGGAGTCTGGAATTATAAGAATGGAAATGGCTAGAAAATATACTAAATCACTTTAAACAGACCAACACATTTTGTATTTTCTAAGATGTGCAAATTGTAAAAGAAATTAGAATTTTTCTTGGTTTGTGGAAAGGAGAAAAGGACAACATCATATTACTTTTAGTTTATTACACTGAGAAAATAAAAGGGGTATCAGTTACAGTCATCTAGAGAGAAATTATTGCAGTGAGGTCATAAAACTTCACCACACCAAGGAAAAAATCCAGTTGCAGTGCCAAAAAGCTGACTACAAGAGAATTAATGATTCCCCACTCTTAAACCTCTTAAATAAAAAATTACATTGGTTTAATATAAATTTTAAAACAAAATAAAAAAAAATTTAAAAATAGAGCGTATGTCTGGAAATTACATTACACCTTCAAATAGCAAATCTGGACTTATTCTAGTAGTCTGAGTAACTTGTACAGCCTAAGGTGAAAGATAAATTATATTGTTGTATCCTATTTTAATAACAAAACTCTTTTTTGGTCTTTTGACTCTTCTGAATTGATGAGCTTAATTTAATTTAGAGGGGTTCGCTGCAACTCAGGTCTTTCTCAGCTAGTGCCAGAGTGTCTTCCCTAAGCTTTTACAACTATTTTTTTCACATATGTCTCATTCTGAAGATGTTGTGTGTATTAGCATCTAAACTACAGAAGAGTTTTATTCACTCATTACAACAGAAGTATAAGGAAGTATTTAATGTGCTCTTTAAAATTAATCACTTAAGGTGGATTTTCATTTCATTCAGGAGATAAGGTTGTCCCAATGACTCTGAAAATGGAAGCATCACATGATTAATTTAGAAACCAAGGTGAAAGTGTTGATGACTGTAGTAATAAACATAAGATACAATGTCTCTCTTAAAAGGAAGGAAGACAAAAAGGGGAACAAAAGAATTCTCCAATCATTTACTGGATCTATTCCCAGTAGAAACCAATTTTTTCTCTTACTTTCTCTTAATATCAAAGATATGGATACTGAGGAAAAAAAATTGCCCAATCACAGCACTTTTCCAGTCTGAATCAAAAACCAATTTGTTGTTGCACCCCTTCAGTTCAGTGAGGGTAGACATTCCAATTTCCATTTACAGACAGGGAAGGTGTTGGTTACCTGCATTGTGTGTAGGTGTCCAGGTTTTGGCAGTGGCAGTGTTGCTGGGGAGCCCTGGTTGGGATCAGCCAGGGCTGCCCCGGGCCAGCCTCACCAGGTTCCAGCTGTCTCCGAGTGACTCACTGCGGGCTGACCCCACATCTGCGATGGACATGCCCTGGGGACAGCTGGGGTGAGGGAGGGCAGGGTGGTGTGCTGGTTTTGCACAGCCTGGTTTTTGGTAGAGGGGAGCCACAGAGGTGGCTTCTGTGAGAAGCTGCTGGAAGCTTCCATGATGTCTGGCAGAGCCAACCCCATCATGTCACTGGCCAAGGCTGGGCCAATTACAGATGATGGTAACACCTCTGTGATAACATATCTAAGAAGAAAATCAAAACAAAGTGGGGCACACAGTTTTAATTAGAGCTAGAGAAGAGAAGGAGGTGTAAACATGTGAGAGAAACAACATGGAGGCACCAAGGTCAGCGGAGAAGGAGGGAGCTCGAGATGCCAGAGCCCAGCCTCCTCTGCAGGCCATGGTGATGTCCATGGTGAAGCAGCTGCACCCTGCAGCCCATGGGGACCCATGGGGGATGCAGAGATCCACCCACAGCCCGTGGGAGAGATGCCCACACCAGAGTGGGTGGATGCCTGGAGGAGGCTCTGATCCAGGCAGCCCTGGTGGAGAGAGGGGACTCCTGCTTCCAGGCTGGAGCAGCCTGTCCTTGGAGGAATGCACCCTGTGGAAGAGTGGCCCATGCTGCAGCAGCTTTGGAAGGACTGCTGCTCATGAGATTGGAACCACACTGGAGAAGTTCACAGAGAACTGTCTCCTGTGGGAAGGGACCCCACGGCTTTGCAAGGGAAGGATTCCTTTCCCTGAGCCAAATGGAAGAAAACCTTGGATTATGAACTGACCGAAACCCCCACCCCCTGTTTCCCTGTGCTGTCCATGGGATGGAGGGAGGGGCTGAGTGAAGAAAAGATGTTTTTAGGGCTTATTTTGCTTTTCATTATACTCCTCTGATTTTGTTAGTAATAAACTCACCTTGTATCTCTAAATTGAGCCTGTTTTTCCCTTGGAGTGTTTTTTCCTGGTTCTTATTTCAACAAATGTGCCTTTCATTAAATTTTTCTCTCCCCTGTCCATCTGTAGCAGGGGAAGGGTCAGTGAGCAGCCTGGTGTTGCCTGGCATTTGGCCTGTGTCCAACCACAACACACGGTGAGGGGAACAGTGTGAGAGACAGCCCTGAGATCACTGAGATGATTAGACATTGGACTGAGCTGCCCAGGGAGGTGGTGACAGGAGTCACCATCCCTGGAGGGGTTTTAGGAGAGATGTGGCACTCAGTGCTGTGGTCTGGTTGACAGGGTGGTGATTGGTCACAGGTTGGACTCGATGATCTCAGAGGTCTTTCCAGCCTAATTGATTCTGTGATTCTGTGAGGGGACAAGGAGGAGTAGGCAAGGACGTGCTCCATCTGTCCCAGCAGGGATTTCTTTGCAATCTGTGCAGGAGGTCAGTTTGAAACAGGTAGTCCATGGAGCGATTGCAGCAGAGCAGATCTCAGCACTCCTGGGAAGAAGGTGACTAGGGGAAGGTGGTGTTTTGATTAATTTTCTTCATTCCATTCAGATATATCTTAATTGGCAATAAATTTAGTTACTTTTACAACTGGGTCTGTTTTGCCCATGACAGTAACTGGTGTATGTTCTCCCTGTCTTTGTGTCAGACCACGAGCTTAGTTTTATTTTCTCTTCCTGTCCTATTGAGGAGCAGGAAAAAGTGAGTGGGCATATAGTATATCTTTTACCATCCTGCTTCAACTGCAGTCAGAAATCATGGCAACAGTTTTTATGTTCCTTCATACTTAAAAATAATCAAATATGTTTTCTAAAATAGCCATTGTGTTGCATATCATGGGCTTAAATTTCATCTTATGTGTGAGGATTGTTACAATGCAGAATGTTTTTTTTGGTTATCAGCTAAAGCTATTGCAGGTTTTCCAGCCGTTCAGTATTTGCATGTTTTTCATCCAAATACTTTTTTTGTGCAAAACCTATAAATACTTCATGAAGCAGAGAATAGAATCCACAACATCCTTATACTTAATTGTGTATAATGTTTAGGATTGTATCTTTCTGGTCCTTTCTTTATGGATCAATTAATCTTCAGATTAATACAGGATGTGAGAGAGACCAATGTCATCACCAGTGGATTAAGCAGGACCCAAACCCCAGGATTCTTGTGGTGTGGATGAATTCAGTCCTCACTGAATTCAACACTTTAATTTTGAATTCCTTAATGTCTATACTTGTGGGAAGAGTTTTGTACCACCCCCTGCACAGTTCTAATTTTTTTCTAGCACCAAAGTGCAGTCTAATCTTTGACTTTCTCTTGGTGTCTAGTTTGATGTGACAGTCACTTTGCACTCAGGAGTAGAGTGCTGTGATTGATTCAGTGTTTCTGTTTTGTTCTGTGTGCAACACAGCTGACTCTAACTTTCTCCTCTCACCCCCAAAGCTGTCACAAAACCACTCAAAACACTTTTTCCCTTCTCCATAATTTGGGATTGTTATGTTAGTGGTATTTTCCATATGTTCATATGTATCTTTTGTCCAACCCGACTGCTGTGGCAGGGAATTTAAGTTGTTCGAAAAATTGTGCTCTGACTGCTGCAAAAGTATTTTAAATCAGCAGTTTTCCCAGATTTTCCAAAAGATTGCTCCGTTAGTTAGACAATGCATATACTGTGTATGGATGACAAGGGTATGCAACTGCAATTCCTAATATAAATACATAACTTTATGATATTACAGCAAACAATAAAACAAATTCAGATTAAGCAGAGCTTATGTTAAAAATTATATAATAATTTTGCTACAACCACAAAAATATTGACTGTAAAAATAAAATTTTCTCAATGCTGACATTTCATGTGTTTCTAGAGACAAGATTATCTTAGTGTAATGGTAAATAATGGAAAGAGTTCTTTGATTTCGAAAATAATTGAAGTTGCTCATACATCTCCAAATGTTTCTAGTGAGCTTGGTAATTAGTTGTTTCCAGGCATAAAACCTTGGGCTGGCTTTTAGTAGCCCTCTAAGAATACACATGCACATCTCTGTATTCTGGTCGTAAAATAACAGCCAGAAAAAAGAGCATGCTGCATTTAAACAGTCATTAGAGATGGCTATTCTCAATATGCAAAAGGCAGCAGCTTTCATAAGGTTAACATCAGCATAAGCAATCTGAGACCAACTTCTCCCTGAAATGTTAACAACTTCTCAAGGGAAAAAAAATGCATGTGGTTTTGTGCATCTTGTTTAATGCTCTCAGAGACTGAGCACATTGCTGATGAATCTAAATAGGAGTGTAAACCACAATAGTTTTGCTTCCTCTGCTCTCATTAAACATGCAATTATGCTATTATATCTAAAGGTACTTGCAGATGTATTTATGGGAAGACTAATCAATCTTGTCCAGGTGTGTGTTGAATGACAGTGAAGATTCTGCATATTTACTTCTCCCAGTAAAACAGAATTCTGTTAATTCCTCTAGCTGTAAGCTGTTTTATCTGTGTAAGTAGTAAATTACATGCAAAAGCTAGCTGTGACAATGGCTTGGATGCCTGAAAGTACTGGCAAAGGAGAAAAATAAGAAATGCAACAACAAGGAGAAAGTTCTTGTTTATGCACTCTTAATGGCTAACTTTGTCATATCTCAAGTATGCTTTATCCAGGAAACTTCTGCTAGTACTGATATATAATATGGTCACTAAACAGTCTTCAGTCAGTTATTTCTGGTGAATTAAAAATGCCTTTACATTGCCTGAGCTTTGAAAATGTATGCATAAGGAAATATTTTCTAAAAGTCTGATGAAAACTCTTTGGACAGAATATGACATGTTGGAATGCAGAGGCTTTTGGTGTCTTACTGGCTTTCCTTGGATTACTTAGTAATTATTTAGTTTTAAAACAGTTATTATCCTTATTTCTCAGTATGTAGACTTCATGAGGTTCTGAACTTCCTTTTGACTTTCTAAAAGCTTACTTAAAACCCTTTAGTATTTCAAACTTCATAGCATTAATGTCTGTGTCAGTAACTGAAGATAAAATCTGTAAAATGTAATTGAAAAACTTGGTCTAAGTTATACATATCTGGAGTCCAATCTTCAATACACTCATTCAACAGATATTTCAGAGTTTGAAGGCAACTTTAAATTATACAATGAAGGCAGAGCTTGATTAATTCTGATGGGTTGAGAACTGCTGGAAAATAGAGAATAGCCATAGTGCTAAGGGTAACCTCCAGATCAACACAAGAGCCCTTTGAATCCAAGTATTCTACAAGTAAAGAAAGGAAAATATCAACTTATATTAAGATGGTGTTTTGCCAAGAAACATGGACAATATATCTGCAGAATTCTTCTTTTTACTTTTGGGAAGGGAAGACAGTGAGTTTAAAAAAAAAGTCATTGTAGAGCAAAAAAGTGCCAGGAGTAGGGGAAGATGAGAGCAAACAAGGGGTCAGAAAGAAATCAGATACGCAAGAAAAAACTTACTTCTCTCTGCCAATCCCTCAATTTGTTACTGCTGGAACAGCTGTTTTGGCTTCGCTCTACAGTTTTTCTTCCAAACCTGGAAGGTTTAAAGAAAAAGAGAAACTTGAAATATCTTCAATGATGTGAGTGAAGGAGCTGTCAAGGAAGATCCTCTCAAGTCAGGTACAAGTGCTGAAATGGTGTTCTTGGCTTTGGTTTTGGACCACTGCATTCCTGAAAGACTTTCTGTCAATGCTCTTTTATGGAAGATGAGCTTGGCAACAAAAGCATCTAGGAATATCTTACCACTGAAGTAGGAATGTTCTATTGGTGTGGCACAGAATACTATCAAAGACTGATGGAGAACATTTATTTATTTATTTATTTATTTATTTATTTCCACTTGATTTATTTAATATTTTTAATAGATAATATAGTAAGAGCATAGTAACAGATACAGTAAATGAGACGATTGTGGAGAAAACATTCACTTGCCTTCAGTTAAATAAAAATACTTTCCTTTGATGTTAAACTCCACTTTTCAAAGTCTTCAGAACACTTAAGTATTTAAAATAGAAAAAGTTAATATCAGAAAGTTTGACAGTGGGATTCAAACTGCTTTGGGGGACTGGTAAAGGATCAAAACACCTTCTAAAATATATAGATGCCTAGCAGTATTGAAAAGCTGTTTTGTGGCAGAAAATAATTCTGTGTTTTCCTAGGAGCATTTGTTTAGGAAACTGATAAAACAACCAAGTATATTTTAGAACTCAATTGTAAGCACATGTGCATCAAGAACAAAACTGAAGTGAATCACCTCAAAAAGCAGCTCAAGGGACTGTGTTTGCATGCACAGGTGTTGTTTTTTTACAGGGAGAGCATAATACTACATATGAAGGCTAAATTGCCTCAGTTTATACAAGATTTCTTGTCGGAACCCAGGACATCCCTCTGGCTGTCCTGGAGGACTCGGGACCCTGGCAGGGGGCTCAGAGACCTTGGCATGAAGTCAAAGACACCTGTGCCTTCAATTTTAGCCCATGGAAACCATTACCAGCTTTGTGTGAAGTGTTACAAGCCGCAAGGGTTTGAATAGAATGACAGGGAATTTACCACAGGGTGGGAAAGTAGAATTTTGGGGATTAAGAATGGGAGTTCAAGAGACAAGATGGAGGAATCTGGGTGTGTCCTGTCTTTCTCCTTCTCCTTCTTGTCCTCCATCTTCTGCTGTGATGGTGGCACTTCTGGATTGGTTTAGAGTATAGACAGACTGTGTAACATAGGTGATAGGTATTGGAAAATTATTGTAAATAAAGTACACATAGTTTTCAGTATAAAAAGATAGCACTGCCCTGGAGGGTGGCTAGTGTGCCTCAACCTGACCTGCTAGACAGATCTCAGCTGGTCAGGAAGACAATGTATTAGATAAGAGCAAAAAAACAACCTTGAGAACCAGAGCCGAAGAATCCCAACTTCTTTTTTGGTCTCAGGGCTGGGAAAAAGAGATTTTCTAACACCTTGGAGTTATCTCAACACCAGAGACCTCATCAATTTCTGCTACCTTTTCCATAGAGCAGTTTCTTTTGTTTCATTGGATACTTTTTTTTTCCCCCATAGGAAGAGTCTTCTAGCTAAAACCTTAATTTCAGGCTATCTTAGTCTAGCTGTGTGGTGAGTATGGTGTAATCTGTCACCAAGGAGACACAGTGCCTTCAAGGTGAGCACAATGGCTTCTGCCACTTGTCCACTCTTGAGATTTCCCTGTTTGCAGCCCAGACAGCAGTTGGGGTCCCCTTATCACTAAGAGTTACAAGTGACAAATAAGTAATAAATAAACTCAAAATTTCACAAATCATGCTCTTGTTTTATGTTATATGGAGTTTAGCTACTTCAGGAAAGAAAATGACAGGAGAAGTGTAGGTAGAAAATGGTTTTATTTATAGACCAAGAAGAAAATCAAAGTATTTAAAGGACCTGCAAGCTTGTATTGGGGGATTGAAACTTTAGCAAGAAGGCCTACAATTTTTGAAAAAATTAAATAGGTCTTTTTTCTGCCCTCATCTCGGAGGGAAGTATGGACAATTTTCCTTTCTTAATCTGCCATATAAGTGGTTGCTACTTTTACCAGCATACTTCTAAGCTGCACGTGGGTGTTATAAGGATTTGAGCACAGCAAAGGAAATTTTGAACTATTCTTCTCTGCTCCCCTGCAGTTATTTAAATATTTTGAAGCCTGAGAGTTGTATTAGAAAATATCTACTCATTCTACTTCTTTAACCTTTGATTTTATTCCATGCAGATTCTCAACCATTTTTTTTAATTGGGGATGAGATGATAATTTTCAATATTGTCATAATGTTCATAAAAGATTCCAGTTCAGTTTGTGTGTTCTTAAATACTGTAGAGTAGATATGTGAATAACTTTATAAATTGTGTCTAGATAAATTGGTATTATGGTTTTGGCCCCATCCCTGCTGCCTCCTGGTCAACCTGTTCCCCTTCCAGTCTCCCAGCACTTCCTGCTGGAGTTTGAGGGAAAAGTCATATTTTTTAAAAGTATTTAGATGAATTAAACTTATCTTATGCTTATATAATCTTTACTAAGTACAATTTGCTGTCTTCTCTGGGGTTATGACTTTTCTGGTCACAGAACTATGACATTCTGCAGCCCAGGTTATGGTACATAAAACAAATAGGCTATCAATCCTTCTGACTTTGTACCATTTAAATTGGAAAAGATGTTACTAATTTTCTTGTTATTTTGCATGTACTGTATGCTTGCTCAATTTTTTACTATGAGGTAGATAAATTTCACATTGACAAGCACATGATCTCCTCCATAGGGTCCGAGTTAATTTACTTTTCTTTTGTATAAACTTCATGCAATGAGTATTCTAAACTTTTTTATTATCTTGAAGGTGAGCTAACCATAAAAAACTTGTACTAAGTACAGTGGATGAAAGGGACTCCTGAAGGGGTTTTTTGATCATTCTGTGTTGGGATATCAGCGACCTGGTGCAGAATAAGGGAATGCTAATGGCAATAGCAGTTAGGCAGAAGTATTGACAACATGAACTTAATTTCATGAGAGATTGTAGAATTCTTTATTTCTATTAATTGAAATCTGTCTGAGGAAGCAGCTGACAGTACAGCTGCTAAATGCAATCAGTGACATTTAGGCCATGAAAGCTTGTAGCCTCTTTGAAGGTTATGTTTCGAAATAACATGAATATCAGTGGCTGATCTATGCATTAAGCAAGGAAGAAATGTGGCACTTCAGGAGCATGAAAAAAAAAGTTACAGAAGGGTCTATTGCTCCTGTCATTAATGCAAGTTCATAATTTGTTATCCTTAAAAAAATTGAGGGGCTAATGAACTTGTCCTATGCCATACAAATTGGATATGAAAGACTTTGTGTAGGAGTCATTTTTATGTTATAATCATTAAATATAAAATCATTAATTATCTAGGCAGTTTCTGTCATGTTTATATGTGTTTTTACACCATCTCAACAAGGATTAGAATGCATTCTTAAGGGAAACCCTATAAAAATTATTTTTGTGGGATGTCTTACTTTTGTTTGTTTACTGTAGGTCTTGGAGGTCATAACTTTGGCAGCTTTTTGCATCCTACCTACCATGTGGATATGGAACAACCAGTTTAGCTTTGTTTCCACAGAGCATTAGTCTAAACAGGTGCATGGTTTAAGAGTAGAAACAGAAAACATTGGGGATGTGCTTTGGAAAAGCTCCAGCATTTTCAAGATTTCTTTACAGTCCTGCTTTTCATGAACTGCTGAGGTCTGTGTGACAGCCTACAGTATACAGAGGAAGAACTTAAAGGAACTGGGTATTCCCAAGCACATTTTTGCATCTCTCTAATCTTGTCAGCTTTTACTTTTGCAAACTCATTTCAACTATAGCAATCTGAATTAAAAACTGAGTTAACATCATAAAAGGACTTTTAATTAAAATTCTGCTTCTTCATCATCTCAGATTTGGACACATTGATTAAGTTTTCTGTTTTCTCAAAGGGACCTAAGGACTTGCCTACTCTCTTTTTTAACCAAGAGAGAAATCTCAGATGTGTCAGGTCCAGGTATCATTCCTGACATTCACAACTAAAACCATGCCTAGCAGAGCTAAGCACAAAGATCACTCATGTGCTGTTGCTGCAAACACCTGTTGGCTCCTTGCAGCATCTCTGACCTTTACTGAAATTAAACACTACTGAAAAATATCAGCCTACTTTTCTCTAGATCATTAGAGTTGAAGGTTGGCCTTTGAGCCAGAACCGTCCTTTTCAATGCCTCCAGCTGTATCCTTTCTTAAACAGTGCTCTACTTTGGCAAATAATACCCTAGTGAAAACTTTTTTGTTTTACTCTAACTCAAGAGAAAACCACCTGCATTTCATATGCGACATTGGTCTGTACTGGAACTGAACCATAGATTCCTAAAGCAAATATTAAATAATTTTTGGGCCCCATCACTTCTGAATATTCTCCAGGGTTTTTTCAAGAATTCTCTTGTAGAGAAAGAACTTGCTTTATAAACCTTGTCTTTGTATAAGTCCTCTCTATAATCTTCAAATTTTCTTACTTATAGTCTAGAATATTGATAGAACTTCGTTTTACTGAGTTAGTTATGGAGATATGAGTAGGGGGAAAAGCACTATTTATGTAGTTGCTCTTTTAAAATTTGTAAAAATGAGCTAATACAGCTTGCTTTGCATGGGCAGTCTTTCAAGTTTTTGTTGCACTTGATTTACCATCTGTGTTTTTTCACACTCCAGTGCATTCTACCTCTAATTAGGCCATAGATAACAGAAAGAGGAAAATGCTAGGGGAGAAAATGAATGGCAGGTGAAATATGATGCTCATCTTGAAATTCACAAGACTTATTTTAAAAGTAATTTGGAATTATCATGAACGTGCACTAAAAATCTGTTCTTGTATTTTACTTCAGAAATGCACTTGCCCCCATTCTATCATTCTATATTCCTGCCCTACAATTAGACATAAACCAGGCTAAATTCCACACCTCTTAGCAACTTTGATAGTTGAAGTGGCGCTCCATTTTGCAACCCAGTTTGAAATTTGGCCTTATGTTTTTGCCATATGTTTTCATAAATTATGCTGTCCTAAGATCATGAGAAACCAAAGTTCTACTTTTTTTTATAACACTTGTCAGTGTGAATCTGATGGCTTGTGCTTATTTTTTTAAAAGATTTGTAATTTGTTAAGTATAAACATACTTTCTCTTTCTCTGTCTCTCTCTCTCTCTCTATATATATATATACACGCATGTATCTATAGCATGCATAACTTTATATATGTGTATGTATACACCAACTTCAAACACACAGAACAAAGATATTGGCAGCAAATAATAATGTCATTTCAGGAACTGAATATTCAAAGTATCCCTTTCAAAACTGACTAAAGACTGATGAATGGTTAAAAAGGCTGTACATTGTGATGAAATAAATATTCACTTCCTAGGTCCATTCTCCTTTTTATCAGAAGCAGAGCTTGTATACATTTGCTGTTAAGCCCTTGTGGATCTATGTAATCTCTGACATATGAATCTTCCTGCTCTTGAGAAAAGTATTATATTGTTCAGAGGGATCATAATCTCATTAATTTACTAAAGCACTTCCTCATAAAGAAATTATTTTCTTCCATGTGGAGGTGGGATATCTTTTGTAGCAGTGAAAACAGTATGACATCCATAGTGATGAATGAAAATAGAAATTAAATTAAGTAAAAATAAAATAAATGTTTCACCTATGGAATCTTTTTTTTTCTTTGCATCCCTGCATATTTATTGTTTGTCTCTGATTTAAAGAAAGAAAAAATATTTTTCCAAGTCTGACTGATCTGAGCTGTTAATGGCTACTTGGAGGATGTGAGTTTAGGCAAAGTGTGTAGCACTAATTGTACATAATTTTGATTATTAAAATTTATTTTGATGCTTCTTTCTGCAAACAGTATTTGCTCATCCATCTCTTGCTCACCCATCTCTTGCTCCACAAAATGTCCTCCTGAAAGACAAATTGCATTCCCATTACAGACTCATTTACTTGTTTCTTACTTTGCATTCCATGGAGAAACTAAACGACCTATCTTTATTTTTTTAATGGAGCTAGTACACTTTGCAACCTAGAATAAATAAAATCATAGTCCTGTAGTACTGACGCTGATGAACTATGTTGTTTTTAAAATCTGATTCTTCACTGTAAATTAAACTACCACTATTTCTGCAACCTTTTATTTACTGAAGTTCTATATAGGCACTGTCTGAGCAGTTGAACTGTTTAATGATCACTAAATGTATGGTAATGAATTTACTCAGAAGGGAAAGAGATATCCACTTTTCTGAGCTTTTAGAGACCTTCTATTAAAGTAACCAGAGTCTTCAGGAACTGGCTTCCCTTGATCCTTACCTGTTGTTCCTCCTGTGAAATATATATGTTAATTTTCATTAATATAAGTGTGAAATAGATTCTGTGGTTTCAGTGCCACTTGTTTTCAGACCTTATTAAGAGCTGCAGTACTTACCAAAAGCTATGAATGTGTAAAATCACAGATTTTCCACTTTGAGCTCAAGAAGTTTTGGAACTATTTTTCAAAAGCAGTGTGCATATTTTGATCATATTTTTCTAGCTGAAATTTTTCTGCCTTGTGAATAAAATTATGTTAACCCTTTTACCCAGCACATATAAATTTTCCTCTTTAAACTTGAATACGTGATTTTAAAATAAAAAGTTTAAAAAATATAATCTGGTTGTTTCTTCTTCCTTTTCCATTGTAGTATACTTCTTGGGCTTCCTCTTTTATCTGGTCAGTCCATAGACTGCTGCATACCAAACCTTGTCAGTTTGTTACTTGAAGATTTACACTGGTTATAGCCTGTTGAACATCATTAGTTTTTCTGGCATTTACTTCTGAATGCTGTGGGTACCTAACTCAGATAAATATGAGTGTAATGTGCTTTAGAATATCATATGAAGCTGTTCCATGTAGAAATTGACATTAATTCTTGCAGTTATTCCATGCATGCCTTTGAAAGTTCCAAAAGATGGCAGAAGTTATCAGCTAAATGTCTTAACAGGAAACAAGACAAGTTTAAAATCTTGTAGAGGAGACTAAGCAACCCAATTATGAAGTATAATAGTTCACTTTTATAACTCTTTAACTTACTTAAAAACAAAATATAATTAAATATTGAAATTATGTTGGAGTCATTCTGTTGCTGGAGTCATTCCACCACCAAAGTTGTCTTTCTAGCTAGTCACCAGTGACGAAAGCAAAGATGATAGGAAAGGAAAACAGGAGACACTTCATGGTTTAAAATGAAACCAAGGAATTTTGGACATTTTTCCAAACAAGATGGCTTAAGGAAAGTATTTATATTATCCCTTCAAAGATAAGCAAAGTCATGCATAATTCTCTCATTATAAGTAGTTTAGTGCCCACCCTTTCAGCTGCTTTCATGTTGTATAATGGTGTGTCTATGTAGATTCCTGACAATCATGTTGTGCCAGATTAATGTTCTGCATTAAAAGTAATTATTAAAATTATTAACTAATAAATATTTTATTATTAATAATTAATATTAATAAATATTAATAATACTATGCATTATTATTAAATTTAAATTAATATTGCATTAATGTGTTAAGCTTAGTAGGCCGAAGCCAGTTTCCCAACAAATGAAGACTTCAGCACATCAGGTTGACATCTGTCTGCAAAGATCTAAACATTTTAGAAAGACTGCTTTGGAGAAATTAAATATCACACTAAGAGTTAAGTCAGCAATAGACTGTGCTTAAGGATATAAATTTAGATCAGTGAGGATCAAAAAACCCCACATAATTTTAGTAAGAAATGCACTTGGATGTGGAAAGCACTCTATGAATCGCTCCTGGACAACCTTTAATCACAAAACAATTCACTGGTACATGTCAACAATAGTAGTCATTCAGAACAAACTAAGAAAAACAGAGTTGACACACTTAAAGTAACTGCAGCCTTAGGAGAATAATTCAATGGAAATGTGCAAACTGTTCAAATTAAAATTCAACACTTCAACACAAGTTTTAGACTTGAAATTTTCAATTTGGATCCCATATTTTAAATTTTCATTTCTGAATATTAAGATATGCAAAAGAATATCTAATAGCTAGAAAAGCAGGGAATAAAATATGTTTGCTATATCTTTTTACTCAGTGAAATGTTGTTTGACTTGGAATTAAAATGGAAGTCTCTGGAATGCATAACCTCAGTAAGATGCTGCAGAATGGAATGTAATGAACTGTTGAGCAGGTAAAGAACAAGGGGGACAACCAAAACAGTCAGGTCTCAAATAAACTTCAGGTAGGGATAATTTGACACAAGGGAAACCAAACCAGACTTTGCCCACAAGAAACTGTTGAAATGTTCATGCCAAAAAGAAATGGAACTGTGGGAAGGATTCACATTTCCATATGGCAGACAGGGAGAAGTGTTTAATATAAGGGAAATAAAGGGGAGATGAAAAAATAGTAAGAGAATTTATTAAAGGAAAAACTTGCAAAAAACCCCAAGGTAAATGAGGACTCATAGTGACATTATTATGTGAAATGGCATTACTTGACTGAATGACACACTACCTAATTCAAAAATATGTTTTGGGTTTTCTGTCTGTTTGAAGTAACTTAAAATTATCTGTTAAATATTGTTGAAAGAGGTAATGTGCTGTGGCATGTAGCCAGTGGAAATTTTAGGTCTTGTGAATGTAATAACATTTCAGATAGCAAGCATATCTGTATCTTTATGTGGCATATATTTGGCAGGAATATACAAAAGAATAAGGAACTCTGGCTAGTTTGCAAAGCAGATGAAGAATGTTGGCAAAGCTGCTTCATTTCTGGGTCAAAATGTAAACAATGGGTCAGACAGAAACAGGCTCTAGAAAAAATTCTTCCTCTCTACTGAGATATTCTTCCTTGCAAAATACAAAGTTTTGCATGAGCATATATGTTCCAAGAGCATCTCTCATTGACCATGGATAGAAGTCAAAATGCAAATTTCAATTAAGTTGGTAATGGGCATAAAGAGCACAGTGGCCTTCCTCTCTGTCTGGATATCCAGCTGGAGCACTGGACACCATGTTCCTGCTTTTTACAGCTTTGGCTACCAACTCACCTTTTTTATTGGAATGAGGACTTTGGTGGGGTCTTGTCAGCAATCACCCACCTCACTGATTGCAAAGATCTCTCTGAGCCACAAGAATCCTGGATGTTTGTTTTGCTGAGCCCTCAGTACCTGCAATGGGGCTAGGAAAGAACACAACATGTTTTTCCAAAAGCTTAGAGTTTTGGAAAGGCTGAAATTTTTATACCTCGATCCTCCAAATCTTTACATCCTAATGCCATCAAAACAGGAGTCAAAACTGCTGAATAGGAAATTGATCCTGTCAGTTTTGTCATTGAACATGACAAATTGAACTGGTTTACTAATGGTAGTCTAGATTTATCAGAGGAAGTAGACATGTGCTTCACTCTTTAAGAGAAATTAAAATGCTTTACCAATTTTGGGTCATTTAATTAGAATGCAACTCTGAGGGAAACAAAAATGTTCTGATAACTTTGAACAATTTTTCAATGCTTTTAAAATGAAACTGACATTTTAAAATGGGTTCATTTCATGTTACTGCAAAACATGTAAAACTACACAGAAAAGTCTGAAAAAATATATTAGAGATGTACCCAACTTTTCAATAGATGGGGGGAGAAATGGAGGCAGTTCTTATTCTGTATAATTGAATAAGGATTTGTTTGAAACTAAGTATGATATGTCAGAAGGAAAACCAGCAGCTTTTATAACCTGAAATTTCTGTTCTTTAAAAATTTTATAAGAAAGTTAAGCTGATTTCTCATTGATTCTATTTTTTTCTGAATGTTATTTAAAAAACCTAAAAATCATTTTGTATGTATATGACAAAATAACTTTATTAGTAAATGTTTAATTAATTAATTTGTTAGCTCTAAATAAATTAATTTGTTAGCTCTAATTTTTATGCTGTTGCTTCTATTGTTGTAGAACTTCTGCTATGGTGTTTCTAATTTTTGTTTAATTTATTTCACTAAAGTTGAAACATTTTGAGAACAGATCCCTAAACAGTACTGTTTGGGTGAGTTTTGGGTACAGAGGTTTACTTGTGCAAATTAGCATATGGTCTTCTGTGATTCTTTTCCACATATACAAGTTGATATTGGCATCCTAATTTTTAAAATATTTTTCATAGTATTTAATATTGTCTGTTTTACACATAGGCTGATGAACTTTAGGACATGAAAATCTACAAATTAGGTCCATGTTGCTGTCTGGGAGGAGGGGAGAGAAAGGAATAAGAAAAGCCATAGCTTCATCTTCATGAAACTTCAAAGCAAGTTGATCACAAAACTGAGATTAATATTTCTCTAGTGCAGAACTGTTCAGAAAACATCTTTAAATCATGTAGCTGCTTAGTAACTTAATTTTAAACATTTATTAAAACACTTAAAAATAATCCAAGGCTAGTCAGAATTCCTATTAACTGTGTTGATCCTTTACATATTTAATTAATACACTATTACTGTAAGACTTTACCTTTTGAGGGAAGAAAAAAGTAGTTGCATGTTTTCTAATGCAGATTTTTTTAAAAAGGAAATAAAATATTAAGCAAAAATTAAATTACTTTGTGGGGATGCTCATAAAAAATGAAAGTTACATAAGTTGTGGGAGTGATATGTAAATATTATACCTATATATACATGTGAGACATTGAATTTTCTTTCCTACTTGTGTCTGATACAGGTCAGGGCTTTGTTTCCTGGCATGTTTTCATCATCAAGCAAGTAATTCTGATCTGTCTTTTCTAAGTACCTCCTTTGTCTGATGTGTGTATGGTAAAACTTTTAATAACTATTTAAAATTTATTTTTCAGTAAGAGAGCCGAATAATCCAAATTAATTTATAATGCATACACAAAAATGTTATGAAAAATTGTTTCAAGAGAATATCAGAAAAAAATACAGAAAATGGGTGTGTGTAGACAATAATACAGTAATTCTTATATTTTTCAAATTTTTGAAGTTAATACCTGCAGTTACACATAAAATTATTGCAGTACACATAACCGATGAGTATAACAAAAAACTAAGAACTTCTCTCATGTAAACAGCTTGTCTAGTGAACAACTTCAGATCAGGCAAGCAAATTCAATTCTGACCTTTGACTTTCAGAAATAATTGTTGAGAAGTTACATATAATGCAGCTTTCAGATTTTTATTATCCTATGTTTCTTCTGACTTCTTGTTTCAGAAATACAGCACAGTAATTCTTGGTACAAATTGCATAAAGCAATTAAAATGGATTCTTGTGTTGGAAAACCTGAGCAAAAAAACCATGGCAGTTTTGTTGCTGTTCATTGTATATTCACTGCTTAGATATTCTAGCTTAGTCTTGTTACATACCATAACTTACACAGGAATTAATTTAATGAGAATAAAAATATAAAAACCACCAAAATCATCAGTGCCTATGGATGGGGGGGTTTTACACCCACTGAAAAAAATGATAACATACATTTGAAGATAGCTGGGCTTACAGTCCAAGGGAAAAATATTAGAAAATCTTCTGCCTTGGACATTCTCAAAAGCTGCCAGGACATGGTCCTGGGCAACTGGACCAATAAGGTTTCTTTCTGGGTGGAATGAAACCAAATTGGAGTCTCTTGCATTTTTTTTTTTTTTCTGTTGCACATATATGAAAAACAGGATAGAAATTATGGAAAATTTTGGGGGTTTTGTCTTCTGTGTGTGTCTTCCTTTTGTGCTGTTCATACTTTGAAAACCTTTGTCTTCAACCTCTCTCCACCTCCCTTGATCCTGGAGTGGAAATGATCAGCTGGGGGAAGGAAATTCAACACTGAGCACTTTTTTGTACTGTAGCTTTAAGGAAACCAATTTCAGTATGCTCATGAAAGGAAGATAAAATTTCTCCTAATTAACATTTTCTAATTTTCTATTTATTGCTCTGTATGCCTTTCTTACTTTGTGTTTCTCTTGAAGGTCTGATCCATAGAATTCTTACATATCCTGTCAGAATCAGTTTATCAGTTTATACATTTCATATATGCATTCAGCTTGAAACTACAGTGCCTTTATAGTAAAGACAGAAAGAAAAGTTTAAAGCTGCTATTGCAATCAGGTAGGTAAAAACAGTAGTGTGGTGAAAGCTTCAAATCATCTTTCAGTCTTACCAAACATTTGAGGACATGATATATTTCTTGGTATACTCAGTGCCTGTATCGTTAATTCCTTTAAAAAAAATTGTAAATATAATATTTAAACACCTAAATATATTTAAATGAAAAATCTTGGGCCTTTTAGAATTTTAATGATGCAATGAAGACCTGAATGTGTAAATAACTTCAAAGGAAAAATATGTCAAGCCCTTGGGGTTTGCTTTATATAACAATTTACCATTTGGTTCCTGTAGTGAACCTGCAGTATGAGCGTAACTTCCCATGAGTGGTGGTGTTTTCCTTTGAGAACTTGCTTTGAGTGAGGAGATAACTCTAGTTCTTTATCCACATCAGGCAAGTGCACTCCTCTGACAGACTCTTCTCATGCTTTTACTTCAACTTTAGGACTTCTTTTAGTCTTCTCCCCAAAATCAAAAGAAAAGTCAAGCAGCACAGGGTCTTCAGGTTACTCTTCTATTGTCTGGGATGGCTGTTCCTTGCAGCTATGTTTAAGACAAAGGCCACAACCAGACCAGATTATCCCTGCATAGCCAAAATGATCCCTGAACATAAAACTGAATTATAGGTCAGGTTCCTGCTGAATGTCTGAGTGTCCATACCTGCAAACCTCTGCCTGTAGCTAGCAGCAATGAGAGAGAAAGGCAGATCTCATTAGGTGATCAGGTAATTCAAGGCTGATTTCAGCTTAAAGATTAAGTCAAGTGTGATTGTGATGATGATATGACGCTCATCACTGTATTGGGGATTTTATCCTGTATGTGATAGATTCTGAAAATTAGTATTTTATTAGTGGCAAAAAGTGTTTGATGGGAAGTTTTCTCCTGCTAATGAAAGAAAAGAGGGGCATATGCTACCACATCAAAAAGCAGACTATAACAATTTCTCAGCATCTTATCTTTGAGCAACAGTTTCATAAATTGTTCCCTTTCATAGTATATGAGTGCAATTATTCCACATTTCTTAATTTTCTGCAGAAAAAAAATCAAGTATTTGTTGCTCTAATACTAAGTACTACATCAATCATGTAACGATTTGCTATTTGAAATATGATATATTCCAATTTTTTTTCCTGCTATTCATACTCATATCTTTAACATCTAGACTTATGGAGAAGGGTTTGTGCATTATAAACTATATAAAAATGAAACATTTCCCCTCACTTTTTATTTGAGTCTTCTGTAATTATGAAAATAAGTGAACATGGCTTCTAAGTCATAATTATTTTTCTCTTTAATGTTCAAGCTGTAACTCAAATAAAAAAGTTTTTCATCACTTTCCACGTACATTGAGAGTGGTTGATGTATATGTTTTTTAGATGAGCATTTATTTTTATCTTCAACAAAAGCCCATAAGATTCTACATCAATTGAGTGGTTCAATGGGGAATAAATTATGTAATAAAAGACTAGCAGTCTCAGACATGATCTTCCTGTCTTAAAAAGGATGCTTTGCCTTTTAAATGCTTATTAAGATGACCTGTTCTGTTCAAACATCTTCAACCACAGAGGTTTCTGGGAAAACAAATCTTGTGAAGGCCCTCACTCTTGGTGTGGCATCACATCCTTTGAAAACATGGCAGTGTGGTGGGGATTACCCCTCAGAGCACATAGAGGGCAGTGATATTTCTTTGCCCACACCTTGTTAGTCTTTGGAATACTAATGGAAGTATCAAATGGCATATTGACAGTTTCAGTCTGGTATTTATTATGTGTACCTACAAATTCAGGTGTGGACCCTGTGGGAAAGACTACCTCAGTGGTATCATTATAGATACCTGTAAATCCACTGGGTTAATGTCTTAGCTTCTAGGTAGACCCTGTGATTTCTACCCAACTAATCTTTTCCATGGTTCACCTTGTCACTCTTTGCAAATCATTAAGTAAATTTCATCCTTTACAGCTTTTTCAGTGTGACTGAATTTTCTATTTTATGTAGACCATGAACTGATATCAAAACTGTGCATGAGATAAGCAGAAAAATAAATATTTTTCCCCAAGAGCCTATCAATACACAGTGTCATATAAATTTTATCACAAAGAAACTGAAAGTTCTGCATTTATAGAATTTTTAAGGCAAATGATGCTTGAAGAGTATAATTGCACATTGCCCTGTAAATATTAATAAATTACTGAAAGTACCATAAGTCCCATTAAGTCTTTTTATTATTTTGGAATACAAAAAAATTCTGGAAACTTGGGAGGAGTGACTGTGTTCTGGGAGAAAATACAGTAGTTGCTGGAAGTTTGAAGCATTTTGTTCACCTATTCTGTATTCTTTATTTTTAATTTGAGGGAAATTACATTACATGATAAAGTAAGATACAAAATTGTAAGTAATGTATGATGTCTTATGTTAAAATGATGGTGTAGAGATATGCTGATTAGAAAGACATCAATTATTTATTTCATATTGTTTTTTGAACCTTTGAAATGTGAGCTCAAAGGCTAGGCATGGAATAGGTAAGTGGTAAAATTAGCAAAGAATTTTGTGCTTGGTAGGCTTCTTTAGATAAAAAAGTAGTCTTTAATTAGAACTCTTGTAATTCCTTTCCTGCCATACCTAATGTATTAATTTCTGGAAACCTAGGACATAAACTTTCTCTTTAGACTCATAAACAAGAGCCAATCATTTTATCTTTGAGAACGACTTAGTTTTGAGTGATTAAACTTTCCTAAAAGCCAAGCAAACTCAAGCAGACTTAAATTACATCATGTTTAATGGACCAGGGGAGCCATGGTAATACTCAACATCTTTGCATTTTAGGCTGTCTTTCATAACATAAACTTACTTTTGTCTGTTGCTGCCTTCTATTTCTATTCCCGTACAGCAATTGCAACGCAGAATGAAAATACCTTTTTTGTCCTAGTAAGACCTAAAATCTTGATGTTAAATTATGTAAATATACAATTAGAAAATAACTCTTGTAAGACAGCTCAAAATAGAAATTGACTTTTTCTGTGAGATTGTCAAGGAAAGTTACATGCTAATTAGGTTTTCATATAGGCAAGAGATACAAAGGACTGTCTATACTCAAATTGTCTAGGTTTTAATGCAATTTGGGGTGAACAAAAACTACCTTATCCAAGATACTGAAAATATTCAGCAAGTTCATTTAAGGCTGTACGAGGTTGCTATAACATCATAAAAATTAAAATATATTACAATATATTACAGTATATCTGGACTTCATTGTTGTTTTATGGACAAAAAATATTACCCTTTACTTTTGAAAGTATGCAATTAAAAAACCATTTCTATGGAAGTTTCTTTCTTCTCTGCACCAAGAAAATTTCAGCTTAACTCTCTTGCATGTATAAAGCCTTTTTTCACAGATTAAAATTCAAATGTTCTTGTTTTTGTATTAGTAAAGGTTCAAATATAAGTCCAGCAAGTAAATGTTTTGTTTGTCTAAATCTTCAGTTCATTATCCCAAGAGAATCTTGAGTGAATTTCCAAACAAAAAAAAATTGAACCAAACCAAACAATCCTCCCCCCCCTCCACCCCAAACCTTAGAAATCCTTGCTATATAAGCAAGGGAAACAAAAATTTGAGTGAAATGTGAGTTCAACACTTTTAAAAGAAGTTTTATCTCTTCCTTGGGCTAAAAAAAGTTCCAACCAGTCTATTTCCATATGATGCCTTTTTCCTGGAGATATTACAAAAGATTTAAATCAACATTGCAACTAGAAAAGCTCAGAAGGTGATGTATATAATCTAATTTTACATGCCTTGTGGAAAAGAAAATGTATAATGTTGGAGCTCACCTATTGTAATCTAAGACTGAGAGAGAAATAGAATAACTTGAAAACAGAATTTTTGTTGTCATACTTTAGAAACTGAATAAACCCAAACTATTGCAAGTAGTAGTAATAAAGGTTGTGAACTTTCACAGTTTGGGATTTTCTGTGAAATACTTGGGTATGCTAACTTTTCTATTTCAATTAAAATGCAACTAATTATGCATGAAGATAAAATACTGCAGTTATCTAAACAAAGAAGAAGAGCTCCTTGCTGTTGTTCCAGGACATGTCTTTCTTCTCTTTTAGACTGTGAAAACTTGTTCATCATTGGTTTAGGTATTTAGCAAGTGGTCCCTAACTGTAGCAGAAAAAGTTTAGTAGGCCTTTTACACAGTGCATATTTCTTTATACTAGAATTCTTCCAAGTGTGGGTCATAAATTGTTTTCTCTCTTCATCTGCTGATGTTTTCATCAATGTGTCGATTTCTTCATCAGCTGTTCTTTTACTAGCTTGCTATTTGGTGACAGAAGGCAAACAGACAGCACTTTGGCTTTGGTATCTGCTAAACAAAATAGCTGAGTGTCCAAATGACTGCTAAGGCTCTAAATATTGCAATTTAACGGTCTAGGGTAAGCTTACTCTCGAAATACCCATTTCTCAGCAGCAGCAGCAACAAAACTGAATCTCTCTTTCTCAGCCAACTGCCATGTTCTGTGAAGCCTGGAAGAAAGTTGATGCTACCAGTACAGAAACACAGCAGAGAAGACTGGATTTGTTGCTCTGTTCTTCAGAATGATAGTATGCCACATATCTCTAGAGAACTTAATCTGTTACTGTCGATTTTCTATCTGTTCCAAAAGTACAGTTCTGTGATAAGTAACAAAGAAAAGTTTTACAATGCAAGGAGCTTATTTTTATATCAATACAGATTAAAAAAAATATTCATCTGGAAAAAAAATTATAAAGACTTTTAGGATGTGCTTCATAATATAGTGTTTTTTCATAATTAATAAAAGTTATTGCATTAATTGTATAAGCCTGGGTGTATTAGTTTTTTCAATTTGTTTATTGAGTATGACTTCCCATTAAAATACTAGAAAAGTATTTTTGAATAACCAGAACAAGAATAAAATTTCACCAATTCAAATATAATTTTCAATCACTTTAAATAGCAATAAGGCTAATTTTTGCATATATCACTGTGTCTTAGACCTGATCTTTGTTTGCCATGTAATCCAAATTAGTTTTTTTCTATTTTCATGAGAATTAGCCAATGGAGAGATAAAACATGTATAAATTAAGTCTCCCTTTATAAAAACATATTATTAGAACACTTTCTTTATTTGGAGCCTCTTTACAAATCATAGGGTAGGTATGTTTAAAATTTTTATTATTCAGATCTTCACACAGCATGGCTCTTTCAGTTTGAAAGATCAAAAGAGATCCTGTGTTCTGTGATACTGAAGAGATTCATTAGCTCCTGTATTTGTGTCAAAATACCTGCACAATGACAGAATAGGGGTCAGGGAGAAGATGCGGAACCTTAACTAGCTAAGGTGAAATGTTAAACTATTATTTTATTTTATGCTATGACAATTTTCCCCTTTTTTAATGTTAGAAGCCAGAACAAACACCTCACATGAAGCATTCAGTCACAGTAAAAGCAGTGTTTAGTAGTTAATTTAAGTAGTTCATAAATATGAACATTAATTTTAGTTTTTTATTCTTTGGAAGCTCCACTACATTTTAAAAATTCCAAGCCAACCATCCTTACAGCGAATCAATAACTCTTTCTCCAAGGAGAAAAACAAATGCACCATGTGTGTTTTTATCAGTCTAATTGTGATCAATATCTTTATTCATGTGGGTTTTGGTGGTGGAAATGTATTTAAAGTTGTGAACATAAACCTTTCTTTCAGCATGCTTGTGAAATGCCAATCAATTCTGGAGAGAGAAACACATGAGTATACACATCAGTATAATTGACCGATAATGTAGCAATGTGTCTCCAGCACTAAACAGTGTGGTTGTTATTTGTGCCAATGTTTGAAGTATGAATATTCTCTCAGTGCAGCATTGAGGAGCAAACAATTGATTTAGCTAGATATGTTTACATTTTTGAAAGATGTGTGTGGAAGTTAAGGCAATATAATTAATTCCCAAATTGTTTTTCAAGCTCTGAGTCTTCACTACCTGCTACAGTAAGGCCACTTCATAAATTATGAACACCAGAAACTGTAAAGGCTAAAGAAAACTCTAGGTGAGCTATTAAAATCTTTCTTTGTAAGCTAATGGTTACTCTATCACATTACATTGGTTTCAACTGGTACTGGTAGTAACAGAGCCTATCCCTTCAGAAACGCCCCCTTAAATTATCCTTGCTAAAGTATGCTCCAGCTATAATATTTTATTCACATAGACAGTATGGAAATCTGTTTTCCAATACACATATGGGAAATCATGGAAGACTTGCAATGCTCTTGTAGTCTTAGTAAGTTATAAATTGGTTTATTAATTATAAAAGGCTGATTTCTATAAAACTCCAAATATTCCTTAGCTTTCACTTGAAATCTAATTGTGTATGCTGAAGGTATTTGTGGAGGGAATCTCTACTGATAGCTGTAAAATCTGCAAGTTTTTGATGACCACTTCCTATGTCTATTTTGTCCACCAATGTAGCAAATAACTAGTGGGTATTTATTGACAAAATAAATTTTATAGCTTGAGTACAGTGCTGTATCAAAGAATTGCTTTTTTATTTCTTATTAGAATTGTACAATCATTCAGGTTGAAAAGTATCCCTAAGATCCAGACCAACTACTAAGCCAGCATTGCCAAGGCCATGTCCCCAAGTGCATCTTTTAAATTTCTCCAGGGATGTTGACTCCACCACTGCCCTAAGAAATCTGTTCCAGGGCTTGACAATCTTTTCAGTGATTAAGTTTTTCCTAATATCAAATCTAAATCTCCCCTGTCACAACTTGACAGCATTTCCTCTTTTTCTCACTTGCTAGATGGGAGAAGAGACCAACTCTCACCTGACTACATCCTCTGTTCAGGGAGTTGTGGAGAGCATAAGGTCCTCCCTGAGTGTCTTTTTCTCTAGGCTGAAGACTCCCAGCTCCCTCAGTATAGAAGGGAGTCTTCCTCTTCTTCTTCTAGAAATATCTGTAATCCAGACCAAAAAGTGCCAAGTTTTGTTTGGACCTATTAAAGTTTGACAGGTGGAAGTTTGCAAAGTGTATTATTATATCTGGGTGTTCTAATGTTTGCAAGTAAAAGTTGTTTGTTATTTAACCTACTGGGAATTTTGTTGTTTCTCCAATGCACCACCCACAATAAATCCTCTAAAAAAACTGCTAAGTGGGCTAGGGCCTTACACTCAGCTGCTTCTCATCAGACTTGTACTTCAGACCCCTTCCCAGCTCTGTTGCCCTTCTCTGGACACACTCCAACACATCAATGTCTTGCTTGGAGTGAGGGACCAAACCCCTACTAAAACAAAGATTTTTTTTTTCCTTTGAATGCTTTGCAGAACTAACAGTAGTTTGTGTCTTGCATGCCTCCAGGGAATGCCTCTACTTTTACCAGAGAGAGCACATGGCAAGCAAAGTCCAATGAGTTAGAATTTTTTCTTTTTATACATGCCTGTTCACTTGTGTGTTCATTCTAAACGTCAGATGGGGAAAAATGTCCTCATTTAAAGAAATATATAAAGGTATATTGTGTATGTGCATCCAGTTACTTGATCTGATTTGTTTTCTAAAAATTTCCATTAATTTCAACCGTCAAGGAGCTTGCATATGGTGTTTTTATAGGATGATTCTCTGCTATTTCAGAATATGCTAACAGATCTGAATTAATTTTACCTGAAAAGCCATTAAGTTTTGGTTAACTTATTTTAAGTACTCTCAAAAATCTTCTGCTTTTATTGCTCAAAGAAATAAACAGCCCTGTACTGGAAATTCTGTCTATACATACGAAAGCTGAATTCTTGTCTTCCCTTCTAATATTTTTCCCCTTTTTGGCTTAATATAATTTATCTTATCTTTCACATCATAACAATTCAATAATGTATAATACATAAGTTTTATAGCAAATTCACATCAACAATTTCATTTTTAATACATTAAATTCTTTCTCATGTTTTTGTCAAATATGAGTGGTGCCGTTTATTTCTTTCCATTTTGGAAATTTTTCCCACCTTGAATTCATGCTTAAACTGTATTAGCTTTAACCCTGTGCAATGTTTTTTAAACTCTCATGTGTTACAGTCTGCAGTGTTCAGGCTTATGATAAATAGCCTATCACCAGTCATACTGGCAACACCTCTGCCCATAGGGTTTTTTTTCCTGATCACCTACATAAATTCTGAAGAAGATAGTTAGCTTCAGAGCTCATAGTTTGCCTCATCAGTTATCAGAATCATTAATTAAATGTCTTTTGGGGCTTATGTGTGAAAGATTTTAGTGTCAAAGTTTCTTTTTAGAAAATAAATCTCCACCTCTGGGCTTGAAATCAAGACTTATTTGATGATGACAAAGTATCAGCAAAAATTCATTTAGTTTGCACAGTTGTCAAGAAAAATTCAGGAAATAGTTAGTATCCAGTGGTTACCAATATCTTAATAACCAGTGGTTATTTCAAGGGTTTGGGTAGTTGGAGAATGTGGATGAGGGGAGAATTGGAGGGGCTGGCTTTGGGGTTTAGGGTTTAGGATTGTTTTGGGGTTTAGGGTTCATGGGTGTGTTTGATTTTGTTTGGACAGTATGAATCAATAGAGTTGTGATGAGATGCTTCTATACCTCTTAAGCAAAGTTCTCATTGTCTGACTCAGTATTTCTTACAGATGAACTTTGCATCATGGCCCAGTGATAAACAAGTAGACACTGTAAATGAATAAAAAACTTTAGTCTATTTTTTACCCATCATTCACGTCTTAGCATAGGTAACAAAATGTACTGTTTATTTGTGTACACTGTTTTGTTTTCTTTATTGAACTATGCATTCAAATGTTCACTAATCCACCTAATCTTCCATTAATAGTGAAATCCCCAAGTTAATGAACTAGCTCTCCTCTGACAGAAAGCTCTTTCTCACCCTGTCTTTGTAATCAAACCCAGGTATTAAAATGGAGGAGAGGTAATAAAGGAGGAAGATAGTGTGTTCAGAGTGTCGTGGATTGGCCTTGACTGGATGCCAGTTGGCCACCAAGCCACTCTATTTCTCTTCATCAGGACACAGAGTAGAGAAAATAAGGTGAAAAAAAAAATTGTGTCAAGGAAAGGGCAGTTTAATAAAGCAACAGGAAATGCTTTTGCACATGACAGCAAAAGAAAACAGAGAATTTATTCTCTACTTCTCATCAACAGGCAATATCTGGCCATTTCCTGGGAAGCAGAGCTTTGGTATGTGTACTGATTTCTCCAGAAGACAAATGTCATAATAACAAATGCCACCCCTCCTCCTTTAATTTAGATTTTATACCTGAGTAAATGTTGCATAGTATGAGAAATACCTTTGGTCAGTTTTGGGTCAGCTGTCCTGGTTGTGTTTCCTCCCAAGATCTTTCCCACCTTCAGTTTAAGGGGTGAGGGGGAGTGTGTTGGAGAGACATAGAAACCTAAAGAATAACTTGGATGAGAATGTTACTTTTGTTTAGATCTCATATGGCTCATATTATAGTGCAATTACACTGGGTTTAAGGAATACAATTGTAAGATCTTGATTGTTTTAATGACTACTGAAGACATTTCAGTCCCAGGAGAGAAAACAGTAACCTGGAAGTTCAGAACCTCAAACCTTGTGACTCTCTTATGCTATTTTGACAGAAAATGCTAAGCACTACTAATAATTCTAATAAAAATTTTAGATTCTAGACATTTCCCACATCTCTAGAAGTTGTATTGAAACAAAATGTTTATACTGAGTAAATACTTATGACCATGAATGCTGCCCTGAATATGTAAGCAGAAGAGATGCATGATCAAAACTAAGTGTGACAGTCTAGTAGACCCATTCTGATTTTTAATGCAATTCTTTAAATCTTCTTTATTCATGCTACATAAAGAAGCTTCCAATGTCAACCAATCTGCCTGGTACAGACTACATATTTTTGTATATAAATACTTTTGCCTAGGATTCTGAATGTGAGGGAGCTTGAGTTGCTAGCAATTATTGCAAGGATTTTACTTCTTGTATATGCCAGTTTCAGTATTTTCACTTAGGCTTTGAGGCTGACAGCTTGAGACAAGGTGCTAACTGACTCGTGTTTTTCTTGCTGCCCTTTAGGGGATGCTATGCAAATGATCAACTCCCTGCAACCAGGTCTGAACTCACCAGCAATGTTGGTGTGAAAGTGGTGAATGATGAGGAAAAACAGGTGCTGGGGAAGAAGATGACCAGTGGTGGATATCTTCAAATTTACTAAGTTACCAGGGTTTTTGAATAATCAAATCCAACCAAATCACCCCAAAGTAACAAAGACTAAAATATGTTTGAAAAAATCTCTTGCAGATGGTAGAAGCTTGCTGGAACATGGCATTATGTCTCCAATATCCAGCAAGAAGCGTATGAGAAGGAAAGTGTTGTGCTGTGTTTTGTGGGGAATAAAAAAAAAAGAAGCTAAAGGTCCATTTTTCATTAAAAAAATAAAACCTGCTTGAAAGAAGTAAATTTCAGTATTTGAGTGCAAAGTGATCCTGCTCATAAGGATTTGACCTGTATTTTTTGGAGGAGGTGTTTGTGGATTGAAACTGATATTTAATTGTGGTAAGGTGCAAGTTTCCTGAAAAAAAAATGAAGTTTTTATTTGTTTGGTGTATCCTCAGAATCTAATTTAAAACTAAAAATTTTTGTTGTGAGAATCAGATACCCAAGAGATTTTGACCATAAATGAAAACCTCAAAACTCTAACAGAACAAAGAATATGAAATCATGTGAGAATAAGGATCCATTTCGTGTTTTCCCAAACCAGAAATCTTTGAGGTTGCGGAAGTAAGTGAGAATTAAATACTTGGGTTTTTTCTAGGCTTTTTGATTTTAAAGGTACTTCATTAGGATCATAAGAAGTTGTGAAATTATTAAATATAAAAGGGATCCGTAGATATATTTTCTTTAGGCGTGAAAGATACAGATTCAGATGCTTGCAATGGATTGAGAAAAGACAGGAATGGATCCTCCTGCATCTCAGGAAAATTCTTAAGGCTCACAGGCCTGGGGGTGGGAAGACACTATGCCATTTCCTCTGCCATGCTTTTTAGAAAAGCTACACAGGAGGTACCAAGTTTCTTTAAAGAAAAGAAATATTAACATAGCGGCTCATTTTGGAGAGATGTGGGTACTGGGGTGAGGAGAAAGTGTTCATTTTAAATGTTTTCTTTCTCTCAGTTTAGGCATAATTTACAATTTTGGCACAATGAATTAGACAGTCTGTTCCAACGACAGCTGCAAATTTTAAAAAAATAAGCTACTTAAAGAAAAACATTGTTCAACTATATTGATTATTAATTTTAAAAATTAAATTTTAACCCCCCAAAGATAATCCCTGTGCACAGGAATTGTTCCTCCCCGCAAAATACAATCACCACATAGTCTGTTATAGCAGCTGTCATGGACTGACCCCATTGTTCATGCCCCCTCAGGGCTTAAGAAGAGGAGGTAAAGTCAGGAATGAACAAGTGAAATTGAGCCTGGAAAAAGGAAGGGTGAGGAATGTTGTTTCTCACTAGTCAACTTTATTTTTAATTTGCAACAAATTAACTTCCCCTAGGTCAAATCTGTTTTTCTTGTACTGGCTAATTGTTAAGTGATTGCCCTGTCTATCTCAACCTACAGGCTTTTTCATCTTATTTTCTCCCTCTGTTTGAGGAGGAAGAGTGAAAGGGTGGCTGGGTGGGAGCCAGCTGGCCAATGTCAGCCCACCATAGTTTGGGTGGTTATTTCTCTGAAGTTTCCTAGCAGGGAAGAAACAATCAAGTACAGTTATAAATAGAGTATATAATTATGACATGGGCATTGCCTTTAACCTCATCAAATACAGAGGCTTTTGGCCAAGATTTGAAACCTGTGATGCCCAATAATTATTACAATTTATGTGTAGACAAATAAGGCAATCTAGGATACTGATGGCAAGAAAAAAACATAAGCAAGGATGATATTAAAAATAGCGTTAATATAAAACACAGCAGTGTTTAATTGAAGACTAAAAATACATGTTTTCATTAGAAAAATACCCCTGTGTTATTATGCCAATAAAAAACCTTTTCACAAAATCTCCATGTGAAATTTGAAGGTAAATAGTAAAAAAAATTAGAAAAACCCCTTTGTGTTTTCAAATGTTAACTGACTTGTATTTGAATTCTCACAAAAATATGGCTTTGGGGACAGTAATAGCTTCATTTCTCTGTGGAGATAAGCATTTCATATTTTGGGCTTAAATAAGACTAAAATAGAAGTGGTTTTGGTTAAATTGTTTTACTTTTTGATGCAAGGTAGTCGAGAAGAAATTGAAATAACTGATTGAAAAATAATTTTATAGCACTTAGTTACAACAAATGTGCTTTTGTCCTGATGAATTCTGCAGGCAAGTTATGTTTCAAAACTCATTGGAATAGGAAATTAATTCCCAGGTATGACCTCTCTTTGTAAGAATGTGACTAATCTTCTCCCTCTGCTTCCATTCTCACTCTCAAAGCTTGGACCCAAGTCTCTTTTCTGCTTTTCCAATAGATGTTTAATTAAAGAGATGCTATTACTGTTCCACAAGTATTAGAAGTATTCTGATAAACAAAAGAGAAAACACAGACTAAACTGTGTGATTAGAAACTGACTTTTTTTTGAAGCTAGTGCCTTCAATATGAATGTCACTCGGTAAAACTGCTGCAGTCATACAGAAGAGCCTTGTAAAGGTAGTATGAAAAGTTCTTAATGTTAGTGATGGGAGAAGAAAACTCAAAAATCCCTAAAATAACCCTAAAATTGCAGAGTTCAAAAGATTTTGAAATTGCAAAGAAGTCAAAAGGTTAAGATCAGCAATTTTATGTCGGCTTGGTTGCCTCTGTGACCCGGAACATCAGTACGGTATCTGTAAGGACTTAGATATTGCTATCTCTGTTGGCATTGGATGCTTTGAAAAGTCCTGAAAAAAGTGATAGCTATAGCACCCTAGAAATAAGAAGCTTTTGAAGAAAGCATGCTGTGTACTTATTTGTCAAAAAAAATATTTGAGAAGAATTTCACATTTCTTGTGAAACTGCAAAAGTATTGAAAGAAACCCACTCAAATAACAGTCATGAGACAGAAGAAATAGCTGTCTCTAGCTTTTTGAGACCACAGTTTGCTAAATCAGATTTTTTAAAATATATTGTGCCTTTCCTAAAGTTATGATTTTCTGTCTACAAAATATGAGGGATGTTTTTGGGAGGAGGGAGTTCTTGGGAGAGTCAAAAGAATCATATAATAAGTCTGCTGGCTTTGAAAGACCTCTTGTTACATTCCAGAGTTTACATCTGATTGCAGATACATTGGAGCTGTGGAACAGGTTTTTGAGGAAAGAACTGACAACCTGATTACATACTCTGCTTCTATAGTATTATGGACCCTCAGTCTATTTTTTCCTTTCACTATTTTTTTTCAGAGTACAAGTGACGAATAAATTCAAAAGCCTCTTCATATGTCTCTAGCAAGAAACATCTTCAAGATCCTGTAGTTTCATCATTTCTTCTTGGGGAAGGTTATCTCTGCTTTTCTACCTGGACAAGGACTTTAGTCTTACCTTTCATTTCTTTAGGCCTATTTTGCATAAGTCTTTAGGGTTTTTGTAGAAGGCTTTGAAATGTGATACTGAAGCATCTGGGAAGTTAAAAATGTGTAGATCATTTTACTGTTTGGAGGGTTTTATTTGAATGCTGTTTAAAGACCTCAAGAATTTTAATACTTATTGGAAATATTCAGGAAGACTATTGTAAATATTCAGGCAGTCTATTGTTTTTCCATAGTCCTTTAGAGCAGTTGAGTGCTGCTCAGGTTTGGGTTTTGATTAGTGTATCTGCACTCTCATGAAAGCTAATAGTCTAAATATATGATGAAAGACGTTTACTTATAGCAGGTGGTGGGAACTGACCAGTAGAGAATTCTGTACAGAGCCCTTTATAGCTTCTCAGCAGAATGAAAATTATTCTTTCTTTCTAAATGGGAAAGAATAATTTCAGGGCTGAAAGATTCACTTTCTCATGTTTTTGGGGGAATCTTAGAGCTACCTTTAAGCCTGTTGGCAGAGGCTGATGCTATATGTTTCTTTGTTCTTAGGTCAATGCCAAAAGTTAGCTGCAGAGTGCGAAATCAAGACTGTCCTGTTAGACTGTCCTGATTGCTACAAAAGCTGCAAGACCCAGGTTTTGGAGCACAGGCTGCATGTGCCTCAAGCATAAAGAATGACATCAGTAAAAGCAATAGGCTATAGCTCTAGAAAGACCACGGTTATTATCTGGTGCAGAGGAGTTCTGTAGCCAGCAGGAGTCCAGTGGTTAAAGGGCTGACAGTGGGTTATGACAAAGACTTGTGAGGGTGGTAAGAGAAATGCTGACTGTGCTGGGAAGGCTGTGGCCATTCACAGGGAATGGAGCTACCACACTTTTGAAAACAAGGTCATTAATTATTATAGCTATGAAATTTTCTTGAGGGGTGAAACATTAGGCAAATTAGATTTGCCTTCAAAAGTCATGACTACCCGTGAAGTGCAAGAGCAGGATAATGCTGATTAAAGGATTTATGTATTGTATAAATTACACACATTAATCATACTATAAAGTGTAAAAAGTATATATTATACAGATGTTATGTTAATAGATTAAATAATGTATCTATGTATAAAAGAGAAAAACATGAATTCACATGTCTTTGTATAGTCCTTCACACAGATCTGTGTATGTTTCTGTGTATATAAGGTGTTTATATACAGGACAAAAAAAAAATGGGGCTGGGCAGAGAAAGTTGGGGCTGTTCAGCCTGAAGAAGAGAAAGCTGCATGGAGACCTCACAGGAACCTTCCAATATCTGAAGTGGGCCTACAGGGAAGGCAGAGACAGATTCTTTATCAAGAAATGAAGGTTAGCTATATGGAAGAAATTCTTTACTGTGAGGGTGCTGAGGCACTGGAATGGGTTGCCCAGAGAAGCTGTGGTTGCCCTATCCCTTATGATCAGGTGTCATAGTTTAACACGAGAAAAATTTAGAGAAGTAAACCAGAAACTTTTAATATAACTAACAATCTATTAAACCACTAAGAAACTAGAAACACCTCTGTGAAAAACACATGTTAAACACAAAAGAAACCCAAGAACTTCCTCTTTCTTTCCTAACCAACAAAAAAATAACTCACCCCGGGCCCCTTGTCTTGGCCATGCCGTGGGGGGCCAGCCCTTTCTCCCTCCAGGGCACCTGCTGGCCCCTCCATCGGCTACCAGGCAAGAGAAAGAGTGCTGCAAGGCCAGCCCAGCCCCTTTCCAGGAAGCCCACCAAGCCCCATCCTGGACCTGACCAGGCAGACTCTGCTGCGGGGGGTCGAGCCCCTCTCCAGGGACACCAAAAACCATTCTAACTAAACTAAACCCCAACAATTACCAAGAAAGAAAAAAGGAATAGCTACAGAACCCTAACCAGAACATAACTAACCACAATTGTTAAGATCTTACCATCAAGTACCCTTCCCCCAACACAACTAAAACCAGAAAAAACAGTAAAACCCATGCAGAGTGGCCCTATAGCTAAAATTAAACACAAAAAACTCCAAAAACCAACCATAAAACCAATCCTAACACAACCCCAACCTCAACTCCCACCATAAGTAACTGGCTGGTCAGGTAACCCTTTAAGAAACCCAAATAACATATTAATTGCTCTTCTAAAATTCTTCTAAGCCTTCTGATGTTTGCATTTTTGTAATGTACTTTTCATTTAAATAACGATTTTTTTGCATTCCTTTCTGGAGGAGGAAAGAATTGATGGACTGTTGGTTTGACCAGTGTGGTTGGAGAGGTGGCAATTTCATCCTCCAATCCATGGCCACCTTTGCAATTCTATAAATATTGAGGTCAGGAAATAAATGTGTTCTTTTTTGCCTTGAACATCTCAGCATGTGAGTGTCACTCATTTCGTGCTGTATCGTGACAATTAACCCCTTCAGTACTGCAATCCTCCCTTGAGTAACAGAAAAAACACAAAATAAAAGCATATGAAAAACCAACATATAAACATAAAATTTTATTAACATTTTAAGAGCAATGTCTCTGCCTGAGCTAGGTACAAATAAGATCATATGCCAAAGTCAATAGTATGGATTTTATTTAACAGTAAATGAGAGAGCTAGAGAAAGAAAAAGAGGAAAATAAATAGAAAAGAGGTTGGGAATGAGAAAATATCACCACTTCATGGTTCCCAATTGTTGATCCTCTCCATCAGGTCTTCTTGTTGTGAGGGTCTCCCAAAAATTATAGAGTCCCATCGATTAATATACATTTGGGTCAGGTGCCTCCCCTGGAGGGTGGGCAAGTTTGACACTGTCTTGCAACAGACTCTGTTTTAATTTGTTGCATTACTTGCAACACATGCAGTGCTCTTATGCAAGGGCTCAGGAAGAACTCTGAGGGGAGCTTCAGGGGTCTTTGATGACATCCCCCAGCTGCCTCTCATGTGAAGTCCTGTGGATGTGGCCTTCCCAGGGTGAGGGGCTTTTGATCTGAGCCAGTTTGTATAAGGGAGGATGGGTGTTCAGTGTCTCTGACCAGAGGTTACACCATATACCTAAAACTCTCCTCCCCCTGCCTTGGTTGTGGGGGAACCTGTACAAAGCTGCAAATCCACCCTCAGCAGATGAGCCTGTGGGCTGTAGCCTCCCCTCACCACAAACACAGACAGGGATGATTTTCAGGACAGCTGCTGGGTTTGGCTTTCTCATGGATGAATTCTTCTCCCTTAGCCTTGTTTACTTTTCCCTAGACCTGAGATAATTGGACCTTTGACCTGAGATAAGTGTCACCTTTATCTTATCACAAGTTCCCTTAGGCAGCTGTCGTGGTTTAAGAAGAAATGAAGATTTTTTGAGATGGTGTAGTCACACCAATCAGTGTTCAGATTTTAATATTGGCACCTGGTTTGTCCACTGAGGGCATGGATACACCTCTGAGAACACAGGGAGTTAAAAGCTGAGAACTCCCAGGGGAAACTCTTTTTAGGTTTCGGTCTTGGAAGAGAGCAGACCTCCCCCTGCCCGGCTCTGAGCTGGGCGGTGCGGGACGAGGGGAGCCATGCGGCCAGAGGGAGGTAAGCCAGGCCTGGGCCGAAGGGTGGAGAAGCACTGCGAGGCTTCGGGCAGCCATCCCCCATTCACCCCCCGCCACCCCCTGCCCCGGAGGGAGAGAAGAGAGAGCAGCCTGTGCTTGTGATAGCACGGCTGGAGTGAAGGAGAAGGGGGGAGTGCCCATCAAGGCAGGCAGCTGTGAGAGTTCATAAACCAAACCAGAAGAGCCTGAGACTTTTAACCCTTCTTGAGATGATAGAAACCTTGCAAATGCTAATTCCTCCTAGAATTAGTGAGATTGAGAGAAGTTGAAAAGAATCCTAAGTAAAAAGAGATGATAGAGTAGCCTTTAGCTAGACTTTTCTTAGATAGCCATGACAGAACCCTTGAGTTCCTGTAACACAGAGACTGCATTCTAGAGGGAGGCAATGGCTCAGAGCCAGGAGAGTGCGGTGATGTGAAAGTGTGTGAACAGAGACGACAAGTGAAGAAAGTAGTAGTAGTGCTCTCCGTCTTTGAAGAAGAAGAAGAGGAAGATGATCTCTGTTCAAGAGACCCCTCAGCCCCAGGGGATGAAATTTGGGAGAGACAGGTGTCCCAAAAAGAGAGAGACTGTGCTCTTTTTTAGAACAAGACAAAGCATCCTTAAAAAAAAAACCCTAGAAGCAGCTCTGGTCCATGTGCAGTGGTGAGAGCACTAGACATAGAAAGAAGAAGTCACAATAGCAAAATGTTCTCCAGGTGGTGCCACACGTGATACAGAAACAGGAAAAGTTTCGACTGTTTCCTGAGTGAAATCTGTAGTGCAAGAGAGACTCCTCTCTTCTCAAAGAATTGAAAATTGATTATCTAAAACGTAGTAACAGAATTAAGAAATTTAGTAGGGGGAGGAGAAAGAAATTTAGAAAATTTTCATCCTGTGTTCTGTGTTTTTCTCCTTGTAGTTTTAAGTCAATAAAGTTTTTTTTTCTTTCAATCTTAATTTAGAGACTGCTCTGCTTTGTCTCTAATCACATCTCACAGTAAATACCAAGAAAATAAGTATTCTCATAAAAGCACTGGCATTGCACCAGGCTGAAACCATGACAGCAGCTTAACTCACAGTCCAAAGTTCCAGTCAGGCATCTTAAGGTGGGCTTCTGTAGTCACAGCTTCGTTATGCAGTTTTGCCATAATGGGCAAAACTGCTTCATAGCAATGTTTAAGACATTGTTATGAAGCAGTTTAAGACATTAATGTTTAAGACATTAATGCTTAAGACTAATGTTTAAGACATTAACCATAATCATTTCAGTCTCTGACATCATCCCTGGAAGTGTTCAAGGCCAGGTTGGACAGGGCTCAGAGGAACCTGGTCTAGTGGGAGGTGTATCTGCCTAAGGCAGGGGAATGGAATGAGATGTCCCTTTCACCCAAATAATTCTGTGATTCACTGTATGATTCTATTTTTTTTATTGAATATTTCTTGGTCCAAAGGAAGGGGCAGTAAATCACAGGACTGCCTCTGAGAATTTGTGGATATGGCAGTGTCAAGAAATTTGTGTCGGTCAGTCACAACACAGCATGAAAACTTGCAAGGAATGGCTCTTTCAAAAGGAGCATGTAATGACAGGGGGCTCCATTTTCTGATGTGCTTCTGGGGGCATTGGAACCAACAGCATTTCCTGCTGTCCAGCACAGGGCTGCCTGAGAGCATGAGAGCATGATGGCATAAGAAAGCTGTGAGCCAAAGGAGCAGGATGATGATTATTACCACAAACAACATCTCTCTGACATATTATGGTGAACTCCTTCCATAAAGCAAAGAAAATCTGGTGTACATAAAGGAAGGGTTGTCTTGGTCTGATGTACCTGTGAATAAACTGGATAGGCTAAATGATCTTCTCAGCCAACCATATTAGATCACATCACTGGAAGGAAGGGAGACAAATGGCCCTTGAAGCTGCAGGGAGGGGGTGGGATTTTTGCCAGAAGCTGAGGAGTGTAACATCATCATGATCTTGCCCTTGGTGAACTGGTTCAAACAAAATGCTTGTTTTCTATATTAATTTATATATCCTGTAGTTTTGTAGCAGCTTGTTTAGGAATTCTTAGTGGAGGGGAGGTAATGTGGTCATGACAGGTGTGTGCCATCTTTTGTTTGAACTTCAAAGCTAACAGTTCAATAATCTTAATGCATTGCTGAGTGAATGTCAACAAAGGTATTTGCTGGTTATAGCATGTGTTGTGAACACTATGGAGATGAGGTAGATTAACTTCAATTGATCAGTACGAGGAGCTTTGCCTCCTTGAACTTTGATTTTAACCATACAGGCTGCTGTTACTTAGGGGTTCTAACTGCTGTCCTACTGCAGGAAAAATGTGAGAGGAAAAGAACAAGATGAATTTATATATTTCCTTTACTAAGAATGCCTTGACACTTACCGTGTTCACCATTAAGAGAACAAATAAGGGACACTTGCATGTTTTTTGAAAATAGAAGGTGGGTTGGTATATGAGAAGAGGTAGAGATGCTTAAAGGCCAGAATCACTAAGACTGCAGAAAAACAAAGGAGTAAATCAAAAGTGCTTCCCTATAAACAGCATTTTGATATATCAAGACAGTGATGTGTAATGGGTATTTTTAAATTTTTTATGATTTTTTGTATATGTTCTTTCATTTTAAAAAGCCAACGTGTATTTAGTGCCCCCAAGGAGTAACATATTGAAGAGTGTAACTAATAATTTATGCTTTGTTAAATGACTGGCAGGCTGATACAGTAAGATACATGCCTTCACTACTGGCATATATATTTCTGGATTTATTGATATCACAGAAATGTATACCTTTCTAATAGTATCATGGTGATAAATTTTGCATAGGAAAAACAGGGCTGAGGTTTGAGTTATTTGAGTTTATTATTTGAGTTTAACTCTGTCTGATTTTTAGTTCTCAAATGTAAAAAATAATCTGTGTTGCAGGATCTACTCAAACTGAAGCTTACACCATTGGAAGAAAGACTGGTATGTGTGTTTGAATAAGGATGACAAATTTAAGCGCTTGAAATAAAAAATAGTTATTATCCAAGCTGCAGTAAAGTAGCCTTTCCCTCTATTTCTTTTAACATTAAAGACATCAAGTATGATATTGAATCTTTAATATGCATAACAACAATGCTCTACCATCATTGTGTCATGTAAAATAAAAATTATGGATATTATGCGCACTTTAAAGCTTATTATGTGCCCTGTGCAAAACATCTTGGGAGACTTACAAAAGCTAAGTGGTGAACAAGTGCTCTAATGAGAAATATGTTGTTATGTCACTATACCAGTCTTGCAAATCTGTCTGCATGTCAAGACTTTAATGGAAATGAAAGATGAGAGTTCAGGATACAGTCTCTTGCCTTTTGCTAGGTCACTTACACATCGATATTTCTCTATAACATGAAATTTTTCTCTCAGTCTGTTAATTCTGAAGGTCTTAAAAATTATCTGTTGCTCCTAGGAATTAATGAAAAATGTTAATTTTCTTTTTAATAATTGTGTATTTGCAATTTGGCAGCCAGTTTCATAGGATTATCTATTTTTATAAGCAACTTTTACATAAGACTGCCACACAGCTTGTGAGGGGTTTTCGGTTGGGTTTGGGTTGTTCCCAAGCTAATTTTAATATTTTGCTGTGTTTTGTCCACTGAAGATATGTCAATGTCTCAGGCGATATTAACAGCCACTTAGCCCTGAGCATTTTTCCTTCTATTTAACAAAGTGTTTGCAATCTATTATCAGAAAATTTTGATGGTTTCATAAAGGCTGAATAAAACCTTCTCCCAATGTACTGACCATCAGAGAAGGTCAAATAGGTACTAATAGGAAATTTGAATCACAGGGTCTCAGAATGGGTCAGGTTGGAAGGGACCACAGTGGGTCATCCAGTCCTAATCCTCTGTTCAAGCAGGGTCATCACATGGCACAGGACTGTGTCCAGAAAGTTCAATATCTTCAGTGAGAGAGACTCCACACCCTCTCTGAGCAATCTGTTCCGCTGTGATCACTGCACAGGAAAAAATTTCTTCCTCGCGTTCAGGTGGAACTTCCTGTGCATCCATTTCTACCCACTGCCTCTTGTCCCATTGCTGGGCACCACTGAGCAGAGCCTGGTCCCTGCTCTGACCCCTCCCTGCAGGCACTGACACTGATAAAGTCCCTTCTCACTTGTCTCTTTTTGAGGCTGAACAGCCCCACCTCCCTCAGCCTTTCCTCACAAGAGAGAAGCTCCATTCCTTCATCATCTTGTAACCTCCACTGGACCCACTCCAGGAGCTCCCTGTCTCTCTTGCCCTGAGGAGCCCCAAACTGGACTCAGCCTTACCAGGGCTGAGTAGAGGAGCAGGATTACCTCCTTTCACCTGCTGTCAAAGCTCTTCCCAATGCATCCCAGGATCCCATTGGCCTCCTTGGTCCCCAGGGCACTGATGGCACAGGAACAGCTTGTTGCCCACCAGGACCCCAAGACCTTCACAGACCTCCTTAATATTATGCTGCTCAATGTTAATTTTTAATGTATTTTTGTCAGAACAAGTAATAGTGACAGAAACTAAATGCAGCAAAAATAAACAGGGATTTGAAGCTTGTCTATGAAAAGGGAAATCACAGAAAAATCTTTCAGTCAGCTGTGTAAGAGGATGTATTTGCAACACGTATCCATAGCAAAACCCAGCTTATTTTATGGCATTAGTATTGAGTCTCTTATCTTTCTCTGTGTAGCTATTTATTTTCTTAATATATGGCTTAGGCTTCCACAGTCCTTCACAAACTCTGTAGGGAAATCTGGCTTTCAGATGCAGACTTGTGATCGGTGTTTCCTATTACTCTAAAGAGCTCCATGCAGTTTGTGATGGGTTTTTTTATTATGTTTGGAGACAAGAAAATCTCTCCAAAACTAGATAACTAGCAAAATCATTTGGAAGAATGTAACAGACATGAGCTGGCTTCAACCCTCTTATTCCTTCCTGGAGATTGGAAACAGCCAGGGTCATGTCAAATGAGCATGTTACTGGGAATCATGTTGGCATTGTGATTGAACTCTGTGCTGGAACTGCTATATTTTGTTCTGTGTAACTCACATTTGTATTGTGTTTTTATTTTTTTAAATATCTCTGCTAAACCAGAAATCTCACAGAACACCAAACATCTTCAAATAACTAAATTTGATTTGAAATGTTACACGCTCCCTGCATAGAATATGTCAAAGAACCTGGTCAGAGAGAATTGGACCCTGATGTGGCATACTAAAGAAATGAGAAAACAATGTTTTATCTAAATTTTTCTACCATTTTAAAGGTACTTGCATAATTTATCTAGTTTACCTAACCATTCTTATACATGTTTGTGCATGCTGCCCCTTTGATTTTCTGAAAGGTGAAGCAAGGGTGATGGTCTTGTAAAAGAGAGGGAAAAAAGTCTCCAGTACAAGACAGCAGCAGCAAACCATATTTTTTCCTGATTTCTAATTATTATATTTTAAAATATTTTGATCTAGTACTAAAGTTTTGTTCCTTCCTGATATAAGACAACTGCTTGAAGTTTTATAAATAAGAGTGATAATTTATTGCTGTTGGCTTTTGCTAAAGAAAACCCACATGTTTTCTTTAATAATGTTATCAAAGGGATGATTGACAAAGCACTGTTTTATGAGGCCTGTCTCATCTTCCCACCTGAGAAAATATTCATATGAATGAAGTGACATCCTTGCCTTTTCATGTCTAGCATTTTGAAATTTATTGAATTGTTTACATTCAGGTTCTGCAGCTTAAGTCCACTTTTAAAAGGAGGAATGATAGCCTGTTTTTGACAGTTCTCACGTTTTCTCTGTGTGAATTCTTATAAATAATGCTTAGCACTACGATGCTGAGCAAAATAGTTTTGGGGGTTCCTGTTGTGTCAGGGTCTAAATTTGATACTTTTATGTTAATAACCCTTTTAAAAGCAACTGCCCACCACATGTATGCATTTTCAAGACCAATGAAAATGAGAATTTTTGCATCTGCACACATGAACACATACATATATATGTATGGAAAATTTCTATATTTTTCATCTACATGAATATATATTTCTAAGAATTTTATAGAGCTCCATCTTATGATTTCAAGATTTCTTCAATCTCACTTAAAAGAAAGTAAATGTGGTATGGCTAAGGAATTCTCTTGGCACTGGAGAACTTCCAGATCTAAATTCCTCGCAAAATATTTCACATTAACTCTACAATATTCCCCTTATAAAAAGCGTGATGGGAAGTAATCATACAGAGATGAGGGACAAAGTTGTACAGTTTTAGCTGTTAAAAGTTATTCCTATACAACTGGAATTATTCTCTGTCTAGTTTAGTCTGAACAAAGTTCTCCTTCACAGCTCTGCCTATGAAAAGAACTGGACTTGCTCTTTTATAGCCTAGTTGTTCAGTTTGAAGTTTATATAGTCTCCACAAAACAGGTAATGGTGGTAAAAACAACCAAATAATGCTCCCTGCCATTTCTTCTTAGAAAATTAAGCTGATGTAATTCTGAACATGAAGTGGGAATAATGTGACCATTTTGCAGATGTTTCATGACCCAAATCACATTATTTGAGTTCGTTCTCTTTCTCTGCCATGAGCTGATGGCAATGGATGGCTTCATAAAACTTTCAGTGACAGGTACAAAAAGGCTATTTTGGGCAGGAAAAATATTTTCCATCACCCTAGAAATGTCAAAAGCAAGATGTGACTAGAAGAGAAGCTGAGGATAATGGGTTACTATTTTACTGGTCCATAGAATCTTGGTTTCTATGGCATATGAAGGATGCTACGAACTACAGGGGTTTAATGATCTTATGGAATTTTATATGGCTATTAAATCAGAGACATCATGAGGGAGGTGGAGGGGAAGGGAATGACTTACGTGCTGCTGATGGAAATTTTTACGGGCATCTTGCTGTTTCCCATGGTGGGGGAAGATGGAATAAACTAATTACAGGTAAAAGGTCAAATACTTAGAGTGCATAGGTACACAAATACTCAGATGCTGAACTTTACCCATGACTTTTTGGAATCTTTTTGGGTTTGCAAAATTGCTTTATTATCATAAAGAGTACCTTTTTTTTTGTTGTAGTTGTTCTGTGGTTTTTTTTTTTGGTTGCTTTTTTTGTTTTGTTTTGTTTTTTGTTTTTATTTGAAGATGCACTCATTATTTATCTATCAGAAAGTATAGTACTTATAGTGTTATTGTAATGTTTTCAATTCAAAGTCCAGCCCAAATTCAAAAATATAAAATTTAGTCTGAGAGTCAATTTTCTTTACCATGAATATGCTTTTTTTGTGACTTTTCCTTAGGGTTATGATCACATGCTACACAATAATAACGCTTCTAATACTTCAAAGTGTTTGTGCTCCTTGATCTTAGAACATCTGGAATCACTGAAGTTTAAACAGAGAGTGTTTTCCCTTTCATTTCATACTGATCCTGCACAAGTTGAATTGCCTGATGTAAAATAACAACAAGCTGAGAGTATTGCACCAGAATCAATTTCTAGCTCGAATAATTGAATACGTTGTGGTATATCCTTGCTCGATGGCCTGATCTTCAAAGTATTTTGTATATGCATAAATCTACTGCAATAAATAAAGTCCATGCAGTAGATGTATGAAATCTGAGTTTCACAGGGAAAAAAAAGTGTAAACTCTAATAAGATCAGAATTTAATCCAAAAGGATTTTTGCCAGATCTTAGTGCACTTATATTTGATGAAATTAGAGTACAGAAATATAGACTGTGTTGTAATGCTTCTGCCTGGAGGTGATCTTGTTTCCTTGTTGAAAAATATGTTTTAATATTCTTCCTATAAGGTTTTTCAGTAAATATATTGTTTATACATATAAAACTTACATAAAGCAGAGGTTTTGGGTCCAAAATTATTTAAAATAAAACTTATAAAATGTATCCCAGTCTTAACTTGCAAGATACATTGCAGTGAGAAAGGAGGAATACTTGAGAAAGTTTAGCAGAATAGCATTTATTCCTTCAAAAAGTTACTGCTTGAGAATGAATAAAATCACAAAACTAGCCATGCAAAGAAGTGAAAACTGCCATTCATTTTTCTTCCTCTGGGGAAAAGTTTCCAGCAGTAACAAATAATTTGTTTGGCTAAAAACCAAATCTTATCTTTATTAAGTGACTAGGTATTGCTGTAATGATCATGGGGAAGCTGAAAGAAGCTGTCTGTGGATAAATGTGAAACTCCAGAGAAAAGAAATAGAGAAACTCACCCTTTAAAAAAATTACAGCTGTGTAAAAACAGCACTTAGAGTCTGTTTTCTAGTGGCAATAATGAAATTGTAGGTATTAATTTCAGGAACTCTAAAATGATTTAAAAACTCTAATAGATATCAGCTCCCAAAGTATCCAGCACAGTGAAGAAAATAATTTTTCTGTCCTGGAAAGAAATGACACTTTGGATCTCATAGAGGTTTGATTACTATGATGTTTTCTGCTTCTGGCTGTCAAAGTTTGCTCATACTTGTCACCTGGTGGATATCAGCAAAGTTTTTTACACTATTCATGAAAATTTGAGGTTTAAGTTAAATATTAGAAAAGGTTCTTCACCCAGAGGGTGGCTGTGCATTGGAAAAGGCTCCCCAGGGCAGTGGTCACAGCACCAGCCTGATAAAGTTCAAGAAGTTTTTGGACAATGATCTTAGGCACATGGGGGCATTTTTGGGGATGGTGCTGTGCAGGGCCAGGAGTTGGACTCAATGATCTTCATACTCTGTGATTCTGAAATTTTGCTACATTTAAAAGACAAAACTTATCTAGTTTAAAATCAGATATATTAGAAATTCAGAGCACTTAATCCATGTATGACAAAATTCTTAATGTGTTTAGTTTCCTGTACTCTAAAGAACAGCTCCATATATATGCTGGGGCCAAGTGACTGATAAGTGTCTTTGCAGAAAATGAGCTGGATTGCCAGAAATGGATTTTGTAATCCTGAAATATGTTATTTTTTATCCTTTTTGTTATTTTGTTTTTCAGTAAGTACTTTTTCATTCAGCAGGGCCATTCAGTCTGTTCAGATAAGCTCATCTTTGGTTTTGTTACAAATTGAGTGGAAATACTAGTTGTCTTGGGCAAGAGCAGATATTTCAGAGAAGACTGCAGGATTGAATAAATTGGCAGCATTTCAGTACCCTGATGAAAAAATATCAAAAATGAAAAATTGGTGGTAAATAAGCACATTTATATTGTTCTACATATAGTTTTTTTTGTCTTTGCTTCATAGGGTGGCTTCATACTTGCAATTAGGCAGTCAGACTTTAAAGATATGTTGAAAATGATTTGCGTGCTTTCCGCTTGAAGCAAGCCTAACCTGAGGGGCTTCTCTGCAATCATTGACATTCATCCTGTGCTATATGGTGTTGAGCATACTAATTTTGTCTGTGGATATGTGAGAAAAGTGACTTGCCTATGTACAAAAATTGGCAGCCTGTCACTGCCAATATATTTCTGTCATGTGGGCCAACAGCTTTCCTTGCATACCCTTGCAGAGATGCAGTGTGTGTATGCAAAGGAATGATTGATCCTCTCAATCAGTAGCACAGGGTTGTTATGGCAGGATCCCCAATTTATTTTCTAGCTCTTGCATGATTACCAGTGGTAGACTGCATGCAAGTGTGTTGAAAATACAGTCATTAACTGTACTGATACTTTTTTAAACACAGGGAATCTAAATTGATCTTCAGGTTCCACTTTTGTTTTTCAAGGTTGATGGCTGAACCAGGAGGAAGAGCAAATCTCTTTGTTTGTTAGATAAGAGCACAAAAGGGGAGTGGACAAGCATCACACTGCTTTTTATGATTTCCTTTTTTTAAATTTTCTTAATAGTATGGTCATTGGAAGACTGCATATTTGTAAATTAATTTGCAGATGGCTTTAAGTTTGCCTATAAAATGTCTGGTTTGAATCTCATGGCATAATAAAACTTGACAATCCTTTGGGTCTGGTCTCTTAGATCTATTTGCTTTTTGTATTAGCTGTTTAGTTTTATGAATTACATCAGCAGCAGATTACAGCAGGTCCTACTGTGCTAAACACCATACAAACACAGAGCAAGGCACAATGCCCTCCTCAAGTCCTTACAGTTTAAATAGATTAAAAGATTAACAGGAAAACAGATGTGAAGTCTCTTGCTCAAGGTTACCCATTAGGCCAATAGCAAAACCACAATTGAACTGGTTCCTGTGTCCCAGTCTAGTACCCTGTTGATTGCACCATGGTGCCTCTGGAAGTTAATTTGAAGTAATATTTTCAACTTATGCATTCAAATTGCTTTTAAACCTAATTGTGATAGTCTAAAAGGCATCTTGGTGGAATAAAGCCCTCTCAAAAGGCAACTGGAGGACACAGTCACACCTGAGACATGTCTCGCTTTCTTTTTATCATCATTCATCATCTTTGATGAGAAAATACTTTGAATACAGTAGGAAGCTTTTCAGCCAACCCTTCACAGCACAAGAGAAAAGAGTTTATTTCCAAACTGCATATTTACTTAGAAAATTTTAGTCCAGAAAATTTTTTCTGCTTGATGGTCACCAGGAAATGCCCACTTCCAAATGGGAGCCTCAAGGACACTGTGACCTGCTGCTGTGGTCCAGCTCCTCCTATGGAGAGCTGTGCAAGTTTTCTAAGGAGAAAAAAAATCTGATCATCAAAGACAGGGAAAGACTTACTAGGTTATGAAGCCTGGGTACCACTGCCCAGCCCCAATTTTTTCTGCTGCTGCATTGGGTTTTTTGCTACACTTTAATCCAGCACCCCGTCTACCGGGACACTGCAGGGCCCCTGACAGGGCTGCCGAGCTTCTGATGCATTCTGTCAACAAGGAGTGCCCACCTCTGCCATTCCAGCCACCGCTGTGAGGTTCCTGCTACAGCCCATTTCGCCATCGGAAGGGCACAGGGATTGGCTTCCTGAGGTGAGTTTGTAAAGGAATCCCCTTTTCTCTCTCTCCCGCCAGCCCGCCCGCCATTACCAAAGGGAGGCATGGCTGAGCCCGTGCCACAGTGCCCCCTGCAGGCGCGGGGGAATCATTGCACCGGCCCTGCCCAGCCGGGAGCCACCAACGCCCCTGCTGGCCGCAACCGGAACTGCACCGAAGGGGAAAGCGCTCAACAGCCGTGAGATGGCTGGTACTCGTTTTCTGGTTTGTGTTTCTTGTTGCTGCTGCTGCTGTTTTTCTGCCTTGCATTGTGTATATATATATTTATCTCTGTAAAGAACGGTCAGTTGCAATAATTTGGAGGGAAGAGGGTTGCATTTTCCATTCAAAGGGAGGTTCCCACCATCCTTGGCAGACACCTGTCTTTCAAACTACAAGTTATAACTGGAAAATTAAACTCTTTAACCAGTTAAGCAACAAAGCCATACATTGATCAAATCAAGATAAACAGACATTTTAAGTGTATGATATTCTATGTATAACCTTCAGACTAAGTACTATTTTATTTTCTTTTAACATATTGTTGACCAAGAAATATCTTGCTAGTTACTCTCAATGGTTAGGAGCTTTCCTGAGCAAAATGCTGTATGCATTTGCCATAATGTAGTTCTGGATTAGAAATTCTAGTGGGGGGAAAAATATGCAGCCCTGTGGCAATCTAGAAAAAAATTACATAGTTGAAAATCATCCATAGTTAGTATCAGTATCAGTATCTTCAAGTTATTTTAAAAACTTACATGGATATTTCAATTAATTTTGCAAGTTGATATTTAATAAGCACCAAAAGAATGATCGCTTTGATGCAATAACTTAATGCGACCTATTAAAAATAGTGACTTTACATTTGCATGCTGCCATTGTGCTGAATGTTGTACTTCATAAAGGCTTGTAATTGATGAGAAAGGACTGCAATTGCAAACTCTCCCTTGTTGCTTTGTCAGCCTAATCATCTGCCTTCCAGTTTGCCTGTTTGTCAGAAGTGGGCCTCTCTGTTGCCTTAGTTTGACATTTAAGAGCAGGGAAACAACAAAAACTTCAATCACACCTCAAATCTTATCACACTGGAGAGTGACTTTTCTGACTCATAGCAGGCATTTTATTAAATCTGACAAGGGCATGATCTCTTTTTCTGGATTGGATTTTTTTTTGTCTTTGTTTGGTTTTTTGTTTTGTTTTGGGGTTTTTTAATCTCTTTTTTTGTTGCCTAACTTTCACACACTTTTTTACCCTGTTGGCCTTTCTTACAATGAATAGGATTTGGTTAAATAATGGAATTTGGACACACCTTTGTTTGCTTGCTTTTTTAACCTGGAACCTCTGTTTGGTTTTGCATTGGGTGTCATTGTTTTTTTTTTTTTTAATCCCCAAATATCTACTGAAAGTGTTATAGCTCTCTTAACCCCGCAAATACCTAAAAGATTTTTCATCTTGGAGTGTAAGGCTTTATGAATTTACTGGCATTGTCTCATCCCACTGTTTCAATATGAGTTTTTCCTATTTCTCTGACCGTATACATACTTCTTCTGGTTGTCTCCATTTAATTTATTAATTATTACTAGCAAGTATTACAATTCCACATTCTTTATTCATAAAAGCTTGTCTAAAAAATTTGCATTGGCAAAGGATATATATTTGTTCTTTCTCTGATATGACTTCCCAGTCTTTGTTTTTTTTGTTCTCCTCCCCTGTTTCTTCTGGCTCCAAATATATTCCTCAAGGAGTATCTTTAAAAGAATAACTTTTCATAAAATTACAATTCTAGAATTTTTAAAGCTTAAAAATGCTGACATGCACTATGTGAAAGATGGCACTTTTTGCCCAGGAATATTGGCTGGAATACTCTGGGTTTTCTACTTCAGAAACCTTGAAACATTACATGCAATTATTTTCAGCATTATTTTCCAAAGCCTTATGATGCTCTGTAACACTATAATCCTATGATGCAGTGGGAAGGAAGGAATGTTTAGATCCAGCTTTGAAGGCCAGTATGAAACTACAAGAGGTAAAATACAGTCTCCCTTCCTGCTGGGAACAGCAAGAGAAAGACCCAGAAAATTAAGACACCCTCTTCCTTTATTTATTCTTTGTGGAGTTGTCTGAGAGTCTGTAATCTACAGTCTGAAGGGGGCTTGGAGGCAGCCAAGAGATAAAGCCTTTTACTGTTACAGGGAGACAAAAATGTAGGAGGAAAATTTTGTCACTTTTTTTCATATACTTTAGGTAGGTTGAAATTACTTTTCTAAAAACTTTGGGAAGTAAACATGACAACACTAAAAGGCAAACACATTTGAAATAGTTTTTCTGTGGGTTCATATTAGACCAGTTTGAAACTAAGTACTTAAATGGATATTCAGATAATGTCATTTGCTTATCATTTTTTGAAAAGGAGTTCAAATTCATAATTACAGCATGAATATTAACCATTACTGAAAATATGATCTACTGTCGTGAGTTTATTTTGAAATTTCAATTACAATGCTTTTATATAATTTGTAAATTTTTCAACACAGAACTTGGTGTTTGTCACATTTTTTTAAAATTTAAAAATTTTATCCTGAAGTTGGCAGTATTTGTGCACTTCAGCAGAAAGGTCCAGTTCATGGGAAATAACTGTTTTGGAGGCAAATCCCCCCTCTTTTGGAGGTGCTTTGTTTGAATATCTTAAACCAAAGAGTTATGTGTCTAAGGTTTTTATAAGTAAAGTTAAATTCAAAGTCTTTGAAGGGATGGTATACATATGTCATCAAAAATTTCTTAATTTAATAATGTGAAGAAATCACTTTAGAGGAACATGTTTATGTAAAAATACCTTAAGATGGCTTAGATTTAAGTTTATAAATGCTTGTAAAAACTTTTTTTTCTTAAAATCTTATCTTTTACACATTTCTTAAGAGGTATCTTAGGTACAGAATTTTATGTGTAAAGCTATTTTGTAAATTTATTTTCTTTGGCAAAAGCAGTGAGAATTTTTTTTACTCTCTGTTGATCACTGATGATAACTACGTTAGTGAAATGATCTAGTAGTCCCAAAGAGTATATTTTCTATTTTGATATCAGAAGCACACTTTAGACAGTGAATATTCAAGGCAGGCTGGGTGAAGGATACTGTGTTAAAAATTAAATATAGCTTTTTATTGAAAAATCAGTATGGCTCAATTTTCAAATATTGGTAAAGCTATTAGGTTTGCACACTATATTAAGTACTCTTCTTCTACTCTGAATAAACCAAAATATTAAAAAATGTTCGTAAATGGATAAAGATGCCAAAATAACATGACAATAATAATCAGAAATCACCATACATAAATCTCTAAAGAAGGAAAAATTAGAACTTGAATTTGTGAGATTTCTATCATATGCAGATCTAATCACATAAGAAAGTAACAGTAGAATTTAATGTGCTTGTTTATGAAACAAAACTGTTGAAATATATCTCCATATTTTAGGGGTTCTTAAATATCTTTTTGAACTGGTGAAAAGAGAAATTTTACCAATTGAGTAGAAATAACAACAAATGGAAATTAATGTTTTCATACATATTATTTTAACATATCACAAAGCCTTATTTCTATAAAACATGGCATTTTTAATCTGTTTAAATCCAGTTTGGTTTTCCAGATCAAAGCAAGTCTCTATGGAAATTCATCCTGGTTTGGCAGAAGAGGGCAGTGTTTCTTTACAATTGTGCATGGGAAGTATGCACATTATTTCAAAAATCAGTCTCTAGAGAGTATTTTAGGCCAATGAATTTAAATGTAATGTCCTCTGAATATGCTACTAAGTAAAAATAACAGGCAATGACAAAGCCAACATTACTGTTGCTTAATTGTTGTCAGAATTGTTCTGACCTCAGCAACAGCATGTAACCTTTAACATACTACATAGATGATTGATTTTTGTGTTCAAAGATGAAATCTATGAAACAACATCTTTGGTTGAAAATGGTAAAATGATAAAAAATTAAGCCTAATGCTACTGGTTTTTGGAATGTATTAAGGATATTAGCATCAAAAAAATAGCTTTGCAGTAAATCACATGAATCAGTAGGGGTAATCTCACTTGTCAGAAGATGTCCATGGTTCTGTAGTATCCCCTCTTATAGATCAGGAAAACTAAAAAAAAAATGATCACAGTTAATAAAAGGAATAAGAGAATTAAGTACATCTTTTACTTTAAAGACTCTGACTAAGTTCTGGCTGATTTCAAGCTAATTATTTGGTTTTTTGGCCTTTTAGCATAGTGATGTTTTCCAAGTCTGTGCCTACGTGAGTGGTTTTATTTATTTCTGCCCAAAATAATACTACAGGGTCAAGTTTCTCCCTTTGCCCTAAAGCTCTTTCTTCCCTGTATTAACACTTTGCTCTTGTCTGTGAGCACTTTATTTCAACAGGGGATGGATGAACCTGATAGCTACTCTTTGGGGAGGACTGAATTTCTCCATATCCAGAAAATGAGATTTGTTGATATGGACATAGGAAACCAAATTTCTCGAATGTGTAATGAAAGTGATTGTGTAAAAAGGTATTGAAATTTGTTCTGTTTAATGGTGGAAGCAATGTCTTCTGTCATTTCCACACAGAATTACAATATTGCTGCTAGCCTCATTAGCCTCTTGTCCAAAGTGAATCTTAATTCTAAGAGTCCTCAGAACAAAATTGCAGAGAACAAAGCAAAAGCTTAATTAAACACCTTATTAATGAAAACAAAGGAGTTGAGGTGGGAAAAGGCATTTAGAAGTTATTTCTTTTCTTGTTTTTGTTTTATAGGTCTGTTTCCTTTCCTTCTCTGCCTATTTCTCTAAGAAATTGATTAAATTCAGTGTTCTGGGAAAGTGGTTCTGCAATCCACACACACTTTCCTGAAAAAGCAGTAGCACAGAAAATGGTGGTACAAGTCTCACAGCCTACTCCAACTGTGTGAAAAAAATCCTGCTGTAGTATTCAGCCTTTCCTTCCTCTGCTGCTCACAGAAATACAAGGTGTAAGCTGCAGCTCACTTGCAGCAGGAGACAGTCTATCAAGCCTGTAAATGTGCACTACCAGAAAAGTCCTTACATTTTGTGGAATATGAATTTTAGCAACATCTTGAATGCCTTGGGAAGCAATGAGCTGAAGGGAGAAATTCCACATCCTACTGATAATAAAAAGCCTAAACAAGCCTTTTCTAAAGCCTGGTGGCATTTTTGGGGTTGTGGCAGCAGCAGTGAAGAGAGAGATTGGCTTCTGTGTTCTTTAAGTGATCCAGTATCTTCTGCTGTTACCCTTTAGATGTTCATAGGTGTGAACTGACTCTTCAGAGCAAGGCTCCACAGAAAAACTCTTTTCCTTTAAGCCTATGTGTCCTAATACAAAATTACTTTGAGATGCATGTTGCTCAAAGAAACAATTTTTTGTTTTCTGATTAATACTTATTCTGCAAATGTCAGTATTCTTGGTTAGGGAGATGCTTGTCAAAGAAGTCAGAAAAGAAGATAATAGGCAAACTGATAAAATGAAGCATTTTTAAATATAATTAATCATATTTGGAATAAAATTCTTAAACACTGGCACTTGATATGGCCCTAGGCCTAAAGATACAGGAGCTCAAGTATGAGATGAGATACACTATTCCTGCAGGTGATCCCTTCTGAATACTTTGAGGAATAAAAGTGCTCTTTTTCTTGCTTATAAGGCCCTTTGGTTTTATGGCAGTTTACTTCATTGATTGTACATTCTGCGTGCTTGTTTGGTTTTTACAGTTTCTGTTTTTATTACTTGGCTTCTTTGGATTCATACAGTTTAATTCATGTGCAGATAAAATGGGAAAGTACTGTTTTACCAATCTTCTGCATTTGTTATCTTGAAATGAAGCTACAAAATTGTTACTATTTTCTTTTCCCTATAAGATCCTTAATATAAGCCTTAATCCTGGCTTTTTTGGACTGATATCCAAGCTGATTTTAACTTTGCTTCTGTATATGAATATAATCTGACTTGAAGAATTTTTGTGTTTGCAGATAGTCCACATAACCTATGGTAAATAGAGTTAAATGAGGCTAAAATTAGGAGCAAAGTTGGATCTTGAGGAATTAAAAATGCTATTTATTATTGAACATATTGCAAATTTAAATTTATCAGGATAAATTCAGAGTTTAAACACTTGTTGAATGGCAAAATTGTAAGGATAGGCCTCTTATGTTTGTTAACTGTAGACTATAGAAAGCTTAGAATTCTACCTCTTCCATTCATTTGTTCTATACTTAACATTAATGATAAATAATAATCATTATTGAACATAAAAGAAAATGCTGTGGAGATACTTTGTAGTGAATACTGAGGCAAAAAATACTTTATAGATACTGTGTGTTTATGGAGATAAATAAATTCCATTTTAATAGACAGCAACTGAAAAGATACATTTTTTTGTGTTCTCTTGTGCCATTTACCTGATGCTTGCAATCCTGAAAACTTTGCCTCTGAAAACTGTGATGAAAGGCAAAGAAAAATACATCTTCAGTGGTTTTTTGCTGGAGGTGAGAACAGAGATCAATCTAATGTTATCACTTTATTGCATTACTTAAAAATTGCACTTCTCATACAAAAACCACGAAGCAAAATACTTGGCTAAATAACCAGAAGACACCCCTTGCAAAGCAGAAAATGCAGTTTCATCACAGATAGTAAAGTTAAATTGTTAACTAAAGCACAACAGAAATGTTAATGCTCCTTTGCTGGGGGAAATACTAGAAATTTGTCCAGTACAGAAAGAAATATTTCTATTTTAATATTTTTTGGCCTATATCATAAGGTGTGCTTATATATCACAGTACTGACTTCTGCTTTTCATAAATGTATGAGAAGAGTCTTGAACTGGCTGCAGTTTCAACAAAAAATTATGTCACCTCACCCCTGTGAGAAGCAGGAAATGTGTGTTTTAATGAGGCAGAGGTTGCTTCAGTTGCCATTTTTTACTGCCATCCTCACGCACCTTTTTGAAAGCAATCTCTGGCAGGATGTTGTATCCATGAGCACATAGTTAGGCTGATTTTGAATAAGATTTCAGGGAGACCTGTGTATCCTAATTTGAAGACAAAGAGGAATCATTTGCTTTCCAGAAAGTGTTTGTGGGTGGGTGGTTATTTTGACAGTAAAGAAATCTATTATGGACTAATGTACTAGTTGGTGTTTCTTAAAACCTTTTTGAAATACGAAACTTTTATTTTCACATTATTAAAATCGATAATGGAGAAATAAAAAAAATAATAATTGCATGCAGTACACAGTAATGCCTTTCCTTTGACTACAGTATTTTGTGAAGATTTTTAGACAAGCTTCAAAACTAGGGCACTGTGTGCTTTCAACTGCTTTAACTTCTATTTTCTCTCCCTCATAAATCAATGACTTTTAAAGAAACTTACTTAAAAGGTAAGTATTTGCCAAATTACTGTTTTTTCCCTGTATTATATTGAAGATGTTACATGGTATTCAAATCCTTGCTGTAACTGAAGCCAAGCTGTGCTTATGATAATAAAATGAATTACGTTATCAAAAAATTTGAGGTGGAAAGTCAAGCATTTTCTTCTTCTTCCTTTTAAAGTTTACATGATTTTTATTAAATTCTTTGTATTTTGTAGCACAGAGACATTTATAGCTGTATTACTTTTGCTGTCCATGATTTAAAGGAAGTAATTAGTACAGTGACAAGTGGAACTTGAAATAAATTATTTATTCTGGCCAGGATATTAATTCGATAGCTCCTCAAATGACTAAAGATTTTCAATTGTTCTTAGAGTTATGGAGTTGATTTTAATGTTGGGGGAATTTTAATGTGGGGAAATTTTTCATTCTGTTGTCAAGATTTTAGATGACCTAAAATCTTGGTAGATCACCTAAAATAAAGGTGTCGTGGTTTGAGAGGAAGTCAATTTTTTGGGATGCTGTGGTCAGACCAATAGGTACTCAGATTTGAATATTGGCACCTGGTATGGCCACTGAGGACATGGATACGCCTCTGAGAACAGAGGAGGGTTAAAGGCTGAGAACTTCCAGAGGGAAGCTCTCTCTTGGGTTCCGTAGGTGAAAGAGATCAGCCCTCCCCTGCCCGGCTCCGAGCTGGGTGGGGGACGGGAGCCATGCGGCCGGAGGAGGTAGGCCGGGCCTGGGACAGAGAAGGGAGGTGAAGGCCCCTGCAGGATGGAAGGGTGGAGGAACCCTGAGAGGCTTCGGGCAGCCCACCCCACCCCCCGAGGGAGAGAGAGCGAGCAAGCTGGTGCCTGTGCCTGTGCCACCTTGAAATTTGATAGCACGGCCGGTGTGAAGGAGAAGGGGGGGTGCTGTGAGAAGGTGCCCGGCCCTGGGAATTCTGGACAGGCAGGGCCTGGGACTTTTAACCCTTTTCTTGGATGCTGGAAACCTTGAAAATGCTGATGCCTCCTGGAGTTGAATGAGAAGAGAGACAGACATGAGACAAGAGGAAATGGGCCACGAGAGAAGCTGAAAAGAATCTTGGCTGGGAGGAGGTGATGGAGTGGCCTTTGGCTGGACTTTTCTTGTATGGCCATGGACAGAACCATTTTTCCTGTGACACAGAGACTGCATTTAGCGGGGAGGCAATGGCTTGGAGCCAAGAGAGTGCAGTCATGTGATGTGAATGAGTATGTGAACAGAGACGACGGGTGAGGAGGGTGGTTGTGATGCCCTCCATCTTCAGAGAGGAAGAAGAGGAAGATGATCTCTGTTCTCGAGACCCCTCGGCCCCAGGGGGTGAAATCTGGGGGGGGGACAGGTGTCCCAAAAGTGAGAGAGTGTGCTCTCTTTTTGGAACTGGGCAAGGCACCCTTTAAAAAGGAAAACCCTAGAAGCAGCTCTGGTCCATGCACAGTGGTGAGAGCACTGGGCATGGAAGGAAGATGTCATGATGGCAAAATGATCTCCGGGCGGTGCCACACGTGACATGGAAACACAAGAGGTTTCAACTGTGTTTCCAGGGGAAGCCTATGGTGCAAGAGGGACTCCTCCCTTGATGAACTGAGAATTGATTATCTGAAGGGTCTTGATGGAATGAGAGTTGGTGATCTGAGGGGTGAATGTATTGGAAATTTGGTGGGGGGAGGAGAAATGTTTTTGGAAGGTTTTCTGTGTGTTTCTGTGGGTTTTCTGTTTTTGGAAGGAGTTCTGTGTGTTTTCTTTTATATTTGTAGGTTAATAAAGGGTTCTTTTCCCTTTTATTGCTAAGCTGGAGCCTGCTTTGCTCTATTTCTGATCACATCTCACAGCAGACACCAGGGAGGAGGCATTTTCACGGGGGCACTGGCATTGTGCCAGGCTCAAACCATGACAAAAGGTGAAGCAGATATGTGCATTTTCAGCTGCAGCTGACAACAGCAATCTATAGAAATTTGACTGATAGAGATTATTATGAATATGCCATTTGCAAAACATTTCTTTCCTCCTTGAACTTTGTTCAAGACTATTAGGGATTCCTCTCAACCTACCAAAGGCTAGATCTGGAATACAATTTCTGACAGATAGAGAATGACAATGAGAGGGAAAAGCCCTAAAAGATAATGTCTTTTATTCTTTCGAATTACCTTTTTTTAATTCTTGTAATTATTTTCAAAACTAAGTTTAATTTATCAATTCTCTTATAAAATTAATTGCCATTTAGGTGAATTCCACCATGAAAAAAAGGAAGTCTGCAGGAAATGATAATCCAAAATGTATATATATAAAACTAATTAGAAAAGTATGGATACAGTTGTAATGACTTTAACTCATGAATCTCTTTAACTGAATCAATTAAATGTTTAGGTGACCTGCTGTGTGTTTCAAAATGAAATCTGGATTCATGTTAGTCAGTTCTGCTCTGTTACAAACCAGATTGGTGCTTTATAAAAACAATTGCAGTACTATATTTTTCCACTTCTAAAAAATGTGCATAAGCTATGAAGGACTCATTGGTTAAAAACATCAAGGAGCCATCTTGATGTTGACTTTTATAAACAACTGTGTTGAAGAGTATGTAGCCGAGCAAAGTTTAATGTAAAGAACTGGAATTTATGTCTAGTGTTGTTAGCTGTACATTCAATTAACCTGTCCTTGACAAGAAAAAATTCTTTTTGATTTTATTCAGGTTGTGTGTCAACCTGTGAACAACATGAAGCATCCTTACTTTAATATCAGCTATTTATATCTGTAATTATTTAATAGCAATATTTTGGGGTAGTCAACAATTAAAATAAAAATATTGTAATATACTGTGCATTTTTGTCAAGACCATCTTGATATTTTACACTAACCAGCTGTGTCTGAAGGAGTTCTGTAACTCTGTTCTGTTGCTGTCAGGTAGGATTTGATACTGTCTTGTAAAAAGACTGTAAATTGGCTTTTGGGGTTTTTTTAATAACTGTCTGTAAGAGTTTGTTGTACTGTTTTGGGGGTAGAAAGAAATTAACATGATTTTCAGATCTAAAGTAGTAGAAAAATATCAAAGCATCCATACTGATAATTTGAAACAGAGTGCTAGAACTTAACATAATTTTGCTTTGGGCACCAGATACTGATATTTTCTTTCAGGAAAAAAAATCCCAAAACCAAAACAGCCAAAAGTTAAATCTACAAATTAGTTGCACCTGCACATTCTTTTAGTCCAGCTTTTATTGCTGAGGAAAGGCTAGTATGCTTCCTTCTCCTTTTGGTTCTGGGTTTTTAAATACTGAAACTGCAGCTGTGAAATGTACTTGAAGTAAAATCTCCACTGGGGCACATCTAAAGCAAACTCTCTTCATATTTACTGACATTTTTTTGTCTCTGCTTGCACTGCCATTATCTGGAATGTCTTTCTTGTGTCAGGTTCTTTTTTTGCAATATGATTTGCAAACTTCAGAACCAAGAATTCCTGTACCATGTCAAGCCCTGTCTTTTCCTTGGAATTTTTCTTTCTTCATCATTGCTTCTATCTCTCTCCCTCTCACTTAAATTTCTTTGATATCTTAGAGAGCTACAGATATACTGATATATAGATAAAGAAGATGATCTAGTCCTGTTTCTTATCATAGAATGATTTAGGTTGGAAAGGACTGTTAAGACCATCAGGGGTAACCATCCCACCAGCACTGGGAAATAATGTCCCCAAGTGCCACGTCCATAAGTCTTTTAAATACCTCCAGGAACAATGATTACAGCATTCTCTGGGCAGCCTGTTCCAGGGCTTGACAGTCCTTTCAGTGAAAAAAATATTCCTAATGTCCAATCTAAGTCTCTTCTGGTGCAACTTGGGGCCATTTTTCCTGACCTATCTTTTGCTACTTGGCAGAATAGCTCAACCCTCACCTGGCTCCACCCTCCAGGAGTAGGGAGGTTTAGAGAGTGACAAGATCTCCTCTGAGCCTCCTTTTCTGCAGGCTAAACATGCTCAGCTCTCTCAGCTGCTCCCTCATCAGCTCCAAACCCACCCCCAGCTCCGTCGCCTTTCTCTGGACTTACTCCAGCCCCTCAGTGTCTTTCTTCTAGTGTAATGTACAACAAAGTCACAAAATAACTCAGTCTCCACAACAGCTATTGCTCAATGACTATTAAGGAAATCAATAGCGCTCTTTAAATCCCAATAAGCATTTCTGGCATCCTAAACGATATTTGAATATTTATTATTTCAAATGCTTAGAGCTTTGTGACAAAAGAAAAAAAAATATCATCTTTATGAAGGTATTCTGAGTGAAATGTCAGTGTTCCTACTGCTTCACTCAATTTTTTCACCTTATCATGGGGATTTTCCTGTCCTCTGCTCCCCACCATAGATTCAGACCCATAATGCTGCTTAATAATTTAAAATTCTTTTTAGTTAATAAAATAAAATATTAAATAATAAAAGGGGTTTGTAAGTACTCCTAACTTTAATTGGCACTCTTCTGATCTATTTGACAATTAGTTGGTATGTTTATACATTCCTTTCCCTCTTTGGCATCTGTCCAATTGTGATATTTTTCTAGTAAGAGCCACACTGAGCTTCAAATAATTATAAGATTATGAATTGATATAATATTTTATATTATAAAGATAATAAACATTTTTGGTTTTTGAAATGCTGAATAAATATTTTGCTCTTAAAATGCAGGGGATTCATAATGAATGACCTCTATAAGCTTTCTCTAATCTAAAAAATCCTAGTGGCTTTTGCAAATGACCTTCTGGTCTTTTCTTAAACATAAAATAAGTTAATGTTTTGTACACATTTTCATCTCTCAGAGTTTTCATTAAGCCAAATGTTATTCAAACAATATTCACAGAATGTTCTAAAAGACATTATGAAAGAGAAAAAAAACGCACAAAAATATTCATAGAGTAAAAAAATGCATAAAGTATTTCCATCAAAAGTAACATACCAAGATGATTTAGTACCTGGAATCCTGTTTACTGCATCCCAGAATTGTGAACTTTTTGTTCAGCAACAGCAAAAAACCTTTGACAATATTTTGTTATGATTGTCTTTCATATGTCTTCTCTTCATAAAAATATTATTTATTTTTCTGGAAAAGAAAAACAAACAACAACCCTTTATTCTACTGGAAATGCTGTTAAATAGCAAATGGAGAACTCATTGTTTACAGATCTTACTCAAAGTTATTGAGGCTGATGAATACCTGTTTTTTGGTTTCAGTATCTTCTTGTTTAACTATATATTTTATTAAAGGGAATATGCATAGATGGGATTTGACTTTGGCAATCACTAAAAAACTGAAGTTGAGGGATGAGATGCTTTTGGTGAAGCTGAGTTTTGTTGCAAGATTGTTTGATTTTTATTTTTCCCCAGGAATGATCTGTACACTGTGCTGGAATTTAGAACATGTTTCACCTAATTCCCTACTAGGGTAGGAGTCCTATTGATTGAAGGGAAACTAGATTAATATTAATTTGTTGGTCTGTTTTCCTCTTTTTTTTTATTTCCCCAAAACTTTAAAACTTTCAGTTCTAGAAACACATCTACCATGTTTCAATTGCTTCAAAAATTAACCTCAATTTCTTTTTTTCCACTGCTTACCTCTGGGAATTGGGTCTTCCCCATAACTGTTCTTGGCAAGAGTATTTGTGTTACTAGTCTAGAACAGAAGAGTCATCTAATTGAGTTGTTGATGTTCCTGTGTCTTTTACTTTCCATGGCATAATACACTGTATCCTGCTATCCCCAAAACATTTAAAAACCCCCAACAAGCATGCTTCAGTCATACCAACTGAACAAATTTAATATACTTTCTTTCCTGAGTGTTGTGTGAGTCCCATCATCTTCAGATGAGAAAGATAATAAAAATTATGCATATACTTTGTAATGTTCAATTCTAAGTTGACCTATTCTTGCAATTTAGGCATCATTCTTTAAACTCTCAGAAATTATATGTTCTGAATACACACAAATATAATGATGATTTGTACAGAAGCCAGGTTATTCTCTGAAGGTCTATTTTAATATTTTCTTTGGGCAGAAATACTAGGATAGTCTTCCTCCATAATTATAGGGTTCATTACCAGCCTTTCAATGCAAGGGAATCAATAGTTTAACATGAAGTGAGAATAATTTGTTAAGGTTTGGCAGGAGAGCTGATAGGGACTTAACAACTCTTACTGAAATTTTTTGAGTCATTGAAACTCTTCATGGGGATGAAACAATTTCAGCTAATTTCCTATCTCTAATTGGTGAAAGTAGTTTCTAAATTATTGTAAACAAAAAAAAATTTTTTTTTAAAAATAGCTAATAAAAGTAATAATTTATGAAACTGAATTGATAAAGAGGAAAGATCTGAAGTAGTCTACCTAAAAAATCAGTTTTGATTTCTTTCCCAACTGCTTTTGCGCACTTTTTCTGTTTGTTTGATTTTTGGAACTAAAAAAATACCATATATTGAATAATAATATATAATCATGTACTCTAAAAAAACAGTGAAATGTGGTTTTTCAGACTTATTCGACAAAAAAAAGTTCTCTATAGCTGGAGTTTTTTGTGCTGTCATCAAAGTTTCAGTATCTCTCCAAAACTCATGGGCTTATATTTTCTTTCTTAACCACTGTAAAAAGTTTTTTTTTGATCTTTGCCTTTATTCTACTTTGATTTCTGTCAAATCCTGGTTTTCTTAGCTTTCCAAATATGTGTGTCTCTTTCTTACGAGGAATGATTTTCTCACCCTTTGAAATAATTTGGTGGTTTACTTTTAGGTTCACTACTTGTTTTGGTGGTCTTTTTTGTTTTGCTTTGGGTTTTTTTGTTTTGATTTTTAATTTAATTTTATTTTATTTTACTTTTTAAAAATTTTATTTTACTGTTATATTTCAGCTCCATTTCCAGTATTTTCTTAGCTCATGTACTTTTCAGTTTTGTTTGTTCTTTCATATTTTAAACTACTGGCCTGCCTATCTTCACAGGTATGTTTTACTACTCAAGTATCTCTCCATACTTTGTCTATTAAAAAATAGGTGCAAAAGGTAAAAACCTCATCCTCAGCCTTCTTACTACTATAAAAGTACAGAAGAAAATTAATTTTTCTGTAGTTTTATCATATACAATATATACAATTATCTACCATGGCAATACCCACAAAGGATTTATAATTTGAGTCTCTTTGGAGTTCTTTTTTGCTGTGTCTTCACTAATTTCCTATACTTATTGAATGTGGTGCTTTTGTACCAGGGGTAGAAGTTTTCTCTGTCTGGAATGTATCTATCAGATGGCAATATAAGTACTTCTATCATTCAATAGTTAGACATCTGTTAATATAATAAGGATTTGGTAAAATATTACAGGTATTTATAATGAAATAACAGCACTCAAAGTTGTAAGTTTTTCTTGTACCAAGGGAAGAGAACTCTTGTGGAAATCAATATAAGACACAAAAAGTTATTTCCTAATCGTGTAGAAATGCTTTGAGGATATTATTCCTGTTAAGAAGCAAATAATGTGTAATACAGGTCATTCATGAAGAATACACTGGCCTTGTGAGGAAAAATCCATCTTATAAACTCTTCTTATACTTAATTTTCTGATTGTTTACTTTCAAAGAGCAAAATGATTGAGTTTTGGTTAATTTAACCGATTTGATTTCTCCTGGAGTGAAAACAAAAGTAACTTCTCTTCAGCAATGGATCTGAAGGCTACTTGGAACATTGCTTATTTGATGAAAGTTAGCGAAATATTGTAACTGTACTCTTGGGAACATTAATGTTCAACTTTTTTTCTATATGGTTTTGGTTATGAGCAACATGTTTTAAGGTATATAATACAGCAAGAACTATGGTATCTCGGAAGGAAAAATGGAGAATTAGGAAAAAAAAAAACCAGCAAGGTGTAGAGATTACTTTACAATGCTAAATATGATTATAAATTACAGTTATTACACATGTGCATAAGGACCAGTGTGCAGCAATGTATTGGAAGTAGGAATACACAGTAATGAACAGTCTCTGCCCAATATTATTGCAAGATGAAAAAAAACCCCAAAACAAAAGACAAAGGAACTACTCAATGAATTAATGGATACACTGTGAGCAACACAGTGGCAGCAACTGCTTGTTCTGGGAACTGCTGTCTATGATGGGAGGCTTATCTGCAGGTTTAACCATATTGAAAGCAAAGGAAATGCCTCTGGGGAAAGGAAGATTACCCATAAATTAAACCTGAGACAACAAAGTCCTGGCTGCTCTGGCCAATGCAGAAATACAAGGGCTGTCAATGAGAGAACTGCTAGAGCTGCAGAATGCAAAGGGAAATAATTTTAGCTTTTTGAATATTACATTGCAATGTTCTGTTAAATGATTTTAATAATTTTCATTTCTTTCCTTTCAGAGATATACACTTTTTTGCTTGATAGCAGGATCTTTGCAAAAACAGGTCAAGATCCTGCATGCTGACTGTAGGTAGCCAATATGGAAAGAAATGGAGAAGAAGGTCATATGACATAGAGCAAGATGAATAAAAACCAAAAAAATTCACAGTTTTACTGGTTCTGTTCCTGAAACAGTTTTACTGGTTCTGTTCCTGAAACTTGAATCCCTAATTGTTGGGGTTTTTTTCACCCCAGGTAAGACAGTGGTAATTGTAACTGCATGCATTTATGTGTATACTTATATGTGTAAACTCAGATAGCATTTGTGAACTTCCAGCCAGGCTCAACATGGTATAAACAGTGTTTGATACTTTACTTGCTAGTATACGCAAAGTGATCTTAAACTGAGAGAGACAACAAATGAGCCCGGTCTCATCAAACTGCCTATTGACTGCAAGGGCATTATGCCAAGATAAATCATCAGAGAATTAGGACCACTTAAGTTTCAAATGTGTATCTGAAAAATTGTTGTATTTTAAATATTGGTGAAACCCCACAACAATTATTTTGGTTTCAGGGGATAAAGCCAGAATCAGTTTGGGTTTATGCTAGTATTGCATCCTCTTTTATAAGCAATACAGACAACACATCCTGGACATCTACTTCACTTGTAATGGAGTCACTTGACTGCCAGCTTTTTACAAGGCACACTGCATTCTTCCTCTCCCCTCTGCCCTTGTGTGTGCTACACAGAGCCACAGAATAGTCTGAGCTGGAAGGGATCTTGAGTCCAGTGCTGGAGTGAATGTCCCACACGACAGACAATGCCATGGAAAAAAAAGAACATATCCTGCCACACACAAATGGTAAAATGGTGCTGTAGATAAAACTACATTGGTTCCAGTCTTAATTAGTCTTAAACTGTGCAGCACAGGCTTGAGAAGAGAATGCTCAGAACCCCATGGGAAAAAATTTAAAGGCACAACTGATGGGTTTGGGGTTTTTTAATATATCATCCTGCTTATAAAAAGAGTTTTTTTTTTTTTTGGCTGAGAACATGCAAAAATTGAGGAATTGTGTAAAATTTTTTTCATAGAGAAGAACAATGGTAATGAAATTTTGGCAGTGAATTTTGTTAGTGTTTTATTTAAACAAATTTTCACAAGAGAAGAATTCATATTTGAATAAAAGTAAGTCATCATTTGATATGTTTGATTATGAACAAATATTTAAATATGGGGTACTTTTAATTTTAAATATTTAAATCTGTTACAAGGGATATTCTGGCTACTTAAGTAATTTAAAAAATGGAATGAAGAAGTCATGTCTAAGCGTTCCCCATCAACTCTATAATATCTTTAATTACATCAGTCCCATACTCCAGAAATTTTCCCATTTCACCTCTCAGTAGTTACCAAGAATGAACCTAAGTCAAACCTGGGAGTCCTTTTGACTAATTAATACATATTCTGCATTCCTTAATTTTAGTTATACAGCAAAACATTGGCCTAACACCTTTTTTCCTTTATTCCTCTTCTAACCCTGCTGGATACTACTGTGATGTAGAAATGAAATTTTTAAAAATATTATAATGGAAAAGATGGAAGAATGTGCTGCTTATGGATGGGATATAGTTAATTTTCTTTATAGTACCTTGTATGGGGCTGTGTTTTTAACCACAACAAATAAATTACATATTCTTTCCCCAATTCAAATTACACAAAACAATGATTTTGTTTCAAAATTTGTAGAAGAATCTATAATTTTTACTCCATTTCAATATGCATTCTCCATATTCTCCTAGCTGCTCTCAAATCCAACTTTTTCATTGTCCATTGTTCTCTACCTTGAAACATGTCTCTATATCCATGTCTTCCCACAGTAATTACACTCTCACAAGTTGTTACTTTCCACTCTTTTTTTCTATAACTCTTTGTAGGATGAGGCTTGGAGAAGCAGCAAGTAGGGGACACCAATACAGGACACATTGCACTCATAGCTGACAGCTAGGTGAAATTGTACTAATAAAATAATTCATTAGGTTATGAATGTGGTTCACTGCTGACAATTCATCTCAGTTTTTTAATGATTCCCAGAAGAGAATATGATTCAATAAGGTAACTCCACAGTGGGTCACGACCAGATGCTGTAGAATGCTCCTGTCCAAGTCTCCCCCAGCTGGAGGTGGACCTGAGAGAGGAGGGTCCAGTCCCAGCCTTGGTTCCTGAGGGTGTACACTCCAGAAAAGTCTGTCTGTTTCTCCAGCTCTTTATGCTCTCTTTGCAACTCTAACTTGACTAGACTCAGATCTTACTGTCTACCAACTGCTTGCCTCAATCCACTACCTCCTTATGACACTTTCTGATTATTCCTCTATTATTTCCTCCATTTCATAATATATTTCTGACCTTGATGACCTCAGCTCAATCAGTTCTGTTTCTTTCTTTTTTAATACTTCAGTGCAACTTCCCTCCCCTGCCGACTCTTCTTTCCCCAGACTTTTTAACCATCCAGTTTAAGTCCAGTCTCTCATGTCTGGCAGCTCTACCATTTCCTTCATTCATCTGTGGTTCCTTGTGCTGTCTCATTGTCTCCTGATTCCCAGGTCTTGATCTTAGCCTTTATTTAAAGCATATTTTGGCACAGGTTCTTAATCTCTGCCTACTTTCTGACCAGCAATTTTTTCTCTTCTGAAATCTGTTAATCCCAAAATGTTACCAAATTGCTGATAGGCTTGGCCTTGGCCAGTGGTGGGTCCATCATGCAGCTGGCTGGCATCGGCTCTGTTGGACACGGGGGAAGCTTCTGGCAATTTCTCACTGAAGCCACCTCTGTAGATCCCATGCTGCTAGCAGAACCTGGCATGCAAACCCAATACAACTGATCATGAAGAGTTGTTCCTCTCAGTTTCAGCTGATGTATAGGAAGTACTGGCATGTTGTTTGAAATATTGATGGTGAACTCTTACCCTGCCTACCTCTACAAATATAGGTTATTTACTTAATTATTTTAGAAGAAATAAACGTCTACAGCAAAGGAATTCAACCCATCTGAATGTTTATCATCTATTACTCTTAACAGTGTAAGTTGGTGCCATTGTTAGCAACTGAAAATAGGTTATTCTGATAAATGTTGATGGGAAACTGTGTTAAAATGCATGAGCATATTGTTTACATTATGTTCTGTTTAGCCTCTTGCCTTTAGTGGGATTACAGGACAGTAACAGGAACCAAAACAGAGACAATTCTGGGGACTTTGCATGCAGGGTTCTGAGAGCAGTGGCCCATCAGAATATATCAAATGGCATAATCAGTGTTTATAATGATCCTATAATGCTTACATAAATTCCTGCATTCTGACTGATAATAGACTTCAGCTAGGGGCAATTTACATTCAGAATAGTTACAGAGAAATTGGTTTATTGCCTGCGACAATTCTATACCTACATAATCAAGAATAATACATTTTCTTGCAGAGTACACAAAATTAATTTATAATACAGAATACTTTTACAAATAGAAGTAACTAAAAATAGTACACTTGACCTGCAGCCAGCATTCCTACTAATATATTTTGTCTGAATACAAGTCACGTTGAAGATTACCTTCTGTCAGAATGAAGAGTATGAAGAGTACGTAGGAACGTAAATCCTGCTTATAAGAAACTTTGCTGAAGTGAAACTTATAGAAGAATGGGAGGTCTGGGGATAATTTATGGATTAACCAAAATTGCATTAATAGCTAAATTAAGTTTTCTGTGCATTTTATAGAACAGTTTTGGGTTTAGTTTTTGGGTTTTGGGGTTTTTTACAGTTGTGTTTGCCTGGTATTAGTGTTCTTCTTTGAAGTTCAGCTTCTCTGTTTTAGTTTTCTTGTGCAGAAAATTTTTTACCAAACATTTTGGGCTAACATGGCAGTCATGGTGAATATAGTCCAGATTTTAGGATTTTAGAGTTTTTTCTTTCTTATTTACAATCTAGTACAAAATTTGAGACAGCTTACTTACTTCATAAATGGAAAACACATTAATACCCACCTGAAAAATATCTTCATACCTCAAGATGAGAATACTGTCCTTCCAGGATTAGGAATGATTTTAGTACAAAATCGTGAAGCATTAAACAATGAGGTTGATGAGGATCCATTTTTCTTTCAGGCCTAGAGCAATTGTTTTTTGGTCATACCTTTCTCAAATGTCTCAGCACAAAGATAGTAGAACTCATTTTACTGCAGTATTTATGGATGGTGTACAGCTCTTTTTCTGGATGTTTAATATGCCATAAGGAAGTTTCTGAGACAGTGAAATGGACTTCTTGAGATTATCAAACTCTACTGAGAAGGATTTTGCTGTCCCAGAAATGCTGCAGCTGAACTTTATTCTCAGTATGCCAAGAATTTGTTAAGACCAAATTGTGAGAGACTATTAGGGCCATGGAGGAGATGGAAAACAACATATTCGCAGTGGGATTTGATGAGTAGACAGATCAGGAAAAGGAATTACACACCTGAGTTCTCTTCAAGGCAGACCTAAACAAGATGGTGGTGGTTTCACCCAGCCATTATGTTTCAACTCACTGCTCAAAATCTCTTTTACTTGGGCAGACAACACTGACTCTGTGTTTACTCTCTAATTTTTAAAATTTACTTACATTATATATTTTTTTAAATATCTGTTCTTGTTCATTTGGATATTTTCTTTCAAAAGGGAAGAGTTCTTTTTCCTCTTACTAGCTAATTTGTGTATTCTAAGAGAATTGAGAAACATTTAACTGCATCAGTGGGAAATATTTTTATGTTCTCCAGAGTGCCTTGTATAAAACAATAATTCCAATCTTTTTATGTATATTTTTATTAACTTTCAGTAAATCCTATAAGCTATGAGTTTCTCTCAATGTCAGAAAAAAAGATTTAAAAAAAGAGAGCTCTATAATGTAGGTTTATTGGTGATGTCATATGTGAATTCCCTCCTTAATGAATGCAATTGGAGCAGGTTTCCCAGAATGTTTCCAAGAAATCTTGGGAATGATAAAGTACCACTGGTCACCTCTCATTGTAGAAAAGGCTTTGTATAGCATAATAGACAAAGTTAAACCTATGGTCAACAAAATAGTTCCAAAAATAATGGAAAATACACTAGTAATCTGGTTAAATTATTGGTTTATGTATTTATTTTTTAATTTTTCCCTTCCCATTTCTATGTACTCAAATTCCAGTGAGAAATGATACTTATAAATAAAAAACTACTAAGTAGTAGATTTTTTCACTTCTTAATAGGCTTGTCATGACATATTGAAGTAAACTCTGGAAATTGGATTTTGCTTCTCATGTATCTTGTAAATACTCCATATATAAAATCAGATTAAAATAGTTTAATAGTTTAATATTTAGAATTATTTTAGTCTTAATCATTATGGAATACCAGATCATTAAAAAAATGTAATTCTTCTGTCAGTAGCTAATTATTTGTTTAAAGTGATGGCATATGTGATTAAATTCCAACTTACAACAATTTCAATTAGACTAATGAAAACTAATTATGAGTATTTCCAGCTACCTTAGGAATATCAGTTCAGTATTTTGTCTGCTGTGTATTTAAAATCTAGCTGTATATTCCAATAGATTTTTTGTCAGGTTTCATGCTAAAAACATGACATAAATTATGAGAAAATCAGACAAAGTAAATAACTGAATAATCAGATAAAATGCTAATGAAGTTTAGAAATTCATTATGCATCTTGTCAGTGTCCCTGTAGCAAATATTTCTATATATTTAGACAGTCCCTTACTGTCATGCAGGCTTAGCATTAAGTAATCATGACCATGATATTTGTAGCACCAAAGAAATGGACCATAGGAAAACAAAATAAGATCCATGTTTCTTGCAACTGAAATGGAAAATTACTATTATATGACTGTAACTGATTATCTTCTACTTTGACTCTATCAGTTGACTGGATGTAACAAGCTGGAAGAGATTTAATAGCTGGTACACTAAATTACCTTTTTTTAATTGAGAATTGGTAACAATATTGTTTTCTAATGGAAACAGGATTTATTTTGCATTATAAATTCCTAGCAATTAAATACCAGATAATTTAATTGTATTTAATTTAGTTATAAAAATAAAAAAAAATGTGAAGGGCTTGAAAAATTCTAAACATATTCAAGAATGATAAATTAGTCCCTAAATAGTCAAAACATTGGCTTATGAAAAAGCTCAAAGGGGACAAGGAAAACTGAGAAACCTCTGTAGGTATATGCACCTCTCACTTCTCTGGTATTACAGAGAAGTGCCATTAAAGTTATTTAACAGCTCTCCTTACATTTGAAATTCTTATAAGATCTTGTTAAGAAAATATTAAAAAAATAACCAATTTCCATTGAAACTCACCTTTGAATGATCTGAAACTTTTCCTCTAAAATGATGGGACAAGTTCAAGACAAAAAATTTTGCCATTTTTTAAAAAAATACTGAATGTCAGGATATATGTAAGGGAACATGTTTTTTTCTTCTATTTAACTTAGTACAAAATACTTGAAATTTATTTAGGCCATTGATGAGTTTTTCCATTCTGATTATTGAAAAGAAGTCTGAGTTATCCATTGATTTTCTAAAAGAATAGAGAAATGTGTTGAAATTTTTGAAAGTATTAACTCTTCAAATGCACTGGTTTTTATCTGTCTGAGGCTATTTCTCTGTGAAACTTCATTCCATCTTACTTGCTGATTTGCCTTTACTAGTAGTATAAAGAATAATGAATCTAATTTTTTGAAGATTTTTAACATTACTAATAAATCATTATGTGAGTAGCTGTATGGTCGCCTAAGAATTTAATGTTAAGCTAATTTAAGGGGAAATAAACATTTCGAGCAAACGTTACTACTTTAAATTGTTTAACTAAAGGTTTTGTCAGAAAAGTGGTATTTATTTTCCACTTTTTTTGGCATTGTGACTTTTCATTTTGAGAGAGTGCTAGGTGTGAGGCCAGTAGCAACTAATACACCACTCTAGAGAGAATCAAATTCAGAAATTATTAGCTTAATGGTTAAGAGCAATCATTATATCTGTGAAAAGTCTACAGCCTAGAACAAATAGACTGTTGTCTCTCAGTTAAAAGACCATAAAATTTCTAAATAGATATTTTCACCTAATGGTTAGAGGGCCAAGAGTTCCCATTATTATTTCCAATTCAGTTGCTGAAATAGGATGCATGACTTCACTTGGATTAGAAAACTAATGGGAAAGAGCCAAAGGTTCAGCCTTTGATTTTCTGGGGGTTACTCAAGTATTTAATATTTAAAGGTAGAAATTATTTTTGGATATACTAGTGCAGCTCATATATAAAAAATGGGATTTAAATGTCATAAATGTGCATAGATATAAAACAGTTCTCACATGGAAACAGTAACATTGCACACAATAGATAATAATTTATGAGTAGGAAGGGTAAAAAACACCATGCAGCAGCTGTAAGAGTAGAGTGAGAATTTGTGAAACGACCATGCAGTCAGCAAGGACAATGCAGAAGGAAGGGGAGGAGGTGATCCAGGTGCTGGAGGAGATTCCCCTGCAGCTCATGGAGAAGACCATGGTGATGCAGGTTGATATCCTGCAGCCTGTGGAGGACAGCAGTGGAAGAGGTATCCGCCTGCAGCCCATGAAGGACTCCACACCAGAGCATGGACACACCCTAAAGGAAGCTGCAGCCTGTGAGGAACCTGTGCTGGAGCAGGCTCCAGACAGGAGCTGTGCTCTGTGGAGAGGAGCCCATGCAGGAACAGGCTTTCTGGCAGGAGCAGTGGCCTGTGGAGAAATCTTTCAGTAGTCCACTCCCGAAGGACTTACCCCATGGAAAGGACTCATGCTGAAACAGTTCATGAATTATTGTTTCCCATGGGAAAAAACTTCCCCCACTGGAGCAGGGGAAGAGCATGGGGAGGAAAGAGCAGCAGTGGTGACATTTTATGAACTGACTACAACCTCCATCTCCTGTCCACCAGCACTACTTATGGGGAGGAGATAAGAGTTATGAATGCAGTCATGAGTTGAGCTTGGCAAGAAGTTGGTGTGGAGAAAAAGTGGTTTTCGTTTCTTTTTATTTCTTACTGTCCTACTCTGTTATTATTTAGCAATAAATTAATTTCCCCAAGTCAGGTCTGTTTTGCCTGTGACATTAATTAATGAGTGACCTCCCTGCCCTTATATTGATACTAAAGCTTTTTCTTTGGGTTTTCTTCCTCTATCCTCTTGAGGGTGAGAATGATGGTGTCTTGGTGAGCAGGAGGGCTTAACCACTGTACGAAATTATGTTTTTGGCATGACCCTTTTTCACTGTTCTATGCTGTTATCTTGGCTTCTGTAGGTAGGTATTTTGTGTTTTATGATGGTGACAACCTCATTATTAAAATGCCAGCCATTATGAGGAAAGAGAATGCTCCACTTAGATCCATGTGATGGGGAGGAATTTAGCATGCAGTCAAATGTCTGAAAGTTTAGTGTTAAAATCTCTGTTCTTCTTCTTCAGTTCCAAGTAATGGCAAAGAAAATGAAATTCCATGTTCTTACCATGGCACTCTTCTTCTTCTAAATTACATCTAGCAACTCACGTGAGTTTTAAAAGGCTATTCTACTTGTGTTGGTTTTAGCACTATATTTCCCCTTGTAAGACTTTTAAATATAAATAGAAAATTAGTCTGTAAAATAACCTGACACTAGAGCCTCAACATCAGTTCAGATCAGTTCAGTTCAGTTCAGAGAAATAACATAATACAATAGAAAAGATGAATGGAATGGAATGGAATGGAATGGAATGGAATAGAATAGAATAGAATAGAATATTGCAGATTATGTTTATTCATTTGTGATTTTGTTCTGTCTTAAACAGAAGATATAGTTTAATGGATATATTTTGTATATTATCAAAATACACTGGAGAGAGACTATGTACAAGGGCATGTAGAGACAGGGTGAGGGGGAATGGATTTAAACTGAAAAAGAGTAGGTTTAGATTAGATATTAAGAAGAAATGATTTACCATGAGGATGGTGAGGCAATGGCACAGATTGCCCAGAGAAGTCATGGGTGTACCATCCATGGAAGTGTTCAAGATCAGGTTATATGGGGGTCTGAGCAACCTGATATAGAGAGAAGTGTTACTGTCCTTGGCAGGGTAGTTGGAACTAAATAATCTCTAAGGGCAACTGTGCACTGGAACAGATAACCCAGAGAGGGTGTGGAGTCTCCCTCACTGGAGATATTCCAGAACCATCTAGATGCAGCCCTGTACATGCACTGCTGACCCTGCTTGAGCAGGGAGGTTGGACTACATGGCCTGCTGTGATCCCTTCCCACCTGACCCATTCTGTGATGCTATGTTGTTTTGCCTAGAACTTCGAGAAAATTTCAGAGATAACAAGCTGGGGAAGAATGAATACTTTCAGAGGTGACAAGTACAACTAGACTGCACTGATTTGAACCTACAAATAAGAATTATAAACAGCAGAGACATGGATAATCTTGTCACTCTCCTGATAGTGTTGTTTAGGGCTTTTGCTTTCTTGCTTACTTTGGTTTAACCCCTGAATTTCCAAAACAAAATGTAAAACTAGCCTTTTCTATTTGTCATCTTGGCAAAAACAGAAGTCACGGGAAAAGCTGTTGATTCTCAGTTGCTTCTGCCAGAAATCACACTGATTTCTTCAAGAAAAAAGAGATCCTTTTGCTGGCAGCATCCAATGTTTTCGTGCTAATTTGTATCTCTACACTGATTATTGAGAAGTCTACCGTTGGACAGTAGCCTTTGAGGGTAAATTTTCCTGGAATGACAAAAAACAAGAAAGCAGATGGGAAAATACAGTATGACACAACCAGAAATGAGAAAAGGATTAGACAGAAATTTAAAAAAAACAAAGAAAAGTCCCATACTTCTAAATTCTCTACTATGAACCCTTGCCAGAAATTTGATAGGTTTTCTTTTTCTTTTTCTTTTTCTTTTTCTTTTTCTTTTTCTTTTTCTTTTTCTTTTTCTTTTTCTTTTTCTTTTTCTTTTTCTTTTTCTTTTTCTTTTTCTTTTTCTTTTTCTTTTTCTTTTTCTTTTCTTCCTGGAACTTCCCTTCCCTTCCCTTCTTTGTTTTTTACTTTCTTTTAAAATCCAGGTACAATTGAATAGAGCGCTGTTCATGGCAATAAACTGTAGTAAAAAGATAGGCAATATTTAGAGTCATAGAGTTTGCTTATCTTTTAGGAAAAGAATGATCAGGACTGGCAGACAGCACCTTCAGAATGTATAAGGAGGTTAAATATTTTCTCATTCCAGTCATACTTACTGCTCTCTGATTCGACTTGTTAACCATCTTCTGTTCTGGTAATAACAGTGAAAGTTTTTTCTAAGTAGATGGTGATAAATACTTGTTGGATTTAATATCATGATGGTTACATATTAAATGACAGTTTAAAAAGTCTTTTCAATAAAAGCTCTAATTTATTGCTTCTTTAAATTTTAAATTTTAAGTGATTACTACAAAGCCTGAATCTTCATTTCTTACAGAAAGAAAACAGATGTTTCCATGCTTGTAGCTGATTTTTTAAAGCAGCTCATTATCTGCAGAAATGCCAAACCTTTCCTTTGTTTTGTTCTCATTTGCTTTCATATTATGTACACTTTTGGAGAGCTACTAGACAGTACGCATGTTTGAAGTATTAAATACAAGAGATACAGACTGATCTGTCATTCTGAATCATCCTTGCAAATGCTCATGAAGTAAAATCAAGTCACATCCATCTAATTCCTGACACACTAGACACTCTTGCTTTGATAACCTGGCCCTGCACAAATTTATCAGTATGAGTAGCAAGTTTGTTTCTTTTTTTTTATTTCATTCTTCATAGAGAAAGACAAAATCTTACAAACAGTTCAGTAAAATGAAATTATGTTCACCTGTGGTCAAGAAAAACAGTGTCCTGTATGGATTCATGCAGCCTTGTTTCCCACAGAGGCTTGTGTTTCCAGTATGATATGTTAAAAGTTGCAAAACTAAAGGAAAAAAAAATTAAGCTAGGTAGGGAAACGTAACTAAAAATCAAAATTTGCTAATGAAAAAAAATTCAATTATCCATGTCTGATTTAGGAGTTAAGATTATTCAGAAACAGTTCTTTGATATGAGAACATAAGGATTAAATAGTAATTCAGTGCATTTTGTGGTTTGTTACGTGATGAATCAGATTTAATATTAAGAAAACTGAAAGGTAAGTTAATGAAAAAACATTAGCTAGCTGATTATTTGTGTTCAAGCAGAATGTTTTAGATTTGTGCCCATGAAATGTCTCCTGAAAATTTTGTTTTAATATATTATTTTATTGTATATTGGACTCTTAGTATTTCAGTTTCTGTTGTTTCTACTTGGATGCTGCAGAGTGCTAGTTTATGTTATAGATGGATAATGAGACAACTGGCTTTCACAATTAAGGGATGAATAATGTGTGAATATTAAGAAAAGCTTTAGTGATGTATAGTTATGTTATTGTAGTTTAGATGTCCTCTGTTCTCCCCACAGTTCCCTTTCCCCCCTGTATTGGTGCCATCAGACAGCCGGGGTTGTCTAGGACAGGTACAAAGAAGGCTGCACGTGTGTCCCTTGCACGGGGCAGTGGGGAATGGAAAAGCTCAGGGGGTGCTTAGGGGGTGCAGCATGGCAACACCTGACCTCCAATCCAGTTACAAGAGAGCAGTCTCCACTGATAGATGGCAAAGAAGAGCTGACTGACAGACTTTGGGAGGGCTGGGCTGGCTGATGCAACCCCTAGGGATATAAAAGATGGAGCATCAATCCTGAAGAGGAATCAGCCACATGGTGTGCACGCGGGTATTACCCAGCGCTGCAACTTTTTACTTAGGTAGTCCTTTGTGGCATTTTTGTTAAGGTTTAATAAACCTATTTAAATTTTCAAAGCGAGCAGCTGTCTCTCGCATTTATAAGAGAGAAGAGAGCTGTTTTTCAGTTCTAGAGGTAGTTGACTGATGGACTCATTTGAACTAGCAGAAAACCTATATAGCATCTGGAGCAGGAAAATAAGGAAATGCAGAGGAAAAATTGTCAATAGCAAAAAACCCCCAAACATTTCATGAAAATGCTAGTCCATCATTATGGGCAAACTGGTACGTCAGTGGGGTTTTTTGAGGTATCTGAATTTAATAGTCAAAAGTTAGAATCTCAACAATTGCCATTTGAACTAGGGTTGGTTGATTAATTTCTCAGTGACTTTTGTTTATTTGACTGGATTTCAGTCAAGGGTCAGCATCATGTCATGCAACATTGTCTGTTGTCTACCAGACAATAAGAAAATACCAGAAAATAGGTACTAGGGTATGGATGGATATTCCCTTAACTGGAATTTTCTGAAAAATAATTATTTTTCATTCCAGAATCCAGAAAGGCAAAAAAGCAATAGCACAATTATTTGTGCTACATCTATTAAGCTTGATTTGTTGATAAAGACAGCTTAAACTTTCCAGATCTTCAGATTATTATTTATAACAAATAATTAAACCTGACTGGAAAGAGTGTAAGAACACAAAAACTGTGTCTTTGTTTGAAAGACAGGTGTCAGGGAAGGCAGGATCCTCCCTTAGAATGGAGAATGTAAACCCCCTCCCTTCCGAATTATTATAATTTTGAAATTAAGCGGCTCTCAGGCAAAAATAGGAGGATAGGAAGAACAGTTCTTTACTAGCATGTATAACAGGGCAAACAAAAACAATAACTGTGGCATTAACAACAAATAGAACCACCGACCCAGTAACAGCCTTCTCGGCCTCAGACACTTTCCCCTTTGGTGCAGTTACCATCACAGCTGGCAGGAATGAGCAAAAAATACTGGGCTGATGGGTGAGATGTACCAGAAGCTCCACGGCAGTAGCTGGAGCTGTGGGATGGTGCTGGCTACAGGATGGAGAACGCCAGAGCAGTCCCAAAGAAACAGCAGGGGCGGGGCAGTGGGCAGGGCAGGGAGAGGCGAAGTTCAGGATTCCTGGGCAGAGCAGGGAGAGGCGAAGTTCAGGATTCCCGGGACATAGGACCAGATGGTGATGGGTCCCTCAGGGCTGAGCTCCAGTGGTGCCGGCGAATTCTCCCCGCAGTAAGCGACAGCCTGGCCATCCTCCTCCAATGTCAGAGTGAGGGACAGCAGCTGTCCCCAACCCTGTCCTTTATCTGCTCCAAAACTCAGGGTATTCTCCCTCGGAGAGAAACTCCCCGAGAAAAAATGTGCAGCCAGATGCTAGCCTCCTCCCCCAACTTCAGCCACTTTCTTTTGTTTTTTCTTAAGTACTCATAAGCACACATAAATATCCAGCATTTAGTTTCCTGGAAACTTATAGGAAAAATTCTATAAGTAAAAGAAAAAAAATAGAATGAAACCCAACCCCCAACAAACTGGAACTTTTTCGCATTATGATGAAATAAGATAATTTTAAACTGTAATTATAGTTCATAGTTATTACCTGAGAGTAATTTCAAATGTTTCCTAGCTCATGATTGTAGATGAAGTTTTCCGTCCTGAGCCATTTCCTTATGATATGCAATAATTTTTACTTCTGCTTTAGTTACCTGGATCTACAGCAGAAAATAAGCCAAAAGGCTAAGTTAAAATTGTGATTCTGCTTGGAAGATTCAGTAGAAGTAGGGAAAATGATTACTTATTTCATACCTCCTTAGAAGTGTTCTGATGGCTTATTCAGGCGCAATATATCAACAAAATATGAAAGTTTTTTGAAAGGTTGTTCTTACGATAAATCGAAAAAATACCAGTCAAGATCAGGAAAATAAACACTAAAAATAGAATTATGTATTAAAAGGATGTTCTTGGACTTTCTGAGCAGAAAATGTCCATTAGTGAAACAAAAGTCTCAAACATCTGATAGTCACTATAGTAGATTAACTTGGAAAAATTTTCACTACAGTGTAAAGGATTTGGAAATAATGTTTCAGGACCAATAGAGGATTTTTATTGCTGCATTCTAATATAAGGACTTAACATTTGTGATTTAAATGTTAGAAATTAAATTTTTCAGGCATAGTGAGGTATGAGGTTTTTTCTAATGCCAAAATGTCATTCTATAATGAGTTAAAAGTTGCACTAGTAATGCACCCTCTTTTGAAGAAAAGAAATTTTATACTCTGGTTAAAATGTGAATTTTTAAAATTAAGTACTCAAAGATCATTATCTTAGGGAATTAAACTGAGCTTCAGTGAGAATTGCTTCTGAATTTTCTCTTTTTTTTTTTTCTAGAAATGGGACTGTATTGTCTTCTTCATCTCTAATTTAATTAGATATGGTTCCATTCAAAATTATGTTTGTTCAAACTGTGTCTGTATACCCTGAGTAATAATGACTAGCAGAAGATGTGTGATGCTTTTTAATACTGCACAGTTTCATTTTACAAATTAAGTTCCTATAATCGGGATGATGGGTGACAAAAGAGCATAAGAGATGTTAGAGCTAAAAGATAATTTAAGACTAAAAAATGTAATATACCAGTATATAAGCTTTTGATATGGGAAAATATAGCAATTTATTGAATAATTTTTGTTTCAAGAAACCAAAACAATTTTATAGGAAAGAAGAAATTTAGAATTAAGGCTATCTGTATGTAGAAGAGGATGCCTGATGAATGAATATGTTTGCTAAAGCAAAGTGTGTAATTAAAATATTCATTAAGATTGAAAGCTTCTGAAGAAGCATCCTAAACATTTGTGCTGGTTTTGCATTGGAGCCACTCATGGCAGTTATATTTTTTCTGCGAGGAGCTGCTGAGAGCATCTTCTGTGCCTAGCAAAAGTAATTGCTCGTTAGCTTTGAGAATAGGCTAATTAATGAGCCAATTAAAAACTAGATGTTAATGAGCCAATTAAAAACTAGATTTGCCTCTTTGAGAGTCACATTTTAAAATGAACAAATCCTGGGTATGCTCTTTTTTTCTTCCGACCTGGAAACACGTAACAAGGCTGGTCCGGCCCCCTCTGTCACGGCTGGGCCAGGCCAGGAGGGCTTTGCTGCGGGCCCAGGCTCCTCTCTGGGGAGCCCAGTCCCGGTCGGGCCAGGCCCCCAGGGCTGCCAGGAAGGGGTGGGGAGGCCATGGGGCCATGGCTGAGGCAGGGCCAGGCCGCGGGGCCATGGCTGAGGCGGGGCCAGGCCGCGGGGCCGTGGCTGAGGTGGGGCCAGGCTGCGGTTGTTAGTATCTTGCCACTGAGTTCCTCCCCTCTCCCCCAGCATGGCTGCCGCAGGAGGTCATGCGGCTGAGGCCAGAGGCAGATCTGAAGCCCACGTAGAGAGCGGCCCTCTGGGTAGAATTGAATGCAGCAGGGGCCAGAGGCCATCCTTGCAGCCGATCCTGACACAGCCTCCAGTGCAACCTAAAAATCCATCATTGTGACTGCTTTGGGCGCCACCAGGCAGGGATCATGTAACCACCTACAGGCCCCGTGCGGCCTCTATTATCATCTCTTTCAGTGCACAGATAAGACTTGTAGACCTTCAATCCTCTCTGAGATAAGAGAAAAAGACAGAGTGAAGACACGAAGAGGAAAAATATGAAGACACCAAGGTCAGTAAAGAAAGAGTCAAGTCCCAGATGAAAGGAAAATGAGGAGATGCCTTAATCTTTGGTTGAAATCCTCTTGTAAAACAATGGAGAAAAATGTAATTGATATATCAGACTCTTTTTCCCTGTAACTCATTGAAAAGTATGGAGAAATCAAGAATTCAGATTGCAGATATGAGCAAAGGCATCTCTGCTAAAGCAAGAAAATGTTGAAGTGGCTGTGATCCCATTAGAAGTTTAAACAGAGAGAGAGAAGAGCGATGAAGACTCTTTTTCCCCAAGGAAAGAAGAAGAAAACCTCTATTACCAAAAATAATCTCAGAGATAAATGAAGAGAACCTTTGCTCTTAAAATAGTACCCCATAAGTTGACATGGCCCATAAATACATCTGTGGGAAAGCTGTGAAAAATAAGAAAGACTTCTTGATTGCAGATTCCTGGGTGGCTGCTATTTGTAAAAATTAAAAGCCATGAGGGAACAGTTTTCTTGCAGAGAAGTTTCCACAGCACATCAAGTGAGACTCCTCTCCCTACGTAAACAGAAGAAAGACTATTCTAAAGGTGATAAACTGACTAAATTGTTACTATGCGTAGTTAGTGGAAAAGAAAAAGTTAGTAAAGGGGAGGAGAAGTATTCTAAAAGTTTTACTCTGATTCTTCTAATTCTTTCTTTTAGTTACTGTTAATGAAGTTACCCTTTTAAAACTTTGAGCCTGCTTTGCCTTCCTCCTAATCCTATCTCACAACAAGAAATGAGTAAGTATATTCTAATAAGTACACTGGCATTTGGCCAGCACTGAACCAACTACATCAATTAGTGTGTTGGCCGAGAAATCTCAAATTAGCAAACCAAAACCACTAAAACATTAAAAGAAAAAAGACAAGGCAGGAAAACAACTCCACAGAAACAAAAGCAAATGGGGAATTTCAAAAGTAAAAAAGCACAATGTTCAATTATTGATATTAACATTTTTTCTCATGAAGTGTTTCAGCCTAATCTTTTTCCTCAATGTAAATGATGCAACCATAGGTTTTTAGGTGTAGCCAATGAAATATCTCATTGGGATTGAAAAACCTCTCTGAGCCATTGTCATCATAATCTGCACACAATAATGGCTGTTTTCTTCTAACATCTCAGCAAACTTTTAATGGAAAAGATCTATAATGAGGTTTTATATTTCTAGGCTTCATTACTTTTTATGAAGCAAAGCAAAGTATACTTACTGGAGTACAAAGATAAAAAAAGTCTTAAAATGGTAACAACTAAGTAATAACTTGAAATAAACCAACTTTTTTAGTATGCAAAATAGCTGCTTTTTGACTTCAATTTTAACTTATGTGCTAGTTTAAAACATGCACATTTCCTTACTTACTTACTTTCCTCGTACTCCTGCCTTGGATGATGTTCTTAAAATAAGTTTTCACTCTTTTGAGACCTACAAATTTTCTGGTATTTCTTGTGCAATTCTTAATAATTCTTAAGAGCAACATCATGCAGCAAATTCTGACCAGTTTTCTAGATCAGCTGATCAAATCCTGAAACTTAGTGATCTTCCAGATCTACCAGTGCTCAAAAGCCTGTAAAGAGGCATTCTTAACAAAGCAGATGTTGAATGGAGTGCCTGCATTCTAGCAAAAGTACTTACAGGAATACGTAAAGGTAAGATTTTAACAAAAAAGGGTTTTATTTGAAAGTAGTTTACTTGTTTAGCATTTAATAAGTGGATCAATGAGCAATGAAACAACTCATGTCCATGTTTGTAACACTGAGAAAAGTTATAATTATTTTCAGTATCATTTTGAATATTATATTTCAATTGTGTAGTGGATAGTGTTCAATAAAGCATAATTTTGACTTTATACCAACACAGGTCACCAGTGTAAGAAAAATCCAAACAAAATCAACAAAACAACACAAAGTTTGTTTCAGCAAGAAAAGAAGTTAATATCTTGCTTATGAGCTCAAAGACCAAACAAAAGCAAGGAGATGAAAAATGTGTGTGTGAATGGTGTGGAAGCTTGCAATGAGCAAGTCAGAAAACAGTTTAACAATGGATCAAACTAATTTGCAGTAACTTCATACAATTCTCTTTTTGAGAAACAGACTTTCTTGCAGGAAAAATAAGACTTCTGTTTGTAGAAAAACAGCCTTGGACATGTTGGATGTTTCACCAAAAATGTTAACATAATGCTGATTTGTTTAAAACCTCTCTCTTTATCTGCTCTGCAGTTTTTCTCTAGTTTTCAACTGCACCTCTAATTTTTACAAGCCAAGAGGTTTTCCAGATCTTTGCAGTCCAGCTTTTAACACAGCCTGCATAATTGTAAAATTGATGTGTTGATAATAGGCAAAATGTTTCTTTGCATTAAGTTACCTCTTTATGAAATAGAGAATCTTTCTTACTGTCTTGATACTTACACATGGTGAAATTATACACTATTTTTTTAAAATTTCTTTCATTTTGGAAGAGTAAACGTCTTGCATGGGATTAATTTCTTAAAAGTGTTATCAATTCTGATAGAAATTTGCTTGGTCTTCCACTACCTAAAAGAGTAGAATTATAGTTCCATATCTTTGTTCCTTCATCCTTTTGTGTTATTGCTGAGCCTGTCAACAAGGGTTCTAGTGAGCCTCTCTCCCTTTGGTTTATTACGTGCTTCTGATGATTCTGGCAGATGGCAAGATACTATATGAATAACAAATAATGACAGAGAAAGATAAAAATAACACTCTCTAAAAGCTATTTAAGCATCTCAAAAAATATTCACCTTGTAAATTAGAAACTTTTGTTTCATGACGCCTATAAATCTTGACAACATCTAAACTAATGTCTGTACTGATATACTTGTCTTGAAATGACAATGTTTATTGAGGTCATGTATTACTTTGAATTTGAATATTTTTCACAAGCTGGAATTCTTTCCCAGATAATTTTTACTCTAGCTGGAATTATTATTTAGCAGATTTTTTGTTGTTGTTGAGTTACTTTTTTCCTGGAGGTTCAATATATTTTATTAAAATTTTAGTTTTGTCCAAAAACAATTGTCAAAGGGAAAATGACTCGAGAATAGAAGCATGTCAGCTGCGGAATGTATAGCCTGCAGCATCCCCAAACCCATCTGTCCCATGCCCTGTGGCACAGCCTGCATTTTGTGCCTGCAGGAACTACAAAGAGGCAGTAGTGTAGTTTCCTGGCTGATGATCATAGGCTGAACTGTTCTCCTACTAGAGCTGACCCTGGTGAACCTGTCAAATACAACATCAGTTCCTATCATTGTCTCATGAGCAATGAGCTTTTTCTTTGATATGTAGAGTTGCTGACTATGTGATGCTATGCAGGTTTGGTTGGCGTTGGTGTTAATTTTTTTTTGCTTTTTTTGTTTGTTTTTGTTTTTTTCCTCTTTCTTTCTTGTGCTCTGAGCTTGGAATAAGTTTATAGCCATCCATAAACATGTACCTGACAAGTTCTTCATCTGGACAGTTTAGTATTATTAATTTTGTTTGATTTCTTGTTGTCTGACCCAAATTCGATGTGGTTTTATCCAGTTTCTTTCTCAATCAGTTTAAGTGAGAAATGTTTATTTGGAAATCTTCTGTTCCACAATTCATATTCATCATAGAAGAGTCCAGTCAACTTCTTAAATGTAATGAAATTATAAGGACCCTCCTAAGAACACACATTTTAAATTTAGCTCTTTCTGGGGCTTTTTTCCTCCTTAAATGTGCAATTTTTCAGGACAAATAGGAAACATAAACTATCAAAAATACATTTTTAAAGCTGTTTTCTGTTGAATCTCTCTAGGAAATTTTGAAACGTTTTAGATGTAATTAATTTTCCAGTTAATTAATTCTGCTGGTTTACTCTACTTTTAAAATTTCCATTATCTCCAAAAGGTCCTAAGTCAAACCATTAAGTCTTTTGGTATTTTTTTGGCAGAGATTTGGTGATGTATTAAAAGACATGAATTGTGGTGTTTTGAAAAGACCTCAATTTGCCCAGATGACATATTTAAATTTATTTGAATTGTATTCATGTAAAAATTCATGTTAGAGACCTGCCAAACACAGCAGTTGCAGTTCTCAGTGTGCCACATTCAGTCCTATGAAAAAAGTTAACCTTATTTTTCAGTTTTTTAATTTTATGTTGTTTTTGAGTTCTGCTTAATAGAAAGGTTTAGTCTACCCTAATAGAAAATGGAATTCCTGGTAAAGGCACTTTGTACAGAAATGCCCTGCTTTGTAGGTTTTAAAAGGAGGATAATCTACATTTGTTGAATTTCTGTCTGGGTATTGACTGGGATAGAGTTAATTTTTTCTTAGTAGATATTACAGTGCTGTGCTTTGGATTCAGTATGTGAATAAAATGGATAAAATGTGACAATGTCTTGAAAATTTTCTCAAATTGCCTTTATTAATCATCAGTATTTTATCATCTCTTAGTCTTCCTTTTCACATATAACACAATTGCTGTGGCTCAATACTTTTTAACATTAAGGAGAATTTTTTCTGCTCTATTACCTTTTACAAAAGCAATTAAGGATGTGATGTACAGACCATGTGTTTTGTGTTTGCACATGCTTTAAGACACCTCTCCATTGCTGTCTGACTGTAACTGGTTTCAATGCTCCTTGGAAAAGATGTGGAGATTGTCTCTACGAGCAAAAGGAGATAACTTTGCATTTCCATCCATCTTTGCTGTTTCTTCTTTGTTTTGCAGGAAGCAGGGAGGATTTCTGGCCCAATGTATGTGTGTTTTCTAGAACTGTTTTAAAGTAGGACCTGAGTGTATATATGCCATCCTTTCAGAGATGACAAAGGAAGTAATTCTGGCGTTGTTGTCTCTGTGCAGAGCTTATTCTTTCACATCTGTTAGTTCCTTGAATAAAACCAGGCTGTAAAAAACAATTGATGCTAAAGGTACTAGTGCAGTTTTACCTCAGGCAGTCATCATCCTGGTCATCACACAGCTCCCTGAAACTAGCCAAAGTGGATAACATATCCAGAAAAGTGGTGCAGTCAGGGTATTTCTTCCTGGGCTTTCTATTTTTTGCATGGAAAAAAAGGAGAAAGGTGCTGTAACACCTGTAAACAGCTGTAAATCAATTTTCAACTTCACAGAAACTTCAGCTATCTTCATTACTCTAGAGGCTGACATTGCAGTTATCTGAACTGGAGGGTTTTAACCCAAACCACACGGCAAAACCCCCACAGAACAGCCACAGATCAGATGTGATCTTTAGCATTTTGCATTGGGTAGTGCAGGGAGAGAATAGAGACAAAATCACTGGGTCCCAAAGTAAATATGGGGCAGTCTTGAGCTAATAAAGATTCCACAGATAGTTAAAATAACTGGAGGCAGAGTTTATCTTGCTTTTGTACTGTTTAAACATTTACCACAGTGATGCCTGTAGCAATTGAGGATTACAGACCACCTCCTTGTCATCTAGCAGAATCATCTTTATTAAACATGCTTTTATATGTGTTTATACACAAGTATATATATGTTTCGTCTGTGTGCAAGTTTTAGGATCAACTACACCGCCAGTGATTAGGAGACTAACCAATCACGCAAATAAATGGCATAACAGATGTTTCGTGCTCTTTTTCTTGGACACTCTCACACATCCCACACAGCCTTAGCAGCCCAGTGTTCTGGGCCATTTCATTAAAACATTCTCATGTAGGTATTTATGGCTGGAGGTGATCTTTGGTATTCATGTTCTCATGAGAAAAAGGTGCTGTTAATTCAACAAGGAGCGGTAGCTTCTACAAAGGCCTGGCAAGTGTTTTTAAGCACCTTTGTCTTTAGATCATATTAGTGTGCCACAACAGAATTTTACTGCCCAACATTTATTTATTTCAGTGCATGTAAAAAAAATCTAAACAAACAAGTGTTGATTTCTTCTAAGACTATGATTATTTTAATGAGTGTTTTTTTAAAATTCAGGATACTGTAAAACTGTGCTATGCCTTGCCCCCAAACCTTCAAACTTTTGATAAATGCTTAAAATCTTTATGAGCTTTGTGAAGAGCAAATAACTGGGTCAAATTTTTTTGCTCCTGTCTTCCTGAGATTTTGCTCTTTAGATAGATTCTATTAGATCATTCCATTACTTTAAGTATCAGCTGGAATTCATTTTTTTCCCTTCACATCTGTCTATTCTCTTATCTCTTCTCTCTAGAGCTCTGTTTGTTGCATCCCAGCATGGTCTTTCTTCTTTACTCATTTCTGGAGTTCAGGGTTTTTGTTCCTTTGCCAACTGCGAACCCCTTTTCTAACTTCTGAGGCTGCTTCTTTCAGACCTGCATTCCTTTTCCCCTTCTCACATAGAACATGGAAAACTGAGCTGTAGAGAACCTATAGGGTATCCACTTGTGTTTCTGCCACATGCTTGAGAATTTCATTATGGAAGTGAATTTAGAGGTGCTGAACTTTCCATGATTCTTTTTATAAGGATAAAATATACCCTTAATATTCCTTATTAAAATTAGAACAAAATGAAAGCAATTGTACTGTTTTTATGAAGAATTATTAGCAGCTAAATTGTATGGTCCGTGTAATTGGAAATTACATGGATGGTCCATGAACATGGGAAAAGGTTTTTTTCCATGCATATAACATACATATTTATTCCTTCTGTTTCTGGATGGTAAACACTTCCTGAAAGAATACCACCCACATGCCCCTATTATCCCATCACAACAGACAAGAAATAAATCTCCAGTGGAAATGCTGTCAAGATACTGTAATTGGGGAAATGAAATGCCACGTGGAGAGAGACATTCTGATAGTCTAGATAAACCATGAATTAGAAGTAGTAATATTTCAGTAGGCAGTTTAAATCAGAGAAAGTGTATATTTTTACCATAATTTCAAATGAATGATGATGTTGAGTGATTACAAAGTGCACCACTCTCAGAAATTTAGGACTGAGAAAGAAATTCTCAGATTCTTTTATATTTGCTCTTACTTCTGTTTACATTTAAAACAAATTTTATGGGAAGAAATCTTAAGTTAATCTTTAAATTTCTATATAATTAAAGAGAGTTTCCTATAGAATATTCCCTTAGGAAATATCCAGATTCCATATAAGTGTTTGATAAAGGTAGTGATTTGTCATAGGAGGCATATGCGACAATAAGGAAAATATGTTGTTAAAGTTTCAAAAAACTCTTTAACAGATATGTCCAGAAATTATATCCTCCTATTCTTGGCAAAGAAAGCCAGGTACTATAACCAGTTCAGACTTACAGAATTTATTTTTTAAGAATATCCACTCCATTGGACATAGGTGACTGTCTCTCTAATTAATTAAATGGATTGTTTTATGATTCCAAGGAATGTGCAGCCAAAGTACCCTGGTAAGATTTTGCACTTTCCAATCCAAGTTCCTGATCCACACCTATACAGACATTATCCTAATTTCCTATGTGCTGTTTCAGGGGCTGCATATTCATAAACATGAACAGAAGAGGAAAAATTTGCTGAATCAAGACCTGATCTCAGACAAGAAATTTGCCATGCATGTAATTTGTATTTGTACTGCAAAAATCGGTATGTAGTTCATTTTACTAATAACACTAAATCATCAGGTGATAGATAAAAATCTAGTGAACGGTCGGAAATTTTTTCCCCAGCTACCTATTAGAAGTAGTGGTTTGGATAATTAATAGGGCTTGACTTTTTTGTAATGTAAGTGTCCCTGTTATTAGGTTCCATTAAAGACAGTATTAAATAAATATTCATGACAGTGTCTACTCACTGAGATAGGGTCACTTAGACAGTGTTCTATTAAAAATACATTTAATTTACTTGTGGCTGTCACCCAGGAGGTGTGAGAATTGATACTGTGACCAGTAACCTTTGTCAGGATTCATGGGGAGAGGTCATGGAAAATCTATTGGTCAAAATGTCAATTAGCTTCCCTAATAGATTATCCCTGTGAATGCTGCAGCCCTATCTTTAAGTAAACGGATGGTCTATCTCAACAACAGGCCACCTTCATGAATATTTTATTGAATGTTCTAATTGAAGTAAATTACCAAATTACAGTGTGCATATAGAGAGATGCATTGGAGGTTCCCAGAAGCAGTCAATGGGATATAATAGTGGATTAAATATAGAAGGAAATAACTGTTAATGTTCTTAAGGAAAAAAAAAGAGAAAAAAAGCAAGCTATTATAAAAACAGTTGCCAAGCTGATTATATGGTTCCCAGAAGTTGAGACCAAGGATTTGCCTATAATGCTGTCCATGAAAAAGGTGAAGAACTCCAAGCCAATGATAAACATGCTGACTCAGTGTTACAGTCCAGTATTTAAAATTATTAGAAACGCATTCTTCACCCTCAGCCTGAGATGATTGAACATAATGTTGCCTTTATCTTATCTACATGGCTTAACTTGTGTCCAAGGTTCCAGTCAGGAATCTTCAAGGAGGGGTAGGTTTCTGCGATTGTAGCTTTATGCATTTTTTGCTATAATGGGCAAAATTCTTTCATAACAAGGCATGAACCATTTCAGTCCCTGCCACTCAGGTACTAGAAGATGTTTTGAAATGTGGAGCTCAATAAAATA